>NC_140585.1:59571795-60772653 GCF_964204655.1 Triturus cristatus | reverse complement strand
CGCACAACACCACAAAATACGTCTACATGACAAAATACATCGCAATGACTGACCTGGCACATCCAAACAGGCAAAGAGAGGCCCAAAATCACAACCACCTCTGATAACACACCCACCAAAATTCAAACACAGCCACACCCAAAAATGGACCAATAAAAAGGGCCCACACACACAACCCATGAGCCTTTGCAACAGACCCACTGCTGCCAGACCCCTCACACAAACAACTGCGCCTTACTTACACCTTAACTACACCTTAACTCACACACCTTCACACAACCTCCTTCACAAACACCCCCTCTTCACATTCACACACACACCGTCACATTCACACCCACACACCCACAACCATCCACACCCACACCCCACACCATGCCCACAGACAAGAATCCAAAGTTCACAAGGGCGGAGCTGGACCTCCTTGTCAACGAAGTCATCAGAGTCGAGCCACAGCTGTTTGGAACATTGGTCAGACAGACCAGCATAGCTGAAAAATCACGCATGTGGCAGAGGATCGTCGATAAGGTGAATGCTGTTGCGCCCATCCGAAGGACCAGGCATGAATGCCAAGCCAGGTGGTACGATCTGCGCAGGGCAGTCAAGAGGAAAATTAACGAGGAATACGCCCAGAGTAACATCACTGGAGGTGGGCTGCCCCGCAGACCCGTACACTACCATCCCTGAGAGGAAAAGGTGATGGCCCTGCTACCGCCAGTGGGAGTACACGGAGTCGAATGAGTCGCAGAGCCTGGTGAGTACACAAACAACTTATGTAACATGAGGGCAATGGTGTCCACACCACAAATACACCAAATGCACGCAACTTTCCCCCAGCACTCACCGCACACATACAAAGATACCGCTAAATACAGGACAAACAGAGTATACCCACCAACAAGACATGCTCGTTCGTTGTGCAGCCGCAGCATCATTTCTGGCATCCTGCTACGCCTCATGGTAGGCATCGTGTGCTGACCCTGGAAAACGTGCACAGATATGGGAAATCAGCATGTTAGGTAGACACACCACAAGGACATTAATGGAGTGAGAATGTTTTCTGTTCCTATAGGCCACCTCCTGTGCCTGTGGTGGTACGACAACCACATGTGTCCCATCAATGGACCCAATGACATGGGGCATCCCTCCCAGGGCGTAGAACTCGCCCTTGATGCCTGTCAACTGCTTACGAGTCGGAAAATGGATGAATTCATCCAGGTGCTCCAACATGGCTTCTAAAACATCATGCAGGACACGGCTGAACATGGTCTGGGACATGCCACCGACATCAGCTATGGTTAATTGAAACGTACCGGTGGCAAAAAAATGTAGGGCTGCCATCACCTTCATCTTGGGGGTCAGCGCAGTAGGATACCTGTGTCGCGGTTGGAGGTGTGCTTCCAGCCGGGTGGTCAAGTCCTCAATCAACTCTTGCGAGAAGCGGTAGCGTCGTATGCAGTCACGTTCCCTCATGGCACCCAGGTCTGGCATTGGTCGGGGGAAGAGGCGGTGCCCTGCAGAAATTTGGAAGGAATAAGGAAGAGTGAGTACATTACAACACCAATGTCAATGAACTGAGCACATGTTCAACAGCTAATACACATCTGCTAAATACAGAGTCTGGTCTGTGCAATACATCCAGGACACGTATGCCAGCCAGGTGAGACTCCTACGAAGAGACAGCTACAACCGTTGATTGGCAAGTTCGACATTACATGCCCTGAAACTAGCTGTGGGCCAGTGTAAGTGAACAGCCAGACACAGCACTGGAGTGACATACATCCACATATCTGCTTTTGAAGGATGTCATCTCATACAGATAGGTGGCGGCAAGCTAGATGCACAGGTCACATGTCATTTCAAAAGTACAGATCACACACATTGCCATGAAGGGGTACTTGTCAAAACTGATAACACAGACATTGAGACAACGCTGATATGTCCTCAGGTCGAAATACCATGTTCGATGCATACAGACACATGTTACGTGGGATTCCACATGTGGCATGATGTGCGTAATTGTGTGCCATGCACACCTATACACAGACACATGTTGGATGCAGCAACAGCAGATGCAGTTGACGGAACACCAACTGCAAGCTCATGGGAACACATGACACACACATGACATAGTCACATCGTGGCACGCTGGTAGTTACATGTCAGGTGTAATTATCCGTGTACCTGGCATCAGGGGACAGTTGCGGGTGTTGGTGACTGTGCCATCCCAGTGATGCAGTGCTTGACACGTTTGTACTACATGCACACATGTGCAAAGTGTGAAGGGGAAGTGTGCCACGTAGTGCCCCATCACACATGACATGTGTACACAGGTCATCACACATCTATTGTGCCACAACATGAGGAGACATGTGCCACATCACTGCCTGACACACGTAGGCCCTGCACATGAAGGACTGCACTGACAATGACTTGATGTACAGCCTTGTGCGAGTCTGACACCTCCATTCCTTTCCTGTGCGCCTCCTATCACCAGTGTAAGGTTTGAAACGCACCGTTTATCACTATATTGGGGTTGTGTAGGAGTACGCGTGTGTGTACGGACCGTACAGATGTACATGTACGACCAGTGTGTACACGTACGTGTACACACTGGTCGTACACGTACGTGTACACACTGTTCCTATCCCTATACTGGTGTTGGCGTAGGTGTACGCCATAGTAGTACGACCCGTACACACGCGTGTACGGGTCGTACCACTATGGCGTACACCTACGCCAACACCAGTATAGGGATACGACCCGTACACGCGTGTGTAGGGGTCGTATCCCTATAGTGGTGTTGGCGTAGGTGTACGCCATAGTGGTACGACCCTGGTGTACCACTTTTTTGCACCGGTGTGTGCTCCTGATGCTACGTAGTTTGGTCTGTGTGTGCTGACATCTGTGTGGACATTCTTGGTTCCCATGAGGGTGTCTCCTCAGTGCAGGTGCTTCTTATTCCTACACAATTGCAGGGCCATAAGCTAATGCATTGTCCTGTGTCTGGACATGTGTGCCACTCCTCATGACAGGTAGTGGGTCAGATGTGTTGCCAACTGTGTCATCATGGTACGGATGGCCATGTGACAGGTGGCATGATTCAAGTTGTTAGTCAAGATGTCTTATGCCTTGGCACTCACTACACTTGTCAACATGTCCCAATGTTTTAATGCTTGACTTTGAATTTTGGATCTGAAGGCCAATAATGTGCCTGCATGACAGACGTCTCCAAAGGAAGTGCACAACAAACCACCTTTACACTGTTGGTGGACACGCAGGCACATTTCACACACAGGCACAGTTCTGTACTCGAGATTATACATATACATGTTCCCACAGTGTGGTTGCATTTGGGTTAGTCCTCGGTTGTAGCTGATACCAACTTACGGGTGTCAAGTCATCCAGACCACCGTGGTGCCATGTATATGTACTTCCTGATACCACATTTCTTCTTAACAGTGGCTTATTTGCATTAGGCTGGCAGCTCATGCAATGACTGTGTAAATGTAGTTATTTGTGCACCTCCTTGTGTGACTTCTGTTATCCAGGTACATGTGTGTTCTGTTCCAAAAGTGGCACATTCACACATTCCAAACATGTCGATTGTGTAAAGTGTTGTGATTCCCAAGGGATCACAATGTATTTCTTTAGGGTTTCAAAAGTACTCACAGGTCTCTGAGTGTGGGGACACCTTCAGCATTGGCGTCTGTTATTTGCCCTTGGGTGCACCAACACTGTTTCTTTCCAGTGAAGAAGAGGTGGCATGCCTTCATAGTTTGTCTGTGCTCCACTGTTTCCAGACACTAGCTTCTCAGTATAATTGGATATCGAGTTATTTGCTGTTGTGTCCTGATGTTCATTTTTACAGGTGGCATGGTGGGTGAACCAAATGGGGAGTGCAGGGCTTACATATGTGCGGAGTATTCTAGATGTTACTCATGATGCATTTCCTGATATGCACAGTGACCTATTTTGTTTGGACTCATGTGTCAGATGTACACAGGTGACTGATTATTTCATGTCTCTTCACCTTGCACACAGCATCGTCGGGGGACACCGAGGGAGACACCGGCACAGACCATGAGGAGGGATCGAGCACCGGTGCCACCACTTCTTAGGAGTCGGAGGAATCAAGTGGCATGGAGGGCGAGGGGAGTCAGGCGGAGGACCTGTCCAGTACGAACACCGACTACGACGCTGACGGGTCCGATGCTGAGCTCCCTGAGGGGGCGGAGGCTGCTCCAACAGCTGGCAGCAGCACTCCAACTATCACTGCCCCCTCCATTCCCATCACCGCCCTCCCACTTGCTCGGGTCCCTTCTGTCCGTGCTAGACAACAACGTGTCTCCTTCGTGCCAGGCACCGCACCCCCTGCCCCTGTCTCCCCTGCTGCCCTCACTGCCGAGTCTGTGGACATTCAGCGGCAGTTGCAAGTTGGGCAGACATCGATCCTGACTGTCCTCCATGGCCACATCAGACTGCTGACACAGATGGTGTCGTACATGGAGGGCATGTCATCAGCGATGTCTGACCAACGCATGTTGCTGAGGTCCATGGACTCGTCACTGACGGCAGCACTGAGTCTCCTGCAGCGCTGCGTCCCCCCCCACCCCAGCACCATCCACACTTCCCACTCCCATGCCTGTCCCAAGCACACGCAGACATTCACAGGCACACACCCCACCAGACACAGGCAGCACACCAACAGGGAAGGGCAAGAGCTCACCTCCTGTCACCCACACTCAGGGGGAAGAAGGCACACCCACTGGGTCTAGGGCAAACAGGCAGACACGCAGCCAGAGTCCAAGTTTGCATGCCTCACTCCCCAGTCCCTCCGATGTCACTGCCCTCGGCTCCCCTGCCCCACAGTCTGAGAAAGAGACCTACTTGGCTGTGCTGAGCCTCAGCCCCACTGCTTCACCAGCATGCAAATGGGCGAGGCACTCCACGGGTAGGGGAGTTGAGTCCCCCCCCTGTCCACCACCTCCCCCAGTAGCGCTGCAACCCATCCCTCCGACCCCCCCCCCTCCTTGGGGCCTGTGGTTCCTTCGGGTGCAGGGGAGACGCTGGAGGAACTTGCGGACGTGTGCAGCGCCATGCTGACCTCCACCTTTGGTGCTGCCCCACCCCCTGTGTTGGAGTCGTCCGTCCCTGCACCCACAACACCTACCCTTCCCCCTCCTGTCCCTGCGGTGCCTGGTCCTTCCCCACATGATGCCCCCCCAGTCACTGAACCAGAGGTTTAGTATGTGCAGGCAAGCTCGGGGAGACGCATTGACATGTGTCCCCCCCAGGACTACGCATCTGGACTGGCCTATGGCCATTGTAAATATTGTCCTTTTCAAAATCTTCTTTTCATGCTGAATAAAGCATTTTGTTTTTCATTTGACCACTATAGTTTTTCAGGTATTGATGTTGGTGCTGATGCTCCATGAATTGGGGTGGTGATCATGTGTTAGGTGTCTGGAAAATGTTGTAGTCTGCTGCTCATGGGGTGGACCCTGGTATCTGCGTGCCATCACTAGGTCTCTGCAAAGAATCTTTGGTCGTGTATGCACTTTGTTCTTTGGAGACATTGTCCCAAGGAGTGTTCCTTCCTCTGTGGCACCTGACATCTTCCCTGCAGGGAGTTGCACAATTGTTGTGCTGACCTGTGTCTACATTTCCTTGGTGGGTGACGGATCCCTTCAACTATGGCCATGCCTGCTCATCAATGTCTCCGGCTGCATCGTCTGTGCCATCCTTGGTAGTCACTGTACTTCTGTATAGAGTATGTTGCCATGCCTTCATGTAGAATTTGTCCCTTTTCCACACTATGCATGTGTGTACTCCCAACCTATCACACATATGGTACTTGTACTGCAGGGTATTTGGTCACCTGACTCACAATTGTGGGCCTTGTATCTGTGTGAAGTCTACCCTATTCCTTCCATGGGAGAAAACAACTTTGTGGCTGTCCCAGCACCTGTACATTCCTATCAGTCCTGGAATGTGCGTGACAGTGTATGTTCCCGTTGACTCTCTTAGTTTAGTAGGCTTTAACATAACTATACAGTCTTGTGACATGATCTCTGTGTGTGTATTGTGCTGCATCCGCCACGGGTGGGTATGCATGTGTCATTTGTCCTCACACCCACATGTGGTGTGTCATGCAGTGGGGGAAAGACATGCATCATCATGGGAGTGGGACACTGCTGTCAGTGATGTGTTGTTATGGCACTCTCAACATAGTCGCACATTGAGGATGCGTTCATACACCCATGGAGTTGTGGTCATCTGAGGATGATGTACACACCCCCATGTCTCTGTCCACTGCTGGGAGTGATATGCACCCACACCTCATATGTCTGTCCACTGCTGGGAGTGAAATGCACCCACCCCTCATATGTCTGGACACTGCTGGGAGTCCTCTGCACCCACCCCTCATATGTCTGGACACTGCTGGGAGTGATATGCACCCACACCTCATAGGTCTGTCCACTGCTGGGAGTCATCTGCAGCCACCCCTCATATGTGTGGACACTGCTGGTAGTGATATGCACCCACACCTCATAGGTCTGTCCACTGCTGGGAGTCCTCTGCAGCCACCCCTCATATGTCTGGACACTGCTGGGAGTCCTCTGCACCCACCCCTCATATGTCTGGACACTGCTGGGAGTGATATGCACCCACACCTCATAGGTCTGTCCACTGCTGGGAGTCCTCTGCAGACACCAACCCACCCACCCCCTCACCCACCCACCCCCTTGGTGCAGTACAATGCTGTCCTGGGCATACACCCCCACCAAAATGTACTGCTAATATGCTGGTCCAGGCCGTAGTCAGACATTTGTGGCGTGTGTACGCCTTGTATCCATAATGTACTGGTGCCGTAGGGGTACGGGTGAGACGGACCGTACCCCTGCATTCATAGGTTGCGTACAGTCCGTACCACGTGTACGCCTACATCACCACTACAATGGTGGTACGGGCCGTACCCACGCCCCTCAGAGCGTGGGTACGGTCCGTACCACGCGTACCCCTACTTCACCACTACAATGGTGGTACGGACCGTACCCACGCTCTGGGGGCGTGGGTACGGTCCGTACCACCATTGTAGTGGTGATGTAGGGGTATGCGTGGTACGGACATACCCACGCTCTGAGGGCATGGGTACGGGCCGTACCACGCGTACCCCTACGTCACCACTACAATGGTGATACGGGCCGTACCCACGCCCCCAGAACCTGTGTACGGTCCGTACCACGCGTACCCCTACATCACCACTACAATGGTGGTACGGACCGTACCCACGTTCTGGGGGGCGTGGTTACGGCCCATACCACCATTGTAGTGGTGACGGGTACGCGTCCACGTCCACTTCCGTTGTGGCGGTACGTGGGATTGGTGGACACGCCCCCCGAAGTGACCAGACCATGGAGGTAATTTATGTGCAGGATATATATGTTTTTGTTGGGTGTGGGTTATGTTTCCTGCCCTTCGCCCCCCCCCCCCCCCCTTTGCCCCTGGGGGTTGTTCTGACCTTCTGCGGCGTCTGCGTCGGTTTCTGTGCACCAGGTCATAGGCTAAGAGGTGGTCAAAAAGAAAGATCTCCCTTGGGACTCAGAATATCACCAGTCTTTCAAACATACAGATTTCACACCAACAGGATGAGAAATGGCATCAACGAAGCAAACCAATTACTTAAAAGCAAATTTATTACAAATTAGTCAAGAAATATCACATTAAGTCAAAATGTTATACATATACATAAAAAGGTAAACTGTTTACCAGATTTTAAAACAAAGAATAAAACTTCCTTTGAAGAGCAATAACACATAAAATTAAATCACAGTAAATCTACATATACGACACAAAATTGGGAAAGAAAGCACAGGACAAATAATCCTATTCGGACACAGGAAATCGTTAACTCGCAGATTGATCAGTTCTAACCACAATAAATTTCAGTCACAGTGTACATGGCATAGAACCGTTGTCATTGCAAATTTTCAACAATTTCCTTCTATAAGAGCATCGACGTGTTTCGGTAGGCCACACATTACAGCCAACACCTTCCTCAGGATTAGTTGTAGGTCCCAATTCTAATATTATTAAAATCTGAAACAGAAAATGTATAACAAAAAGTATAAGCGACTCCCTTAAAGTATTACCACAAACAGTATTTGATATACTTCGATGACCCTAACTCATCCCTTGTTTTTAGACATGTACAGTCACACACATTCTCTTGTACCATCATCTCATACTGCCACTACCTTTTTTCGGATAGGTTTTATAGAAACATTTTCTCACACTATCTTATAGATGCCCAAAACATAAGGTACGATGATATTATTTTGGGATGTGGAAAGATATCCATGTTCTTGTGTGAAAGAGACATTGTGTCAGGCTATCTTCACACCGCTTATTTTATGGGACACTTACTAAATATTAAACCAAAATTATTTTATTTATCCCACTCACAATTATGGAGACATAGGAGAATCACAGTCTCTCTTGTCCAAGTTGAATCCAATGCTCAGCGTTTCAGTGCCGTCACAAATCTATTAAAGTGAACAGAATGGAGTTCTAGTACCTTATTATAGTGACAACATTGGTTACTTATTTCATAGACATATTTAAGAAGTTTACCTTATATCTTCATTAGATTTATTTTTCGTAGTTATTCATATGTCTATTTTTCATAAGTCTCCTCATCTGGATCGAGATACTACAGATTTATTGCCTAATATGAATTACAGAAATATGTCATTCATGCTGCCTTATATGCAACTAGAAATTTTAACAGGTTAGTCACAGTACAAAGGACATCATATTTACCGAATGCTTGTGTTCAATCCATACGGATCCTTCATCATTTATTTGTTGTATGTGTATCAATCCTGAGAGATACCTTTTAGTCTCCCGAATGATCTCTGAAACAGCAATTGTTTGTTTAGATTGTATTAACCTTTTCATATCGTCGATATCAAGCCTTAGAGAGATTACTCCACATATGCTATTTATTCTATATTACTACGTATCCCACGTTGTATTTTAGACAGACTGTTTGGACATATGCATCGATGTTCTCTGAATAGAGAATCCACTCTAGTAGACGCGCAACTAACGTCATATCTGTGGACGCTATATTAGCTCATAATGATCGATGTATTAGCTCATAATAACCGATATCCAATTAATCACACAGGTTCCTATAGCTATCATAGAGCCCATTGCTTGTGTTGGCTACTTTTCAGACCCGAAGTTTTACCTAAACCGAGGCGATTCCCTATTTACCTTAAATATGTTTCCGTTATGTATCTAGAGGTCGGTAACGATGAGTTCGTCCCAAAACTGGGATCAGGAGACTCCCTATAAAGACAGAGAACGCAGACCTCAAAATGATGGCGTATCTCGCTTAGCTCGACAAATGTGTTCCTAGAAGGGCTACCTATTAAACATACCTTGTTTGGGTCCGGTCACCTCCGCAAAGTGGATTCCTTCAGATCAGATGAACGGAGGACCCAAAAATCCCCTCGATTTAAATACCGGCTAGCGTCCTCGAAACCGGAAGTAAAGTCTCCTGATCCCAGTTTTGGGACGAACTCATCGTTACCGACCTCTAGATACATAACAGAAACATATTTAAGGTAAATAGGGAATCGCCTCGGTTTAGGTAAAACTTCGGGTCTGAAAAGTAGCCAACACAAGCAATGGGCTCTATGATAGCTATAGGAACCTGTGTGATTAATTGGATATCGGTTATTATGAGCTAATACATCGATCATTATGAGCTAATATAGCGTCCACAGATATGACGTTAGTTGCGCGTCTATCTAGAGTGGATTCTCTATTCAGAGAACATCGATGCATATGTCCAAACAGTCTGTCTAAAATACAACGTGGGATACGTAGTAATATAGAATAAATAGCATATGTGGAGTAATCTCTCTAAGGCTTGATATCGACGATATGAAAAGGTTAATACAATCTAAACAAACAATTGCTATGTTTCAGAGATCATTCGGGAGACTAAAAGGTATCTCTCAGGATTGATACACATACAACAAATAAATGATAAAGGATCCATATGGATTGAACACAAGCATTCGGTAAATATGATGTCCTTTGTACTGTGACTAACCTGTTAAAATTTCTAGTTGCATATAAGGCAGCATGAATGACATATTTCTGTAATTCATATTAGGCAATAAATCTGTAGTATCTCGATCCAGATGAGGAGACTTATGAAAAATAGACATATGAATAACTACGAAAAATAAATCTAATGAAGATATAAGGTAAACTTCTTAAATATGTCTATGAAATAAGTAACCAATGTTGTCACTATAATAAGGTACTAGAACTCCATTCTGTTCACTTTAATAGATTTGTGACGGCACTGAAACGCTGAGCATTGGATTCAACTTGGACAAGAGAGACTGTGATTCTCCTATGTCTCCATAATTGTGAGTGGGATAAATAAAATAATTTTGGTTTAATATTTAGTAAGTGTCCCATAAAATAAGCGGTGTGAAGATAGCCTGACACAATGTCTCTTTCACACAAGAACATGGATATCTTTCCACATCCCAAAATAATATCATCGTACCTTATGTTTTGGGCATCTATAAGATAGTGTGAGAAAATGTTTCTATAAAACCTATCCGAAAAAAGGTAGCGGCAGTATGAGATGATGGTACAAGAGAATGTGTGTGACTGTACATGTCTAAAAACAAGGGATGAGTTAGGGTCATCGAAGTATATCAAATACTGTTTGTGGTAATACTTTAAGGGAGTCGCTTATACTTTTTGTTATACATTTTCTGTTTCAGATTTTAATAATATTAGAATTGGGACCTACAACTAATCCTGAGGAAGGTGTTGGCTGTAATGTGTGGCCTACCGAAACGCGTCGATGCTCTTATAGAAGGAAATTGTTGAAAATTTGCAATGACAACGGTTCTATGCCATGTACACTGTGACTGAAATTTATTGTGGTTAGAACTGATCAATCTGCGAGTTAACGATTTCCTGTGTCCGAATAGGATTATTTGTCCTGTGCTTTCTTTCCCAATTTTGTGTCGTATATGTAGATTTACTGTGATTTAATTTTATGTGTTATTGCTCTTCAAAGGAAGTTTTATTCTTTGTTTTAAAATCTGGTAAACAGTTTACCTTTTTATGTATATGTATAACATTTTGACTTAATGTGATATTTCTTGACTAATTTGTAATAAATTTGCTTTTAAGTAATTGGTTTGCTTCGTTGATGCCATTTCTCATCCTGTTGGTGTGAAATCTGTATGTTTGAAAGACTGGTGATATTCTGAGTCCCAAGGGAGATCTTTCTTTTTGACCACGGTCTTATTAGGCACCCCTCTCTCTTGGCGTGGGGTCCCTCTCTCTTTGTTTTCGAACATAGGCTAAGAGGGCCGGCATGACACGTAGGATGGGGTCCATGGCTGTCCGTCGCGTACCGGTGCTCCTTCTTCGCGTCGTCCTCAATTTCCCGGGAGTTTTTGGCTGCCGTAAAAAAGGGGCCGTGCGGAGTGACGTAGGCACGGATCGTACTTGCTGGTCTGTAAAACGCTGCCTGACTCCGTCCGGACGTCACGTACGCGATTTCCCGGATCGGAATTGTGGGTATTTTTTTGCCGGTCGGTCTTTTGTACGACTCGTACAGAAATGGTATTTCTGTACGAATCGTACTTGCGGGTTTGTAAGGTGTTTTTCCCGGGTACGAGTCGGACGGAGAATACGCTCCGTACGACCATTCGTACCCGGGTTTTACAGGATCGGAATCGACGCCTAGTTGTTAACTTAAAAAAAACAATATTTTTAACAACGATATTTTTTACATCGATATTTGTTTCTCGATATTTTTGTACTTACCATGATGTAGATAGGATGTCTTTACAAGAAAAAGATCCCACAGCCGACTATTATTGAGCACATCAATATTTTAGTCCCATAAGTCAGAGAAAGTCCTGTGCCAGACGTCTCCAAGACCTGCTGTGGAAAGGTCTTACTGGAAAATCCAGGGATAAACTCTTGAAGAAAAGTGGAGGCGGCACCAGGGATGAAGTTACATATCCAAAAAAGCCATCTTATTTCATGAAAAATCCTTTATTCCTTATTCATCTTCATATAACAATAGATGTACACAGGACAACAGCCAACGCGTTTCGTTCCAGAGGATGGAACTTCATCAGTGCTGGAAATGACATAGGACAACGTATAAAAAACTCACAGAATGACATACATATAAAAATAACATACATATATATACAAATACATATGTATAAAAAATACGAAGAGGACACATGTAAACATTTTACTCCTGAAAACAATGATAACCCTACAGTTACAGAACCCCATAAATAGATCACTTAATCATTTAAAGTGCATTAGATCCAAAAAAGATTTGTATATCATCATCATCATAAAGCTTTATTCGACAAAAATATGTCATAAAAGCACAAACAAATACACAATAATAAAAGAAAAAAAACAATAATGAGAAATTGATAAGAAATAAATATTCATTCATTAAAAAGACAATAAAGTCATATTAAAAAGTGAAAATAATAAAATGTGTTAAACTCATTACCAGACTATAATACAATGTGCAAATAGTAGCAAGGGAGTTTACATTCATAAGGGTTGTAGCAATAGAAACAGAGGACAAGTGGAACCAAAAACTCTTTGTATATCCATAGGCAGAAATACCATGCATGGATTAGAGAGGCATCACCACTTTCAATCCTATAATCCATGCCCATCCAAGAAATTTGGCTACAGCTATAAGAAGAGGAAGCCAGGTTTCAGTACGTATTAATCTAAGAGCAACCTCAGATTTTTTAGTGCCCAAAAGACGACAGATGGGGGCCAACCAAATGCGTCGAGGAATAGTGTATGCAGGGCACACAAATAATAAGTGAGGCAAACACTCTCTAGGAGCATGGCAAAGGGGGCAAGATATATCAGCTGCATTCCCCCACTTTGCTGTGAAGGACTTAACAGGAAGTGTGCCAGTTCTTAATTGAAACAAAAGCTTTCTATCAAGTGGCTTTGTGATAGTGTCCCAATATGCTTCAAGCCTTCGACTTGGTTTAGCCATAAGGAATTGGCCTGTCAGCAACGATGGATCGCTATTCCTAAAGATACTAGCTTCTACCCAACCCCAGTACCTTTCCTTCAACTGCATTTTCGAAGGAAACTGCTTTTTTTCTGGGTTCTCCCAAAGATCAACCATGCCAATATTTTCAAGCAACAACCTAAGATTCGATAACCATTTAATTTTTTTGAATTGATCAACTCTAATTAGATCTTTAAAACCCTCAGCGTACAAAGACAGTTCTGGGGTTGTCCAAATTCTTCGCCAATACATTAGAGGACGCAATCTGGCACTGTCAGCCAGTGCTTTCAATCCTAGGTCGCTAAGTAGAGGCAAAACGGGAGTACTTTGTGGGAGGTTAACAAGTTTTCGTACAAAGCAGTTTTCTGCGACGATCAATTTAGACAGATTTTTGTTGCCCCAGAGCTCTGCCCCGTAAAGGACAGCACTAATGATTTTCATATTATAGACCGTCAGAACTGGGGTAATTGGTTTCGTATAAGATGCCCTATGCTCAGCTAATAATGTACCAGCTAGCTGTTTATGTTTAAGTGTAGCCATATCCAATTGTTTGCCCCATTTCATGTCCCTCTGTATGACAACCCCAAGATAGGTATATTCTTTTACCTGCTCCAGCGGGCGTTTGTTAAGCAACAAAGTTCCACTAAACGATCTATGAGCATTAAATGTCATAAATTTAGTTTTAGAGACCTTGATTTCAAGGCCCCGGAGATGGCAGAATTCCTCAAAAAGAAATAAGGCACGCTGTAGGCCACTCGGTGTTTTTGCTAGCAACAATGTATCATCGGCGAACATAAGAATTGGAATTCTTACGCCCGCCAATTTTGGTGCGTCTGTTGGGGTGGTTTCCAAGAACTTGACTACCCCATTTATGAAGATGGAAAACAAAGTTGGGGCCATCACACAGCCCTGTCTCACTCCTCTTTCCACAACAAAAGATGGGGTAACCTGGCCCTGTGCACCCCATCTAATTTTTGCATATGTGTCCTGATGGAGTCTGGCAATGAGTGATAATAGAGCATGGGGCATCCCTAGATCTTGCAGAACTTTCCATAACTTATTACGAGAGACGAGGTCGAAAGCTGATTTTAAATCTACAAAGGCAGCATACAGGCTGCCTTTTTCCAGGACCACCGTCTTCCAATATAATAATGTAAAGCGAAAGGCTTGATCGATTGTGCTGATACTTGCCCGAAAACCAGCCTGGAAGGGAGACAGAATATCATAAGAACTGATCCAGTCCTGAATTTTATTTAAGACCAGCCGACCCATGATCTTCTGGGATGAATCAATTAAGCTAATGGGTCTGTAATTCCCGGGTACTGATTTATCACCCTTTTTATATATAGGAATTATCTCCGCTCCCTTCCATGACTCTGGTATCGGCAAACCTTTAGCAATTTCATTCATTAATATCAGAAAATAACGGATCCATAAACTTTTGTTGGAAAAAAATAAATCAGCTGGAATCCCATCGGGACCTGCCGCTTTACCACCCATCAGAGAACCCAATGCAATATTAATATCTTCTTCAATAAATGCCGATTCAGCATAGTAAGTAGAAGTAAGTTCAAGTGTCACCCTCTCTTCAGGGCCACCAGCATATTGCGATTGAAAGTGCGATACCCAATCATCTTGGGTTACATAATTTGCCAAATCTGCTGGGCTACTCTCCCTACCCCATTTTAGGACCTCCCAAAATACTTTTTGATTGTTGTTTTCGCAAGCACTTTTTAGGTCCTGCCACCTGTTTTCATCCCAACATTTTTTTGCCCAAACCAAAGCTTTCCTATATCTCAACCTAGCTAATCGGATCTTTTGGATTTCACCTTCCCTAATAGCTAGTCCCAATAGACTACGAGCCTCTCTACAGTCCCCATTGAACCATTTGCTCCCCTTCATTTTTTTAATGCCTTTATTTTTACATACTTTAAGAAAGTAGGAGCGAAGTTGGTTGAAAAAATCAACATTTAATCCAGTGAGCATCTCGGGAGGGTGCCAAATTAGATGAAAATTCTTCCATGTCTAGCACCGCCTTGCCTACATCTAGTGAGATCCTGGTTATGGTTTCTGGTTTTGCTACTAGGTTTACCCATTTTAGACGCCTCGTATCGTTTGTGAGGGCTAAGTCTAAGGTTAGCAGCTCCCTTTGGGGCTGAGAAACGCCTTTTTCGACCACTCCCACGAAAGCTGCAGACAATGGATTGTGGTCGCTCTCAGCGCGTTGGACAATCTTCATGTCCTTAAGCTTATTCCAAAACTTTGATTAAGATATAGTCTATACGACTCTGGCTAAAACCATTATTAAAAGTTGATGCACCAGCTCCATCGGACTGAGTTCTACCATTTAGTGCCCTTAATCCTTTTTCCATACAAAGGGAGTTCATTTGCACCACCACCACATCCGTCCATCTCTTAATCGGTTTTAGATCTAGTTCTGGGATTCTCCACAGGACATCCTCGGGATTACAAAAATTGGAATTACCATTTAGAAGGGGTTCAAAGGTCATGTTAAAATCGCCTGCTATTATTGTGTTAGTGCCCATAGAATGTTGCCCCAGGAGAATATCCAGGACTACCAGGACCTCAGATTTCCTACCCTTTGTCCCTCTTGCATAAACGTTATAGATATCTAGTTTTTCAGCCATTCCCCACTGCAACCTAATCGCTAGTATATCCTTATTGTGGGGTTCAAGGACCTGAATGTTAAAACCAATCTCCTGTCGTATCCAGATTACCAAACCTCCTGAGGGTCTCCCCTTCCCTCCATTTATGGCAGGAACATAGTAATTCAGGTATCCTTCACAATGGACTGCATCTAACGCCCAGGATTCCTGGAATAGGCAAACGTCCTGTTGGTCAATGAACGAGTGCCACTCAGGTAAGATGATCTTCGAACCTAAACCAGCTATGTTCCATGACATCACCGATAACTTGGATAGTAGGTTTTCGGGTGGACATAATCTCCCCTCTATCGATGGAATATCATAAGAATTTGAGTCCTCGAGTGCTCTTTGTGGTAATAGGGTAGGAGCAGAAAAGGGGGTAATTATAGACGAAGAAGCATGATGATTATTTGTCTTACTTACTCCTCTAGGAGTTCTCAATTCGGAACTAGGGGAGGGGCGCACCCGGAAACACACATTCTCAATGACAGGAAGTGTACTGCCAGAAAGGACCCTTTCAAAATGAGTAATCGGCAGTGTCACATTTATTTGTCAGTCATTAGAGTCCAAATTTGACGAGCTATTAGAGGCATTATCAACAGGTACACCAGGGCGCTTCTGACCAGATACAAATGGAACTAGTCTAAATTGTATTGAGGAATGATCTGGGGAAGATGAGCGAAACTCCAGGGCCAGCAAGTTCTCAACTAAGGCATGATCTCTTAATGTTAACTCAATAGAATCCCAAGAGCTGGTCCTGGAAGAAAGTCTACGAGCTCTCATGATGTCGTCCCTGATAGTAGACCGGCAACCCCTAACGTGGCGAATCCAATGGATTGCTTTGTTTGTAATAGAATCTGCACTTTCTCTATTAGGCCCGGTATTAAATTTGGGAACATTGATCATAAAACGTTTTGGCGCCTGATCCAAGTAAGCTCCTGCTGACATTAGACTATGTTGGATGTTATTAATTCGATTGTATCCTGTGTCTAAATTAGGACGACTTTTAGGCTTCAATTCCAAGGGTTGTGATTTAATACAGTGGCATAGGAAGGGCCGCCCAGTTCCACTATAGATCTATTCTCTTCCCCCGCAATCTGCGGGTGCGCACTGGTGGCTTTACCCCGTGCGCTCATAGGTGGAATGTCTGGGCGGGTTTCCAATTTAGACGATGTCCTTACTTGCTCGACACTGCGTGTAGGACCATCTGGGGGGTGGGTTGGCCTTTGCGACAAGGAGTCAACTTTCGCGGTCAATTCCACTAACTGAGTGCGTATAGTGCTACCTCAGATTTTAGTTCAATAAGAAGGGAGAACAGACCCTGGGCGTCTTTAGCATTACCTGGAAAGGGAGCAGGTGGAGATCTCCATAGAGACAACAGAGGGTTATTTATGCTGATTTCCCCCATTTCTTGTTCTGGCAAATCTAGAAGAGGAACAAACCTATTTGTGCAAACAACCAAGCTATCCCCTTTATCGTTCCTACTCCCACCGGGGGCCTGGCCCTTCGCACTCGGGCTCTCGTTTTGTTTCACTGCAGAATCCCCCTTATGGGTTTTGTGGAACATTGCCGGAATTAATATCTGGTGTCCTGTAGTAGGGTTAGAAAGATGTGGCTTATCTATACTCAAGACATCTACTATAGGCTGGGCTCATATGTCATTGGTTAGTATATCCTCACAATCATTGATCAATAGGTCAATTCTGTCCAAGGTACGGTTATTAACTGCTACCTTATGTTTCGAGGATTTCTTAACCCCTTTTCCCTTGGATTCTCTGATGCTGTTCCCCCCTCCTACGCCACTATTCCCTTCCATCGTTTTCCTTTTCCCCATATTCCTGTACAATGGGGGAAGGAAGGATACAAAACCAGAAAAACAGTAAACCTTTTGTAAGGGCGAGGAAGTAACTAGACACTACTCTGTTCCTCTGAATTGATATCAAAGCAGTGCTCAGAGTTTGGATAAGGAAAATGATAATAGTTGTATCAACAGTACGCTGGAGAGCACATATACGCCTCAGTCAGCTCACAGTACCTTGGTGCCGGTGGGGCAAAGATATAGTATGAGTCTGTCCAGAGGACCAAAGGGTATGGCCCTGCCCGGCCTCTTACGGGCGGTGACGGGCAAGGACGGGCCCGCCCTTGGCCCGGGCTTCGCCCGGGCGCTGCCCGCGCACGTCCCGCGCTGCGGGGCAACAGCTGGTCTTTTGTATCCCCGCGGCGCTGCCTGATGGTGTCGTCGCAAGCGCCCACTGCGGGGGTGGCTGGGAAGTGTAGTTTTGCAGAGGTGGGAGAGGCCGTTCCCCTCACGGCTGTGGCGGTATTTACTGTGCTGAGCCGATGGCCGTTCCCCTCACGGCAGGCACACAAGCCTCTGGAAGGTAAGATGGACAAATTTGACCTGAATGCGCGTCCCGCGCTGCGGGGCTACAGCTGGTCTTTTGTATCCCCGCGGCGCTGCCTGATGGTGTCGTCGCAAGCACCCACTGCAGGGGAGGCTGGGAAGTGTAGTTTTGCAGATGTGGGAGAGGCTGTTCCCCTCACGGCTGTGGCGGTATTCACTGTGCTGAGCCGATGGCCGTTCCCCTCACGGCAGGCACACAAGCCTCTGGAAGGTAAGATGGGCAAATTTGACCTGAATGCGCGTCCCGCACTGCGGGGCTACAGCTGGTCTTTTGTATCCCCGCGGCGCTGCCTGATGGTGTCGTCACAAGCGCCCACTGCGGGGGAGGCTGGGAAGTGTAGTTTTGCAGAGGTGGGAGAGGCCGTTCCCCTCACGGCTGTGGCGGTATTCACTGTGCTGAGCCGATGGCCGTTCCCCTCACGGCAGGCACACAAGCCTCTGGAAGGTAAGATGGGCAAATTTGACCTGAATGCGCGTCCCGCGCTGCGGGGCTACAGCTGGTGTTTTGTATCCCCGCGGCGCTGCCTGATGGTGTCGTCGCAAGCGCCCACTGCAGGGGAGGCTGGGAAGTGTAGTTTTGCAGAGGTGGGAGAGGCCGTTCCCCTCACGGCTGTGGCGGTATTCACTGTGCTGAGCCGATGGCCGTTCCCCTCACGGCGGGCACACAAGCCTCTGGAAGGTAAGATGGGCAAATTTGACCTGAATGCGCGTCCCCAGATATGTATATATATAACAACACACATAACATCTTAAAATGCCTAAAAAATTGCATGTTCCTAAACGTTAAAACATTTTTTTTTATATATATATAAACTATTAGTTATATTGCCATTTGAATAATTGATTTGAAAAATGTTTAATATTGACTAATAGTTGTTGATACTCTTGAAAAGAGGGAGGAAGAAACAAGAAGAAACACTTAGTGAAAAGGAGGAAAGCCATAAATGAAGAACCGGAAAACAGAAAAGATTGAAGAAACCAAGGTGCCGATTCAGATCCTGGAGAAACCGGGTACGAACCGTCGGCCGGAGCATTTCCTCCGTCCGACTCGTACCCGGCCAAAAAACATTACAAAAATGCAAGTACGATTCGCATGGAAACACTATTTGCGTACGAATCGTACAAAACACCGACCGACGAAAATATACATATAAATGTGATCCGGGAAAGCGCCGACGTGACGTCGGGACGCATGAAGGCTTCGTTTCACGAACCAGGAAGTACGATCCGCACCGTCGTCACCCCGCACGGATTATATTCTCCGGCTGCCAAAAACTGCCGGGAAATCAGGACGACGCGCACAAGGAGCACCTGTACGCGACGGACAGCCATGGACCCGAACCTACGTGTCATCCCAGCCCTCATAGCAGTCCACCTGCTCTACAGGAACCGACGCAGATGCCGCAGAAGGTCAGAACAACACCCAGGGGCAAAGGGGGGGGGCAGGGGCAGGACACATAACCCCCACCCAAGTCCCAAATCAGACATGCCCTGGACATACCTGACCTGCAGGACCTGGTCACCTCGAGGGGGTGGGGGCGTGTCCAGCAACGCAAGCGTCCGCCCCAACGAAGTAGATGTTGACGCGAACCGGCAACACAACAATTCCGGTACGTACCGTACCCACGCCTTAAGAGCGTGGGTACGGGTCGTACCACGCCCACCACTACGTCACCCCAACAATGGCGGTACGGCCCGTACCCACGCTCTGAAGGCCTGGGTACGGTGCGTACCCCTACGGCACCCCATTGGGGGTCAGCACCGTACCCAGGCCTTAAGAGCGTGGGTACGGGTTGTACCACGCGTACCCCTACGTCACTCCAACAATGGCGGTACAGCCCGTACCCACGCTCTTCAGGCCTGGGTACGGTGCGGACCCCCGATGGGGTGCCGTAGGGGTACGCACCGTACCCAGGCCTGAAGAGCGTGGGTACGGGCCATACCGCCATTGTTGGAGTGACGTAGGGGTACGCGTGGTACGACCCGTACACACGCCCTTAAGGCCTGGGTACGATGCGGACCCCAACAATGGTGGTACGCACCGTACCCACGTTCCAAAGGCATGGGTACGGGCCGTACCCAGGCCTGCAGAGCGTGGGTATGGGAATGTACGGAGCATACCCCCACCCGTGTATGAATGGAGCGTACCCACACCCCACCAGTGTATGTACGGAGCGTACCCCCACCCGTGTATGAATGGAGCGTACCCACACCCCACCCGTGCATGTACGGAGCGTACCCCCACCCGTGTATGTCCCGAGCGTACATGGCCAGACATAGGAGGGGTGGGTGCAGAGTCCTCCCAGCAGTGCCCAGACACAGGAGGGGTGGGTGCAGAGTCCTCCCTGCAGTGCCCCGACACAACAGGGGTGGGTGCAGAGTCCTCCCAGCAGTGCCCAGACATAGGAGAGGTGGGTGCAGAGTCCCCCCAGCAGTGCCCAGACATAGGAGGGGTGGGTGCAGAGTCCTCCCAGCAGTGCCCAGACATAGGAGGGGTGGGTGCCTATCACTCCCAGCAGTGCCCAGACAAGGGAGGGGTGGGTGCCTATCACTCCCAGCAGTGCCCAGACACAGGAGGGGTGGGTGCAGAGTCCTCCCAGCAGTGCCCAGACATAGGAGGGGTGGGTGCAGAGTCCCCCCAGCAGTGCCCAGACATAGGAGGGGTGGGTGCAGAGTCCTCCCAGCAGTGCCCAGACATAGGAGGGGTGGGTGCCTATCACTCCCAGCAGTGCCCAGACATAGGAGGGGTGGGTGCAGAGTCCTCCCAGCAGTGCCCAGACATAGGAGTGGTGGGTGCCTATCACTCCCAGCAGTGCCCAGACATAGGAGGGATGGGTGCCTATCACTCCCAGCAGTGCCCAGACACAGGAGGGGTGGGTGCAGAGTCATCCCAGCAGTGGCCAGACATAGGAGGGGTGGGTGCCTATCACTCCCAGCAGTGCCCAGACATAGGAGGGGTGGGTGCCTATCCCTCCCAGCAGTGCCCAGACACAGGAGGGGTGGGTGCAGAGTCCTCCCAGTAGTGCCCATTGAAAGAAAAGGGTGGAGTACCCACAGATACAATGGCCAAAAATGTCAGTCAGGTGCCCAAAGACCCTGCAGAACACGTAACACATGTGTGCGAGGCTGGGAGTACACACATGCATAGTGTGTAAAAGGGAACATGTCCACATGAAGTAATGTCAATAAACTCCATACACAAGTACAGTGACCACCAAGGATTCCACTAATGATGCAGGTGGAGACATTGCCCAGCATGCATGGCCAAAGTTGAACGGATCCGTCACACACCAAGGAAATGTAGACACAGCTCAGCACAACATTATGGAAACACCCTGCAGGGAAGATGTCAGGGTCCACAGAGGGAGGAACACACCTTGGGACAATTTCACCATACAGTAAGAACACACATGACCAAAGATTATTTGCAGAGCCCTTGTGATGGCACACAGATACCAGGGTCCACCCCATGAGCAGCACACCACAACATTTCCCAGATACCTAACACATTATCACCACCCCAAATCATGGAGCAGCACCACCAACAGCAATACCAGAAAAGCAGTAGTGTACAAAGGAAAAAAAAACATTGCTTTATTCAGCATGAAAAAAATAAAATTGTCAATAAAAGTGCAATATGTACAAGGCCCATAGGGCAGTCCATAGTCCAATTCCTGGTGGGGGACACATAGGGACGCGTGTCCCCTAGCTTGCCTGCACAGTTCCTACCTCCTTTGCTTCCACAGGGGGGGGCATCATGTGGGGGGGAAGGACCAGGCACCGCAGGGACAGGTGGGGCAAGGGCAGGTGTTGTGGGTGCAGGGACGGAGGACTCCACCACAGGGGGTGGGGCAGCGCCAAAGGTGGTGGTGAGAATGGCGCTGCACACGGTTGCAAGGTCCCCCAGCGTCTCCCCTGCACCCGAAGGAACCACAGGCCCCAAGGAGGGGGGGGGTCGGAGGGATGGGTCGCAGCGCTACTGGGGGAGGGTGTGGACAGGGGGGGGACTCAACTACCCTGACCGGGGACTCCTTTGACCGCTTGCGGGGTGGTGTCACTTTGGGGCTCAGGGACAGAGCGGCCATGAAGGAATCTTTGTTGGAATCATGGCCAGGAGAGCTGAGGGGAGTGGATTCGGAGGGAGTGGGTTGTGAGGAATGTTGACTCCCACTGTGGCTGCGTGTCTTCCGTTTGCCCCCGACCCAGTGGGTGTGCCTACTTCACCCTGTGTGTGCGTGAGAGGAGGTGTGCGCTTGGCCTTCCCTGGTGGTGTGGTGCCTGTGTCTGGTGGGGTGCATGCATGGGGACGTCTGGGTGTGCTTGGGACAGGCATGGGAGTGGGAAGTGTGGATGGTGCAGGGGTAGGGGGGGGACGCAGCGCTGCAGGAGATCCACTGCTGCAGTCAGTGTCGAGTCTATGGACCTCAGCAACTGGCGTTGGTCAGACTGCGCAGCTGAGATGCCCTCCATGTATGCCTCCATCTGGGTGAGCACTCGGGTGTGGGCATGGAGGACATTAAGCATCGCAGTCTGACCAACCTGCAACTGGCGCAGGATGTCCACAGACTCGGCATTCACGGCAGCAGTGGAGACAGGGGCAGGGGGTGCGGTGCCTGGCAAGAAGGAGACACGTGGTGACCTAGCACGGCGGGAAGGGACCCGAGCAAGTGGGAGGCCGGTGATGGTAATGGAGGGGGCGGGTTGAGATGGAGTGCTGCTTTCAGCTGTGGGACCTGCCTCCGCCCCCTCTGGGAGCTCAGCCTCGGACCCGTCAGCGTCATAGTCGGTGGTGGGACTGGACAGGTCCTCCGCCTCACTCCCCTCGGCCTCCGTGCCACTCGATGCGCCAGACAAGACACTGCTGGCACTGGTGCTCGCTCCCTCCTCACGGTCTGTGCCCGTGTCTCCCTCGTAGTCCCCCGACGATGCTGTGGGCAAGGTGAAGAGACAGGAAATAATCAGACACCTGTATACATATGTCACATGAGTCAAATCTACATAGGTCACAGTGCATAGCCTGAAAAGCAACATGAGTAACATCTACAATACAAGGTACATATGTAGGCCCTGCAACACACAGTTGGTTGACCCACCATGCCACTGAGAAACAATGGAGAGCATGACACAACAGCAAATTACTTGATATTAAATTGGACAGAGGAGCCAGGCTCTGGGGACAATCGTGCACAGCATCTGCACCACACAGCGTTGCCAAAAAAGGGATGAGCAGGAACCATGTATATTGACTTTTTGCACATGCTGCAAAGCTAATACATTAAACCATGCCCAACATGACTGGGTCACTGCACCTTGAGTGTATGTGCAGACAAACATCACACACAGGCCAGACCTAGCAAGGAGACTCCATATTTTGACATGTAGGCCTTGCCCGCACAAACCACCCCCTACCTGAGACAATGTGATTGAGACAGAGGAAGTACTTACACCTCTTACTCTGGGATGAAAACACATGGCCTGCACTAACTCATGATTGTACACAAACTACCCCTGGTGCGCCTGTCCACATATATCATTGACAATCAACCATCATCAGATTGGCGTACCAATACACACAGGCACTGCCCACTGTGAGTATGCACAAGCAAATTTGGGTCAGACTGTACAGTGGACACATTTAGCACAGTTTATGTAAATACAGATGAGGCCAGGGTACAATGACACAGAGCCCAACCTATGCCGAAGACACAGAGAATGTCCACATTGTTGGACGACACACATGATACCTAGAGAAAGGTGCCCCAGGGCACGGTAGTGGCCACACTCCTCCATGGTCCTGGATGGATATGACTGCAACTGAAGCAACGGTCCCTGCACTATGCATCACTCCCACTCATGCACATCATGTCAGAGGGCACAACATTGGACATGCATGCTGTAAGGCAGTACACTTTTAAGACACACTCCTATGTCGGACTCACCATCAGTGCCAACTGACATGGACCCCACAATGACTGAACTGGCCAGGGCACAGGCAAGGTCCCAAAACCTGTTACTCACCACCCCCACACATGATGCTGCAAGCATTGGGCACTTGGATTAACTGCCAGCCTAGATAACCTTGTGCAAGAGTGACTACACACAGACCAGGGAACACATGGCAAGGAGGGGAAGGGAGGGAGAACAGCACCGGTTTACTTAGAAGAACAGGTTATGCACTGCACATTTAAACCCTGGCAGTGTATCCATGCAACTGCGCACTTCCAAAAGCTGGTGACACACAACAAACACACATGTACCTACCCCCTTCCTGCTGCTGCTTCTCCCGTAAGCGCCTATCCAGGTCGGGGAAGACCACCGCCAGCACACGCTTATGGATGTGGGTCAAACGCCGGCGCCCACTGTTCTTGTGGCTCTCAGGTGAGTCCCCCAGCAGGACCCGTGCGATCCTCCTCGTCCAGCACCGGATATCCTGCCAGCGTTTCCTCACCTGGGCTAGGCGCAGCTTCCGACCCTCCATAATCCTCACGGCACTGACGGCTTGCTTCCATATCTCCCCCTTGGCATGGACGCCCACCTGTGAGGATGCAAAAGTGAGAATACTTTAATACACCTGAGCAATGACACAGAGACACACATATTAATAATTTTTCTTGTTTGAACAGGCCATGGTATGCAGGCAACTCATTGCACCTTTGTCATAGGGACATTATCCTCTGGGGAAGGCCAAATGCACTACGTGGCATTGAAAGTACACAGGTGGCATGACGGGTGCCACACAATCAATGATCCTGGATCACACTGTGCATCACAAGCTACACCAGGATTATGTACAGCACCTCAAAGCAGTCACATGCCCCAGCCCACTGACGCAACCTCAGCAGAGTACACAGACACACACAGGCACAGGACAATCACCTGCCATTGACAACTGCGGGTACAAACCTCACTCTGCCCATGTGCCACTAGACTGGGGGGTGTCACAGGTGTGGGGCTGGCTCAGCACGGCAGTCACACAGCACTGCTCCCTGCTCACATCAGATGGGCAGGGTATATCCATCCCTCATGCAGCTGTCGTGCAACACTCCACATATGCACTCACCCACATGACAGGGGACTCACACACACACACCAATGTCCAGGGGACGAACACATCATTTGGACACTCTCAGCACAGGTACACTAAACAAACACACATCTATGGGTACTGTCACCTGTCACACTGGGGGGACCACAGAATCACATCAGGACTGTAGAAACAACATTCCCAGGAGGAGTAGCCAGGCTGAATGTTGCATGCACCATGCATTGATTGTCACAGTAAGCACTATGCAAGTGAGGAGTGTACACAGGAACTACAGCATGCTCTGCATGGGAGACATGAGGCATTCCCCACCCTGGGACCCACTCTAAACAACATTGCATGTCTGTCACACATGGACACAATGCCAGAAGTCACAGTCACAAAAAAGGGGCACAGTCTAAGCTAGTGGAGTCAGCACCCACCTGCTCCCCTGGTCGACCATACAGCATGGTGTACTGTGGGAGGATCACATCCACCAACGCCATATTCTCCTCCATGGTGAATGGCTGGCCCCTCTCCACAGACCTGGACATGGTGCCAGAGGAATAACGAGCAGCAGCAGTGTTGTGGAATGAAAGGATGTGCAGGCAAGTGCTCTCTCATGGGACCTGGCTGCCTTATATCTGCCTTGCTGGGCTGTTTCATTTACAGGAGTACAGAGTGATTGGTCAGTCACATTAGCATCCTACGTTTCCTCCAATCCCTTTAAACCTACCCCAGTGAGTGGCTTTGCATGGTTTAAAAATTGAGCATGATGTCAAGTCAACAACCACTTTGCAACAAAGTATATTGTTTCCAACCGACTTCTGCTGGCCACCTGATGCAAAAATTCAAACTTTAAACTCAGTCTCCATGACAACCAGCATGCATTTAGGCCCTTATACTTGTCCCTCATGTGTCCCCTATGTTATTTCAATATTTACACACAGGTACGGTGCGTTCCACAGACCTAGGGCACCCCAAATGCAGTGAAACGGATCGTACAGGCGTGTGTGCGGTCCCTATCACTATGGGAGTGCTGGCGTATGCGTACGCCATAGTAATATGGACCGTACACACGCGTGTACGGTCCGTCTTACTATGGCGTACGCATACGCCAGCACCCCCATAGTGATGGGGACCGTACACACGCCTGTACGGTCCGTCTTAATATGGCATACGCATACGCGAGCACTCCCATAGTGATAGGGACCATACACACGCCTGTACGGTCCGTCTTACTATGGCGTACGCATACGCCAGCACTCCCATAGTGATAGGGACCGTACACACGCCTGTACGGTCCGTCTTACTATGGCGTACGCATACGCCAGCACTCCCATAGTGATAGGGACCGTACACACGCCTATACGGTCTGTATTACTATGGCGTACGCATACGCCATCACTCCCATAGTGATAGGGACCGTACACACGCCCTCAAAGCGTATGTACGGTGCGTTTCACACCTGACAGTGGTGACAGGCGGCACACAGACAGGAATAGAGCTGTCATACTTGGCCAAGGCTGGACATCAAGGCATTGTCTGTGCAGTACTATATGTGTCGGGCACAGGTGTGTCAGGCTGTGATGTGGCACATTACTCCTGAGGTGTGAAGCAAATAAATGTATGATGAGCTGTGTACACATGTCATGTGTGATGGTGCACTATGTGCCACACATCCCCTTCACTCATTTGACGTGTGCATGTAGTACAGACTTGTTGAGCCATGCGTCACTGGCATGGCACAGTCACCGACACCCGCAACTGTCCCCTGATGCCAGGTACACGGAATATTGCACCTGAGATGTGAATGCCCGCATTGCACGCTGTAACTATGTCATGTGTGTGTCATGTGTTCCCATAGGTTTGCTGTAGGTGTTTGGTCAAATGCATTGGCAGTTGCTGCAACCAACATGTGTCTGTGTGTAGATGGGCATGGCACACTGTTACGCACACCAGCCCACATGTGTAATCCGACGTAAGGTGTGTATGTATGCATCGACACAGAGTTTCAAAACAAGGACATATCTGCATACTCTCAATGTATGTGTGATCAGTCTTGACATGTACTCCTTCATGGCAAGGTGTGTGGTCTGTCCTTTTTCTATGACATGTGACCTGTGCCTCTAGTGTTCTGCAACCTGTCTGTATGATTAACATACTTATTCTGCACATATGCGGATGTCTGGCACTCCTGTGATGCGTCTGCCTGTTCACTCACACTGGCCCACAGCTAGTTTTATGCCATGTCATGTTGAGCTTGAGAATCCACGTTTGTGGCTGGCTCTTGGTAGGAGTGTCACCTGCCTGGCATACGTGTCCAGGATATGTTGCACAGACCTGACTCTGTATGTAGCATATGTGTATTGCCTGTTGACCATGTGCTCAGTACATTGACATTGGTGGTGTACTGTACTCACTCTTCGTTGTCCCTTCAAATTTACTGCAGGGCTCCGCCTCTCCCCCGACCAATGCCAGACTTGGCTGCCCTGAGGGAACGTGACTGTATACGCCGCTACCGCTTCAGCCAACCGTTGATTGAGGACTTGACCGCCCGGCTGGAAGCACACCTCCAACCGCTACACAGGTATCCTACTGCACTGACACCCAAGATGAAGGTGATGGCAGCCCTACATTTCTTTGCCACGGGTACCTTTCAATATACCATTGCTCATGTTGGTGGCATGTCCCAAACCATGTTCAGCCGTGTTCTGCATGATTTTTTAGAGGCCATGTTGGATCACCTGGATGAGTTCATTAAATTCCCAAATCCTGAGCAGTTGACAGGTGTCAAGCGTGAGTTCTATGCCCTGGGAGGGATGCCCCATGTCATTGGGTCCATAGATGGAACACATGTGGCTTTGGTACCACCACAGGCACAGGAGGTAGCGTATAGGAACCGCAAGCATTACCACTCCATTAATGCCCTTGTGGTGTGTCTTGCCAACATGGTGATATCACATGTCTGTGCTCGTTTTCCAGGATCAGCACACGATGCCTACATCATGAGGCGTAGCAGGGTGCCTGAAATGATGCTGCAGCTGCGCAACGAATGAGCATGTATTGTTGGTGGGTATACTCTGGCAGTCCTGTATTTAGCGTCATCTTCCTGTCTTACTGCTTCTCCTGACCCACTTTTGTCCATGATGTTTCCATGTAGGGGACGCTGGCTATCCCAACATGCCATGGCTGATCACGCCTCTCCGCAACCCCAGCACGGCTGCCGAACACCGCTACAACAACGCCCATGGGCGGACCAGGCGAGTGATAGAGAGGACGTTTGGCCTCCTGAAGAGCCGATTCCGTTGCCTCCACAAAACCGGCGGTGCACTCCCATATGCACCGGTGAAGGTCTGCAAGATCTTCCTCGTGTGCTGCATGCTGCACAACATGGCAGTGGAGAAAGGTGTGCCACTCATCCTGGATCCG
This sequence comes from Triturus cristatus, assembly GCF_964204655.1. Classification (NCBI taxonomy): domain Eukaryota; kingdom Metazoa; phylum Chordata; class Amphibia; order Caudata; family Salamandridae; genus Triturus; species Triturus cristatus. The sequence goes on along the minus strand of NC_140585.1, from coordinate 60,744,004 downwards.
GATGAGCAGGACCATCCACCCGTGGAGGATGAAGGGCTTGGTGACGAGGCAAGTGATGTGGAGGAGGAGGAGGAGGCGGTGGAGGACATCCGTAGTACGCGACTTCTTTGCTTAGTGGTGAGTTCCAGTGTCTGAGTGTGCACGCATTGGGCCGTGTGTGGCATGTGTTGCAATGTGTGTGTCCATCTGCATGTCTGCCAAGTGAGTCAGAGGTGTGTTTGGAAGTGTCACTTGAGTGATGGTGCAATAGAGGAATGTTTTTCCAGAGTCATCATTGTCACCTAGCATGTTGACAACCTTATACGTGTCGAGTACATGCACATGCATGCGGATGTGCTTCTTATGGCTGACTCCTTGTGTGTCTCTCATCCACAGGTACTTGCGCATGCTGTCTGCTGGTGGCATTGTTGTGCTTCTGCTATTCCTCATGAACACAGCGACATGTGCTGAATCAGCGTTACATGCACGGACAAGTTTGAAAATCTCCTTAGGGTAAGGGATGCAGCACGGCTTTTTGGGTGTGGTATTTGTTTGGAATGTGTGTGCACTGCTCCTGTTCATGTTTTGTTACTTTGCATACATGTAGAATCACCATGGGGCACATGACATGGAGCTGAATTCACCTGAATTGATGGTCAGACTTGGTGACAGTCATCTGTAATGGGATACTGGATTGTGATGAAGCCATCAATGTGTGTAACACTGCCCTCGGAAACATACGGGTTGCACCGGGTTGACATGGTGTGTGAATTCCCCATTAGAGGCTCAATAGTGTATAGCAGCCTCTCCGTGAGCAGCAGGGGGTGTTTAGCTGTAACCCGTCACTTGTGTGCCAGTACTATGGATTTCCAGCATTTGTGGTGCAAAGGGGGGTGCCAGTGTCGGTCCCACATGTTCATCCACATGACCTGTGTATGTGTTGACAGAGTTGCATTAGCATTCCGACACACATGACTAATAAAGGTGTCCCTCTGCCTCCAAGGTGCCTCATCTCTGTCAATGGTGGTCTGTTGCCACTGTGCATGCGGCATGTCTGGCATAGTCATCAGAGATAGTGCATATGAGGCTATGTGTAGAGTAGCAAGATGCAAGATGTTTGTCAGGGATTAGAATCTGTATTGTGCATGATGTCCATGGCTGTGTAGGTATTGTGGCATGTCAGTCTCCACGACGGCAACTGTGCTGCATGTGCATCCATTGTGTGTGTGTGTGCGCCATGTTGAACCAGACATTCCTTCCTTGACATACACCTTTTGCATAGTTCCTTCCTGAGATCCTTGTCTTTGTGTGCAACTTGTGGCATTGTTTTCTTGACATGGCGCATGCTGCTGCAGGCCCTGCAGCAAGGGCACCCAGTGTCCACGCAAACAAGTTTGTGTTAATCATGGATTGCTTGCTGACATGTGCTATGCTGATCAGCAGCATCTGTGCCTCATGCTGCAGCACACTCTGCATTATGCACACGATCCCCAGTTCCAGCCACCTCAAGGCAAGAGAGACCATCCCCCAGGTCAACTACAACATCCGTGTCTAATCCTATCATGCACTCTACGGACATGTGCGTTACAACTCCCATGATACTTGTCCACATACAGGGTGCATCTGCACAGCTCTGCTTCTACATCCGGCAACCAAGCCACATCAACGTCCAACAGAGATGGGGGGAATGGATCACTGCCAGCTGCAGGATGACCTTCCCAATCCACGCACACACTCAGGATGCAGCCCACAACCACAACACAACCTTGTGGCACTGTGATCCAACACCCCATTGTGCCATCTCCATGCATCCAACCTTGGCCGGCCCACCATTCTCCACATCCACCTGACTCAAGCATGCAGGACATGGTTCTGCCACGTGTCTACACATACCTGGGAGTAGCACCCCAGGACACTCCACATGATCCCTGACCTCTGCGCATGACTGTTGCTCTTCTAACTAGGTCTGTAGGCACAGTTGTGCGGGCACCCCCTCAGCTGGTTGGGCCCATCACGGGTGAGTATGGTGCTCCATGTCTGTATTGGATGATAGATTGTGACCCATGTGTGTCCTGTGCCAGACTCAGACCCCAGGGTATGGATGGTTGGAGTTACTTCTGAAATCAGGCATGGTTTGACTTTAAAACACACACATGTAGTGGAATAATGCAAAATGACGGCATCATCTCGTGATTGTGATGATTTTTATTTGTGGTGGGGTACGTGTTTGGGGGGATGGCAAGAGGTGCTTGGCGGGAGTGTAGAATCCAAAGTTCACAGGGGGAGTTGGTATCCTTGCCATTGGAAGTCATCAGAGTCTATGCCACAGTCTTTGTCAACATTGGTCAGACAGTGACCAGCAAGTCCATGTGCCAGAGAATGTCATGTGATGATGTGCTGCTGTTGGGCCAGAGGGCCAGGTGCCAGGCCAGGTGACCTGGGAGATGGTGATGTTCCGCTGACTCTCACGGTCTTTTGCGTGGACGACCCACCTTCCTTCGGAGACCCTCAGAAGCAGGCCCTGACGATGCTTGTGATGCTCCGTCGGATGAATCCTCCTCCTCCTGATCCCTCCCTGTGGGTGGTGATGTTCTTCGCCTGGTGGCACAGGGAGGGTTGCCCATGTTTTCGGCAATCCGACGGAGTACACGGGTCATGTCCGTTTGCACCGCCACGAGCTCAGCCTGTCTTGCCTACATCCATCCTTGGTGTCGCTGTTGACAGGCATGTTGCTCGGCCTGCAGGGTCTTCATCTCCTCGAGGGGCCCCTTGATGTCTGTGAGGGTGGACGCAATCTGGACCATGCCCCTGGTGTCACGCCGGTATGTGTCCAGGATGTTTCTGACGTGTGACATTACCGGTTCCTGAGCCAACTGGTCAGGTTCGCGCCTCCGCCGTCCTCCACTGCCACCACCCCTGCCCACTTGTGCCTGGCCTGCCGTTGTGGGCACATCGGGTCTCCGGGACCCTGAGGGATGGCATTTGCGGTGTCGCCTGCCTCCTCCTGGGTGCCCAGAGAACCTTGTCCCTCCTGGACAGACTGGCTGTGTTGTTGTGTGCGGGCAGGGCTCCTGGGTGTCTCCTGGGATGTGGCAGGAATGGGGGTGGTGGTTGGCACAGTTGTACCTGACGCAGGTGATGCAGGTGGTTGGACACCAGAGGGGCCAGGTTGGTCTGGGTCATCCACGGAGTGGTGAGAGTCGTCGCTGCCGGTGGGGTCCTCTTCACGCAGAGCTTGGTCCTGTGAGTCTTCCCCCCCCAGTGTTGGGGGGAGATCGACGACGTTGACCTGTGTGTGAGAGAGACAATGTTAATTGTGTTACATGCGACATCCATGTTTCATTAATTTTTGAGTTGGCACAGTTCCTCTGGGTGGTTGGATTTGGCTTGCATTCCTCTCACAGTGCACTTGTGCATGGGTATGTCCCTTGGCCACAGCTTTCGACACTTTACCTATGTGTGACACAATCTTAGTTGATGCATCTTTTTTTAACGCAGTCAGCAGTGTAGTGAGCGGGCGTAGCAAGTCATGCAGAGCCGCCTTACGTGTTGCACTATACGTGGCCAAATGGTGTTTTTTCCATGCTATTTGAGAATGCAGGTAGGTAACTTAAGCATTTGTGACAGGGTTCTGACAAACACAGTGGGTGGGTATACTGGGTGTAAGGTTAGGTTTGTGCCTGCAGCACGGAAGTAATCGTGCACAGATTTGACACATGGCCCAGTGTTTATCAAAGGTTAAAGGGGGGGTTCACGCACTGCCAAACCTTGTCTACATGCACACAGTCCACCTGCTGATGAGCGGACATGGCCACACCACCCAAGGGTGATTTGGTCTCCCTCTGTCTCCCTTTCTCCCTCCCTCTGTCAGCCTCCGCCCTCTGTCCGTCTCCTTCTGTCTCCCTTTCTCCCTCCCTCTGTCAGCCTCCTCCCTCTGTCCGTCTCCCTCTGTCTCCCTTTCTCCCTCCCTCTGTCACCCTCCTCCCTCCCTCTGTCTGTCTCCCTGTGTCCACCTCTGTCTCCCTCCCTCTCTCTCCCCCTCTCCCTCCCTCTGTGTGTCACCCTCTGTCACCTCAGCCCAGCTTCCTGGGCACACACAGTTTGCAGGTCTTTCAAAGGCCATTGGCTTGTTCATGTGGGTTTGTTTCTTATCTCCGGTGTCTGAGTGTCTGAGTCTGCGCTGCTGCTGTGGCGGTGTGTGCTGACACTCTTTCAGAGTGATGCGTCTTCATTAGCTGCTGTTATGTGCAAATTGTGCCTTCATACCCATGTCATCCTGCAACGCGGCCACCATTTGCAGGCAACACAGTACTGTGTGGGGACACACTGTTTGTATGGCTGTGCCCTAGGCCATATGGGCTGAGGGCATTGTTGTGTGCTTCAGAGTTGCTCTATGTTAGTTTTGAGGCCCACCCTCCCGGCATCGGGGACATCCTGTATTGTGTTGGTGTTTTGTGTGGCCTGTGACTTGGCATGGCCTTGCTTGGGGCATGGGGCATGGAGGCGCTAGTGGCATGTGTGTGTTTTTGGAGTGTGGTTGTGTCCGGTGCTGACTTTGGGGGGGTTGCGTGCATGATTGGTATTTTGGTTGTGTATGGCGTTCCCCCCATGTGAGATGAGTTGTTTGTGTACTCACCAGGCTCTCGGACTCCTTCTACTCCGTCTACTCCCACCGGCGGCAGCGTGGCCATCACCTTCTCCTCCCAGGGATGGTAGTGTACCGGTCTGCGGGGCGGCCCTCCTCCAGTGATGTTCCCCTGGTTGTGATCGTCCGTCATTTTGCGGCGGACCGTCCTCCGCAGATCGTACCACCTGGCTTGGCACTCATGCCTGGTCCTTCTGGTGGCCCCAACAGCATTCACAGAATTGACAATCCTCTGCCACATGGCTGATTTTTCGGATATGCTGGTCCGTCTGACCAATGTTCCAAAGAGCTGTGGCTCGACTCTGACGATTTCGTCGACAAGGACCTCCAGCTCCTCCTTTGTGAACTTTGGATTCTTGTTAGTGGGCATGGTGTGGGGTGTGGGTGTGGATGGTTGTGGGGGTGTTGGTGTGGATGGTTGTGGGGGTGTTGGTGTGGATGGTTGTGGGTGTGTGAGTGTGGTTGTGAAGGTGTGTGTGTGTGTGAATGTGATGAGGGGGTGTTTGTGATGGTGGTTGTGTGAAGGAGTGCAAGTGTAAGGTGTATTGATGGAAGTAGTATGGTGCAGTGCGTTGTCTCTGTGGTCTGGCAGTAGTGGTCCTGTTGCAAAGGATCATCGTTTGTGTGTGTTGGGCCTTTTTATTGGTCCATTTGTGGGTGTGGCTGTGTTTGAACTTTGGGTGGGTGTGTTATAAGGAGTGGTTGTGTTTTGGGCCTCTGTTTAGCTGTTTGGCAGTTGCAGGTCAGTGTAGAGGATGTATTTGGGCTTGTTGGACATGTTTTGTGGTGTTGTGTGCATCGAATTGACTCTCCTTGTATTGTTTTGCTTTGTCCTGGTTCAGTACGAGTGTTTTTGGCGTCTGTACGGTGCGTACATGGGCCATGTTGTTGTACAGTGCTGTCCTTTGCTATGGCTTAGTACGACTCGTACATGCGCGATGTTGGGTGAGGGTGCTGGTGTAGGGGCCTGGGGTAGGGTGCGTACAGACACGGGCAGGGTGTTTGTCCGCACCATCCATCGGTGTTGGTGTTTCGCACCGTACATACAGGGGGGCTGGGTGTGCGCTCCGTACATACACGGGTGGGGGTACGCTCCATACATACACGGGTGGGGAGTTGGTACGCTCCATGCATACACGGGTGGGGGTACGCTCCGTACATACACGGGTGGGGGTACACTCCGTACGTACACTGGTGGGGTGTTGGTACGCTCCATTCATACATGGGTGGGGGTACGCTCCGTACATACACTGGTGGAGTGTGGGTACGCTCCATTCATACACGGGTGGGGGTACGCTCCGTACATACACGGGTGTGGGTACGCTCCATTCATACACGGGTGGGGAGTTGGTACGCTCCATGCATACACGGGTGGGGGTACGCTCTGTACATACACTGGTGGGGTGTTGGTACGCTTCGTACATGCACGGGTGGGGGTACGCTCCGTACATACACTGGTGGGGTGTGGGTACGCTCCATTCATACACGGGTGGGGGTACGCTCCGTACATACACGGGTGTGGGTACGCTCCATTCATACACGGGTGGGGAGTTGGTATGCTCCATGCATACACGGGTGGGGGTACGCTCCATACATACACGGGTGGGGGTACGCTCCGTACGTACACTGGTGGGGTGTTGGTACGCTCCATTCATACATGGGTGGGGGTACGCTCCGTACATACACTGGTGGGGTGTGGGTACGCTCCATTCATACACGGGTGGGGCTACGGTCCGTACATACACGGGTGTGGGTACGCTCCATTCATACACGGGTGGGGGTACGCTCCGTACATACACTGGTGGGGTGTTGGTACGCTCCGTACGTACACGGGTGGGGGTACGCTCCGTACATACACTGGTGGGGTATGGGTATGCTCCATACACGGGTGGGGGTACGCTCCGTACATACACAGGTGTGGGTACTCTCCATTCATACACGGGTGGGGGTACGCTCCGTACATACACTGGTGGGGTGTTGGTACGCTCTGTACATACACGGGTGGGGGTACGCTCCGTACATACACTGGTGGGGTGCGGGTACGCTCCATTCATACACGGGTGGGGGTACGCTCCATACATACACGGGTGTGGGTACGCTCCATTCATACACGGGTGGGGGTACGCTCCATTCATACACGGGTGGGGGTACGGTCCGTACATACACTGGTGGGGTGTTGGTACGCTCCGTACATACACGGGTGGGGGTACGCTCCGTACATACACTGGTGGGGTGTGGGTACGCTCCATTCATACATGGGTGGGGGTACGCTCCGTACATACACGGGTGTGGGTACGCTCCATTCATACACGGGTGGGGGTACGCTCCGTTCATAAACTAGTGGGGTGTTGGTACGCTCCGTACATACACGGGTGTGGGTACGCTCCGTACATACACGGGTGGGGGTACGCTCCGTACATACACTGGTGGGGGTTCGGCGCGTACATTCGCGGCCGGGGGGGCGTTTGGCGCGTACATGCGGGGGCTGGGGGGGTGTTCAGCGCGTACATACGAGGGCTGAGGGTTGTTCTGCGCGTACATACGGGGTCTGGGGTGGGGTGTTCGGCGCGTATGCGGGCACATGTCTCCATGGTTGCCATAGGAGTTCGGTCCGTACGGTGTTTTTTCCATACGGTTGTGAAATCGGAAGGACGGGACGGATCGTACTTGCGCGGTCGGACTTCATTTTTCCGATTCGTACGGTAAATCGTCCGGGGATGTGTCGGACACATTTTCCGACCCGAGGACGTGTGGGGAAATTTTCCCAATGCGATTCGTATGGACTTTTTCCCATTCGAATCGTACTTGCCAGTTTGTACGCTACTTGTACGATTCGTACGGTAAAAAATCCGGATACGATTCGTACGGGGAAAGTTTTTCCAGGATCGGAATCGGCCCCCAAATGTCCAGAGATATGAAAAAACCAACGTCATAATCCATAAAGATATACCTCCACAATCCGGAAATTAACTCTAAACTAATAAATCAAAATCTCACCATGAAATTGTAGAGATGTAAACCACAAAATGTGTGAATATAACTTCAACAATGATTGCCTAAAAGTAATAATAAAATAGTAATACCAAAGGAAATGATGGACGGAGTGTTGAACATTGCAAGCACTCACCCCCAGTCAACTGATCTGGGTTTAATCCATCACCGTTCTTTAGCCCACTCTGCCACCCCAGTTCAGACATGGCCATATGCAAATCAGTCTGACCCTGTGCCTCATGGGAACAGTCCAGCCCGAACTGCCAAGCCATGTCTTCCTTGGACCGGAAACAAGCTTCCTAGGACCGGTTTCTGGCATTTCAGCCGTCTTCAGCCAGGCTTGCTTGAATCCAGTGGCAAAGTGAGCAAGGGACTCACGTCTGAGCATACCCTGCCAACTTATGGCGAACAAAGCAATACCAAAGGAAATGATGGACGGAGTGCTGAACGTTGCAAGCACTCACCCCCAGTCAACTGATCTGGGTTTAATCCATCACCGTTCTTTAGCCCACTCTGCCACCCCAGTTCAGACATGGCCATATGCAAATCAGTCTGACCCTGTGCCTCATGGGAACAGTCCAGCCCGAACTGCCAAGCCATGTCTTCCCTGGACCGGAAACAAGCTTCCTAGGACCGGTTTCTGGCATTTCAGCCGTCTTCAGCCAGGCTTGCTTGAATCCAGTGGCAAAGTGAGCAAGGGACTCACGGCTGAGCATACCCTGCCAACTTATGGCGAACAAAGCAATACCAAAGGAAATGATGGACGGAGTGTTGAACATTGCAAGCGCTCACCCCCAGTCAACTGATCTGGGTTTAATCCATCACCGTTCTTTAGCCCACTCTGCCACCCCAGCTCAGACATGGCCATATGCAAATCAGTCTGACCCTGTGCCTCATGGGAACAGTCCAGCCCGAACTGCCAAGCCATGTCTTCCCTGGACGGGAAACAAGCTTCCTAGGACCGGTTTCTGGCATTTCAGCCGTCTTCAGCCAGGCTTGCTTGAATCCAGTGGCAAAGTGAGCAAGGGACTCACGTCTGAGCATACCCTGCCAACTTATGGCGAACAAAGCAATACCAAAGGAAATGATGGACGGAGTGTTGAACATTGCAAGCACTCACCCCCAGTCAACTGATCTGGGTTTAATCCATCACCGTTCTTTAGCCCATTCTGCCACCCCAGTTCAGACATGGCCATATGCAAATCAGTCTGACCCTGTGCCTCATGGGAACAGTCCAGCCCGAACTGCCAAGCCATGTCTTCCCTGGACCTGAAACAAGCTTCCTAGGAACGTGTGTACGGTCCGTACCACGCGTACCCCTACATCACCACTACAATGGTGGTACAGACCGTTCCCACGTTCTGGGGGGCGTGGGTACGGCCCATACCACCATTGTAGTGGTGACGGGTACGCGTCCACGTCCACTTCCGTTGTGGCGGTACGTGGGATTGGTGGACACGCCCCCCGAAGTGACCAGACCATGGAGGTAATTTATGTGCAGGATATATATGTTTTTTGTTGGGTGTGGGTTATGTTTCCTGCCCCTCGCCCCCCCCCCCCTTTGCCCCTGGGGGTTGTTCTGACCTTCTGCGGCGTCTGCATCAGTTTCTGTGCACCAGGTCATAGGCTAAGAGGGCCGGGATGACACGTAGGATGGCTGTCCGTCGCGTACCCGTGCTCCTTCTTCGCGTCGTCCTCAATTTCCCGGGAGTTTTTGGCTACCGTAAAAAAGGGGCCGTGCGGAGTGACGTAGGCACGGATCGTACTTGCTGGTCCGGAAAACGCTGCCTGACTCAGTCCGGACGTCACGTACGCGATTTCCCGGATCGGAATTGTGGGTATTTTTGTGCCGGTCGGGCTTTTATACGACTCGTACGGAAATGGTATTTCTGTACGAATCGTACTTGCGGGTTTGTAAGGTGTTTTTCCCGGGTACGAGTCGGACGGAGAATACGCTCCGTACGACCATTCGTACCCGGGTTTTACAGGATCGGAATCGACGCCTAGTTGTTAACTTTAAAAAAAACTATATTTTTAACAACGATATTTTTGACATCAATATTTGTTTCTCGATATTTTTGTACTTACCATGATGTAGATAGGATATTGATATTCTTGACTTCGATATTTTTGTCCCGATATTTTTGTACCTCGATATTTTGGTACTCAATATTTTGTTAGTGATTCGTATCCGTGAGATGTGTGTGAGTATGAGTCTGGCTGAACGCAGTTGCATGGGGGTTGATGGAAGGAGATGCAATTGTTAATGTAGGCAGGGATTTGTTGGGTAGTGCCTTGAATGTGTGGGTGAGGAGTTTGAACTGTGAGCACTTATGTATCTGGAGCTAGGGAGCTGTGATATGTGTTCTGAGTGGGAGGTTGAGGATACGTCTGGCTGCTGTGTTTTGGGTGGTTTTCAGCCTTCTGGTGAGCTGTCTGATGATTCCTGCATAGAGAGAGTTCCCGTAGTCCAAACTACTGTTGATGAGTGTGTGGATGACGGTCGTATGGTGATTCTCAGGAGCCATTTGAAAATGTTCTTTAGGGTGTGGAAGAAGTGACAGCATTGACCTGGGTGAACCTGTCTACCTTTTTGTTGCTGATGATCCCTCGGTTGCTGGCACGCAAGCTGGAGGTGGGAGTAGGTCCTAGGTTGGATGGCCATCAGATGGAGTCCCATGGACAGGTGTTGTTTCCAAAGATCAACACTTCGATCTTTCAGTGCTGAGTTTGAGACAGTTCAACTTCATCCTAGTGGCTACTTCCATCATACAGGCAGTGAACATGTTCCTTTTGTTGTGGATTTTGTCAGAGAGGGACAGTATTAGTTGTGTGTTGTCAGCGTAGGAGAGGATGTTGATGTAGTGGGTATGGATGGCGTTGGCCGGTGGGGTTATGTAAGTGATGAATAGTGTCCTTCTGAGGAGTGAACCTTGAGGTGCTCCGCAGATGAGATTTCCGGTTTCCAAGGAGTATGACGTCCGGTTAACTGTCGGAGTTCTTTTTATCTGGACGGAGCAGATCAATTGCGTGCAGGTTCTTGAATCTCGATCTGGTGAAGGAGCCTGATGAGGATGAGATGTGGTACCATGTGACACACCACCAAGAGGTTCAATAGGATGACGGGCTTTCTCTCCCCTCTCTCTAGGATCATGCGAATGGCGTAGGTGGGTTCAATGAGCTCTGTTTCCATCCTCTGGTTGGGCCTGCATCTGGGCTGGGGGGCCTTGAGGAGCTGGTGGTTCACGAGGTAGCTGGTCAGACACTTCTTGATGGTTTTCTCTAGGACTTTGGCGATGTATGATAGGCGGGTGATTAGTCAGTAGCTGGAGAGTTTGGTGAGGTCCTCAGAGGGTTTCCTCACCAGGGCTGTGACAGCTGCCTGCTTCCAGGTTTCTGGGAAAAGAGCCGCATTGATCGAGTCATTCAGGATGGGAGTGAGGACTTCACTGATGGTGGTTAGACCTTTGTTGAAATTGTGGTGTGGGCATGGGTGTAATGGGGCCCCACAGTGGATGGTATTCATGGTTGCGGCAGTCTCATTTGTTGTATATGGTCAAGGTTCTTTCTTCAGCTGAGATTGGAACACTGGCTGCGAGATTGCTGGGGTCAGGTTGAAAGTTGAAGTTGGCGGATGTGATCTCCTCCCAAAAGCAGTTACAGAGATTGTTTCAATGGGTCCTGTAAGGGCTGATTTTGCTGATGGTGGCTGCAGCACCGGGAATTTTCTGATCATGAAGAAGATTTATTTGTTGCCGTTGTTGCTGGCTTCGATGCGTTGGGTGTGGGCTGTTCACTTGGCATTTCAGACATGCTGGTGGAAGCATGTCAGAGCAGATTAGAAGACGTCATTTTCTGCGGTGTCTTGTATCATTCTCTACTTGCTTTCCAGTTGCTTACAGTGCTGCATCACAATCCAGAGTTCTGTGTACCAGCTGGCTTGCTTTTGTGATCTTGAGTTATTTTATTTCCTGTGCTTGAAGGGGCCAGGTTGTTGGTGCAGGTGGTGATCCATTCATTGAAGTTTTTGATGTCTTCCACTAGGTTGTGGCTGTGCTTTGGGAGGCGTATAGAGGGCAGAAGCCCAGCCCTTCTTTGAGATTTTCTTCCAGCAACGGAAGAGGTGGTGAGTCTCTTGTGATCCTGGGTGGTGAGCTTGAATCTCAAAAGGGTGTTTTCAGTTCAGGGAATAGGCGTTGATTTGTAGGCTCTGATGCTATTTAGTGTGGAGAAGATAAGGTCCAGGAAGTGTTCGGCGGTGTGTGTGGGTGAGTCCGGTGATGTGCTGAGTAAGGTCGAGGTTCCTAAGGCTTTTAAGAAGGGTTTTTGAATTTCAGTCATTACAGTCCTCTGGGTGAAAGTTCAGGCCTCAAAGGAGGATGAAAGTGCTGGAGTTGATGGTTATCTCAGAACTAGATTAATTCCAATTTCCAGTCTTTATGTTACACAGACCTATATCTCTATATTGTCAAAGTCAAGAGGAGCCTTTTCCCAGTTTTCTTCTGTATTATACTTTGGGACTGCTGGCTTTTGATAATTCACTTTGTTGTTAACCTAGAAAGACATAAGTCGGCTAGTTCACTGTAATTCTTCCAGACATTTTGAGGACACCCTGTGCTGAATGCTTCAATCTCTGACCCAATGAACACCTCATTTAGTTTGGGAACATCTGGGGAAAAAAGAAATTGGGGTTTTCCCCACACTGGGTTCGGTCCGTGTGAAGGTCACCTTCTTCAGATAGCAACCATTGTATCCGCTCTGGTTAATTACTTGATGTCTGGAATACTACGTGGAATACACATCCAGTCTCCTGTGATCCCATACTCTTTACCAAGAGACTATAAATGGCCAAAGTGTTCCCCAGTCACACTGAGGGCGGATAGTTCCCCTTCTAACAATGCTATGATGTGACTAGCTGGGGTGGCACCAGATTATTCGCCAGGGTACCACTGTGTTCACTTGCACCCCTAAGGGGAATACTACTGGCTGAGGACGGGGAGGGCAGGTATGTGTCTGTCTGTCTGGCTGTTTGCTGTTACATGCTGGTTGTCCTGTGTCCCTGATGTGCGTGACAACCTGACCATTTCCATTGTTTTGGCTCCCCTACCTGATACTGGAAGTAGGTGGGGGAGGTGGTGGGGGGTTGATCTTGAAATCCCTTTCATTGTAAGAGCAGTTTTCCTCTGAGCTCAGTGACTTCCAGCTTCCTCCTTTTTCTGACAATTTGAGCTCTGTGACTTTATCAGTCAAACATCAATTAAGAAGAAAGTGACCTAAGGCGGTCCTGATTCACCTGACCTTTGAATTGCTCAGCCCAGAAAGGAGCAAGCAACACCTGAATGGAAGAAAGCTCTGGAAGATCTGCACGAGGCACCTCCTGCCTGGAGGTGGCTGCAAACCGATGAGCCACCACAAACCACAGGCTCCTTCCAGCCCAGCTGACCTCAGAGCAACAACAAGCATTGTCCAGGGCAGTGGTGCTGTTGAAACACATTTTCTGTTGGTTGTTCTGTGACCACAGGTGTCATGGCACTCGGGAACCAAGAACAGACTGATAGATCTGAAACAGATAGACAGGCACAAGCCATCAGGACTGCACGGTAGCAGAATAAATCAGTGTCACAGATCTCCTGAAACAATTATGACTTTACAATGGGACGGAATGAGTTGAGGGGCCAAAGATAGCTCAATGTGTCTGGGCTGCCTAAGTTCACCAAAGGGCCTCCCCAGTCACATCTAGCCCTCTGGAAGGAAAGAATATGATGCAGGACCCGGGCACTGGATTGTAGAAGCGACATAGGCGTGTGGGGCACCAACACGTCAGCCAGCGAGGTTGGACTGCCTTTGCACTCTAAAAGACCTGATGAGTAAGACAGAGAATTTTAAAGTGGATCAGTTTTTTGCCTGTAATCCATTGAAGAAACTTGATGAAATGTCTGCATCCCTAACTCTAGTATTATTGGTATATTGTGACTACACTGTAGTCTTTCCAACGCAGTTTCCAGCGAGCCGAGGTAGAAAATAAAGGCTCTTACCCCCTTCACTTGTTTAGGGCTGTGGTGCATAGCAATATAATATCATGATCCACGGTTGTAAAATGCAAGAAGAGCAAACCTTTTGAATTCAAGGATGGAAAGTTAAATGTGGTGACCAGGTTCCGGTTCCGAATCTTTTCAGCTACAACCGGCATGGGCCAGTTGTCCAACATCCTAGCTGAGGTAGTTCCACCAACGACTTCTGTTTTATCTCACTTCATCTGAATACATTTAGTAGTCATCAGGACATGAATGACTGTCAAGCAGATCCTCCGATGACTGATGGAATCTTCAGAATGCTGTTCCAGCTTAAGGAAGAGCTGTGTGTCATCCGCATAGGCTTACACTTTCAAACCAAAGGAGTGGACTAACCCCTCAGTGCTGCCACATAAAGATCAAAGAGAAAGGGTGAGGTAGCATAGCTCTTGAGTTGCTCAGTTTTTTTTTTTTTTTAATATCTTTATTGAATTTTTCATAATTTTCCTGATACAAATAAACTAAGCATTGGTACATGCTGCACTTTTTACAAGAACATTGCTGCTTTGCCACTGGGTGTCTGCAGCCCACGCATACCGTCACCTCTAATTGACGAGCAGGGCTTGTTTATCACATGTACCACCTCACAACAGTGGTTGTCCATATACAGATATGACGATTATTACAGAGGTGCATGGCCCATACATAATTCAGCTTTGGGATCACAATAACCAATGGTGCATTGGCAATAAGAAGCGTATGTCATAACTGATTACAAGATATCTTCATTTTTAACATTTCAACCACAACTAATGAAAATCAAATAAAATCAAAAGAAAAAGAGATATCAAGTACTGAGAGGAATGTATATCTAGAGTACTATGCGCCTCTCGAGTGTAGTCGTGCCGAGGTCCGTGCGTACATAGCGGATGCGAGTCACTTTTCCTGTTCTGTGCATAGGCAAATGTCTTAATGGAATGTGGGGTCATTGCCTAACCCGGCAGCTATGGTCAAGGCGTCTTGTAAGTACAGCATGTCTGTTTCACCCTGTCAACATGCTAGGCATCATCTCCCGCCTGCTGCGTGGTAGGTGTATGTAACGTAGCATTAGTCTGTGTAAGAGCTTTCAGAATATCATCCCAGGCCTGTGAAATGGGAAACTTACGCAGTCCAGCTGTTTCTTCCCTATGAAGAATAGTGCTCTCCGCCTGCGCCCGGTCCTCTAAGGCTTTTAACCAGTGGGATGCTTCCGGAGGGTCTTTGTTTTTCCATCTCTTTGTTATCAAGCGTTTCGTAGTAATTAGGCCTAAGTCACGAAATCTAGAGCTGACTTTGTTAGCTTTTTTTCGTTTGTAAAATCCCAGAATACAAACCTCTCATGTGTTAGGCACCTCAGTGTTAGTGCTGCTCGTGAGTGTTTCTGTTATCGTGTGCCAATAGGACAGAAGTAGGGGGCAGGACCACAGCATATGCGGTAGGTCAGCGTCTAGAAGATAGCATCTTGGACAATCAGAGGTGGTGATGTTAAAGTATTTATTGATCTTATCTGGCGAAAGATACTCCCTGTGCAATATGTATGTTTGTATAAGTTTAAATCGTGAATTGCGTGGTATGTGTGCGGCACCGGCTAACACACGTCCCCATTCTTTATCGGTCCAGGGTCCAGGGTCCAGGGTCGGCCTCTATATCCTCAGTACATCGTGCACGGAGTCGCTGTGGTGATTTTAACACGTGAGTAAGCAGGGCCTGCACTAGCCAGTGGATTACATGTGACCCCTCCCCCATCACATCCAGATACTGCATTAACTGATGTCTCGGTGGCTCAATTGTCAAGTCTCCCCATGTTAGTGTCAGCATCCGTATGATGGCTGCTTGCAGGAGGAACTGACCCACTGGTAAACCAGTATCTGCCGTCAGGGTTGCAAAAGGACACCGACCGCGTATAGGTCTCCTAGTGTCTCCACTCCTGCTTCCATCCAGGGCGTCAGTACTACGTCTGTTACAAAATCTCTACCTCTGAGCGTCCTGATAAGTGGCAGTATTGGGGCATAGGGAATTATGTCTTTTGTAAGTTGAAGGCTCCTCCGGTAGCATCTATGGGCCAATTCTATATGTATCTGTGTCGGGCGGGGAAGTTTCGCCAGTGGGCGAAACAAACTATAGTTTTGAGTTTGTGTCTATGATGATGACTCAGTCGTCGTATCCATCAGGTTCTTGCCACTTAGCCACTTTGCGACCCATTGTAGCTGCGCAGCTAAGTAATACAATTCCAAATGAGGAACTGCTAAGCCCCCACTCTCCGGTGGTGTGTATAATTTCTGCAGTGCTATCCTAGGCCGCCCCGCATTTCAGATTAGACCTAAAATAATACAACAGCCTTGGTAATACTATCATCTTGGTTAAAGTAATACGGCTCATCACATTGAGCGGTAGAGTCTTCCAGAATTGTATCTGCGCCCTGACGAAGGAGATGGCGCGCACCAGGTTGCCCTCCAGTATGTCTGTCGGGGATCTGTAAATATATATGCCCAGGTATCTGAACGTGGTTAGGTACCAAGTAAGCCCAGTCCCATTGATAACTATGTCAGTCGCGACCACATCCTCGTGGAAAGAATAGGCGCCCGATTTAGCCCAATTCACCTTAAGGCCTGATACTTCCTCGAAACTACAGAATAGCGCGGAAATGGCCGGCGGTACCGCATGTAAGTCTCTTATGTACAGCATCAGGTCGTCAGCATATAGGGACACCGTGAGGAGGCCATCATCCAAGGGGATACCTCAGTCCGCGCCGCCCTCTCGGAGCAAAGCCTCTAGAGGTTCCATGGCAAAGGGAGAAAAGCAATGGGGACAATGGGCATCCCTGCCTAGTTCCGTGTCTGACCCTAATTGTGTCAGAGATGAACCTGCCTGTGCAAGCTCGTAATGTGGTTTGTTGGTACAGTAATTGCACCAGTTGCAAGTACCCGTCTCCTAGCTCGTACTTTTGTAGGACCGCCGCGAGATAGGGCCACTCCAACTAATCGAAGGCCTTATCTAGGTCTAGCACTAAGCATCCAGATCGTGGTCAGTTCTTCGTTGCGTATTTCTGAACTCTAAATAATCTGCGTATATATTAAGAGAGGTGATCCGTTTTGATCGTTATGGACCAGATCTGGTACAAACGGGGCTATTCGTTTAGCTAGGGCGGAGGCAAGTATTTTATAGTTCAAGTTCAGCAGAGCTAGCGGACGATAAGAGCCAAGGAGTTCAGGGTCTCTACCCGGCTTTAAGAGGGAGATCAGCATCACCTCATTTTGCATGAGCGTGAGGGCCGAATCATCTAGTGCCGCTGTGTATACCCGCAACAATTCCGGGATTAATATATCCGAGTAGGCTTTATAAAATTCAGCCAGTAGTCCGCCCGAAGATTTGCCATTTGATAGAGAGAAAATACTATCCCGTAGTTCTTCCGGCAGCAAAGGGGCACCCAATTCCTCTTGCTGATGGTCAGCCTGTTGCTGCAGCGTCAGGGTAGAAAGAAACTCCTGTATGACCGTGTCTGTAGCTTGCAGGCAAGACCTGTACATCGTGGAATAGTGTTCTACAAAGGCATTGTGTATGTCACTCTGGGTATGTACTGTGTCGCCGTGTATGTTTTGTATGGACGTCACGGGCGTGGTGACTGCATCCTGTCGTATCAGCCACGACAGTAACTTCCCAGGTTTGTCTCCCATGTGGTGGGTGCGGGCCGAGTGTGCTGCATAGTTCAAATTACGGAGTCGGTCTAGCAGTCTGGAATGTTCCTCTCTTTTCCGCGCCAAGGACCCATCGTCGCCTTCTAGTGCCTCTCCCTCCCCTTGCAGCAGTTCTTTTTCAAGATGTGTGAGTTCAGCCTCCAGCTGTCTCTGCATACCCGCTTGTACACAGAGGCATTCCCCCCTAACCACTACGTTAAACGCGTCCCATTCTATCTGAGGCATCGTGGCAGTGCCAGTATTTTCTTCAAAGTATTGTGTGATATTTGTGGCTAGCAGGCTTCGGAAGGGTGCGTCCAATAATATATCTGGTTGCAACCGCCAAGTTGGAATCGGCGTCCGGGGGGGTTCCCACGACACCTCCAATATATGCGTGTTGTGGTTTGAATGTGTCCTGCCTAGATAATAGAGTGCAGATATATGTGGGAGCAGCTCCTCTGAAAGCATATATCGGTCTACCCGCACATGCAAATCATGAGCACCGGAGTAGTAAGAATATACCCTGTCGTGGGGGTTGTGGTGTCTCCAGACGTCTCTGAGACGCCATTGCGTTGCCCAGTTAGCTAACGCCTTCATGGCAATGTTTGTGTTTGTGCCTGAAAGCGGTGGAAAGGAGCGGTCCAGTGAGACGTCAAGTACGCTGTTGTAATCTCCCCCTAAGAACATAGGTATATCATGCCAGGACGCGCGACATATTGTCGAAAAATTCTGCCTGGTCTGTGTTGGGAGCATATAGTGATGCAATTACAACCTGCCAGCCATCCAAAGTGCACAACATATCTACCCTCTGTGTCTATCAGTGAGAGTGTGATTTTAAGTGGGACCCCTGGTCGCACCCAGATTAGCGCGCCTCGCGCATAAGCTGAATATCCCATGGCATACAGTTGACCACGCCAGCGGCGTTGCAAGCATTGAATTTCTGATTTGGCCAGGTGTGTCTCTTGCAAAAGAGCTATTTGTATGTGATGTCGTTTGAGGTACAAGTATATCTGATAACTACGTGATGGTGAGTGCATGCTCCGCACATTCCATGTACCAATTTTAAGTGCAGACATAGTTTTTACAATGTATTAAGTGCCCATGTATCTGTAGCAGCCCAACAAACCTATGCAACTCAGATGGCCCGGCAATGTACAACTTCCCCAGCATACTGACTTGTGGCATTTTGCGTTGTGTGAAACGGCATACAATAAAGAATATCTCACAATAAAACCAAAACAAGAGCATAAACATGAAGAATTCCAAGAGGGCGATAGTGCAACCAGCAATCGTCCAAACTCTCAATAGAGATAACAGCCAAAAACGACCTGGGGGGGTGCACTGCGTATTACGTACAGGTAACTTACAATATGTGTGTCCAGTGTTTCAGAGGCTCCCCGACTTCAGGCATAGCACAGTATAATGAAAGCAATTGTGCACCCCAGCTCAGAAACACCCGCCAGCAATGTCTATTACACGTGCCTACATCATTGACGACTGCATACCCCCACATACAACCCGCAATACCTCAAGTTGCAGTCAAATCAAGGATAGAATCTCGCAATGTTCATATTATTATGTCAGCTGTCTGCGGTGTGACGTCTGGCTGCTCAGTCTAGTCCTGTGAGTTCTGTAGGCCACATATTCTCTCTTCATCACTGGATAGGTCACGCTGGCTGGAGTTAGATGCGTCTTCAGTCACCAAAGAGCTGCTGATCTCCGCCACCTCCTGCAGGGCGTCTCGCTTTCCGCTAAGAATCAAAGCCATGTTTGGTCCCACCGCAGGCGAGGGCGGCCTCCGGGCCCCTGACGATCTTCGCTCTCTCCAGCAGCGGCGGAAGGGGCCTCTTAGTTTCGGTTGGGTCATCGTCGCAGAGGCGTCCCGAGGTCCCGCAGCAGTAAAGGTGTCCAGCCAGTCCTCTGCCTCCTCTGGTGTGGCAAAGAAATGCGTTTTATCACTTGCAACTACCTGCAAGCGCGCCGGGAAGAGCAGAGAATATTTCAGGTTGTGTTGCCGAAGACGCCTCTTCACTGCCATAAATGAGAATCTTTGCCTCTGCACGTGGGTGGTATAGTCCGGGAAGAACATTATTTTATGATTGTCTATTTGAATATCCTGCAGTTTTCTGGTTTCCAGTAGGATGGAATCTCGATAATTGAGAAGTCGGAGGAGCATGGGCCGCGGGTTCCATCCTGTGGGAGAGTGTCTCGCCGGGACTCTACGTGCACGTTCGATGACAAAGTGAGGCGAGAGGGTTCCTTCCGGTAGTATGTCCCTGAGCCAATTTTCCATACGTAGGGTGGGCACCCTTCCTTCCCAGCATTCCAAAACACCCACTATGCGCACGTTGTTTCGTCGTGCCCGCCCTTCAGCATCCTCGGCCCCGTCCTCCAGAAACTCTACTCGGTTGAGCAAATCCTGTACGTGTTTGTCTGTCTGGGTCACTTGCGGTTTGATGTCGGCAAGCGCGGTCTCCAGAACGGTGGTGCGATCTGTTAGCTTCCGGTGATCTGCATGTAGATGAGTGAGGTCGATGGCCACCTTATCGATTTTAGATTCCAGGGAGGTGCAGGTCTGATTAACGGTTTCTTCCAGTCGCTCCATCGCAGATAGCACCGCATCCAGTTTATTTGCAGTTTGATCCGCGTGTCTGTGCTTCACCATTTGTCTGATTTAGGCTTAGGTGGCAGCAGTGGGGCCTGTGTTCCTCTCGTTCCGGTCCGTGCTCGGGTGCCACCCGACATGAGTCGTTGAGTCCGCACGCCTATGCCGCTCCGTGTATGGCAGGATCCCAAGCCGATGATCCCAGGGCGTATATTTCACAACGGGGCCCACGTGGACGGTGGTGGGTCGTGAGCGGCAACTATCTCACAGCCAGAGACTTTAGTGGCAGGGCACCTGCGCAGCGCTCAGGTATCACCTCCGCAGCACAGTCTGTATCCACATCTCGCAGTCATACGAGTTGCGCCAGGCGGCGGCGTTGTCCTCGCCTCAGGAAGGGGCAAGTGCAGCCCGCGTCGACGGTGTGACTGTTCGTGGGCGCCAGCAAGACTCACCTCTGGACACCACCCAGGCGACCTGCACGGGATCATTCAGGTGCAGAACGCCAGTGCAGAGATGCTCCCGCGCCAACAGTTCAATAATTGCCAGGGCAGCAGTATGTGTCTCTTCGCCAACACAGGCCTCGGGGTGTTACCTACCAGGATGACGCCTATGTGTCCGTACGGCGGCAGCTCAGGAAAATCACAAACGCCGTCACTCTCGGGTATCAGACAGGGCAGGCTCGAAGCTTTGCCATTCACTGCCACATAACTCTCACAGGTGCACCAGCTGTTTGCTCCCTATCACACAGCCATGAGTGTAGTTAAAGACATCTGCGCCGTAGTTAGCATCATGGGGGGCATTGGTGGGCCAAGAACAGATCTGTGGGTCGCAGCAGGCAGCTCCGTGGTGGAGACTCACCTTATTAGGTCATGCCATGTGGTCAATTGCAGTGGCAGCAATCCGGGCAGCTACATCGCCCGCTACCTCCTCCCTGCTCCAGCATCAGCCAGCAGCCCTCCCGGGAGTCTCACGCTGCAGCCAGTCATAGGCAGGGCAGTAGCAGTAGAAGCCGTGTCTTATCACGCAGCGGTAGGCAGCAATCAGGTTGGCGGCAGGGCGGACAACCACAGCTCCTTACTGTTCTCGGGGACTCCTCCACCGCAATGCGGGTGTGAGAGTAGCTCTGAAGATCCAGGCAGCGACCTCCTCTGCCACTCTGCCCCACACGCCGCGGTGACCAGCAGTCGACACAGGGGGTGCCACGCGGTGAATGTGTGTAGACGGCCCAGCAGGGGCACCAGCTCCGCTCAGCCGCTCACCGGTGTGTCTGTCCTCGGCAGCGGGGTAAGCAGCTTCAGGTGTTTTCTGTCTGGGGGGTTCACAGATCACAATTGCGCCGTGAGGGCAACGGCAAAGCGGGCAGTCCGGGCGGTGCCACCGCCCACGGTCCGTCCCCGCTCAATCCAGCAGCCAACAGTCGATCCAGGGATCTCACACAGCGAAGGCAGGTAGGCGATGCAGCGGGGGTCTCGATCTCGTCTCGCCACCCGTCTGCAAGTGTTTAGTGAGGTGGCGGCAGGGTCAGTAGCCACAGCCTGTCTCCGTTGAGGCCTTTCTTCTACGCCATCTTTTGCGGCTTTGTGGGCGGAGCCAAGCCCCGGACTGGCTTAGTTCGTGACTGCCATAAGGATCGTGTACCGGGAGGTCCACACAGGCGAAGTCCGTGGAGCAGAACCCGGACAGGACAAAATCAGCAGCGGAGGTCCTGGCTGTGTTTTTGTTTAGATAGCGCCCGGCTAGAGCCTCCATGGGTGTCTACATGCGGAGTGCAGGGCCTGTTTGGGGGAGCCTCCGGCGGAGCTCTACCCGGACACGTCTGCCGCCATCTTTGTCGTAGCCACGCCCCCTTGAGTTGCTCAGTTATATTGCTGAGCGGCAAAGCAACGTTCTGAGAACCCCTACACTGATTGGAGCAGAATGATTGGAAAGTCTGCCTGCAATGCCTTCCTTTGAGGTATATTCAACCAAAAGCAAGTGTTTGACAGTCTCTGAAGCAGTTTAGAGACTGAACTGAACTCAGTCCTTAATCTTCCTAAACCACTAAAAACAGCGACTGCAACTGGAAGCTTTCAAGACACTGCAGCAGAATCCTATTCCAGTGGATTCCATAGAGGGCACTGACTCAGCTTTGCCGTTATTTCTAATTGAGTACCTTGCAACTACCAGACCAGGTGAGGTCCTAATTAGTCTAACCCTGCACTGTGTCTTAACTTGATACCAAGCACTGGGCCTTGATAAACTGAACACAGAGCGCCCAATCTGTAAAAAATTAGTGTAGACACTTCTAGTGGAAATGACATGCCATTTTCCCAGTGCATATTGTCATTTCCTCAGTTTCCCTTTGAGACACCCTTGTACACACTACAATGTTTGGTGGGTGATCCATTTGCCTTCCCACCTTGGTAGGAGAGTTACCCCAGCATTCGACTGAAGTAAAATCGAACATTTTCCAAGTTGTGAAAAGTTCAAACTGTCAAAGCAAACCATGCATGTGTAATTCTGTGCATATGTGGCCGGAAATTGTGCAGTGTCAAAACCTTTACACCTCGCTGTCGGGCAGCAGCAGATCCATCAATGCCTTTCTGACTGGACACTGGGATGCTTGGTGCCATAAAACTAACTTTGGTTGGTCCTTTTGTGTCTTAAATGTTTCTGTGGAAAGGAGGGAGTTTTTGAATGTTTATAATTTGAAACACATTCGCAAGGACTCAGGATTTGTGCTCCTACACACAGTAAATGTTTTTGACTTTGTTTCTCCCCAAGAGGGTCCCGGCACCTTATGTATATTTTTTATTGCTCCTTTTTGCACCTCTTGATGACAGTCAAATTCTTCTTTCACGTTGTAGCTCTGTATGGACATTGGCCTTATTGCGTGTGGTTTACTATGTTGTGCTGTGTCTGATTTCTAACCTGTGCCAGAGCATGCCTTGACTGCTTGACTTCCTACTTCGAGAGTCATTTACTCACAGAAAGTAACCTGGTTATTTAGTTGAAGTGCTGTAGCATTGGTGTCCCTGAAAGCACTGTGCCTGCCTGTAATACTGCCACGTCACCACTGGCTGATCACGAGACCCCAAGGAAAAGCTTCTCCAGCTCCTGCACCTGACAGCTCCTGCCTGAGAGTACCCAGGTGGAATGTTCAGCTGGGTGTGTTCAGCTGTTCTGGTGAGGACACCTTCCTGCTCAGGACTTCTTCCTGCTTCTGTTCTTTGCGCTGCACTTGCTTCCTTTGCAGGTTCATTTTCACAAAGATGACCTCTCTGATTCCAGCTGGTCACAGAACTCGCTTTTCTTACCATGCTGTAGCCTCTTCTCGCACTTCTTCTACTGTCCTTACCATAGCTTTTATTGTAGTTTGTAACTTTTCAAGCCTCCAGGCTCACTGGCTCCGTTATACTTTTCATGTGGCCATTGGTGTCCAGAGTTCGACTGTTCTCCACACATACAGGTTTCTTGATCATTTCCAGAAGTCTCAGTATTTCAACTCTCACCAAATGTCTCAACACCTCAAATGTCACAATAATGGAAATATTTCGTAGCTGCCATTATTCACACCAGCTCTTGATCCGAAGTCACTGCAGGGACATTATTCCAACTCTAGAAAAGGATACAGTGTCAGCAGGATTTACTACTAGAACTGAAATCTGCCAAACTACATATTGTAAAGTCATATTTAAGTGTACACACTTGACTTTTATAGCTATTTCTGTGAAATGGGTACCACAAAGTCTTAAACGAGGTTGATCTTCTTGAGAAAACTGTAATCCGTGAGAACATTATCCCTATTGATGTGGTCTATCTCAGTCCACAAGTCCACATGTTGCTGCATGTGCTCTCTATCAGTAATCCAGCTGTTCCTACCTGTGTCTTGAGCTGTTTCTTTGCTTTTGTGGTAGTCTTTGGAGCCAGACTAGTGAGCGGAAGGTTTATCTTTCAGTGCACTTGTGAAATAACTTAACAAGGTGTGGCTGCAGGACTCCGACTTCAAGATTTTGGACATTTGCAGAGATTTTGTCAGAAAGACAATCTCAGTCTAATTTAATGACACACACATGAAGCTTGGTCTGTCTGTCCAAGCAACCGTAGATGTATCCATGAGAAGGCTTCTGGTCCTGGTACTTAAACAGGGTCAATCACATCATTACACCTTGCTTCTCGCTCAACCCTTCATTGGCCATGGTAGACATGCTATTAATTTCTACCTCATCTCGGGCACTCCGTGTCATCCCCACTGGATAGCCAGCCTGTGCCATCCGGCACTAGAGAGAATCTACTCATGCCTGGGATCCTTCCTTCCAACTATAGTCCTGTCTGCACCTGCATCTTCCAGGGTAATGACCTTCCTCCCTTTGAGGCTAGCTCACAACACAGACCCCAAGATATTTGAATGGATGCACCTAGGAACATCTGTGTCCCCTTCCAAAATGGTGATTGCTGCTATATTGAGTCCAACAGGGGCCCATTACCTAAATCAACACACTCAGTATAATGGGTGCTGCTGAGACACGTCTGTCACCTGACAGTTCTTTACTGAATGCCCCCTCAATGTGACCCCTGTGGCAAGTTATCCCTTTGAGCATGAAAGAATATTCTTTTCCTTTTTTACTGACTTGAAATCCAATTACTTCTTTGACTGTGTCATACCCCTGGGAATGTTATCCTATGAATTAAGTAGGACTGTGTATTCTGGACCTTATAAACGTTAGAATGTGGGAATTCGGTTCACATGTATCATCAGGAATTGTTGGCCTGGTTCCTAACTAGCTCACAGTGCCCTATATGAACCCCCTAAACCTACTAGGATACAAGATGGTTAAGAGTTTTATGACCCTATCTGCCTGCACTCTCTCCAAAGAGGCCTCGGGTAAATGGTGTAAAGAACTGGCAGTTTTTTTTTTGCATCCAACGTATTCAGGCAAGCCTAGGAGTAGGCAGAATACTGGCTGAAGATGTAGAAACTCCAAATATGAAGTTATTTGTAAGCAACCCAAAACTGAGCTCCTTCAAAGCCATCTCTTTGGAGGCTCTTAAAACTTTAAAGTTGGGGGGCGTGGCTAACCCCCGACAGG
This sequence comes from Triturus cristatus, assembly GCF_964204655.1. Lineage (NCBI taxonomy): Eukaryota > Metazoa > Chordata > Amphibia > Caudata > Salamandridae > Triturus > Triturus cristatus. The sequence goes on along the minus strand of NC_140585.1, from coordinate 60,718,991 downwards.
AATGGCCGCTCGGTAGCTACGCTCCGGAGCGCCACTCCCAATATATCCATTAATTGCTGACTCCCGCTGGCCGACTGCCTCTCTGGTGCCCTTCATGAGGTGTGGTGGTGTCCGGCGACCTATATGCCGAGTTTGGGGCTGATTAGCGGCACAACCTTGTAGGCACTCTGCAGGCTGGGTCCATCTCTAGTGTCCCGCCGGAGGAGGCACTGCCCTGGACGCCACTTACGCGAGGCCGTGGCTGCGGCCTTACCCGTCGGACCACAGGCAGTTGATCGGCAGACGCCCGGTGGCGCACGGTGCACCACCCCGATGCTGACACTAGTGGTGGAGACTCTCCTTGTGGCCCCGAGCGTGACGGGGGCCGAATTACTGCTGCGGCGGCCCCCGCAGGGAAAACGCGCATAGGCCGATCGCAGCCTGCGTGTGTGAGACTGAGTGAGGCCCTGGGACCTTGAGCGCTGAGTCGATGAGGTGGTGGCAGGTGGCCTGAGGTCTACACACGGCAATTTGACAGCCCCGACCCGGAGCGGAGCCTGGAGCAGACTATGTACGACTCCGGCGCTGGCTGTGTGGTCCTGGAGTGGAGGCCATCGGACTGCTGGTTCTCGCTACATCACTGGTGAATTGGGCGAGCTCCCGGTGTGATCTTGGCGGAGTGCAGGTCGGTGATGTCCCCACATAGTAGTGGTTCTTGACGTGGGTGTGCTGTGGGACCAGTGAAGGGACAGAATCGGCGCTGTCCTCTGGGCACTTTGCGGAGGTGGCGTGCGCCGGTGGCTTCGCAGGGCCCAACATCCCTTCCACCTGCTGGCTTGCCGCAGGACTCGGACAGCAAGTGGTGTGGCGCCAACAACGTCTGATTACCCTGGTGGAAGTAGCCTAACCCTGCCCTGATCCTCCACCGATGCAGCTTGGTGTACGTGGGTTCCGCTGCGATGCTCTTGGTGCTGCGAGTCCAGTCATACGCCCATCTGATTGGAGCGCTCCCAGCGAAAACTGACAGGCCGAGTGGACGTTTTCACTGCAGGCGGCGGGGAGTAGTGGGCGTGCGCCGATGCGAGTGGTGTCATCACGATAAGGATCATGGCGACTGGTCCCAGAAGCCGGACGGTGGCCCAGACAAAACTGGAGAAATTCGCCTTTCACAAGCAGCAGAACGAGGACCCCAGGCGACATGGCAGAAGCCACAAATAAAGAACTCCTAAACGCCATTACTGAGATAAGGACCTCCCTCGAGATGCGGATCGACACGGTGGCCCCGGATGTGGCACTGATCCGGGAGGACATGAAGAAAATGAGCGAGTAGGTACAGTGGAGAGTACTGCAAAGTAACTGGTCGCGGACGCTGCCCTACTCAAGCACCAAATCACCGAACTGCATTCTTCCCATGAGACGATGGCCCTACAGTTGGACGACTATGAAGGAAGAATGCGGCGAAACAACATCCGCATTCTTGGTGATCTGGAACGCGCAGAGGGGCAGGCAGTGGACGTCTTTGTTGAGAAACTGCTACTTAAACATCTGCAGCCCCGAGAACTCTCTAAATGTTTTACAATTGAAAGAGCTCATCGTGTTCCGGGCGGCCGGCCGAAGCCAGGTGCGCCCCCTAGGCCGCTCCTTGCACGAGTGTTTAATTTCCGAGGCCGAGATGTCATTCTTCCAATGGCGAGAGCGGCCCCGCCGCTGCCCCTCGAGACGAGCAAGATCATGTTCTTCCCGGACTTCACTTTGCAAGTGCAGAAACAGCGTTGTAGCTTCAGGTAGGTGAAACAAGCCCTCCGAGACCAGGAGGTCAAATATGCAATGATGTTCCCCGCCAAGCTGAGGGTGTAAGCCAGTGGGAAATCGTGGTTTTTCACTCGCCTGGAGTAGGCCTGGGACTGGCTAGAAGGGTGGCGTACAGTCGACAAAAAGGCAAAGAAGGGGTCCTCGGCTGCCCATGATGCGGAAGACTGGCGCCAACAGAGACGCTTACCTTCACATTCAGACTCTGACTCCCAGGAACGTGCTGGGGGCGCTGAACCGAAGGTTGGTAAGTCAGAGACACTCTCCTTCACACTCTGACACTGATTCCCGGGGTCACACACGGGGGCGCTAATCTGAAATTTGGTGAGACTATACGGTAATTCTTCGTGACTCTGGGGGCCTTCCTGAGCGCTTCATGACGTAACAACGGAGTCACGGCCTACTAAATAGGGGACCATGGCTTACTGGCTTAGCACATGAAACGGGGAGGAATCCCTGACTGATATATGCCTAACTATGCCGTGCTCTAGGAGATTGATTCTATGTTTAAGGGACCAGTTTCAGATTTCTAATCGCATGCCTCTTTATTACTTCCATTTGTTTTATATTTGTCATTTCTTTTCATGGGGCAACTGACGCACTTGTTCTTGCTCAGGAGCGCCGCCGGATGATATACGAGTGCCTTGTTGGGCCTCTCTGTTGTGCTTAATTTTAGAGGGGGGGGTCGGGCTGGGGGACAAAGTATCTACCGTTTGGATGCAGGAAGTATGGGACTGGGGTAGTTCACGTTCCCTGGAATTGTTGATGGGTGGGCGACAGGCACTCTGCATGTTGGGGGTGGCGGGCTGTTTTGGTCCCGCTGAGCAGGGAGGCAGGGAGGGGTGTAAGTTGACATAAGGGAGGGTTTGCTAGGGGTTTATTTGTTGTGAGAATTGTTGTTATTGGTTTTTTGCAGCAAGACAAGTTGTTCTCTTATATGTGTGCATCTTAGTTGGCACCAACACCCAGGTTACTGATGTTATTTTTCACAGTATGGCGTCACCAAGTACCGGCCGCCCTGACGGGTGCCGCTTAGGGTTTTGAACTCTACAGAAGTTCCATCATAACCATTGTGCTACTATTTACTTTCAATGGCGAAAGGTCAGGGACTTAAACTCACTACATGGAATGTGAACGGGTTGGGAGACAAAATTAAACGAGGTATTGTATTGCAGTATATTCATCGTGAGGGACTAAATATAGTGATGCTTCAGGAAACCCATCTGATCGGTAATTCTTGTATAGGAAGGAATATCGTATGGTGGCACACTCTGGCATCACTACTGGGTCCAGAGGGGTGGGGGTTCTCCTTCGCAAAGTTTGCCCCTATGTCATACCGAACACTTGGATGGACCCACAGGGTAGATATGCTGCTTGTACCAGCCTGTGGGAGGGCAGAGTTTTTAATGTTCTCTCGATATATGCCCCACCGGGTCTGCAGCGTTTGACATTGACAGATGTGGGGGGGCTCTTATTGAACCTCCCCGTGGGAACCCTGGTGATGGGTGGTGACTTTAACCTGACTATGGATGACCTACTGGACCGATCCCCGCCCAGACGTGACTCGACCCACTCTTCTCACCTCCGTACTTTTGCCGACGCCTTGGGGATAGTAGATATCTGGAGATGGTCGCATCCCTGTGATACACACTTTACGTTTCAATCCGGTGTACATGGCAGCCAGTCATGCATTGACTATTTGTTTACCCATGCACAACACATACATGAATTCACCGTTGCGTCATGCTTGGCTCGCTGAGTGTCAGATCATTCCCCTGTTCTGGCGACCCTGGGCGCTCGACGCCCTACACATCCTGGTCCGATCATGATTCCGCCATGGGCACTAAGGATTCCACACATCAAAGAAACTCTAGGGCAAGACACTACCTATTATTTTGAGGAAAACACTGGGTCAGTAACATCGGCAATTACACTGTGGGGGGCTTATGGTGCACAGATAAAGGGAAGAGCACTGTCTCTGATGGTGGGTCATAGAACCGAGCGTAACCGGCGAGTGGTTGAATTGGAAACAGACATTTTACTCCTTGAAGGTGCCATAGCCCAATGTCCTGATCCTGATGCTCAGCACTGTCTCAATATAAAACGACAGGACTATAGACAGTTGCTCCTCGAAGACGCCAATAGGCGTTCCCTCGCCAGCCGTCACCGGGTGTACGAGCAAGGAGAACGAACCGGTAAACTACTTGCATGGCTGGAACGCAAGGAGCAGTCAGCGAGATGGGTGCGCGTCATTAAAGGGCCTGATGGTGCTCTGGTTACCGACCCACAAGGCACTGCTGAGGTCTTTGCCGATCACTACAAGAGAGTGTACGGCACACCGCAAAACTCACAAGCCTCGCTGGCGGCAGATCGCCTTGCCACGATCGAAGTGGCATGTATACCCCAACAGGATAGGGAGGCTCTGGACGTGGACATCACTGTCGACGAGGTTCAGAAAGCAATTCAGGACCTTCGTTCGGGTAAGGCGATGGGTCCTAATGGGCTCCCTATTGAGCTGCTCAAACCCATGGCACAGAAGTTAGCGCCCCATCTGCTAAATCTATACAAAGAAAGCAATGAACGTACTATCCTCCCACCAGATGTCCGCGAGGCCACCATTGTGGTTATCCACAAACCCGGTTGTAGGAGAGTAGGATCTGCTTCACATGGGTACCCCCACTTTTTGCTGGTGTTTCACTGTTTTTCGACCTTAGTGGCCCTGCTAATTAGGACCACAGCCTAGCTGCTTCCTCTCTAAAATGGTTTGCATGTACATTAGGTACATATCTAATTGGATTCTGGAGTGCCTTATAAGCCCCTAGTATATGGTATAATATGTACCTAGGGCATAGGTACCTCAGAGGTCTACCAGGGGCTGCAGCATGTATTATGCACTCCAAAATGGCACCACAGTTCTGCTACTGCAGCCTGGGTAAGGGTGTGCTTGCACCCCTTACCGTGGTATTGGCTACCTATAGCCACATATATATACAGACACATATAAACCTATAAGCCACTCCTATGGCAGGCCTTGACAATTCTGAAGGCAGAGCGCTTGGTTTTGTGTTGAGTGGGTGCCCAAGCATTAGCCGAGCCCCTCTGCAGCTTTCGGAAATCCTTCCTTATGGCTGTTCTGTGATACAGCCATACCATATACTCTTAAGTGCATTATAACCTTGCGTTAAATGCTAACTTTGGAATGGCTGCTTCAAAACATGTCGTGTTTGGTGTCAAATGCTTTTGAATACTACCCCCCCCCCCCCCACCATCACCCCCCCATGCCAATTCTGGCGGCGGGGGTAGCATTCCACCCTTCTAGAGGGAGAGACATGTTCACACTGGCTAAACCCGGTAGGACTTTCCTGAGCCCTGGCATCACAAAATGGATGCCTCTGCCACAGACACGGGTCTGGCCTCCTGCTGCTGACCTTAACTCCTGCAGGGGAGGCCTGGACAATAGGTTTCCTGTCGAGGGGAGGTGTCACCACCTCCCCAGACAGGCAGAAGTGTATTGGGGCTGGGCGGGAGCACTCTCTGGTGCTTTGAAGTCCTGCACTGGGGGCACACTTGGTGTCCCTGTGCATAGTCCAGTTCAAACCGGTTGCAGGGACTACCTACCCCTGCTCTGGCGTGAAACTGGACAAAGGAAATGGGTGTAACCACCCCTCTTTCCAAGCCCACCCATAGGTGGGGCCTTAGAGTTAGTCCATCCCCTAAACTTACTATAAGTATAGGAATCCAGTCCCTAGGACTTTAGATTACCCTGGACGAAACTCTGCAACATATATCCTGGACCTTCGACATTCTATCCTGACTAGAAGACTGAAGAAATCTCCCTTGGGGTCAAGGAGTGACTCCCCTGCTTGGCAGGCTCCAAAGAAGCAACTGACCGGTCTGCATCGCTGAAGCTCCCGCCGGACGCCGAAGTCTTTGCATCACCAGAGGTGGATTTCCAGACTTCCCGAGGCTACCCTGAGTCCACAGCAAAGCTGAGGCCCGTGGCTATCGTGGGTGACGTGGAACCGTGACCCCTGGGCACCGTGATCTTTTGCAGCAACACTATCTTCCTGGACCTCCTCGAAGTGGTGCTTTGGGCTCCGAGTAGCCCCAGCCTTGAGCACCTCCTGCACCGAAGCTAGTTGGCCTCCACTCCACGAGTGACCCGTGGGCCAGTTTCCAGTGCGACCTCTCAAGGCTCCTTCGCGATCGCTAGCCCGTTGGCTAGCAGGTCCCCACGAAGGCAACTCCTTTTCTGCTTGGGCTTTCCTGGTTGCTCCAGACGTGCCCTGACTTACCCTCGCTGGGTGAGTCCCTCAGACCTTGCTGGTCTGCACCGCAGTCCTTTCTCTGAATTCCAGTGACTTGCCGTTGCCAAGGCTTGTTGGGTCCATTCTGGTCGCCGACACCGCAGCACTCAACAGACTTTGTGGGACAGCTCGAATCCGGCTCGTGGACTTCGTCGATGCCTCCTGGACCTCGTGGCTGAAGAGTCAAGACACCCATCAACTCACCTGAAGCACCCGACATCTGTGGGCATTGGTCCATCCTGCCCTTGGTCACTGGCATGTTTCCCAGACTCTGTCCCCTCTGCTTTCAGGTTCCTTCCATCCCAGATCCAGGCTTGGATCTCTCCGGACACTTCTCCTCTTCTAGGCAGCAGCAGTTCTTTGCAGGCTCCCATTGAAATCGACGACGCGACCCGACACCAAAAGACACCTATGCACCCGGCTTCCCTGGGTGAGCTAACTCGAGTACTCCGGTGCTCCCATGGGTGCTGGCCCTAGAACTTCTTAAGTCCCAAAGGGTTTGGCCCTGACTCGATTAGAAGTGTCCCTAATTTTTAAAATTCCAACCGCAACATTGCCCATAGAAGCCAACGGGAACCCGCAGTTGTGTTTACACGCTGCATACAGTCCCCGTGGGTCCCCTGTGTCACTACCATGGGCGGTTCCTTGGGGTCCCAGCGATTCTACAGGCCCTAGGCCTTGTGTCTATTTCAGTCGTGGTTCTTATACCACTTTTTTGGTATATGGTTTGGTACGCCCCTATGGCAAAAACATGTATTTGTGCTATTACTGATAATTGCTAACTTGTAAACAAAGTACTTCGCACTCCAGTCTCATAAAGAGACTAGAGGGGTGTGTTTTATCCTAAATACATATATTTTAAATATATACCTGATGTGGTTGTCCTTTCATTTGATCATTCAAGAGATTATAGACTGGTAAAACAAGCTGCTTTACATTCCTTCAAGACTTAGCCTGAAGCTGCTCTCCATAGCTACCACTAGGATAGCTTTCAATAAAGTTTGTCTTTAACCTATCACCATAAGGGGTTGGTTGGAATAATACAAGGTGCCCACTAGAACTAGTGGACAGCATATATCAGGCCACCTTCTCACACCGGTAAACCGGTGGATGAGTGCACATCGTACCGGCCCATATCTTTGATTACAGCGGAGGCCAAAATTCTGGCCAAACTGTTGGCTAATCGGCTACTCCCATATCTTCCCGACTTGGTCCACCCGGACCAGTAGGGTTTTATGCCAGGTCGGAACACAGCACGTTATTTACGTCGCGTACAAGGCGCAGTGGGCAGTGTGGGCACGACCGAGGAAGATGCAATCTTGCTAGCGCTTGACGCCAAAATGACATTTGACACTATTGCATGGGATTATTTGACCGCGGTTCTTACCCGCGTCTGGTTTGGACCCAAGTTGATTGGGTGGATCCGACTGTTGTACACGCAACCCACGGCGCACGTTTCAGTGAACAATCACCGTTCTATCTCTTTCCCCCTCTGTCGAGGCACGGGTGCCCTTTGTCGCCTCTTCTTTTTGCCTTGGTTCTTGAACTTCTGTCGGTCTGGATAAGGGAGGACCCAGAAATCAGAGGCCTTAAATGGACGGACGACCACGAGGACCGCATATCTCTCTATGAGGATAATATTCTGCTCTATCTAGCCTCACCTGTGCGCTCACTTTGCCGTGTGCTACATATCTTTCACATATTCGAGGCACACTCTGGGTACCAGATAAACTGGTCCAAATCCCAGATGTATTCTCTCTGGGGAGACCCCCCGCAAAGTCCTCGACTGTATAATATCCCAGTGGCATCTCGGGGTTTCCGCTATAACGACTGATGTGACCCTGTTCTACGACCAAAATCTATTGGGACCGTTACAGAGGTTTAGATTGGATGTCACAAGCGGAACAGTCATGGGCCACCATGGGATGGATTGTAGCGAAACGGAATATTGCTCAGAAGTGGGGAGTGGGCACCATACCACAATTACGGGACTGGGCCAAAGACATGGATCATGCCATGATTGCTGAGAAGACAGTGTATAAAGGGTGAGGGTGCCCCCGAAAGTGGGATCATAAATGGGGACGCTGGAATAAGTACAGAGGAGAGATCTGCATTTCCCCTACGGTAGAACTGAGAAGGGAGAGACTTTCGTTGTTGGATAGGGAGGCGGAAGAGGTGATTGCACCTACCCAGGGCGACTGATGAGATGGGATCCGATCGTGTATCAGTTATGATTCCTTTTGCTCTCCTGACCCGGTGACATAGTTGTTACCCTTATAGTAACTGTAAGACTGATGAACAACGTAATCTTATGTGCTCCTGATGGATTGAAGATTGTGATGTCAGGCTGTAAATAAAATGTTTTTTTTTAAAAACTTTAAAGTCAGTCAGGCTCCTTGATTGACCTATGCCCCCCAAAACTACTAGCTGCAGGGGCTGATATAATTAATCCATTGGTCAATAAGATTCTTAATTCATCTCTAGTAACAGCCACGGTTCCTAGAGTTTGGAGACCGGCAATGATTCTACCCCTTTTAAAAAGAGAACAGCAGATCCTGCCGCCCCATCTAACTACAGGCCCATTTCTCTGCTGGGGGCTTTTTCCAAGATACTATAGAAGCAGGTAAATGGAGAACTGCAGAAATATGTGGAGATTAATGGGCTTCTCTACCCGAGTCAATCAGGCTTCAGGGTCCAGTACAGCACCGAAACGGCTCTAGTAGAGGTATCTGAATTTATTAGGGGTACCCTGGACACCGTGGGTATAGATGCATTAATATTATTGGATCTGTCGACAGTGTTCGACACAGTCCCGCATGATCTCCTCTTACATCGTCTTCAGGAGATAGGAGTGACAGGGTTAGCCTGGAGATGGTTAAAATCCTTCTTAGAAAACAGAAGCCAACACATCTGGATTTCCCCCTGCTCTGCAAGTCATCAAAAGGTGGATACGGAAGCCCTACACTTTTTAATATTTATCTCACCCCGCTGATCCAGCTAGCAGAAAAACTAGGAGCAAAAGTGATCTCCTACACGGATGACACATAGTTGCTCTTCTCCTGGAATAAGGAAACAGATTTGGAATGCTCTCATGTTAAAACCTGTCTTACTACAGTCTTTTATTCGCTTGCAAACGTGCAATTGAAATGTAATGCGCATAAAACTGAAATTCTCTTCTTTTGGGTATGGGGAGGGGCACACAATGCACCCCTGCTGGATCCCCAACAGATCCGGTAAAAGATTTGGGGATTTGATAATACTCTGTCATTTGGTCCCCAAATTTAACATGTTGGTTGGAACCTGCTTTGGAATCATGAGATCTTCAGTCATTCAGGCATTGATCACATCTCGTATTGACTATAGCAATGCCCTTCATGTAGAACTTCCGGAATATCTCCAGGACTAACTTCAGGTGATCCAGAATTCGGCAGTTCTCCCAAGGCGGTCGCGCATTACGCTGTATCTTCGGGATCTCCACTGGCTGCCCATTAGGGAGAGGGTGAAATGCAAGTCTATGGCACTGGTTCATGCAGCCCTGTATGGCAAAGGATCTACCTACTTAAGTACCAGATTTAGCATCTACAACCCGCCAAGACAGCTTCTAACTACCAAAACATTTCTGACAAGTACCCCTGGGGTCTGCAGACAGAGAACAAGAGTAGATCACTCACTTTTTTTGGGTGTGGCGGCTTGGAATCAGCTCCCTCTGGAATTACGGGCTATAAGCGATCCAGGGCTGTTTAAAAAGAAGCTGAAAACTTGGTAAACTGAGCTTGTTTTCTCTCTGGTCCTCAGCTTGTACCGCACCGGGACACTCCCTGGAGTAGTTCTACACAACATAAGTATCCTATCATATCATATCATGATATCAGAAACCACGACCATGACCACTTGTTTACAAGAATGGTGAAAAAGTTTAACACTTTGGCACCCCCTTAGTTTTGCGTTTTAGACATTTTTAGGCTTTCCCTGCTCACTGTGCATAGCCACATATAACACATTTGTGTTTGCGCTATTATTTTGAGAATATGCTGTGCATGTTGTTTGTTATTCAGGGACTCTTTGTGGGATTTAATCTACACATTTTGTTCAAGGTCATCTAGAATACATAACAACTTGGTGTACTGTTTTCTCTGCTCGTTTAACAACAGCAACTAATATTTAGACATAACACGGTCGCACAACTGCATCTCCTGCACAATAGTTTTAGCCTATAAATGGCGTTCAGTCCCCTTGGAGGCAGAGAGGAGAATTCCGGCAGAGAAGACTGTTCTGGAATGACAGCAGTGCCTGACATGCAACCCTGCGTAAACTAAGTTTACACTCCTGATGTGGACCACCTAATTACATTTACCAGGTCTGGGGTCTTAGGCCAATCCCAGAGATCGCAATGATATGCCTATGCTCGTATAGTAAGGGAAGAACTAGACCGATATATAATTTGTCATGGTTGGGATATTTGTCCTATACAGTCTGGTAGTAATTCTAATTACTTTTAGTTGCATCTGCCTAATAATCGCAACACATTTGCTTCAAAATAGACTACGATAGTTTTAATAAATGTTTTGTAAACTTTCTTTTTGTCTTTCTTATGTTTACTATGGGCATGCAAGAGAGTAATGAAAGAGGAGGACCCATTTCCACTGCTCTCTTGGGATGGACGGTCATCTTTGAGGTTGCTGAAATCACCTGTTACTCTGGGAAGATTAGATGTTCAGGTGAGGCACTGTGAGCTGCCAGGATTGGGCCGACAGGTCCTGACATTGTAGAGAGACTCAGTCCCTATACTCTGACGTCCTAACATTACCAGCAGAATCTGTGCAACAGGTTCAATCATTATAACATTACTATGTGGTTATATGACTATATTATTCTATAGTGGGAGTACCCTTTGCCAGATACCTTGAGCTATCCTAAACTCCCATACGTGACTGTAATGTATGACAAATCCAGCCTGTGTAGAACAGGTTGTAATCCATCTTTTTTTCCATCAGTCTTTGTGTGTGTTAAATTATAAGGCAAAACCATTCTGTAGCATTTAGATATTTCCAAGGCACATGGTTGGATTTTAAAGCTTGCAATTTCCACTCAATTACATAATCGTTCTCAGTTGACTTTGTCCATGCTCTAAGAGAGAAATGTCAGTAAGTATAACATCGAATGCATATGATACAATATTATTTAAAGAATATATGTGAGTTGACAATGTAGTCATGTCATTGTCCACGACAGCGAATGCATTTTCCTAATTAATCCTGTCAATTTGTCTTACGTTTTCAGAAGCTACCACAGTTCATTGTAAGTGGCGTATAAATGAATCTTTTAGAATGTGGTGACCTAGGACCCAACAAGAAATCTTGTAAATCCATTTCATCAGAAAGGAAAAATAGATGTTCCTTAACTGCAGATAATGTGGAATAAAGAATTTTCTAGGTAGCGCATCAAGAATTTTCAATTCTATTAAGGACACGGAGGCGAGGATTATGCTTCTCTTTACTTTACTGACATAAACAGCAGCCAATAAACTTTAAACTAGCATAACCCCGGAAGGACAACCCCCTCCATAGTATGCACCAATCACATAACGCTCATTGGTATAAATGTCTGTGACGCAATGCTTCTTCCTCTTTCTTTGCAAAAACCGTCAAACACAGTTCTTAAACGTGACCGTAGAACCTTAAACTCCGCCGATTCCTTCATCGACTTGAACCCGAACGTAACCACCGGAACTTCTCCTGATCCAGATAGAATTTCTCCATGACTCCTTAAGCCGCTTTATTCTGCTCTCCTGAAAAAAAATACACACCGTAATATACCATTCACAGAATGTATTTCCAACAAGAATACGGGTGAGAAGAAACCCAACATCATAATACATAACGTAATATAAACTCATATTTGTCAATATGAACAAATCAAACCTCATATTTTATAACACTGTTTCTAGTGTGGGATAATCCTCGCCTCCGTGTCCTTAAAAGAATTGAAAATACTTGACGCGCTAGCTTGAAATTTTTGTATTCTATGTCAGTCCACAGAGGCTTCAGATTATGCTAGTTTAAAGTTGCTCCACCACCGCTGTTGCTACATCTACAATTGGTTTATGATATAACGTCTTGAAAGTAGAATCAGAAGGCCAATCCGCCGCAGTCATGATATCTTCCAAGTGAGAACCTGTAGCAAAAGCTTTAGAAGCCTTAGCTCCTCTTACAGAATGAGCTCCAAAGGACGACGTATCAATACCTGCCAGGTTCAACAACCAAGTGACCCACCTGGCTAGAGTTGCGGCAGTGACTGGGCGAAAAGGTCTCTGTAAGGAAATCAACAATTGACCTGCAACATCATTTCTAAATTCTCGAGTGCAATCCTCATAACATTTCAAACATTGTACAACACACAATTTACTGTGGTGCGGAAAAGCAGGATAAGAAACATAAGTACAATTCATTTTAGTTCTTTTCGAGATATTAAATGAAACTACCGATGGAGTGAATACCGTACCTGCTAAGTCCAATGCTTGCACGTCAGACACTCGTCTACGTGAAATTAAGCGTAACAAAACCTTTACTTGTCATATCTGACAGGAAGTTAACTATCATATGGATTCCGGATCCCACGGGATCCCCCTGTCGGTCTGCACACCAACTAACCCACTTATATCAGGCAGACTCATATCGCTTATGCGTAGCGGGGGCCCAGGATTGAGACAAGAAAAACATTGTGTCCTCAGAATCTCCCGGCATTTGCCAGCATCTCCATGCCATGAGGGACAACTGCCCCTGAAGTACTAATGGATGAGGTTGACCCAGAGGGTCCGTCAAAATCTCTGGAAACAATAGCAGACGTATTGGAGGTGCACACGACAGGGCCTGCGCTGCTGGGAACCACGCTTGTGCCCTCCAACACAGGGATATCAACATCACCTCCACTCTCTGTCTGCGGATCTGCGCCAAAATTCTCTGAATCAAGACGAACCCTTCGTCCATGATTGAAGAAATGCGTCTGAGTTGCTCGCCAGAGGATCTAGTCGCCAACTGTAAAACCGAGGCAGTTGTATATTCAGCCTGGACGCAAACAGATCTATTGAACAAGGGCCCCACTTGTCGTTCAGTTGTCGGAATAGGCTAGGGTGAAGCTGCCAATCGCTGGAATCTCGAAGGAAGCGCAAGTTCCAATCCGCCACCACAATGGTGTTGCCCAGAATGTACTCCGCCGTCACCGATATGTGGTTCAGAAGGCTATTTCCACCAACAGCCGAGATCTCGTGCCACCCAGACAGTTAATATAACTCACTGACGATCATATATTGTCCATCTGCAGGAGTGTACAACAACTCGCCTTCTGAGGGGAAAGTGTCCTGATCGCAAATGAGCCCGCCAAAAGTTCCAGACAATTTATGTGGAGTTTCAATTCCTCCGCGGACCATCTGCCTCCCATCTCCACGGAGCTGCTGCGGGCTCCCCATCCCCATCTGCTGGCATCCGACTTGATCATGACTTCTGGGACTGACGCGAATATAGCCTTGCCATTCCATGCATCCATGTATTCCAGCCACCAGGAAATTTCTGTCCTGGCATCCGCAATTAGCTAAATCTGTTCTGTGTAGTTCAGGCCCTTGCATAAATGCAAAATTTTAAACCTTTGGAGTGCCCTGTAGTGAACGGGACCCGGGAAGATGACTTGAATCGACGACATAAACAGGCCTACCAATCTGGGCAGCGTCCTTAAGGATATAGTCTGAGAGGCAAGCGCTCTCCTCAATTCCTTCTTGATCGCAATTCTTTTCCTCAGTGGGAGCAATAATTGTGCCGTAAGTGAGTTCAACTGGAACCCCAAAAACTCAATCGACTGTGCTGGAGTCAGTATAGACTTGTCTGAGTTGATGACGAACCCCAATTCCTGAAGAAGTTGAGTCATCCATGCTAGATGTCGAAGGACTGTATTCATAGTCTGAGCCATGATAAGAATGTCATCCAAGTAAAAGATGAGTCTGACCTCTCTCTCTCGCTCAAGAACTGTACTACCGGTTTGAGGAGTTTGGTGAAACACCAAGGGGCAGACGAGAGTCCGAACAGCATTGCGGAGAATTTGTACCATCTGTTCCCCAATTGGAACTGAAGGAACCTCCGGTGAGGAGGGAAAATGGGTACCACCAGATATGCATCTTTTAAATCGAGATGCACGATCCAATATCTTTCTAAAAACAAATCTCAAAGGAAATGTATGCCCTCCATCTTGAAGTGGCAATACACCACCCACGAGTTGAACTCTCTGAGATTTAATACCAACCGAAAGCCCTGATCTTTCTTTGGGACTAGAAACACAGTGCTCATAAAGCCTTGAACGTGAGGTTCTGTCTCTATAATTGCTCCTTTGTGCACCAGTGACGCCACTTTGTTGTCTATAAAAGACCTCTATACATGGTAAAAATGTAGTGGTTGTGGTCGATGAGACTGTTTTGGAGTTGCGTAAATATCTATCTGAAAACCTCTTACAGTCTGAAGTAACCTAGGGTCGCTTGTCAGGTTCTCCCACTTGTGTATAAGCAAAGCAATCCGACCCCTCCACTTGTACATCCCCACACTGAATTAAATTTACCTGAGTAGGAGGTATCTCTGTTGTTACTCTGTCCCCTGATGTCTGCCTCTGCCACCGCGATTTCTGGTGGGATAAGAATTGGACCGCTGGGCTCCCCCACGTCCTCTCTGGTCAAAACCTCTGGAGGTGTGATTAAATCCACTGCCAGTCGCTCGACCCCTTTAGCGTCCGGCCCTGGTAAACAGGTCAGTGTGGAAAACCTTTTTAATATTGCTTTGGGCTTTGTCCAGTGCCGAGAATGTCGTCACATATTTCCCTAACTCCTTTACAAATTTGTTGCCGAACAATATCCCGTTCGCTAGGGTTCCGGCTTTGGTCGTGGCCATGTCCGCCAGTTGCGGGTCAATCCTCATTAGGAAAGATCGTCTCCTCTCGGTCGATAGTGTACAATTTGCATTGCCCAGGAAAAAGAGAGCCCTCTGCGCCCATTCCATTATCTCCCTCGCGTCTAAGGGTGTTATGGAATCTTTGGTCTGTACCGCCACATCAAGAATCTTCGTGAGAGGACCAGAGACATTTAATAACTTCTCCTGGCATCCTCTCCATGTTCTGTCCAGGCCCTTTTTGGGTTCTTTAGAAAACGTTCTTAGGAACGTGGTCATATTAGGGTACAGTGTGTCAGCCACCTTGCCCAGTAAGGCCGGTCTAGGTCATTCAGATCTCAATGTGGCGCGTACCTACCACTCAAAGCCCTGTTGGACGTTCTCCTGTACATAGTGTGCCACTTCCACACATAGGACCCATTCCGTAGACCTTGGGTGTACAATATTTCTGGGGTCAAAAAGCAGGTTCTTATTAGTTCAAACACTACTCATATGATGCGTTTTTTGTTTTCTCTTTGTTGCCTTTTTAGGCTCCTCTGCATCCTGATCCGAGTCTGCAGTGTCCGGGACGGCCGGGGAAGACTCCTCCGCCTCCCCTGGAATCAGCAGGGATGAATTTCCCGAAGGAATGGAGCCACCATACCCATGATCCTTAATGACACTGGACGCTACTTGTGAAAGTACCTTCGCTGAGGATAGTTGTGAAGACTCACCCATGGAAGCCTTAAACTTTCTTTTTCCATAACTTTTCAGGGGCTTGGTAAATGGCTGTAGCGCCTTGATGAGCGCCCTGTTCACAGAACCCTGGACGTGGGTATCCAGGGCTTCCACCAATTGTTCCTCCATCTGGTGCTTGTAGGGCACCTCCTCAAACTCTCTGTAATCGTTATAATCAGCCCACTGATCAATCTCCTCGGCGTAGTACGCCATCGTGATACAGGAGTGTTGGAAAACGAGGCAGCATCTATGAGGCCTGCACAAATAACATGACTACATTTGTCCTTCACTGGGAACCAAACACCCAATTGTAGCGCCTGACTCTCAGAGGGTAGCGTTCCAGAGCAGTCTGAGGCTTACTCAAGGGAGGTGATGTGGGCTAGTAATCGCCATTTGCAGGTGCGCAAAAATAACACTCAATAATTGATTGTCCAGTCTGTACTTTGCTTTATAAAAGTACATTTATTAAACACACACACTACTCAATACTATGCACCAATTTACAAATATACATAAGCTGGTGGAATTACTTTGTGACATTGCATAACATCTCCACCCCTCCCGCAGGGGGGGTGGGGTCTAGTACCACCACTCCCATGTTTGCACATCATCTTGCCCCCAATGCAGTTGGTTGAACATAACCTAGGGCGAGGGCCCGGAGCACTCGCACCATCCCAGTGGCGACCCCCCCCCAATATCTCAACAAGCATTTAAAATAGGTAACCCTGCCTTGGTGACATATAACCCTGACTGAGCATGTCCTACTGGCCATAAAGTATGCACCTCTATATCTTAAGGGCAGCAGTCTGGGTTCTTCACCTAAGCGCAGCAGCAAGAATGCATGTTTAAGCAACACTTTAGAATGACAGTACTCATCACATTTGTGAATCACTAGAATGCATTGCAATTACAGCCCCTTAAGGCATCACAGATGAAATCACAGGATTACGCCTATACAGCCAGACACCCTAGAAGGAATGTCTGGTCACATAACCCCACTTTGCTTATGACATCACCTTACACCGGTGACCTTCAGTCCCATTAAAAAAAATAACTGTTAGTAAATGCATTTCTGGTGCAATTACACCTCTTCACCTCTATGAGATGCCCTGCTCCAGACATCCCCAACTCAGCCATTCACTCCATAGTGCACTTTTCACAACATCCCTAGCTGTAGAACTAGGTTCCAGCCACAGAAATGTTTTAAATGCTGGCTGAGCCCTTGAGGGGTTATTCTTTCAAGTTCCCAGGACACCGAGGGTGACTTTTCTCTTTGTGCTGGGGGGGAGACTGTGCTTCTCCACCCCTGATGGTCTTCCTTGGGGGCCCCGGTCCCATCCGGGACCCCCGCTTGGCCATTTGTAGGAGGGCAGCCCCCGCCTACCCCTGCCGGCTCCCCGTCCGGCCAGCACCCATGCGTGCTGCCGCGGGAGCCGGCAATCCGTTCTGGTCTGCCCGCTCCGGCGGACAGACAGGCCAGTCTTCCAACAAGGAGATATGTGGAGGAACTTTATGGGGAGGGGAATGACCAGGATGAACAGACCCTGAATTCCTGACCAATTTAACTGTCACTTAATCTGAGCTTCAAACCCAACTCTGCTGAGTACAGTCTTTTGAAAGTCTGGTCCAATGCAGCCCCTACCTGATGTCCCTAACTAACTATTCTTATCTTCTTTTTATTAATATTTCTCTTAGTGGAGGGAGCCACCCCTTATTTCCCCCTAGGGCAGAGTCTTGTGACGTTTTTCAGCCCCATCAGGCGTTTGTTAGAGACCGGGGTTTGAGCAGTGCTTACTCGCGAGTGTGCGTTCAGCCGATCAAGAAGAGAAACTCTGATCGGCTGTTCGCGCATGCGCGAGGCGAATGGCTATAGAAAGTGGACTGGCCCTCGAGCGCGCAGAGCGCACCTGCCTCGCTCCCACTCCACTCAAGCCAGCGCTGCCAATAATTTGAAACTCAGCATGATATTAAGACCCTACAGATCAAATGCAGTCAAATTACCATAATAACACTTTAAACACAATAGTCCGCAATAATAACGCTGCCCGCCCAAACGATCTCACGGGTCGAGAGTGAATACAGTACACGACTATTACCAATATTAATCCAATTACAAATTATACAACATTAAATCTCGGTAATTATAAAGATAAAGCTCTTAACTCGCTGCTGCAGCAGCAAAGAAAGAGGAAGAAGCATTGCGTCACAGACATTTATACCAATGAGCGTTATGTGATTGGTGCATACTATGGAGGGGGTTGTCCTTCCGGGGTTATGCTGTTTTAAAGTTTATTGGTTGCTGTTGATGTCAGTAAAGTAAAGAGAAGCATAATCTGGAGCCTCCGTGGACTGACATAGAATGTTGTAACCATTGCTATGTTGAAGCAGGTTCTGATTATCAAAAAGGAGAACAGCGAGGCTCAGTAATCGAGGAATAGCTGCCACATCTCCTACAGCTGTGTCCTGAAATTCACTTTGCATTAGGTACATGGCATGTTTTTTATACTGTACAGCGGGTGCAATAAAGTGAAACTTCTCCCACTGTTGGCAGGAAATACTGGTACAGTGGGTCATAGATACCGTGTTTAGATACTTTATCCCACCCTGATAGAAGGAACCATAAATACCAACTGGAGGTCACATTCGGAGGTGGTCCAGGTGGTCGGGTATGTTGTGTGTGTTATCTAGGGGAACGCTTACTGCTAGGCATTGTGTGGGCTTTATCTGATGGATGCTACTGACCGGCTGCTCTGGCATCATCCTTGGTCAGAATGCAGGCTCTCTGCTGTGCATTTATTTGTATTTGAGTGTGTGCTTCTGACTTGTTTCTTTAGGTATTACATCCTGGGGCCATTTGTGAATTACTTCCAGGTGTGTTTGAGGCTTTTTACACATCTCGTGTCTCCATCACATGAAGTGCTAGAGATTAACAGAGGTGAACAGAGGGCAGCTGTGTTATGATGATCTGATAAAGGGTCACTCTGAAACCCTAACAAGTGTTTTATGTTGTATTTAGGTAGTGCAGGAAACAGTTGTTCTGTGGTGTGCTGGACTCCTGAGAGCGGGATCTTTCTATAAATTACTCGGAAGTTAACATACCCCCCCTCTAAGTGAGTTATCAGCTTCTACCCTGGCTGTTTGTGTCCGTGGCTTGAGCATGGGCGGTTCTTGTTTCTGGCTTGTGGTGTGAGTGCTTGCCTTAGCATTGGGAGTCCTAATCGGGTGTATTGCCCCTATTTTGAGGGTAGCCTTCTTCGCACAGTCACATATTCGTTTTTTTTTTATTGAGTTTTTATTGAAACATATGCAATTTCAAAGGTAGCATCAAACAGCACATGTAAGTAAAAACACATTTAACAACTAGTGGCAACTATATGCATATATCAAACAGCAGTGAGAGAGTTACAATCTATGTATCGTAGTGAGGTACCGTACATGCAATCAAAGGAATAATATTTTCAGCGTTCCGCATTAGCTGGGGGACTCCTCGTGTTCAACAGATCGTAAGTACTGTAGGAGGGGCTCCCAAATATCATTAGGCTGAGAGGAGGTGGGGAGTTCCTCCGCATATAGCACTAGGTTGTCCCAGCAATACACCAAATCCTTGAGCCATTGTGCAGCCGAAGGCCCAGCCGTGCCCTCCCATGTCATAGACACGTGTCTCTTGGCCACGAGTACCTGTAGCTCCCTTCAAGGACGGAACCAAGCCCAGCAAACAGACGTGCGGAGAGCATTGCAGCTCAGTATTGACCATAGTAGATAGCATACGAACCACATCATTCCAGAACATTCGCCACCCTGCGCATACCCAGGCTAAGTGCCAGAAGTCAGCATCCATGGCTCCACAGCGCTTACATGCATCAGTGTCTCTAAGCCCCTATTTGAACAACTTATGTGGAGTGTGATAAGCCTGATGGATGTATTTGAAATGAATTATTCGAAGATTGTCATTGGAAGTTAGGGTACCAGTAAGCTGGTAGCAGTGCTCCCAGTCTTGCAATGTTAGCGGCGGAGTCAAATATGTATTCCATTTCTCCAGTCTTTTGTTGTATGGCAGGGGCTTTTCTGCTCTAGCAGAGCGGTAAAGTTTGGTAAGGAGTTTACCTCGAGTCGGGCTGACAAGCATGGTGTGTAGAGAGGGAGGTTCTGCAGGGAAAGTAAGATAATGTGTCTGTACCGCTTTTTTTCACCTTTGGAAAAAGAATATAAAGAATGGCGTCTTATTCTGTACGTAACTAAGATCATCATGTGTCAAAACACACACCATTGGGGTATAGATCCAGCAGTTTATGTATTCCTGCCAGCTTCAGAGTGTGCATAGCTCCCGCCTCATGCGTCATGGACAAGTTCGAGTGGAATGCAAGGCAACAGAGGGTAATGTTAGAACTGGGGGTCTCTAGGTGGCAGAGGTAGGTACCTTTGACCAAATAGGGACCCTTGCTTCTAGTCAGGGTAATGGGGTACACTCCAAAAATAACCCCTGCTCACCCCCTTGGTAGCTTGGCACGAGCAGGCATGCTTATCTCAGAGGCAGTGTGTAAAGCATATTTGTGAACACATACAGTAATCCAGTGACAACACTACAGATGGACACCACACAGGTTTTAAATCAGAAATAAGTATTCTTTATATAGACTTATCAGAAGACCACAAATAACAAAAATCCACAATACTGTATTTTAAAATGGTAGAAATAGCTTAATTCTCTTAAGATGGTAAATGCGACACTTTAAGTTCAATGTACCTTTGGATGTGCAACGCTATACAATGAAAGTGTTGCAGGGAAGGGGATGCTTCGGTTCATTACACGCAAGAACGGTGATGCATCGGTTCCCTACTGCTGCGTAGGGGACGGTGATGCGTTGGTTCTTCTTTGCATGGGGAGGTGATGCGTCGGTTTCCTACTACGCTTTCGTGGCGGTGCGGCCCGCAACGCCGTGATGCGATGAAGATCCGGTGCAATGAAACAAAATGGCATCTTCTTCTTGGTGTGACAATGATGCGTGCACGCCCGACGGCCATGCAGTGACTCAACGAATCTCCTGAGCCGCGACAGGCCCTTCGACACGCTTCTCTGGTGATGTGACGGCATCTGCTGCGACGGCAACACTCTTCTCCAGGGATGGGCGCCCCTCGGTGATGCGACAACTGCAGTGGCGGCACGCTGTCTTCAGAGATGCGACAGCGGCTGCAGCAGCGACACTCTTCTCCGGTGATGCGACGGCGTCTGCTGCGACACTCTTCTCCAGTGATGCGAGGCGCTTCGGGTGATGCGATGGCAGCAGCGGCACGTTTCTCCGGTGATGCGATCTACTGCGACGGCGACACTCTTCTCCGGTGAATATACCACAGAAAAGAGTGGGTCAGAGCTTTAAAGGTCCAGCACCAAACGTCACTACCTATTAGGCCTCTTAAATCAGGACTGTACCTCGGTGCAGCAGGTCTGGAATGTGACCCATATACATCCCAAATAGGTGGTTAAAAACCACCACTATTAACAGTTACAAATTGACCCTGCACCGGAGAAGGATAAGCGTTCATATTATATCATTCTCCTAATGTATAACATCTTAAACAATAGCACAGTGTAATGAAAATACAATAGCTTCCCAGAGGAAAATTATCACAGAATCATGTATCTTGATTGTAGTTGGAATGAATCTTTTTATTGCAAATCACTTGTTCCTTTAAAAACACCACACAATTGCTTGCCAATGCGTTTCATCCCTCTTGGGACTAAGGACTAAAAGCAATTACAAAACACTATTTACAATATATGACGTGTGCAGGCTTGCCTGGACGCATTTTAAATTAAGCTTGTGGGGGGCATTCTTGTTTTTAAATTAGACACTGCCTGAGGACTTTTAATACTTTTGTAGAACTGTATTGTGCTATTTGCACATTGTTTACCTCACTTGCTGTATTTCCTGCTCCCGCCATGCACCCCGGTCCATACCGTTTGAGTGGAGGGGGTAGGCAGTTCCTTTGCTCCTCTGCTGGCTGGCGAGGGGCGGAGACAGGGGGGTTAGCGCTCTAGTGAGCCAACCCTATTTAAACAGCATGTCCGGTCCTCTGCGCAGCGGTGGCGCGCTGCCGGCGCGCCAAAGGCAAGCCCGTCTGCGCCCATCCGCGCTAAGTCTGCGCCAGGTGCCGGGGATGCTGCTAGTTTTCCGCTGCGATCCACTGTCAGGACAAAGTACTCAAAGGAGGAACTTTTGAGACTGCGTTTGGCTAGTTTACAGTCCTGTAAGCAAGTCTTTTATCCCCAAACCCTCTCTAGAATGGGGCCCTCTTCATGTAGGAAGTGCGATTTTGGCATTATAGGGGAGGGGGTAAAGTGTTTGCTCACTATCAAAAACATAGTTACCCCTGTGGAAACTAGGAAGCCGCTGCAGGGTTTTCTTATTAACTCCAGGTTCCTGATCAAAAACAATGTTGCCTTTAAGGATTTTGTTTTACAACATAATCCTGATTGGGTTTTTATAACTTAAACCTGGGCCAATGATTATTCTGGGCCTGCCCTTGTAGAGGCTATCCCTGTGGGATATTGCCTCACCAGACTGGACAGAGTAGGACGACGTGGGGGGGGATCTGGGCATTTTGTTCAGGGATACTTTCTCCTGTCTCTCTGAACCACTCTCCTCTCTGTCTGACAATTTCCAGGCACTATACTTCTCTATAAATATGACCCCCACAGAAAGTTTGTCCGGTATCCTCTGTTACAGACAGCCGGGTTCTAGAGCACCCTTTAGTCAGGACTGGTGTAACCTGGTGGAGCCCTTTTTATAAAGAGCAAATTTTACACTTCTTGGGGACTTTAACTTTCATTTAGAGAACAATGCCAGCCTCGATACACAAACCCTTCTGGAAAGCATGAACAGCTGTGGCTTCTCACAGCTTGTTAATTCTCCTTCTCACGTAGCGCGCCATACCCTAGATGGGATCTTTTCCAATGACCATCGGATTTGGGTGGGAGAGCCCCTCCCGCTAGCCTGGTCAGACCACTTTGCAATTCAAATTAATTTAAGGGTAGCAGCAGCTGGCAACTTCCATCCTGAAAAGGTTAGAGCTGCGGATAAACGAAATTTTAACCGGAGCAGCAATGAGGACGTTGCTAACCTTTTTATAGATTTTTAGTTTCCGGAATACCTAAGTGCTAATTTAGCTGCCGACAAGCTTTCACAAAAGCTTTTAGCAGTCATAGAAACTCTTGCTCCCAAAAAATGGCACTATTCAGCTAGAAAAAGGCCTCCAGCACCCTGGTTCTCGGATAGACTGCGGAAGATGAGACAGGAGTGCAGAAGAAAGGAGAGATTCTGGCGTAGATATCTTGCACCCGCAGGTAGAGAAGTGCATAAACAATGTTAGAAAGCAAATAAAATAGCCATTATGGAGGAAAAGGGAAGGTACTATCTAAAAATTGTAGAGTCGCTCAAATCATCTAAGGAGCTTTTTAACATCGTGAATTCTCTTGTCTCGCCCGCGGTTAATGATTCAGTGGTGCCGTCACAGGAGCTCTGTGATAGACTCTTTTGCTCTAAGATATCCGACATATATGTTCAGTTGGATACTTTAAATCGGAATAAGACTTTGGGCACCCTACCTGAAATCCATTCTATGGATAGCCTCAATAAGGTGGGGCCTCCTAGCTTACTTGCCTTCCCTAAGCTATCTCCTGAAACTGTGGAGCACCTTTTAGAAGGAGTTAAGTCAGGTTCACCCATGGATCCCTGTCCTTTGAAGGTTCTTAAAATTGCTAAATCCGCGATTATTCCGCACCTTACCACGGTCCTCAATTCAGCGATCTCAGAGGGACAGCGATCTCAGAGGGCATGGAAGGTGGCAGTGGTCAGGCCACTGTTGAAAAAACCCTCATTGGATCCTACGGAACTTAAAAACTTTCGTCCTATTTCTCTCCTGCCGGTTGCAGCGAAGATCTTGGAATCCCACCTGAACGTCCATCTAAGTGCATATTTGAGGGACCACCAAATTTTGGATGGCTCTCAACATGGGTCTAGAAGCTGCCGCAGCACGGAAACTGCCCTCACTGCGGTATTTGATAACATCAGGTCACAGGTGGATGCAGGACACACCACCTTACTAGTTTTACTTGATCTTACCGCAGCGTTCGATACTCTGTCCCCCTTGAGACTTGTGGAACGTCTCAGGGAGATAGGTATAGGGGGGCTCGGCTTTGGATCTTCTTGCCTCCTTTCTTAAGGACTGTTCCCAAACAATAAAACTGGAAAGGTTCTACTCGGCTTGTGCCTCCCTTGCTTGCGGAGTGCCTCAGAGCTCTTCCTTGAGCCCTATGTTATTTAACATCTATGTGGCCCCGCTGGCAAGGGCAGTGAATTTGTTTGGGCTGGAGGTGTTGTCCTATGTGGACGACACACAAATTTTGGTGTCCATCACTCACAATGTCAGTGACTCTGCTCGAAATTTTAAAAACTGCATGCAAGCAGTCTCGTCATGGATGGTACATAACTATCTAAAATTGAACGGCGAGAAGACAGAGGTTCTGATCCTTGATGATAAGACTGACACCTGGTCAGGGGAGTGGTGGCCTGACTCCCTGGGTACTTGTCCTACTCCCGTTTCTCATGGCAAAAACCCGGGAGTGGTGGTCGATAACTCCCTTTCCTTGAACCTGCAGGTCTCCAGGACAGTGGCTACCTGTTTTGGGCTAATCAGGATTATTAGGAAAATCTCACGATTCCTCTCTGTTGCAGCTCATAAACATGTTGTAGTTGCATTAATACTGTCCAGATTGGATTATTGCAACGCCCTGTATTTGGGCATTAACAAAGGACAGCTGCAGCGCCTACAGATGGTGCAAAACGCCGCTGCAAGGCTGGTGATGGAGCTGCCTAAACACCACACTGTCTCAGCTTCCCTTCTTTCGCTACATTGGCTCCCTATGGAGCGCAGAATCATGTTTAAAGCTCTTTGCCTCACTCATAATGCCTATTATGCCATTGGCCCAATGGGTATTAACTCCTTATTCCAGCATTATGTCCCCTTGAGGAATCTCAGGCCTGCAAGTAAGAATCTCCTCATTGTTCCGAGGTTTAAACGGTTGAGATGGGGCGGGAGACCTTTTTCAACTGCCGCAGCCAGCTTATGTAACTCTCTTCCTGATGAACTCTCGGGCCAAAGATCACATGCTCTTTTCCGAAAGTCTTTAAAGACCTGGTTGTTCCCTGTGAGGCTGGTTTGAACGTTTCCTCGTCTATCTGCATATTGTTTCCGTATCCAGCGCTTTGATGCCCTTGGGCTTAGTTAGCGCTCTATAAGTTTTATTTCATTCATTCATTCATATATATATATACAATAAAACATACAGTATACATCACATATACAATCCCGTATAATTCAATTTTCGATTATCTTCTTATTGCTATTGGTCATCATTATTTTTTAACATGACTCAAGACGTATTTACAATTAAAAGACACCAAGAAGCCATTCGAAATTTCACATATTATTTACATTACCGTTTTATAGACAAGGGAGAGAACATGGTTAATCAGTACAAAGTCCGTTATTATGGGTCCAACATCATCATCAGAGCAAACACCAACGTCTTATAAATCCCATGTATTCATTGTACTTATATCAGCAAAGTTCAGTTCAATCAACTTTGATCCCTGGTCACTAGCCAGAAACAGGCATGTATATATTCATCACATAGATATTGCATTTGTGCGCTTTCTTTAATACCTTTTTCACAGTCTGTGTCTGCTGTTGGTGTTAGATGTAACTTCAAGCCAACCTTAACAGCAGCGTAGGCGAGGTCGTTTATCTAAAAATAGACATTGTTTGTATAAAGCTATGGATACACGGTATAAATAGTAACTTGCTTTTGTACTACTGGCTTTGTATAATTAAACTATTTTATGCACAGAATATGGCATAAGTGTTGTCATTGATAGAATGAACACAATTAACCTAATGAATCAATCATAGCTCACATAGTCATGACACAGCAATTTGTTGAATCACAATGAAGTCTATCAGTGATATTCATACTCAAGAAATGACCTACGTCATAGTTATACAATTGGGTGCAACATCTCACTTATACCTGGATCATGTTCATTTTCAACCCATACCATTGACATGTATTTTGTTTTTTTTAAAGAACAAAATATATATAGACGGACACATTTTAATGCCACCATTTTATGTTTAAATAGATGCACTTTTTATTGTAATCTGTTCTAAATCCTTGTTTATCAAAGTTTAATTTTTATATAGATAGTAATGTCAATGGGCAACTTACTGATTTTAAGTGTTGTCGGTATTATATCATTATACGCCAATAAGCAAAAGAGGTTTCGATTTTTAAGTTGCTTTGGAGGTAACCACTATACCAAGATGAAGACTCCCTATAAAGACAAGGAGATGTAAAGTGGTCTCATATCGTAAAGACTAATCATTTAAACATATGCCTCGTGTTTACACATTGTAAAGGCAGGTCATAAATGCTATATACCTATATGCTTTCAATTTCATGAATAGAAATGGGAGTACCAAAATCGCTGTCTTTCTTCCTATTACAAAAGCTGAAAATAATGATAATATATATCAAATGCAGATAAAAGTTGTTGTATAAACAACATCACAAAGTTATAACCGTCAATGGGGCGTGGCTTAGGCGCTGATGAGGACGGTCGCGTGAGCTGAGAGCTCCGCGCCGACCCCACTGGTTCTCCTGTGAAAACGCCGGCTTGCTGTCCCGGCGATCTCGGAGGAGGGGTCCCCCTGACGGCGGGGGACCCACGGAGTGCAGGGGCCGGGATCTTGCTGCCCTGTGCCGGGATCGGCGATTACTGAGACGACGGCCGCTGAATTGGAGAGCGGCCAAGATGGCGGCGGGGTAGCCGCGTAGAATTGGAAGCAGTGACTAGAGACGGCCGCGGAGGAGTCCCGCTTGCGGTGCGGCCTGTCGAACACCCGTTGCTGGTGCCCTGGAAGTGATTGAAGGCTCGATGGCGGCCAACCGCAGCGCCTGAAATACCCGGCAGCGGTGAGGGGAGGGGTCGCGACAGAGAAGATCTGTCCAGGGGAGATTGCTCGCAGTGCTGCTGAGAGCGAGGCGGCGACTCCACCGGTATATTACTTGGAGGAGGCGGCGGGCGAAGAGCGTGGCTGGTCTGTTGCGGCCGAGTTGTGGCCCATGTTGGGAGAAGTTACTACTTTGTGGGCAGACATTACAGCATTGACAGCATAAAGGGACGACCCCGGAAATACTTCTGGCTGGCGCAGCGGTGTTTTACTTGGACGAGGTGCTTGCTCCCCATGGGCCTTCCCCGGAAGCTGGCTTTCCTGGATAGGCATTCCATGAGGCTTGCCTTTGGATCTGGCGCGGGTGGAGGGAGCCGGATAGACACTGCTGCTTGGCTGGCGGACCCCCTGGGGCAGCTCAAAGCATCCTGCAACTGCAGTTTATGTATTAAGGGCCGGATTATTTGCTGGTTGGCCCGGCTGTGGGTCCTTCTGGTGTCGGTTGGACGGTGCATTGTACTCTATGCCCCATAAATTCATTTAAGTAGAGTGCGGAGACGCTGATGGTGGGCGATGGACCAGCACTGTGACTGAGTTTACTGACATTGGGTGTGCCCACCGCAGTCCACGTTAATTGGAGGGGGAAGGAGCTACAGCTGCGCAGTGATATCATCGGCGGCCGCCCTAGGGAGTGACGCCGGCTCGGTGTCCAGTCTCCACAGGAAGAGGCGTGGATGTGTCCACCTGCGGTGTTTTTTGGGTGCCGGTGGGAAGTCCTGATGGCAGAACTTACTGGCGGTGGGGACCGGCCGGCGTGGAGCTGAGGAGCTGTTGGACAGCCGCCGGAGGTGAGGCTTTTCCCCATTGGCGGCGGAGGAGCGGAAGAGCCGCCACTGAGTGCCTGAACGTTGCCTATGAAGTGCCTGCGTGCTGTGCCCCAGAGGTGGTGGGAAGACCTAGTGCGGCACCGCGGTGCCCTGGTGATGGGAATGGAGGAGATGGATGCCCGCCCGGATGTGTAGCAGTCGCCCTACAATAGAGAAGACTCAGGACATCACAGAGAAGACCTGTGGTGGTAAGGGTCGTTCTGAACTTTGAGGTATCCACAAAATCGACAGTCATACGACCATGGGGAAGCCACGTGGCAGGCAGGGAGGAGCGCAACCGGAGCTGGACAGCGACGTGGGGGAGCAGAGAGCGCAGGGGAAAGCCTAGTCGCCTTCTGAGGGGATGATGCAGCAACAGTTGGATCAGATTCTCCGGGAGATCACTGACACGAAGGAGGTGCTGCAACAGGACATTGCTCAAGTGTCGTTGGGGCTGGGACTGCTGTGGGCGGATCATGCGAAGTTGGTGGATCGGGTGAAGCAGACGGAGACTACTCTGGAAGCTCTGGAACCATCGCAGAAAGCACTAGATGTTCAAATGGGTGATGTTATGCGTCGGATCTAAGCACTGGAGCAGAGGGTCGAGGATGCTGAAGGACGCAGTAGACGGAATAACGTGCGAGTGGTGGGCCTGCCGGAAGGAATTGAAGGTGAAAATATGCTTGACTACCTGGAAAACTGGTTCCGTAGCGAGGTGGCCCCGGAGGGTTTGACTCCGTTTTACACATTGGAACGGGCAAACAGGGTGTCTGCCCGCCTGTTGGCGCCTGGGAGACCCCCCAGGCCTGTAGTGGCCTGCCTGCTCCATTATCAAGATAGAGATCTATTGCTGTACAGGGCGCGCACACCGGGCCCCTATAGGGTGGACAATAGCAGTGTCACGCTATTTCCGGATTATACCCTTAAGGTACAGCGCCATCGGGCCTCGTTCCTGGCAGTTAAGAAGGCCATCCGAGACGAGGGCATCCAATACTCCCTGATGTTCCCGACGCGGCTGCACATTTCGTTGGAAGGCAAAACGATCTTTCATAATGACCCCGACGAAGCATGAAGTTGCCTGGAATCCTATCGGGCAGGAGCGGGTGCGGCGGGACGCACTGGGGGACAGAAGGTGGATGTGCCCCGACTGCGCCGTGAGCGGTGCCCCAGGAGACGACGCGGCGAAACACAAAGGCCTACTACTACTCAGACAGAGAAAGAAAGAATGGCGGTTCTACAGGCTGTGACGGATGTGTCTCTGGCGAGTGACACTGTGATGCTGAGACTGACAGACTCTGAAAAGGGCTTGGATGGTTCAGACCCCGATGGAACTGATGCGGGGAGTGTTGCCATGCCGCATATAACTCCGAGAACGGCGGATGACGCTTGATCTGTTGTCCTGCGTAGTAAGAGGGGCCAGTTGACACGGGTGGGGTTCGCTTTTTTGGGGAGGCATGGGGGAGCACCGGCTGAGTTGTGGGGCCTATCGGGTTGTCTGAGATATGTGGGTCCTCGCCTGTCAGGGGAGGGGGGTCATTTCCGAGAAGGGGGATTTTCTTTTATAACGGGGTTTGGTGCTGGGGGTTCGATGAAGCAACGGGTCTTGGCTTCTTGGTGTTGGGCCTCCTCCCCCTTGTTTCGCTATTAGAGGGATTCTTTGGTAGTTACCAGAGGGCTTTTGGGGGGACTGTTTGGATGGGTACTAGCTGTTTGGAGCCTGTTCTGGGGTGGGGAGGTGGGGGGGGTTTGGGGGGTTGTTGGGGGTTTTGTTGTGGGGGGTTCACGTCACCGGTGCGCCAATGTGAGGAGGGCAGTCACAACACAAGTACAAATTGCATTATGGGGTCAGCACCTGAACTGATATGTATTACGTGGAATGTGCGGTGGATGCACACGATGACGAGACGCCATAAAATTCACGCTTATCTGGTACGTAGAGGGGCGCAGATAGCTTTTCTCCAGGAAACCCATATAGATAGAGTCGAGGGCCGGGCCCTGCAGCGTCGTTGGAGAGGGCAGCTTTTCAACACAACATATTCTGCCTATGCCAGGGGAGTACTGATCTGGGTGAAAGCGGGGGTTCCTTTCCAGCCGACCCAGCACCTGGTGGACCCGGACGGGAGATACGTGACTGTCATGGGTAGATTGGATGGGAGGGATGTGACACTGTGCAGTGTGTATGCCCCCAATGTGGAACAGAAATCTTTTTTTGCTACATTAACGGGGAAACTGGCACCTTATTTAACAAGTTCAGTGTTATTAGGGGGTGATGCTGAGCTGGACAGATCGCACCCCCCATTGCCCCAGGCACCTGCCCATAAGCTATCGAAACTTAGAAGGGACTGGCAAGCTGAATGGGGATTGAAAGATACATGGCGAGCTCACCACATAGGAGAACGAGATTACTCTTATTATTCTCCCCTCCATGACTTGCATGTGCGGCTGGATGCAGTGCTATGCTGTCCAGAAGTGCATGCATTAGTGCGCGGTAGTGAGTATTTGGCGAAGATGATTTCAGACCATAACCCACTGTTATTGACTGTAAGATGGTCTCGGGAGCGACCTGTTGTCCCCACCTGGCGGTTGCGTCCTGAGGCCTTGGAGGACCCGGTGTTTCGAGCTGAGATCCGAGAGGGAATAGAGCGTTACTTTATTGAGAATGGGGGGACGGCTTCGACCCTAGGACTGGAATGGGATGCATTCAAAGTGGTAATACGGGGATTATGCATTGCTAAGAGGACAGGGATGCGGAAAACGCTGTTGCAGGATATAGAAAAGGGGGAACAACAGTTGTGACAGGCAGAGAAGGCTTGCCCGGAGAACCCTGGATTGCAGGATGAGGTTATGGCGGCAAGGGAGGAGGTGGCGACGCAAGTTGAGCGATTACGCCGCTTTGATCATAAGGAATACCTGGTACGAGCACATGCGGAGAGGGATAAGATGGGCTTCCTCCTGGCATGGTTAGCGAATCCGGCTCCGCGGGGTACACCGATCCTAGCGTTGACTACCTCGACGGGGAGGTCGTAGTATACACAGCGAGGGATTAATGAGATGTTCCTAGCATATTATGCGGAACTCTATGAAAGTAAACTACAGGGCATGACTGATGGGTTGAATGAGTTTTCAGCTGAAGTACGATTGCCACGCCTTGAGGAAGACCAGGGGGCGCAGCTAGGGCAGGAGATCACGAAAGGAGAAATACGCAGCGCAATAAAACATATGGCGCGCAGAAAAACCCCAGGGTCCGATGGATTGCCCATAGAATTTTACTCGGCCTATGCTGATGCGCTGATCCCTAAACTCCGGGCGGTATATCGCGAAGCCAAGGAAGTTGGGAACTTACGGGATTCTGCTCGAGAGGCTATTATCATCCCGCTGTTAAAACCAGGGAAAGACTCGCTATCTCTGTCGTCATATCACCCGTTATCAATGTTGACGTCGGATTATAAGATTTTAAGAAGGATCCTTGCATCCCGGCTGCTTCCTCATATGACGTACTTGGTCCATGGTGATCAGGCGGGCTTTATCCCGTAGAGAACCACTGCAACCAACGTGCGGCGATTGTTACGAATCCTGGGAGAGCGTCACGCTAATACACCAGACGCGGCGGTTCTCTCAGTAGATATTGAAAAGGCGTTTGACAGTTTGGAATGGCCGTATTTGTCTCGAGTCCTTCATGCATATGGTCTTGGAAAATCCTTTGTAGAATGGACGGAGTTGTTATATAGGTCAGCGACGGCGCGCGTACGCACGGGCGCGACGATCTCATCGGCTTGCCCGATTGGACGGGGCACGTGACAGGGATGTCCGCTCTCCCCATTATTATTTGCTCTGGCCATCGAGCCTCTAGTGTCCCATGCCCGATTGGGGAACTACTATGCTGGTTTGTATTTGCGGGGGGACATACAATTTATCTCCCTAGATGCGGATGATTTATTGTTGTTCCTAGGGAATGTGACGACAGACTTAGATGGCGCGAGACACTTGCTTCGTGTGTTTGGCCGCTTTTCAGGGTTGAGGGTAAACTGGGCAAAGACTTGTTTATTCCCAGTGGCCCGACTGCAACAGAACCTCCCCAGCTGATGGAGGCCCGTTGGGAGTCCAGATGTCTGTCTTATCTCGGTACCAATATTTAACACGCCCTCGACGATATACTGGAGAGCAATGTTGGTCGGGCCATCCGTGGCCTCAGGGGTAGCATGGCATTTTGGAGTGCGCTGCCGCTTTCTGTAGCGGGGCAGGTAGCGCTCCTGAAGATGGTAGCACTACCGCGTTTACTATACTATTTTCGGACTTTGCCGATTTGGATCCCGGGCTCTGTGTTTAGACAGCTCCGTTCTATGACTAGCGGTTTCCTTTGGGGGACGGGTAGAAGACGAGTGGCAATGGCCACGATGATGAGGTCAAGAGCGGATCGGGGCATGGCGGTTCCGGATTGTGAGTGGTATTACTTAGCAGCACAGCTGCAGAGGCTTACACAGGCAGTGACAAGGGAGTTCCGAGGTCTGGAAGGCCCGGAGGGTCGCTGGGTCCCGCGCTATATTTTGTCTTTCATAGTGCTACAACAGAAGATGCGACTGGAACCGCTTACGACTGAGGAACGGACGATGAGGCTGTGCTGGAACCGGAGTCAGCATAGGGTTGGGTTCGCTCGCCCGTATGCCCCGGAGATACCGCTGGGTATGTGCACAGCATTCCCACATGCAGGGGACTGGACAGCGCTGGCAAATTGGGAGGACCTGGGGATACAGGTGTTGGGGGACCTGTATGAGAACGAGACCCTGTTGTCTTTCCAAGACTTGCGACATAGGTATGATCTCCCGCAAGGGGACTACTTACGTGGGCTCAATTGATTAAGAGGGCATGGAAGTGTACGAGAAATGCCCGGTTTCAATTAATACAGTTTTATGTCTTGCATAGAGCGTATCTAATGCAAAGCTTAATCAGTATTTTGCGCAGACGGCGGCTCAGTATTATGTGGTAAATTTAAATTACCTAGACTTAATTTATGCGGTAAAATTCAATAAGAATAACTCAGTAAAAATAAGAGGCAGAATCCGTGGTATTTGAGGTTATAAAAGGGAATTTATTCCTTACAAAGGAATGATGGTTCGAACCAGGCAATCGGGTTCCGTCACCTCGAAGGTTCAGGAAGAGATCAGCCATACATTATTGACAGATTATCATATTTATAGTAAAATGCATTACAGTAAAGACATATGCAGAAGGCGTTACAGCTGAGAAGAGAGATAAGAATACACATACGTAATGAAAAAGGCGTTACAATAGGCGTGCATAAAGGCGTATACTAGAAACGTCATTATGATGATGACACAAGTGGGTGGATCCATAAGAGAATCCTGCAAAGTCAGCAGAAATACATGGCAAAGATGCGCGCGCAGCCGCATGACGTGTGATTGACGTGTAACTAGAGGGTGAAGGGAACTTGACATTTAGCCCTACAGGAGGAGACAGAAGTCTGGGATGTCAGGACAACCTAATCCCAAATCGTATCTAATATCTTGTGTTTAAGGAACTATATTATCTGTAAGGAAAGGTCTTTCGGACAGAGCCTATTCTATACTGACTGCTAGTGCGTGTACAAGCGTCTAAGTGTCTACATGAGATGCGAGGGGGCATGGGCCTACCATGGTAACGAAAGTCATGAATTACTTGCACGGAGACAGTAAGGCCGGGCCCTTTGCTCTGCAGCTGGAGGGATGTTTACCTAAGCTACTAGACAGGAATGCATTTCTCGAGGAGCGGAGCAGATAACTTGAAGGCTGAATACAGTTTTGGCAGGCAACAGGCCGGGCTAGGCACCGTTAGCCGCGCAGGGAGTAAGACAAAGTTCATGGATACAGATACAGGTCCAGGCTGGAGCATTCAGAGGCAGAAGCAGGAAAAGCTCGATGGCAGAATTCAGGGCCTACCTTGCCAGAGCTGGAAAACGTGAAAAGTATACCATATAAAGACGGTGGCAAGGCATACTTAGGAACGGAATATCCGACCCATTCATGGCAGATCTGAAAGATGACATATTAACGTTGGACACAATTGTATTTGCGTCTTCATAGCTTGAAGTGGAGGGAACATACATGTACTTGTAGCATGTACATGGAGCCGTTGGGGTCTAGATAGGGGACACAATTGATCATAAAAATTCATATTTCCTCATTCCCTCCTTGTCCCCTACGGACCCTTCATGAAATATCGATCTTCAGGAATCCATCAATCTGTTCATGTAACATCATTTGCTCTTCTTTCTTCTTCCGGGATTTTGAATGAGAACTTGAACGTGGAATACACGATGTGGCACACAGGCCGCAAATCGCTGGTCCACATTGTAGACACAGGCAACAACTGAATACTATGAGAAGGCCAATACCTAGGAAGGATAGGACTTTCCATCCCCAGGCTGACAACACGCTCCAGAACCAACCGGACCATGTCCAGGTGCCTGGATTCTGATGTATCTGGTTTGCAATCTTGTGAAGACGAGTTATGGCTTTATATACGGATGGCGCGTTTTCTGGAATGAAAACACAGCAACTTGATCCGATGACCCTACAGGCTCCGCCCCTATCGGCTAGGATGACGTCAAGGACAAGACGATTTTGGAGAACAACAATCCGCATCGCAGACTGCTCCTCTGTTAAGTTGCCTAGGGCGGAAGTAGTTTCATTCACTACTGCTTCAAGGGTTCTGGTTAATCTACATATCAGTTTACTATTTGAGACAACACCTATGTAAGGAAAGAGACCTTTATTGAAGTCTGTATATTGTTCCCATGCTGTTTCAGTGTAGTCAACAATCGGGATATCTCTTTGGGGTCTATGGTGTACTAGATTGGTATTTCTATGATAATCAGGAGGGGCTAGGAAAACAGGTGGCAGAAGGAATGCAATGTAACAGGTACCATCCCAATCTAGAGGTAGGCGTATATATGCGGTATGACCACATATGAAGTAGGAATGACGGGAAGCTCTAAATGTAGACTTGCCTTGATCACTGAATTCGATCACAGTAGTACATTTACTATGACCCAGGTGTACTGAACCATTCTTTCTTACACATAATTCACCTTTGACTGGTAATACTGACATAGCAGGCAAGACTAGTGCAGCTTCAGATTCAACATTCAGAATCATGAGGTTAAGTGTAAAATTACCTAATCCATATACTTCATTTTCTAGGTCAGTTCCTGTTCTTTTGGGAAGTCCCTCCTTGTTAGGGTAACAGGCTTTAAGCAAAACTAAGTTCAGGTTTCCCCATACCCAGTTGCTCTGGTAAACTACAGTGTTTGAATCTAGAGAGTTAATCAAACTAAACCATGCTCCACAGGAACCATTGTGTGTGAACGGGTACGGAAAAAGAGGCAGAACTCCTTTGTATTTCTGATAGGGAGGGAGTCGGCCACATATCCAACAATTTGTAGCATTGCTGGTCTGATGGGAATGATGTAACATACTAATGAATGTGTTGTTGCGCAGCGCAAATCTG
Source organism: Triturus cristatus (assembly GCF_964204655.1). Classification (NCBI taxonomy): domain Eukaryota; kingdom Metazoa; phylum Chordata; class Amphibia; order Caudata; family Salamandridae; genus Triturus; species Triturus cristatus. The sequence goes on along the minus strand of NC_140585.1, from coordinate 60,683,879 downwards.
TAGGACAACTCATGTGGAGGTAGTTCACTAAAAGAATGTTCGGCAGTAACATTGTAAGCAGAATGAGCACGCTTGAAAATAGGATAGTACATGTGCAACAGTATACTTGCAGCAATAATCAGAAGACTTAGAAAAAACATAATCAACAATGTCACTATACAGTGACTATGAAGTGATTTACAATATGCACGTTTCTTGAGCTGTTTCTGTCTATTTCTCTCTCTAATTCGGTCTAGAGGATACATGTCAAAGACTAATTCAACCGATTCACCTTGGAGAGGACTTAAACAATCGAATTGTCTGACTTGCTAGACCTTAGTTTCAGTTTGTATTCTTGTGATTCGGTCTTTTCAACCAGGGGGAGTTTTAAATCAGTCTGTGGAAGGGGGCAGGGCTGAGAGTTCAAATCAGATGGTAGTCCATGAAATTTCTTGATATGGCTCGAGTGTAACCAACCCTTGCGACCCTCGACCTTCACTGCTGTCCTCGTGGTTAGAAGTACCAGTTTTGGTGTTTGCCAGCGAGGCTCCAACGGGCTCCTCCTGTCGAAATTTCTGATGAAAACAAAGTTTCCAGGAACCACTTCATGGGGCTTCACCTCGGTGTTGTCGGGAAAGGCTGCAGCTACCTGTGAACGGCAAGATTGTAGTGCAGACATCAAGGAAGCAAGGTAATCTGTCAGCATATTACAATCAACATCAGTGATTTTACGAGGTATAGGCGTCCCCCACATATTTGGTGGCCTACCGAAGACCACCTCGTACGGGGATAGCCCTGTGCGAGAATGTACTACCATTCTCATGTAAAAGAGTGCAACTGGTAAGGCTACTATCCAGTCGACGCCTTTCTCTCTACAGATTTTAGAAAGTCGTATTTTCAGAGTCTGATTATGACGCTCCACGAGACCTGCTGCCTCGGGATGTCGGACACAGTGGAATTTCCATTGATAGCCTAACAAGAGTGAAATGTGTTTCATTAGCTCGGATGAGAACGGCTGGCCATTATCTGAGTACACGATACGGGGCAAACCATACCGTGGGAAGAATTCACGAACTAACTGTTTGGCAGTAGTCGGGGCAGTGTAATCTGAGACGGGATATGCCTCTGTCCAACGGGAAAGAGCGCATACAACTACGAGGACATATTTGAATCCTCGACATCGTTCCATCTGGATATAATCCATCTGGAGGACTTCAAAAGGGTGATCGGGAGGTTGAAATCCACCCTGCTCTACAGGTACGCCTTTACCTGGGTTGAACTGACAACAAATCATACAAGTTCGGACTTTCTGTTTGGCTGCAGCTCGTAAGTGTTTGTTGAACCAAATGTGTTGAATACTGTCTAACATAGCTTTTTCTCCTAGATGTGCTGGACTATGTATTGTGTTAATGATAACTTGAACCATTGAGTCGGGGAGAAACCATATAGATTTTCCCTTCGTCATCCATCCCTGATCTGTTTGGATCCCTCCTAATTCAGTCCATTTCTTTATTTCCTCTGGTGTAGCATGTGTCTGTATGTCAATTACATCAAGGGCGGGATCCCTAACTGTCATGCAGTGTGTCGGGATTATTATCTTTGTCAAGTCAGTTGCATGAGTCCTATTCTGTGCTGTTTGCTTAGCTGTTCGGTCTGCTAGGTCGTTACCCTGGGAAATAATATCGGTGACTTTTGTATGGGCCTTACACTTCATGATAGATATTGAAGTAGGCAGATGTATTGCATCTAACAGAGCTTGAATGAGGGGACCGTGTTGAATGTTGGCACCGTGAGAAGTCAAATAACCTCTCTCTCGCCAAAGGACTCCGAAGTCGTGTACAACTCCGAATGCATAACGTGAATCTGTATATATGTTGACTCTTTTATTTTTGGCTTGAATACAGGCTTGTGTCAGAGCAATGAGCTCTGCTGCTTGAGCTGATAATGTGTCGATACAATTTGTTTCAATGACTTCGGTGTCTGTCGTGACTGCATAAGCGGCCACTAACTCTCCTGTACTTGTTCTCATACATGAACCATCCACATAAAGTGTCAGGTCTGGGTCTGGTAATGGAACATCTGTCAAGTCTTGTCTGGGTTTTGTCGTAATAGTAATGACTTCAATACAATCATGTGCCAGTGGGTCTGTTCCACTTAATGGCAAAAGTGTGGCAGGATTTAATGTACTACAACGTCTGATTTCTATGTGTGGCTGAAACAATGTTAGTTCGTAACCTGTCAGTCGTGCTATAGTCAAGTGTTGTGTTTGTGTCCGGTTCAAGAGAACCTCTACTGCATGTGGTACTTGTACTGTCAATTGATGTCCTAATACTATGGAATCGCTTTGTCTGATCGCTAGAGCTGTCGCTGCGACTGATTTCAGGCACGCAGGAAGAGCCTGAGCTACGGGATCTAATGTGCTAGAAAAGTAAGCACATGGTTTGTGTGATCCTGCTTGTTCCTGAGTGAGTACTGACAAGGCAGTACCTTCACGTTCTGTAACAAAGAGTGTAAAAGGCTTACTGTAACATGGTGTCGCTAAAACAGGTGCTTGGCATAAAGCTTTCTTTAAGTCTTCAAAAGCTTGTGTATGTTCTGAAGTCCAAGGGAGGACAGTCGATGTCGCTGCCTCCTGGGTTGTCAACTGAATGAGTGGTTTTGCTAGAAATGCGTATTGGGGAATCCACTGCCTACAGTACGAAGTGAGGCCTATGAAGGCCCGTACCTCCTTTTGTGTCTTGGGTGGTGGCATGTTTACAATTAACTGGACGCGGTCAGGTGTGAGCTGTCTCCCCCCCTTGGACAGCAAGTGCCCAAGGTACACAACTTGCTGAACACAGAATTGTAGCTTCGAAGGGGACACCTTGTGCCCCTTGTCGGCCAGAAAATGTAAAACCGTCAGTGATGCTTTTTCACATTCGGGTTCGCTTCGAGCGGTGATCAATAGATCATCGACATACTGAAGCAGTGCAGTGTTAACTGGCATGTGGATACTGTCAAGTTGTCTTTTCAGTGCTTGGCTGTAGATGCTAGGACTTTCTGTAAATCCTTGAGGTGCGCGTGCAAATTTAAAGCTTCGTCCATTTAAACTAAATCCGAACAAATATTGGCTTTCCGGATCGATTGGGACGCTAAAGAAGGCGTTCTTGAGGTCAATTACAGTAAAGAACGTTGCTTCTGAATCAATAGCTGTTAGTAATGAAGAGATATCTGGGACCACGGGATATTGTGGTACAATGCATTTATTCAATTCGCGCAGATCAATAACTAATCGATATACTGGGGGTGCTTTTGGATCAGTTCGTTTAAGAATCGGAATGATCGGAGAATTACATACATTGGAGTCGGTTTCCACAACCACCCCTTGTGCAATGAGCTCGTCAATGATTTGCAGTAAAGCCACTACAGCATCTGGAGGTAACTTGTATTGTCGCATTCGTGGTAATACCACTCCTGCTTTGAGTGTGACTCGATATGGTGTAATGTGCATACAACCTACATCAGTGGGGCCTTGTGCCCATAAATGTGCAGGTAGATTCTGTAACCGGTGATCCATGTCTCTTGACACGTAGTGACCTTTAAAGTCACGCAAAAATAGTCGTACTCCGTCCGGAGAACAACATATTATAGCTCCTAGAGCTTTCAATGTTTTTATACCTAACAAGTTTTCTGGGCATGATTTTGTAAGCAATAGATCTGTAGTCCGTGTCAATGGACCAACTGTAAGAGGAAGCGGTTGCGATACTTCGTTAATAGTAGGCTTTCCTGAAAAACCAAGGGAAATATTTTGTGAGCCTGAGAGGGGTGCCCCTGGGACTTCGTCGTGACTTATAGTTGTTCTGCTTGCCCCTGTATCAAGTAAAAACTTTCTGTCTTTCCCTAATACTTGACTCTGTACATAAGGACCCTCTTGATCTACAGGAACCTCAATAAGGGGTAAGCCAACTTCCCTCTCTAGGCTATTTCATGTGTAGCGCTGATAATCTGGATAGTCGTTCTGTGCATACTGGTACATCTGTTGTGTCGTGTTTTGTGTTGCGGCAATAGGCTGTGGCTGTGGTACCACTATGGTCTGTTGTGGAACCGGCATAGGCTGTACATGTTGAGGTGCTTGTTGTTGGATCTGATCCTGTCTAGGTGGACGTGGTCTCTCCTTGGTTTTACCCGTAGAGATATTATGTTTCAGAACTGCACAATCGTTTATATAATGACCTGGCTGTTTACAATAGTTGCATGTCCCTTTAACGGGAACCGCTGAATTACTGGACTGTGTCGCACCCTTTTTATGACCGTCAGCTGGAACTGACTGAGCGACGAGCATTTTCATTTTCGTGTCTTTCATACGTCTTTGTTCGTGTTCTTGTTCTTCTCTAATTCTATTCTGGTGATACTGTAACATTTGTAACATCTGTGAAGGAGTGTTAGCTTGCCAAGTGCTCTCAACTTTCAATACTCTGTTTTTAACCTGTGGCAGGGAATTCTCGACTAGTTTTGTTACAAAAAGATGTGGATATGAATCACTACTTGCTTTCAGGCCGCTATTAATACCAAAACATTTTTCAAATCGGGAATAAAAATCACTAGTGTCTTCATCGGGTTTCTGTTTGCAAGCTGAGATTGCTCCCCAGTCTTCCTTTTTCGTAGTTAATAAACGTGGCAATACTTGTACTAATAATCCTGGTAATGCTTTAGTTTTGTCCCCAAGCCCTACGCCTGCAGTTCGGGCATTTTCTTCGTTTTCTAATGCGGTCCAATCAATCTTTTGGTCTCCCACTTCCCACTCTTTTTCTTTGAGTTTCTCGTAAATACCGGCAGGCAATAATAATTTCAATATTTTCATAATGTCAGGATAGGTATAATCACCCATGAGTAACATGTCCTTTAGTTCACGGTGGAAACCTGCTGGATCTTTGTCATGGCTGGGCACTAATTTTTTCATTTCCAGTAGTTCTATTTTAGTTATGGGCGTGTACACGAACACGCGTCTAAACGTATTATCATCATTTCTAACTGGGTGTACTTCGCGTAAGGGATTCTGTCTGTCTATGTAATACGTTTTTCTTTCCATGGAGGGAGCTGGATCATGTTCTGGACATAAAAAGGCACTATATCTATGTCGGTATTCTAGAATTACTTTAATTAGATCGGTACCTAGACCTCTCCATTTATTCAGGAGTAGTTCTATCAGTATATCAGGTAGGGGACCAGGATCGGAGTGTTCGTTTTTATACAATATAAGGAGATGTTGTATCATGTATATACTAGCTAAACGCTGTTCGTCTGGTGTGAGATTCAGAAACGTGTGTGCTAGCGCATCATCACTGTATTTTTCAGAGCTGTCAGCCCATTGTACTGCTGACCTGGCTAATTCTTGTTCATCCATAGAATCGAGCACATGGTACCCCCTTCGTTCTCGAAGTAATTTATCAGTAGCCTGGAATAAGTGTTCAGGGGTCCTTGGATTTGAGATAGCTGTTTGAAAAATTCTGTTACATTCTGGACGCATCGGACGCATTGTATTATTAAAAGATCTTCCTTTTCCTACATAAGCTATCGTTTGTCTAGCTGGTAATTCTAATTGTCCTATGTTCATTTCTGACTGTTCCTCCTCCTCTTCCTCTGATTCAGTTTTATCTGCTTCTAATCTTCTTTCATGTATTCGTTCTACTTCTTTTCTGATCTTTCGGTGCATGACTTCTATATTCTTCTGTTTATCATGTTTTCCGTCTGCTATATTCTGACCCCATCTGGTAAGTACTTGCATTTCCTCCGGATCTACCTCAGGCCTATCTCTGTTTCTGATCAAGCAGTTTATGAAAAAGCGTAACAATAATTTTTGCATGTCCGCCTTCTGGTATTCCATGGCCTCACCAATACTTTCAGGACCTTGCCCTGTTTGGACAAAGCGATATATTTTGTCTAGATGTTCAACCATTCCTGGTAATGTCATTAAATAGTTTGCAACTCGTCGTAAACGTACTGATGATAGCAACATTCTGTCGTGTTTACCTGGCACTGGATCATATCTACAATCTGTAAGAGGCTCATTTAATATATTGTGATTAGCTGTTTGGGGTGTACGTTGGTGTGCTAAATCCCTATAAGACAATCTAGATGCTGGCGGTGGTGTGGAAAAACCTCCTGTCGCACCTCCTAAGGTGCCAAGTCCAAAAGGATTTGTTGGGTGTAAGGTAGAGAGTGTAGATGCAGGAAGGACTGTAGAAACAGGTGGAACATTTAGAACGTGAGGAGGGGTTTGTTGCTGCGGAGGTGGGGGCAGCTGATCTTGGGGTTGAGCGTCGTTAACAGGTGGTGTGCGTGGCTGCGCACCATTAGCATATTCGGGGGCTGCATCATCTAAATAGGAAGAAAGGAAAATGTCCTTTGCGGTCTTGGGATGTACTTTAATCGGGAGTAATGGGGGTGGCAGATCTTTTGGTACCTCCATGGTGGCCTTAGGCAAACCTTCGGCCAGAAGAGGATACATACCATTCATAAGAGTGTTTCGTTGTCTGTCTACTTGTTCTGTTTTTACTCGGATACCTTCGTCAATTAATATGTTTTCTCTGGCTCTTTCTGAATCTTCCCTACTTTTCTCTTGTTTTCTGAGCGCTTTCTCTGTGCGTCTATGCGATTCTTTACGCCATAGTTCAATGGCATCTTTCTGTGACTGTCTGGCTTTCTTTTTCCATAATACTTCTTCTACTCTCATGATGCAATCTGCATTCCATGTCCCAGCAGCGGGCCATCTCTGACTCTCTGCTAAATCCTTGGTGTAGTCCACCCATAGATCAAGATATAATACGGCATCTAGGCCATGTTTATGGTACATAAAGTACCCTGGAGTGTCCCTAGGTGGAATAGGAACAGCTTCCTCGAGTATCCCTTTTCTAGTTTTTATCTGTCTTAATTTTGAAAATAACGGCATCTTGAACCTTGCTACTTAATTCTTACTCGGTCTTGAACACAATAATTACAATAAACACAATAATGAAGATCGAACAATCACTCATACCACGACATTTAAAACATATCAAATACTTTTTAGAAACGAACAATAATAATTAGAATAAAACTAGTTAACTGCATAATACTAAATATATTGGATGTACTGCTAAACAGTACAGATACACTGCTGAAACAGTGCAGACCAGGTCTGTGTACCCAAACCCGTCTTGACCGGCACAAACTAATGTGCACGTCTAGATGCGTCCCCAGCAACGGTACTCACCGGGAAGCACGGAACGGAAGGCCTCGGAAGTCTGGACTGGACTAGACCAAACTGGACTGGACTCGACTCGTGACTTAGATACTTCGGAACTTCGGAATCTGGTGGGCCTCTGTATACCTCGGATCTTGCTCTCTCAGCTAGGCTCTGGTCGGGATTCTCCGCACTCCTCACCGCCTCGTCTGGGTGTTGATCGCAGCCTCAGTCGCCCCCGTTGGCCTGAGGGAGATACAGGAAATCCTGCGGGTACGCGTAATTGTCCGTCCGGCTGTGGCAGGAGACCGGGTCTGCAACGCACCTCTGGCGCGTGGGGTGTGAGAGGTGTCCCTATTCGGGCACCAATTATGTGGTAAATTTAAATTACCTAGACTTAATTTATGCGGTAAAATTCAATAAGAATAACTCAGTAAAAATAAGAGGCAGAATCCGTGGTATTTGAGGTTATAAAAGGGAATTTATTCCTTACAAAGGAATGATGGTTCGAACCAGGCAATCGGGTTCCGTCACCTCGAAGGTTCAGGAAGAGATCAGCCATACATTATTGACAGATTATCATATTTATAGTAAAATGCATTACAGTAAAGACATATGCAGAAGGCGTTACAGCTGAGAAGAGAGATAAGAATACACATACGTAATGAAAAAGGCGTTACAATAGGCGTGCATAAAGGCGTATACTAGAAACGTCATTATGATGATGACACAAGTGGGTGGATCCATAAGAGAATCCTGCAAAGTCAGCAGAAATACATGGCAAAGATGCGCGCGCAGCCGCATGACGTGTGATTGACGTGTAACTAGAGGGTGAAGGGAACTTGACATTTAGCCCTACAGGAGGAGACAGAAGTCTGGGATGTCAGGACAACCTAATCCCAAATCGTATCTAATATCTTGTGTTTAAGGAACTATATTATCTGTAAGGAAAGGTCTTTCGGACAGAGCCTATTCTATACTGACTGCTAGTGCGTGTACAAGCGTCTAAGTGTCTACATGAGATGCGAGGGGGCATGGGCCTACCATGGTAACGAAAGTCATGAATTACTTGCACGGAGACAGTAAGGCCGGGCCCTTTGCTCTGCAGCTGGAGGGATGTTTACCTAAGCTACTAGACAGGAATGCATTTCTCGAGGAGCGGAGCAGATAACTTGAAGGCTGAATACAGTTTTGGCAGGCAACAGGCCGGGCTAGGCACCGTTAGCCGCGCAGGGAGTAAGACAAAGTTCATGGATACAGATACAGGTCCAGGCTGGAGCATTCAGAGGCAGAAGCAGGAAAAGCTCGATGGCAGAATTCAGGGCCTACCTTGCCAGAGCTGGAAAACGTGAAAAGTATACCATATAAAGACGGTGGCAAGGCATACTTAGGAACGGAATATCCGACCCATTCATGGCAGATCTGAAAGATGACATATTAACGTTGGACACAATTGTATTTGCGTCTTCATAGCTTGAAGTGGAGGGAACATACATGTACTTGTAGCATGTACATGGAGCCGTTGGAGTCTAGATAGGGGACACAATTGATCATAAAAATTTGTATTTCCTCATTCCCTCCTTGTCCCCTACGGACCCTTCATGAAATATCGATCTGCTCTGGAGGGAGCGGACTTCCTGCATATGTTGTGGGGATGCACGGCCTTGGGAACCTATTGGGAGGAGGTTTTGGAAGTTTTGAATTTGGCTACAGAGAGGTCAGTGGCACTGGAACCGGGCACTTGTCTACTGCATTGATTCCCGCATACTGCCAGAACGAAAGTGACTAGCAAATTCATAGATTTGGGGCTAGTATTGGCAAAACGAGAGATTACAATGCATTGGCAAGCACGACAGGGGCCTAAGGTGGGGAGATGGCGGGCGGAATTGATTAAATGGGCGCGGAGTGAGGGAATTCTTCGATTGCAACAGGCCTCACATATGAATAATGATAAAGTGTATGAGACAGCAAGGGCGTGGGAGGCCTTAGTTGCAGCACTTCAGACACCAGATGTAGATTCGGAAGAGGGCTCACTAGAAGAAGAGCGAGGGGTCCCAGCTCCCACACTTGCACAGATTGACCAACTAGCTACAGGCCACTAGCGGCAGTTAATGTGTGTGATCTCACTGCCTATGACACAGTACTGTTCCTGTTCATTGATGTTGTTGAGCTGCTCCAAGCAAGTTGTGTAGCTGTTTATACTGTATATATTTTAAGGCGCATCGGTGAGCGGGGTAGATGGGAGGGGGATGAGGTTAGTGAGGGACGCAGCAGGCATCATTTTATACTGAGCACATTATTATGTTATTAATATTGCCTATACTATTCAGATTTGAAAAGTTAATAAAAATACATTTAAAAAAAAAAGTTATAATCGTCAATAGTCAAGACTCAGAAGGACGAAAATAACAACTAAAGTGTGTATCGCATAAGCTCACTTACTAGCTAAAGTCCCTGCATTATTATTAAGTCTGCATGTTCAGCGTTCTTTATCAAATATTGATAGCATCTGGTAGCGTGGTATGTTCAAGTATTTTCAATGAGTAGTTGGTGTAACGATATAACCCACAATGAGCCTATCAGTGTGTACCCAGTCCTCTTTCTATTTCTAATGCCGGGCATTGACTTGTATACGTCTCAATGCATATAATAATTACATAGCTCTAATAGCATTAATGGGAATGCTATGCTGCACCTAAAGTGTGGATTAAACGGACGGTAATGTTACCGCTATTGCGCCAAGTGCGTTCAATATCTTATCGGTAAGAGTAGCCAATTTATATTTAACATCAATGTTGCCGACAATTTACCCACTCAAAGTCACGTACTAACAATTTGCAATATTCACCGGTCCCACACCTAGATGAACTGAAGGTCCAAAAACCCACAACAAGTTTCAATTGCTCTTTTAAATTCGGGCATCCACTTGGATAAAATCACCCTTACTATGCAAGACCCTGGTTGGTGTTACCGACTCGGACTGTAACATACAAAACTTGGAATCCAATAAAGGACCTTCAAAACAGTGTGATCTCATAAAAGTTAAAAATTCAGACCAAGCCTGCAGATAAGTGCGTCTAGTAGCAGGGGCTATCGATTTCTCGACCAAATCGATGATTCTCATTCCCCCAGCACCCAGATGTCTTGCGGGATTGGAGTTTTGTTGGTGTCTGCACCAGGCGCCAAGTTGCGGAATTTCTGCCAATTAGAACGAGACAGGGCGTCTGCAATTGAATTATTGACACCTGGAATGTGCTTTGCACAAAAAACAATATTGCATTTTAAGCTGAGTAACATGAAAAAACGCAAAAGCCTCAACACCCTTAGATCTTTGGCCTTCTGATTATTTATGAGCTGAACCACAGCCATGTTATCAATGTGGAACATTACACATCTGTTACTGAATTCCACACCCCAAACCATCAAGGCCACAATTAATGGAAACAACTCAAGGAAAGCAATACTGCGCCCTTGTGATAACCAATGGCGTGGCCATGCCTCCGCACACCAACGACCCTCCCAAAAAAGACCAAAACCGTGTGCTCCAGAGGCATCCGAAAAAATCTGTATCTGCCAAATAGTATTGTCACCAAGAAAATATAAAGAAACTCCATTGAAATCTGACAAAAAGGTTAACCACACCCGAAGATCTTCCTTGATGGCTTTGGTAAGACGAATTCTGTGGTGAGGAAGATAGGCTCCGGACATCGCAAAACCCAAACTTCTGCAAAAAGTCCTGCCTGCCCTAACAACCCGACAAGCAAAATTCAGATAGCCCAAAAGCCGTTGGACTTGCCGAAGCTCAATCTTATCCTTACCAAGAACCTCCAAAAGAAAAGACCTGATCTCTTCTACCTTTGCAGTTGGCAAACTAGCCATCATAGTTACCGTGTCTATCTCTATGCCCAAAAATACGAGCTTAGTGCAAGGACCTTCCGTTTTTTCAGGAGCCAGCGGAACACCAAACTCCTCAGCCAAGTCCTGAAAGAATTCGAGACCTTTAAGACATTGTTTCAGTTGTGCATCGCCAATGAACATAAAATCGTCCAAGTAATGACAGACATGTGTGTGGCCACTCCTCAACGAAAAACACCATTGTAGGAACGTGCTAAACGTTTCAAACAAGGCACAAGACACTGAGCACCCCATAGGAAGTACTTTGTCAACGTAAAAAGCTCCATTAAAAAACATACCTAGCAATTCAAAATCCGATGGATGGATAGGAAGTAAACGGAAGGCCGATTGAATATCACATTTTGCTAATTCTGCACCAACCCCTACCTCCCGTACCAATCTCAAAGCGTCATCCACGGACGCATAAGAGACATTGGAATCCTCAGGGGAAATGAAATCGTTAATAGATTGGCCTTCCGGCCATGACAGGTGTAAAATAATTCTGAACTCACCAACCCGATTTTTAGGGACTACCCCCAACGGAGATATTATCAAATTCTCCAAGGGGCATTGAATAAAAGGCCCAGCTACACGACCAGCTTGTACTTCAGCCTCCAATTTCCGTTGCACCACTTGAGGCAGTTCCTTAGCAGATTTTAGATTGTCAGCCCAACGGTGATCACGAGGCCCTTGGTAGCCAATGCGAAAACCTTCTTTAAAACCCCAAAACAGTTTGGACGCAGCTTCATAATCAGGCTAAACTTCCAACCAAGGCAGCAAACGCATCAGATTAATTGGGGTATGAGCCCTTTGACATAAGTTGAGGGAACCCCCCTCCACCCCTTGGAAAACTCCCTGAACCCCCTTGAGGCTGTTTAGCGAAGCATTGGGTGATGGCATGTCTACCGCCACATTGGGAGCACTCGTGTTTGAACCTACAGAATTGCCTAGTGCATGAGCCCCGGTTAAAATTCCAGCAGGCCCCTGGCATCGGCAAGTGACCCCTTCCTGTAACCCCCGCCCCAACTGGAGCGGGGCGAGGCAGAAAGGGCCGATATATAATCGGCAGACCACTTGCAGTGTGCGTTGACGCAACCGGCTGAGCAGAGGACATCCACTGCAGCCAAAGCTCTTGATCTACTTCACCCCACGGTTTATCTTTAAACATACTGATCCTCGCCCTAAATTCTTCATCATAATTAAGCCATGCATAGCCCCCAAACTGCAAATGTGCCTTACGAATGGTGTCCATGTATTTAAACAATGAAATAGCCCTGTCCGGATACCTCTCACAATACACGCTAGCATATATCAAAAAAGCTGCAGTCCAATTTTCTATAGACTTTGGGACCCTGGGCCGCCTAGAAAGTTCCCACTCCTCCTCCTTGGACCCCTCTCTGGCTTGAATATCCCTATGAAGGAGTTTAAAAATATTCGACAAATTCATGAAGCCAAATCTTATTCTTGGTGTTAACTGACAGATGTATGCCTAATGGCATGGCAAGACCCATATAAGGAAGCTTCTGCCGAGTCCCAGCAGTAGCCTTCACCTGACTTGAATCAGCAGGACCAACCTCAGCAACCCCACTACCCAACGAAGACCTTTTGCTGGATCTATCCGCATTACCTGAAATAGATGTTCGAAAAGCCTTGTCCCTTGTATCCCCACCAAAACCAACCCCCAACACCTTAGATGTATTTGACTCGTCCACCCCCACCGAGCCCGGCAAAATTTTGCCTACCCAAGGTTGTGACCAAGCAGCCCACCAATGAGGCTTACCTGACGTTAGTTGTGCAGCACGCTTCTGAAATTCCCGAGGATCATCACGACGCTGATAATCGCGATGCCGCTCTTGGTCCGACGTGAAATCCGCACTTGACTTCTGTAAGACACTAGCAGAAATGGTTGCCCCCGCACCCGTTGAAGGCACGAAAGGAACATGTTCGGAACAACAATCATTACCCCCACGATCCTTTTCTGGAAAAACATCTTCAGTACCATCAAAATAACCCAGACCTTGAATACCCTGCACCTCTGAAGATTCACAAACATCCTTGCTTGTACTTGGCATTTCGCCATCACCCACCCCACCATCGTAAAACTCCCAATTGGTCACAGGCCTCCGATTAGAGAGCCCGGCCGCTATATTAAGATCCGCTTGACGAAAATGGCACGTTACCAAAAGGCGAAACCTGTTTCTGAATTGCTTTTCGAGGAAAAACTTGAGCTGCCTGCTGGACTGAATAACCTACCGCCTCCTCGCCGCTCGTGCCAGAATGCGATAACTTACCATGACCAGAGACATGATTACAAGCATCCGCCTCCGAAGAGTCAGGAACAGCATGCTCAACCCAAATCCATTGACCACGTTGAGGACCAAAAGGAGAATCAAAATCCACCTGCGGGTGACAAGGAGGGGGGCGAGAAGCCGGGAAAATGGAGACAATGTCTGAAGAGTTAATAACAGTATCTTCTTGTAAAGGCCCAGCATCTTCTGATGACCTCTTTACCACCGTAGCCACATTCTCTGACACATCTTCACCCAAAGGGAGACAAGAAGGAGTAACTTGCTCCAAGCCAACTGCTGATGTGAGAGCATACACCCAGGGGGGCCCCTAGGTAAAGGGGACACCCCAGAAACTGAAAAACGCTTACCGAAATAAGTTCCCTTCGCTAGGCGTCCCCAACAAGCCTCAGAAGGGATAGAAAAAGATGACCTGTCTAGACAAACCTCCTCCTCCCCACCACTATCGCTAGGATAGTCCACCAAAGCTGCAGAGCGTCCCAATGACAAAACAGGAGGAGCAATGTCAATATTATGCCCAGAAAAGTAACCGGGTCTGTTCAAAAAATACTCTGCGCCCCTCAAAGACGCCCGTTTTGCAGGAGAAGGGGACTCAATAAACATAATGTCAGCACCCTCACTAGACATTCCCCTCCCCTTCCCACCTATACCTCTGCGTGATGATGCAGGCAGGCTTCTAGAAACCGCGCCTCCCCTGGCGCTGACTCGACGACGGGCTCGTCCCACCCGAGTCACAGAGACCTCCCCGGACTCCCTCACCGTGACTGCTGGTGCAGAGGCGCAGCGCGCTGTCAGGAGCCTGGAATGGGAGCTCGAACGAGCAGGCCTGCCGCGTGGATCCTTAGCTGAAAAAGGGGCGAGTTCACCTCTGGTGGCCATCTCCTGCACACGTCCTTTGACAGGAAGACAAGCTGCCACTGCGTCGCTCACACCTTTCGCCGCCACTCTCTTCGGGCGCCTCACAGCTGAAGACATTAAGTCAGGAACACCAGGGGCCAGTAAGTCCACCCGGCCTGCCTCATACAGAACACGGAGCGCATTCTGAACAGCTGGGTCGTCAGCCATGACCAGCTTCTTTAGTTAAATATAAATTAAATAAATAATGAGGCAAAAAACGGCACAAAAAACGACCGTCTCCCTGCCTCAGCGCTCGTTTCCCGCCTAAACGCCTTCCCAACGGTGAAAACCTAAGCCCCGCCCCCTACCTAACACGTGATTCGCTGCGTGGTCTGTACCATCGCGCGAACCTTCCCAGGGGGACACCCGGCTCGCGCCGCGGTCCCCCCGGGTCCCATTGAACGCACTTGGTGCAATAGCGGTAACATTACCTTCTGTTTAATCCACACGTTAGGTGCAGCATAACATTCCCATTAATGCTATTAGAGCTATGTAATTATTATATGCCTTGAGACGTATACAAGTCAACGCCCGGCATTAGAAATAGAAAGAGGATGGGATACACACTGATAGGCTCAATGTGGGTTTTATATCGTTACACCAACTACTCATTGAAAATACTTGAACATACCGCGCTACCAGACGCTATCGATATTTGATAAAGAACGGTGAACATGCAGACTTAATAATAACGCGGGACTTTCGCTAGTAAGTGAGCTTATGCGATATACACTTTAGTTGCCATTTTCGTCCTTCTGAGTCTTGACTATTGACGGTTGTTACTTTGTGATTGTGTTCATAGAAAAACTTTTTTCCGCATTTGATATATATTATCATTAGTTTCAGCTTTTGTAATAGGAAGAAGGACAGAAATGTTGGGACTCCCATTTCTATTCATGGAATTGAAAGCATAAAGGTATATAGCACTTATGACCTACCTTCACAATATATAAACACGAGGCATATGTTTAAATGATTAGCCTTTATGATATGAGACCACTTTACATCTCCTTGTCTTTATAGCGAGTCTTCATCTTGGTATAGTGGTTACCTCCAAAGCAACTTGAAAATCGAAACCTCTTTTGCTTATTGGCGTATAATGATATAATACTGACAACACTTAAAATCAGTAAGTTGCCCATTCACATTACTATCTATATAAAAATGAAACTTTGATAAACAAGGATTTAGAACAGATTACAATGAAAAGTGCATCTATTTAAACATAAAATGGTGGCATTAAAATTTGTCCGTCTCTATATATTTTGTTCTTTAAAAAAAACAAAATACATGTCAATGGTATGGGTTGAAAATGAACATGATCCAGGTATAAGTGAGATGTTGCACCCATATATGCAATTGTATAACTATGTGTATTGCCTTGCCCACTTGCGTAATCTAAGCTTACGCACACCACTTACTTACACAGAAACTCCGACACTCCTCTGGAGGTAAAATTAGCTTTATTAGTATCGTAGACAAAGGCAATAAGTCACTGAAGCTAGTAAGTTTTTAGGCACCAAGTGAAACAATGAATAATGAATACACCACACTAGATATATATATATATATACATACAAATATGAGATCCTGAATATAGATTTATAAACAGTTAATGTACAAAGCACCTCACCAGATGCGTCTGCACCGGAGTCTTCAACATCCCTGGCCAAGCACCGAAAGCACCAAGTCGGGAACCCTGCAGAGACTGGGGCACAGGAAGTAATCTCTCCGGGCACCAAAGTCGTCCCGCGAGTGTGTCCACTCCAAGACTGAGTTCCTGAGCTCCATCCCACAGACACCGCTTTTTATAGTTAAATCAACACGTTCGAGAACCCTCTAGCAGGCGTTCTCGCCCATCTATCCATCATAGGTTGTGGCCGCATCTCTGCGTCAGATCCACCCACACAGACCTGGCCAGATTCTGTTTGGGTGCGCATAGGCAAAAGACATTCCTTTCCCTATCTCCGGCCTTGGAGAGCCTTGCACAGCGCATCCTCCCTATGTCCTAGAGATAAGCATAGAATGCACAAAAACACAAATAACCTCACGAGGTATGTTTCGCACCAGCTTGTACTGGTTTACGTGAAAAACATGTTTATGTTACTGCTGAAGTGTAACTACAGGGCAAAGCAGTACAAAATGGAGATGCAATGCAACAAAATGGAAGACCAGAGCATCACATGGAATCGAGGTCAATATGCAGTTTAGCACGTGTAACGTGTAAAATGGCAAATGCAATACACTATGACGTAGGTCATTTCTTAAGTATTAATATCACTGATAGACTTCATTGTGATTTGACAAATTGCTGTGTCATGACTATGTGAGCTGTGATTGATTAATTATGTAAATTGTGTTCATTCTATCACTGACAACACTTAAGCCATATTCTGTGCGTAAAATAGTTTAATTATACAAAGCCAGTAGAACAAAAGCAAGTTACTATTTATACCGTGTATCCATAGCTTTATACAAACTATGTCTATTTTTAGATAAACGACCTCTCCTACGCTGCTGTTAAGGTTGGCTTGAAGTTACATCTAACACCAACAGCAGACACAGACTGTGAAAAAGGTATTAAAGAAAGCGCACACAGGGGCGTGGCCAAGATGGCGGTGAGAGCGGACGTGTAGTGTCGGAGCTCCCGCCAACGGCCTGTTGAAGCACCGGCCTTAGGGTCGTCCAAGAGTCTGCTGACCCTCGTTGTGAAGCCGGTTGAGACCGGGAATAGCAGAGTTGTCGGCGGAGAGCAGCGAAAGAGATCGGGAGCGCTCCCTGAGGGATTGGCGGCGACGAACTGTGGGCGGAGGGTGGCGAGGCCCAAAGTGGAGCGTCCGCTCATCGTGAGGCCTGGGAGACAGACTGCGCGCCTGCCCGACTGCTGGAGGTGGCGGCCGCCCGCCGCCACGTTGGTCTCCTGGGTGCTGGCACGAGTGACAGGAGCACAGTAGTGTACATCGAGGAGGGACAGCGGACTCCCCAGTTCACAGGCTGCGGGGCAGAGTCTGGTCGGCGGCCCGATTCAGGAGTGCCTCGGCGGGCTCAGAGTTGGCCCAGCCCCCGGAAGACCCCGCTGGAGGCAAGGCCGTCGATACAGGAGAGTCGACCCTGGAGAGAAGCGGACGGTGAGCTGGTAGAGGTCTGGCAGGAGTCCGGGTCCCCACGGACTGGCATGCCTGTGGGGGTTAACAGCGGGTGACACAGGAGAGACTCGTCCTTGGGCGGAGGAGATCGGAGGCCTATACGGAGTCGGACAGTGGAGAGCCTGGCAGATTGGTAGGAGCGGGGGTCCCTCGGGACTGCGAGGGGGACGCTGGCGGCAGATAGCTGGGTTGCCAAGGAGGGCCGGCTACCGTTGGCTGCCCTGGGCGGGCCGCCATCTTGACGCGCTGGAGGGAAATGGCGGTCTGAAGACCCCCCCGCGGCCTGGTTGCTGGGTGATTGAAGCAGCGCCGGAGTGGACGGTGAGGAGATTTTGGCATTGCTGGCAGGGTCCCTTCCTGGACTGGACATCGGCCGGGGGGCCCTTGGAACGCTTTGCACGGCGCGATCCCTTGCTCTCTTGGGAAAGCAGCAGGCTGAGCAAGGTGGTGGTGTGCTTGCCTCTCCTCTCCTGACAGCTAACTTGGCACCTCCGGCGACTGAGGAGGATCTATTGCGTGCTGCCCGGGTCCCAGAAGGGTGGTTTGCGGCTGCGGCGGACACGGGAGTGGAGGCCTGACGTGGCTGGACGGAGGTAATTTACTGACCGCAGTGGTGACGCCACCTGAGGAGGGAGGGGAGTGCCTCGCACTAAGCCTTGCATGCTTCCTGAGGGCTTTGGACTTGGCGGTGAAAGGGGGGGCATGTACGCATTACAGGACAGACTAGCGGAGGGCCGGCTCTCTCCTCCCCCACTGTTTGCCCGTAACCCGGAGTGGATCGGAGGGTGCTACTCCCCGGAGGCAGGCGGCTCATGGGCGAAGGTCTGAGAAGAGGGGCACCCCATTGCATCAGCTGGAGGTCCAGTGGGTGAGCTGGAGGGACGGTACCTGTAAAACAGCTGCAGCGCTTTGGCGGAAGTGGGGCGCGAAATCGCGCTGAAGAGACTGGGACAGACGGAGTGTGGCGAACGCTCTTGCAGTGGCGGGGCGCGGGGCCTATGCCAGATGCTCCGATCTTGAACTTTTGAGCCAGCGGGGAGAGCAGGAGGGGCGGAGGTCCTGACGTCTGGAGCTCCTCTTGGCCCGGAGCGCAACACGCTATGGTCCCACCTAAGGGGCGTAAAGACAAAACTCTGAAGGACCTGTTTGCGAAAGTGCAGGCGGCACAGCACACGGACGACATGGCAACCGGTGGTGTGCGCCCCGCAGCAGCGAAGAGTGAGGGCGCAGAACCGATTACCAAGGCCTTCCTGGAGTCCATGTTTGCAGGCCTGAGGGAAGATATCCATACCCTCAAGCGGGAGTTCAGAACTCAGGGAGGTTCGTAGAGATGTGGACAGCATGGGGGAAAGAGTGGCCGAGCTGGAGGGCAAAAGAGATGGCCGGGATACAGAGCTGGCAGCGCTACAGCAGGAAATACTCCGGATCCGCTACCAGCAGGTCAACCTCCAAACGCACGTGGAGGACCTGGAGAACCGGTCCCGGCGGCACAATATACGGATCTGCGGAGTAAGGATGGACGACGTCTCGAAGGACCTTTTTAGGTATACAAGAGAACTCTTTAATCATATCTTGGGCCGGCCACTCGAGACGGAGCTGCGGATTGATCGAGCACACAGAGTGGGGCCCCCGAGGGCGCCATCCGCCCCGCCACCGGACATATTAGTGTGCGTTCAAGACTACCGCACCAAAGAAGATATAATGAGAAAGGCCTGCCAGATGCACCCGGTTTTGTTCCGCGACCAACGGCTGGTTTTGTTTCAGGACCTCTCCGCTCTCACCCTGCACAAACGCAAGACATTCAAGCCAATTACCACGCATCTCCAGCAACGCAAGATTCCTTACAGCTGGGGTCATCCATTCCGCTTGGTGTTCCGGATTGACAATACACCTTACCAATTGCGCTCCTTGGCAGAAACGGGCAGGCTGCTGGGCGTGGAGATTCCAGCAGGTGACAGCGAGGACAACAGTCCCTCACGGGAGGCTGGTGATTCACGGCCCAAGTGGTGCCAGCAGGGCCGTCGACGGCGTTTCAGGAATCCCCCAGTGGCAGATATACTCAAAAGCCAGCAGGCAGCTCTGGAGTCAGCATCCGCGGAACTGAATGGCTCCCGACATGGCTGACCCCGGCCTACCCAGGTCATTGGCGGGGGGGAAGACATCCCACCGCAGGCTACTTACTCCACGATTTCATCCTTCCATTCACCGGGAGGTGGAGGACAATGGGTTGCGACACAGTTTTCTTCTTGGTTGGTTTTTTTGATTTTGGATTGGGGTCTGGGTTGGGGGGGATTCGGGGTTCCATGTCCACTATCGGGGGGGGGGGGTTACTGAGGCTCCGTCAGATGATGTCACACATGCAGGCTCCTCACTCTACATCCCCATTGGGAAGTCATAGGGGCTTCAATGGGGCCGTTTGGGTCCTTGTGATACCATAAATGCCGGCTCACACACTTAAAATCCTAACTCTCAATGTTCAGGGCCTCAACAACCCCGTTAAGCGTAGGGCGGTCTTATCATGTCTTGAAAACTCCGAAGCCGATCTATGCCTCTTGCAGCAGACGCACCTATTAGCTAGGGACTGCCACCGTCTCCGATCCCGTAAATTCCCGGTGCAATTCTTTTCCTCCGGCCCTACCAAGGCAGCGGGGGTGGCGATATTGGTGGCGCAGCGATTTAAGGGAGAAGTCCTGCGAACGGAGGCAGAAATCAAGGGTCGGTTACTGGCCTACAGACTCGCCCTGGGCACCATGACATTTACCGTAGGCTCCGTATACGGTCCAAATGAGGGTCAGGAACAATTTCTCCACTCCGCCCTGACTGACATCACGGCAACGGCAGACCGCCATATTATCACTGGGGGGGATTTGAACCTTGTCTTTGATAATACATTGGACAGATCCTGTCAGCGGACGCACCAAGCGGGAGCGCTCTCGGCACTGGGGATGGGAAGATTGTGGGATCTGGGACTTTGTGATCTGTGGCATAGCTTCCACCCGCAGTGCCGGGAATACTCTTACTACTCACACGCCCACCAGACTTACGCCAGACTGGATTATTTTTTGGTGTGTACCTCAGTTCGAGAGATGGCGACGGAAACTGAGATAGGGGCTGCCTCACTCTCCGATCATGCACCGGTGGTTGCTACTTTCACCCTTCCACCCTTCCACCCTTGTCACAGCCGGCTCGGATATGGCGCCTTAAAGACACCCTCCTACACAGAGCTGATGTGGTTACACACATACAAGGTTCCATTACTGATTTCCTGTCACATAACGCTAACACTGACATGACTCTGGCTACCCAGTGGGCGGCACTAAAGGCGGTCCTCCGAGGAGAGTTTATTGCCATATCGGCGGCAGACAATGTAGAGCGCAGGCGTAAGCGAGACGACCTCACGCGCCTGACAAGAGAGCTGGAGCAGATGCACCAGAGAACAGGAGCTCCCTGTTTGTGGAGTCAGCTGAAAGCGATGCGCCAACAACTGGCAGCCCTGGATCAGGATAGGGCAGAGTTTGCGACCCTGAGGTTGAAACACGCCTACTATACCGGCGGGGACAGGTGCCTTCTTGCTCACAAGCTCCGTGAAGTCCGACAGAAACAGGGGGTTTGCAAGATCTACAGAGAAGATGGCACGCGAGTCTCAGAGGACGGTGCCATCGCGGAGGCGTTCCGCGATTTTTATGCCACACTTTATACCGCCTTCCCATTGGACGAGGTGGAGGGGGTGGACTTTTTGGACTCCGTCACACTCCCAGCCCTGACTCAGGCGCAGGCCGATCTCTTAGATAAGGAAATATGGGAAGAGGAGGTAATTGCTCCCATAGCGTGGCTGAAGCTTGCATAGGCCCCCGGACCAGATGGCTTCCCAGCCATCTTCTATAAAAAGTTCTGTGCCCGGCTCGCACCTCTCCTCACCCGACTCTTTAATTCCTTTTCCGAACCCGGGGCGATTCCTCAGGATCTCTTAGAGGCTTCCATAGCAGTAATCCCTAAGCCGGGGAAGGATAAGACTCAGTGTGGTGTGTATCGTCCCATTTCCCTTTTAAACGTAGATCTTAAATTGTACACAGGGATTTTGGCTCACCGTCTCGCACCTCACATGCCCGGCCTTATTGACCCGGATCAGGCGGGTTTTATTCCGGAGCGCCAAACATCAGACAATACGAAACGTGCTCTCCATTTAATCGAGAAGGCCTCTTGCACGGAGGGAGAGTATCTCCTCCTCATCATTGATGCGGAGAAGGCATTTGACCGCGTTCATTGGCCATATTTAGAGCGGGTCTTGCAACGGATGGGCCTGGGGGAGAATTTCCGCACCCACATATTTAATTGTTATACGTTCCCGTCTGCTTCTGTCTGAATGGCTACACGTCCACTAGCTTCCCGATAGGGAGGGGTACCCGACAGGGGTGCCCTCTGTCACCCCTCCTTTTCGCTGCCTACATGGAACCACTCGCCCAGCGGATTAGGCAAAATTCACAGATCTCCGGAATCTGGTTCAGGGGATATGTCCACACCATTAGTCTGTACGCAGATGATGTGTTGATCTCGTTGTCCAGTCCGCACACGGCGCTGCCAGCTTGCCTTGCGGAGTTGGACTCTTTTGCGCGGGTTGCGGGGTTTAAGGTCAAATCGTTGGCCCTTGACATCTCCCTGTTAAGATCCACCCGGGAATATCTTCAGGGTTTGCTGCCCATTCAGTGGGCTTCTGACACGATTCCCTATTTGGGGATTCAGTTGGCACCCACTCTCCCGCAAGTTGTTGCTATCAATTATGCTTCCCTTCGCCGGAAGATTCGTCGGGAACTTGGTCAATGGAAATATAGCCCCCTCTCATGGTTGGCGAAAATTGCGGCGGTTAAGATGCCCGTCTTGCCTCAAATTCTTTATCTCTTTCGTACTATTCTTACGCCCGCCCGCGGGCTGGATACAGCAGACCCAGTCTGAACTTGCCCAGTTTATGGCATGGTCGGAAGCCGCACATGAAGCGGTTGCTGTCGGTTCTGCCCCCGGAGGGAGGTGGTTTGGGAATTCCAGATCTACAGCTGTACTACCAGACGGCTCAGTTACGATACTTGGTTGAGTGGAGTCGGTGGGAATCGGAGAGGCATTGGTTGTTTCAAGACCAAGCAGTAGCTGCTCGGCCTCTGCAGGAGATCCCTTTCCTCCACAAGCAACATCGGCCCCCCAATCTATACGCCTCATGTATAACCCGTGTTCCTCTCGAGGTTTGGGACCTCACCAATATTAAACATGACTTTACTACCTTTCCCTCCCCGCTTATTCCCTTGATGGACAATCCGAATTTCGCTCCGGGGATGTACCAGGTGGCCTTCGCGGCATGGATATCAGCAGGTTGCCGTTTCCTGTATCATTTATACGGGGCAGACGGCGTTATCCCCTTTCAGCATTTTAAACAGGAATATGCGCTGCCGGAAACCGAAAGGCTCAGGTACTTGCAAGCTTGTCATTGGGCGCTTGATGAGCGAGTTCGCCCGATGGCTGACAGACGCTTCTCCCCCTATGAGCGATGGCATCTTACACGCACGTCGGACAAACAATTAATCTCAGATTTATATAGAATGCTCCAGGTCAGATTTGCACACATACTCAATCCTAGTAGGGCGCGCTGGGAGAGGGAGCTAGGCAGGACACTCAGCCACAGGGAGTGGGAGGGTATCTACTATAGGGCCCGGCACTCGGCTTACCATATGGGGCTCACCGAGAATCTCACGAAGGTGGTAACATATTGGTATTGCACTCCAGAACGTCAACATTCAATGGACCACACGAGGGAGGCGCGGTGTTGGAGAGGGTGTGATCATATAGGTACATTGACGCACTTGTTGTGGGAGTGTGAACACATTCAGCCTTATTGGACGCAGGTGCTTGATGAGGTAGATAAACATTTTAACACTGTGCTGCCTCAATTCCCAGTGTACATCTTGCTTGGTCTTCCCAACCCTTTAACGTACCCGCTTTGATCACGCAGAGGTCGGCAAATGGCAATAGCGCTGGGGTCGGTGATACAGAACATTCTTATTCACTGGCGTTCCCCCACCGTCCCGACCTTTACGGGGTGGCTGTACCG
Source organism: Triturus cristatus (assembly GCF_964204655.1). NCBI lineage: Eukaryota > Metazoa > Chordata > Amphibia > Caudata > Salamandridae > Triturus > Triturus cristatus. The sequence continues at coordinate 60,660,362 of NC_140585.1, read as the reverse complement.
TTTGTGGTACGTCCTTGGAATGGAGAAACTCACGTTGGCCATGGCGGGTGAGGGCACCAAATATCGGGAGTTGTGGCAGCCGTTTCTAGCTCTTTTGGCTACTGAATTCCGAGAAGTCACCTGCCCACGTTACCTACGTTTACTACGCCTAGCGGACACATTAGAGACGGAGGAGTGAGGGAGCCACATTAGGAGGTCCAGGGGAGCTGTAGAGTGGACATGGAACGGGGGGGATTGGTGGGGTGGCGGAGGGTAGAGTTTATTTTCTTTTAGGGGAATATTAGCCTTTGTTTCGTATTGGGGTGGTTAACTAGCGGAGGCGTATGCCCGGGTGTGGACATGCATTTCTACATTGATTTGTGTAGTTGCATACCCTATGTACGTATGGTTGAGATCGCATACCCGGTCAGAATTGCTTTGAGTGTTCTGTTTCTTTTGAAATTCAAGAAAGATTCACACCGATATATGGAGCGCATACTGGAACTTATAGACCTTAGTGGGGCACACCTTGGGGACAGGGACGCAGGGCACCCTGAGTGTCTTGTTCGTCTGCTACTAAACTTATTTGCCTGTCCATTACCCTTTCTCCATTTTATCAGACGTGGCCGGCCCGGATGGGTTGTAGGCGTCATGCTGTGTTTAAAGTTGGGAATGTATGCTCTGACTTTCGTTTAGCTTTGCCTTGTTGATATCATTGTGTAGTAGCAAGTCGGCCCGCTGGGTTGTAGGCGCTAAGCTTTTTTATAGCTGATGGTCTTCCTTCAAGAAAACAGATTTAAAATTAAAGAAAGCGCACAAATGCAATATCTATGTGATGAATATATACATGCCTGTTTCTGGCTAGTGACCAGGGATCAAAGTTGATTGAACTCAGCTTTGCTGATATAAGTACAATGAATACATGGGATTTATAAGACGTTGGTGTTTGCTCTGATGATGATGTTGGATCCATAATAATGTACTTTATACTGATTAACCATGTTCTCTCCCTTGTCTATAAAATTGTAATGTAAATAATATGTGAAATTTCGAATGGCTTCCTGGTGTCTTTTAATTGTAAATACGACTTGAGTCATGTTCAAAAACAATGATGACCAATATCAATAAGAAGATAATCGAAAATTGAATTATACAGGATTGTATATGTGATGTATACTGTATGTTTTATTGTGTCTATATTGTAAATAGTGTTTTGTAATTGCTTTTAGCCCTGAAGAAGTCCCAAGAGGGATGAAACGCGTTGGCAAGCAATTGTGTGGTGTTTTTAAAGGAACAAGTGATTTGCAATAAAAAGATTCATTCCAACTACAATCAAGATACATGATTCTGTGATAATTTTTCTCTGGGAAGCCATTGTATTTTCATGACACTGTTATTGTTTAAGATGTTATACATTAGGATAATTATATATTACGAACGCTTATCCTTCTCGGATGCAGGGTCAATTTGTAACTGTTCTCCGGTGATGCGATGACAACGGCTGCGGCGGCGACACGCGTCTTCGTCTTGAGTTGCGCTTCCAGCTCCCAGCGTCATGCAGTCTCTCAGAAGGCCCATCTCAACAGCAGGCACTTCAATTCCCAGCAAGGGAAGACAGGGGAGCTGGTTGGTGAAGTCTGTTGTCCCTGAGACTTCAGCAGGAGGCAAGCTCTATCTCAAGCCCCTAGAGATCCTTTACAAGTTGATTTTAAAAGCACAAAGTTCCTTTCTCCACACTTTGGCAGTCAGGCAACAACTGCAGGCCAATCCCCCAAACAGCCCTCAGCTTAGAGATAGTCTCTTCCTCAGTCTCTCTAGTTCCTCTCCTCAGCAAAGGTTCTTATTGTTTCCCAAAGTGATCTAACGTTCTGGGGTCTGGGTCCCCCCTTTTATAATCATTTTCTCTTTGTTCTCTGGAATCAGAGAGCCCTATGCCTAATCCAAACCAGTTCTGGTCAGTCCTAGAGCACTTTGTCGACAAGACTCCTTCTTTCTTTTCACAGTGTAGGCCAGGAATATCAGACGCACCACAGGAGGTGGAGCCAGCATTGTGGAGGGAAGGCAAAGCCCTATTCAGGTCCCAGGTGCAACTCCTCCCACTCATCTACATGCAGATCTCTCTATTCAGCCCTGTGCTGACTCATGCTGTCTCCTGGAATCCTCCCAGCCCCTGTCACTCAAACTCCAGACAAGGAATACGCAACCTAGCCGAGGCAGGCTTGAATAGTTAGGCAAGAAACTACCTACTTTCTAACTTTTCAAACACAGAATGTTAAAACCAAGTTCACTAAAGGATGTATTTTATAATTCTGAGTTCAGGCATACTAAACTCTAATTTCTACCATGTTCCCCGAGTCAGTTAGGATTATAAGATGTTATAATCAAACTGCCCATTCTGGCCAATAGGGAACAGGTAGCCTTGCAAAAGTGAAAAACGAAAATGGCTGTAATTCACTATCAGGACATACCACACACACCAGGGCATGTCCTACCTTATACAATGCACCGTACCCTTGGGCCTACCTTAGGGGTGTCTTATATGAAGAAAAGGGAAGGTTTAGGGACTGGCAAGTGGGTGCACTTGCCCAGTCAACATGGCAGTACCAGACTGCACATAGGCTCTGCAATGGCAGGCCTGAGACACACTTTACAGGCTGCTTCTGTGGGTGGCACAACCAGTGCTGCAAGCCCACCAGCAGCATTTGATTCACAAGCCCTGGGCACACTCAGTGCAGTGTACTAGGGTGTGACAGGTAAACCAAACCAGCTAATCATGGAGTCACTAATCCAGACATCAATTTACCATAGGGAGCACTTGCACTGTGGCACTGAATAGCAGTGGCACGGTGCCCAAAGCATCTAACACCACCAAAAACACATGAGGCAACAGCAAAAAAAGGAAGGGAGACCTTCACCAAAGGTGCCAGGTGTAATAGGGAATATATAACGGTAATTTCCCCGCCATGCGGCCCAAGGCCTGCCAGGCCGCTATAGTAGTGTCAACAGTGTTGATCTCAGAGCGGAGTGTCTGTCGATGAGAGTGAGTCAGCATGGAGTATAAAGGAACAGGGTGTGCGTCTCGATCTTCCACTGCCACTTGTGGGATGAAATCATGTGAGCCGAACCAGTAGTGGGCATATTGTGTGTGAGCACACAAATAGGACAAATAAAGGTCAGGCACACTGAAGCCCCAATTTTTATAATCTAAAGTAAGTGTCTCCCAGTTGACACAAGCCTGTTTGCCACCCCAAATCAACCGGAAGAGCAAAGTGCGCACAGTTTTAAAAAATTGTTTCGTGAGTGGAATCGGTATGTTGCTGAACAGGTATAAAAATTGAGGCAGTACGACCATCTTGATAAGTGCAATGCGATCAGCCAGTGATAATGGGAGCTTCACACATCTGTCCACCTGTTGTTCTAACTTCATATATGCAGTGCCATAATTCTCACGGATAACGGTGTCGAGGTCTCTATGAACCCACACCCCCAAATATTTAACAGGGTCCATGGACCACACAAGCGGGAACTCAAGCTCATGAGGCAGGGTGCTTTCTGTGAGCGGCACTACCATCGATTTAGCCCAATTAATGTGTACGCCGGAGAACAACCCAAAACGCATATATTCCCTTAAAACTGGTACCATGATATCGCGTGGCTCCCACATAAAAAGCAACATGTCCTCCGCGTACAGCAAGATACTGATGGGACGGTGGACAAATTGGAGGCATGAGGCTCGATGCCGCTGTCTAATAATACAGGCAAAGGGTTCTAGCGTGATCGCAAAAAGAAGGGGCAAAAGGGGGCACCCCTGCCGCGTCCTACCCGGATCCGCACCACAGTGTCAGTGTACAGCAGACCTATCCAATTGATTAAAAATAGGAGGAAAGCTAATTCGCCGTAGAATATAAAAAAGGTAGCCCCATTCTATGGAATCAATCGACTTGGCGGTGTCTAACATGACAGCCGCTGCTTGGAACCCAGGATTGAGAATATGGAACATAGCAAAGAGCATGTGCAAATTATGAGAGGTAGACCAGGAGGGAATTAACCCAGACTGGTCCGGAAGGACCAGGCCTTGCATGAGCGGCTGCAGCCTGGTGGCAAGAATTTTGGTCAATATTTTGGCGTCAGTGTTGATAAGCGACAGTGGTCAGTAAGAGTCGCAATGAGAAGGTGTTTTATCTTTTTTGAGTAACATTGATAATCAGAGCCTCCCGAAGGGTTTGCAGCAGTTGGCCAGTGTCATATGCCTCGGAATACATTGCCAAGAGATGGTGGGGGTTAATTCTTCTGCGTATTCCTTATAAAGTTCACTGGGAAACCCATCAGGGCCAGGGGCTTTCTTGTTTGGAAGGGTTTTGATCGCCATACAAATGTCTTCTTCTGTAATTGGTTGGCTAAGAAACTCCCTTTGCCCATCTGAAAGCCACGCAAGGGCTATGTCTGATAGGTATGCATCTAGGTCCTAGTGTCGGTCGCCCCCTGTGTGGTATATAAATCCACATAAGTGGTTTTAAACTGTGCTAGAATCTCTTGAGTGGTGTAGTGATCCTAGCCAGCTGCATCCGTGATCTTAGTAATAGTGTGCCGATCAATATGAGCTTTAATTTTGTTAGCTAGATGGCGTCCCGGCCATCCACTCTCCACATAAGCGCGGGCTACATGGCATTTAAATATATACTTGGCCTCTTTCTCCACCAGCTCATTATATTCCAATATGGACTCTTTAATTGTCGCCAGTGTTTGAGTGCAGGGTGCATTCTCATAGTCATGCTCAAGACGCTGCAAGGTGGTTTCCAGCTTAGCAAGCTGTCCACGTAAGTCTTGCAAGATGCCAGCTGACGTGCCAATACAAGTTCCCCAAATAGTGGCCTTAAAAGCTTCCCAAAGGGTCGTAGAAATGTCAACCGACCCCTTGTTGTGATCAAAGTATTGCACTATAGCCTCGCGAACAGTTTCAACATAAAAGGAGTCCAGCAGAGCCTCAGACCGAAAGCGTCAGGTGAATAATCTGTGAATACTGCACAGAATTTGTAGGCGAAGGCAGACTGGGCTGTGATTGGATAGTGTGCGAGGCAATCCCTCTATCTGAGACACCCAACCCCCCGCTACCTCACTTAGAAGCCAGTAATCTAGCCGGGACCAGTTACCATGTGTGGTGGAAATGTGTGCCCTCCCGCCTCACCATATTTCGCTGATGCCATATATCAATCAGTCCCAGCTCGGCCATTCCCTCATTAATAACCTGGGCTGCCCCGGGGGACTGATCACCCTTGCCACTCGACTTGTCTCTACGGGGGGTCTAAGTGTGTATTAGAGTCACCTCTCCACAAAATCACAGCATCGGACCAATCCCGTAGCGTGGAAATGATGCGCTCAAAGAAGCCGGGATCATCTATATTTGGGGCGTAAGTGTTTACAATCGTGATTAAACTGCCCGGCAACTTCCCGTGTACCATGGCATATCATCCTACATCGTCGACGCAGGTTTTGATCTTCGTGAAGGGGAGGTTTTTCTTAATGAGCGTGCGCACTCCATAGGAGTATTAGGTGTAGGAAGAGGCCAAACGGTACCCAGCCCACTGCTCCCCAACGGGAATTACAGACAGGCGGGTTAAGTGTGTTTCTTGCAAAAGGGCAATCGTAACATCATGCCGATCCAGATCCGCTAAGACCTGGCAAATCTTTTTTAGTGAATTAAGTCCCCTTACGTTCCATGTTAAACAGGTGATTAAAGTGTGAGCTAGATGCAGAACTTTAGCGTGTTATACATTGAGCATAATTCCACTGTAGTGAGTGAAGGTACATATGCAATCCTCACAGCATCAATAAAAAGATCAGCCACATAAACGAATCCTGCAAATCCCAACCACCTGCCAACACCCCCCACCCACTTCAGCATCCTCAACATGCCAAAGCCATCCAAACCCTCCAAAACAATCCCTGAGTGCAACACCAACGAAATAACCAGCTGTGGGGAATACCCATGAGGGAGCGCTGGAGTACAGTACCCCTCCCATTGAAATAGAAGGTGGCCGAGCAAGTGTGAGAAGAGTTCCTGGCCACTGTATTGCAATATCATAAAACAATACGAAAGTACCCACATTAATAATCATTGCGAGTTCAAACAATGAGGGAAATAACATCGATACAGGTCAAGTGCTTGCTTAATGTCTGCGGCTCACGTGCCAGAGCCCACCATAACAGACAGGCTGATATAGTTCACCCCAGAAGTAAAACGAAACAGAGGTGCACACCATCCACCTGGCTTTGTCATTGTTCATCTGCCATCTCATCGGAGACCCCACCGTCGCCACCAGCTGCAGTGTTGGGGGACCGGCTATGGCGAATAAGAGTCTTGGGAAAGTCCATCGCTGATTTCTGGCTGGTAAAGATCATTGGCTTTCCATTGACTTCTATGCACAACTGTGCAGAATAGAGCATAACAAAGGGAATCTGCGCCGAGATGAGAAGTTTCTTAACAGGTTGGTAAACTCTCCGGGCCTCCTGGACAGCTGCGGTAAGGTCGGGATAAAATGCAAGAGTGTTCCCCTCGTGAGTGATGGTACCTTTCTTTCGAGCCATGCGGAGGACAGGGTCCCGATCTCTATAATTCAAAAGACGGGCGATAATGGGACGTGGTGGGGCACCCGGGGAGGGTGAGCAGCCAGAGAGTGATGGGCGTGCTCCACACCTGAGACAGCTGTTCCGCACCAAAAATCTTACGAAGGAGGTTCTCCACATAGGTCTCAAGACGGCCCGTGTTAGTGGACTCTGGCAGGCGAGTGATTCGCACGTTGTTACGTCTTGATCTGGCTTCCATATCCTCATTGCGGGCCTGTACAACAGCCAGCACCTTCTCCATAGACGTCGCTCTGGTTGTCACCTGTTGCAAGCCATCTTCAGTGCCGGAAATACGCGTTTCCGCTTCCCCCAGGTGCAGCGCATGTTTATACAGCTTCGTGGACATGTGGTCCATGCGCAAGTTCAGGTTATCAATTTTCCCGTCGATGGACTGCAAGCAGGCCTGGACTGCAAGAAGAGTTTTATCAATATTGGTTAAATGGTTGCTGGGAACATCAGCCTCCGAGTCAGAGGCAGCGTGTTGAGATGCCTTGCCCGATTTGCGGTGCTCAAATGTGAGGCGTGGTTAGCTGTGCCCAGACTTCCCCATGGCAATAGCGCTGAACCAAACAATGGTGAGGACGTTACCAGCTAGGGCCGCCCGCCGCACAGTGTCCAACAATCTTGGGCAGTGACAGAAATTCAGTAGCGAATCACAGCACGAATGCCAGTGGAGCACCACTCGTTATATCGTCGTGGCACAGCACATGGAGATGGCGAGCAACAAGAGGAAGGCGAGACAGTGAGGATATGGTGGAGGTGCGTTCAGGGCCAGTTGTGGGGAGGGTGCCCGCAGTGCCTCGCAATCCGCAGTGCAAGCTCACAGCATCAGGGGTCCGTCACCAATGCCACTCAGAAAGCGTAGGCCCGCGGAAGATCAGTGTCCCCGCTCCAAAGCACAATATATACCAGGTTCAAAAACGAAAAGGGTGACAAGGAGCCCACTGGTCACCGTAGGAGTATGCGCGTCCCGCGTCCCAGCACGACAGCACCACCACAGAGAGGAGGAGAGAGAATGGGCCGGAACTCCGACAGGGCCACACTCCACCGCACCTCTGTTCAGGGCTAAACAAGCAGATATGGCGGTGTTACCGGTCAAGGTCAGCAGAGGAGCAGGTGAGTGGCGAGGGGTGTCCAATGGGGGGGCACCAATACGCGGTAGCACACACTCCCCCAAGTCCCAACAATGTCTCGCTGAGTGCGATGCTTCTCCCAGCCACACAGCAAGAACGATCAAATGGCCCTCCGGTCGCAGCAGAAGAAGACCCACGATGAGCAGCCACCAGGTAGGGTGCACTACGCAGTTCCCTCGCCCTGGATCGAGGATGCCACTGGTCGTCAGTGCACACGGCGTGTGGCGATCTCGCCGCAGGACGATCTCTCACCAGGCCACAAAGCAGATGTCAGCGGAGGCCCCTTGAGCGCAGCCGGATGGAGCCCAGTGGGGTATGCTGCAAGGTAGGTCGCAGCTGAGAAGCAGGCGCACTGAGGCACTCACCCGGGTTGCCGGTCTGGTCTCAGTGGTGGTCCGCGGTAGCTCCGCTGCGGGCAAGGCTGACAGCCCAGAGCGGCAGAAGATCGACACCGCCTCCATAAGCCCGCAACCGGTGCGCCGCGCAGGCAAGTATCAGAAGCCTTCCCGCCCCCCAGGTGCTAACATATCTTGCACCGGGTTGGCTGCCACTCCCAGTCAAAGCCGCACAACTCACCGGTCACCAGCTGGGCAGCGCAATCTCACCACAGCGCCTGCAGGCCGCGTCTGGCACCACCCGAAGCTCACCGCAGCCTTCTGCTCAGAGCACGTCCCGGGCCGCCATGTTGTCAGCGCGGGTCCGGGGAATCGCCAGCCTCTCGCTCGGCCAGCTGTCCACGCAGAGTCCAGATTAGCATGAGCAAAGTAGCCCGTAGCACTCCGCTGCTCGGTTCCTGTAGGTAGGGCGTCAACCAGGGCAGGAAGACAATAATTTTAAGCGGCTTGATGGCTCGACCAGAGGAGCTGCTCTACAGAGCGGCCATCTTGCCTTGCACCCTCTAGCGCCCCCCCCACAGTCACATATTGGTTGTTGGGTGCAGCACACAAGAGCAAGATTACAATCACTGGTAACTAGGTTTTGCATAGGCCTGAGATCCACCTTGGTACCCAGGCAAACAAACCTGTGATCCTTCTTTAATCATGACCAGCTGTAGGTTGTGCAGTGTTTGGATGACAATTGAAATAGTGCCATTGCCCTGGTCTTTCATGGGTAGGAAGGTAGAGCATGCTATATCTATGTTGGCGCATACGCACCCTTCCACTATGGTCATTAAGTCCAACACATACTGGTGCTGCATCACCATGAGCCAGATGGCGTGCATTTCTTCGTTGCGTTGCGGCCATCTTCGGTGGTGTTAATCATTTTCAGCATTTTCCACCTGGTGATATGCAGCCACCGAGTGTAGTCCTTGGTTTGCATGGTGAAGAAGCGGGTTGAACCTCCTACACCTATTTGCGCATCGGTGAAGAGACAGATTTCTTCAGAAATGTCTTGAATCTGTCCCAACCAAAGTATTATACTGACCTTTTTTTGCATACTTGGTGTACAAGCGTGGTGCCTTTGCTGATGGAGTAGTGATGCAGTGCAGAAAGATCTTCTCCAGTTATGACCAATTTTGGCATATAGACGGTGACCAGTGAGCAGACCCCTCTCCAGTCTAGGACCAGCTGGGTGTAGGTGTGGTCGCCGCATTACCATTAGTAGTCCATCAAGGTGGAGGTACCCCACTGCATATTATTATTATCGGTTATACTCTTGCATTTTCCTGTTCACCCGACAGGTATTGTCCCCTTACCCCTAAAGCACAAGGAATACACTGGTAGCTTCCTGACTATACTGGGTTTCTTCTTACCTTCTATCCATGTGTAACTGCTGCCTCTGATTTCCAGGAGTCCTGGCATGGGGTCAAGAAAGTGTCTTTCAATCTGACTCCACAGGACCTGTTGTCACCTTTGTTCCCCAAATTGATGGCTCTGCAGGTAAACTGCACATTGGGGTTCCACTTGTTCATAAATACAGCTCCAGTTACACTAAGGGCTAACCTTGGTCCACAGGTTGGTACTTGTGCAGACACGTTATTGCACCGGGCTGAGGGCTTGTGAACTCCAAGAAACCCTTATAGGGGCTGGGTTTAGGCCCTGTTTTCTAAGACCATGTCTGCCCCTTTTTCTTGAGTTTGTCTAAATTGGATTGGATCTCATCCTGCTGTGTCAGGATGTAAAGGGGTTCAGGTATGATATCATACTTGGCTAGGTTCACTGTGACTTCCTGTGGTGCTATAGTGTTGGGCTGGAGTTTGGCTTTTATTCAGCATGAAGTTTTGTTGGGCAGTACCTCCTGGGACAGGTATAGTCTGAACCCACTGCATGGGGTGTGAATGCGCAAACATAGCAGGAGTTGGGTAGATGCCTTGCTCCCCACTGAGATCATGTGTTGATACCAGGTGTTCTGTAATAGTGTGCTATGTTAAACGGTTTAGATCCCGGGACACATGCTGGACCACTTTACATGGTGTCCTTTGCTGAAATTTGACCTGTTACTGTATGGTGACACGTAGCTGAAGAAACATAAAATCACATAGGGCAAAAGACAATACACAGGGGGATATATTTAGTCGGGATATGAAAGAGTCGATGTAATGTCCGGGGGTAGCCCTAGGGGCACTCCTATCTGCAAAGTGTTCGCAAAGTCCGGAGGAAGCCCTAAGAGCGCTTCTGTCCCCAAAGTGTAAATAGTTCATATTAGAAAAACTTTGCGATGGTGACTCCTTTGATGGTTGTGGTAGTGATGAGTCCAAGCGAATATCTGACAAGTGGTACCATGACTCTTTCCCTTCGACCTTGACAGCTTTGGGAGTTGAAAAGACTACTTTGAAGGGCCGTTCAAACTTGCTTTCTTTCCACTGACAATGAAAGTTGTGGATCAGGACTCGGTCCCCGGGCTGCGGTATAGTGTAGAGTAGGCCCACGGAGGTGCGCACCGCCTTCCTTTGGGTAACCTGTTTAGAGAGGAGTCTGTAAGTTTTGGTCAGTTCAGAGAGATATAGATACATTTCATTACCTAAGGACTCTGAGCTGGACTCTGTGCTTAGTTTGGTTCTGCTCTAAGGTATTGGCTTCGGAATTGACCTACCAGTGACTAGCTGAAAGGGGGACGGTTAGATGGTGGTCTCTGCTTGGGCTGACACTAAAATGACACTGGACACAATGTACACCAAGGGTCTCATTTAGATTTTGGTGGACTGGTTACTCCATCACAAGCGTGAAGAGTATCCCGCTCGCCACATTAGAAGTCCATTTAATTCAGTGGCAATTGTAGTAAGATGGACTGGGATATCTGTCACATTTGTGATGCAAAAACCAGTCTCCCAAACTCCAAATTAATCTTCAAGTCTGCAACCAATGTTGTAGCAGAGAGAACCAGCATTACAGGAAGGGGGCCTAGAAGCAGCTGTAGTCCCAGAGGCACTGGAAAGGAAATCTGAGTTTGAAAGAGTGGACTGATAGCAAATGAACCTTGGATCTGTTGTGGATGCGCCCCAGAAGGGTGTTCCTTGGGATTCAAAGTACAAGCGTGCCCTTGGCATAAATCCTATGATGCTGCAGCATGAATGCAATACATGAGAGCGATTAAATGTTACAAGAAACTGATTAAAAGAGCCCATGTCGAATTATTTGCAGACAAATCAAAATCATCTGTAAGCCTTCTAAAGAAATCTTGTCTATTGTAAACAACCTGATTAAACCCACCTCCATTCCTGGATTAGCGGAAGCTTCTAACAGCCACTGCAACAAGCTTGGTCAATGATCTTTATCTTTACTTTGACAGGGGTGAGAAAACAGTCAAATCTGTCTCTCTTGACACAGAGACCTACCACTCGCAATGGGCTACCTTGGACCAATTGGCTCTACTTGACGCAGATTCTATTTCCACCTTAATGCGTCAAGTGAAATCTGGATCTCCGAATGACCCATTTAAAGCTGATTATATTTTTAAATTTCAGTAGAGCATCACAACCATATTTCTAGAATCAGCCAAACTCTAGCTGAGCATTGAAGAAGTATCAATATCATGGAAACACTCCAAGGTTATTCCTTTTCTAAAAACTTCTTCGCTAGATGCCACTCAGCCAGAAAACTATCGACCCATTTCTCTTCTGTCGTTTTTGTCCAAGGTTGTGGAGAAACATGTAAACCATCTCCTAATCAAAATTTTAGACCATAATATATTAGATTGTTCCCAAAATGTATTTAGATCACACAGCACCGAAATTGCTCTTTTAAAAGTTATTGAATCCCTTTGCAGTACTGCTGATGCTGGCAAAACCCAGGATCTGTACCTCCTGGATTTAAGTGCGGCCTTCAACCCTGTGTCACATGCAATAATATTAACTTCTGTCACTGATCTGGGGGACAGGTCAAAGGTCTGGCCTGGTTTACCTCCTTTTTAAAGGAGCGGTCCTTTCAATTTATGCCCTCCCTTGCCTCATCCCAGAGAGGACCGGCTCCTGGCATCCCTCTGGATTCGGAGCTTGGTCCCGCCCTTTTTAATATTTCTGTCAGACCTCTGGCGGAGGTAGTGAAATCTTTTGGAATATGTCACTAGTGTTGTATGCTGATGACACTCAGCTATTCTTTTCCCTTTCAGCAGTCGACTGGCTTTAGTGCCAAATCTAAAAACTTTGGTGGCAAGATGGATGCATAACAACTGTTTAAAACGTAACTCTAAAAAAACAGGGCTCGAAGAGTACTCAGCCTAGCAGCGGAAATAAGAGACAGTGCACACTAATACCCAGCCCAGTAAAGGCCTGAAACAGACCCAAATAAAGGAACGTGTACCTACATGGTCGCCTCCTCTGTTTGTACCTCATAAGTATCTACCTATGCACTTACTCCGTTTGTATGCCCCGGGCGAGCTTCTCTGATTACGCTTGTGATCCTTGTACTGCCAACCATGGCGTTTGACTATCAGACCATTACCGTATGTCTGCTGTGTGCATCGAGTCACTCCCCCGCTTTAGCTGTCAATGAACCCTGCTGAGCGAGTACCCAGACATAAGGGAGTGTGGAAGATGATGAACAGGGAGTAAGGTAAAGCTGAATGTAAGAAATGTGCAACTGTCTAAATGCTGCACTCACCCTCAAGCAACGGACATCTTGTCCCACTTTGCCAATGCTCCATCCACCGACAGAGAAGCATGCTGGCACCAAACGTAAACCATTGTAAGGTAGAAAAAGACAAAAAGCAGACACGTATTGGCAGCAGAGATATCGCAGGTATATTACTGCCAGTGATAGAATCTCTATTATAAATGCTGCAATCTTCCAACAAATGCGTGAACCATCCCTAGGAATGTGGCAAAGATAACTTAGCAAACAGAAAAGTAAAGACAGGAGTTTGAACTTCAGCTGCTCCAGTGTAAACTGGAAAGTATTGTCAAGAAGAGTGTGAATGGAGCTGCATTTGTTATATACTTCCTGAAGCGTTACCTTTATCATATACTTCCTGAAGCGTTACCGTTATTATATACTTCCTGAAGCGTTACCTTTATTATATACTTCATGAAGAGTTTTTTTTGTCATATAGTTCTTGAAAGGGTTACTGTTGTTATACACTTCCTATAACTGAAGTGACAGCAGCACATCCTGATCCTTCTCTTTTTCCACAATCCCTTCTTCTTTAAATGAAATCTTGGCCATGTGCATCTTCCTAAAGCTGTACCTTTAGCAATAGGGCACTCAGTGTATGCTCTTTCTGTACTAAGTTACTCTGTGAACACTGGAAAATCACCTCTTTTTCTGAATTAAGTAAGAGTGACATGTTCAATGGAAGAGTTAGTTAAAAGTCTGTGTATGGTGAAATAGCCCTTGGTAACTTGAAAAAATGGTAAAGAAGAGATGTCTTTTACAACTAGTTAAATATTGTGTATTCACATTCTCTTACATTTCCGTTTAGTGATTTTAAATCTCTTTACATCCAATAGGAAACCAGCCTTGAATGGACAAATGATCGTGAATAATGACCGTAATCGTGCAAATCTGAAAAAAACAGTTAGAAAAAATGAGCTCCAATATTCAGGAAAAGATCTGCACAGTCAGAGACTGAGGAACCTGAACATAAACTGATAGATCCTGGAAGAATCAGTCTAGAGCAATTCAGTGGATGTAAGAGTCTGAGCTGTGCACCTCCACGCAACAGGACTAAAAATGAACTCTAGAAAATTAAGGCAACTACACTGACAAACCACCTCCTGTATAAACAGGCCTCCACCACCAGCTTTGATCATGTGTTCGGTATGAGGTGGATACAGCATTGCTCTGCTTCCTGTAATGATGGCAGACCGCCATTCAGTGCGCTAGGTGTATTATAAACATTTTCTGGCCAAACCACAGGAGCAAGAGAAAAGCACAATGGAGTGGAGCCAGACAACTGAAGGGTAAAGGAAAGAGAGGGTCTCTCATCTACAACAGACTGTCCCAATTTGCATCAACCAGAAGGAAGACTAATCTTTTCCCGTAAACATGCAAAACCATTATGTAATCTAAAGACATAACCGCCTACAAAGAAGCTTCACTTGCTACAATTTTAATATATGTAGTTGGTGAGTTTTGTATTTCTTTGTGAAATCTGAAATCAAGCATCCAAAATACCACACACATACAGGGAATGTGAGAATAACACAAGTGCTTTATCAACCATGTTAGCTCTTCAGGAAACGCAGTCATGGGATGCAGACAAATATAAACCCGACCCAGAAACACTAACCAAGAAAGAAAAATCATACACATGCAGCAAGAGCTTTAGTTTGTCATAACTACTAAAGAGCCATCAGCAAATACACACAGGAAAAGCAATGTGCAATTGCAATGAATGTGTGAAGAACTTTAGTCAGTTAGCAATTCTAAAAGATCATCAGCGAACACACACATGGGAAAAACCATACCATTGCACTGAATGTGGGAAGAGCTTTAGTCGGTTATCAAATCTTCAAGCACATCAGCGAACACACACAGGAGAAAAACCGTACCATTGCACTGAATGTGTGAAGAGCTTCAGTTGGTTAGCACAACTCCAAAGACATCAACAAACACACACTAGGGAAAAAGCATACCATTGCAATGAATGTGGAAGTAGTTTTAGTGATTCCTCAAATCTCCGGATTCATCAGCGAACACACACAGGGGAAAAACCATTCCAGTGCAGTGAATGTGTGAAGAGCTTCAGTCGGTTATCACAAATCCAAAGACACCAGCGAACACACACTGGGGAAAAACCATACCATTGCAGTGAATGTGGAAGTAGTTTTAGTTATTCCTCAAATCTCAGAAGTCATCAGCGGACACACACAGTGGAAAAACCATTCCAGTGCAGTGAATGTGTGAAGAGCTTCAGTCGGTTATTAGACCTACAAAAACATAATCGAACACACACTGAGGAAAAACCATACAAGTGCAGTGAATGTGTGAAGAAATTCAGTCAGTTATACACCCTCCAGAGCCACCAGCGAACACACACAGGGGAAAAACCATACCATTGCACTGAATGTGTGAAGAAATTCAGTCATTTATCAACCCTCCGGAGCCACCAGCGAACACACACTGGGGAAAAACCATACAAGTGCAGTGAATGTGGAAGTAGTTTTACTGATTCCTCACATCTCAGGAGACATCAGCGAACACACACAGGGGAAAAACCGTTCAAGTGCAGTGAATGTGTGAAGAGCTTCAGACAGTTATCACATCTCCAAACACATCAGCGAACACACACTGGGGAAAAGCCATTCAAGTGCAGTGAATGTGCAAAGTGCTTTAGTTGGTTATCACAGCTACAACGTCATCAGCGAACACACACCGTTTAAAAGCCATTTAAGTGCAGTGAATGTGTGAAGAGCTTTAGTCGATTAGAAAACCTACAAAGACGTCAGCAAACACATATTGGGAAAACCCATATAATTGCATTGAATGTGGAAGTAGTTTTAGTGACCCTTCAACATTAAAAAATCATCAGCGAACACAATTCAGGGAAAAGCTATTCAAGTGCACTAAATGTGTGAATAGATTTAGACGATTATCAGCTCTTCAAAGACGTCAGCATACACACATAGGTGAAAAACCCTACCACTGCAGTGAATGTGGAAGTAGTTTTAGTGACCCTTCAACATTAAGAAATCATCAGCGAACACACTTAGGGGAAAAGCCATTCCAGTGCACCGGATGCGCGAGGAGCTTTAGGCGATTATCAATCCTACGAAGACATCAGCAAACGCATACAGGGGAGAAACAATACCATTGCAGTGGATTTGGAAGTAGTTGTGGGAAGGATTTTCAGAAAACTACAAGGATAAGTTTTCAAACCTATAAACACCACACACTTAAATAAGTTTAACTAGCACAGACTGGAGAATATTTCCAGCTGATTTTGGTGTTTTGTCCTTTTGTGCAACAACTGGTTCAATGATAGCTGCTAGAGAACAACGTCCAAAGACACAATAAGTAAAAGTAGGAAATTGTGACCTGTAACTGAGAGACAATGCTTGCAGTGCACAACATTTACATCCGACGCGGTTCAAATGATGCTCATTCCAATCATCACATGCATCTGTAAATACACCCACCCTTGTGGCACTTCCCAAGAGGTGTCCAATATCAAGCTGGAGCCTTGGGAAATTTGCTGGCTCACCACTGACTGTAAATGATTCATGGCTAGAATAATTGTATATGAATATATTTTAGACCTTTCTTATTTACAGAGAATCACCCAACCAACTCCTAACTGGTGAAAGGACAAAATCCGTGCATGATGGCAAAATTATTATTCAGAGAGAAAGCTGTTGAAAAGTTTAGTTCTTAATACGTTTCTGAAAGCTTGATGATTAGGTAAAGATTGAATCTTGAGCAGTAAAGAATTCAGCTTTTGTAATCCAGAAATATCGACTCGCTGCTTTACATTTCTTGATCCTTGGCACTGGAAAAGAATTCTGTATTCATTAGTAAAGGAACACAAAAGATACTGAGTTTTGTCACAAATGACATTCAGGTTTGCATTTACAAGCTTTAAGCCCAAACCTTTTTAACATCTATATCCAACCTTTGACAGCAGTGGCCAGGAGCAGAGGATTAGCTGTGGTATCTGACGCGGATGACACGCAGCTGGTGGTGGCATTATCTGACGACTCTGGGCAGGGTGCACATACGTTTCAGGGAGATTTAACAGCTATTGCAGATTGGATGACGGCTAATCGCCTTCAGCACAATGGCAATAAATCAGAGACCCTGGTGGTGGGCAAAGACATCCATCTGTGGAGTGACCTCTGGTAGCCGTCCTCTTTGGGCCCTCAGCCGGCTCCTAAACTGGCAGTAAAAAATCTAGGAATCTGGATAGACTCCGCTCTTTATTTTCAAACCCAGACTAGGGTAGTAGTCAGAGTTTGTTTCGGGCTCTTACTTGGGCTTAAACCTTTGCTGGGTTTCTTCGACCCTACCATCCGTCAGGTAATCATTCAGGCCACAGTACTCTCTAGACTGAACTATGCGAGCTCCCTATATATTGGGGCCAACAGGGCAGAGCTACTGAGTTTACAAAAGGCACAAAATGCGGTAGCCCAGGCCCTCCTTGGTCTGCCAAGAATCTTTTCCATCGCTAGTTCCATCCGCAAACTACATTGGCTGTTGGTGGAGAAATGAATCCGAGACTCTCTGTATTGCCCACAGAATCATGATTCTCCAATCTCCTGCTATTCTGGCTAGCCTCATGGCGTCCTATGGACCTACTCGACAGCTGCGCTCCAAGGGCCAGTATCTAGCGATTGTTCCTCGGTTTAAGAGAGTACGGACCGGAGGATGCTCCTTCTGCGTTTGTGCCCCTAAGCTTTGGAACTCCCGCCCTGCACATATTAGAAATATTCAAAATCGTTCTCTCTTTCCTAAAGCCTTCAAAACTCACCTCTTCCCTGCATAATTGCCTCCTGGGTGTTCTTGGCTTGCTTATGGCAGTGACATTTTAGCGCTGGGACGCCGTTGCTGGGGCCGCTGCGTGCTTTCTAAAACCCCTTAACATAAGATAACAAGCAAAATGAAACCCTCGTTTTATAAACTGCCGGTGAATGACTGGACATAAAAAGTATGTGCTGCCTCGTGAGCAAACAGGGAAACTTTGTGATGCAGTTGGGACGTCCTCAGACCACAAATAAGATAGATCGGAGCATCCTGAATCATCTGTAAGGTGCTTTTGTGTTGCTAGAGCTGCCTAATACACAGTACTCTCATAGCCCAGCCTTGCTTAGAGGAAGGAGTTCACCGATATAATATGCACATCAGAAGAAAGGATACATCTTCAGTAGCCAAAGATAGTAGAAACTAATGTTTTACACTGAGTTCATTTTAACAAAGTGCTGAGTCCAGGACGTTCTTCCTGCTGCCGATCATCATCATCATTCATCATCATCATCATCATCCATCATCATCATCATCATCCATCATCATCTCCATCATCATCATTCATCATCATTCATCATCATTCATCATCATCATTCATCATCACACAACCAGTGAGGAACAGCAACAAGACTGCTCTTCAGCACACCCATCCTTATACATAACACACTACACAAACACCACCCATGTATGGACACCCAAGAGCCTTTAAAAACCACACCACAGAGGGGTGTACCAGGATCAAACTCAATTTACTTCAAAGTTAACATGAACTAAATTATGATACAGCAAGAACAATCATGATGCTATGAAATGTACACAATGATGACTAGATTTTACATATTAATAAGAAATTTATGTATATGTAATAAAACAACACATTTATTTGAATTAATGGTATTTGACTGCTGATTGTAAAGGAGAGCTTAAATGTGATTTATTCCCTAAACTATAAAGATAATTTGTGATGCCAGCATGGAGCCTAGTTTATTTGGCAATATAGTGGTCAAATCTCGATAGCATGACTGCTTTCAGCAGGAGTCTGACGCAGGTGGCATTAGAGGGTAGTATTCTCGCCAGTGTGGCTTCTCTCAGAGTGAGAGGTGCTAAAAATATGTCTGTATCCTGGCACTTCTCTTGTTAATAATCCATAAAAATACCACAGAATGTTGAGTACTTGAAAGCAGTCTGCCATACGAGGGATTTAAACAAGGAATTTGTCAAATACAAAACGTACTTTTTTTTTTTTAAGGTTCGTATATAGCGCTGCTTCATCTAATAATGTCTGATGGGTTTTCTTCGAGAGCCCTTTCTCCTTCGGAAGAAGTTTTCCATCGACATACCCAATGGGATTTCCGATGAAAGACTGACAATCCGTCCACCTCTAAACAGGGCTGGTGGGTGGACCGGTCGTTTGGCTGGTATAAGGCTTAGTTGCATTTTTGATAGAGTGCCCTGTCCACCACACCCTGAATCCAGACCGTCTTTCTTTAGTGATTTTTCTATTTTGAGTTACATTTGAAGACTGTCCCCCCTCATTTATAGTTTGACAGGTAACCCAGGGTCTGCCTGGGGAGTAGGCATAACAAATTCCACTACCCCGCTGGACTACCGTCCACCATATTTAGCGATCTCCTCCAACCTGGCTATCCCTGTGTCTTCAGAGGAGCAACAGGAGCTTCTCTAAAAACACCTAAGGTTTGCGGAGTGGCTGCCATGTTTCACACGGGGGCCCAACAGACTTTTTTGTTTTACTCCTTGTTGTAAAACGAGGCATTAGTTGTGAGGCCTGCGCAAATAATGGGTCTACATTTGTCCTTCACTGAGAACCAAACACCCCAATGTAGCACTTGACTCTCAGAGGGTAGCGTTGCAGAGCAGTCTAAGGCTTACTCTAGGGAGGTGGTGTGGGCTAGTAATCACCATTTACAGGTACGCAGAAATAACACTCAATAATTTATTGTCCAGTCTGTACTTTATTTTATAAAAAGGAAGAGTACATTTATTACACACACACTACTCAATACTATGCATCAATTTACAAATATACATAAGTTGTTGGAAATACTTCTTGACATTGCGCAAACACTCCCACCCCTCCCGCGGGGGGGGGTCTATAACACCACTAACATGTGTGAACATCATCAGCCCGCAAATGCATTTGGTTGACCATAACCTGGAGTGGGGGCCCACCTATTATTTCAACAAGCACTTATAATGGGAACATCTGTATACATATTTCAATCACAGTGGCTGACAGTCTGGTTGTTCAACTAACGAATTAGCAAGAATACATGCCTAAGCATCAATTGGAATGACAGGTACTTATCATATTAGTTAACATGATCAATGCAAGTCAATCACAGCCCCTAAAAGGCACCGTATTCATAATCACTTGATTATGAAATTACAACCAGGCACCACGGCAAGAATTCCTAGCAACATATTTTCAATTTACTTATCATTTTGCATATTGCATGTGACTTCCCATCCCCAAAGGAAACAACATTATGTAAATGCACCACTTGTGCAATTGCATCTTTACATCTCTAGGGGATGTCTCCACAAAGACAATCCTTGTTCATCCTTTCACACCTATGTGCAGTCATAAGCATCAGCTCCCAGCTGCAGAACACAAGTTCCAGCATTAGGAAGGCTTGATTAAACATGAATAACTCTTGAGGGGTTCTTTCCTTCAATCCCCAGAGACTGAGGGTGGGGACGTTCTACTTTTGTGCTGGGGAGTCTGCATTGCTCCTGCAGCTCCCCCTGCACCTTTGCCAACAAATAGTGGTGACTTCATCTTCCTGGGGCCACCACGCGCTGAAAACGGGCAAGTTTTCACTTCAGGCCTTCCCAGGTCCTGCAAGGCTATATGGGGCGCTTTCCACCCCATCGCTTGCATATCTGAGCAGCGGCTCTCCCGCTGCTCTGGGGAGTGCCGCACTGACTCCGATGGCCTCACGCTGCGTTTCCACTTTCTCGGGGGCCCAGTCCCACACTGGCACCCCGCTTCCAGGTAAGTTGGAGAGCAGCTCGGGTGGCCACCCCCGCTGTTCTCGCTATCTTCCCAACTGGCCAGCACCCTTGTGTGCTGCCACAGGAGCCGGCCTGTCATTTTGGTCTGCTCGCTCCTGCAGGCAGACACGGACTCCGCAGCCAGCCGGGTGGGGCCTCAGGGGAGTGCGATGGCACTCTCCACTTATTCCCAGGGAACTGAAACTACCCCATGTGGTCTCTGTCTCCATAGGAGAATAATGGAGTGTTCCTACAGTGAAACAGTAAATCTCACTGACTATCCCTTACATGTGTCTCCCCACATTATAAGGCCTATTCCATGTCACCACCTAACTCTGCATAGTCTCTTTCACACCATTGTCTGTACCTGCTCCTGGGCTGCGCACAACAGGTATCTCCCCCGCGCAGCCCTTACGTGGGTGCACACACGTGTGCACACATGTCCACATGTAACCAGTCCAGTGCCCCTTATCCTGGCTACAGCGAAGCGGCCTTATCTCACAAGGCGGACACCGTTGAAATCCACATGCAGTCCATTTTATCATGAGTTCACTGTGGGTGAGTCCCAGCTTACTAGGCGCTCCCCCAGTAAAAGGTAAAAAATCAGGTGTTCAAATAGAGGAAAAATCGGGGTGACTCAGATGGTCAGAACCACCTTCTCACACTCCTAAAGTGAGAGTTTGCTTTTTGTAAAACCAATAAATAATGTACTTGATACACTAAGAGCTTTCTAGGAGGGAGTCTGGGTCATTTGTTCCTAGTTTTTTCTGTTTGAGACAGCCAGTCTTTTCATAGTGTTCCTGAAGCGAAACAATAGGCCAGAATCCCAACCATAAGTAGGGTGGACGGTCTGATGTACGACGGCCCCAGTTATGTCGGTCATTGTTGTGAGGGTTCCAGAGGTTCTGACCTCTGTTCAAACAGAGGGGGAATAGTGATAGATTCTTCTCATCAACCTTCAAAATTCTCCAATTTATTTTTATATTCTTGCAACATTGTGTCTGGTGTTGTGTAAAACCAGTGTGCTGTTCTCCAAGGCTGTGCTGTTGCATCAAATGTTGTGTAAAAGCAGTGTGCCACTCCACGAGGCTGTGCTGTTAAATCAGATTATGTGTAAAGGTAGTGTGCAGCTCTCTTAGGCTGCATAAAGACTTATGTAAAACCATTGTCTCTCCATACTCTTGCTGCCGACTGCGGCATTATAGTGTCCACCTTCTACCTGGGATCCTATCTCTTTGCTGCTGACTGTAGTGTCATAGTGTCCGACGTCTACTTGGGGTCCTATCTCTTTGCTGCTGACTGTAGTGTCATAGTGTCCGACGTCTACTTGGGGTCCTATCTGTTTGCTGCTGACTGCGGCGTCATCTGGGATCCTATCTGTTTGCTGCTGACTACTTTGTCATAGTGTCCACCTTCTACCTGGGATCCTGTCGGTTTGCTGCTGACTGTGATGTTATAGTGTCCACCTTCAACCTGGGATCCTATCTGTTTGCACCCGACTGCGGTTTCATAGTGTCCACCTTCAACCTGGGATCCTATCTGTTTGCACCCGACTGCGGTTTCATAGTGTCCACCATCTACCTGAGATCTTATCTGTTTGTCGCCATCATGAGACACAGGAGCTGCAGAAAGATGGGCATGAGGATTCACTAATAATGTGTTGTTATTAAAATGTTACAGATCACAATGACAAGTTACAATTCAGTCACACTGACACGCTCAATTAAATGCTGTGGCTCTGTCACTATTGTGGCAAATATCTTAAGCTACCTAGCGTCTTCAGCTAAGTCTTACAGAATGGTGAACACACTTAGATCGACACTGTGGGGGAGCATCCAGTAATTTGACTATTAAAAAAGTAGACCTCCTTTGCCGAAATATCAAATGTTATGATATGGTAACATAGTCTTTATTGTGTTAAATGCCTGGCCTGAGAATCCCGATCTCTCTGATAGGTCTATCACCAAATTGACCATGCTTTTGCTTTTCAGACAGCAATCCTATGGATGTTTCGGCTAGGCAGTGCTCTCCTGGAATTCTGTTCTCAATTTCAGCTGCGCAAAACATTTTTAACAGCAGTGGATTATCCTGCCTTTCCTGAGCGACCAAATCTCTGTGTAGCTAGATGTCTTAAAGAGTAGGAAGCTTGAACATCGGGTCTCAGAATGCTTGATTCTCAAATCCTTATTTACTTTAGGAAACGTCATTGTCCTGTATCCTCTGCTTTTCTTTCCAGATGGGTTACGTGGTCCATGAAACAATCTAGAATTGATAGAAACTGTTTCATGGGGTCATTCCTCTAGGGGCGCCATAGCTTCCTAAACGGTTGCAATAACAGAACATTCTGAGAGCTGCTAATTGGTTTCAGCTTCCACTTTCAAATCTTTCCATTGCAAAACAATTGTTCATGCTTCTTCTGTCATTAAGCAGCTTTAAAATAGCACAATGGTAGTCTCCAGTCTTGCAAGAAAATCTAGATTTTACCAGCGTCAATGATGGAAAATCCTAATTTCACTACATACACTTAGTTGACTATCTTTAATTTTGTGGATAGTGGTTTGACTCTCTTTTATATGTATTGTCCCTCACTAATTAGTTCTCTGATGCAGTGGTTCTTAACCTGTAGTCCAAGGACCTCTGGGGGTCTGCGAGGCCTACTCAGGGGGTCTGCAAACGTTTTTACAAAATTAAATAATATTAAAATTAATAAATACAAATTAATAAAGTATGTTTATATGAAGAAGCAAAACTGAAAATTGTGAACCTTTTTCAATATTTGATTGTGAGTTAAACAAATGATTTCAATATTTGAGAACTTGTTTCATGTAGTTCTGTGTCTATATTTTTGAATATTGTTTTGATGTAAAAAAAATAGCTTAGGCCGAGGGTCCCTGGCTTCCAATAATGACTGGATTGCAATAATGATTCAGTTGGGGGCTTCAGAATTGAAAAGGTGAAGAACCGCTGCTCTAATGTATTGTGTCTTTAACATTTCACTCATAAAACAGGCTATTTACGGAAATGAAAGAAACAGACTGGGAGAGCCAGTGACCTGCATGTACTTCAACCAACCCAGCCAGCATAACCCTACCGTCTTGTTTCAAACAGTATTACATCTACTGTTAGAGCCTTAAAAAAGGTTCTAAAGTATTTTTGGGGAGTACATTTTGTTTTAATTACGTGCTTCACAATGATGGGTCCAATTTACAGAGAAAATGTAATAGATAGCGTTCTGGAAGCAAATATATTTCATTAGAACAATCTTCAATCACAAAAATACAAATACATATATTACCTAAACATTGTTTACATGATTATATGGTTATCACAGACAATATTATTTTCCCAAATAGATAACTAGACGCACAACTGTTGTAAACTCCCAAAACTTTATCATGTCTGTGTTTGGCCAATATGCAGCATGTCATTATCTTTCAGAGAACTCGTGAAAGTGTCAATTGATCCAAACAATAACTTTGCTACCACACAAGGTGACATACATCTGCTACCAGCTCCATGATATCTACCTTTCAAGGTCTGACAGTAAGTGTGAAAAATATACATGTAGTCTTGTTTGACATATTTTCATCATGCTGGTTCATAGCAGTTATGTCTTGGATTAATGGGAAGTCCCCCAATGTAGAGTAAAAGTCAGTAGTTAAGACTAAAGGTACCTCATGAATTGACCACTGAATTAGGGAGGTCTTCGCCCCAGTTTATTGCAAGAGCTCTTGCCAGACGGCTGCATCATCCATTCCTATGCTGAGAGCCAATCAGAGAGGAGCAGAGCTAAGCCCAGCTGATGTGTGTTTTTCTTCGAAGGAAACACTCTTTCTCGACTTAAGTCTGATAGTCACAGCTTCTCCAATCTGAACATGTATGCAGTGTGCCGAGTCCCAAGAAACTTTAGAGGCAAGTTACGTACTCCAAACTCTCATAGTGAAGCACATAGGAGTAGTCTTCCAGTTGCTAAGCTCCTAGGAAAATCCCACTCTTGTTACAAATGTTCATATTATTCTTGCTGCTAGTAACATACATGAGTGCTGTTCTAATTATATTCTGGTTATTTCTCAAGTACTAAGCAACAGGATTAGATAGTTGAAATAAACACTTTTAAACATATATAGTGTCTTTTCTTAGTACAGTACTTGTGAGTGCAATGTTTAAGAATAAAATTGGGTTTGAATTACCTCTGCATCCCGGACCTCTTCACAGAACTGTTAGTAACCCAGAAGGCATGGACACCACAGCGGCACGTATGCCCAGTGGGTTGTGTGGGGGGTACAATAACTTGGAATTTAATCATGCGATGGAGCACTGAACTTTAGTCCAGGTACCTGTGGGTGGGAAAGCCAAAGCCTATTGAGCTTGGCCAGAGCCCTAGTTTATGCAACACGAAAATATTGTTTACATGATTATTAGAATATCAAAAACAATATTTTGTTTCCAAAAAAAGACAGATAGACAAACAGTTATCATATGTTTCACCTTGCTTCACATAAGACCGTATCTTCAAGACCATGATACATACACAAACAAAACATTTTATAATTAAAACGTCAATTATCACTCAAAAAAGAGAACATGAAAACCATTCAAGATATCAAAACAATTGTAAATGAGAATGACATCGCAAATATATAGTATAAATTCACAATAAATTTCCACACAATTATAAGGATCACTTAATTGATATTCTTTTAAACCTGTGCACATTTAATTTAATTATTTTCTTAGTACAATATAACACTAAAGGTTATGTCACAGGATTTGTCTCTGTTAAATATATAGCCATTCATATTTAATATTTCTCCATAAAGCAATTGATTTAAACAATAATATAGTGTGCTGAATCCCTAAATATCCACTACCTTTTTATTTGTTAATTTATCTCATAAAAAAAAGGTCTTTGAATCTTAAAAATGAATTCCTACTCCTAACTTCTAGAGAAATAATGAAAACTCTGCTAAAAGATAAATCCTATACCTGTTTCTTATAGGTTAATTTATTTGACAATACTTGTGCTGAATCAATGTAAGTGTCTCAAACTTATATTGTGTATCATTAATTATTGCATTATGTCTCAGCCTACGATCAGTGTAGATAAGTATACCTTTATTTAATGTACGCATTTATTGTTAGGATAACATCCTCCGTCGAACATGGAATTATTATCGAATCTTTATTTCTGAACAACAAGGACAGCATTAAGACTATAAGTCACATTAGTGGAGGAGTAATGCTGTCTTTAATAACATTGAGGCTTTCAGTGTATGAAAAGACACTTGGTAGGGTATTATGTATACCAAGTCTGTATCCAACATTGTAGGAAGAGAGAGAACCAGCATGACTGGAAGGAGGCCTAGGGGCAGCTGTAGTACTTAAGGTGCTGAAAAAGGCATCTGAGTTTGAGAGAGTTGACTGATAGCAAAGGAACCCTTGGACCAGTGGTGGGAACGCCCTCTGAAGCAAAGTGTTTCTTATAGGCATGTATTTCATATGCTTGACACCTTAGCCTGGTTATCGCCCCTTGGGACGGGCAGTCTCTAGGGACTGTGCTTTCTGTGGCTCTGCTGCCCTATGGTAAAGGGCCAAAGCAGTAACAACCCAGTCAGTACGTGTCCATGCAAGAGTACAGAATCAGAGGAGACAGGAATGCACAGGAAAGAAGCTATGACTGACCACCTGTAAAGCCCCATTCGGCCTGGTCTGGAGAGCACCCCACTGTGGCAAGCATTGATTATCAACAAAGAGCCATGCGCGCTGTCAACAGACTGCCTGCTAAAGGGACTATTAGTCCCAGGAGAACTGTTGTCTGCTGGTGGAGGGGGATGTGCCACATCTTATACACGCTATATAGAGCCGGACTCTAAAACGCAGCACTGGACGCCACACTACTGCAGCTGCCTGGTAATGGGACTACAAATTCCAGGAGATCTGTTGTCTGCAGGGGCAGGAGGAGGGACTGCATCTTCAACCTGCTTTGTAGCTCGTACTGTCTCCTGCAGCACAGGACGCCAAGCGCACTTCTTCATTCAGCCTGAAACTGTTCGTTTAGCTGAAAGGCTGCTCTGCATTTCCCTCTATGCAGCCAGCTGCACAAAGTAACTTCACAGCTGGAAGCCCCTAAAGTAATTGTGAAAGTGACACAGCTCAGAGCTCTGCAGTCACGGACTGTCTGCACAACAAGTTGAGTTCTGTTCAGTTTCATGAAGCTGGCTCAGGCCTGCTCACCGCAGGCGCCTCTCACGAGTGCCCTCACTTATATTTCAGGTTCTTTGCAGCAGTAAGGTCAGTTAAAATAATGAAAGGAAAAGATAGTGAAAGAACAGATTGCAATACTTTGTGAGCTTTTGAAAATATATTGAGTCCATCAAACAAACGTTAAGTTATCTTATAGCAGCCAAAGAAACCATATATCAGTTTATGAAAACCACTTTTATTACACAACACTGTTGTCTCGAAAGTGTGCAAACATCAACCGATTTCACGGAAAACAAAATCAAATAGTACAGTTAGGAAAAAAGCGCTCTGACGTGGCAAGCACTCGCTGCGTCATACCTGTTTATTTTTTTACTGCAGATTGGTAGTGTGGGTGTTGGTGTAAGATGTAGCATTATAAGTCTAGTTAGCTATGTAAGTATATATATTTAAAAGTAAAAATCTGTTGCAATTCAAGTCTGTAAAAATATTTAATATGGAAATTGGTTTTAAATGGTTGAAATAAATGTATGCGTCCAGGATGTGCATCTGTCAGTGACATACAGTCACAGGGAGAGTTTAAAGTGTACGTGCGATTGAAATGAAGAAATAAACAAAGCATGTTGGGAAAAGTATTTAAAGTATGCGTTCTGGATGTGCATCTGCTAAGGGCATAGTTACAAGGCAAGTTTAAAATATATACGTAAATATCATTAAAACAAAACTATTGAATGAAGTATTAAAAAGAGGAAAAAAGCCTCTGGTTACGAATTACATTCACACAGAGTCTCCCTGTGAGGCTAAAGGTGTTTGTAAGCAGACATCAAGGGAGCAGGGAAAAGTAGATACCACAACCCAAACAGTGGAAGGACACACAAGTACCATGGAATGCTTAAAGGAAGGTCGAAATTAACAGAAGACGACATGGCAGAATGCGCTGCCCAATGAACAGAAACATAAATATCGACAGACCTGATTCGGATACTCGTGATTTTTGAAGTAAAAAAGGCCTTTATTTTATGTGTCACAAACACCCTACTAAAAGCCCACCAGTAAGCCCACCTGTATGTTGGTCACTGGATGTAAGGCTGTGACCGAATTATACCAGGTGATTCAAATGTAGAACATAGGAGGAAACATAGAGCAAACAATTCACTGAGGAGAAATGGGACAAGCTACGGGGCTACTCACAACTGGTCTCAAGAAATGCCACGTCCAACTGCTCATTTTTTATCTTTCTGCATCAGAGTTGTCTTGGGCCGCGCCGGTGATGTCGGGTGACTGTGGTCAGAGGTGACGGAGATATTGTCACTCATAGTCTTTGAAAAGTCACTCATAATTACACTGAAAATATTAAAATGTCACACATAGCAATCTGAAACCTTGGTAGGAACCATTGACAGAATATCGACAACCAGAATATCGCCGACAAAAATATCGTACCCCAAATATCGATGTCCAGAATATCGACGTCATATCTACATAATGGTAAGTACAAAAATATCGGGAAAAAATATCGTTGTTAAAAATATCGTTGTTAAAAATATTGGGGTTTTTTAATGTCTAAAAAATAATGTAAAATAAATTAAATAATACATATAAATAAAATAATACATATAAATAAAATAAACATTGTTGGAATTATTAGAAACTGTTTAAACTTATAACTAATACATATGGGTGTCGATTCCGATCCGGTAAAACCCGGGTACGAATGGTCGTACGGAGCGTATTCTTCGTCCGACTCGTACCCGGGCAAAACAGCTTACAAACCCGCAAGTACGATTCGTACAGAAATACCATTTCTGTACAAATCGTAAAAAACTACGTGTGGCAAAAATTTACCCACAATTCCGATCTGGGACAGCGCGTACATGACGTCCGGATGGAGTCAGGCAGTGTTTTACGGACCAGCAAGTACGATCCGTGCCCACGTCACTCCGCACCGCTCATTTTTTACGACAGCCAAAAACTCCCGCAAAATTGAGGACGACGCGAACAAGGAGTCGCGGTACGCGACGGTCAGCCATGGACCCCAACCTACGCGTCATCCCGGCCCTCATTGCCTACGACCTCATGTTCAGAAACCAACGCAGACGCCGCAGAAGGTCAGAACCACACCCAGGGGCAAAGGGGGGTGGAGGGGGGGCTGGGGCAGGAAACATAACCCCCACACAATTAAAAATGTACATATGCCCTGCACATAAATTACCTCCAGGCTCTGGTCACTCCGGGGGCGTGTCCCCAATCCCACGTCCCGCCACAACGGAAGTGGACGTGGACGCGTACCCTCACCACTACAATGGTGGTACGGACCGTACCCACGGCCCCCAGAGCGTGGGTACGGGCCGTACCACCATAGTGGCGGTGACGTAGGGGTACGCGTGGTACGGCCCGTACCCATGCCCCCAGAGCGTGGGTACGGTCCGTACCACCGTTGTAGTGGTGATGTAGGGGTACGCGTGGTACGGGCCGTACCCACGCCCCCAGAGCGTGGGTACGTGCCGTACCACGTGTACCACTACGTCACCACTACAATGGTGGTACGGACCGTACCCACGCCCCCAGAGCGTGGGTACGGGCCGTACCACGCGTACCCCTACGTCACCACTACAATGGTGGTACGGACCGTACCCACGCCCCCAGAGCGTGTGTACGGGCCGAACCACGCGTACCCCTACGTCACCACTACAATGGTGGTACGGACCGCACCCACGCTCTGGTGGTGTATGCCCAGGACAGCAGTGTACCACAGCAAGGGCGCAAGTGGGTGGGTGCAGAGGAATACCAGCAGTGGACAGGGGGTGGGTGCCCATCACTCCCAGCAGTGAACAGAGACATGGGGTGGGTGCCTATCACTCCCAGCAGTGGACAGAGACATGTGAGGGGTGTGTGCCCATCACTCCCAGCAGTGGGCAGAGACATGGGGGTGGGTGCCTATCACTCCCAGCAGTGGACAGAGACATGGGGGTTGGTGCAGAGGAATACCAGCAGTGGACAGGGACATGGGGGTGGGTGCCCATCACTCCCAGCAGTGGACAGAGACATGGGGGTGGGTGCCTATCACTCCCAGCAATGGACAGAGTCATGGGGGTGGGTACAGAGGAATACCAGCAGTGGACAGGGACATGGGGGTGGGTGCCCATCACTCCCAGCAGTGGACAGAGACATGGGGGTGGGTGCCTATCACTCCCAGCAGTGGACAGAGACATGTGAGGGGTGTGTGCCCATCACTCCCAGCAGTGAACAGAGACATGGGGGAGGGTGCCCATCACTCCCAGCAGTGGACAGAGACAGGGGGGTGGGTGCCTATCACTCCCAGCAGTGGACAGAGACATGGGGGTGGGTGCAGAGGAATACCAGCAGTGGACAGGGACATGGGGGTGGGTGCCCATCACTCCCAGCAGTGGACAGAGACATGGGGGTGGGTGCCTATCACTCCCAGCAGTGGACAGAGACATGTGAGGGGTGTGTGCCCATCACTCCCAGCAGTGGACAGAGACATGGGGGTGGGTGCCTATCACTCCCAGCAGTGGACAGAGACATGGGGGTGGGTGCAGAGGAATACCAGCAGTGGACAGGGACATGGGGGTGGGTGCCCATCACTCCCAGCAGTGGACAGAGACATGGGGGTGGGTGCCTATCACTCAAAGCAGTGGACAGAGACATGTGAGGGGTGTGTGCCCATCACTCCCAGCAGTGGACAGAGACATGGGGATGGGTGCCTATCACTCCCAGCAGTGGACAGAGACATGGTGGTGGGTGCAGAGGAATACCAGCAGTGAACAGGGACATGGGGGTGGGTGCCCATCATTCCCAGCAGTGGACAGAGACATGGGGGTGGGTGCCTATCACTCCCAGCAGTGGACAGAGACATGTGAGGGGTGTGTGCCCATCACTCCCAGCAGAGGACAGAGACATGGGGGTGGGTGCCTATCACTCCCATCAGTGGACAGAGACATGTGAGGGGTGTGTGCCCATCACTCCCAGCAGTGGACAGAGACATGGGGGTGGGTGCCCATCACTCCCAGCAGTGGACAGAGACATGGGGGTGTGTGCCTATCACTCCCAGCAGTGGACAGAGACATGGGGGTGTGTACATCAACATCAGAAGATCCCAACTCCATGGGTGTATTTACGCATCCCGAAATTTGGACTCTGTTGATAGTGCCATAACAACACATCACTGACAGCAGTGTCCCACTCCCATGAGGATGGATGTCTTTCCCCCACGGCATGACACACCACATGTGGGTGTGAGGACAAATCACACATGCATACCCACCCATGGCAGATGCATCACAATACACACACAGAGATCATGCCACAAGACTGTATGGTCATGTCAATGCCTACTAAACTAAGAGACCCAAAGGGAACACACACTGTCACGCACATCCCCGGACTGATAGGAATGTACAGATGCTGGGACAGCCACCAAGATGTTGTCTCTCATGGAAGGAATAGGGTGGAGTTCCCACAGATACAATGCCCACAATTGTGAGTCAGGTGCCCAAATACCTGCAGTACAAGTACCATATGT
This sequence comes from Triturus cristatus, assembly GCF_964204655.1. Taxonomy (NCBI): domain Eukaryota; kingdom Metazoa; phylum Chordata; class Amphibia; order Caudata; family Salamandridae; genus Triturus; species Triturus cristatus. The sequence goes on along the minus strand of NC_140585.1, from coordinate 60,629,031 downwards.
GTGCTAGGCTGGGATTACACACATGCATTGTGCGGAAAAAGGACAATGTCTCCATGAAGGCATTTCAACATACTCAATACACAAGTACAGTGACTAGCAAGGATGGCACAGACGATGCAGCTGGAGACATTGCTGAGCAGGCATGGTCAGAGTTGAAGGGATCCATCACCATCAAAGGAAATGTAGACACAGGTCAACACAACAATTGTGCAGCTCTCAGCAGGGAAGATGCAGGTGCCACAGAGGAAGGAACACTCCTAGGGACAATGTCTCCAAACACAAAGATCAGACACGACCAAAGATTCTTTCCAGAGACCTTGTGAGGGCACGCAGATACCAGGTTCCACCCCATGAGATGCAGACTACAACATTTCCATGAAACAAAACACATTCCCACAACCCCAACTCCTGGAGCCTCAGCATCAACATCAATACATGAAAGGCAAGACTTTTCTAAACTAAAAAGAAAATGCTTTATTAAGCATGAAAAAAAAAGATGTAGTAAACACAAAGATGTCCAAAGGCCAATGGCCAGTACAGTTCATTAGTCCTGGGGAGGGACACATTGCCATGCGTCTCCCCTAGCTTGCCTGCACATCACAAGACTATGGTTCATCGACTGGGGGGGGCATCATGTGGGGAAGGACCAGGCACTGCAGGGACAGGAGGGGGAAGGGTAGGTGTGGTGGGTGCAGGGACGGACGACTCCACCACAGGGGGTGGGGCAGCGCCAAAGGTGGAGGTGAGCTCGGCGCTGCACACTTCTGCCAGATCTGCAAGCGTCTCCCCTGCACCCGGAGAAACAGGTCCCAAGGAGGGGGGGGGGTCGGAGGGATGGGTTGCAGCGCTACTGGGGGAGGTGGTGGACAGGCTGGGGGACTCTACTCCCCTACCCGTGGAGTGCCTTGACCGTTTGCGCCATGGTGAACTGGTGGGGCTGAGGCCCAGCCCAGCCAAGTAGGCCTCCTTCTCCAAATCTGGGGCAGGGGAGCTGAGGGGAGTGACATCGGAGGAGTGAGTCATGTGGACGAGGACTGTGGCTGCGTGGCTGCCTGTGTGCCCCAGACCCAGTGGGTGTGCCTGCTTCCCCCTGAGTGTGCGTGTCAGGAGCTGTGCGTTTGCCCTTACGTGGTGGTGTGCTGCTTGTGTCTGTTGGGGTGGGTGTGTGGGGATGTCTTGGTGTGCTTGGGACAGGCATGGGTGTGGGACTTGTGGATGGTGCAGAGGTAGGGGGGGACGCAGCGCTGCAGGTGACCCACTGCTGCAGTCAGTGACGAGTCCAGGGACCTCAGCAACATCCGTTGGTCAGACATCGCTGATGACATGCCCTCCATGTACGACACCATCTGGGTCAGCAGTCTGGTGTGGCCATGGAGGACAGTCAGGATCGATGTCTGACCAACCTGCAACTGACGCAGAATGTCCACAGACTCAGCAGTGAGGGCAGCAGGGGTGACAGGGGCAGGGGGTGCGGTGCCTGGCACGAAGGAGACACGGTGTTGCCTAGCACGGACAGAAGGGACCTTAGCAAGTGGGAGGGCGGTGATGGAAATGGAGGGGGCGGTGACGGATGGAGTGCTGCTGCCAGCTTTAAGGAGCAGCCTCCGCCCCCTCAGGGAGTACAGCCTCAGACCCGTCAGCCTCGTAGTCAGTGTTCGTACTGGGCAGGTCCTCCGCCTCGCTCCCCTCGCCCTCCGTGCCACTTGAGTCCACCGACTCCTCTGCATTGGTGGCACCACTGCTCGATCCCTCCTCCACGTCCGTGCCGGTGTCTCCCTCGGTGTCCTCAGATGATGCTGTGGGCAAGGTGAAGAGAACGGAAAAAATCAGTCACATGTATACATCTGACACATGAGTCCAAACAAAATAGGCAACAGTGCATATCAGGAAAGGCATCATGAGTAACATCTAGAATACTCCCCACATATGTAAGCCCTGCACTCCCCAGTTGGTTCACCCACCATGCCACTTGGAAACAATGAAAATTAGGACACAACAGCAAATAACTTGAAATCACAAGATCATGAGAAGCTAGTGTCTGGAATCAGTTGAGCACAGCAAGACTATGAAGGCATGCCACCTCTTGTTCACTGTGAACGAAACAGTATTGTCGCACCCAAGGCCAAATACCACATGCCAATGCAGAAGGTGTCCCCACACTCAGAGACCTGTGAGTAATTATGAAACCCCAAAAAAATACATTGTGATTCCTGGAGAATCACAACCCTTTACACAATGGACATGTCTAGAATGTGTGAATGTAGCACTTTGTGAACAGAACACACATGTGTCTGTATAGCAGAAGTCACACAAGGAGGTGCACACCAAACCACATGTACACAGTCATTGTCTGAGCTGCCAGACTCATTCAAATAATCCACAGTTATGCAGAAATGGGGTATCAGTAAGTACATATACATGGCCCCACAGTGGTCTGGATGACTTGACACTCGTAAGTTGGTATCAGCAACAACCAAGGACTAACCCTAATGCAACCACACTGTGGGAACATGTATATGTATGAACTCCAAACAAGTTCAGTTCAAACTGTGCCTTACATTAAAATGTGCCAGCGTGTCCTTGGAAAGTGTAAAGGTGGTGTCTTGTGCACTTCCTTGGGAGACATCTGTCATGCAGGCACCTTATTGTCCTTCACAACAAAACAACAAGGTCAAGCATATGAAACATTGAGACATGTAGACAGGTGTAGTGGGTGCCAAGGGGCACTTTAATAATGTCATTAGTCACATGGCTGTCCGTCAGCTGATTACACAGTTGTCTACACATATGACCTACTGACTGTCATCTGGAGTGGCACACATGTCCACACCCAGGACAATACATGAGCTAATGGGCCTGCAATTGGTTAGAAAAAAAGCCGAGCTGTACTGTGGGGACACCCTCATGGCAAGCCAGAATGTACCCACAGATGTCAGCACACAAAGTCACAACTGTGTAGCATCTGAACCACACACATGTGCAAAAAATGGACAAGCAGGATACATGATTGTCAAAAACTGACACAGGCTACTAAGCACGAACATTAAGCACTGGCCAACATAACGGGGGCACTGCACGGTGACCTTGTGTACTGCGAATAATCACACTCAAGTCAGAACTGGCAATGATAAATCAGGGTTGAACATGTAAGCCCCTCCCGCACACACCCACCCATACCTGAGTCAATGTGACTGATACCGATCAAGAAGTGACACCTCTTATTCAGGGTTACAATGACTGTGCTTGAAGACTAGCTTCATTAACACAACATCACCTTGTAGGGCTGGCAAAACATATTTGTCACAAACAAACATCAACAGATTGTTGTGAATAGCCACACAGGCACTGCCCAGTGTGAGTATGCACAAGCAAACTGGTGTATCCCTGTCCAGTGGACACATGTAGCACACATGTGAAAAATACAACCTAGGCCAGGGAACAATGCCACAGAGGCAGAGCCATGATGAACCCACAGTGAATGTACACAGTGTCGGATGACACACATGAGAATGAGGGCAGGCTGTGTCAGGGGACTGTAGTGGGCACACTGCTCCATGGTCCTGGAATGAGCTGACTGAAACAGGAGCAACCGTCCCGGCACTATGCATATCTCCCACTAATGCACATCATGTCTGAGGCCACAACATTGGTAATGCATGCTGAAAGTCTGTTCATTAGAAACCTCACACTTCTATGTTGAGACTCAGCATCAGTGCCAACAATTATGCACCCCCAAATGACTGAATAGGACAGGGCATAGGCAGACCACCCCCACACATGATGCTGAAAGCAGTGTGCACCTTGATTAACTTGCAGCCTAGATGACCATGTGCAATAGTGATACCACACAGACCAGGTAACACATGTCAAGGAGGGGAAGGGAGGAAGAACAGCACAGATTGACTTTGGTGAACAGGATATGCACTGCACATATATACCCTGGCAGTGTATCCAGGCGACTGAGCAGCTACAAAATCTGGCGACACACAACAAACACACATGTACCTACCCCCTTCCTGCTGCTGTAACTCCTGTATCTGCCTATCCAGGTCAGGGAAGACCACCACCAGGACACGCCGCATTTGGTGGGTCAGGCGCCGGCGCCTGCCATGCTTTCGGGGAGGCTCCTCCTTCAGCATGACCCGGGCGATCCGCCGGGTCCAGCAACGGATGTCCTGCCATCTCTTCCTCATTTGTGGCAGGCGCCGACTACGACCCTCCACCGATTGCACGGCCTTGACGGCATCCTTCCAGATCTTCCCCTTGTGGTAGGCGTTTACCTGTGAGGATGACAAAGTGGGCCAACATCACTACACCTGCTCCATTTCACAGAGACACACATTTGAACATCTTTGATTTGTTGAACAGGGCATAGTATGCTGGCCACTAATAGCACCTTAGTCATAGGGACATTTTCCACTGTGGACGCACCAGTGCACCACATGGCATAGTAAGTACACAGGTGGCATGAGGGGTGCAAAACAATCCCTGATCATGGCACACACTGTGCATCCCAAGCAACACAAGGCTGATGTACAGCACCGCAAAGCAGTCACATGCCCCAGGCCACTGACGCAACCTCAGCAGAGTACACACACAGGCACAGATCAATCACTTGCCATTGGCAACAGTGGATACAAACCTCACTCTGCACATGTGCCACTTGCCAGGGGGGTGTCACAGGTGTGGGGCTAGCTCAGCAAGTCAGACACACAGCATGGCTTACTTCTCACATCAGATGGGTAGAGCAGTTGCCTCCTCCATTCAGCTGTGGTGCAACACTCCACATAGACACTCACCCACATGACAAGGAACATTCACACACATCAATGTCCAGGGGGCGTACTCATCATTTGGACACTCTCACCACTCTCACCACAGCTCCACTGAACCCACACACATCTGTGGGTGCAGTCACCTGTCACACCGGTGGGACCACTGAATCACCGCAAAACAATATAACAAGAATGCCCAAGAGGATTAGCCAGGCTGAATGTGCCATGCACTATGCAGTTAATGTCACAGTAAGCACAATGCAAGTGAGGGGTGCACACATGAACTACATTAAGGCCTGCATGAGAGACATAAGCCATCCACCCCCCCCCCTGGGACCCACTCCAACCAACATTGCATGTCTGTCACACCTGGACACAATGCCAGAAGTGACAGACACAAAAAAAGGTGCACAAGCAAAGGTAGTGGAGTCACCACTCACCTGCTCCCGTGGTCGACCATACAGCATGGGGTACCGTGGGAGGATCACATCCAGCAGGGCATCATTTTCCTCCTGTGTGAAAGGCTGGGCCCTCTCCACGGTCCTTGACATGGTTCCAGAGGGAGACAATATAGCAGCAGTGGTATCGACTGACATGTTGTGCAGGCAAGTGCCCTCTCATGGGTTCTGCCTGCCTTATATCTGCCTTGCTGGCCTATTTCATTTACAGGAGTACAGAGTGATTGGTCAGACTCATTTGTATCCTACGTTTCATCCAATCCCTTTAAACATACACCAGTGACAGACTTAGCATCTTTCGATTTTGCAGCATCATGTCAAGTCAACAACCACTTTGCAACAATGTATAATGTGGCCAACTGCTTTTTCCAGGTCACATGATGTAAAGATTTGAACTTGAAACTCGGTATCCATGACAACCAGCATGCATTTAGGCCCTAAAACTTGTCCCTCATGTGTCCCCATTGTAATTTTGAATTCCCCACACAGGTACGGTGCGTTTCACACGTACCCCTAGGGCACGATCACTACAGGGATACGGCCCGTACTCGCGCGTGTACGGTCCGTACACGCGTGAGTACGGGCCGTACACACTATAGTTGTGTTACTGTAGGCCATAGTGAGTACGGGCCGTACTCACTATGGCCTACGGTAACACAACTATAGTGTGTACTGCCCGTACTCACGCGTGTACGGACCGTACACGCGTGAGTACGGGCCTTACTCACTATGGCCTACGGTAACACAACTATAGTGTGTACAGCCCGTACTCACGCGTCCGTACACGCGTGAGTACGGGCCTTACTCACTATGGCCTACGGTAACACAACTATAGTGTGTACGGCCCGTACTCACGCGTGTACGGTCCGTACACGCGTGAGTACGGTCCATACACGCGTGAGTACGGGCCGTACTCACTATGGCCTACGGTAACACAACTATAGTGTGTACGGCCCGTACTCACGCGTGTACGGTCCGTACACAGTTGAGTACGGGCCTCTCCCCAGACGAATGCCAGACCTGGATGCCATGCGTGAACATGACTGCATACGCAGATACCGCTTCTCGCAAGAGTTGATAGAGAACTTGGCCCGCCGGCTTGAACCACACCTCCAACCACAACACAGGTATCCTACAGCTCTGACACCCAAGATGAAGGTAATGGCAGCCCTACATTTTTTTGCCACCGGCACGTTTCAATTGACCATAGCTGATGTTGGTGGCATGTCCCAGACAATGTTCAGCCGTGTCCTGCATGATGTTTTAGAAGCATCCATTTTCCCACTCGTGAACAGTTGACACGTGTCAAGGGTGAGTTCTATGCCCTGGGAGGGATGCCTCACGTAATCGGGGCCATTGATGGGACACATGTTGCTTTGGTACCACCACAGGCACAGGAGGTAGCCTTTAGGAACCACAAACATTACCACTCTATCAATGCCCTTGTGGTGTGTCTAGCTAACATGTTGATTTCCCATGTCTGTGCCCGTTTTCCAGGGTCCGTACACGATGCCTACATCATGAGGCGTAGCAGGGTGCCAGAAATGATGCTGCAGCTGCACGCGGAACGAGCATGTCTTGTTGGTGGGTATACTCTGTTAGTCCTGTATTTATCGCTATCTTTGTATCTTACGGCATTTCCTGACCCACTTCTTCACATGATGTTTCCATGTAGGGGACTCTGGCTATCCCAACATGCCATGGCTGATGACGCCTCTCCGCAACCCCAGAACAGCCGCAGAACACCGGTACAACGACACCCATGGGCAGACGAGGCGCGTGATTGAGAGGACGTTTGGACTCCTGAGGAGCAGATTCGGTGCCTCCACAAGACCGGCGGCGCACTCCCATATGCCCCGGTGAAGGTCTGCAAAATCTTCCTTGTGTGCTGCATGATTCACAACATGGCAGTGGAGAAGGCCGTGCTACTCATCCTTGATCCGGATGAGCAGGATCAATCACCCGTGGAGGATGAAGGGCTTGGGCACGGGGCAAGTGAGGATGAGGATGAGGATGAGGACATCCGGAGTCAGCTTATCCGCAACTTCTTCTCATAATGGTGAGTCCCTGTGTCTGAGTGTGCACGCTTTCAGCATTGTGTGGCATGTGTTGCAATGTGTGTGTCCAGCTGACTGTGTGCTAAGTGACTTGGAGGTGTGTTCTGATGTGTCATTCTAGTGATGATGTAATTCCACACATTTTAGCTGGGACACAAAATTCTTTTAAGAGCATGGTGACAACATCATTCCTGTAAAGTACATGTCCATGTCTGCGGATTACTAGCTCTTAGCTGACTTGTTGTGTGTCTGTCCTCCACAGGTTCTTGCGGCTGTCGTCTGCTCATGTCATCATTGCCCTCCTGCTATTCCTCATGAGTATTGCAACGTGTGCTGGATCAGTTACATGCACGGACATGGTGAAAAGTCATTTTGGGTAAGGAGTGCAGCAAGGCATTTTGTGGGTGGTACGTGTTTGTGATATGTGGGGACTGCTCCTGTGCATGTTGTGTTACCATTTTTTTTTTTTTTTTTTAAAACCTTTATTGTTCACAGTGTCATTATCCCATAGCGTACATGCACCAACCAAAGTGGCAAGTCAATTAGGCAATAGGTATATGCATCCAGTCAGTATGACACAGCCATCCAGCCGACAACCCGGGGGTCCGGCGGCGTTATACACGTTGGCATTAGTACAGTCAGTAGATGCGTGGTTTGATTAATCAGCAGGTCTGTTTTGTGTTTTTTGGTGTTTTGTTGTGGTGTACCTTATTCGCAGTGTCAGCAACAAAGATGGCGCTATATACCAGCCCGCATCGCGGCCACCGCGGTCGCCACCCAGGCCCCTGTCTAGAGTTGTGCAGGTCATCGCGGTTAACCTCAAGCGGAAGGGCCTCTGGTCAGCTCAGCGTCAGCGTCATTCTCGCAGTGCAGGCCGGAGCGCGACAACCGTGTGTCGGTATAGCTCACTGAGACATAGAAGCTAACGCTTAAGTCCGGCAGATCCAATCTGCAGCTTTGCAATTCAAGTCCATGTGTGGGCCGCTCGGCGCGCATCCGACTCCCCAGCGCAACGTCCGTAGAGCCGCTGTGTGTCTGGGTACGTCCAGTATGCAACACAATGTGCCCCTAGCAAGGCCTTTCTGCACGTTTTGGACGTACCCGTCCCTGGTAGGGTACGCATGTCATCGCTGCTCCGCTGCCAGTGAACAGGGTACGCTAATTAGGGTAGCGCTTCGGGGGCGCCGGACGGCGTATCCATCGTCTACTATCTGTGATTAGGTAGAAATCCGGTCAGAGAACGTGACCAGTAATCAAACTGTTCCCTACGCATATGCAGCGTTAGGGGGAGTAGGGGTTAGGGTCATAAATGCAGGTAGGGTCAAGGGGGAGAGGGGGGGGATTGGAGATCATCTTGCGTGTGAGCGGGGGGGCCAGCAGTTATCGGGTGGGGCACAGCTGGCCTGCGCGGTGCACGCGGGAAGTGCATGTTGTGTTACCATGCATACATGTCAACTCACCATGGGGCACATGACGTGTTGCATGGCTCCCATGAATTGATAGTCACCCTTACTGACAGTCATCTGTAATCGTTTGTGGATTCTGATGAAGGCATCAATGTGTGTATAACGTCCCTCAGGAACATACGGGATGCTAATGGTGGACATAGTGTGGACATCCCCATATGAGGCTCAATGGGGAATTGCAGACTCTCCATGTGCAGCAAGGGGTGTGAGGCTCAACCCCTTCACTTGTGTGCCAGCTCAGTAGGATTTACCACATCTGTGTGTTGAAGGGGGTGTCCAGTGTAGGTCCCACATGGTCAGCCTAATGACCTGTGAGTCTGTTCCAATTGATGCATTTCCCTTTTTGTGAGCCTGAGTAATAAAGGTGTACATCACACTCCAAGGTGCCTCATCTCTGTCAATGCAGGTCTCTTGCCACTTTGCATGCGGCATATCTGGCATAGTTGTGGAAGATTATGCATAGGAGTCCATGTGTAGGTTAGCAACATGCATGCAGTTGCTCATGGATTAGGATCCCTATTGGGCATGAAGTACATGGTAGTGTATGTTTTGTGGCATGTTGGTCCACACAATGGGCCATCAACACCTGCTGAGGGTGTGTCTTCTGTACGCATGTCGGCCTTCAGTTTCCTGATCCGGTGTAATGCTTCTCTGGTGATTGTGCATGCATTGTGTCTGGGTGTGCCATGTGACACTGGACACTCCTTACTTTACACACGTGCCTGTTGCAGTTGTCCTTCTGACATCCTAGTCTTTGTGTGCAAATTCGGGCATTTTGCAAGGAGATGGCGCCTGCTGCTGCGGCCCCTGCAGCAAGGGCCCGCAGAGTATCCAGATTTGGCAACACACACGCCTCCAAGATGCTCCTCACTTCCTCCCTCCACCCATTCATTTGGCTGTCCTCAGCTTGTCTATGCCACTGTTGCAGCCACGCGGTGGCAAAGGCTGGACCATCAGCACATGCAAGGTGCACATTGCATTGCACCACCATCCTGTCCTTGCATAACCCACATCACTCTACAGTCTGATGTAGCAGCCACACTCCGAGCTATGTCCATCCGCACATCTAACGCCTGCTGTCAGACATACCCTGGGCACACACACGACACCTTTGCATGCTGAGTGTGCAACTCCAACTGCCTACACTGCGCTGCCCCGCCTTCCAGGCCCTGTCCCACCAACCAGGTCACGTCCCTGATACTCGCCACCGGCTCTGTAGCCCAGCAAGGGCATGGGAGGGGGACTCGAGGCTTAAGCATGTAGTTTGGTGTCATCGTCTGGCACATGGCACAGGTATCATCTCTCAGCATGTCAATCGACAGAGTGTCCAGGACCCCCCTTTCCACCATCACATGCGCACAGCACCTCATCATCAGCTCGTATGCCATTGACAGCCAGGTGCTCCTCACCCTCAACAAAGACACAGACATTGGCAGTTCCAACCTTCAAGTATGCATGAGATCCATTGATGAATGGCTGAACACAAGCCACCTGAGGCTGGACTTGTACAGGACTGAGGTGATCATCTGAGGATTGTCCCCTTCCAGCTGGGTCAAGTGCTTGTGTCCCACCCGCAAGAGCCCTGCACAAGCACCCAGTGGCCACACACACAAGATGGTGTGCATCATGTTTTGCTCGCTCACATTTGCCATGCTAGTCCACTGCATCTGTACCTCATGCTGCAACGCCCTCTGCATTATGCACATGATCCACAGATAGATCCACTCCAAGGAAAGACAGACCATCCCCCATGTCCATGACAACATCCGTGTCAAATACTGCCCTGCCCTCTACAGAGCAAGTACATCCAAACTCCAAGGAAACTTGTCCACATCCAGAGTGCATCTGCACACCTCAGCTGCAACGCCCTGCGCCCCAGCCTCCTCACCTTCCACCATAGATAGCTGCAATGGATCACTGTCTGCTGCAGGATGACCTCCACACTCCACACCCACACTCAGGAGGCAGTCCACAACCCCGAAGCCAAACCATCCTTGTACGTCTGTCATCCTTGATCCCGTTGGCCCATCTCCTTGCATCCAACCTTGCCCTGGCCACCGTTCTTCACATCCACCGTACTCCAGCATACAGGACATTGTTCTCCCACCTGGCCACACATACCTGGGACTCCCTCCCCGGGAAACTCCACATGAGCCATGACCTCTACGCCTTGATGATCATCTCCCAAATAGGTCTGTCCGCACAGTTTTGCAAGCCCCCCCCTCAGCAGCCTGAGGCCATCACGGGTGAGTGTTGTGCTTCATGCCTACATTGAATGATACCTTGTGACCCATGTGTGTCCTGTACCAGACTCTGATCCCCAGGGTATGGATGGCTGGAGTTAGTTCAACACTCAGGCATAGTTTGACATTTCCACACACATATGTGGTTGAATAATGCAAAATGACAGGAACGTCTCATGACCAAAGTAATATATTTATTTGCGGTGGGGTAGGTGTTTTGGTGGATGAAATTAGGTGCTCTACCGGGGGAATAGAATCCAAAGTTCACAGGGGGAGATGGTATCCTTGGCATTGGAAGTTATCAGAGTCCAGACCACAGTGTTGGTCATCATTGGTCAGACTATGACCAGCAAGTCCATGTGGCAGAATATGTCATTGTATGAGGTGCTGCTGTTGCGCCAGAGGGCCGGGTGCCAGGCCAGGTGACCTGGGAGATGGGGATGGTCCGCCGACTCTCACGGTCTTTTCCGTGGACGACCCACCTTCCTCCGGGGACCCTCAGATGCAGGCCTTGACGGTGCTTGGGACGCTCCATCAGACGAATCCTCCTCCTCCTCCTCCCTCCCTGTGTCTGGTGCTGTTCTACGCAGAACGATGGATTAACCCAGATCTCTTGACTGGGGGAGAATGTCTGCATTGTCAGCATTCCGTCCATCATTTGTTTGTTGTAACGCTTTTCGCCCTAAGTGGGATGGGTATTCCCAGACGTGGGACCCGCGCTCACTAAGCCACTGGAGTCAAGCTATCCTGGCTGATGACGGCTGATAGCCAGAAACCGGTCCTAGGATGCTTGATTCCGGTCCAGGGAAGACATGGCTTGGCAGTTCGGGCTGGACTGTTCCCATGAGGCACAGGGTCAAGACTGATTTGCATATGGCCATGTCTGAACTGGGGTGGCGTAGTGGGCAAAAGAACGATGGATTTAACCCAGATCTCTTGACTGGGGGAGAATGTCTGCATTGTCAGCATTCCGTCCATCATTTGTTTGTTGTACCGCTTTTCGCCCTAAGTGGGATGGGTATTCCCAGACGTGGGACCCGTGCTCACTACGCCACTGGAGTCAAGCTATCCTGGTTGATGACGGCTGATAGCCAGAAACCGGTTCTAGGATGCTTGATTCCGGTCCAGGGAAGACATGGCTTGGCAGTTCGGGCTGGACTGTTCCCATGAGGAACAGGGTCAAGACTGATTTGCATATGGCCATGTCTGAACTGGGGTGGCGTAGTGGGCAAAAGAACGATGGATTTAACCCAGATCTCTTGACTGGGGGAGAATGTCTGCATTGTCAGCATTCCGTCCATCATTTGTTTGTTGTACCGCTTTTCGCCCTAAGTGGGATGGGTATTCCCAGACGTGGGACCCGTGCTCACTACGCCACTGGAGTCAAGCTATCCTGGCTGATGACGGCTGATAGCCAGAAACCGGTCCTAGGATGCTTGATTCCGGTCCAGGGAAGACATGGCTTGGCAGTTCGGGCTGGACTGTTCCCATGAGGCACAGGGTCAAGACTGATTTGCATATGGCCATGTCTGAACTGGGGTGGCGTAGTGGGCAAAAGAACAATGGATTTAACCCAGATCTCTTGACTGGGGGAGAATGTCTGCATTGTCAGCATTCCGTCCATCATTTGTTTGTTGTAACGCTTTTCGCCCTAAGTGGGATGGGTATTCCCAGACGTGGGACCCGTGCTCACTACGCCACTGGAGTCAAGCTATCCTGGCTGATGACGGCTGATAGCCAGAAACCGGTCCTAGGATGCTTGATTCCGGTCCAGGGAAGACATGGCTTGGCAGTTCGGGCTGGACTGTTCCCATGAGGCACAGGGTCAAGACTGATTTGCATATGGCCATGTCTGAACTGGGGTGGCGTAGTGGGCAAAAGAACGATGGATTTAACCCAGATCTCTTGACTGGGGGAGAATGTCTGCATTGTCAGCATTCCGTCCATCATTTGTTTGTTGTAACGCTTTTCGCCCTAAGTGGGATGGGTATTCCCTGACGTGGGACCCGTGCTCACTACGCCACTGGAGTCAAGCTATCCTGGCTGATGACGGCTGATAGCCAGAAACCGGTCCTAGGATGCTTGATTCTGGTCCAGGGAAGACATGGCTTGGTAGTTCGGGCTGGACTGTTCCCATGAGGCACAGGGTCAAGACTGATTTGCATATGGCCATGTCTGAACTGGGGTGGCGTAGTGGGCAAAAGAACGATGGATTTAACCCAGATCTCTTGACTGGGGGAGAATGTCTGCATTGTCAGCATTCCGTCCATCATTTGTTTGTTGTAACGCTTTTCGCCCTAAGTGGGATGGGTATTCCCAGACGTGGGACCCGTGCTCACTACGCCACTGGAGTCAAGCTATCCTGGCTGATGACGGCTGATAGCCAGAAACCGGTCCTAGGATGCTTGATTCCGGTCCAGGGAAGACATGGCTTGGCAGTTCGGGCTGGACTGTTCCCATGAGGCACAGGGTCAAGACTGATTTGCATATGGCCATGTCTGAACTGGGGTGGCGTAGTGGGCAAAAGAACGATGGATTTAACCCAGATCTCTTGACTGGGGGAGAATGTCTGCATTATCAGCATTCCGTCCATCATTTGTTTGTTGTAACGTTCTACGCCTGGTGGCACAGGGAAGGTTGCCCAAGCTTTGACGGAGTGATTGTCTCATGTCCCTGTGCACCGCCAGGAGCTCAGCCAGTCTTTCCTCCATCCGTCCTTGGTGTTGTTGATGACTGGCATGATGCTCGACCTGCAGGTTCTTTATCTCATCGAGGGTCCCCTGCATCTCTCAGAGTCTTGACACGACCTGGTTGATGCCTCTGGTGTCACGCCGGTATGTGTCCAGGATGTTGCGTATGTGTGACATACCGGTGTGCTGAGCTGGCTGGTCATGTTCGCGCCTCCGCCTGCCTCCACCCCCACCACCCCTGCCCACTTGAGCCTGTCCTGACGTTGTGGGCACATCGGGTCTACGGGAACCCTGAGGGATAGCATTTGCAGGGCTGCCTGCCTCCTCCTGGGTGCCCGGAGAACCTTGTCCCTCCTGGTCAGACTGGCTCTGTTGTTCAGTGCGAGCAGGGCTCCTGGGTGTGTCCTGGGATGTGGCAGGAATGGGGTGGTGGTTGGCACAGATGTACCTGACGCAGGTGCTGCAGGGGCTTGGGCACCAGAGGGACCAGGTTGGTCGGGGTCATCCACGGAGTCGTCGCTGCTGGTGAGATCATCTTCACGCGGAGTCTGGGATTGTGATTGTTCGCCCCCAGTGTTGGGGGGAGATCGACGACGTTGCCCTGTGTGTGAGAGAGAGACAATGTTAATGGTGTTTCATGCAACATCTATGTTTCATACATATTCAAGTTGACACAGTTCCTCCAGGTAGTTGGATGTGCCTAGCATTCCTCTCAATGTCCACTTGGGGATGGGTATGTTGCGGGGCACAGATCGGGATGTTCTCCTGAGTGTTTGACCCGTAGATTGTTGGCTATGATGCTTCTTTGGCTATGGATTGGTCTTGTTGTGTCACATGTCCATTGTGAGAGTGTGTAAATCCGTTGCCTGCCCCGGGGGTGTGTGCTTGTGTAAGGGGGGGTGTGACCGGGCCCGCTGTCGTGTGTTGTGTGAGTTGTCATTGGGTCTCCCAGGTGATGTGTGTGTCCCCTCATGGTGCATGCTGGCATGACAGTGAGTGTGAGTTCCTGTGCTAGATACCTGTGCTTATGGAGTTGGTGTTTGAGTGTACAGTGGTCCCAGGAGGGCCTTGTGCTGCATGCAGCAGGGCCAAGTGTCAGCTACCTTGTCAGTACTTTGCCAGTCCCTGTGCATTGTGCATGGGTATGTGCCTATGCCATATGAGCTGAGGGCATTGGTGTCTGCGTCTCATTTTCACAATGTGTTGTGTGTGGCCCACCCTCCCAGCCTCCCGGACATCCAGTCTTGTGTTTGTGGTTGTTGTAGCCTTGGACATGGCCTTGCCTTGATTTGTGAAGGGTGCATGGAGACGTTAGTGGCATGAGCGTGGTTTTTGAGTGTGGTTGTGTGCGGTGAGTGCTTGGGGGAAGTTGCATGCATTTGGTGTATTTGTGGTGTGGACCCCATTGCCCCCATGTTACGTCATTTGTTTGTGTACTCAAGAGGTACGGGTCTGCGGGGCGGCCCACCTCCAGTGATGTTACTCTGGGCATATTCTTCATTCATTTTCCTCTTGACCGCCCTGCGCAGATCGTACCACCTGGCTTGGCATTCATGCATGGTCCTTCGGATGGGCGCAACAGCATTCACCTTATCGACAATCCTCTGCCACATGGCAGATTTTTCAGCTGTGCTGGTCTGTCTGACCAATGTTCCAAACAGCTGTGGCTCCACTCTGATGACTTCGTTGACAAGGAGGTCCAGCTCCGCCATTGGGAACTTTGGATTCTTGTCTGTGGGCATGGTGTGGGGTGTGAGTGTGGGTGTGGATGGTTGTGGGTGTGTGGGTGTGAATGTGACAGTGTGTGTGTGAATGTGAAGAGGGGGATGTTTGTGAAGGAGGTTGTGTGAAGGTGTGTGAGTGAAGGTGTAGTTAAGGTCTGAGTTCTGTTGAGTTGTTTGTGTGTGGGGTCTGGCAGCAGTGGGTCTGTTGCAAAGGCTCATGGGTTGTGTGTGTGGGCCCTTTTTATTGGTCCATTTTTGGGTGTGGCTGTGTTTGAATTTTGGTGGGTGTGTTATAAGAGGTGGCTGTGATTTTGGGCCTCTGTTTGCCTGTTTGGATGTGCCAGGTCAGTCATTGAGATGTATTTTGTCATGTAGACGTGTTTTGTGGTGTTGTGCGAGTCAAATTGACCCTCCTTGTGCTGTTTTACAGTGTCCTGGTTCTGTACGAGTTTTTTTCGCGTAGGTACGGTCCGTACATACGCAATGCTGGGTGAGGGTGCTGGGGTACGGTGTTGGAGTGCGGCGTGTACATGCGGTGGGGGTTCGGTGCGTACATGTGCGGGCCTGGGGTACGGTGCATACATGCGGAGGTACGACGCGTACATGCGGGGGTGAGGCGCGTACATGGGGGTGGATGGCACGTATGGGTGTGGGCCTGGGGTAGGGCGCGTACATGGGGGGTGTTAGGCGCGTACATGGGGGGGTGTTAGGCGCGTACATGGGGGGTACGGCACTTACATGTGGGGGGTACGGCGCGTACATGCGGGGGAGGTGTTAGGCGCGTACATGGGGGGGTACAGCGCTTACATGGGGGGTACGGCGCATACAGGTGCGGGCCTGGGGTACGGCGAGTACATGGGGGGTTAGGCTCGTACATGGGGGTGTACGGCGCTTTCATGGGGGGCGGCGTGTACAGGTGCGGGGCTGGGGTACAGTGCGGACAGGGGTGTGTGCGGTGCTGACATGTTGGGGGCTAGGGGGGCTGTACGGCTCGTACATGGGCATAAGTTTACCCGTGTACATGTGTGCTACGGCGTTAGGTCCGTACGGGCCATTTTACGTGCGATTGTGTATTCGGACAGACGGTCAGGATCGTACTTGCGCGCTCGGATTTGTGTTTTACGATTTGCACGTAAAAATGTCCGGCTCCCTCTCGTACACTTTTCCCGACGATATTCGGACGTAAACAGTTTCCGACGCCCTCTCGTAGACTTTTCCCAACGCTATTCGTAGTTATTTTTCAGGTACGATTCGTACTTGGCTGTTTGTACGGTACTTGTACGACTCATACGTAAAAAAATACGGATACGGGTCGTACGCAAATTTTTTTTAACGGATCGGAATTGGCACCATAATGGAAAAATAAATTAAACATACATATATATAAAATATAATATATATATTTGCTTAATATTAATTAATAATTATTTAATAAATTATAAATTGGTACAAACATAT
Organism: Triturus cristatus; assembly: GCF_964204655.1. Lineage (NCBI taxonomy): Eukaryota > Metazoa > Chordata > Amphibia > Caudata > Salamandridae > Triturus > Triturus cristatus. The sequence continues at coordinate 60,612,160 of NC_140585.1, read as the reverse complement.
TAAAAATTATAAATGGATACAGATACACATACACCAATAACATAAAAAATAGCATGTATATGTATATATATATATATATATATAGAACCAAAGTCCTGAACTCCCCAGTAGGACAAAGGGAGCTGCAAACAGGTAAGGACCTCTTCACCACGCACAATATATATATATATATATATATATATATATATATATATATATTCACTTAAAAAACCATAGGTTTCACACATGTTATAGTTAGCTGGACATTTCACGCGTAAAAAACCAATGAAATTCCCCCGTTATAGTTAGTGCAGGCAACTATAACTCACGCGACCGCAATCCTCTGCTGATGACGTCAGATATTACATCACTGTATTTAGACACTTATTTACCCATGTCTTCTTCCATTAATCTTTAGCTATACATATATTACAAATATTTATTTTTCATAAAGACACATATGTCATCAGTGATGTAATATCTGACGTCATCAGCAGAGGATTGCGGTCGCGTGAGTTATAGTTGCCTGCACTAACTATAACGGGGGAATTTCATTGGTTTTTTACGAGTGAAATGTCCAGCTAACTATAACATGTGTGAAACCTATGGTTTTTTAAGTGAATTTGCAAGGTTCTTTAAATGCTAATTCGTAACTATAACGTGTGTGAAACCTATGGTTTTTTCAGTGAATTTGTACGTTTTTTTAAATGCTAAGTTATGTATTTCAGGTTTATCACCGTGCGCGCACCGTGCGCGCGCTGTGGGCGCTCCGAGCACCCACGGTTCGGCGTGCGCGCACCGTGCGCGCACCTAGCGATTTAAAAAAATAAATAAATAAATATTTCGCACTTGGGGGTCCTTCTGTGACCCCCTGACCAAGGCTAGGGGGTCAGGAACTGTCCACTCTGCCCCCTTTTCACGTTCTCCACCTTTTTTTTTCACCCCTTCAGACTGCGAGAGACAAAATGGCGGCCGACACTTCCTGGTTTCGACCGATTCGAATGTTTACCGACATCTAACAACCAATCAGAATTGCGCTCACGCACGGCAGGGTGCGCGCACGGTGCGCGCGTATAGATATTGATATGCTTTTAAATGCTATTTTCTCAGGAAATACTGAATAGATTTACACCTGCAAAAGGCACTTCCTTGACCTTATGGCTACCTCTCTGCCAAATTTCACGTAATTCTGTTCAGCCGTTCGGGCTGTAGCTGCGACTAAAGATCCTATGGAAAAATGCATGGGGAAAACGCGTTTTGGGACCCCCTGTTTTTCTCGGCCCCCGCTTAACGAATCACCCCGAGACTTTCAGGGTAGGGGCTGAACGGAGGGCCCCATTAGTTTTGAAAATTTCGCGAGCATTTGTCAACCGGCGCCAAAGTTATTCAAAATAGAATTTTCAGATTTCCTATGGAAACAAGGTTGTAACTATATCTATCTACTGGCGACCGCCAGTAGATTATATATATATATATATATATATATATATATATTCAGTGAAAAAACCATAGGTTTCACACACGTTATAGTTAGGAATTAGCATTTAAAAAACCTTAGAAATTCAGTGAAAAAACCATAGGTTTCACACATGTTATAGTTAGCTGGACATTTTACTCGTAAAAAACCAATGAAATTGCCCCGTTATAGTTAGTTCAGCTAACTATAACTCGCGCGCCCGCAATGCACTGCTGATGACGTCACATATTACATCACTCATGACATGGTCAGTGACATCACTCATGACATCACTGATGACATCTCAAATGACATCACTGATGACATCACTGATGACATCATCCAGAGAATGTGTGTTTTTCTGAAAATTACATATGTTTTATATTTATGTATATCTCAAGGTCAATGGAAGAATAAATGGGTATATAAGTGTCTAAATGGATGCTTTTTTTTTGAAAAATTGATTGTATAACTGACTGATTAAGTGTATCTTAGTGAATACATGGCTTAGTGAGTAATGTTTAAATATGTAAATATCTGTATCAGTCTCTCACTTTGTGTATAAGTGGCTGCATGGGTTGGTGAGTAGATACATGGGTGTCTATATAGGTTATTAGTTGGTTTTTTGAGTATCAGTCTGAGTGTCTGCATGGTACGGTGGGGGGTATTACGTAGTGCATAGATGCATGAATGAGTGACTCACTGTTTGTATGTGTTGAAGACAGCATGTGTGCAGGACTGTATGGGTGGATGAGTGTGTGTATGGGTGTGTTAGTGAGTGAATGACTGTCTCAATAGTGTCTTCAGGAGTAACTACATATGTTTTAAACTAGTATATGTGAGTATTGGTGTATATATGTGAGTATATATGAGAGGGAGAGATTGAAAGAGTTCCTGTATGAATAAGTATGTGTTTCTATAAGTGATTGTTTAAAAGACTAAGTATGTGTAAGTTTCCGTAGAAGTAAGTATGGTGGTGTGTGTATTACTGTATATGCAAGTAAATGTATGTTTTATTCTTTTTTAGCATGAGTGACTATGTGTGTGAGTAACTCTATGGATGAGTGGCATTGTGTAAAAGGATGTATAGATGTATGAGTACATATGATGAGTGCGTACATGTATGAGTGACTGTGTAGGACTGTTGGTGAATGAGTGGATGTGTATGTGGATCTTTGAATTACTGAAGAGGTTGTTGTAACTGGTATTGGTATGTCCATTGTTTTGAAATTTTTAGTCTCTTTTTTTGAATGTGTGTATCAAAGCTTATATTAAGGTGAGAGGAGGTCTGCCACTCTATCACAAGGATGATGTCATCAGTGATGTCATCAGTGATGTCATTTGAGATGTCATCAGTGATGTCATGAGTGATGTCACTGACCATGTCATGAGTGATGTAATATGTGACGTCATCAGCAGTGCATTGCGGGCGCGCGAGTTATAGTTAGCTGAACTAACTATAACGGGGCAATTTCATTGGTTTTTTACGAGTAAAATGTCCAGCTAACTATAACATGTGTGAAACCTATGGTTTTTTCACTGAATTTCTAAGGTTTTTTAAATGCTAATTCCTAACTATAACGTGTGTGAAACCTATGGTTTTTTCACTGAATTTCTAAGGTTTTTTAAATGCTAATTCCTAACTATAACGTGTGTGAAACCTATGGTTTTTTCAGTGAATTTCTAAGGTTTTTTAAATGCTAATTCCTAACTATAACGTGTGTGAAACCCATGTTTTTTTCAGTGAATTTGCAAGGTTTTTTAAATGCTATTTTTTGTTTTTTTTCTTCATTTTTTTCAAACATATTTTTAATTTAATTTTTTACCTTTTATAAAGACTATGTTTATTTTTTTAAAATCATTAAATATTTATTTTAAATAAATTTTTTAAAATAAACAAGTGACATTTATTTCCAGATTTTTTTTTTTTTTTTTTTTTTTTTTTATAGTACGCGTACCGTAAGCTCACGGTAAGCGTACGGTTTACGCACCGTCCGTAATCTATCTACGCTGCTTGCGTATAGTTACGTACTTTGCGTAGCGCGCGTACTGCGCGTGGGACGCGTGCGCGCTTACGCAACACGCGCACGTTACGCGGAAGTGCCGGGAAATGACTGTTATGCGCATGCGCGCAAGCGCGTGTCTTTTTTACGCGCACGCGTACTTTTTGCCGTAAGCGTACCGTAAGCGTACCGTAAGCGTACGGTAGGTCATGTGATCTTGAAACACAACTTTTGATTGGTTGAAACTACTTTCAGTTCTAGAACTCTCCTACACCACACCCATTCCCCTCATTTCTGCTTGTGATCCCTTGGGAGAAGGAGCTGGTTTGTCTTTGGGATACGATGGCAGAACAGCAGAGCTCTTCTGAGAGTGAGGCTAGCACCAGCAGCACTGTCTTGAGGCAGAGAGCGAGGAAAGTAAAACCTTCTTATGTTTGGGATTATTTTACTTTTCCAGAAGGCCAGCAAAAGGTGAATGCACCCTTAGTTACTTGCAAGCTGTGTAAGCGTGTACTTTCTAGAGGTAATCCTGACAGGAAGTATTCCTTTGGGAATCACACCATGATGAGGCACCTCAAGGATGTACACAAAAGGACACATGCTCAACTTTTTGGAGGTAACTCTTCAGAAAGACGAGCCAGTACATCCACAGCAGCTCAGCCTGGACCATCACCTGCAGAGCTTACTCCTTCTTCTGCAGCTCAGGTGAGCCCTTCATCTGTGGGGGGAGAATCTCCTTTTGCTGGCCCTCTGGAAATGAACCCTCGATTTCGGAAGGTTGATATTCATTGCACATTTTGTAAAGCTCTAATTTGTTATAGGGAGACCAGTGTTTCCCTAGTGAATAACAAAATAGATCAGCACATTTGTAGCTTTGAATGATTTTCCCATGGTTCCTTTCCTCTGTCCCTGCATGAACACAACGGTTCTTTTAAGAGCCAACCTTATCTTTCATCTTTTTTTTACATTTTTTTTTAAAAACTTTTTTTTTTTTTTTTTACCGTACGCGTACGGTAAGCGTACCTTTTTTTTTATTTTTTAAAAAAAACACTAAAAATCATTTTTCACATTACAAGGTCCTTGAAAGACTACAATTATTACTATTGACTTACCATACTCACTGAAAAAAATATTTATTCATTTGTTTTTTTAAAAAATAGTTTTTAAAATGGTTGTAGTTTACGAAAATTTTCTATATCGATCTGAAAAAAAAGAAAAAAGTATTAATATTTTTAAAACATTTTATAATACAGTACACATATTTACATTTTTTTCCAAAAAATATTTTTGCCTTATTTTTGCTGTTTTCAGAATATATTGCATTTCACTATAAATTGTGAAAGCAATTGCATTCATCATTTTACAGCGGGCAAAAAAAAATAACAATCTCAAAGATTGTATTAAAAAAGCCCAGAATCTCTTCTCACTTAAACTTATCATTACAGAAATGCATATTATTCTTAAAAAATATCATCTAAAAACAATACTTTTTTCTTTAAAATACCGTCTGATATTTTTGTTTCAGGAGTATAATCACAATATTATATCTCAAATAACTCCAAAATACATCTGATTTTATTTCCTTTAGGCCAAATTGTATTTTTTTTTTTCCCTGGAATAAATTTCCAAGGGAAAACCATTAAAATTCTAAAGTTTAATCTGTCCAGATCTCACCGATTCTCTGTAACATTTTGGTTCACAAAAATTTTTTGAATTATTTATTTAGTCCACAATAGAATTGCTTACTTTTCCACATGGCCAAATAGTAATTTTTTAAATCATTTTTGTAAAAATTTCCAATGGCAGTCCAATAGCATTCCAAAATTTAAAATGTGCAGAAGTTACCGTTTATCTCTAAATTATTGGTTTTTCAAAATTGCATGAAAAATTTAAAAAGTCCACATTACAATTGGTTATCTTTCCAAGCTGTTTTTTTTTCAGACCACCACCGTGTGTATTCTCTGTGACTGCCTACACTCCAGCAGGGGCAACCAGCCTTAGTGATGCTGAATGTATTTGCATTACAGACTTAAACCTGAAAACCCCACTCGCTTCTAATTACTGTGCATGACTATACATGGCAAGCACATGGGTGTGTGCTAAGCCTCTGCTTCTTCCCCCAAAAATTCGCTCCTCTTTTCCATCTACTGCAACTGTGAAATCACCAGAGCAAGACGCAATAAATTTCTGCCTATAATTCTTCTATGCACACAGAGTCATGTTTTCACATAAGTGCCAAAACGAAATTTCTTTGCCAATTTGAAAGCACACTTACTGCTCTTTTTTTTTCGGGCCAAGTGAAAATCTCTTTTTACACTTTGAAATCACTTTTACAGACTGACACATTCTGAAACCTTTTTTTTAAATTTATTTAAATGCACATGTCCAAGCTGTTTTTTTTTCAGACCACCACCGTGTGTATTCTCTGTGACTGCCTACACTCCAGCAGGGGCAACCAGCCTTAGTGATGCTGAATGTATTTGCATTACAGACTTAAACCTGAAAACCCCACTCGCTTCTAATTACTGTGCATGACTATACATGGCAAGCACATGGGTGTGTGCTAAGCCTCTGCTTCTTCCCCCAAAAATTCGCTCCTCTTTTCCATCTACTGCAACTGTGAAATCACCAGAGCAAGACGCAATACATTTCTGCCTATAATTCTTCTATGCACACAGAGTCATGTTTTCACATAAGTGCCAAAACGAAATTTCTTTGCCAATTTGAAAGCACACTTACTGCTCTTTTTTTTTCGGGCCAAGTGAAAATCTCTTTTACAGACTGACACATTATGAATCCACCATGTGTAACTACAACAAAAACAATTCCCATTTCTATTATTCATTTCTTAAGTTACCACATACATCCCCTCTCAAACTGTAAACTCACCTTTAAATTTAGTTAGTTGTGAAAGAAATGTGTCACTCAAACAGCAGATTATCAGAGCCAGGATCTCTGTTCTGTACACCTCTCTCCTCTCAGCAGAACCAGATAATGGCAAACTTTCCCTCTATTTTTCCACACATATACATGTAAGTTTCAAATCTCAGTGCTTCCCCCTTTTTTTCAAATGTAATGACACATTTCTATTGGTTGAAAACCAACCCTTTTCCAAAAGTACCCTGCCCCCAACTTGACTTCTGCCTACTACCCTTCCCCCAACTTGACTTCTGCCTGCTACCATAGCAACAGCTCATGGAACACTGCTGTGTGCAGTTAGGTCAGAAGTTCGACACACAATGTTTCAATTCCACAGAGCAAGAGTGCTTGACTTTTCAATCCTAACTGCAAATCCATAGTACTGTTCTTTGGTTACACATTTTTTTGTACCAATACAAAACATGCTTCTATTAATTTTCACATACAGCCTAGTTTTTATTCTAGAATGGTATGAAACAGCCAATCAGTTCTTTTTGTTTTGTGAAAAATATGTATGCCTCCATTTCCAAACTGTCTTTATTTTCATATTGCCATTCTACTGAAAGACACCTCCTGAGTGCATCCAGTTCTCCTTTGAAGATGTTCACAGTGTGGATTGTAGGGCACAGCTATGTCTTCTGGAGTGAAAAGTTTGCAGAGAAAACAGATATGGTGAGAGACCTTGCTTTGCCAAATGTAGACATTAAATGGATTGGTCAGAGAGGGTTAAAGTGGCACCAATTGATGCCATTGGTGAAATCCTTCATGCAAATCCAACACCCTGACCTCATAATAGTGCACTGTGGTGGCAATGACCTAGGCACTTTGACTGGGGTAGGTCTGGAAATGCTTATGAAGGACACCTTTGCACAACTGTTTACACTTTTCCCTAAAACTGCCTTTGTGTTTTCCAACATATGCCAAAGGCAAAAATGGAACTGGTCCAATCATTTCTGTCCACAGATTGACAAAGCAAGAAAGCACGTCAACAAATCTGTTTCTGCTTTCCTCCGTGGCTATGGTATGGGTGCCATTTACCACAACAACTTGCGTTACGACATGCAAGACATTTATAGAGGAGATGGTGTGCACTTCAATGATGAAGGGAACAGAGTCTTCCTCTTGAACCTTAGACTCTGCATCGGTACTTACTTGTAAGTACCACTAAAAAAATGACTCCATAAACACAACAGCTCTTTTTAGAGCTCCCTAATTTCTAAACTCTTAAATCTGATTTTCATTTATTTATTTTTATTTTTTTTACCGTACGCTTACCGTGAGCTTACCGTACGCGTACCCCGTGATTTTTTTTAAAATCAATAAATGTTTTTTTTGTACTTTTCTGTCCTTCTTTGTCCCCCTTACAATTGTTAGGGGGTCTGTAACTCTCCTCATTGCCCCCTTTCCTTGTTTTCACTCTTTTTTTTCAGAGTGAAATACACAAAATGGCGGCCGCCGCTTCCTGGTTTCGGCCGATTCGAATGTTTACTAAGATCTAAGAGCCAATCAGAATCGCGCTCGCGCACGCCACCGTACGCTTACCGTAAGCGTACGGTAAGCGTACCGTAAGCTGGCTCAGATATATATATTGATTTAAAGGCTATTTTCTCAGAATCTACTGAACATATTTACACCAAACCTACAAAAGGCACTTCCTTGACCTAGGGACTACCTCTCTGCCAAATTTTGAGTAATTCTGTTCAGCCGTTCGGGCTGTAGCTCGTTCTAAAGGTCCTATGGAAAAATGCATGGGAAAAACGCGTTTTGGGACCCCCCTTTTATCTCAGCCCCCGCTTGACGGATCCCCCCGAGACTTTCAGGGTAGGAGCGGAGCGTAGCGCCCCACCTATTTTGAGAAATTCGCGAGGATTCGTCGACCGGCGCCAAAGTTATTCAAAATAGAATGTTGAGGTTTTCCTATGGAAACGTGGTCCTAACTATAACTACCTACTGGCGACCGCCAGTAGGTAATATATATATATATATATATATATATATATATATCAAACAGAAGAGTGTCCTCTTTCAGGAAGCCACACACAGGGGGTAAGTTTCACGCTTTGTTGGAGAGAGCTGCAGCAGGGATGACAGAACACCTTCCACAAAATCTTACTGCCCGACGCGTTTCGTGCTCACGCACTTAATCATGGGCTGAAATGTCAATTACAGTTGCTTCACTCCCCGCACCTGAAATATATCCTGGGACCCGCCCCAGTGGGTGTCGGCAGTCGCACTGCCTGCTGGTTCCTGTAGTGCTGGTTATCAACCTCCTGTGAGTAGTGAAAGCACTGCTGCATACTGACTGTTAAAATCCCAAGTGGGTTGGCTGATGTCCCGTTTCTCCCGGCAACACCATACGACTCTCGCCGCGCCCCTCCTGTCCTCTTTGTAGCTGCACACCAACCGGTATCAGCATAGGTCCGCTTCTCCGCGGCAGGGCCTCCTCACGACCGGACTAGCCGTCATCAAACCAAACAGAAGAGTGTCCTCTTTCAGGAAGCCACACACAGGGGGGTAAGTTTCACGCTTTGTTGGAGAGAGCTGCAGCAGGGATGACAGAACACCTTCCACAAAATCTTACTGCCCGACGCGTTTCGTGCTCACGCACTTAATCATGGGCTGAAATGTCAATTACAGTTGCTTCACTCCCCGCACCTGAAATATATCCTGGGACCCCCCCCAGTGGGCGTCGGCAGTCGCACTGCCTGCTGGTTCCTGTAGTGCTGGTTATCAACCTCCTGTGAGTAGTGAAAGCACTGCTGCATACTGACTGTTAAAATCCCAAGTGGGTTGGCTGATGTCCCGTTTCTCCCGGCAACACCATACGACTCTCGCCGCGCCCCTCCTGTCCTCTTTGTAGTTGCACACCAACCGGTATCAGCATAGGTCCGCTTCTCCGCGGCAGGGCCTCCTCACGACCGGACTAGCCGTCATCAAACCAAACAGAAGAGTGTCCTCTTTCAGGAAGCCACACACAGGGGGGTAAGTTTCACGCTTTGTTGGAGAGAGCTGCAGCAGGGATGACAGAACACCTTCCACAAAATCTTACTGCCCGACGCGTTTCGTGCTCACGCACTTAATCATGGGCTGAAATGTCAATTACAGTTGCTTCACTCCCCGCACCTGAAATATATCCTGGGACCCGCCCCAGTGGGCGTCGGCAGTCGCACTGCCTGCTGGTTCCTGTAGTGCTGGTTATCAACCTCCTGTGAGTAGTGAAAGCACTGCTGCATACTGACTGTTAAAATCCCAAGTGGGTTGGCTGATGTCCCGTTTCTCCCGGCAACACCATACGACTCTCGCCGCGCCCCTCCTGTCCTCTTTGTAGCTGCACACCAACCGGTATCAGCATAGGTCCGCTTCTCCGCGGCAGGTCCTCCTCACGACCGGACTAGCCGTCATCAAACCAAACAGAAGAGTGTCCTCTTTCAGGAAGCCACACACAGGGGGGTAAGTTTCACGCTTTGTTGGAGAGAGCTGCAGCAGGGATGACAGAACACCTTCCACAAAATCTTACTGCCCGACGCGTTTCGTGCTCACGCACTTAATCATGGGCTGAAATGTCAATTACAGTTGCTTCACTCCCCGCACCTGAAATATATCCTGGGACCCGCCCCAGTGGGCGTCGGCAGTCGCACTGCCTGCTGGTTCCTGTAGTGCTGGTTATCAACCTCCTGTGAGTAGTGAAAGCACTGCTGCATACTGACTGTTAAAATCCCAAGTGGGTTGGCTGATGTCCCGTTTCTCCCGGCAACACCATACGACTCTCGCCGCGCCCCTCCTGTCCTCTTTGTAGTTGCACACCAACCGGTATCAGCATAGGTCCGCTTCTCCGCGGCAGGGCCTCCTCACGACCGGACTAGCCGTCATCAAACCAAACAGAAGAGTGTCCTCTTTCAGGAAGCCACACACAGGGGGGTAAGTTTCACGCTTTGTTGGAGAGAGCTGCAGCAGGGATGACAGAACACCTTCCACAAAATCTTACTGCCCGACGCGTTTCGTGCTCACGCACTTAATCATGGGCTGAAATGTCAATTACAGTTGCTTCACTCCCCGTACCTGAAATATATCCTGGGACCCGCCCCAGTGGGCGTCGGCAGTCGCACTGCCTGCTGGTTCCTGTAGTGCTGGTTATCAACCTCCTGTGAGTAGTGAAAGCACTGCTGCATACTGACTGTTAAAATCCCAAGTGGGTTGGCTGATGTCCCGTTTCTCCCGGCAACACCATACGACTCTCGCCGCGCCCCTCCTGTCCTCTTTGTAGCTGCACACCAACCGGTATCAGCATAGGTCCGCTTCTCCGCGGCAGGGCCTCCTCACGACCGGACTAGCCGTCATCAAACCAAACAGAAGAGTGTCCTCTTTCAGGAAGCCACACACAGGGGGGTAAGTTTCACGCTTTGTTGGAGAGAGCTGCAGCAGGGATGACAGAACACCTTCCACAAAATCTTACTGCCCGACGCGTTTCGTGCTCACGCACTTAATCATGGGCTGAAATGTCAATTACAGTTGCTTCACTCCCCGCACCTGAAATATATCCTGGGACCCGCCCCAGTGGGCTGATGTCCCGTTTCTCCCGGCAACACCATACGACTCTCGCCGCGCCCCTCCTGTCCTCTTTGTAGCTGCACACCAACTGGTATCAGCATAGGTCCGCTTCTCCGCGGCAGGGCCTCCTCACGACCGGACTAGCCGTCATGATTAAGTGCGTGAGCACGAAACGCGTCGGGCAGTAAGATTTTGTGGAAGGTGTTCTGTCATCCCTGCTGCAGCTCTCTCCAACAAAGCGTGAATCTTACCCCCCTGTGTGTGGCTTCCTGAAAGAGGACACTCTTTTGTTTGGTTTGATGACGGCTAGTCCGGTCGTGAGGAGGCCCTGCCGCGGAGAAGCGGACCTATGCTGATACCGGTTGGTGTGCAGCTACAAAGAGGACAGGAGGGGCGCGGCGAGAGTCGTATGGTGTTGCCGGGAGAAACGGGACATCAGCCAACCCACTTGGGATTTTAACAGTCAGTATGCAGCAGTGCTTTCACTACTCACAGGAGGTTGATAACCAGCACTACAGGAACCAGCAGGCAGTGCGACTGCCGACGCCCACTGGGGCGGGTCCCAGGATATATTTCAGGTGCGGGGAGTGAAGCAACTGTAATTGACATTTCAGCCCATGATTAAGTGCGTGAGCACGAAACGCGTCGGGCAGTAAGATTTTGTGGAAGGTGTTCTGTCATCCCTGCTGCAGCTCTCTCCAACAAAGCGTGAAACTTACCCCCCTGTGTGTGGCTTCCTGAAAGAGGACACTCTTCTGTTTGGTTTGATGACGGCTAGTCCGGTCGTGAGGAGGCCCTGCCGCGGAGAAGCGGACCTATGCTGATACCGGTTGGTGTGCAGCTACAAAGAGGACAGGAGGGGCGCGGCGAGAGTCGTATGGTGTTGCCGGGAGAAACGGGACATCAGCCAACCCACTTGGGATTTTAACAGTCAGTATGCAGCAGTGCTTTCACTACTCACAGGAGGTTGATAACCAGCACTACAGGAACCAGCAGGCAGTGCGACTGCCGACGCCCACTGGGGCGGGTCCCAGGATATATTTCAGGTGCGGGGAGTGAAGCAACTGTAATTGACATTTCAGCCCATGATTAAGTGCGTGAGCACAAAACGCGTCGGGCAGTAAGATTTTGTGGAAGGTGTTCTGTCATCCCTGCTGCAGCTCTCTCCAACAAAGCGTGAAACTTACCCCCCTGTGTGTGGCTTCCTGAAAGAGGACACTCTTCTGTTTGGTTTGATGACGGCTAGTCCGGTCGTGAGGAGGCCCTGCCGCGGAGAAGCGGACCTATGCTGATACCGGTTGGTGTGCAACTACAAAGAGGACATGAGGGGCGCGGCGAGAGTCGTATGGTGTTGCCGGGAGAAACGGGACATCAGCCAACCCACTTGGGATTTTAACAGTCAGTATGCAGCAGTGCTTTCACTACTCACAGGAGGTTGATAACCAGCACTACAGGAACCAGCAGGCAGTGCCACTGCCGACGCCCACTGGGGCGGGTCCCAGGATATATTTCAGGTGCGGGGAGTGAAGCAACTGTAATTGACATTTCAGCCCATGATTAAGTGCGTGAGCACGAAACGCGTCGGGCAGTAAGATTTTGTGGAAGGTGTTCTGTCATCCCTGCTGCAGCTCTCTCCAACAAAGCGTGAAACTTATCCCCTGTGTGTGGCTTCCTGAAAGAGGACACTCTTCTGTTTGATATATATATATATATATTTTAAGCTTTTGGATTCCTTACGCACTCGCAGTTATCCGATCATAAATTTACTCCACTCCGTCTTGCTTTTCCATAGATGTTTTATTTCAAGCAGCCAGCAACCCCTACGCGTTTCGGTCTCCGCCGAGACCTTGCTCACGGGGAACAACAAACAAAGCGCGCCATTGCTGTATTTTTAAAACAGGTTGACATCATTTCCTGTAAATTTTCGCTTTGCATTGTGGTATCTATCGTTTTTTTTAAAGTTTTTTAAAATAGCATTTCTTATCATTATTAATGCATATATAGTCTATTTTTTTCAATTATAACCAATATTTTCAAGTTTATACATGTTGAACAGAAAGAGACATTATTGCATTAAGTCATTAAAGGGCCAACTTTTTTATGTCACGCAACTTATTACTGGCCATCGCGGTCCAGCCCTCCAGTGGGCTAAAATGGCAAACCACAATTCATAATATTGCATCCATGTTGCTAATCAATTATGCCATATTGTATACTAATCCCTCTAATCGGTCATAGGTGACCATTTTATATGTGCTTATACTCTTATTTTGCAATTTTCTACTCTGTCAGTTCAACAAATCTCAAAATCTCATCTCAATTCAACATTCGTTATAACGATATGCAGCCTCATGCATCAACCCAAAATCCAGTCGGTAAAATACCGATTCGGTAATAGCTCCCGGTATTAAGTAAAAAATACCCAATCCCAATGCATCAACCCAAAAGCAGAAATCGCTATTTAAGGAATCCTTAAATAGCGATTCTTTAAATAGGGATTCCTTAAATACCGATTCCTTAAATAGCGATTACATTTAAGGAATCCCAAAGTGAGATTCCTTAAATGCAATGCATCAAAGTTAAAAAATTAGCGATTTCGCTAATAGGGGGAGCAAATTACCATGAAGATGAACTGCATGGTAATTTGCAAGAACTTTGAAAAATGCACTTTTGTGCATTTTTCAAAGTTTCATGTTGCGCACACACATGCCCTTAGAGCATGTGTGTGTGCAACATATGTGCACATATCATTTTCAGGGGTGCAACAGGGTGTCCTTTTGACACCCTGGCACCCTTGAAAGTGCTCCCGCTATTAGCGATTCGGTAATACCGAATCGCTAATACTGACTGGCTTTACATTCATTCCTATGGGCCTCCAAGCCCATAGGAATGAATGGGTAGGTATTCCTTATTACCGATTCGGTATTACCGATTCGGTAATAAGGAATAGTAAGGAATCGCTATTTGAATAGCGATTCCTACATGCATAGCCTTTTGCTATTCCTTATTAGCGATTCCTTATTTTTCGCTAATAAGGAATCGCAAATGCTAATGTTGATGCATATGCCCCATGGTTTTTAAGAATAAGAACAATGTATAAAAACATCAAAGGAAAGCCAATACGAGCAATCATTCTTGTATAATCCTTAAGTCCCAATTCTAAAGGGTTTGTTTCAACCAGTCTGTATATAGTTCAATATCTGAGAGTCCGGGTCATTAAGTCATTATAAGTGTGAGTGTAATTCTTCGTCTTGATTTAATCCCATCGGGGTCAGTGTACGAAAGTTAATGATATGTTTAGATTCTTTCTGTCATAGAATCTTTTCTCTATCACCGCCCCTTACTTTCATTTCCACTTGCTCAATTGCGTAAAATTTTAGTTCCTTCCAGTTACTACCATGTGCCTTTTCCATATGCTTAGCAATGGCATTGCTTCTGTCAATGTTGGTCGTAGCTCTTACATGTTCCAATATAAGTTTTTTAACTCGCAAATGGTGCTTCCAATGTATTTTAACGGGCATGGGCATTCCGCTGTGTAAATCACAAATTGACTTTTACATGTGATCAATTGATTTATTTTCCACATCTTTTTGTTGAACATTTCAATTTCTTTCATATTTCTTGCGATAGCGCAAACTTTACAGTGTGTACACTTTAAAAAAAACATCGTTTTTAGCCAATTTTTGGGTTGTGTATTTTCAAAGTGGCTGTGTACCAGTTGGTCCTTTAAGTTATTTGCCCTTCGATATGTCACCTTAGGCGAGTCTCCCACTATCCTTGCCACTGTGGGATCCAGTTGTAGTATATTCCAATTTTTACGTAATATCATATTGATCTGTTTATTTTCTGTGTAAAATGTTGTTATCACACAAATCTCTTGATTACTTTCCTCTTGTTGTTTTTGTTGTTCACTTTTGATTTTAATCAATTCAGTTTGTGTTAATTTTTCTGTTTTTTGGCGGCAGGCATCAATCACTTTAGTATTGTATTTGTGTTTCTTGAATCTTATACTTGCCATTTTACTGTTTTTCTCCCATTCGGCCTCCTGCAAGCAGATTCTCCGAATCCTCAGGAATTCTCCGAATTGAATATTATTAATGGTACTGGGTTGGTGAAAACTTTCAGCATATAAGATTGCATTCGTGGCAGTGCTTTTGCGGTGCAATGTGGTGTGGACTTGATTTTCATAAACATAGATTTCCGTATCTAAAAATATCATTCGCTCTTCACTTATATTGTAGGTGAATTTGAGATTTGAGTCTGTGTTGTTTAAGATTTCAAAGTATTTAGCGAAATCCTCCTGGCTTCCATCCCATATGATAAATAAATTGTCAATGTAGCGTAGCCACATAACGATTTTATTGACGAAATAATCATATTTAACACTCCAAGCTTGATTACGCTCCCACCATCCCATGGTGAGACATGCGTAACTGGGACTAAATGCAAATCCCATCGCGGTGCCATTTACTTGTCTGTAGATTTCTTCTCCAAACATAAATATGTTTTCTGTCAGGCATGTTCTTATCATTTCTAATAGCATTTGATTGTGATTGAAAAATTGAATGTTACGTTCTTTTAGGAAAAATTTGCAAGCAGTAAAACCAATATCATTGTTAATATTCGTGTAGAGTGATACTACATCCATCAATATCAATTTATATGATGCTGCCCATGGTATTTCCTGTATGTGGCGTAATAAGTCGCCCGTATCTTGTAAATATGATGTTAGTTTTTTTACGTATGGTAGCAGGTAGATATCCACGTAGTTTGCAATGGGTTTCAAAAGGGCACCTTTTGCCTAGATTATTGGTCTACCCGGCAGCTTGGTAGGGTGTTTATGAATCTTTGGGAGAAAATATATAGTTGCTGTTTTAGGATGTTCTGTAGTTAAATATTTTGCCTTCTCTTCATCTAATAGATTTTTACTTTTCCACAACATTATTTTTTGATCCAACTCCCATTTGTACTTTTTCGTTGGATTTTCCTTGAGTCTTTCATAAAAACCTCCGTTTCTTAGTTGTGAATGTGCTTCTGATACATATTGTTCTTTGTCCATTATGATGATATTTCCACCCTTATCTGCCATTTTAATTTCAATGCTGTCATCAGTTTTCGATGTTATCAAGGCCGGATATAATTTCAGACGATCTACAAGTAATCAATCTCTCCAATAAAACATTATCAGACATAGAAAACAATTTGCTAAAAAGAGGCCTAAACTTTTGTCCATCAAATAATATGGACTTAGCTCAAGTAAGGGTAGATCTTTACAAACACACTCGTAAAATCAAGCTGGCAAAAATTTTCTCTGAAAACTCAAATATGGCGAATTATAAGAAAAAGACCACCTTACCAGACATGGAATTGGCAGTGAAAGATTCTGAGTGCTTCATAGCACTAATTGAACTAGACCAGGATCCAGACTTACACGATTCAGATTTGGAAAAGCATTGTACACAACTGGGAGCAGGAACTAGTGGCCAAAAGCCTAAATCCAAATACTATCCCCAACTAACCCAAGGTAACAAGATTGACCTCTTTCATGAAGCAGTAATCAAAGATTTGTATCAAATGAAACATACAAAATATACAGATAACCTATCTAAAGAGGAACAAACGGCCTTGATAACATTGAAAACTGATGACAGCATCGAAATTAAAATGGCAGATAAGGGTGGAAATATCATCATAATGGACTAAGAACAATATGTATCAGAAGCACATTCACAACTAAGAAACAGAGGTTTTTATGAAAGACTCAAGGAAAATCCAACGAAAAAGTACAAATGGGAGCTGGATCAAAAAATAATGTTGTGGAAAAGTAAAAATCTATTAGATGAAGAGGAGGCGAAATATCTAACTACAGAACATCCTAAAACAGCAACTATATATTTTCTCCCAAAGATTCATAAACACCCTACTAAGCCGCCGGGTAGACCAATAATCTCGGCAAAAGGTGCCCTTTTGGAACCCATTGCAAACTATGTGGATATCTACCTGCTACCATACGTAAAAAAACTAACATCATATTTACAAGATACGGGCGACTTATTACGCCACATACAGGAAATCCCATGGGCAGCATCATATAAATTGATATCGATGGATGTAGTATCACTCTACACGAATATTAACAATGATATTGGTTTGACTGCTTGCAAATTTTTCCTAAAAGAACGTAACATTCAATTTTTCAATCACAATCAAATGCTATTAGAAATGATAAGAACATGCCTGACAGAAAACATATTTATGTTTGGAGAAGAAATCTACAGACAAGTAAATGGCACCGCAATGGGATTTGCATTTAGTCCCAGTTACGCATGTCTCACCATGGGATGGTGGGAGCGTAATCAAGCTTGGAGTGTTAAATATGATTATTTCGTCAATAAAATCGTTATGTGGCTACGCTACATTGACGATTTATTTATCATATGGGATGGAAGCCAGCAGGATTTCGCTAAATACTTTGAAATCTTAAACAACACAGACTCACATCTCAAATTCACCTACAATATAAGTGAAGAGCGAACAATATTTTTAGATACGGAAATCTATCTTTATGAAAATCAAGTCCACACCATATTGCACCGCAAAAGCACTGCCAGGAATGCAATCTTATATGCTGAAAGTTTTCACCAACCCAGTACCATTAATAATATTCAATTTGGAGAATTCCTGAGGATTCGGAGAATCTGCTCGCAGGAGACCGAATGGGAGAAAAACAGTAAAATGGCAAGTCTAAGATTCAAGAAACGCAAATACAATACTAAAGTGATTGATGCCTGCCGCCAAAAAACAGAAAAATTAACACAAACTGAATTGATTAAAATCAAAAGTGAACAACAAAAACAACAAGAGGAAAGTAATCAAGAGATTCGTCTGATAACAACATTTTCCACAGAAAATAAAAGTACGCGTACGGTAAAAAAACTAAAAAAAAAAAATCCACACTCTCTCTACCCCGTGTGCAAATGGTGGCCGAAGGCCACCATTTGTGCATGGCATATAAGAGCACAGCATTTCCCAAAAAAATTTCAACAGATTACCTATCACAAGGAAGCGCATAATATGTCCTCCATGTGCGCACGGTGCGCGAAGCGCATCGTGCGTACATGGCCCATCTAGCGTAACGTGGGCACGCGGTGCGCGTAGCGCACCGCGTGCCCACCGTGCGTGCACAGCACTAACTGCGTAAAGTGGGCGCGCGGTGCGCGAAGCGCACCGCGTGCTCACTGTGCGCGCACGGTGCGCGAAGCGCACCGTGCGTGCACGGAACGAACTGCGTTAAGTGGGCGCGCACGCCACGAATGGCGCAAAGTAACTTAGCATTTAAAAAACCGTACAAATTCACTGAAAAAACCATAGGTTTCACACACGTTATAGTTAGGAATTAGCATTTAAAAAACCTTGCAAATTCACTGAAAAAACCATAGGTTTCACACATGTTATAGTTAGCTGTACATTTTACTGATAAAAAACCAATGAAATTCCCCCGTTATAGTTACTGTAGGCAACTATAACTCACGCGACCGTAATCCTCTGCTGATGACATATGTGTCTTTATGAAAAAAAAATATTTGTAATATATGTATAGCTAAAATTTAATGGAAGAAGACATGGGCAAATAAGTGTCTAAATACAGTATTAGCATCAGCAGAGGATTGCGGTCGCGTGAGTTATAGTTGCCTACAGTAACTATAACGGGGGAATTTCATTGGTTTTTTATCAGTAAAATGTACAGCTAACTATAACATGTGTGAAACCTATGGTTTTTTCAGTGAATATATATATATATATATCCTAAGCATTCCTCCGCCAACTGGAAAAACGGTTCTCCTGAGAGATGGACACGGACCCAAGAAGTAAGTGCAAAAAGATCTTTTATTCCTCTGTCGTCGCCATTACGCCATTACGCGTTTTTAAAATACATTTTACACTACAATAAGTTAAACAGTAGATAAAATATCGGATAGCCGAGGGGATAAAATTACCATTCCCCTTCCAGAAAGTGCAACAGTAGGGATAATATTGGATAGTGGAATAAATAAAATTACTATTCCTACTCTAAAAAATGGAACAGTAGGGAAAGTGTTAGATAGCGAAGTTTAAAGTTTACTATTCCTACTCAACAGAGTGCAAGAGTAGGGAAAGTATTCGATAGCGGAAGGCAATAATTTACTATTCCCACTCCAGTAAGTACAACAGTAGGGAAAGTGTTGGATAGCGTAGGGGTAAAAATTACTATTCCCACTCCAGTCAGTGCAACAGTAGGGAAAGTGTTGGATAGCGTAGGGGTAAAAATTACTATTCCCACTCCAGTCAGTGCAAAAGTAGGGAAAGTGTTGGATAGCGGAGGAGTAAAAATTCCTATTCCTATTCAACAGAGTGCAAGAGTAGGGAAAGTGTTGGATAGCAGAGGGTTCAAATTAAAATTTCCAAAACATTAAATAAATAAAAAAATAGCACCTACCTTACAAAAATTATTAATTACAAACAAAACTATATAAAAATATTACTAAATTCCAAAACATACAAAAATAATGAAATATTTAAAATTAATAAAAAATTAAGGGGTCTATTAGGATGGCGGACGGATGGCTGCGCGTGGACATCCGCCCGCGATCGCAACCCTAAAAACTGCCGGTCCCATTAGCATGTCGGTGATGACCGCAGCAGTGAGAATATCCGCCCGCCACTTTTCCGGCGGTACCAGTCCGCACGCATGCCTAGCGAGCGGAACTGGACTGCTACAATGATGCCGGTGCATTGCCAGGCTCCGCCGGCATGATAATGATGCCGGCAGTAGCCAGCCTTTCCGCGGCGGAGGAACCGCCATGGAAAGGCATGCGGAGAAGGTCTCCTGGGGCCCATTGCGGGCCCCCAATGTGTTTGGGGGGTGTGTGGGTGCACTGGGGGGTACCATCAGGTCCCTGCACCAGGTGGCAGGCACTGTGCAGTGCCTGTCACACAGTGCAGTGACATGCATGACATGCTCCTTTTCACACCGCGGCGGTGCTCCTGACAGCAGCAACCACTGCAATGTTAATCATAAGAATCCGACCACCGAAGTCGGATTTCGAATGCAGAGCATCCTAATTGGACCGCGGGTATGCCACAGTCCTTGGGGGCATTCTTTTCCCGCTACCATGGCGGTAGGGGAGAATGTCTGACCGCCATCCTAATAGGCCCCAAAATACCTACATTATTACATTATTTTATAAAAATGTAAAAACAACATTTTACAAACAACTATCTTTAAAATAAAATTATTATTCTCAAAAAAATATTCATTAATAATTTTGAATTAAATTACTTCACACCACATTCCCCTATAAACGCACAAACAACTCATACACATTTTTACAGATTTAACATATTTACCATTTACATAATTATAATTTTCAAACAATGAATAATTAAATAATATTAAATAAATTACCACAAACAACACTATAAATAGAAATATAAAATAAATAGTAATAAATAAAAAATATGAATTACTTTATTTTAATTAAATTACTTCCCACCCTATTCCCATATAATCATACAGCCCACTTCTTAACAAAATAACACTATTAACATAATTATCAATGTAAAAATTATTACGAGTGAATAACCCATTAATAATTAATTATTAATAAATTAATAAAAAATACTAATACATAAACATTCATAATTACTTTACTATAATTAAATTACTTCCCTCCCTATTCCCCTATAAAACCACAACCCGCTAATAAAAACAAATAAATAATATAATTAACAATTAATAAAATTAATAACCATAAGTACAAATTAAAAAACGTCTTTATTATAATTAAATTACTTCCCACCCTATTCCCTTATAAGCCCACAACTCGCTCCTAAAAAAAACCCACGATTAATAAAAGTATCTATTAATTAATAATAATTATTACCAATTAATAATGTATTACTAATAAATTAATTATAAATCCTAATAAATAAATAAAAAAGACTTTATTATAATTAATTTACTTCCCACCCTATTTTGCTATAACCCACTACCCGCTACAGAGCTAACATACACAAAAATTAATTAACATACATTTATTATTGCTAAAAATTCAACACCTACATTAAAAAAATTGCTATACTTATAGAAAAAGATTACATCACATACTTTTAACAAACATACTAAAATATCGAAAACACTTATATAAATATCGTTATTATTAACAACGATATTACTGTCTTCGATAATAAAAAAAACTATTTTTCTTACCTTACTGTCGATATTCTGTACCACGATATTCTTGATGTCGAAATTCTTGTACCTCGATATGTAAAACTCGATAATTTTGTAGGTTGAAAATAAAAACTCAATATTCTGTCTGTTTACCCCTTGCTAGCTATGTATGGATAGTCTTTTAAAAGCAAATAACTAATTTTGCTATCTGTGTCGGGGTTAAATCAGCGCCGGGACACTCCTTGGAGTAGCTGCGCGCTTTAATAAATATCCCACAACATAACATAACATATGGCACAAGTTTACATGAAGACGGATGAATGCTGGCTCGCTCTCAGGTACTTACTTCTACAACGGAACACTGGTGCTGCTGCAACAGACGGACCCCCTGCATGGCCAGCCTGCAACAACTCGCCGTGGACTCCTGGGCCTGTGGTGCAATGAACACCACCCCTGCATGATTCATGGTCATATGCCACTGTACACACACTGATGGAGACAGCACTCACTTTAACACAATATCTGAAGGGGGAGAGGTGACATCCCTACTCTGACCTCCCCAATTTATGAATGCAACACACACAAAGGAGTGGGAAAGTGGATAATAAAAGGTGGCACGTGCTCAGTGAGAAAAAACTGCCCTCACAAAATTGTTACTTGCTTCTTCATTGGGCTTGTTTACTAACACCCCTGCACAGACCAATGCATGCGGTAGAGCAAAGGGGAGGGGAAAACAATACAAACAATAAAAATTTGGGATCACCGAAGAAAAGTCCAACTAGTGAAAGTTAAAACTAGCTTGGATGTGTACCCACTCGAAACTTTATTCCTGGGTCATCTGGCTAGTTTTTAAAACGTGAAGGATGGTGGTGACAGGAGAAAATTAAGATTCCTTCACCCCTCCTTACTGCCAAGGAGTCAACATGTTTCTGCCGTTTAAATCATGACCACATTTTCGGGTCACACCAGCATTCATCAGGACTCTCCGGATCCCAAATTATAGTACCCTCTGATCCTGGCTTAGGTATCTATGGAATGCATTCCTTCCAACATGGGGTTCCCTATTTCACGCGAACTTCGTGATCTGTGGGAAAAGCACACCGAGAATTTTTACTAGATTGCCATTTGATCCTCCACAAAGTATCAGGGAGTGGAAAATCCAAATCCAAACTCCTGGGTGCTTCTTCCCTCTTTGCACCTCATCCACGCACCACCTCAAAGCTCACAGTACCCTATTGGTATAATATTTCAAGCATCGCATCCAAATCGGACTAAGCATTTATCATGGAACAGTGTCCACGCCACATAACACTCAGGAAAACGCTTTTGCCATCACCGAAATCCGTTTCAATCAAATGCGCCCACTAATGCTGTGCAAGAAAATCTCACTCACCGAGTTTCACCAAGCGAATCGCTAGAACTAGCGATGGGTTGAGAGTGAACTTCTGTAGTCAGACTCTATAAGGAGATAAAACATATACATAATGCTGTTATAAATAGGCATGATTATTTGATATGTATAAATGGGGAAAATCAATAAATCTGGAAGCGACTCATAGTGCCATTTCACACAGTCGTAGGGGTCATGACCACTGAAAGAATACCTGGATTAGAGTGGATATGCTCCAGTTCACAATATAAATGCGTATACCACCACACATAGTCATAATTAAAGTAAGTGATCACGTATTTACTTCGTCGGTGTAACTGCCCACCCAGTATAAATGTGGAAAATCAATCAATTCATAAGTTACTCATAGTGTCATTTCACACTGTGGTAACAGTCATGACCGCTGAAAGAATGCCTGGATTACAGTGGAAATGCTCCAGTTCACGATATACATGCGTATACCACCACACATAGTCATAATTAAAGTAAGTGATCACGTATTTACTTTGTCGGTGTAACTGCACACCCAGTTCCGTAATCTATGTCCACATCTTGTAGATGTTCTGTCCCATGGAACCCCAACCTTAGCTCCTTACTTCGTCAAGGTAGGTACACTTCCTGGACATTCTCCAACTCTCGCTGTGTAGGTGGTGAGTTGCTGTCCTGCTCCTACCCTAAGACGGGAGAAGTTCCGGTTACGTCGGAGACGTAGGAGTCACATGATCTCGACGACTATGGCATCATGCGCTCCGATCTTCAGATCTATTCTGTGATTTTTTTACAGGTTATTGGAAAGATAACTTTATTGAATGCTTGTCTATTTCTCAAGGTTGCATGGCGCTATAAACATATATGCCCCCAGCGCGTTGTAGATAAATTATGATTGGCTTGAAACGTGAATGTAATATTCAGATTTCCTTCGGGAGGAAAGTTGTTTCTGGCTGGGGGTCACCCCTCTAAGGGTCCGATTCCGGTCGCAAAATGTACTGACTGACACAGACCGTGAAAGGACACCGACCGACACAGACCAGCGCCGTACGACCCTCGCAGTTGGATGCAACGTGTGTGAATTACAACCCACCCGTACGGAACACAAGCCGCACGACCGAACCGTTCAGAAATCATTCATTCGCCCGTATACTGACCGGGAATCATACCGACCGACAGGCATCAGGAATGGGCACGACCGAAACGTACCTGTGCTGCACGACCCGCGTAGTACGATGCAATACGTGTGAAACGAGACCGACTCGCACGGAGTACGATCCGGAAGACCGAGACATATAGAAAACAGTGACTAGCAGTCAATAGACCCCTTTGCGTCCGCGTACGCCAACGTAGAAACACAGCAGAATGTCAGTGTGACAGACCCCGTGCGAGCCACTCGCAGCGTCCGACCCGGTCAAAGAACGTCTCCATCATGCCCAACAAAACCAAAGGAAATAAGATAAAAAAGGACCAAAAAAGCAATGACAAAGCCAATAAATGAAAAGAAAAAAAATAAAGAAACAAAGACACACCCTCAACGCCACCTACAAAAAAGGCTGGAAATCCCTACCATGATCCTTTACAGACATAGGACAGCAAACAACAACACCACACTGCAGAGACACACCACAACTCACACACCACACAACAACTACACCATTTGCACCACTCAAAAACTAAATCCCATATTCACTGACAAACTCACACCCACCACACTCACTCACACCCTCACGCACACATCAATGCCCACAACCACCCAGCACCACGCCCCCAAGAAGAATCCAAAGTTCACAGATAGTGAGTTGGAAGTCATGATTGGCGAAATACTCAGAGTAGAGCCACAGTTGTTTGGCACGATGGTCCAACAGACACCCATGTCAAAGAAAACAAAGATGTGGGAGAGGATTGTCAACAAGGTTAAAGCACAAGCACCCTGTCTGCGCACAAAGGACGATATACAGAACAGGTACTATGATGTTTGCAGGATGGTCAAGAAGCTCATCGACAGGGAGCATACCTTGAGCAAGCAGACTGGCGGCAGCCCTCCTGCAAAACCAACACACTTCAGGTCCTGGGAGGAGAAGTTGCGGGCCATCCTACCACCGGAGAGCATCCATGGATTATCAGGAATACCAGAGCCTGGTGAGTACACAACCAGTATACTCAATATCGTGCGACAATACACATATATCACTGTCAAGGGAACTGTGAAACCAAGTACTGCCAGCAAAGCCATAGCAACAGAAAGGCAAGTATCCTGTGACGTGCACGCCAGTTACACAAACACAATACCTGCCATCCCACAGTAATATGGAACTACGTCATAACATGTACAAACCTAATAACAAATACTGCAAGGCATTACCATAAATCACCAACAAACACTGTCATCAATTTTGCCACCACTGTCACACTACCTCACAGGGAAACTGAGTCAAAATAAAGGAAGGTTGGGCTGCTGGGAATGTGCATGTAGCAGAAAGCATGATGGGAGTTGCAGTCACAGCCAACAGCCCCCCTCACACATGGCCCCACAAGCTCCACCCCAAACCATGCACATCTCACAGGGAGTTGATAAAAGCTGACAAGATAGCTGAGAATGGGCTCTGCTGTGGGGAGCACAAGGCCCTGCAGGGACTTGAGCCCAAACAAACAAGAGGACACCACTGTCAGTCATCTTGCCATTGCTGCCTGACCCACTCACAGGGAAGCAGAGTCAAAAAGAAGCTAGGTCAGGTATTGTGGGAAGGTGGGTGTAGCCAAAAGCATTATGGGAGTTGCAATCACAGCCAACAGTCCCTCACCCAGCAAGCTCACACTGAACCATGCCCAGCTCACAGGGAGTGCAAAAGTACTGCCAAGATGGCTGACACTGTGCCCTGCTGTGGGGAGCACAAGACCCTGCTGGGACTTGGGCTCAAACAAACAACAGTACACCAATGCCTGACAGCCTGAAAGGTAACTTACACTCCCCGCAATGGAAGCATGTGGGATATCTGGACTGGGTGGAGGAGGACCGCCAGCCCTGAGTACATCTACCAGCAGCCCCTGTCACACACACACCTCCCACCAACACCAAAACACACACCTTAGATTATGCTCTACAAGAGAGTGAGTGAAAAGTCACTTCCAAGATCTCTGACAATGGGCTCTGTTGGGGGGAGCACAAGGCCCTGCTGAGAATTGTGCCCAAACAAACAACAGGACACCACTGCCAGTCATCTTGCCATTGCTGTTTCAATCACTCACAGGGAAGCAGAGTCCCAGGAAGGAAGGTTGGGTATGCTGGGAAGCTGAGTGTAGCCAAAAGCATGATGGGAGTTGCAGTCACAGCCAACAGTCCCCCACCCACATGTCCCAGCAAGCTCACACTGAACCATGCTCAGCTCACCGAGAGTGGAAAAGTACTGCCAAGATGGCTGACACTAGGCCCTGCTGTGGTGAGCACAAGGCCCAGCTGGGACTTGGGCTCAAACTAACAACAGGACACTACTGCCTGACAGCCTGAATGTAAATCGTGACTCCCTGCAATGGAAGCACGCCACATGGGGGATTACCTGGCCTCTGTGGGTGAAGGAGGTCCTGCAATGACTCCAAATGCCATCAAGGCTGCCTCAAAACACACCTTCTCAGCCAGAACAAATAGCACCCTTTGAGCCAGTCAATCCAAAAGTAAATGCCTTGGCAAGATGGCTGACAAATGGTCATGATGTATGAATTGGCTGCAAGTCACACCTACGCACTGGCCAACTCAAACACATTTACACTCACAGCCATTGGAACTGTAGGTATCCTCCCACTGTCTGGAGATGCAGTGTCCCCTGACCTGCCTGTGAAGGTGTGTCTCGTAGATGACAATTGGGGAGATGCAGACATATTACATAGCACCAAGCACACACATTGTCACCTGTACATTAGTGAGAGTGGACACCGGACAGTGACTAGAATGGACACACCCATATGGCTGACACTGTAGCATGGTGTCATTCCCAAAAGGTTCAGTTGTGAGCTGCATTTCAATCCCACATTGTTCTGCGTTGTACGCATCATTCACACAACACATCACTCACTATCATAGACACTCCAAACACAATGACTAACCTGGACTGCATTGGAGGAGGCATGCAACTCACAGCAGCAGAATTGCAACACACACACCTCTGGCCATCACTGTCATGAGCATGGGAAAGCAAGAGAGCTGCTGTGCCCAATCCCTCTCACCATGGAGGAAATAGACAAGATAAAAGACACTGACAAAACTCAGCACCAACATCATTAGTTACGGTAACACCATGACTTGCATGAAATGAGATGTGAACTAGGAACATAGACAGCCAAATAGTATCTCACATTAGATCTCAGGCATACCGGACTGTGACCATGCTGCACAGACACACCAATGTGACGCACAGTGCGAAGGAAAAATTGCCACCACACCTGCTCCAAGCTTGCGACATACCCTAAGTATAATTGTACGTATGTCATTGTTATAGCACAAATGTGGAGAGGGATGATACAGCTGTGTCAGGCATGTGATGGAACTTGAGTAGCAATGGCCATGTACAGTTACTACCATGTGCCTTTTCCATATGCTTAGCAATGGCATTGCTTCTGTCAATGTTGGTCGTAGCTCTTACATGTTCCAATATACATTTTTTTAACTCGCAAATGGTGCTTCCAATGTATTTTAACGGGCATGGGCATTCCACTGTGTAAATCACAAATTGACTTTTACATGTGAGCAATTGATTTATTTTCCACATCTTTTTGTTGAACATTTCAATTTCTTTCACATTTCTTGCGATTGTGCAAACTTTACAGTGTGTACACTTAAAAAAAATGTCGTTTTTAGCCAATTTTTTGGTCGTGTATTTTCAAAGTGGCTGTGTACCAGTTGGTCCTTTAAGTTATTTGCCCTTCGATATGTCACCTTAGGCGAGTCTCCCACTATCCTTGCCACTGTGGGATCCAGTTGTAGTATATTCCAATTTTTACGTAATATCATATTGATCTGTTTATTTTCTGTGGAAAATGTTGTTATCAGACGAATCTCTTGATTACTTTCCTCTTGTTGTTTTTGTTGTTCACTTTTGATTTTAATCACAACTAAGAAACAGAGGTTTTTATGAAAGACTCAAGGAAAATCCAACGAAAAAGTACAAATGGGAGCTGGATCAAAAAATAATGTTGTGGAAAGGTAAAAATCTATTAGATGAAGAGGAGGCGAAATATCTAACTACAGAACATCCTAAAACAGCAACTATATATTTTCTCCCAAAGATTCATAAACACCCTACCAAGCCGCCGGGTAGACCAATAATCTCGGCAAAAGGTGCCCTTTTGGAACCCATTGCAAACTATGTGGATATCTACCTGCTACCATACGTAAAAAAACTAACATCATATTTACAAGATACGGGCGACTTATTACGCCACATACAGGAAATCCCATGGGCAGCATCATATAAATTGATATCGATGGATGTAGTATCACTCTACACGAATATTAACAATGATATTGGTTTGACTGCTTGCGAATTTTTCCTAAAAGAATGTAACATTCAATTTTTCAATCACAATCAAATGCTATTAGAAATGATAAGAACATGCCTGACAGAAAACATATTTATGTTTGGAGAAGAAATCTACAGACAAGTAAATGGCACCGCGATGGGATTTGCATTTAGCCCCAGTTACGCATGTCTCACCATGGGATGGTGGGAGCGTAATCAAGCTTGGAGTGTTAAATATGATTATTTCGTCAATAAAATTGTTATGTGGCTACGCTACATTGACGATTTATTTATCATATGGGATGGAAGCCAGGAGGATTTCGCTAAATACTTTGAAATCTTAAACAACACAGACTCAAATCTCAAATTCACCTACAATATAAGTGAAGAGCGAACGATATTTTTAGATACGGAAATCTATGTTTATGAAAATCAAGTCCACAGCACATTGCACCACAAAAGCACTGCCACGAATGCTATCTTAAATCCTGAAAGTTTTCACCTACCCAGTACCATTAATAATATTCCATTCGGAGAATTCCTGAGGATTCGGAGAATCTGCTCGCAGGAGACCGAATGGGAGAAAAACTGTAAAATGGCAAGTATAAGATTCAAGAAACGCAAATACAATACTAAAGTGATTGATGCCTGCCACCAAAAAACAGAAAAATTAACACGAACTGAATTGATGAAAATCAAAAGTGAACAACAAAAACAACAAGAGGAAAGTAATCAAGAGATTCGTCTGATAATAACATTTTCCACAGAAAATAAACAGATCAATATGATATTACGTAAAAATTGGAATATACTACAACTGGATCCCACAGTGGCAAGGATAGTGGGAGACTCGCCTAAGGTGACATATCGAAGGGCAAATAACTTAAAGGACCAACAGGTACACAGCCACTTTGAAAATACACGACCAAAAAATTGGCTAAAAACAATGGTTTTTTTCAAGTGTACACACTGTAAAGTTTGCACAATCGCAAGAAATATGAAAGAAATTGAAATGTTCAACAAAAAGATGTGGAAAATAAATCAATTGATCACATGTAAAAGTCCATTTGTGATTTACACAGTGGAATGCCCATGCCCGTTAAAATACATTGGAAGCACCATTTGCGAGTTAAAAAAACGTATATTGGAACATGTAAGAGCTACGACCAACATTGACAGAAGCATTTCCATTGCTAAGCATATGGAAAAGGCACATGGTAGTAACTGGAAGGAGCTAAAATTTTACGTAATTGAGCAAGTGGAAATGAATGTAATGGGCGGTGATAGAGAAAAGATTCTACGACAGAAAGAATCCAAACATATCATTAACTTTCGTACACTGACCCCGATGGGATTAAATCAAGACGAAGAATTACACTCACACTTATAATGACTTAATGACCCGGACTCTCAGATAATGAACTATATACAGACTGGTTGAAACAAACCCTTTAGAATTGAGACTTAAGGATTATACAAGAATGATTGCTCGTATTGGCTTTCCTTTGATGTTTTTATACATTGTTCTTATTCTTAAAAACCATATCGTTATAACGAATGTTGAATTGAGATGAGATTTTGAGATTTGTTGAACTGACAGAGTAGAAAATTGCAAAATAGGAGTATAAGCACATATAAAATGGTCACCTATGACCGATTGGAGGGATTAGTATATAATTATATATGGCGTAATTGATTAGCAACATGGATGCAATATTATGAATTGTGGTTTGCCATTTTAGCCCACTGGAGGGCTGGACCGCGATGGCCAGTGATAAGTTGCGTGACATAAAAAAGTTGGCCCTTTAATGACTTAATGCAATAATGTCTCTTTCTGTTCAACATGTATAAACTTGAAAATATTGGATATAATTGAAAAAAATAGACTATATATGCATTAATAATGATAAATGCTATTTTAAAAAACTTTTAAAAAACGACAGATACCACAATGCAAAGTGAAAAGTTACAGGAAATGATGTCAACCTGTTTTAAAAATACAGCAATGGCGCGCTTTGTTTGTTGTTCCCCGTGAGCAAGGTCTCGGCGGAGACCGAAACGCGTAGGGGTTGCTGGCTGCTTGAAATAAAACATCTATGGAAAAGCAAGACGGAGTGGAGTAAATTTATGATCGGATAACTGCGAGTGCGTAAGGAATCCAAAAGCTTAAAAAATACGTAACGGCGAGGCTCTGCCGTACCTTGTTGCACCGCCAAAGAGCGCCTGATAACCGGGACAGAGGGCCACAGATGAATATATATATATATATACATATATATATATATATATATATATATATATATATATATATATATATATATATATCCTATGCATTCCTCCGCCAACTGGAAAAACGGTTCTCCTGAGAGATGGACACGGACCCAAGAAGTAAGTGCAAAAAGATCTTTTATTCCTCTGTCGTCGCCATTACGCTATTACGCGTTTTTAAAATACATTTTACACTACAATAAGTTAAACAGTAGATAAAATATCGGATAGCCGAGGGGATAAAATTACCATTCCCCTTCCAGAAAGTGCAACAGTAGGGATAATATTGGATAGTGGAATAAATAAAACTACTATTCCTACTCTAAAAAATGGAACAGTAGGGAAAGTGTTAGATAGCAAAGTTTAAAGTTTACTATTCCTACTCAACAGAGTGCAAGAGTAGGGAAAGTATTCGATAGCGGAAGGCAATAATTTACTATTCCCACTCCAGTAAGTACAACAGTAGGGAAAGTGTTGGATAGCGTAGTGGTAAAAATTACTATTCCCACTCCAGTCAGTGCAACAGTAGGGAAAGTGTTGGATAGCGGAGGAGTAAAAATTCCTATTCAACAGAGTGCAAGAGTAGGGAAAGTGTTAGATAGCGGAGGGTAATAATTTACGATTTCCACTCCAGTGAGTGCAACAGTAGGGAAAGTATTGGAAAGCAGAGGTGTAAAAATTACTATTCTCACTCCAGTGAGTGCAACACTAGGGAAAGTGTTGGATAGCAGAGGGTTCAAATTAAAATTTCCGATAAATTAAATAAATAAAAAAATAGCACCTACCTTACAAAAATTATTAATTACTAACAAAACTATATAAAAATATTACTAAATTCCAAAACATACAAAAATAATGAAATATTTAAAATTAATAAAAATTAAGGGGTCTATTAGGATGGCGGACGGATGGCTGCGCGTGGACATCCGCCCGCGATCACAACCCTAAAAACTGCCGGTCCCATTAGCATGTCGGTGACGACCGCAGCAGTGAGAATCTCCGCCTGCCACTTTTCCGCCGGTACCAGTCCGCACGCATGCCTAGCGAGCGGAACTGGACCGCTACAATGATGCCGGTGCATGGCCAGGCTCCGCCGGCATGATTATGATGCCGGCAGTAGCCAGCCTTTCCGCGGCGGAGGAACCGCCATGGAAAGGCATGCGGAGAAGGTCTCCTGGGGCCCATTGTGGGCCCCCATTGTGTTTGGGGGGTCTGTGGGTGCACTGGGGGGTACCATCAGGTACCTGCACCAGGTGGAAGGCACTGTGCAGTGCCTGTCACACAGTGCAGTGACATGCATGACATGCTCCTTTTCACACCGCGGCGGTGCTCCTGATAGCAGCAACCACTGCAATGTTAATCGCCAGAATCCGACCACCGCAGTCGGATTTCGATTGCGGAGCATCCTAATTGGGCCGCGGGTATGCCACGGTCCTTGGGTGCATTCTTTTCCCGCTTCCATGGCGGTAGGGGAGAATGTCTGACCGCCATCCTAATAGGCCCCAAAATACCTACATTATTACATTATTTTATAAAAATGTAAAAACAACATTTTACAAACAACTTAACTATCTTTAAAATAAAATTATTATTTTCAAAAAAATATTCATTAATAATTTTGAATTAAATTACTTCACACCACATTCCCCTATAAACGCACAAACAACTCATACAAATTTTTACAGATTTAACATATTTACCATTTACATAATTATAATTTTCACACAATGAATAATTAAATAATATTAAATAAATTACCACAAACAACACTATAAATAGAAATATAAAATAAATAGTAATAAATAAAAAATATTAATTACTTTATTTTAATTAAATTACTTCCCACCCTATTCCCATATAATCATACAGCCCACTTCTTAACAAAATAACACTATTAACATAATTATCAATGTAAAAATTATTACGAGTGAATAACCCATTAATAATTAATTATTAATAAATTAATAAAAAATACTAATACATAAACATTCATAATTACTTTACTATAACTAAATTACTTCCCTCCCTATTCCCCTATAAAACCACAACCCGCTAATAAAAACAAATAAATAATATAATTAACAAAAATAATAACCATAAGTACAAATTAAAAAACGTCTTTATTATAATTAAATTACTTCCCACCCTATTCCCTTATAAGCCCACAACTCGCTCCTAAAAAAAACCCACGATTAATAAAAGTATCTATTAATTAATAATAATTATTACCAATTAATAATGTATTACTAATAAATTAATTATAAATCCTAATAAATAAATAAAAAATACTTTATTATAATTAAATTACTTCCCACCCTATTCTGCTATAACCCACAACCCGCTACAGAGCTAACATACACAAAAATTAATTAACATACATTTATTATTGCTAAAAATTCAACACCTACATTAAAAAAATTGCTATACATATAGAAAAAAATGACATCACATACTTTTAACAAACATACTAAAATATCGAAAATACTTATATAAATATCGTTATTATTAACAATGATATTACTGTCTTCGATAATAAAAAACTATTTTTCTTACCTTACTGTCGATATTCTCTACCACGATATTCTTGATGTCGAAATTCTTGTACCTCGATATGTAAAACTCGATAATATTGTAGGTTGAAAATAAAAACTCAATATTCTGTCTGTTTACCCCTTGCTAGCTATGTATGGATAGTCTTTTAAAAGCAAATAACTAGTTTTGCTATCTGTGTCGGGGTTAAATCAGCGCTGGGACACTCCTTGGAGTAGCTGCACGCTTAATAAATACCCCATAACATAACATAACATATGGCAAAAGTTTACATGAAGACGGATGAATGCTGGCTCGCTCTCAGGTACTTACTTCTACAACAGAACACTGGTGCTGCTGCAACAGACGGACCCCCTGCATGGCCAGCCTGCAACAACTCGCCGTGGACTCCTGGGCCTGTGGTGCAATGAACACCACCCCTGCATGATTCATGGTCATATGCCACTGTACACACACACTGATGGAGACAGCACTCACTTTAACACAATATCTGAAGGGGTAGAGGTGACATCCCTACTCTGACCTCCCCAATTTATGAATGCAACACACACAAAGGAGTGGGAAAGTGGATAATAAAAGGTGGCACGTGCTCAGTGAGAAAAAACTGCCCTCACAAAATTGTTACTTGCTTCTTCATTGGGCTTGTTTACTAACACCCCTGCACAGACCAATGCATGCGGTACAGCAAAGGGGAGGGGAAAACAATACAAACAATAACAATTTGGGATCACCGAAGAAAAGTCCAACTAGTGAAAGTTAAAACTAGCTTGGATGTGTACCCACTCGAAACTTTATTCCTGGGTCATCTGGCTAGTTTTTAAAACGTGAAGGATGGTGGTGACAGGAGAAGATTAAGATTCCTTCACCCCTCCTTACTGCCAAGGAGTCAACATGTTTCTGCCGTTTAAATCATGACCACATTGTCGGGTCACACCAGCATTCATCAGGACTCTCCGGATCCCAAATTATAGTACCCTCTGATCCTGGCTTAGGTATCTATGGAATGCATTCCTTCCAACATGGGGTTCCCTATTTCACGCAAACTTCGTGATCTGTGGGAAAAGCACACAGAGAATTTTTACTAGATTGCCATTTGATCCTCCACAAAGTATCAGGGAGTGGAAAATCCAAATCCAAACTCCTGGGTGCTTCTTCCCTCTTTGCACCTCATCCACGCACCACCTCAAAGCTCACAGTACCCTATTGGTATAATATTTCAAGCATCGCATCCAAATTGGACTAAGCATTTATCATGGAACAGTGTCCACGCCACATAACACTCAGGAAAACGCTTTTGCCATCACCGAAATCCGTTTCAATCAAATGCGCCCACTAATGCTGTGCAAGAAAATCTCACTCACCGAGTTTCACCAAGCGAATCGCTAGAACTAGCGAGGGGTTGAGAGTGAACTTCTGTAGTCAGACTCTATAAGGAGATAAAACATATACATAATGCTGTTATAAATAGGCATGATTATTTGATATGTATAAATGGGGAAAATCAATAAATCTGGAAGCGACTCATAGTGCCATTTCACACAGTCGTAGGGGTCATGACCACTGAAAGAATACCTGGATTAGAGTGGAAATGCTCCAGTTCACAATATAAATGCGTATACCACCACACATAGTCATAATTAAAGTAAGTGATCACGTATTTACTTCATCGGTGTAACTGCCCACCCAGTATAAATGTGGAAAATCAATCAATTCATAAGTTACTCATAGTGTCATTTCACACAGTGGTAATGGTCATGACCGCTGAAAGAATGCCTGGATTACAGTGGAAATGCTCCAGTTCACGATATACATGCGTATACCACCACACATAGTCATAATTAAAGTAAGTGATCACGTATTTACTTTGTCGGTGTAACTGCACACCCAGTTCCGCATCTTGTAGATGTTCTGTCCCATGGAACCCCAACCTTAGCTCCTTACTTCGTCAAGGTAGGTACACTTCCTGGACATTCTCCAACTCTCGCTGTGTAGGTAGCGAGTTGCTGTCCTGCTCCTACCCTAAGACGGGAGAAGTTCCGGTTACGTCGGGGACGTAGGAGTCACATGATCTCGACGACTATGGCATCATGCGTCCAATCTTTAGATCTATTCTGTGATTTTTTTACAGGTTATTGGAAAGATAACTTTATTGAATGCTTGTCTATTTCTCAAGGTTGCATGGCGCTATAAACATATATGCCCCCAGCGCGTTGTAGATAAATTATGATTGGCTTGAAACGTTGTTAGACGGACCGGGAGGGTCGGCCGAGGACAAGGGGAGAGGTCTCCGGGGAGAGCCGTCTCCAGCGATCGTACAGATGCGTAACTTCCCCCCCACAGATATACACCACACGAGGATAGGATTTAACGTTCTTTATAAGCGATTTCTTAAGGTACGATGGAATGGTACAAGGAGGTCTGGACTCAGGGGTCCCCTCGATTCTAGTCTCTTGGTTTGGGAAAGGGGGGTAGCGGGACAGTCTGGTTACCAATCTGGTAGCTGAGATGGTCTGATGGATAGCTCACAATCCTCGAGCTCGATGTTCTAGCTTTGGACGGGCCGCGGCAGCGCCAGCAGGTCCCGGTGAAGGTGGTCGTTACACGGTCCGCGGCAGCGCCAGCAGGTCCCGATGAAGGTGGTCATTACACGGTCCGCGGCAGCGCCAGCAGGTCCCGATGAAGGTGGTCGTTACACGGTCCGCGGCAGCGCCAGCAGGTCCCGACGAGGATGGAGGATGTAGAAGGCCGCGGCAGCGCCAGCAGGCAGGACGATAGTTCACAAGGCAGGGCTACGGCAGCGCCGGTAGTCTGTCAAGGCTGAGTTCCCTCGGTGTCTCTCGACTCCAGGATACAACTGCCTTCCTGCTCTGGAGCTGCCCTAGTTATAGGTCTGGCGCCCTTTGATGTCCGGACCCTCGCGCTTGGAGGTCGGAAGGTCCGGGATGAGGGAGTCCAGACACCCAGCAGGGGGGTGGAGCCAGCGCCCGGGGGAGCTGGAGGGCGATCGGCACCTGGCGGGGGAGAGCCATCGACAGTTCTTTCTCCCATTGACCTGCCGAGTGGTCCGTTCACCTCCTGGGTGGATGGTGGTGCCGGGATGTCGGGGCCTGGCCAGGCCCAGGGTTAGGGTCGAGCTGAGGCCACGCGGCCTCGTGGTGCAGTGTCCAAGATGGCGGCTGATCCGGCCGGGGGAGCCGGTAGTGGTTCGGCCCCATGATACATGGATGTCCGGGGGCAAGAGTTCCGTCGGGAGACGGGGTGCGGGTTGCTTTTGTGGGTAACACCTGGGGGTCCGGGGCTTGGGTCCTGTCATGCGGGGAGGGAGCAAGCCCTTCATGTGGCCTGTCCAACATGCGTCCCCCCCAGCTGAAGGCGGGGAGAGTCACCCATCCTCTTGGGGACTCTCCTCGTCGAGGCGGAAAAAGCGTGACAGGCCATCTGCGTTGGCGTGGTCTTGGCCCGGTCGATGTTCCACAGTGAAGTCCATCCCCTGCAGGGAGATGGACCAGCGCAATAGTTTTGGGTTTTCACCCCGCATCTGCATTAGCCACTGCAGGGGTCGATGATCGGTTTGCACCCGGAAGTGGGTACCGAAGAGGTAGGGCCGGAGCTTTTTGAGGGCCCACACCACTGCGAAGGCCTCCCTCTCGATTGTGCTCCAGCGCTGTTCTCGGGCCAGGAGGCGTCTGCTGATGAAGGCCACCGGCTGGTCAAGACCCTCGGGGTTCAGCTGGGAGAGAACCGCCCCGATGCCGTGGTCGGAGGCGTCCGTTTGCACAATGAATTCCCGACTGTAATCGGGGGCCTGGAGCACAGGGGCAGTGCACAGGGCGGCTTTCAGCTTCTCGAAGGCCGTTTGACAGTCGGGGGTCCAGTTAATCCTCTTCGGGTGGTTTTTGGACGTGAGACCCGTGAGGGGCCCCACAATGCTGCCATAGTCCCTCACGAACCGCCGGTAGTAGCCGGTGAGTCCCAAGAAGGCTCGGACCTCGGTCTGCGTGACTGGGGGTTGCCAGGACTGGATGGCAGCGATTTTGAGTTGCAGAGGGGCCACCAGACCGCTTCCCACCTGGTGTCCGAGGTAGGTCACGGACCCCTGACCAATTTGACACTTGCCGGCCTTGATTGTGAGGCCGGCCCGCTGGAGGGCCTGCAGGACCTCTCGGAGGTGGTGGAGGTGGTCGAACCAGTGGCGGCTGTACACAGCGATATCGTCCAGGTAGGCGGCGCTGAACTCTTCGAGCCCCGCCAAGACCTGGTTCACTAGTCGCT
This sequence comes from Triturus cristatus, assembly GCF_964204655.1. Lineage (NCBI taxonomy): Eukaryota > Metazoa > Chordata > Amphibia > Caudata > Salamandridae > Triturus > Triturus cristatus. The sequence continues at coordinate 60,575,061 of NC_140585.1, read as the reverse complement.
GAAAAGTAGCTGGGGCATTCTTCATGCCGAAGGGCATGACTTTGAAGTGGTAGTGGCCATCGGGGGTCGAAAAGGCGGACCGTTCTTGGGCTCGGGGTGTGAGACCGATCTGCCAGTAGCCCGCTGTCAGGTCGAAGATGCTGAGGTAGCGGGCAGCCCCCATGCGGTCGATCAATTCATCCGCTCGGGGGATGGGATGAGCGTCGGTCCTGGTGACAGCATTCAAGCCCCGATAGTCGACGCAGAATTGGAGTTCAGGAGTGGTGCCGGGGGCAGCAGCTTTGGGGACCAGCACGACCGGGCTGGCCCAGGGGCTGTCCGAGGGCTCGATGACCCCGAGCGTGAGCATCTTGGACACTTCCTCTTGGATGCAGGCCCGCACCCGATCTGGTATGCGGTATGCCCGGTGTCTGATAGGGGGACTGTCCCCAGTGTCCACGTCGTGCAAGCACCAGGGGGTGACCCCTGGGGTGAGGGAAAACAAAGTAGCAAACTGCAGCCGGAGGTCCCGGCAGCCTTGGCGCTGCTCTGGGGTGAGGGCCTCGGAGAGCCGGACCCCGTCCACGGAACCATCTTTCTCCTGAGTCTTCAGGAGATCAGGGAGAGGCTCGGAGTCTTCTTCGCCCCACTGTCTGTAGCCATCAGGAGGCTGAGTTCCGAGCGCACAAAGTGGGGTTTGAGTCTGTTGGTGTGGAGGACCCGGAGGGGGTTCCGGGGAGACTCCATATCGATGAGATAGGTGACGGGGCTCTTGCGTTCGACCACTTTGAAGGGCCCCGTCCACTTGTCCTGCAAGGCACATGGTTCGGTGGGGGACATCACCCACATTTGTTGACCAGGTTCGAATTCGACGGAGGAGGCATTTTGATCGTACCATTTTTTCATGTCCTCCTGACTGGCCTCAAGATTCGCTTTTGCCATTTCCCTGAATTGCCGGGTCTGATTGCGTAGTGCCAGGAGGTACTTGAAGACGTCTGGATGGGGTCTTTAGGGGGGCCATCTCCCAACCTTCTTTGACTAGGCTGAGGGGCCCTCGCACAGGGTGCCCGTACAAGAGTTCGAAAGGGCTAAAACCAAGGGACTTCTGGGGAACTTCTCGATAGGCGAAGAGGAGGCACGGAAGTAGTACATCCCACTGGCGACGGAGGGGCTCTTCCAATCCCCCAATCATTCCCTTGAGCGTGCGGTTGAATCGCTCAACTAGTCCGTTTCCTTGAGGATGATAGGGGGTCGTGAATCGGTAGGTGACCCCGCACTGTTGCCAGAGGGACTTCATATATTTCGAAATAAAGTTTGTGCCTCGGTCGCTGACGACTTCTCGGGGGAAGCCCACCCGGGAGAAGATCCCCATTAAGGCCCGGCCGACCACCGGAGCTGTTACAGTTCGCAGGGGCACAGCCTCGGGGTAGCGGGTGGCGTGGTCCACCAGCACCAGGATGAACCGATGTCCTTGTGCTGTGCGGGGGTCCAGGGGCCCCACAATGTCTATCCCCACCCTCTCGAACGGGGTGGTGACAACTGGGAAGGGTTGCAGAGGTGCTTTGAGCTTGCGGCCGCTCTTCCCGCTGGCCTGGCACGTGGGGCAGGACCGGCAGTGGTTGAGGACGTCGTTTCGCATCCTCGGCCAGAAAAAGTGGGTCACCAGGCGACTGTAGGTTTTGTCCTGGCCCAGGTGTCCAGCCAGAGGGACATCGTGGGCCAAATTCAACAGGAAGTCTCTGAAACGGAGGGGCACCACCAGCACTCGACTGGCCCCTAACTCCGCGATTCTCTGTTCACTGTATAGCAGGTCGTTATCCCAATAGACCCAATGGGCTCCGGTGGTGTCCCCTGCGCTCTGGGCGACGGCTTGCTGGCGGAGTCCCTCGAGGGAGGGACAGGTCTTCTGCTCTTGGCGGAACTGTTCCTGGGTGGGCCCCCCCTCTTGACGCCACTGAGCCAGGCCGGGAAGGTCCTGGGGCTGGGCGACCTCTTCGGGGGTTTGCTCTGGGGGGTCGGTATAGTCGGTGTCCTCCACTGGAGCGATCGGGGGAGGAGGTGCAGGCCATTCTGGTTCTTCTGGTTGGGGGATGGCACGGGCGGCCATGGACCAGGTGGTTACGCACGCCCAGTCCAGGAGGCCCAGCATCCCCAGGTGCTCTCTTCTTTCGACGGCGGCCCACGGGGAACTCTCAAGATCATTCCCCAGGAGACAGTCCACGGGGGCATCATCCCGGACCGTCACCTTCAACATGCCGGAGACCCCTCCCCATTCGAAGGGGTCGCAGGCCATCCGACATAGACTCTCGGAATTGTCGGCTGAGCGGACGGGGCAGAGAATGTTCGGCAGGATCTGCTCTGGTTTTACCAGGTGACAGCGGACGGCCGTCAAACTGGCCCCTGTGTCACGTAGGGCTTCGGCCCGGCGCCCATTAATGTTCACCCACTGGCTATATTTTCTGGTGTTGGCGGGTAGGGGGGCCCGCGGGACCATGTCTTTTCCCCCTAGGCACGCTAGAACCATGGCGGCCGGTTCCCACTCTTGTTGTGCCTGCTCGTATTCTTCTTGTTCTTCGGAGATTTGTTCTCCCCCCAGGGCGGCGGCCGCTACCTGGCGGGGTTTTGGAGTTTGGTTCTGTGGACAGTTCGGGTCATTGGCGTAGTGGCCGACTCGCTGGCATCGGTGACACGTGACGTTGGCTCGGAACCCCGGGCGCATCGGGGGGTTCCCCCGGCTGGCCGGGGGCAGGGTGCTGGCAGTGGGAGCGGCCGGGACGGTGTCTCTCCCTCGCCCCTGGCCTCCTCCTCCTCCTCGGGGACGGTGCTGACCTTGGTTGTTCCGGTTCTGCTCGGGTGGCCCTCTCCGGCCCACTCGGGTGCTTTCCCACCGGTCAGCTTCGGCGGCGAGTTGCCGTGGGTCAGTCAATTTACTGTCGAGGAGGTGCTGCCTGAGCTCGACGAAGCAGTTGTTAGATAGGTGCTCCCACACCATGAGATTAAAAAGTTGCTCGTAGGTCGTTACGTGGCTTTCCTTGATCCAACCCTCGAAGGCTCGGCTGAAATAGTTGACATATTCCACCCAAGTTGTACCCGGGATCCGGGTGCAGTCCCGAAACCTCTGGCGGTACATTTCGGGTGTGAGCCCATATCGGGTGAGGAGGGCAGCCTTCATGTGGTCATAGGATGACATCTGATGGTCTGGGAGCTGTAGCAGGGCATCGCGGCCTTCGTTGACGAACCTCCCCCATAGGCCGGCTCCCCAGTCACTTCGATCGATCCGGTGGGAGGTCATGGCGATCTCGTAGGCCTTGAACCACTGTTGTATGTCGTCCTCTCGGACATACTCTCGGACGACATCCTTGGGGATGTGGACTTTCTTTTCTGTCGCTCCCGGGGTGCGCGGTCGCTCGGGCACCTCCGGTTCTTTATTCTGCTTCCGTAGTTCTATTTCTGCCAGTTTGCGCTCGTGTTCGTATGTTAATCTTTTTTCTTCGAGCTCTCTCTGCCTCTGTTTTTCTTCCCGTTCTTCTCGGAGCCGCAGATGTTCTAGGTTCAGTTTTTGCTCGGCTAATTTTAGTTCACCGTCCATTTTGAGTCGTGCCATTTCTAACTCATGTAGTCTGTTTTTTTCTCTTTCTTGGATCTCTTCCTGCGAGAGGCCCGTTCCTCGCTCCTCGGGAGCCGTGGCGTTCCTCTCCGATGCTGCACCGTTTCGGTCTGGGGATCTGGCGACCCCGGTTTCTGCCCACGACTCAATGGCGTGTTTAAAATCGTCTTTGGTACTCAGGCCGGTGGTAGCAATGCCTAGTTCCATGCAGAATTGTTTCAATTCACGATGGCTGTACTCTTCCAATTTATCCATCTGGAATTTCTCGGTGGATCCGCTCTCTTTGGTTGACATTGTGATTTTGTCGTGGGGTGAGCTACTCTCTGTACGATTACGCGTTGATTCGGATCGCGCCGCTGGCCACCAATGTTAGACGGACCGGGAGGGTCGGCCGAGGACAAGGGGAGAGGTCTCAGGGGAGAGCCGTCTCCAGCGATCGTACAGATGCGTAACTTCCCCCCCACAGATATACACCACACGAGGATAGGATTTAACGTTCTTTATAAGCGATTTCTTAAGGTACGATGGAATGGTACAAGGAGGTCTGGACTCAGGGGTCCCCTCGATTCTAGTCTCTTGGTTTGGGAAAGGGGGGTAGCGGGACAGTCTGGTTACCAATCTGGTAGCTGAGATGGTCTGATGGATAGCTCACAATCCTCGAGCTCGATGTTCTAGCTTTGGACGGGCCGCGGCAGCGCCAGCAGGTCCCGGTGAAGGTGGTCGTTACACGGTCCGCGGCAGCGCCAGCAGGTCCCGATGAAGGTGGTCGTTACACGGTCCGCGGCAGCGCCAGCAGGTCCCGATGAAGGTGGTCGTTACACGGTCCGCGGCAGCGCCAGCAGGCCCCGACGAGGATGGAGGATGTAGAAGGCCGCGGCAGCGCCAGCAGGCAGGACGATAGTTCACAAGGCAGGGCTACGGCAGCGCCGGTAGTCCGTCAAGGCTGAGTTCTCTCGGTGTCTCTCGACTCCAGGATACAACTGCCTTCCTGCTCTGGAGCTGCCCTAGTTATAGGTCTGGCGCCCTTTGATGTCCGGACCCTCGCGCTTGGAGGTCGGAAGGTCCGGGATGAGGGAGTCCAGACACCCAGCAGGGGGGTGGAGCCAGCGCCCGGGGGAGCTGGAGGGTGATCGGCACCTGGCGGGGGAGAGCCATCGACAGTTCTTTCTCCCATTGACCTGCCAAGTGGTCCGTTCACCTCCTGGGTGGATGGTGGTGCCGGGATGTCGGGGCCTGGCCAGGCCCAGGGTTAGGGTCGAGCTGAGGCCACGCGGCCTCGTGGTGCAGTGTCCAAGATGGCAGCTGATCCGGCCGGGGGAGCCGGTAGTGGTTCGGCCCCATGATACATGGATGTCCGGGGGCAGGAGTTCCGTCGGGAGACGGGGTGCGGGTTGCTTTTGTGGGTAACACCTGGGGGTCCGGGGCTTGGGCCCTGTCATGCGGGGAGGGAGCAAGCCCTTCATGTGGCCTGTCCAACAAACGTGAATGTAATATTCAGATTTCCTTCGGGAGGAAAGTTGTTTCTGGCTGGGGGTCACCCCTCTAAGGGTCCGATTCCGGTCGCAAAATGTACTGACTGACACGGACCGTGAAAGGACACCGACCGACACAGACCAGCGCCGTACGACCCTCGCAGTTGGATGCAACGTGTGTGAATTACAACCCACCCGTACGGAACACAAGCCGCACGACCGAACCGTTCAGAAATCATTGATTCGCCCGTATACTGACTGGGAATCGTACCGACCGACAGGCATCAGGAATGGGCACGACCGAAACGTACCTGTGCTGCACGACCCGCGTAGTACGATGCAATACGTGTGAAACGAGACCGACTCGCACGGAGTACGATCCGGAAGACGGAGACATATAGAAAACAGTGACTAGCAGTCAATAGACCCCTTTGCGTCCGCGTACGCCAACGTAGAAACACAGCAGAATGTCAGTGTGACAGACCCCGTGCGAGCCACTGGCAGCGTCCGACCCGGTCAAAGAACGTCTCCATCATGCCCAACAAAACCAAAGGAAATAAGATAAAAAAGGACCAAAAAAGCAATGACAAAGCCAATAAATGAAAACAAAAAAAATAAAGAAACAAAGACACACCCTCAACGCCGCCTACAAAAAAGGCTGGAAATCCCTACCATGATCCTTTACAGACATAGGACAGCAAACAACACCACCACACTGCAGAGACACACCACAACTCACACACCACACAACAACTACACCATTTGCACCACTCAAAAACTAAATCACATATTCACTGACAAACTCACACCCACCACACTCACTCACACCCTCACGCACACATCAATGCCCACAACCACCCAGCACCATGCCCCCCAAGAAGAATCCAAAGTTCACAGATAGTGAGTTGGAAGTCATGATTGGCGAAATACTCAGAGTAGAGCCACATTTGTTTGGCACGATGGTCCAACAGACACCCATGTCAAAGAAAACAAAGATGTGGGAGAGGATTGTCAACAAGGTTAATGCACAAGCACCCTGTCTGCGCACAAAGGACGATATACAGAACAGGTACTATGATGTTTACAGGATGGTCAAGAAGCTCATCGACAGGGAGCATACCTTGAGCAAGCAGACTGGCGGCAGCCCTCCTGCAAAACCAACACACTTCAGGTCCTGGGAGGAGAAGTTGCGGGCCATCCTACCACCGGAGAGCATCCATGGATTATCAGGAATACCAGAGCCTGGTGAGTACACAACCAATATACTCCATATCGTGCGACAATACACATATATCACTGTCAAGGGAACTGTGAAACCAAGTACTGCCAGCAAAGCCATAGCAACAGAAAGGCAAGTATCCTGTGACGTGCACGCCAGTTACACAAACACAATACCTGCCATCCCACAGTAATATGGAACTACGTCATAACATGTACAAACCTAATAACAAATACTGCAAGGCATTACCATAAATCACCAACAAACACTGTCATCCATTTTGCCACCACTGTCACACTACCTCACAGGGAAACTGAGTCAAAATAAAGGAAGGTTGGGCTGCTGGGAATGTGCATGTAGCAGAAAGCATGATGGGAGTTGCAGTCACAGCCAACAGCCCCCCTCACACATGGCCCCACAAGCTCCACCCCAAACCATGCACATCTCACAGGGAGTTGATAAAAGCTGACAAGATAGCTGAGAATGGGCTCTGCTGTGGGGAGCACAAGGCCCTGCAGGGACTTGAGCCCAAACAAACAAGAGGACACCACTGTCAGTCATCTTGCCATTGCTGCCTGACCCACTCACAGGGAAGCATAGTCAAAAAGAAGCTAGGTCAGGTATTGTGGGAAGGTGGGTGTAGCCAAAAGCATTATGGGAGTTGCAATCACAGCCAACAGTCCCTCACCCAGCAAGCTCACACTGAACCATGCCCAGCTCACAGGGAGTGCAAAAGTACTGCCAAGATGGCTGACACTGTGCCCTGCTGTGGGGAGCACAAGACCCTGCTGGGACTTGGGCTCAAACAAACAACAGTACACCAATGCCTGACAGCCTGAAAGGTAGCTTACACTCCCCGCAATGGAAGCATGTGGGATATCTGGACTGGGTGGAGGAGGACCGCCAGCCCTGAGTACATCTACCAGCAGCCCCTGTCACACACACCCCTCCCACCAACACCAAAACACACACCTTAGATTATGCTCTACAAGAGAGTGAGTGAAAAGTCACTTCCAAGATCTCTGACAATGGGCTCTGTTGTGGGGAGCACAAGGCCCTGCTGAGAATTGTGCCCAAACAAACAACAGGACACCACTGCCAGTCATCTTGCCATTGCTGTTTCAATCACTCACAGGGAAGCAGAGTCCCAGGAAGGAAGGTTGGGTATGCTGGGAAGGTGAGTGTAGCCAAAAGCATGATGGGAGTTGCAGTCACAGCCAACAGTCCCCCACCCACATGTCCCAGCAAGCTCACACTGAACCATGCTCAGCTCATCGAGAGTGGAAAAGTACTGCCAAGATGGCTGACACTAGACCCTGCTGTGGTGAGCACAAGGCCCAGCTGGGACTTGGGCTCAAACTAACAACAGGACACTACTGCCTGACAGCCTGAATGTAAATCGTGACTCCCTGCAATGGAAGCACGCCACATGGGGGATTACCTGGCCTCTGTGGGTGAAGGAGGTCCTGCAATGACTCCAAATGCCATCAAGGCTGCCTCAAAACACACCTTCTCAACCAGAACAAATAGCACCCTTTGAGCCAGTCAATCCGAAAGTAAATGCCTTGGCAAGATGGCTGACAAATGGTCATGATGTATGAATTGGCTGCAAGTCACACCTACGCACTGGCCAACTCAAACACATTTACACTCACAGCCATTGGAACTGTAGGTATCCTCCCACTGTCTGGAGATGCAGTGTCCCCTGACCTGGCTGTGAAGGTGTGTCTCGTAGATGACAATTGGGGAGATGCAGACATAGTACATAGCACCAAGCACACACATTGTCACCTGTACATTAGTGACAGTGGACACCGGACAGTGACTAGAATGGACACACCCATATAGCTGACACTGTAGCATGGTGTCATTCCCAAAAGGTTCAGTTGTGAGCTGCATTTCAATCCCACATCGTTCTGCGTTGTACGCATCATTCACACAACACATCACTCACTATCATAGACACTCAAAACACAATGACTAACCTGGACTGCATTGGAGGAGGCATGCAACTCACAGCGGCAGAATTGCAACACACACACCTCTGGCCATCACTGTCATGAGCATTGAAAAGCAAGAGAGCTGCTGGTCCCAATCCCTCTCACCATGGAGGAAATAGACAAGATAAAAGACACTGACAAAACTCAGCACCAACATCATTAGTTATGGTAACACCATGACTTGCATGAAATGAGATGTGAACTAGGAACGTAGACAGCCAAATAGTATCTCACATTAGATCTCAGGCATACCGGACTGTGACCATGTTGCACAGACACACCAATGTGACGCACAGTGCGAAGGAAAAATTGCCACCACACCTGCTCCAAGCTTGCGACATACCCTAAGTATAATTGTACGTATGTCATTGTTATAGCACAAATGTGGACAGGGATGATACAGCTGTGTCAGGCATGTGATGGAACTTGAGTAGCAATGGCCATGTACAGACAATTGATCAATACATGAGCTGGCCATGCACACAGCTTGACGTGCATATCGAAATGCCTCAGGTTGCCATGACAAAGTGCTTCAACAATTTCAACCTCTGTCTGTCACAACTTAGAACAATGCAATGTACAGACTCTCATAATGATGTCCAGTGGCAACTGTCGTGTGTGAAACGTTGATGTCGGTAGAAACTTAACGTACATTGTGTGTCTCCTCCAACCAGAGGGGATGCTGGGGACATAACAGGACCTGAAGAAGAGTCCCAGTCCCAGACACTGTCGGACCCTGAGCTCCCCGGTGTGGATCAGTCTCTGTCCTCTTGGAACGACGACCACGAACGACCTGGTGTGAGTCATCGTGCAGCCCCGGCAGTAGGAACATCAGCACCCCCTGCAACCACTCCTGCCACATCTAACAACAGACAGAGTACCCCTGCAGACACAGACAGGCCGAGGCCACAGACCAACAACATAACAGGTACACAGGGCACCCTGGAAGCAACGGACAACGCCACCAGCGCCAACACTCAAGGGGGCCCAGTGTCACCTGTACCTGCCACGGCAGGTCCTGCCTGTGTGGGTAGGGGCAGTGGGAGGGGGGCAGGCAGAGGACACAGCCTGCAGAGGGGGCTGGACTGCATGATGATACACACCTGGGACGCATCATTAATGCGTACAATGAAAGCACTAGAGGTTTTGGCCAGGTAGTGGGGCTCCTCAAGGACCTCAAAGAATAGCAGGCTGCCCATATTGCCCGCTTGGACTCCCACATGTCCCAGGTGGAGACACACATATCCCGCATGGAGTCCAAGTGAGACAAATTGGATGATCTAACAGCGGTGCATTGGGACATACTGACATACCTCCATCAGATCAGCGCCAACATGACCGCACCTCCCTGTGCGCCCACGACATCTGTTGCCACAATAGCCACAACTGCCACAGGGAGGAAGGAGGACTCTGGCGGAGAGTCCTCGGCACCGCAGCAGCCTGCACATGAGGGTCCCCCGAGAAAGAGGAGGGGTTGTCCGAAGAAGGGCAAGTGAGACGCTGATTGCCATGCATATCCCCCAGGAACTCCACACCTGTTCTTGATATCATCCTTTGTGTGCAAACCATTTAACCTTGTCGACGGACACCCAAATCACCCACTTGACATAGAGGGTCAAAGTTGTGACAATGCCTCAAATTACTGTGGATTCTGCTCTGGACATTTCTTCTAGCAACACTACCAACTCACCTGTGAACTTTGGATTACCATCACACTGTACAGCACTTCCAATTCCGCACACTATCCTTGTACATGTCTGTAGATAAAATCACAATCACACAATACTTGCCTCTGTCGTGATTTATGCTTGGTTTCTGTCATGGCGATGATGATCTGCTAAAGAACAGTGTGCAGGCAAACTACTACAGCAATGTGAACACCATTATGTGAGTCATGGTAATGTGACACATATGAGGGAGACACACCACTAGGGCAACACAACACTAGGGCCACACAACACATACTTACTATGTCCATCTAACTCATCGCCTACATTGATGTTGACAGGAAATACAGTGGAATGCACATTAACCACACCCATCCTGGGTCAGTGGCCAGCAGCCCACAGGTACAGGATGCTAATGACTGTCGGATGTGTGGATACAGATGGAGCACATCCCAAAGTGAAGCACAGGTTTATTAAAGATTCACAACATGAGAATTCCACAACTGATGCAGGTAACCTCTCGTGACAGTGATAACAAATTAACCAAGTGGTAAACAATGAAAGTCCAGGGGTGTGGTCGGCACATCATTGGTTGGGACAATGACTACTTGCACTCTGGAACAGGAATCTGGGTGTTGGGGTTCAGACCTCACCATAAAGCAGCCAACGTACCCTGTGAAGGGCAGATAGAAAGCACAACTAAAAACACAGATTTACAGCATACAACTACAATATACATGCCCAAAACAAAACCCAAACTACGTACACTCAACCTATCGATCAGGTAAACACTGTTTGGGATTACAGACAACCTGAAAGGACACATCACAGCAAGCATCCTGACAAGTAGCACACAGCCACACTCAAGCAGCACCAGTGCACCACCAACATATATCAGGCAAACACAATACTTTGACAACACATCACTGTATACTGACATTCATGTGAAGAAGTTGTGGATCAGCTGGCTCCGAACATCACCCTCACCCTCATCATCACTGGCATCATGCCCCAGGGCAGGATCCTCCACGGCTGGCGGAGGTTGGTCATCGTCATCTTGGATGAGAGGCAACTTCTTCCTCACTGCCAGGTTGTGTAGCATGCAGCACACTATGATGATTCTGCACACCTTAGCAGGTGCATATGGGAGGGCCCCTCCTGTCTTGTTCAGGCAGCAGAATCTGCTTTTCAGAAGTCCAAATGTCCGCTCGATCACTCTCCTGGTCCAAACATGTGCCTCATTGTAGCGCATCTCCGCCGGTGTCACAGGGTTCCTGAGGGGTGTCGGCAACCACGGCATGATGGGTTATCTGGAGTCACCTACATAAAGACAATTGCACATTAAATGAGTCTGAAAAGAGGGTGTAAATCAACTTTAGAAAACACACACAATGGTAAACAGTCAGTACACACCGACAAGCCAGGTACGCTGGTACTGCATCTCTGACATCATCGTTGGGATGGGACTACTCCTCATGATGTAAGCGTAGTGCGCTGAACCTGGGAAACGTGCACACATGTGAAATGGTCATGTCCGCCTGACATACCACCAGAGCATTGATTGAGTGGAAATATTTCCTTTTTCGGTATGTCTGCTCATGTGCCTGTGGTGGTACCAAAGCCACATGTGTCCCATCAATGGAGCCAATGACATGTGGCATCCTTCCCAGTGCATAGAAGTCACCCTTGATGTCAGCGAGTTGTTTTGGTGTTGGGAAATGGATGTAGTGGTTGAGGAAATGCAACATCGCCTCCGACACATCTCGAAGCACATGGCTGAACATGGTCTGCAACATCCCACTAGCAGTAGCGACAGTGTGTTGGAAAGTACCGGTGGCAAAGAAGTGTAGGGTTGCCATCACCTTCACCTTGGGGGTCAGCGCTGTAGGGTATGTCCGGCCACGTTGCAAGTGTGGGGCCAACTGCTCCGCCAATTCTTCAATCAGTGGCCCATCATCTGGCATCTCAGCTCTACAGGTCCACACAACAAGGTCCATGTTGTGCTGTGATAAATCTATGGGCTCTGTCACAGTAAATCAGTACGAGTGTCACATACCAGACACACACCACAGTGACTAGTGAGGACAGATGTCTACCCCACATCACAGGTTTTTGACAGACACACACACAGGGACCTTGTATTGCCACAAGGACACCATCATGATGTAGCGGCTCATGTACACACCACAACACACGCATGACACACACATGAAGTGCCACCTGATTTGTTTGCAGCTCATACATGGATGTCTGTGACACATAGACGCAACATCAACTCACATTAACAAAACACATAGATGTGGTGACCGTTTGACATTAAGCACATGAAATCAGAGTATCTGCGAAGCAAAATGCACACATACTGTGGATGAAGATCACATTTGTGGTACTGAGACACCCTGTGACACACATACCATTGCACCCAAGAGTCAGGGTGTATGTCACATGTCATGTAATCACACCCGGAAGAATCCTGCTATTCAGCAACTTCCCTGTAACATACTGGCGACTGAGCCGTTAGAGTACGCGAAGGCGACTCCCCCCATATCCGAGCTGGAACTCATCATGTCTGGAGCCGCCATTATAGCAGCCCTCGTCTCCCCGCCCAAGTTCCCCCATTCTGGAATTGCAACTAATGAGGCTCTATTTAACAGGCATGTTATTTAAGTCCTGATGATGATCCGCTCATTCTTCAAATGGATCGAAACGCCGTCGACACCCTAATACACCTGATACGCAAAAAACCTTTCGTTCATTCCGCTGTAAAGTTGTTTTGTAGTGATTTGTTCTTGTAACACTATATATCCTCCTTGTGTAACAAACCGGAAAAGCTTTGTCTGAGCCCCCTGTTGTTCGTTTTCTCCCTTGTTTATGTACTCTGCTGGCTAAGTAGGACACAGGATTGTGTCCCATTTTATGTATTGTTTTGTATGACTAAATCCTAAACCTACCAGTAAATATCAGACCTCTGTCCGGCTGGACAAGTCCACTAAATGTAGCTACCATTGAGTCTATATTCATTCCTTTAGTTTCCATTTCACTTTCTGGGGACCACTGTTGTTGAAAACTTTGATATACTGTGTCACAGGCTGTATTGTTGTTGGAGTGTCCATGGGTCTGGCGAGCTATGGTGGGTGGCATCCTTTGCACATTGACTGCAATGGAGACTGACACGGGTGACAAATTCAAAACACGCGTCGCACACCCAGGGAACGAGGCGTGCGCACGCCTTGCACATTGACTGCAATGGGGACTGACGCGGATTTGACCCTTGTACGATTCGTGTGCTGAAAAATCAGTTGGCTCCCTACAACCATGTATCAAACTCTTTGGTGTCATGGATATGAATTTTTCTAAAGATGCGGAAGGCATGTACAAGGCGTGCAATGCGATGGATTGGCCAGATTCATAGGATGCAAATGTGTCGGACCTATCGCTTTGGACGCATGGGACAGAATCTGCCTCTGCAGCACAGATATAAGGCTGTCTGTTCCTCTGAGATCTTACTTGCCTGCACTACATGCCCCAGATTGCATTCACTGCTACCACTGCTGATGTCTCTACATCCTCTGGCTCCAAGAATGGCACGTACTGTGGAGAGGGCCCCAGCCTTCTCAGAGGAGGAGAACAAGGCCCTGCTGGACAGCCTCCTTCCACAGTACAGCAAGCTGTATGGGAAACCAGGGGAGCAGGTGAGTGTGCAGTCCACATCCTTTTTCATTGTGCATGTTGTCTGACTGGCACTAATGACATTGTGTACACCAGTGGCTAGCATGCTCACTGAGTAGTTGTTACCCCCAAAGTATGTAGGTACCTGTAGTAGACAGGTACTGTTCAGGAAAAGTGAATTTTTACACGGTATAATACTCAGGCAATGTTTCCATGTTGTTAATGCAGGACAACTGTCAATCACCATAGTTGCACTACCTGTGTACATCATATGCCCTTGTGATAATGACATGTATATCTAACTGTGATGCACAAACATGTTGCATGTGTGGTAATGGACTTTTATCCTTGTCATCCTCACAGGCTGATGCCCATCAGAAACAGAAGATCTGACTGACCATTGCCCGGGCTGTTCGATTTTTTGGGGTCTACAGACGCCGCATTCGCAACTGCCAGAAGAGGTGGCAGGACCTTCGTGGCTGGACCCGGAGGATCGCAAGAGTCCAGCTGAAGCTGTCGCCTCCTCGCAGAAGGCGCAGACGTCAGACACTGACCCCGCCACATGCTCTGGATTCTGGCAGTGGTCTTCCCTGACCTGGATGGGCAGTTAAAGGCCAGACAGCAGCAATGAGGGGATAAGTGCATGCCTTTTCTGTGAACTGTGTCTCACATGCTCTTTGCACTCCTTCATCCTGGTTACACTCCCACAGATCTCCTGTCTGCTTGAACAAGAGTCATGTGCCTAAATTAGGTCATGGCCCATCCTCATCTGATACACAAGTGTGGCCCTTTCAGTCTGTGACTTGTGTCACTTGGGTTGTGTGTCCCTGCTGTTGTCCAATCTTAATGTTGTCAACAGCATCTGCTACCGGTGCATTGTTTTGTCTGCTTGAGTGAGGCAATTGATTGCCATGTGTCTGCACATTGGCAGAAATCAGACATGTACTCTGTGTGGGCAATTGATGTGTGTTCCAATTGATGCTTTGGCTCACCATATGTGTCTGGGGTATTTACCACACATCCATGCAGCAGGTGAGACAATGTTGGGGCCTCAGAAGAATGTACATCATGTGTGTCACACATGCATGTACACATGCCTAGTGTTCAGGGTAATCCCATGTTGTACATGGACCTGGACAGGTATGCCTACTCTGGACATGAAGTACACTCTGTTCTTTTACTCCCCTGTGCCAGCCTACATTTAGTTCATTGTAAAATATGCAATCTGGTGTCTGCCTCTGTGTCATTGTGTAGTGGCCTAGCTTTTTAGACTCCTGGGGTGTTAAGCATTTTGGGTTGGGCAGCTAGCTGAGATGTGGCTGTTGGATCATCACAATGAGGTAAAACATAGGTGTGTAATCACTTGACGGGGTGTCTAATGGTGTATTCTACATTAAAGTGCAGGCAGCCTCAATTAGTTTGCATAACACTGTGATGTGATCATGTTTACAGACTGGTACTTGCAGTCACTCAACTGTCGCATTTGTATTACGTGGGATCATCATATACCTTAAGATGTGGGTAGCAGTGGGGGAACATGTACACTTGACAGCTGCAGGGCTTACATTCCCCAAAATAATAATGTTTGTGACACAGTGCAGACTGTTTGTTTTTGGATACACTGCCCTTGTGACTGTAGCCAGTGGTGACTGATTAGCCAGACTGGTCAGTAGCATGGTATACCACTTGCTAATGTGTATCCTGAAGTAATGTCAGTTGTCCAGCATACACTCAATTGTGGGATTGACCATCAATGCATGGGCACATAATGGTGTCTGGTGAAGAAAGCATATCCATTTTTCTGACAATGACTTTGGCCAGCCCTTATCCTGACACGTACTCAAGTGACAGGAGATGGGATATGTGTGTACTGACACATTTCAATCACAATTCCTGCAGTTCTGAGATATGTCTATGTGGTGCATGTGTGCACATATAAGTAGTGGCATACTACATGCACCAGAAAGATGGGTCCATGGAGGGGAAGGACATGAGGGGCATGGGTGATTGTCAGACTGACAGGTGTCTTTTTCAAAATGTGTCTTTTTTGCAATATTTTGCAAATGATGCAAAGGCGTGCTCTGTAATGTGCTGTACTCACTGTGATGTGTCAGGTGAAACAGGTGACTGATGTGGATCTGTTTATCCTGATTGTTTGCAGATACATCTACGGCTACTGGAGGAGACCAAGATGAGCCGCAGAGCCAGACTTGGTCCCCTGCAGAGAAGTTGGAGGGACCCGGTGGCACAGAGGGTGAGGGGAGCCACACTGAGGAGACTTCAGCTACGACTACCTCGGCTAAGTAACAGAGCATCTCGAGTGAGGACTCCCTTGTGGAGGCGGGTGTCAGCAGACCCCAGACAACACCTAGCGAGTCAGTGCCCGCCACCACCACCATCTCCACCCTCCCATCTGCTCCCATCCCAGATGTCCGTGGAGGCACCCATGTAAGGGAGCATGTCTCCTTCATGCCAGGCACCGCACCCCCTGCCACTGTCTCCCCTGCTGCCCTGAGTGTGGAGTCAGTGGACTTACCAAAGCAGCTCCATGTAGGGCAGACAGCGATGCTGAGTGTCATCCATTCCCACACTACTCTGTTGACACAACTGGTGTCCTTCATGGAGGGCATCTCATCAAACATGTCTGCCCTACATTGGACCATTCAGGCCATGGCCTCCACACAGACGTCAGCAGTGTCCCCTCTCCAACAGTCCCTCACCCATCCTACCTCTGTCACATCCACAATCCCCACTACCTAACCTGTCCAACGCACACACACACACCAGCACCGGCACGCACCACAATAGACACAAGCAGCACACAGCCACGCAAAACAAAATCCAGAGCCACAGGCACGCACACTCCGGGCACTGATGGCACACACACAGCGGATGGGTCACAGATGCACAAACAGACATCCACGAGCACTCCGCAGCCCTCAGATGCCTCTCCCTCCAAAACCCCTTCCCTTGCCTCACCTGCAACCCCCACTTCCCAGCAGCTCTTCCTCTGTGACCTTGGCCTCTTCCCCACCGATCCATCTGCTCCAACTCACAAGGGGAAGAGGAAGTCACCACGCACAGAGGGGAGTTCCCCTGCCACACGGACACCCTCCCCCAGGCACATGGACACTGAGACCCCATCTGCATGTCCCCGCTGACCAGGAAGAGCAAGACCCCTCCACAATCCTGCAGCTCCACCACACAGTCTCTGTCCTGCAGCCCCCAGGCCACCACTCCACAGGTCCCTCTGCCACACCCTGCTTCTGGTTCCCCCACACACCGATACCACATCCCCAAAATTCTTAGGCCCTCCCCCCATGGCATGCACTTCCACCCCCACCTCACACGCTCAGCCTGTTCCTGTCACTAGTGTAGAGACCGTGTCCCCCCTCTGTCGTGCCCTCCTCACCTGAACCCCATTACACTCCTTTGGAAATTGGCACTGCAGTAGAGAGCACATCCACCCCGTCTGACTTGGGCACTGCAGTGGAGACCCCGTCCACACCCTCTGACCTGCCCACTGCAGTGGTGCCGGCAACAACAACGTCTGACTTGAGCCCTGCAGTGGTGACGGCACCCACCACATCTGACTTGGGCCTTGCAGTGGTGATGGCGCCCACTGTGTCAGACACCTCCACTGCAGTTGCCAGTGACACTCCTGTACCCACCACCCCTCCCCTGTCCCATTCTGCTGTCTCCTGATCCTGTCCCTGCGGTGCCTGGACTGCCCCTATGTATGCCCCTCCAATCTGAGATATCCCCTCGCCGTAGCAGTGCAGGAAAACAATGGGTGACAACTTGTCACATGTCACCCTGGTTGAATGTTGAAATGGACTGGCCATTGGCCCTTTGACATTGTGGACTTAACTTACCAGTTACATGGATTTATGTGTTTAATAAAGCCACTTGTTGTCATCCAGTGTTGTTGCATCTAATGTACATGATGTTGATCATGAGTGTCATGGACTTGCTGTTGTACTGGTGTTTTAAAGGTACAACAGAACAATTTGTTGATGTGATGGACTCCAAGTGGTCCGTGGGATATGTGTACTTTTCTGCTATGTGTCCATGACATCCTTGGAACCATGAATAGACTTTTGAGTATATAGGATTTCGTGAATTATGTTATGAATGGTTATGGGTAACTCTTTCATATTTGAGATTGTTAAATAGGTAGGTTTCAAGCCAAAACGTTATATTTTTTGTTTATGTGATATTTTGTTGCAGATATACATAATGTATTGCATAAGTGATATCATTTCCTTTTTCCATTTCTACAGCCCTGATGATGTCCGAAGAGGGACCAAACGCGTTGGCTGTGGTTATTTAGAATACATAAATCAACTTATTGGATATGTACAAATCACGACAATAATTTGTTGGAGAAATTTCAATGAAAATCCTTGAAAAAATGAAGGCTGTGGTTGGTTAAATCAACTTATTGGACATGTACTAATCACGACAATAATTTGTTGGAGTAATTCATATGAAAATTCTTGAAAAAATATAAGAATCCAATTGGGAGAGATCGCTTTGGACTGCATCTTTTGGACTACAATACTTAATTGTTTAAACTGTTATTATCATTCCACTCCTTCTACTTTCTGTTTCTAATTTATATATTAGTGGCCTTGACGGTGGGCAACTGGAGGTTGAGTGGAAGAGCTTATAACTAGAGATTCTCTTAATTACTTGATTGTATATACTCACTGGTGCACACAGAGTAGCAAACCCTCATCGTTGTGATTAGTTATTTTGATTTAAGGGCGTGTGGCACAGGAATTTGGTGTTAATAAGGAAAATATGGAAGATGATCAGGAAAAACTAGCTGCTGAATTATTCCAACATAGTAAGTCATTTAAATCAACAGGAAAGAAAGATTTACCCAATAATAGTTTGAGAGAAAGATTTATGAAATTAGAGAAGCTGAAAAAATTGGAATTATCAAAATGGTGGGATGGGGTGACTTTCAAGAATTACTTGGATCAACAAAGAATACCTAGGGGTCTTAGAATATACATTTTTCCCACCTTTGACGACCTCGATGAGGATCATCTCAAAGAGTGGGAAGAAAATTTATATGCATCTTCTTTTACAATGATGAATATACTAATAAAAAATGCAGATAGAAAAGTTGAGAAGTTAAAAATTCAGATAGCGGATTTGGAAAGAGAAATTAATGAATTTATCTGAATTAACGGATAAAAATTATGCCATTCTCAAAGATGTCATTAATAGGCATCAGTTGCAAATTAAGGATAAAAAACTGAGCAAATTATGCAGAGATGAGAGAGATTATAACCAAGGCAGAGTCTTTACTTTTGCTAAGGGTTACGATGAGGTTCCCAAAGCAAAACAAATAAGGGGAGCAACAAATCAGGGTGAGTTAAGCTCGGTTAACTACAGCAGTTCTAGCATTTCATCTACAGATGAACCCATATTAGTGGGAACAGTAGGAGGGGCACCAACAAAAAGCTCATCTTTTTCCAAGGAAATAATGGAATAAAAAGAGGAAAGAAAAAAGTTTCTGCAGGACAAGAAGAGGGAGGAAACATAGGAAATACCAGAATTGGAACTCGCAGTCAGGACAAGAACAATTAGTAGATATTTCTTTGGATGAGGACACTTTTAATGGGGATATTCATAAAGAAGAATTAGAAGTGATTAATCTCTCTAATAGAATTTTAAAGCCTAAAGAGCTAAGTGCTCTGAAGAAGGGATTATCATTCTGTTCTAAGAATTCATGTAATTTCACTGAATTAGAGATTGATTTGTTTAGATTTTCCAGATTATTGAAATTGAAAAGTTTTTTTTCAATTTTGGAGAAAAATGTAAATGTAGATACAACCATTAAAAGTTCGGATATGACCATTGCAGAGTTATATGATGTGCAATTACTCATGTCCTTGACCGAGGGTGAGAGATTTGAAGTGGATGATATTGCCTCATTGTTGAGTGTGCCAACAGATTATAGTTGTACTAGTGGTTTGAAGTTAGAATCTTAATTTATTCCACAAGGCACCCAATTGGCTGCCATAGATTTGTATGTTAAACTAACTAAAAATGAATTTCACAGATTAGAGGATCAAAAGGGTACGGTTGGATGGCATTTGCAGGATAAAGATAACTTGACTCGTGAACAACGAGTAGCTTTAAAAAACCTGAAGACAGACAGCAATATAGTTATTCGTGAAGCCGACAAAGGCGGTAATATAGTCATCATGGATAGATTAGATTATTGCAAAGAAATTAATAGACAACTTAGTGATACTAGTTGTTATGTGAAGTTACATTTTAATCCTATTGAACAAGCAAATAGACACATTATGGAGAGGCTGTTTGTATGGAAGGAAGAGGGCTTGATAGATGAGGCAGAATTTAAGTATCTGTACATTAAAAATCCCACCTACCCATTTATTTACACTCTGCCGAAGGTGCATAAATCTAGATGTGATCCACTAGAGAGACCGATAGTATCGGGCATTGGAAGTATGACTCAGCACTTATCGGAATTTGTTGATGTGTTTTTAAAACCATTAGTTACCAACTTGCCATCTCACATACGAGATACCATGGATGTCCTTAATAAATTGCAGGACATCAAATGGGAGCAAGATATGAGTTTAGTCACATTAGATGTGGTTGGACTATACACATGTATAGATCATGATAAAGGTGTGCAGGCTTTGAATGATTTTTTGGGAAGCCGTAGTGCTAGTTTGAGAGACCACTCTAAAATGCTAGTGGAAATGAGTCAATTGATTTTGAAGAATACTTTTTTCCTATTTGAGGATAAATGGTTTCATCAAATTAGGGGAACGGCGATGGGTTCCAGGTTTGCTCCCTCTTATGCCAACCTTTTTATGGGATGGTTTGAGAGGGAGCATGTCAGGAGCCGGGATGCCTCTGAATGGTTGGATCACATTTTATTCTGGGTCCGTTTTGTTGATGATGTTTTAATGATTTGGAGAGGTAGTCGAGGAGAATTGGATGGGTATTTTGAGTATCTCAATTGTAATAATGTTAACATCACCTTTACAATGAATTACAGTACTGAGAAAATAGACTTCTTGGATGTAGAATTGTTTATTGATGGGGAAACCATTAATAGCAGGTTATTTAGAAAAAACACTGCTACCAATTCTATATTACGAGCTGATAGTGCTCACCCAGTATCAGTGACTAGAGGAATCCCGTTCGGGGAAATAAGGATACGAAGAAATTACAGTACAGAAAAGGATATTATTAAGGAATCTCCAAAAACGTCTAATGTGTAGGGGATACCAAAAAAGGAATTTGAAGAAGGTCAGGGACAGAATAATTAAGGTTGAGAGAGCTAATACCTTGTCACAGAAGGAAAAAAATCGATCTGAAGAGCAATTGCATTTGTGACCACGTATTGTTCACAACAAAATAAAATATTCAAGGCTCAGGGAAAAAATTGGAGTCTTTTGAAAGGAGTACCGGGATTAACTAATGTGATTGGAGATAAACCCGGGGTGGTTTTCAAACAAAGCCCTACTATAAGGGAAATGGTGACCAGAAATTATATATAACCAATAAAAAGTGCGGATTTGAATTGGCTACCATCTCCGCCGAATGGCTTCTATATTTGCGGATCATGTAATGTTTGTGGCTTAGGCATTAACAAAATTAAAGAATTTAAGTACAATACCAAGAAATGTTATTGGATCAGGGAATTTATTAATTGCAACAGTGTGGGAGTTATTTATGTTATAATTTGTGCATGTGAAAAGATCTACATGGGAAGTACTAAACGTAGTTTGAAGTTAAGAATTCAGGAACATAAACATTCTATAGTAAATCATGACACTAGATCCCCACTCTATCAACATATTAGGGAGAAACATCCGAGGGAAAATGATGTTAGGTTTCATGGAATACAAAAAATTATCCCAGGATGTAGAGGAGGAAATTGGGAATTGAGGATTAGACAAGAAGAAGCACGATGGATCAGTGGTTGCAGATCAGTGGAACTCGGACTCAATAGTGATACCGAGCTCCATTACTTTTTAGAATGATATAAGTAAGATAGTACAGTAACTTGATATTTTTAAACAGTGATAATCAAACTGGTCAGGATTAGACTGCTTAGTTGGTCTTATACTGTGGTTAATCCAGAATAATGATGATAATTATATGACAGATTAGGATTGGTAAAACATGTAGTGTTGGTTGAGGTGGCAAACATGTTTTAATTAAGAGGTTCCAATGTGAATTGTGATTATCATAGGACGAATTAACTACTAGGACATAGTGCCTGAATATAGTCACTACAAGGTGGGGCGCATCAATTTGGTATCATTTTTCGATGTGGGACACAACCATAAATGCTACTGTACTGAGGGGAGTGTGATTTTGTAGATCTGAATACAGGTAAAATAAGAATATTTAGATTGTAATAATTGAACTTGAAGTAGTGAACAAACAGCGGTAATATATGAGTAACGATGGCTGGCTATTGATTGTTTAAACTAGGCTGTTGTACTATGTTATATATACGGATGTTTTTTATAATTTGTATATATGTTGATGCGGCTCAGTAATTTTATTGCTGTTAATTAAGAGTGATGCACAAAAATATAGACTATTCGCAAAATAGCAAACGTGCGAGAAATATATACTATGACAATGCGTTATAAGTAATCTTATTGCTTCCTATTTTGAGGGACGCACGAAAAGGGAGATTATTCGTATTTAGGAAAATACGGCACGTTACTAGCATCTTAAACCATAGAAATGGAATAGCGGACCACAGAGGAAACATGTGCGAAATATATATATGCTTGTGATTTGTCGAACGGAGAAGCTTTTTAATTGGATCACGTGCTAACCTCCAAGACCATTACGGTGTTCTGAAACAGTCGGCGCTTTGGATTGGCTAATTTGGTTCTAAATACTTCCGGTTCTTACGTAAAATAAGGACGGGCATGTTAGCAATCTGATAGGCTTAAATCTTTGCAGACCAGATGGGAAGCAATTTAGGGAATATGTTTATTGGTTGGCTTCTTATCGGGAGCTATGATTGGTGCTTAGCAGCTTTAAATAGCGTATTGGCGGAAAAACTTGCACCAGAGCGGATTTATCGCACCGGCTGGTGATGCTACGTGATCATCAGGAAAGAAATGGTGCAGGCAGTAAGGTATGTTCTTTTGAGGAAATGCCTAGCACTAAGGGGTAAACGCCATTTGATATATTTGAATAGTAGTAATGAAGATGTCCTCTTTAATTATATTTATAGATTGTTATTGAGGAATTGCCCACATTTTGGATGATTTGTTTGTGAAAACACTAAAGAGGAGAAAAACTCACAGACCGTAATTTAGGTGAGGAATACTGTTATAGGAGGCGAATTTATTGTATTGAATGCCAATAAATTATGGCAATGGAAATTGGAACATGGTTCAGAAAATAATTAGATATTATGTTTCACATGCAGAAAATTACATAAAAATATATTTTTTTTTGGGAAGAAGAAGTGATTTATAGTTGGAGAGGACATGTATTAAATGAACTTCATTATCCTGCAACGATCATTATTTATAGTGACGTTTGGAATAATTAGGAGGTATGTCGCATTTTATTTTTATGATTGAAGGCAAAGATATTCAGTAAGGGATGTTTCTTTAATTCAGAAAGTACACAACTAAAAGAGTTGATCGTATTTATTACAATAATATTGATTGGGGGAAAAAGGATTGATTAATAGAAACTTGCATTTGGATGTCTTATGATAATTCTCATAGCATTGGAACCATGAATAGATTTTTGAGTATATAGGATTTCATGAATTATGTTAATACAATTATGTTATGAATGGTTATGGGTAACTCTTTCATATTTGAGATTGTTAAATAGGTAGGATTTCAAGCCAAAACGTTATATTATTTTGTTTATGTGATATTTTGTTGTAGATATACATAATGTATTGTATAAGTGATATAATTTCCTTTTTCCATTTCTACAGCCCTAATGATGTCCCAAGAGGGACGAAACGCGTTGGATGTGGTTGTTTAGAATACATAAATCAACTTATGGGATATGTACAAATCACAACAATAATTTGTTGGAGACATTTCTTATGAAAATCCTTGAAAAAATGAAGGCTGTGGTTGTTTAATTCAACTTATTGGACATGTACTAATCACGACAATAATTCGTTGGATTAATTCATATGAAAATTCTTGAAAAAATAAAAGAATCCAATAGGAAGAGATCGCTTTGGACTGCATCTTTTGGACTACAATACTTAATTGTTTAAACTGTTATTATCATTCCGCTCCTACTTTCTGTTTATCTTTCCAATGAATAATGCAATTTGTTTTATGCTCATTTCTGTCATGATCTATAATGTTGTGGTTTCAAATCTAAATCTACCGCACACACTAAATGGGGTTCTTGCCCTTTATTGTCATGCCTCATACATAATATGCATATGCTAATCAAGTAAAACACACAAAAAGAGGTAGAGTGAAAAGCGGCCTACATCTATTAGCAATTGCAAAAGGGTTCGAGAGAGCACACATACTCTGTAAAAACTGCCCTCACCCACAACAAGTTGTGGCATGCTTCATCATAGGGCTGCTACTAACGCCTCTGCGCAGAACCAACGCTAGAGGCGGAGCAATAGGGAGGGGTAAACAATACAACAGTGATACAAACAAACGAAAAAGGCAGGATCCTTAAGTGCAGAAATAATGAGTTTTAAAACTGGCCCAGGGATATCTCTATAATAGTTTTATTCCTGGATTCCCTAGTCAGATTAAAAAGGTATATATATATATAAAAGAATATATACCCAATGGATAGTAGTGGGATGAGTTAATTAAGTGCTCACCACCCCTCCATTCTGCATAGCGGTCAACATGTTTCTGCCGGTTCAAAATCAAATCTCCGGCATTCCTCAGGACAAGTTAGATCCCTATGCCCTTTTTCCAAACCCCTCTTGCTGCCCACTCTCGTGGGTTATACACCACCTGTAAGTCTGG
This sequence comes from Triturus cristatus, assembly GCF_964204655.1. Lineage (NCBI taxonomy): Eukaryota > Metazoa > Chordata > Amphibia > Caudata > Salamandridae > Triturus > Triturus cristatus. The sequence goes on along the minus strand of NC_140585.1, from coordinate 60,550,436 downwards.
AGCCTTTTTCGTAACTTACTATTTCAAATAGAAACTGAAAGATAAAAGACACAACAATAACACCAATTGTATTCACATCAGATACAGAGACAGTATTATATAATGTGTGCTCTCAAACAAACTCAAGCAATTGCAAACCACCCAGTCGGTGTGACCAAAATCTAACATATGTGGTGCGAAATCCACCATCATAAATCAGCGGGCAATCAATGGCCTTCCTAATGGTATATCCAAATCACATAATTTGTGCTTAATATCCATTCCAACACGCCAACATGCTTTTGACAGCATGTTGGCGTGTTGGAATGTGTTTTTTTCTCATTTTATTCAGCACGTGACTTCTTGTGTGTGAAGTATATATTTTTAGTTTAATGGATATTAAGCACAAATTATGTGATTTGGATATACCATTAGGAAGGCCATTGATTGCCCGCTGATTTATGATGGTGGATTTCGCACCACATATGTTAGATTTTGGTCACACCGACTGGGTGGTTTTCAATTGCTTGAGTTTGTTTGAGAGCACACATTATATAATACTGTCTCTGTATCTGATGTGAAAACAATTGGTGTTATTGTTGTGTCTTTTATCTTTCAGTTTCTATTTGAAAGAGTAAGTTACGAAAAAGACTCCAGACTTACAGGTGGAGTATAACCCACAAGAGTGGGCAGCAAGAGGGGTTTGGAAAAAGGGCATAGGGATCTAACTTGTCCTGAGGAATGCCGGAGATTTGATTTTGAACCGGCAGAAACATGTTGACCGCTATGCAGAATGGAGGGGTGGTGAGCACTTAATTAACTCATCCCACTACTATCCATTGGGTATATATTCTTTTATATATATATATACCTTTTTAATCTGACTAGGGAATCCAGGAATAAAACTATTATAGAGATATCCCTGGGCCAGTTTTAAAACTCATTATTTCTGCACTTAAGGATCCTGCCTTTTTCGTTTGTTTGTATCACTGTTGTATTGTTTACCCCTCCCTATTGCTCCGCCTCTAGTTTTGGTTCTGTGCAGAGGCGTTAGTAGCAGCCCTATGATGAAGCATGCCACAACTTGTTGTGGGTGAGGGCAGTTTTTACAGAGTATGTGTGCTCTCTCGAACCCTTTTGCAATTGCTAATAGATGTAGGCCGCTTTTCACTCTACCTCTTTTTGTGTGTTTTACTTAATTCTTGAGGAGGATGAGGTAGGGTTTGTACCTTCTCCCCCTTTTCTTTATTGTGAGTACCATATGCTAATCAACCCTGCATACTCCCTAGTTCCTATGCATAACCATCAGGAACACACCAGCAACTGTTCATAAAAATCTTGCCTATGTTTTTGTATTGAATGTCACCATAACAAGCATTTTATCTGTTACTCGTGATTCATAAAGTTGTACAGCTTGCATATAACACACAACCACTAGGTAACCCGATCCATCTGTAACACACACAACAGCGTTTTCACATTTCATTCATGCTGAGTGCCTATGACGTCAATCACCGCGTGCTACTGGCCGTCGACTGACGAGCCTCTGAAGCAGCACCCAGTGGTTGCACCTCGCGGTGCAGGTACGCAGTTACTTCCTGCTATATCTAGCTCAGACACCGGCATTCGCGATTAACGCTGATTCGAACACACGTCTATCAGGTAAGCGTTCCCCATTCACTTGTTATCACCCTGAAATTCCAATAGATTTTGCACCCGTTCGCGGATCATGAAGCATCCCATGATTTTTTCCAAGTGTTATGTAGTTCCCATGCTGTTTTTCTTTGTCCGACTCCGATTTCCATCGGAATCGTGCGTTCACTGGCACATTGTATGTTCTAGGTTACTACTATTACAAGACTCATACTACCATCTAATGGCCTACGAGTTTTTCCACAAGGATTCTGGCAAGGTTTTCTCAAAACCTATCCCCCGAGCACCGATTCCAATCGATATTGTGTACTCGCTGTCATATCTAATACGGACACTCATTGCCACATAACTGCTTACGTATGTCTTTGTATAGAGCATTCAAGGGTTCTCCTCCTTTACAACGTGGTGCGCCAAATGCCCGGATTTGGCCTCACTCATTTTTTTCCAAAGGCCAAGCAATTAGCCAACTGCCACCCAAGTGACCACATTTCATGTTCGTATGGGCTTCTCTCTCTCCCTCCCACCCACAGTGTGTGACTCTAGCGCCTAGAATAGACTTCAGATGAATAGCGCTGCTGCACAATCCACCGTGACCAGGTACTGACAAGTTCTTTCTGAGCCCCAATACCCCACCGGTATAATGGGCATCCAACAAACCCTTTCTCCTAAGTCCCCTGTACTTAGCCTGACTATATGTTTTCCCTTTAAGTAGTACCCTGACAATCCTCTCTCTCTCCTTTAGAGCGGGTACCGATTGATTCCATCACACAAGAGATTCTTCAACCTCGTGTGCTGCCGTTAATAACAAAGCTACATCTGAGTTCCTCTTGACCTGGATTACACAGTGTCAACACAAGTAGGTTAAGTAATTTATTTCCCTGAACATTCACCCACGTCTCAGCATTGTTACTCATCTTACACACATTTATGATTGTTCACTGGTGCTCTTCACAGTCCTGATGAAGACCCCACGTGAGGACACAAATTAAGCCTTTACCTCAAGGGGGTCGAAAAGTCGACAACATACAACCACTATACAAACTCAAAGAAATTACTCTGATAAACAATATGTACACTTGAGCTATGTATATATTTAGGAACTATTGACCTACATTAGGCTGTAAAGGTTGTACCCTATACCACAATGATGTTTTTTGTCAACATACCTTTACCCAGTCCCTCACTCACTGATTCACCACCACCTACCTGACTTCTCCCTTTCTCTCCCACTCAAAGAGCACTATATATTTCTATCGTACTGAAATTGATTGGAGCAACTGCGTTGCCATTAACAAATGCTTTGAATTAATATCGCATTTGATGCATTTTTAGCTTTTTTCTGAATCAGTTTATTAAATATGGTTCAATAATCACAAGAAGCAATGAGTGGTGAATGTTCTTGTGTAAATTTCGTTATTGATAACTGCTATCATGACCATTTCTTGATTGTACTGTACTAATGACTCAGGTCATAGTAGTTTTATGTGGATTTCCCCGTTAAAACTCAATGCTATTATTATGTCCACACTCACCTTCTGGTGACTGTAGTGATGTGGGGTTTATACCTCATTACCACGATGTTCCTGATGTGCTGGTGTTTTGAACCCCATAATCACCGTTTGGTCACTGTAGTGATGGGGGTTTTAGACCCCATTACCACAATCTTCCGGATATGCTGGTGTTTTGAACCCCACAATCACCCTTTGGTCACTGTAGTGATGGGGGGTTTAGATCCCATTACCACAATGAACCTAAAATGCTGGATTTTTGGACACCACAATCACCTTTTGGACACACATTGCATGTTTACTGTCAGAATCTGTGCTGTGGGCATTTTGCACATGCACACACATACAAACTTGCCAAGATGGTGGGGGGGGTTTGCTTAGTCACCCTATGTGTGTGAATGCTGGTGGTGCTGGGCATCCAGCCCCCTATGAGTGGATATGGTAGTAGTGCTGGGCATCCAGCCCCCTATGAGTGGGGATGATAGTAGTGCTGGGCGTCCAGCCCCCTATGAGTGGGCATACTGGTAGTGATGGGCATCCAGCCCCCTATGAGTAGGGCATACTGGTAGTGATGGGCATCCAACCCCCTATGAGTGGGGATGGAAGTAGTGTTGGGCATCCAGACCCCTATGAGTGGGGATGGTAGTAGTGCTGGGCATCCAGCCCCCAATGAGTGGGGGTACTGGTATTAATGGGAAACCGGCCCCCTGTGAGTAGATGGTACTGGTATTGATGGGCATCCAGCCCCCTATGAGTGGGGATGGTAGTAGTGCTGGGCATCCTGCCCCCTATGAGTGGGGATGGTAGTAGTGCTGGGCATCCAGCCCCCTATGAGTGGGAGTATTGGTAGTGATGGGCATCCAGCCCCCTATGAGTAGGGGATACTGGTATTGATGGCCATCCAGCCCCCTATGAGTGGGGATGGTAGTAGTGCTGGGCATCCAGCCCACTATGAGTGGGGGTACAGGTAGTGATGGGCATCCAGCCCCCTATGAGTAGGGGGTACTGGTATTGATGGGAATTTAGCCCCCTATGAGTGGGGATGGTAGTAGTGCTGGGCATCCAGCCCCCAATGAGTGAGGGTACTGGTAGTGATGGGCATCCAGCCCCCTATGAGTAGGGGGTACTGGTATTGATGGGCATCCAGCCCCCTATGAGTGGGATGGTAGTAGTGCTGGGCATCCATCCCCCTATGAGTGGGGATGATAGTAGTGCTGGGCGTCCAGCCCCCTATGAGTGGGCGTACTGGTAGTGATGGGCATCCAGCCCCCTATGAGTAGGGCATACTGGTAGTGATGGGCATCCAACCCCCTATGAGTGGGGATGGAAGTAGTGTTGGGCATCCAGACCCCTATGAGTGGGGATGGTAGTAGTGCTGGGCATCCAGCCCCCAATGAGTGGGAGTATTGGTAGTGATGGGCATCCAAACCCCTATGAGTAGGGGATACTGGTATTGATGGGCATCCAGCCCCCTATGAGTGGGGATGGTAGTAGTGCTGGGCATCCAGCCCCCTATGAGTGGGGGTACAGGTAGTGATGGGCATCCAGCCCCCTATGAGTAGGGCGTACTGGTATTGATGGGAATTTAGCCCCCTATGAGTGGGGATGGTAGTAGTGCAGGGCATCCAGCCCCCTATGAGTGAGGGTACTGGTAGTGATGGGCATCCAGCCCCCTATGAGTAGGGGGTACTGGTATTGATGGGCATCCAGCCCCCTATGAGTGGGATGGTAGTAGTGCTGGGCATCCATCCCCCTATGAGTGGGGGTAGTGGTAGTGATGGGCATCCAGCCCACTATAAGTAGGGGGTACTGGTATTGATGGTCATCCAGCCCCTATGAGTGGGCGTACTGGTAGTGATGGGCATCTAGCCCCCTATGAGTAGGGGGTACTGGCATTGATGGGCATCCAGCCCCCTATGAGTGGGGATGGTAGTAGTGCTGGGCATCCAGCCCCCTATGAGTGGGAGTATTGGTAGTGATGGGCATCCAGCCCCCTATGAGTAGGGGGTACTGGTATTGATGGGCATCCAGCCCCCAATGAGTGGGTATGGTAGTAGTGCTGGGCATCCAGCCCACTATGAGTGGGGGTACAGGTAGTGATGGGCATCCAGCCCCCTATGAGTAGGGGGTACTGGTATTGATGGGAATTTAGCCCCCTATGAGTGGGGATGGTAGTAGTGCTGGGCATCCAGCCCCTATGAGTGAGGGTACTGGTAGTGATGGGCATCCAGCCCCCTATGAGTAGGGGGTACTGGTATTGATGGGCATCCAGCCCCCTATGAGTGGGATGGTAGTAGTGCTGGGCATCCATCCCCCTATGAGTGGGGGTAGTGGTAGTGATGGGCATCCAGCCCACTATAAGTAGGGGGTACTGGTATTGATGGTCATCCAGCCCCTATGAGTGGGCGTACTGGTAGTGATGGGCATCTAGCCCCCTATGAGTAGGGGGTACTGGCATTGATGGGCATCCAGCCCCCTATGAGTGGGGATGGTAGTAGTGCTGGGCATCCAGCCCCTATGAGTGAGGGTACTGGTAGTAATGGGCATCCAGCCCCCTATGAGTAGGGGGTACTGGTATTGATGGGCATCCAGCCCCCTATGAGTGGGATGGTAGTAGTGCTGGGCATCCATCCCCCTATGAGTGGGGGTAGTGGTAGTGATGGGCATCCAGCCCACTATAAGTAGGGGGTACTGGTATTGATGGTCATCCAGCCCCTATGAGTGGGCGTACTGGTAGTGATGGGCATCTAGCCCCCTATGAGTAGGGGGTACTGGTATTGATGGGCATCCAGCCCCCTATGAGTGGGTATGGTAGTAGTGCTGGGCATCCAACCCCCTATGTGTAGGGGTTACTGGTAGTGATGGGCATCCAGCTCCCTATATGTGGGGATGGTTGTGGTGATGGGCACATCCCTTTGGTGTGGGGACTGCTGGTGGTGAGGACAATGCAACCCCTGTGGCTTTGCTGTTGCTGGTGGAAGGGATGTCCCCCCATGTGTGTGTAGCATTTCGCATGTTCGTGACATTTGTTTGTGTGGGTGTCTAACTTACCGTCTGCGATCTACGCGTCTGTGAGAAAGTGCCATCTTTCCTGCATGGTATGCCCCCACTTTTTGCTGAATTGCTGATGTACTTTGACTGAGTGTGCCCTTGGCTCCTGCCAATCAGGTGCCCAGGGCCTGTGTTCCTTCCCTAAAACTGTATCGAAACCAAAACCCAATTGGCATCTCTGGCCACATGTCAGCCCCTGGTAAATGGTACCCTAGGTACCCAGGGCACTATGACCAGAGAAGGCCCCATGGGCTGCAGCACTTATTGTGCCACCCTTATAGGCCCTGAACCCTGATACACACACACACTGCCTTTGCAGGCTGAGTGTCTTGGTGCTGAACAAAACAAAGAATCGACATGGCACACATCCCTGTGTGCCATGCCCACAACACACTGCCCTGACATATCTCAGTCACCCCTCAGCTGGGTGCCCTATGCCAGTGGTGTGGGTACAGGTGCATGAGCCCTGTACCCCTACAGTACCCAGGTCCATATCTGGGCACTGTAAGTGCAGTGCTGCCATTAAGAGCATGTGGTGCTGGGAAGTCGTCATCACGATCTCCACAGTACCATGCTGGCTACACTGAAGACTGAGAAGTTTGGTATCAAACTTCTCAGCACATTAAATCCACACTGATGCCAGTGTGTGTTTTAATGTAAAATGCACGACAGAGGGCAACTAAGAGTTGCCCCTGAACCTAACCCACAACCCATGTCCTGACTGAGAGGCTGTCTAGGCTGCCACCCAGCAGACAAGTTGCTGGACACCTGGGTAGAGAGCTATCTGCTCTCGTGGGCCTGCAGCAATGCACATCCTGGGGCGAGGTGCTAGGCATCCTCCCCCAGGATGGGCAGAAGAAGCTTCAAAGGCATGCCACCTTTGTGAGCCTCTCCAGACCACTTGCTGTATTCAGCAACTGGTCCCCACCGCTTCTGACCCCCACTCTGGTGGGATGACTGGCGGGAAAACCCAAGTGAGGAAAGGGGGTGTGCCAGCCTCTGCCATCCCGACCCCTCAGGTGGGGGAGGCGAGGTGAAGCACAACTCCGGGCTCTCGCCATCTTGGGGATGGGGAGCCCTACCAAATCAGGACTACTGGAGAGTGGCAGGATCGGGGGTGTATTCACCCCAGGAAAGGGCCCCATTGGTCCCTGACCTTTCCCTACCTGTAATGCCCCTAAATTTAGTATTGAGGGGCACCCTGAACCTTCCTTCCTCAGTTCCCGATTCTGAAACTACCAAAAAGAACAAGAAGAAAACAGACCTGCCATGCAGCTCCTAACAAGAGGACGACACCAATTGACTTGGCCCCAGCCCTACCGGACTGTCAACCCTCGAACCAGCTCCTGCTAAACCCTGGCGTCTCTAGTGGTCAGCAACCTCAAAAACTCCGGAGGACCTGACTGTCTTGCTCATCTAAAGACTGGGACTCCCACGAGCAGTGGTTCTGCTCAAACAGCAGCAACCCCTGGTGCCAGCCAGGAACCGCGAATCCAGCACACTCTGCCCCCGCCGAGCCCGGCTTGTGCCTGAGTGAACAAAGACCACAAGGACGTCCCCCCAGCGACTGTGACCAAGAATCCAGCACACAAGGACCCTCGATGTCGCTCCTGACGATGCCTGCAGCCTCAACTCCAGGGCCCCTCCCAACCGCGACCAGCGGATGTTAATATTTCCTGACGCCAAAAGACACCCCTGCACCCGCCACCCTGCGGCCCCCTGTGCCCACCTCCTGGGTGCCTACCTAACCTACAGCTTCCCAACTTACCTCTCAAAGTGGTGGTCGCACCTGAAGAATCTCCATCCTTGAGCTTGCAGCCTTTGTTCATCACACAACTTTCCAATTGAAATCCATTGAGCGCCCGACGGCTCAAAAGCACCCTGCACCCAGCTGCCCGAGTGCCCCTGGAAGTGCAGCATCTGTTCTATTCAACTTCCCCACTTGCCCTGTGTAAGTGACCAGGAGCTCAGCTCCCACAGCCGTGTGGCCTGCCTGCTAGCAGCCACCAACCAAAGGCCCCCTACCCGCCATAGGCTAACATTGGGCCTACTCTCTCTGCACCCGGCTGCCCCTGTGCCGCTGAGGGTGTAACCACTGTACCTACCTGAAACCGGGAGACCCCTGAGTCTAACCCCAGAACCTTAACACTACCCGTCGAGAATTTACCTGAAAGCCTGCAGGAGTGGGGTTTTCTTAAAAAATTTTTTATATCCCCTCCATTCTATGGGTTGTATGCTAAAAGGACTAATATGATAATATTAATCATATTAATTGTTTGCTGTGTATGTGATTAACCAACATTACTAATAGAAAATACACGTGGGAACTGCTTTTGCATGGTCTATCTAATACGTAAACTGATTTGCGTACGCATACTAATAAAAGACATTTAGAATTTGCATGTTACATGTTGCTTCCGTGATGTTATTATGTATTGTGTTTTGATTGTAAGTATAAAACCACAATGAGTGTTGCTTACTGCTAGATAAATACAAGCACATAAAGGGTTTAGTATGGGGAAAACATTTTAATAGTCATTTCCATGTATTAATTACGTTTTATGTCTCTTTTACTTAAGTTGACCATTCTGGAGTGGCCACAAAATGGCTGCTGTTGCCTTTAGACTGACGGACCGAACACTGAGGTCAGCGAGTGAAAATGCGCATGCGTTGCTGCTAGCAATCGACCTCGCCATGACCTGAACTTGACGAAAAACACACAGAAATATTTCTGGGATAATCGCCAGATGCTCCGAGAGAAACTTTCCTTGATACATATTGGTGAAATCAGAATTACTTCGAGTTTGAAACAATTTGTGTTCATGAACTTTGTCTAGCCACGGACTCCTAACAATGGACAACGTGAAGCATGAATGGCTGGAATTGATGACTATTGACACCGACCAGTATGGGAAAACAAATCAACCCAAAAGAAGAGCAACAGTTGCAATTGTTAATAAAGTTTAAATTTTACATTAGGTGCAACATTTTGCGGTTTAGAACTGAATAGAATGATCCTAACTGGCCAATCACAGAAGTTTAAGACATTTTATGTTTCAATCATTTCCGTTAATTTTCCTATAAAAGTTATAGACTAGTTAGGGTAAAAAAGCTTCTTCCCTTCTTCATTGCTTGCTGATTCCCTGATGTTATGCTGTCGGAGAGGACGGTGACTCTGCTGGACAGTGGTCTGCCCGAGACTCTGATGGACTGATCGGATGCCCTATTCCCTTTGCGAACTGAACTATTGATTTATGGGCATTTGAGACCAAACCTGACCTGACTTAGAGGACGACTTTTAGCCAGAATAGGTAAATATGCTAACTGAATTGCCAAATGCTTATTGAATTTTCCATGCTTTATTTAGATAAATTCTTCATTTAACGACAAGAACTGTGTTGGGTTGTTATTTGAGTAATGTATTGATTTATATTTGTTAGGAACAGAATGTCACTACTATAGGACAACTAAGCTGATCCATAGTTTGAAATCCATGAGAGGAATGGTTAGATTGATGTTTTAGATCCTGATGAGGTAGGAAAGGATTGATGAACTTATTACTCATTAGAGATTTTGCGTACTTCCTCTCATTACAGCGTACGGAGTGATCATCTCCTCTTGTAACTGTAGATCTATGGTGTATGAATGTTGGTGTTATGGGCCCCACCAGTAAATGAGTGAATGAATGCGAATTGTAGAAGATCTATGGTCTGTGATGTAAAGAGGGATTTTTAGCATTCCGCGCTGCAACAAGCCGATAACGTACATTTTCTCCATAGGGTAACATTGACTGGTTTCACTTGGAAATTTTTCTGTGTCGAGTTTTGAAACTTTAAAATATTCACTAGAAATCATCCGATCAACGTAAATGAAATTACTCACCTGTTACTAGGAGAGATCCCAGTGCTGGAACTTGGTGCCCAGCACTGACCCTAAAAAGTAATTACTACTGTGATTTTCAGATAACCTGATTTTCCCCCATAGGATAAAATTGCCTGGTTTTCATCAGAAATCCTTTTAAGTGTCTATTTTTGCAACTTTGAAATATTCCTTAAAAATCGCTTGTTTTACAAAAACGATTTCTTTCAACTGTTTACAGGCGATGCACCAGGGCTGAATCCAGGATCCAGCCCTGAGTAAGAAAAACCTACGTAAAGTAATTGTTATTACAGTCTGCTTAAAATTGCCATTGAGCTCAATGTTATTATTGTGTTAGGATTGTGTAGCATAATGCAACAACTGTATTTATTGCATTGAAAAGTCTATTGCTTATTGAAAGTATACAACTATAGCATCTCATTCTGAGAAAGTATTTTTATTCCTGCTTGTGGTTATAAAATTAAACAAAAATGAAACAACAATATATTTTTACCTACAAACCAATTGGCTTAGATTTCAGTTCTTGAATGTGTGAGACCATTTGCTGACTGAGTGTGTACAACAAATGCTTTACACTGTCCTCTGATACTGCCTTACTGCTCGACCAAGCTACCACTTTAGAGAGTAAGGTTATATCTAACTTTAACCTCTGCCAAACCTCTGGGGAATGTGGACTCTGTACACACTGAACCTTACTTTGGTGCAGTATAAACAGAGCTACTTTCTTACATTGGTGGATCAAACTTGCATTTGTTGGACTACTTGGTTACCATCTGATCACACGACAGAACTCTTAAATTGCCTTTAGAATTCAGATTTTTACAAATTGGCATTTTTTCAAAGTTACTAAAAGTCTTGTCAGGGCCGTCCTTCAGTCCCTTTAGAATTTTAGAAAAATAAAAGTCACTGTAGTCAAGGGTAGAGGGGTTAGAACTGTTTGGTTAGAATGTCTCAAAAGAACCCAGCTATTAGTGAAAACAATAACATGCAGGACCTGGTTGAGGAGCTCGACCTCACACCTTACTTACACTTGTCTTTCAAGGAGTTAAGGTCCTTATGCAAACTTAAAAATATACCATTGGGCCTGCATCCAACCAAACAAGGGCTCCAGGAGCTCCTGGTAAAGTATGCTAAGGACCACCCCTCTGAACATGGGGGTGGAAAGGGAGGAGGATGAGGGGGATAGTGACCCCCCCTCCAGTCATCCCTAGGGAGGAAAGGGCCCCCATACCCTTGACTCCAAGCATCAATCCCTGGAAACGTAGAGGCCACACAGGTGGCTTAGGCTTCAGTGAGGACATTGGGAATAGCCCCAATGAGGAGGACAGATTTTTAGCAAAGCTGGCCAAAAGATTGGATCTAGAGTCCAGACTCCTGGCTCTGGAAAAAGAAAGAAAGGAGATGGGTTTAGCACCCATCAATGGTGGCAGCATTACTAAAACTAAGGACAGGGAGGAAACGGCTGATCCTAAATTCCCCAAAGAGATTGTCCCTAAATTTGAGGAGGGTGATGACATCACAAAATGGTTCACAGCCTTTGAGAGGGCTTGTGAAATGAGGAAGGTGAAGAAAACTCTCTGGGGGGCACTCCTGTGGGAACTGTTCTCTGATAACTGCAGAGACAGGCTTCTGGCCCTCTCTGGGCCAGATGCAGGGTCCTATGACCTGATGAGGAAGACTCTGATTGAGGGATTTGGACTCACCACTGAGGAGTATAGAATTAGATTCAGGGGGGCTCACAAAACCCAGTCCTGGATTCATTTTGTAGACTACTCAGTAAAGACACTGGATGGTTGTTTAACTGGACACAATGTGCATGATTTTACTGGACTTTACAATTTGTTTATGAAGGAACATATACTAAGTAATTGCACAAATGAAAAGTTACATCAGCATTTGGTAGACCTAGGTCTAATTTCTCCCCAAGAATTGGAAAAGGCCCCAAAAACCTGTACAGGGGGGTGGGTCCCAAACTACTCTCTATGTACCTCAGCCCTATAGGGGGAAGAACTTTGATCCCTCAAAGGCCTGGTATAACAACTGTAAGAAGTTGGAACACTTAACTGTAGATAAATCTTGCCCCCACAACAAGGCCCCTAAGGCAACCAGTACAGCTACACCTGGGGTGGCAAGTCTACAGATGGGATCAACAGTGTGCCCAGAGCAAATCAGGATGCACACTGAAGCAGTTCTAGTTTCAGAAGGGGAGGTTGAGTTTGCCACTGTAGCTGTGGGGACACCCAACTTAAAGAAATACTTACAATACCTTTGGGTTAATGGAACTAGGCTAGAAGCTCTGAGGGATACAGGTGCCAGTGTCACTTTGGTGAGAGACACACTGGTTTCCCATGAACAATACTTGATTGGGCGTACTTACCCAGTCACCAATGCTGACAGTGTTACCACTAATCCAATGGCTATGGTGATATTAGGCTGGGAGGGGGGAGTTACTGGCCTGAAATAGGTAGTGGTCTCTCAAAAGTTACCAGCTGCATGTCTGCTTGGCAATGACCTGTAAACCTCAGCCTGGGTTGAGGTTGAATTAAAAAGCCATGCTGGGTATCCCTGAATTGGTGTGTGTGTAAGCAAGAGCACAGAGCAAAAGGAAGGGTGAAAAAGTAGGATTGGAGCCAGAAAGTATGGCCCAACCCACCAAGAGGAAAGGTGGGCTCAGCCTGTGTGTGCGTGACATGGTAACTCACGGAATCCATACCGCTGGGCTGGTGAGCATATGACAATTCTGACCAACTTCACCAAAATGGCAAGTCAGGCGTGGCCAACTCTGGGTCCGGGAATCGATCCTCATCCACATTGCTGTGATGCGAGCGGCGAAGAGGACCTGCGCTACCATTAATTTGCCCAACACCCTGACAAGTGTTAGTGAACACTTCCTCAAATGCCACGCACTCGCAACGCTGCGGGTAGCACTTGCCGTCAGCACTGCAGCTTTACCCCGTGACTCAGCCCCTTACTTATTAAAATGGCTCAAGGCTTCACAATTATATTTTAATCAAGTAAGTAGCCAAGTCATTGGGTAGTGACTCCTCAGTGATGCCGCGTCGTATCGGCCCGTGGTGTGTCCAGTCCCAATACATTGTGACAAAGTAGAGAGCTGCGAGGAGCAGATCCTGAGCACGCCCCTGAAACCTAACGGGAACAGCGCGCAACACTCATTGCCACTCAGTCATGGTATATTATAGCAACTAAGGAGGCGCTATAATGCGTGACTTCGGATTTCAGTGCGGTGATGCGGACCGCCACACTGAAATGCGTTAGTCTAACGCCTGATGCATGGTACGTGGCAGGGCTGGTAAGACAAAAAGGGTACAGAGTTCCTCAGGTCAGTTAAGAACAAATAGTGATTTCAGCAAAAAGTTTCGTCTGTCATGAAAAAGGGGGGGGAAGACCCTTTAGTTGGAACTAGGGCCCTCACACACCCAGCAAGCTAGGTGTCATGCTTCATCATTTGAGCCTGCCCCTCGTCAGGTCGGCGCTGCAATTCCTGACGGGCTCCCAATATTGGGGCTCTTTGGCGGGGATCTTCTGTTCCTGCCGAAGGGTGCTGTGGGGGTAAGGGGCCCTAGAATGTGTAGATGTGGTGTACGGATAAAATAGGTACTGTTAGTCCACAGGAAATGTGTTTAATAAAGTGGTAAACAGCCTAGTTAAAAAGAAAATGAGGTGGGGATAACTACTAGTGATTATGATGCTAGTTGTGTATGCCCTACTCTCAGAAGGATCAACATGTTTCTTGCCCTTTAAGCCAGTAATTGGTCACGGCAATTCGTCAGGATCAGGAAAACATAAACTATCTACAACAAGGTATGTGTGTTTTACATAGCCGAAAGGTGCTCAGGAGTCACCTATGGAAACATTGGAGACAGAAAACACATGACAAAACTGTAAAGATAAACAATACATACATAACAACTTCAGCTGAAATCATCAAGAGTCTCATAGGGTGAAGCTCTCAGGGTGAGTACTGGAAGGTCTCGAAGGACAGAATAAATCAAAAGACAGGACTGGGGGCGGAGACAGAGCGGAGGTTGTAAACTCACCTCTTGCGTTAGCAAGGCAATCTTGCAGCAGTCTCCGGCGGGTGAAAAAGGACTCCTAACGTGGGTCCTGAAGTAAAAAACCGGGAGGAGCAATTAAGAAACCAGGGATGGACGAAATTAAAAGTGACATGGTCAGCCCGGCAATCCATGCGGTAAGAGCAGTGTCGGAGGGTAATGACAGCCTTGAATATCAAAAGATGCTAACATGAGCGATTAGGTGTGCAGCCATGGTGACCATCATGCTCAGGGGCCAGGGTGTATCGCCGCCCAAAAGTAGTCAATGAGGTCAGTAACGGGTTGCCACGAGAGACTCAAGAGCAAAGTAGGGGGCGACCGCCATCGCCCCTGGTAGAGGATGGGTCAGAGCAGGACGTACTCGCTCAAGCTGCCAATGAAGTCATGGAGGCGTCACGAATCCCCCTTTAAAAATACTCAAACTCACCTTATGGAAGACGGCTTGGATGAACCCTGATGCACTCACCTGCGTCAAACGACGCGTGGGATGGAAGACCTACCCCTACCGCCGGACCTGGGAGAAATAGGATACCAATATAGTGTATCTATTTTTAAAGCAGTGGAAAAGAGATCTAGATGGTTCGTGATCTGTTAAAAAGGTGTATTTTCAGAGAACATCACTGCTAAGCAGTGATGTTCTCTGAAAATACACCTTTTTAACAGATCCTATTTCTTTTTATGTGCCTCCCTCTGTGTGTTTTTATGTGCCGGTCCCCGATGCGGATGGTTGCCGCTCTGTTTTTAGACCCCCATTCACGGGTTACATCCCCGTACAATTTTGTGGGACTTTGATACTTCATCACGGCCCCCGCGAACCCCATCACTACCGCTTTTATTATTTTTCCACATTCCCATGTGTTACCCGTGGCATTTAGTCTGGCCACCTACCCGTTGCCTGTCTTTAACTATATCGCCATGGCAACCAACTCTGTGAGTAAATCAACCCACGAAGAATCATTTCCTGATTCAGACCGGATGCCGATAGTTTCCCCACACCACCTGCTCTAACATGGCCGCCCCTCTATCCCCAACCAATGGGATTGATACAACCGCTTTGGTAACCAATCCCTGTGAGCACACCAACCCACTGAGTATCACTTCCCGAGTCATACCGGATATGGATGGTTGCTCTCTCTACCTGTTCCAACATGGCTGACCCGCTTTACACTCCCCGACCAATGGGCTTGTGATTACCTTAGTCATGTGACACATTCCACACCTCCCGATATCCTTATCTGGCGAACACCGACTCCGTTCGGAACCCATCCCAGGTCCGGCGGTAGGGGTAGGTCTTCCATCCCACGCGTCGTTTGACGCAGGTGAGTGCATCAGGGTTCATCCAAGCCGTCTTCCATAAGGTGAGTTTGAGTATTTTTAAAGGGGGATTCGTGACGCCTCCATGACTTCATTGGCAGCTTGAGCGAGTACGTCCTGCTCTGACCCATCCTCTACCAGGGGCGATGGCGGTCGCCCCCTACTTTGCTCTTGAGTCTCTCGTGGCAACCCGTTACTGACCTCATTGACTACTTTTGGGCGGCGATACACCCTGGCCCCTGAGCATGATGGTCACCATGGCTGCACACCTAATCGCTCATGTTAGCATCTTTTGATATTCAAGGCTGTCATTACCCTCCGACACTGCTCTTACCGCATGGATTGCCGGGCTGACCATGTCACTTTTAATTTCGTCCATCCCTGGTTTCTTAATTGCTCCTCCCGGTTTTTTACTTCAGGACCCACGTTAGGAGTCCTTTTTCACCCGCCGGAGACTGCTGCAAGATTGCCTTGCTAACGCAAGAGGTGAGTTTACAACCTCCGCTCTGTCTCCGCCCCCAGTCCTGTCTTTTGATTTATTCTGTCCTTCGAGACCTTCCAGTACTCACCCTGAGAGCTTCACCCTATGAGACTCTCGATGATTTCAGCTGAAGTTGTTATGTATGTATTGTTTATCTTTACAGTTTTGTCATGTGTTTTCTGTCTCCAATGTTTCCATAGGTGACTCCTGAGCACCTTTCGGGTATGTAAAACACACATACCTTGTTGTAGATAGTTTATGTTTTCCTGATCCTGACGAATTGCCGTGACCAATTACTGGCTTAAAGGGCAAGAAACATGTTGATCCTTCTGAGAGTAGGGCATACACAACTAGCATCATAATCACTAGTAGTTATCCCCACCTCATTTTCTTTTTAACTAGGCTGTTTACCACTTTATTAAACACATTTCCTGTGGACTAACAGTACCTATTTTATCCGTACACCACATCTACACATTCTAGGGCCCCTTACCCCCACAGCACCCTTCGGCAGGAACAGAAGATCCCCGCCAAAGAGCCCCAATATTGGGAGCCCGTCAGGAATTGCAGCGCCGACCTGACGAGGGGCAGGCTCAAATGATGAAGCATGACACCTAGCTTGCTGGGTGTGTGAGGGCCCTAGTTCCAACTAAAGGGTCTTCCCCCCCTTTTTCATGACAGACGAAACTTTTTGCTGAAATCACTATTTGTTCTTAACTGACCTGAGGAACTCTGTACCCTTTTTGTCTTACTAGTCGCTTGGGTATGTACACTGGACCTCGTTAAACTTACCCATCTATCCCTCCTTTTGTTGACACGTGGCAGGGCTGACCATACTGATGCCACTAATCTGAGGTTGTGGGCACGTGGCGCGCCAGCTCACGTGGCAGTCAGAATCTCAGCTATAATGAATGATTTTTATTTTGCTACTGTGAGTTGTCAGTGAGTGTGTTTTGAAATACAGCAGCCTGCCAGGCTGTGACCTAGACTACTGTTATCTGACTATAATTATGAAGGGTGAGGCAGCGGAATTCTGTGTCGGGCCTCTCACAACCTACAAGACAGGACCCGGGAGAGAGCCGCCTGGCCAGTGATGTTCCTCCTTTGCCTCGTTTGATTGTCAGCAAAAAGCCTTAGGCTGGTGAAAGCTGGAATGACTAATTGCTTTTCTGCGGTTGTAACGTTGTTTTGAGCTCCCCGTCTTTTTGTGCCTGTAGAACACCGGCCCATCCTCCCAACAGGTATCCGAGGCTGTGGCAACATGTCCCTAGTTCAATTTCCTACCTGCCCTGGCCCCTTGGATTGTTGCTGTCGCCTGGCAACACTAGTACTTTGAAGTTGGTGACATCCACCAGTTCAGAGAGCTCCTCTCACGTCCAGCGTGTCTCCTGATTCGAGACAGAAATCACAGCAGTCCTCATATATCCTTATGAATTACACCATTTGTGCTGCATGTCTAATACAGAAATAGACAAACAGGTTTAGCTCCATCAGTCGATATCACAGAAACAGCTTTACACCATGGCATTCATGACGAAAATTAATGGTGAAACCATAGGTGAAACAGCTATTGATTAAACATGGTTTTAGGAGTGTTTTAGATATTTTAACTAGTTGCAGCAGTTAACAGTAGTGTTGTGCCTCTGACTTTACAAGGGCACTAGTTTAGTGCCCTTCCATTTCTGGTGCTTTGAGGCACTTAACGTTTTAGTTTCTTGTTGCTCCGATGGGTGTAATTTCTGATATTTATATGCTTTCCTCTTCTTCTTCGTTTAATTATGCTGGCCAGAAAGTGTCACTCATAGTCATTGAAATGTCACTCATAGCAATCTAGAACCTTGGCAGCTATGATAAGGAATAATCCAAAAACACAGGAAGATTAGCAAAAGTCTGTTCTTTTAATTTTCGCTTTGACATGACTTATGCCACACTATATTTGGTCTGGTGTGTAAAATTGCATGGTATTTTTACTTTGCTATGTGACCTGTTTAATTCACCACTAACACATATTCTCATATATTTAATGAAATATAAACTGTCACTTCCAGTTGACGACTTTCTGTAAATACTCTTTAGTCCTCTGCATCAGGGTTTTGAAGATGCTCATGTGAAGTGAAGCTGTAAATACTTTTTTACAGCAGCAACCAAGGGTGAGATCCTGTACGAGGACTGTGTGTATCTTAAAAACATTCATTTCTGTGATATCTAAAAACCCAGTCATTTCCGGCCTCAAAATGCTTGTTTGTGCATATTCACTCCTGGAGACTGGATGTGACGGTTCTTTAAGAAGCCAGCAGAGGGCGCGCCTGCCTGCTGATGAAATCCACTGAGCATATTGTATGAAATGGAGAAAGGTTTCCTGTTCCTGGTCAGCGGTGGCAGAGACAGTACAAGCAGCAGATGTTGACATCATTTCCGGCCTCTCCCTCCGTGTTCAGCCAGCTGCAGAGGAGGAAGGACGCCCTGTCTCTCTGTGCAGTTCTCTTCATCTTCAGACCCTCATAGACCCCCCTCCTACCCCAGACCCCAAATATGCACCTGCCCCCACCCCAGCCATAGGAGGAGGAGCGAGCCTGGAAATGTCTGCACAGGTTTCTGCTCAGGTAGGAGATTGTCAGCACCTTGTGCTGTGTTTGTAGAAATGGCTTGAATGATCCTGAAAGAACTCTCTAGCAGGAGCCGGGCTCTTCTATCAAGGGACTTCGGGGGGAGGGGGGGGGGGGCTTTGCGTCCGGCGCTGGGGATGTTTGTGGTCATCATTTGTTTTAAAGAGAGGATCTGTGCACTGCTCTCCATCTTAATGCACTGTGAAAAATCTGTGCACACTGCACTTCACTGCACTGTGAGAAATCTGTGCATGCTGCACTGCATATAACTGCACTATGAGGAATCTGTGCACTGCATCTTACTGCACTGTGAGGAATCTGTGCACGCTGCACTGCATCTTAATGCACTGTGACAGATCTGTGCACACTGCACTATAAGGAATCTGTGTCACTACACTGCATCTTACTGTACTGAGGAGTTTGTGCCACTGCACTGCATCTTACTGCACTGTGAAAAATCTGTTCACATTGCACTGCATCTTAGCGCTCTATGAGAAATCTGTGCACACTCTTTGCTCGGCTCTCGCTGTCAGTTTGTTGACTTGCCCACCTGTACCCCTGTGTCAGAAGCATGTCCCCCAGGTAGTTGAACGTCAAGGCTTCCCTGTTGCCCCATGCCCCTTTGCCCCTGTTTTCATATCTCAGTCTAGGTAAAGCCTCAGTCATTTCAATAGGTTCCAGCGGCATAGGTTGGCTTATAGCATTATCTGCTGCAGAGGTTGTGTGTCTGCTGCAGGGATTGTGTGTATGTGTGTGTGCACTGACCTTGGGTCTGCCAGGTAGGAGGCCTTTCAAGCTGTGGAACATACATGTCTGTGTTTTTGATGTACCTCTGCAGGTTGGATGTGTGTGCATATGAACAGGGTAGAGTTGTCTTTGCAGGCTGTGTGTGTGTGGGTGTGAGGCTTATCTACAGTGTGTCTTTTTGCAGGGTGTCTGTCTTAGCAGATGTTGGCGGAACTGTCAGTCACTCTGCTTGGCCTCTCCTCTCTGTACTGGAATCTTTAGGATCACTTGCTGTAAGAGGGTCTGCTCTGTGCAGAATAGTCAGTTGCTACTTGGCACACAGCAGACGTCTGAGAAAAGTCACGTGTGAAGTTCTAGTTCTTCCCCACAGTATAGAATAATTAGGCAGCTCTGAGTGAGACTTCAGCACGACTTTCAAATATGTGACTGCCCACAAGAACCCAGAGTTACTTTTATGACAATGCTACAAGGGGTTGCTGCACTCAACGGTGTGTTGGTGAGGATTGTGCTATGATATGCAGCCTACATGAAGGATTCCAAGAGACTCTTGAAGTCATTCTGCTCTGCTTGTCACTTCAGCAGGAAGGGGCGAACAAGACGAGCGAGCAGAAAATGCAAGAAGAGGCCAGAGAAGAGAAATAAGAGTGATACAGAGAGAAAAAACACGAAGGGTCGAGTAAAGTAATAAATAGATATCTGCCAAAATATGAAAGAAAGAAAATTGTACGGGAGGGAATGAGAGTTCTAAAAGATGGCCAGGAAAAGAAATGTAATGAACATTATTTATAAATTGCCATGAAAATGTGGTTCAAGTTTGACGTGAATTTGAGTCTTCAAGTGTTATAGGTGTAATGTGCTGTTTAGTGGTACCAATACTTGAACCAACTTTATAGCTTTGGAACTGTGATTTAATCCCAATCACCGAACGGTATAAATGAACCAAAGTGAGGGATCAATGTATTTTCGGGTTACCAATCTCATCTCTAGTGAGATAGTTAAGAGATCCCAGTTTCCAACCGTCCTCCTTTATAAATGTGTTTATGCACATACTGCACAGATCTGTGTTACCTTTGTATCAAACATACCAATCCTAATAAATTCTGTTGGAGGTGGCCCTTTCTAGGGTGCTTTCCCTCAACTTTTTTTTTGCTTTTGTCCCTCCTGGTTTTCCGCTGATCTATGTAATAGCCTAAGGACTTTGATCGCTTTTTACACTGCCATTCAGTGCCAAAGTGATGTGCTTGTCATATACATACTGGTGATTAGTGTACAGATGATTGGCTAGATTGAGTTAGCAGCAAGTACCTTGTCTAGAGGTAAGACATATACCTAGGGCACCTCCTGCGTGGGCCAGCAGAACTGGTTGTGCCACCCACGGAGGTAGTTCTTTAAATGTGCCTCAGATTTGCCATGACGGGGCCTGTGTGTGCAGGTTACTGTTACTAGGCTTGGCATTTAAGAAGCCACTTGCCAAGGTTCTGCATGTATCTTGCTATATCTGAGTACTCCCTGGGAACAGGGTGCGGTGTCGGGAAGAGGTAGGGCATGTGCGTGTGTACGCTACATATACTGGTAGTGAATGGCACCGAGTAGTGTGTTTGGTACAGTAGGGCCTGTTCCTCGTATTGGATTGCCCTGAGGGATCGGTGGAAAGGCTATTGAGCTGGATTTCCTGCATGCAGAAGAGTGTCAGTACAGTGTTTGATATCAATGAGTTCGTAATGGCGAACCAGCTCCGGTGGTGCGAGTAAATTTGACATTATGACAGTGGAAAAACCACTTTGGGAAAGTGGGAATGCCTGTACTCATGGCTCTGTATGCCTTTCTGCCTGTCTCCATTTCACAGCTGGCTGCTGGGGGGATGGCTACATCTGTGCATTTCTGATAAGACAGCCATAAACTAGGGGGCCAAAAGATACTGTAGACCTCTCACTCTGAGGGGCCTTCCTGTGTTGGTTAAGAGGGGGTGGAATTGGCACCTGCATTCCAAGAGGCAGGGTTGTGGCCACACTAAAGATACTGATCAAGCCTCCCAGGGTAGGATGTCAGACATGACAACATTTAGAGAGGGCCCGTGCATTTCAAAGGTGGCCTTTTGAGCTGATCTCATCTTCATAGGGCATTGTGGGTATAACCACCGGGGCCGTGCCTTCAGGAGTTAAAGACGCTTTGGGGATTGGCAACTGTAGGAGAGTAGGATCTGCACTTATGTTGCCCCCACTTTTTTCTGATGTTAACACTGGTTTCTGGCTATAGTCTGGCTGGGTCCCTGCTAATCAGGGCCCAGTCTCTGTTCTCTCTAAACAACTTAGAGTGCATATTAGATGCACTAGTGATTGGATACTGTGGAACCTTATGAGCCCCTAGTATATGGCACCTTAGGTACCAAGGGTATAGGTACTTCACAGGCCTACGAGGGGTTGAAGCATGTATCATGCCACCCCTGGGAAGCAGACTAAATCTGACACCACAGGCCTGCTACTGCAGCCTGGGGGAGGTAGTGTTAGCTCTCCTCACTGAGATATAGGTACCCTATATCTCTACCTGCACACACATAAAAACCTATCAGTCACCCCTATGGCAGGCCCTGTCAATCCTGAGGGCAGGGTGCTTGGTTTCCATGTGAGGGGGTGCATCTGCCTGAGCAGGGCCCCTCTGCAGCTCTCAGAGTCTATTCTCTGTGGCTGTTTGTGGATGCGGTTAAACCATATACTCTTAAGTGCATTATAACCTCGCGGTAAATGCTAACTCTAGGATGGCTGCATCAAAACATGTTGTGTTTGGTGTCAAACGCTTTGGAATCATACCCCCACATCAGTAACTCGTGTTGGGAGTATGATCCCACCCTTCTAGAGGGGTAGACATGTACCTACTGTGGAAACACGGTAGAATCCTGAAAGAGCCCTTGCATCACAAAATGGATGCCAGCAGCACAGACACTGGGCTGCCCTCCTTCTTCTGACTGAAACTCGCAGTGGAGGAGGCCCAACAATAGGCATCCTGTCACAGGGAGGTGTAACCACCTTCCAGACAGGATTTAGTGTATTGGGGCTGGGTGGGTACACCCCTAGAGTGCTTTGAAGTCCTGCACTGGGGGAGCAGAAAGCTCCTCTGTGCATATGCCAGCTCAAACTGTTTCAGGGGCTACCTGCCCCATGCTCTGGCGCGAAACTGGACAAAGAGAAGTGGGTGTAGCCACCCACTCCCTGACCCTCCCATAGGTGGGGTCATAGAGCTAGTCCCTCCCTTTCCTTTAGTATAAGTTAGGGAACCCTTGTCATTGCAAACTAGATATCCCTGGATGACGCCCTGAAGAAGAATCCTGGACCTTCGACGTTCCACTACCTCTGAAAGACTGAAGACTCTCCCTTGGAGTGAAGGAGTAACTCCCCTGCTTGGCAGGCACCAAAACTTTGAATTAATGGTCGCAAACTTTCCCGCTCCCGCCGGAGTCCGAAATCCCTGCAGCCCCGGAAGTGGATTTCCTGACTTCTCCAAGGCCATCGTGAGTCCCCAGCGAAGCTGAGGCAAGTGGATCCCACGAGTGACGAGGAACAGCAATACCCGGGTTCCGTGCACTATTGTCGAGTGCAATCCCTTCACGACGGTCTACGAACTTGTGCATTGGACCACCTGTGGTCCAAGCCTCCTGCAGGATTTCCAGCGAAGATCAGAGGCCTACCTCGTCCCGAGTGACTGTGGGCTCCTGTGAAGTGAATCCTCCCGAGGCGTCTTCGCGATCCCGTGCCGGTTGGCTTGTGGGTCCCCTGAAGACTTTTCTACAAAACCAAAAGGCTCCCCTGGTTGCTCCAGGCCTGCCCAGACGTACCCTCGCTTGGTGAGTCCCTCAGACCTTGCTGGTCTGCACCGCTGACTTTTTACACTTTCCACGAGACTTGCTATTACCAAGGCTTGTTGGCTCCAATCTGGTCGCAAACACCGCAGTAAGCTGCAGACTTCGTAGGACACGCCGAATCCAGCTCCTGGTCATCGTCCTCGCCTCCTGGACCTCATGGCTGAAGAGTCAAGACATCTGTGATCACCTGAAATCACCCGACTACTGTGGGCATCCAGCTTCCTCGCCCCGGGTCACTGGCAAGTGACTTTGAACACTGTCTCCTCTGCTTTCTGGTCTTCTTTCTTCTGAATCCAGCCTTGGATTCCACCGGACACTTCTTCTGTCTTCACAAGCAGCAAGTCTTCTTTGGCTCCCATTGAAAATAACGCCGCGACCCGACACCAAAAGACACCTATGCACCCGGCTTCCCTGGGTGAGGTAACTGCTGCACTACGGTGCTCCTGCGTGTGTTGGCTCTAGAACTACCTACCCTGTAAGTGACTTGCTTGTAGACTCTCCCGAAGTATCCTAAAACTTCAAAATTCCAACCGCGACTTGCTCCATTGAAGTCTATTGGGATCCACAACTGTGTTCTCACTCTACATGCGTCTCCCGGTGGTCCTTTACTTACCTGCCTTGGGTTGGTTAGTGAGGCCCCAGTGCTTCTGAAGGCCCTAGGCCTAGTCCCTTCTCAAGTCGATATCCCTAAACCTCTTTTTTAGTATATGGTCTGGTACGCCCCTAGGGCCCCAGACATATTTGTGCTTAACTTGTTGTGACACGTTGATTTGTGCATATGTTCCTGACTTCTAATCTCATAAAGAGATTAGTAGAGTGTGTCTAATAATACATACATATATATTTTATATATATATACCTGTGTGGTGTCCTTTCATTTAGTGACTCAAGAGATTATAAGGTAAAACAAGCTGCTTTACATTACTCTGAGACTTAGCCTGAAGGCTGCTCTCCACAGCTACCACTAGGATAGCTTTCTTTAAATGGTTGTCTTAAACCTATCTACCATAAGAGTCGAATTGTACTGGTGCAAGGTGGACACTTTAACTAGTGACCAGCATATACCAGGCCAACTTTGCACAGAAACATGCTACGCTGGTTCAACGCTGGAACATCAACAAGAAGAACTATTGGGGTGGGGGGCTGCAACTGGATTATCTGCAGACTTGTGGTGGCCTGGGGCTTATTGTGCTCTAGGAAGGGGACTATCACTTGGTGGATTTTACCTGGATGTTTCTGGCCTGCAGCTAATTGCCTACTGTCGTGGCCCGGGTCCCCTAGCACTCTCTAAGGGCTTGTTGACTGGCCTCCTGTCCACGAGTTCCCAGGGACAGAAAAGACCTCCCAGTTTCCACAAGATCGTAAGGAACGCGCAGAGTTCGGCGTAAACAGGTGGAAGTGATTGTTGGTTGGGACAAGGACCCTCCTGACGTGTGCAGTGATCAGACTGTGCCGAAGACTGAGCTGGTGACGTTCAGTGGCACACCTGGGGTGGCAGTATCGTGAGTTCGAGGAGTGTGGGGGAAGTTTGCTGAGTCCGATGGGCCTGAGATTACTGCCAGAAATCTCTGCTAGTTCACATTCGTTAGCGTGTGGTGTCCGAGCAGTATTGAGAGAAGTTTGCTGAGTCTGCAATATCCAAGCTGGCAGCATAGACTGTGTCCGACCTCCAGATTGGGAGGACGACATTGCCTGACATCGCGGCCTCAGTCTGAGGTCACCAGCTCCCTCTCCCCGGACCCACGCCACAAAGTACTATGTTGTTAAGGATAGCATGACTGGGTCTCGTCGTGCCTTGTGTGCACCCACGACTGGCTCTCTGGAGCAGCTGTAGCTCCCAACTCCGCCAGAGGCGAAATCATTCTCCAAATTGGGAGCCCGCCAGCTTCTGGTGTTGCAATCGTTTTCCTGCGGGTTGGATAGTGATCCCGTACTTGTGAAGGGCCGCCTGAGGACCTAATCTGGATGGACAAAAACACGTAACTGTTTCTTTCCACTTTAGGTGGTCCCTTAATCTAATCAAAGTGTTGACAGCAGGGGCAACATGTATCGTTGGCTGGTGTAGTTTTAGTGGCGGAGGGGCTAAGTCACAAGGTGTAGAGAGAACCTGTTATTTCTTGACCATTACAAGTATAAGGAGTACGCGATAATGGGAATGTTGTGGTTTATGCTAATGTGTAAGCGGAAAAGTGAAATACCTCTTCACAGCCTAGATATATGTTTGTCGCTTATAATGTGGAAGGGATTGATTGTATTGGGAACACCTCTGGGACGTATAAACATAGGTGTATGTTGCTTACAAGGGTGAAGGGATAATGGTGCAAGCGAACACCCAGGACAATTACATATATGTTAATGCCGTTCTGCTGCTAATGGAAGAGTTTGAAAATGTCATATAACTGTAAAGTGTATATCCAGTGTGTGTCGTTTTGGTTTCAATGTGTGTGTAATACAAAGACCAGTGTTGTATACATACTGTGTGGAGGCTTTTTGTAGCGTCCACAGGGTGTTGCGGGGTTGAGGGTTGTGCCAATACCTTACACTTTGACCTTGAGGATTAGCCTGACTGCTCTGTGCCAAGCTATCCAAGGGTGAACGTAGGTTATCAGACAAGTGTATCGTACTCATCCTATCTAGGACAGTGGATTCTGCCTGGCTTCGATCGATGCATCCCAGCCAGAAACCGCTGGCTCTAACAAATTCCTAATAATAAATAAATTGAAAAAATATTTAAGCTGCACCGATTTTGCACCCAAGACCAACTTTTTTTTTTTTTGATAATCAAGTTTATTGGTTTTAAAGAACAAATCACAAAAATTCATTGGTAGAGAAATCAAGCACATTATTTGGATACAATGCATTGAAAGAGAGATGACAGGAGGAGGAGCCTAGCGCGCAACCAAGATAGCCGCATAGGTGCGAGGCTCCCGAGGACCTCCACGACCTCCTACATCTATCCTGTCCTCATCCTGATTTGGTTGAGGGGACTTTGTTTGTGAACCTGAGCCGAGCTGGTGCCCGTTTTCCGTTTTCAAATCGGACCCCGGGTGCCGTGATGGGCATCGCTTGAAGTTTGCGGCCTGCTTCTTCTCTGACCCCGGACTTGAGTTGAGGGGCGATCCAGTGGTGGAGTGAATAACAACGGCGGGACGAGCCTGGCGGGGCGCGCACCCCACACTTTCACTTTCGCTTTCGAGCCCTCTCGCCATCATCGCAAGTGGGATCTCGGCTCTTTCGCGGAGTGTGGTGGTTGGCTCACTGGGGGACCCTGCCTACTCTGCGGGGACCCGTTCCGCCTTCCTGAGGCGACCTCTGGGGTCTTCGGCCTCGATTGTTCGCCCTCCGTCGCTGGACTCGTGGGTGCACGGATTGCAGGGCGATGGCGACGAAGCAGGATGGAGAGAGGCTGAAGGCCAAATCGGCCCGGCGTGGTGCTTCTACCCAGGCCAACGTTATGGATCGCTACACCCTGCCGAAAGGTTCTCCCGGCGGGTCGCATAAGTCTCCGGAGCGGCCCGCGGATGCCCCGGATTTGCCAACGGACCTGACCTTGCAGGATATCATGGGCGCCATAGCGGAGATGAAGACCTCGGTGGGTCAACAGTTTGACACCCTGGCGCACAAACTTGACGCGGTTCTCATCGATGTCAACCTTGTTAGGGCTGATCTTTCCAAGACAAATGATAGGGTTGACTCTTTGGCCCTCACTGCGTCGGGCCTCACGACTGAGGTGGCTGCCCTCCAAACGGAGGTACGTCGGCTCCGGTAGGACAGTGCTCTCGCGGATCGGCGACTGGAGGATTCCGAGAGTAGGGCCCGGAGGAACAACGTCCGCATTATCGGTGTGCCTGAGGGATTGGAGGATTCGGCTGCGGATCTCTTTGTGGAGGACTTGATTTCCAATCGTCTGAGGCCTCGGGGATTGAGCAAATTCTTCGCTGTGGAGAGGGCCCATAGAGTTCCTGGTGGCAAGCTGAAGGTTGGAGCTCCTCCGCGGCCTCTTATTGCACGTATCTTCAATTTTCGTGATAGGGATGCGATTTTACAAGCCTCTAGAGTGCAGGGGCCGCTTAAGCTAGAGAACGTTGAGGTGAACTTCTATCCTGACTTCACGCAAGCGGTCCAGAAGCAGAGGCTGGGTTTCATGGGCGTCAAACGGCGGCTCCGAGACATGAACTTGAAGTACGCCATGCTTTTCCCGGCCAGGCTGCGGGTGGAATCCGAGGGTCGTTCTCATTTCTTTGACCGTCCGGAGGCGGCGGGGTATTGGTTGGACACTAGGGGCCATGATCGAGAGGGACTGGGGGCCGCGAGTGGAGAGTGCCCACCGGACCGGGCCTAATATATTGACACTGGGGCTACTTTCTGATGATGTCACTTCTTTGTTGGGCTCAGGGTTCCTTGACTGTTGTGCTTTGTTCTCCTTCACTTGGAGGTTGTGGTGTGTCTTGAGGGGGTTCTCTTTCCTCCTCCAGGGGGTCTTTTTGTAGTTTAGTTCATGCAAGGGCGACAGGCACACTGCAAGTTGGGGTGGCTGTTTGGGCTCATGCAGGGGTGGGGGGAGTTTTGTTTGGAATGTTGGGTTGGGTTGGGGTTGGGTATTGTTTGTTTGTACCACAAGGCAGGATTATTGTTGTTTCATACTTAAAGTGCTCTCTGGGAGGGTGGTGATTGGAGCTGGTTGTGATGGGGGGTAGGGGACTGAGACTTCTTTCCTGGAATGTTAACGGACTGGGGGACAGGATAAAACGGGGGGGTGGTCCTGCAGTTTTTAAAACGGATCTCACCCGATATCGTGTTTCTGCAGGAAACACACCTCATTGGTAATTCCTTCCGTGCTATGAATAGGCGGGGCTATCGCCTTCTGGCTCATTCGGGCTTCACTTCTGGTTCGAGGGGTGTGGGCATAATGGTTAAAACCTCGCTCCCGCTGGAGGTTGACGAGGTGATCCATGATGACAGGGGGCGCTACACTGCACTGGTGGGCAGATGGGAGGGTAAAGTGATTGTTTTGGTTTCTATTTATGTCCCGCCGGGTTTGCAGACTACTACTTTTGCCGACTTGGGGCGCCTTCTTCTTGGGCTACCAGAGGGGATTCTAGTGGTTGGAGGGGACTTTAATGCTGTGGTTTCCGGAGCCGAGGAACGATACCCCCCCAGGGACCTCCCCCGGGCCCAAACTTGGTTGTCTGGACTCTTGGACACCCTGGGATTGGTGGATTGTTGGCGGCTAAAACACCCTGCACAGACACAGTACACGTTCCACTCCGGGGCCCATGGTAGTCTTTCACGACTTGATTATGTTCTTATGCCAGCGGCCCAGGCGGGGAGGATCGGGGAGGTGCGACATCTTGCCTGGGGTATTTCAGACCACTCCCCGCTTCTGTTACACTTCGATATTGTCCTGGGGGTGGAGGGGAGGTTGGTCCCGATCAACTCCTGGTACCTGCGTAATCCCACAATTCGTGCAGATTTGATTAAATCCCTTGAGCAATATTTTGAAGATAATGTGGGATCGGTCTCGTCTGCTGTTTCTCTTTGGGAGGCGTTCAAGACGGTACTCCGGGGGGAAGCCCTGTCCCTCATTTCCCATTCCAAGAGGCGCGAGCGGGAGGAGGTGACCCGTATTGAGTCTGAAATTACTGAGTTGGAGGGTGACCTGGATCGTGGTGTCACGGAGGGCAAATTGCATGCTCTCAGACTCAAACAAGCAGACTACAAGGCCCTGGTCACTGACGCGGCCAAGGGCATGAGTAGGGAGCAACAGGGGGAAAACTGATTGCGTGGCTGGATAAAAAGGAGAGAGCGAGTCGAGTTGTGCCGCTGGTTGAGAGAGTGGATGGTGTGTGTGTTACTGATCCCGAGGAAATTGTTGATTGCTTTGCAGAGTATTTCCGCGGGGTGTACTCCCCGGTCTCTTCTCGCACAGAAGAGGATTCCCGCGTCCTGCTTAAAGATATTGGGTTGCCTTCCCTTTCGGAGGAGGATAAATTGTTGATGGACGCGACTCCGACGTCTGAGGAGATCGCCCTGGCCATACGCTCAGTCGCTTCTGGCAAGGCCATGGGTCCTAATGGCCTTCCCATTGAATTGTACAAGTTGCGGCCGGATACCTTAGCGCCTCATCTTCGTGATATGTTTCTCGCGGCTCGGGCGGCGGGTTCTCTCCCGCTGGACCAGCGTCTAGCCACCATCGTGGTTATTCATAAGGAGGGGAGGCCGCGGGATCGAGTCACGTCCTACAGGCCCATTTCGCTTTTGAATGCGGAACCGAAAATCCTTGCTAAGGTGCTGGCCAATCGACTGGTTGGCGTGGTGTGCGATCTGATCTACGGCGTCTGCATGGGGTGCTCGCGAGGGTTCCGTTCATACGTGAGCCGGCCATTTTGGCGTCCCTGGACGCCACTATGGCGTTTGATACGCTTGAGTGGCCATATATTTGGGCGACGCTGGAGAAGTTTGGGTTTGGCCCGGGATTCATCGGTTGGGTGAAATTGCTGTATTCTAGACCGCTGGCGCAGGTGGTGGTGAATGGTAGAGTGTCGGCTCCCTTCGAGTTGGGTAGGGGCACGCGTCAGGGTTGTCCGCTGTAGCCTCTCCTCTTTGCGCTCGCTTTGGAGCCCCTGGCGGAGTGGCTGCGGTGGCACCCTTCGATTCGTGGTCTCCGATGGACCCCAGAGTATGAGGACCGAGTCTCTCTCTATGCGGACGATATTCTTTTGTATCTCGCTTCCCCGCGTGAATCGTTGATTGTGTTGGTGGATGTATTGTCCTCCTTTGGCCGTAACTCCGGCCTAGTCATCAACTGGGCTAAGTCCTGTGTTTATGTTCTTTTCGGAGAGGCTCCTATCCTCCCGCGGGGTTGCCCTGTCCAGGTCGCTCACCAGGGATTCAAGTATCTGGGAATTTTTATTACCCTGGACTCAGCGGCCTGATACACACGGAATTTACTCCTCCCTCTCCAACGTTTGAAGGCGGATGTGGCGCGTTGGCGGCGCTTGCCGCTCTCGCCGCTTGGCCGGGCGGCGCTGTTTAAGATGATGTCATTGCCGCGGTTTTTATACGCCTTACAAAACACAATGGACGTCGTGCCGGCTAGCTATTTTAGGGAGGTGGAGGGTCTGCAGCGCCAACTGTTCTGGGATGGGAGGCCGCGGATCGCCCTCGCGAAGCTGACGCTCCCGTGGTACGACGGGGGGGTCGCCCTCCCCGATATCAAACGTTATTATTGGGCTTCCCAGCTGGCAGCGATAAATCACAGGCTTTATGGGCCTGCCCTTAATCCGGCTTTTGAGATGGACAAATTGTTGTTGCCTGGTGGCGACTACAATACGGCGCTCTACTCCAGATCGCTCAACGCGCGTTTGACGGGTCCGACACGGGTCGCGGTACGTGTGTGGCACGCGGCAAACACGGCGATGGGGTGGAAGGATCGGTTGACCCGGGCGACGCCATTGTATGCTTCCGAGCGATTGGGTTGTTTGTGGACGACGAAAGGCTTTGAGAAGTGGGACACGATCGGCATTAGCAGGGTAGGGGATCTCTGGACGAAGGGGGGATTTAAAACGTTCGATGTGCTGAAAGCGGAGTACCAGTTGCATGACAGGGAGTACTTTCGGTATGCGCAGGTTCGTCATGCGTTGCTCTCCGTATTCCCGCAGGTCGCGTCCATCCCGGAGTGCTCCCCATTGGAAGATAGAGTACTAGATGGGTATGTGCCGGATAGCACTATTTCATTAATCTATAAAAAGCTCGTCAATGATCGCTCGGGGCTGCTGGCCGCCCTTCGTGAGGCATGGGTCGCTGATGGATTGGAGCTGGATGACGAGGATTGGGTGTCTGCGGTGGCCTCCCCGAAAGAGGTGGCCATACCGGCCCGCCTTCGGTTCGTCCAGCTCAAGATACTCCACAGGGTGTATGTTACGGGTCCTGGCCTGATGCGTATGGGATATGCGGTGGATGGGATGTGTAAGCGTGGGTGTGGTATGATTGGGACCTTCCTCCATGTTTTGTGGGAATGTCCGGAGGTGACTCGGTTCTGGCGTGGCGTGCATGCAGTATTGCAGGCGGTCACGCATGTTGCGTTGTTCCCCGAGGCGAGGAGGTGTTTGTTGAATGTTTGGGAGCCGACTGATTACACGGTGGCGCAAACGTGGTGGGTGACATTGGGATATATGCTGGCCAAGCGTGACATAGCACAATTGTGGGGCTCCCAGAGGTCACCCACGATTTCGGTGTGGAAGGAAAATATGGATTGGTGTATGTTCCAAGAAAAGACTGTGTATGTTGCGAGAGGCAAGCCTGGGAAATGGGTAAAGGTGTGGGGCCCCTGGAACTCCTATCGTGGCGGGATTTGCGCCCCGCCCCTAACGCGTGACTCTGCTGAGGCCCTGTCTCCCTAGTCTGCGCATTTTCATGATTCTGTGTTATCGGGATAACTTTGTCTCTGCCCCCTGCCCTTCCCCCCCCTCCTTCCATTGTAGTTTGGTAGGCCCCTCCCGAGGGGAGCGCATAATGTCACCTGGACTTTTGTTGCCTTGTGGGTTTGTTTCTTGTTTTTCATTTCTTTTTTTTCATTTAAAATGAAACCGTCATTTGGGATGTCAAGGCCTATAGCCGCAAATGATATTTCGGATCCTTGGGACCTACACTGCTTGCTGCTTGTGTTTATACCTATATGTTCATGACCTTATTGTTTATTAGCGGCCGGCCCGGAGGTTGTAGGCCCATACCTGTATATCTACTAAAATTTGTAATAAAGGTTTCAAAAAAAAAAAAAAAGAAAGAGAGATGACAGAGACTTGTAAAGCCCTCGCTACGATGAATAAAAACACTTGCATATGGTTATTCCTGTACAAGACACACGCGCCCCTTAGGGCAGTAGATTGAACCATTTGCCCCATATCGTGCCAAAAAGCTCGGGACAGTCCCGGGCCTCAAAGAGGGGCTCCTCTTGAGTTCCACACCAATCCACCCCGTCTCCATTTCCGTATAGTAGGGGACTTGGCCTTAGACCAGATTGCTGCTATATTGCGCTTCGCTACTGCCACCACTGTTCCCAGGAAGCACTTATGGGCCCGAGAACCATCGAGGCCATCGAACACACCCAGGTCCAAACGTAGTGGGTCATGGGGGACAGTCCACCCCAGGGTCTGTGTGAGTTTCAGTTCCAGCCCCGCCCAAAATGGTGCAAGGACAGGGCATTGCCAAATCATTTGGTAGAAGTCCGCAGGGGCATGATTGCATCGCGTGCAGGTCGGGGAGGGCCACATGCGGGCGCTGTATAGGCGCGCAGGAGTGAGGTAAGCCGTATGGTGGTAATAGAGTTGAACTAGACGCAATTTGGAGGAGGTCATCAGGATCTTGGGGGCCATGAGAGCATCTCTCTAGTCCGCGTCTTCTAGGGGCCCAACCAACCCTCCCAGCGGCCATGTAATAAGTCTAGGGACGTGGGGCCATTGTTCACTAGGGAGCAGTAAATCCGCGACACCCCTCCTCTACCCATGTTCCCCATCATCACTTGGATCTCAAGGGGGCTGAATTTAGGGAAGGAGGTGGCAGTCGGAATATGTACTCGAAGGACGTGACTTAGCTGTAGGTATTTATAAAATTGGGAGGAATGGAGGGAATAGCTCTGCTGTAAATCTGCAAAGGATGTGATGTGGTCCCTAACCCAGACGTCCCCTAGTAGCGAGATCCCAATGTGGTCCCACCGACGGAAGTCCCAGAGAGACGAGGCCTCTTTCAGCCAAACACCACACCACAAGGGCGTCTGCCTGGTGAGTTTCCCGTCCCATTTCGTGTGGCGCAAGGCTGTGCGCCAGGCCATGAGCACCGTTCGGGTGACCGGGGGAGGACCTGCGGTATGGGGGCCCCCATACAGGTAGGCCTGGAGTTGTGGGAAGTCCATTGATCGGAGCTCCACCCAGTACGCCGGGTCGGACCATCCACCTGCGAACCAGTCGTGAATCACGATGAGTCTCGTGGCAAGATAATAGAGGTGGAGGTTGGTTACCCCAATGCCCCCGTCGTAGTGTGCCAGGGACATTAGCGGTCTTACGCCCCCCCATACAAACCGGGTGAGGGTACTGTCAATTTCACGAAACCAGCTTCCCGGGAGGTGAAGAGTAATGTTTTATAAGATATATAAAAAACGTGGGAGATCCATAATTTTAAAAAGGGCACTTCTGCCAAGGGGTTTGAGAGGGAGGGATTGCCATTTCCTGAGGTCCGCCTTGGCAATATTCAGGGCCCATTCGAGTTCTGGAAGAAGGGCGACCCACACCCCCAGGTACTTTAATGACTGCCTGCGCAGGGGAATGGTCTTTTGCAAATCGAAGCAAGCCCAGGATGGGTGGAGGGGAACTAGAGTGGATTTCGCCGGTTTGAGCCGGAGGCCGGAGACCCGTTCAAAGGCAGAGAGGGCGTCCAAGCACCATGGGCGGAGCTCTCGGGGTCCGCCAGGAAGAGGAGAACGCCGTCAGCGTAGAGAGCGATCTTATCGACCTGATATGGGTCCCAAGCCCATCCTCGGATGTGGGGGTCCTGACGTACGAGAGAGGCCAGGGGCTCCATCGCTAACGCGAATAAGAGCGGCGAGAGCAGACAGCCTTGGCGAGTGCCCCTCTGGATGGGGAACGTCTCCGAGAGCACACCATTAATTAGGACCCTCGCCTTAGGACTGGAGTATAAGACACTGATGAGGCTCCGAAACGGGGGGCCGAAACCCATCACCTCCAACACGTCTCCCAAGTAGCTCAAGTCCACCATATCAAATGCTTTTTCAAAGTCAATGAAGAGCAGGGCCAGATACGGGGTGAGATGATGGCGGTGTGCATGGGCGAGGTGGAGGCAGCGTATGCAATGTCGGGCATAAAACGGCATTGGTCTGGATGGACCAAATCATGTAAATGGGGGCGGAGTCGTTGAGCCACGACAGTGGCAAAAATGATAACCTCGGTGTTAATGAGGGAAATGGGGCGGTAATCCGCACATGCAAGGGAAGGTGACTGTGTCTTTGGGAGGACCACAATAGTGGCTATGTCTGTCTCTGGGGGAAAAGACCCCATGTCCGCCACATGCTTAAACAATTCCACCAAGTGTGGGACCAACATGTCACAATAGGTCGCATAGTATTCTTGGGCATAGCCGTCCGGCCCGGGCGTCTTACCGGAGTGCAGAAGCGAAATGGCCCCATGTATCTCCTCTGGGGTGAAGCGAAGGTCCAGAGTCTCTGAGACCGTCTGGGAGAGGCAGGGCAGCTGGGTCCCGGTTTCGGACAGCAAATCAACCAGGGAGGTTTCGGGAGGTCGGGCCGTGCAAAGGGCAGCTTAATAGCCTGCGAAGGCTTGGGCAATAGCCCGAGAGGTAACGTGGTGAATGCCGGTCCCATCGCGGATCTCTGGAATAATGTGGTTGGCTTTAGGGTATGAAACTAAATTATGAAGTAATTTGCCATTTTTATCACCCCAACCGTACACGCGCGCCACGGAGGAGCGCCATAGCAATTTAGCGGACTCCAGTGAGATCTGACAGATCTCTTCACGGAGCAGTGTAAGCTGCCGAGCGGAGTCATCGCTTTCAGTATACGCCTGGGCTGTCTCCAGCTGTGCAGTTTGGGCCCCCAGCTGCACAAGGCCGCCGGCCTGTACCGTGCACTTCGCGTGGACCAAACCTCTA
Organism: Triturus cristatus; assembly: GCF_964204655.1. Lineage (NCBI taxonomy): Eukaryota > Metazoa > Chordata > Amphibia > Caudata > Salamandridae > Triturus > Triturus cristatus. The sequence goes on along the minus strand of NC_140585.1, from coordinate 60,515,610 downwards.
GCCGTCCCCCGTATAGTGGCCTTGCCGGCCTCCCGTAATGTTCCCGGCGAGGAGACCGAACCCGTATTAATCGAAAAATAGTGCTGCAGTTCCTGCCCGAGGGATTTAACGAATTCCGCATCCTGCAGAAACCAGGCGTTCATCCGCCAAGCCGTTCGAATGCCAACAGTGGAGTTCCCGAGACGAAGGGAAACAGGCGTGTGGTCTGAGATGCCTCGGGGCAGGATGGTAGCCCCGGACATCAACTGAGAGTCAGGGGCAGGCAACAGGAGCAGGTCGATACGAGAGTGAGTATGGTGGGCTGCCGAAGTGTGGGTATATTGTTCCCGACGGGGATTCCACACCCTCCATGCATCGCAGAGACCCAGGGCAGAGGACCAGTCAGATAGGCGCTTAGCAGAGGCAAGACGGGACGCCGAGGCAGTACCTGTCGTGTCGCGGTAGGGTTGCATAAAGGCATTGAAGTCGCCTCTGATGACCGTCAGACCCTGTGGAAAGGTGGAGACTACGAGTGTGAGACGGCGAAGGGCAGAGGTGAAATGTATATACACAGGAGATTAAAAGGATGCCCTTTGATCTTGCCTGTCAGGGCCACGTAGTGGCCTTGTGTGTCCGTCTCAGCCTGTGCCAAGGTAAAGGGAAGCCCCTTACGAAGCAGTATGGCAACCCCCGGGAACCCCGTGTGAAACCAGAGTGCCAGACCCTGTCGAACCCATACCGGGCGAGGAAGGTGCAGTGAGTGCCCAGAAGGTGTGTTTCCTGTAAAAAAAGGATATCCGGCGTGTGTCGCCGGGCGCTGCGAAGAACAGAAGTACGTTTTATGCGGTCTAGTAGGCCGTTGACGTTCCACGATAGAATGTGGAGGGGTCTATTTAAGGTGGATGTCATCTGGGTGGACAGTGTGTGGAAAGAACAGCGCAAGCGGACCCGGGTCCCAGGGGAGGCAACTCCCCGTGGCCGGGACCTTTGGGTGAAATTTGTGCGGTCTGTTAAGTCTCATGTCGTCAATGCTGTGCGTGCATTGATAGCTACCAAGAAAAACAAAGAACGGTGGCCCGTAGGCAGCCAAAAACAATAAACTAGGAGACAATGGTCTTCCCACCCTCCCATGCCCCCAACACCCCCCACCCTACACGTCCGAAGATGAAGCATCTGTCGCCCTGAAAAGTAAACACCTTAAAACAACAACACACAAATGAGTCTGAGTGCTAAGCTAAAATGGTTAGCGGAACATGGACGAGGCAGAGATGGACCCCTCCATGGAATCGGATAAAAAAATGTGTTAACAGCGGCAATTACATTTGGAACAGATAAGCAACAGGGAAGTACAAATAAGTCTAGGAGCTGAGATGAGGAACAGTTCTCAGAACGTGGTCGCAATAAAGATGGAACGCTCCTGCTGTATGGATGTGGTAGCGATCTCAGCTGCAGGAGCAATTTGGGAAACAGATTAAGGATCGCGTGCCTTGGGCCTGAGTTCAAACTCCCTCGTCATCTCCAGCGGTTCACTCCCCACTCACCAGGGGACCATCGGCAGAGGCCGAGCCAGGATTCGCCATCTCCCTCCGGAGAGCCCCGGGCGGCCAAGACAGGACTCCGGCGTCACCGCAGTGCAGGGCGGCCAGGAGGGCGCAGGCCCGGCGACCACAGAAGTCATTGCAGAAGCAAACGGTGTCAGGGGGCCTTCAGGGGTATAGGGCCTCAGGTTATCCACCGCGACCCCCGGGAGGTCGATGGAAGAGGTGCGTGGGCGCAATCCCCCGCAGGCCCAGTTCACACAGATGGGCGGTGGAGAAAGCAGCCCAGGCACACAGAAGAGGCCGGGCTGCCGGGGGGGGGCGGGGGAAAGGAGTCTAGGCACGTCTCATCTCTCCTCTCCGCTGCCCGACAATGAGAGCCGTTCTCGGCAGATCAGGTCGAGCAGGGACCTGACATGCTATCACCCAAGCCGCTGGGGCAGGACCGCCAGCCGGCCCAGGGACTTCCCCCATCTCCAGCGCTCACAGGGCCAGAACATGCCGAAACTGCAGGGGGGGAAGAAGGCCCCAGACAGTCCCTCAACGCCAATTGCACCCCCAGATACCGCGGACTCACCGCCAGGTCGATCCAGGCCCACTCTGGTGGTCCGCATGTAGGAGCAGGCAGATGGGCGAGAACTCCGTCCGCGATCCTCCGCAGGAAGGGCAGGCCTCGTCTCGTGGCCCCAAGCCCCAGCACCCCCTCTTCCCACACAGACCTCAGGCAGCACCGGAGAGAGGATGGCAAGGCCGCCACCTCAGAGCCAGCAGGGAGGCCCGAGGGACGGATCGGTGAAGCGCAGGCCGCTCGGCTCAGGAGTGGGTCTCTGAGGGGGCCGCCATCTTACAGCTCACTGCCGCGGGTAAGGGGCCTAAACAAGGCAGTGGGGGCTCCAATCTGCCCCAAAGCTAGACCGGAGCACAGCAGAGGGGACAGGGGATTTCTTCCTATGGCCAGCAGGGTTCGATGGCAGCTGTTAACGGGCAGATGCAGGGCGGATGACAGAGGGGGTCCGGAGCACTCTTAGAGTGCGACCGCCATCTTGACGCCTCAGGCCACACCCCCTCCCAAGACCACCTTAATCTGTCCCAACTCTAGACATGTTTTTGAGGAGCCATGTCTTCAACTTCTTGCTTAACTCTAGGAGTGAGGAGGATGCTCTGATGTGTTGAGGGAAGTCGTTCCACACTTTAGGAGTGATATATGAGAAGAGTTGTCACCGGATCTGTTTGTGTGTAGGCGTGGGTGCGCAGTCAAAATATCGAGTTTTTTTTATCAACCTACATTTATATCAAGTTTTAAATATCGGAGGGGCAGAATATCGACTTTAAGGTAAGTAATATCGTATTTGTTAATATCGAAGTAAGTAATATCGTTTGCAATAATATCGATGTCAATAATATCGAGATTTATATTAGTGTTATGTATTTTAGTATGTATTTTATATGTATGTGTTTAATATTTTTTGTTATGTTTTTTATTTATTTTTAAATATATGTATTAAATGTTTAGAAGATATTAATTTTTTTTAAAGTAAATTTTGCGTTTTAGTATTGTAGCGGATTGTGGGTTTATAGGGAAATAGGGTAGGAAGTAATTTAATTATAGTAAATTAAATAATAATTTTTAGAAATTATTAATTATTTTAAATTAAATTTTGTGTTTTAGTTCCGTAGCGGGTTGTGGTTTTATAGGGGAATAGGGTGGGAAGTAATTTATTATAATTAAGTAATTATTTTTTTTATTCATTACTATTGATAATTATTTATTATTGATAATTAATTTTTAATAATTGATTAATTAATAATTATATTAATTGTGTAATTTGTTATGTGCAGTGGGTTGCACTCAGTGGAGGGGGAATAGTAATTTTAACACTTACGCTATCCAACACTTTCCCTACTGTTGCACTCTTTGGAGTGGGAATTGTAAGTTTGTACCCCTATGCTATCCAACACGTTCCCTACTGTTGCACTTTCTGGAGTGGGAATAGTAATTTTAACACTTACGCTATCCAACACTATCTCTACTGTTGCAGTCTCTGGAGTGGGAATAGTAATTTTAACCCTTACGCTATCCAACACCTTTCCTACTGTTGCACTTACTGGAGTGGGAATAGTAATTTTTATCCCTATGCTATCCAACAATTTCCTATTGTTCTACTGTTTGGAGTTGGAATAGTAATTTTATAACCTCCGCTATCCAATATTTTTTGTATTGTTTTAGTTAATGTAGTATATAATTAATTTTAAAAAGATTAAAAATAATTGTAATTTCTTCAATTTGTTATATATTTTTTTAATTTGTATTTATATTATTGTTTTATCTGTATAGTTGTTTTTATAATTTATAAGATATTTTTAACAATTGATATGTTATTAAAAAAAGTATTACAAAATATTAAGTGTATATATATATATATATATATATATATTACATGTATATATTTAATTCATTTTTACATTATATCTATTAGTTATAATTTCTGAACATTTTAAAATATTATTAACTATGTTTATTTTCAGTCAGTTCACAAACTTTATTCGGATAAACATTGTATCCATAAAAATACTACAATGGTTAAAAATGACATAAAAAGTAGCAATACATATTAGTAAGAATCACAGTTGTATAAACACAATATCATAAAATTTAGATGACAGAATAAGACAAAAATCATCACTAATAAATAAATCACTAATATATAAAACCAATCCATTCGATGATTATGAACTGTCCGTGCGTGAATGAAACTCAGTGATTAGACATTGTCTTACGCGCCCTGGTTGCAATTCTCAAAAATGTGCTTAGGCGGTAAACCAGCTCTTCATCAGCCAAGGCAAGCGTACATGAAGAAGCAGAAACCAAACGGATAGGCCTGCTCTTATTAAAAAATGGGAGAAGAAGCCACTTGATATATTTCATGTAATATTTGCAGAAAAACAAAAAGTGTTGGATTGATTGGCCACTCACCCCGTCACATAGGCAGGGTAGTGAATCAAGTTTCGGGTGATAACCCAGAGGGAAACACAATGCAAATTTAACTGCCCCAGCCCTCAGGCGGAATAAGAGGCTCCTTTCCCACTGACTCATGGGTACGGTGAGATAATTTGGTAGGGGGTAACAGTGCCGTTCGTAAGCCATATAACTGGAAACAGAGGGTTTATTTGATTCCAACACAGTTCTTGCGGTGCTATATGACAAATAAAGAGCGCTTCTAAGTTCTCTTTTATTTACAGTTTCGGCTTCGCTAGGATTTAAAAAAATGCAGCCCTTATTGACGCTGCATAAGCTTTGATACACTCCAGATAACCAGGGAATGTCCATCCCCTTCTCACACTTCAAACAGTCTGTTATGATGTTTTTTATTAAGGTAGCTGCCTGATTCTTCCAGACTGAAAGCCAGAAACGAGCTGGGCGGGCGCGTATAAAATCAGATATATAATTTAAATTCAATTCCTTGTGGCAAATGTATTGTGGGGTCGAGATTGGGATACTCAACGGCTTTCTACAAAACCGGTTTTCTTCCTGCTGGATGCAGAAGCTATCTCCGGTGCCCCAAATCTCAGCTCCGTACGTAACCACAGTGACAAATTGTAGTTGGAAAACATTTTTAAATAGCTAAAATAGCACCTGTGTTTTTTGGGCAGGGAAAACTAAAAATAGAATTAATAGTCTTTGAGAACTTGCTCCTTGAGTGAGTAAGATGCTTAGTCCAGGAGCCTTTCGCAGCAAAGACTACTCCGAGATAAGGGAATTTACAGGTAATTTTGATTGCCAGCAACAATAGAACTAAGCTGGCGTTTTCTAGGGCCACAGGACATTAAAAATTATTTTTTTAAATTTACGCACAAGTCCAAACTATCCATGAGTTTGACAAACTGTACTAGGATACGTAGAGAATTAGGAGTGTGGCCTATAAGAACTGCATCATCTGCGTAAAGTAGTACAGGAAGGGGTTTCCCATGAATCATGGGGACATCTAGAGTCATAGGTACTAGTGACTTATTTAGGCTATTAATATAAATAATAAAGAGAAGGGGGTCCAGGACGCATACCTGCCTGACCCCCCTTCCAACCTTAATGGCTCCCGATACCTCTCCCCCACTACCTACCCTCACCTGACCCTCAAGGTCTTTATGGAGGTATGCCAGAAAATGAACCAGTGGCTCATCCAGCCCATAGGCCAATAGGATAGCCCACAGCCTTGATCTGTTCACAAGGTCAAATGCTGAGGGCAAATCCATAAAGGCCAAATAGACCGGGGAAATCCGAGCGATTGTGTACTTCCCAATTACAAGGTTGAGGTTAAGATATTGTTCGTTAGTGCCAACCTTGCTACGGAAACCTAACTGGCAGGGCTCTAGAATACTGCACTCCTCTGACCATTCCAGGATCTTTTTGTATAAAACTCTGCCCAAAATTTTAAGGGTGTTATCAATCAATGAGATCGGCCTATAATTGCTAGGCTGTGACCGATCCCCCTTTTTAAATATTGGGACGATAATACTCTTTGCCCAGGTGCTGGGTAGCGGGGCGTACATTAGATTGTTAAAAACGTTCAAAAGGAGCGGGGCCCAGAAGTCCAGGTTCCATTTGATTAAATCTATTGGTAACCCATCTGGGCCCAGGGCCTTATTCCCGATGCTGTGAGAATAGCTTCCTCTACTTCGGGGAGTGTTATCTGGATGCCAGCGAATGGGCTAAATTCGTTCAGGTCCGTCTCCGATGAAGGGGTAGCATAAATATTAGAAAAGTGGTTTTCCCAAGATTCACTTTATATAGTGCAGCTGATGGGGGTTAGTCTCTGTTCTGTGGATCAGAGATCCCTTACAGCAGACCGAAACAGTTTGCCCTTTTTATTTGTGGCTGCCTGAGATAGGGTTTCCCAACAATCGTTTGGGAGTACTCCCTTCCTCATGCTAACCGCTGCATTATAATTCTGCCTTGCCAATTTCACATCTGGGGCACACCTAGGTTTGGCTAAAAGGGCCCTACGTAGGTTCCTATTCACCTGTGAAGATTTGTCATCAAACCATCTAGGGCCCTGCTTCCTCAAAGAAGCGGGCTTCGACAGTAAGGTTTTGATGACCGTGCAGAGTTTAGATAAATCATTGACTACCTCTAGGTGTAGAGTTTTAAATAACAGACATGAGTTAATAAGGGGGGGATTATCCTTCGCTAGTAACCAAAACAGTTCATCGCTATCGACGCCACTCCATATTAATCTTAAATTATCGATGGATGGCGTTAGGTCATAAGCCCCACATTCAGCTGAAAACACGGGTCGAGGTGCCAATTTCAATGCTAATTTGATGGGGTTGTGATCCCCATGGAACGTGGCGATAACCTCTGCGCCCGTTAAGTAATCCACAAACACAGAAGAGATAAAAACAAAATCTATTGTAGAGGAATGGCCCCTACCTCTGAATGTCGGAGGTTGATAGTTAATGGTGTGTGCTGGGCCCATCTAGTCCATAACGTTAACCAAATCATGTGAACTTAAGAACGCAGCCAACTCTGCGCCCCTACGAGAGGAGGAACCTTGGTTAAGTGTCTCTACACCCTGATGTGTATCTTTGAGTTTTGCATTAAAATCTCCCCCTAGAATAATCCCGATAGTATTTCCCGAGTGTTGCTGACAATCTAAATTAGAGATAAAATCAAAAAGCATAATAAAATTTCTATTAGGAACAGATTGGAAATCATTATTATAAAAATTCACCAAATAAAAAGAAACTCTTCTTTTATAGAATACAACTTGATAATTAGAACTATTAGTTGGTAAGACCTTAAAGCTCCCAGCTGCTACGTTAAGCCCAATGAAAAGTCCCCCCGATGGACGGCCCGGTTTGTGATGGGATGCCGCTACGCTAATGCTATGGAACCCCTCAATATGCAAGTCATGAGTGGCACAAGTCTCCTGGAACATAACTACATCCTGTTCCTTAACTAGGCGCAACCAATCCTGGTCACCAAGCTTAGACTGCAACCCTACTACGTTCCAACTTAGGATATTCAAGTCTGCTCCAATACTGCTTTTGATTAAAGATGGCTTGTCATGGGCAAAATAAGTTAATACCATAGTAGCTGGAGAAACCGTCTTAATTCGGAGTGACTTATCATTATCATTATGGGTTGGTACTATAGTAGCAGGAAGGTCCACCAAATAGAGCAGCTGATGCTGTTGGTCTGCCATTAATGGTGGTTTTCAGTCCTGTGCATCTAAGCTGGAGAGTGCACTAAACCTGTTGGTTAGAAAAGGGAGGATGTAAGTGTCCCTAATAGGTTTAAAAGGTGGCTTATAAAAATAGCCCAAGGGGAGCGCCCTAATACAGGTATTTTGTGTGGAGTGATGCTCAAAAATATTCAGTAAGCGGTGAACCATATGAGGTCTGCGAAAATTCAAAACAATACAGTCACCGTTTATATTCTTGGTGACCAACCCACGCTACTCTTCTGGCCATAAGAATGTCAGTTATATTAGAAGGGTGAAAACCCTTATATTTACAAAGCCAGTCTACGGACTTATTACGCAGGTCTACCCAAGACTCCCTTTGATCCTCCACTAAATTAGGGACCCCAGCCAACACCAGCACATAGGGACAAGAGGCAGGAAGTAAGCTTAACACATCAGTATTTGCCCTCATGCGGGCCTTCCCAAGACTGCTAGAAGTATCCTTTCTTACACTCAGGTCACTTGCGGGGGCACTAGTCTGTGGCTGGGTGGAATTACTGCTTCCTGGGACATTAACTGTATTAGGTTGGGGAGCGTCCTGTCTTCCCCTCTGCTCGCAAATAAGTTGTGGCGCTGGAAATACATTTAAATTGCTGCAATTTGTGACATCTTTGTTCAGTACAAGACTAGATTGTGGCTTATACCCAAGTGTACCGCCCAGGGGAATTGAGGAGATTCCTCCCCCACCATCGTTATGAACAGAGTCCACTTTTCTCCCCCTCAGGTTGGCCAATTCAGAGTCCAAATGCTCCAATTTCCCCCAAAGTGCGTCAAAATCCGATTTAATAAAATCCTTGAGGTTTGCCAGTGCATTTCCGATAGATTCTACTGCAAAGTTGGTGTCAGCAGCAACTTCCATGGTGTCTATATTGAGATCATTGCAGGCAGAGTTGGTTAAAACATCAGTCTGTATGCCCACTGAGATGGTAGGAATCGCTACCTGATTTGATGCATTATTGACAGGTTGGCGGTCTTTGGTAAGTTTGGTCTTCGTCTTTCTTTTTACAATTTTGGCGGTTTGTGATTTCTCTTTGGGATTCCTTTGTGGACATGCCACCCATGCTCTGGTGTTAAGACTAGGTATGTCCGGGGGCAGCCTTACTAGAGGCTCCCAGATCGGGTGTGGATAGACTTGTGGGAGCGGTGCGTGCTTCCGTTAACGGCACATTATTTGGAGTTGCGCAAGTTACACCATCTGTGGTCAAACCACCTAATGATAGACGAGATTGTATGGGTACAGGGTCGAGGGACAGACGACGCTCTGTAAGTTCAATTTCATGAGTTAACAGGAACTTGGCCCTCACAAGAAAAGCGTCCAGTGTCCCAACTGTTCCCCTGCGTTTGCACATTATCCAGCAGACCTAAACAGTCCAATTATAGAGCCGTGGGGTAGCGCGCTCGCCAATAAGATGTAACAGTTATGTTAATAATACTTGAAACTTACAGAGTAGATGCTTTCCTCAAATAGCAGATGTCAGAGAGGTGGCCCAGCCCAGCCTCTTCCGGCCGCTGATGGGCACAGACGGGCCCGCCCTTGGTCCGGGCTGCGTCCCGCACGCTTGTAGCGGTGGGAGAGGCTGCGCTATGAGCGCGTTGGCCCCACCTCCCCCTCACTCGCAGCAGCTGCGGGGACCGGCAGGAACAGCGGTGCACTCTGGGGGTTGCAGTCCCCAGTGTGTGATTACCAGCGTGGGTGGTGCGGCGATGATGGCGTTGCCCCTGGGACCCTTGTCCCACCAGGGGATTTTAGCATGATGTGGTGTGTTGGACAGCAAAAAACAAGCAGCACCAGGCAGAGGAATGTTTATTTTAATTATATGTATTATTTACTTTATTTTACATTATGTTATAACTTTAAAAAAAAAACATTATTTTTAACAACAATATTTTTGACCTCGATATTTTTTTTTCTCTATATTTTTGTACTTACCATGATGTAGATAGGATGTCGATATTCTTGACCGATATTTTTGTCCTGATATTTTTGTAGCTCGATATTTTGGTACTCGATATTTTGTCAGTGAATCATATGCGTGAGATGTGTGTGAGTATGAATCTGGCTGAACGCAGGTGCATAGGGGGTTGATGGAAGGTGATGCAGTTGTTAATGTAGGCAGGGATTTGTTGGGTAGTGCCTTGAATGTGTGGGTGAGGAGTTTGAACTGTGGACGCTTATGTATCTGGAGCCAGGGAGCTGTGTTATGTGTTCTGAGTGGAAAGTTGAGGATACGTCTGACTGCTGCGTTTTGGGTGGTTTGCAGCCTTCTGGTGAGCTGTTTGATGATTCCTGCATAGAGAGGTCCCGTGGTCCAAACTATTGTTGATGAGTATGTGGATGACGGTCTTATGGTGATTCTCAGGAGTCATTTGAAAATGTTCTTTAGGGTGTGGAAGCAGTGACGGCATTGACCTGTGCGAACCTGTCCACCTTTTTGTCGATGATGTTCCCTGGGTTACTTGCGCACGAGCTGGAGCTGGGAGTAGGTCCTATGTTGGATGGCCATCAGATGGAGTCCCATGGATCAACACTTCGATCTTTTCAGTGTTGAGTTTGAGACAGTTCAACTTCATCCTGCAGGCAGTGAACGTGTTCCTTGAGTTGTGGATTTTGTCCGAGAGGGACCGTATTCGTTGTGTGTTGTCAGCGTAGGAGAGGATGTTGATGTAGTGGGTATGGATGGTGTTGGTCGGTGGGGTTATGTAAGTGATGAATAGTGTCCTTCTGAGGAGTGAACCTTGAGGTGCTCCGCAGATGAGATTTCCAGTTTCCAAGGAGTATGACGTCCGGTTGACTGTCGGAGTTCTTTTTATCTGGAGGAGCAGATCAGTCGCAGATCCTTGAATCTCGAACTTGTGACGGAGCCTGATGAGGATGGAATGTGGTACCATGTGACACGCTGCCAAGGGATGACTGCCTTACTCTCCCCTCTCTCTAGGATCATGCGAATGGCATAGGTAGGTTCAATGAGCTTTGTTTCTGTGCTCTGGTTGGGCCTGCATCCAGATTGGGTGGCATTGAGGAGCTGGTGGTTGACGAGGTAGCTGGTCAGACACTTCTTGATGGTTTTCTCTAGGACTTTGGCCATGTATGATAGGAGGGTGATCTGTCAATAGTTGTAGAGTTTGGTGAGGTCCTCAGAGGGTTTCCTCACCAGGGCTGTGACAGCTGCCTGCTTCCGGGTTTCTGGGAAGAAGTCCGCATTGATGGAGTCATTCAGGATGGGAGTGAGGACTTCACTGATGGTGGTTAGACCTTTGTTGAGAGTGTGGTGGGGGCATAGGTCTAATGGGGCCCCACAGTGGATGGTCTTCATGGTTGCAGCAGTCTGTTTTGTGGAGATGATGTTCTACATGGTCAAGGTCCATTCTTCAGCTGAGATTGGAAGACTGGCTGCAAGATTGCTGGGGTAAGGTTGAAAGTTGAAGTTGGCATATGCGGATGTGATCGCCTTCCAAAAGAAGTTATAGAGATTGTTGCAATGGGCCCTGTAAGAGGTGATGTTGTTGGTGGTGGCTGCAGCACTGTGAATTTTCTGACTATGAAGAAGATTTATTTGTTGTTGTTATTGCTGGTTTCGATGCGTTGGGTGTGGGCTGTTCACTTGGCATTTCAGACATGCTGGTGGAAGCATGTCAGGGCAGATTAGAAGACGTCATTGTCTGCGGTGTCTTGGATCATTCTCCACTTGCTTTCCAGTTGCTTACAGTGCTGCATCACAATACAGAGTTCTTCTGTATACCAGCTGGCTTGCTTTTGTGATCTTGATTTTTTTTTTCCGTGTGCTTGAGGGGGCCAGGTTGTTGGTGCAGGTGGTGATCCATTCATTGAAGTTTTTGATGTCTTCCACTAGGTTGTTGCTGTGCTTGGGGAGGCGTATGGAGAGGGCAGAAGCTGTTTGCAATCCTGGAAGAACCTCTCAGGGAAGGACTGGGCTTCTGCCCTCTCCATACGCCTCCCCAAGCACAGCAACAACCTAGTGGAAGACATCAAAAACTTCAATGAATGGATCACCACCTGCACCAACAACCTGGCCCCCTCAAGCACACGGAAAAAAAAAAATGCAAGCCTGTCCAGAGGTGGTGAGTCTCTTGTGATCCAGGGTGGTGAGCTTGAAACTCAAAAGGGTGTTGTCAGTTCAGGGAATAGGCGTTGATTTGTAGACTCTGATGCAGTTTAGAGAGGAGAAGATAGGGTCCAGGAAGTGTTCGGCGGTGTGTGTGGGTGGGTCCAGTGACGTGCTGAGTAAGGTTGAGGTTCCTAAGTCTTTTAAGAAGGGTTTTTGAATTTCAGTCATTACTGTCGTCTAGGTGAAAGTTCGGGTCTCAAAAAAGGATGAAAGTGCTGGAGTTGATGGTAATCTCAGAACTAGATTCTTTCCAATTTCCAGTTTTTCTGTTACACAGACCTACATCTCTATATTATCAAAGTCAAGAGAAGCCTTTTCCCATTTTTCTTCTGTATTTTACTTTGGTACTGCTGGCTTTTGATAATTCGCTTTGTCGTTAATCTAGAAAGACATAAATCGGCTAGTTCACTGTAATTCTTCCAGACAGTTTGAGGACACTCTGTGCTGAATGCTTCAATCTCTGACCCAATGAGAACCGCATTTGTTTGTGAACATCTGAGGGGAAAAAGAAATTGGGGTTTTCCCCACACGGGGTTCGGTCCGTTTGAAGGTCACCTTCTGCAGATAGCAACCGTTGTATCCTTTCTGGTAATTACTTGATGTCTGGTATACTAGGTGGAATCCAGTCTCCTATTATCCCATACTCTTTACTAAGCGACTATAAATGGCCAAAGTGTACCCCAATCACACTGAGAGTGGATAGTTCCCCTTCTAACATTGCTATGATGTGACTGGCTGTGGTGGCACCAGATTATTCGTCAGGGTACCACTGTGTTCACTTGCACCCCTAAGTGGAATACTGCTGGCTGAGAATGGGGAGGGCAGGTATGTGTCTGTCTGTCTGTCTGTCTGGCTGTTTGCTGTTACATGCTGGTTGTCCTGTGTCCCTGATGTGCCTGACAATCTGACCATTTCAATTGCTTTGGCTCCTCTACCTGATACTGGAAGTAGGTGGGAGAGGTGGGGGGGGGGTGATCTTGAAATCCCTTTCATTGTAAGAGCAGTTTTCCACTGAGCTGAGTGACATCCAGCTTCCTTCTTTTTCTGACAATTTGAGCTCTGTGACTTTATCAGTCAAACGCCAATTAAGAAGAAAGTGACCTAGAGCAATTCTGACTCACCTTTGAATTGCTCAACCCAGAAAGGAGCACGCAACACCTTAATGGAAGAAAGCTCTGGAAGATCTGCACAAGGCACCTCCTGCCTGGAGATGGCTGCAAACCGGTGAGCCACCACAAACCACAGGCTCGTTCCAGCCCAGCTGGCCTCTGAGCAACAACAAGCCTTTTTCCTTTTGCCTTTTTCAGCCCGTTTTTCCCTGCCGCTGCTGCCCATGCGCCCCTCCCCCCCAGCACGACCAGTGCGACCGACCCAATCCAGCTTCCCTCCCCACTCCCGCCGCAGCTGTCCGACCCTCTCCGACCCCTACTTAATGGTGGCCACTGCGGGGACAGGCGAGCAAGACCACTGACTCATTGTCAGTGAAATTGCTCTCCCTCCCTCGCAGCTCCATTAAGCGAGGTCTTCCCCCAAGATCGCAAGGAAGGACCTCCCCACCCGCCCGGGAGGAGGAATCGCCATCGTCCACAAATCCACCCTTCGCCTGAGCACTCTCCCCGACGAGCCCACAGACCTGATGGAACACCTTCACTTCAAGAAACTGGCCAGCCCTACCTCCACCCTCCGTGGAACCCTCATCTACCGACCCCCTGGAACCCGCTGACTTTTCGCCAACTCCATCACGGACATCATCTCCCCGCATGCCATCGCGTCCATCAACTACACCCTACTGGGAGACCTCAACTTCCACCTCGACAACCAACTGGACCCCAGCACCACATCCCTCCTGGACAACCTCCACAGCATTGGACTACGCCAGATCGTTACCGAACCCACGCATCAGCAGGACACACCCTCGACCCCCTCTTCACAACAAGAAACTCCATCACCTTCAGCCACACCATCGAACTCCCATGGACTCCCCATCGATGCATCCACTTCAGCTTCGGAACACCCACCATCCACAGACACCAACACCTGCTCCCACGAAGAAACTGGACCAGAATCACTGACAACCAGCTAACTTCATCACCCAGCAACTCCACCCCAAACATCACAGAAAACGAAGACCCCAACACCGCAGCCCGAACGCTGCACAGATGACTCTCTGACAGCGCCAACACCATAGCCCCCCTCAAGAAAAACAACAACACCCACACCAAGAAAGCTAGATGGTTCACCACCGAACTTCGAGAGTCCAGACGCACTTGCCGCCGCCTCGAAAAGGCCTGGAGGAACACCAAATCCACAGAAGCCCACAACAACTTCAGAGCTGCCACCAACGCCCACCACCAATTCGAGGAAAAAAGCGATTGAAGACAGAATCTCTACTCATGCACACAACAGCAAAGAACTCTTCAACATCATCAAGGATTTCGCCCAACCCACCAGCGAGTCCACCAACATCCCTCCCTCACAATACTTCTGCGACAAACTCAGCACCTTTTTCCACTACAAAATCAAGAGCATCTACAACAACTACGACGAAGATAACCAACACCCTGAACCCTTACCAACCACCCCCGACACTCTGAAGCCAGCGATCGACAACTGGACAGCCCTCACCACTGAAGACAATGAAGTCAATCCACACCGGGGCCCCCACGGACCCCTGCCCCCACCACATTTTCAACAGAGCCGCCGACACCATCGCACCCATGCTCTTCCATACCATCAACCGCTCCCTGGCAACCGCCTCGTTCCCCGACGACTGGAAACACGCGGAGATCAACCCCCTCCTGAAGAGACCCTCGGCAGACCCCACCGACCTCAAAAACTACAGACCCATCTCCCTGCTCCCGTTCCCAGCTAAAGTCATTGAGAAAGCCATCAACAGCCAACTCGCCACATTCATCGAAGAGCACAACAACCTCGACTCCTCCCAATCCGGCTTCAGAAAAAAACACAGTACGGAAACCGCCCTTCTCGTCGTAAGAGACGACATCCGCACCTTACTGGACAAAGGAGAAACAGCAGCCCTCATCCTCCTCATCCTCTCACCGGCGTTCGATACAGTCTCTCACCGCGCCCTAATACGCAGACTCCACAACGCAGGGATACAAGACAAGGCCCTTGACTGCATCCGCTCCTTCCTCTCCGGCAGAACGCAGCGGGTCAGACTCCCCCCCCCCCCCTTTCCTCTCGGACCCTACACTTACCACCTGCGGAGTCCCCCAGAGGTCCTCGCTCAGCCCTACGCTCTTCAACGTCTACATGGCTCCGTTCGCCCCCATCGTCAGAACCTACGGACTCAACATTGTGTCATACGCAGACGACACCCAACTCATCCTCTCCCTATTTAACGAACCCAACACTGCCAGACAAAACTTTCGAGAAGGCATGGAAGCCGTCGCCAAATGGATGAAAAACAGCTGCCTACAACTAAACACCAACAAAACGGAAGTACTCATCATGGGCCCAAACCCCAACGCCTGGAACGACACCTGGTGGCCCTCCGCCCTCAGAAGCCCGCCCTCCCCCACGGACCATGCATGCAACCTGGGAATCATCCTGGACTCAGAGCTCAAAATGGACCGTCAGATCAACTCCGTCTCGTCCTCCCGCTTCCACACCCTCCGCCTCCTACGCAAGACCTTCAAATGGATCCCCCTTCGAACACAGAAAGACTGTCACTCACGCCCTGGTCACCAGCAGGCTCGATTACGGCAACGCACTCTATGCTGGAATAAACAATAACCTCACACGCAAGCTACAGAACATCCAAAACGCCGCCGCAAGACTGGTCCTCAACCTGCCAAGACACTGCCACATCTTCCAGCCCCTGCGCACAATCCACTGGCTCCTCATCGAAGCTAGAGTCACCTTCAAGATGCTCACCCACGCTCACAAGGCCCTCCACGACACCGGAACATCATACCTTAACAGCCGACTCAAATTCCACGCACCCCAAAGGACCCTACTATCAGCCCAGCTCTCCTACGCTGTGATCCCCTGTAGTCGCGCTTAACAAACACCTGATTGATTGATTGAAGCATCATCCAGGGCAGTGGTGCTGTAGAAACACATTTTTTGTTGGTCGTTCTGTGACCACAGGTGTCATGGCACTCGGGAACCAAGAACAGACTGATAGATGTGAAACAGACAGACAAAGCACAAGCCATCAGGACTGCATGGTAGCAGGAAAAACATATTGTCACAGCTCTTCTGAAACAATTATGACTTTACAATGGGACGGAATGAGTTGAGGGGCCGAAGATAGTTCAATTTGGATGTGCTGCCTAAGCTCACTGAAGGGGCCCCAGGCCTCCAGGAAGGAAGGAATATGACGCAGGGCCCGGGTGCTGGATTGCAGAAGCGACTTAGGAGTGTGGGGCACCAACACATCAGCCAAAGAGATTGGGCTGCCTTTGCACTCTGTAAAAGAACTGATGAGTAAGACAGAGAATTTTAAAGTGGATCAGTTTTTTGCCTGTAAGCCACTGAAGAAACATGACATTTCTGCATCCCTAACTCTAGTATTATTGGTATATTGTGACTACATTGTAGTCTTCCCAACGCAGTTTCCAGCAAGCGGAGGTAGAAAATAAATGCTCTTAACCCCCTCTACTTGTTTAGGGCTGTGGAGCAATGGCAATATCATATTATGATCCACAGTTGTAAAATGGAAGAAGAGCAATCCTTTTGAATTTAAGGATGGAAAGTTAAATGTGGTGACCAGGTTCTTAATCTTTTCAGCTACAACCGGCATGGGCCAGTGGTCCAACATCCCAGCTGATGTAGTTCCACCAACGACAAGAACTTCCGTTTTATCTCTGTTCATCTGAATACATTTAGTAGTCATCGGGACATGAATGACTTGTCAAGCAGCCCCCAGATGACTGATGGAATTGTTAGAATCCTGGTCCAGTGTAAGGAAGAGCTGGCATAGGCTTACACTTAACCCTCAGTGCTGCCACAAACAGATTAAAGAGAAAGGGTGAGGTAGCATAGCCCTTGAGTTGTCACTTATATTGCTGAGCGGAAGAGGAACGTTCTGAGAACCCCCAAACTGATAGGAGCAGAATGGTTGGAAAGGCTGCCTGCAGTGCCTTCCATCGAGGGATATTCGACCAAAAGCAAGTGTTTGACAGTCTCTGAAGCAGTTTAGAGACTGAACTCAGTCCTTAAACTTCCTAAACCACTAAAAACAGCGACTGCAACTGAATGCGTTCAAGACACTGCAGCAGAATCCTATTCCAGTGGACTCCATAGAGGGCACTGACTCAGCTTAGCCATTATTTCCAATTGAGTACCTTGCAACTACCAGACCAGTTGAGGTCTTAATTAGTCTAACCCTGCACAATGTCTTGACTTGATACCAAGCACTGGGCCTTGATAAACTGAACACAGAGCGCCCAATCTGTAAAAAAATAAGTGTAAACACTTATAGTGGAAATGTATCCCATTTTGGTGACATGCCATTTTCCCAGTGCATATTGTCATTTCCTCAGTTTCCCTTTGAGACACCCTTGTACACACCACAATGTTTGGTGGGTGATCCATTTGCCTTCCCACCATGGTAGCAGAGTTACCCCAGCATTCTGCTGAAGTAAAATCGAACATTTTCCAGGTTGTGAAAAGTTCAAACTGTCAAAGCAAACCATGCATGTGTAATTCTGTGCACATGTGGCCGGAAATTATACAGTGTCAAAACATTTACACCTCACAGGTATTCTTTTGTGGGTTGCTGTCGGGCATTAGCAGATCCATCAATATCTTTCTGACTGGACACTGGGATGCTTGGTGCTATAAAACTAACTTTGGTTGGTCATTTTGGGCCTCATGTAGGTAAATAAATTTTACCGGTTCTTAAATACCGAGCCGTACCGAATCGGTAAATTAGAATCGGTAAGTTATATGTAGGTAAAAATTCGGTAACAGTTACCGATTCGGTAACATTCGGTAAATACGAATCGGAAATCACCGATTCGGTAAATACCGAGGTGATAATTACCGAATCGGAAAATACCGAGGTGGTATCTACCGAATCGGAAAATACCGAGGTGGTATCTACCGAATCGGAAAATACCGAATCGGTATGTACGGATTCGGTAAATAACATCACATGACTTGACGAAACAGCTAATCCTGTGCAACGACAGCCCACCCAACCAGGAACTGCCCACACCCAGGCAGGTGTACACAATTAGCCGAAGTGGCCACACCCAGGCAGGTGTACATAATTAGCCGACCCTGGAGAGGCTTGGAGTGCAGAGGAGAGGCAGGGAGCAGTTGCATGTGCGAGCGGGAAACGAACAGCATGTCCAGCCAGAGAACACAGAAAGACGGAGGGGAAAGGAGGAGGAAGCTCAAATTCAGCCCCAAGGAACTCCAGGTGCTGGTGGAGGAGGTGGTGAAGCAGCACCAGAAGCTGTTTGGGAGGCAATCCCTGCAAGTGCCTGAGGCCGAAAAGCGCAACATATGGCTGGCCATCCAGGCGCAGGTCAATGCTGTGGGAGTGACCCACAGGGACATTGAGGTCCTCAAAAAGCGCTGGTATGACCTGAGGATTGTGACCAAGAGGAAGATGGGCGACATCCAGAAGGAGGCCAGCCAGACCGGAGGTGGAACCAACAGGGCACCTGCCCTCACCGAACTGGAGGAGCTGGTGGCGGCCACAATCGAGCAAGAGAGCGTCGTGGGTCTTGGGGACGCCGACAGCTCTGCCAGAGCCGCAACACAGCAAGGTAAGACGAAAGCACAGCAATGTAGCCTCCCCTACCCCTATCCCACATCCCCCATTGTGAAACGAGAATCACACTGCAGTCCACACGTGTCAGTGCAGACAGGCAATGCATTCCGGGAGATGTAGTCAGGGCAACACTAACCATGACGTAAATGTCACAGGGCAACAAGGCATGTCACGCACTCGAGGCACAAGGAGACAGAGGACAGATTGGAATGTGAAATGATTCATTGTGACGCTTGCAATGCAGCCCTTCGGGGACACTGAGCCAATGTTGTTTTTCTGTCCACAGATGTGACATCATGCAGTACAGGGCATGCTGCAGGGGAGACGGCACACCGGCCACAAAAATCACCTCTAGCCAGCACGAGTTCAGACCAGGGAGCAGGCCCACTGGCAGCCGCACCACCAACACAGCCAGCCGCGCCGCACACAGAGCCAGCATCACCTCACCGAGAGCCAGCATCACCACAACCACAGCCAGCATCGCCACTCCTGTTCGAATCACCGGCCACATCTCCGCTTGCAGGTGTGAGAATGAGGAGGCGTCCAGCAGCCAGGCTACGAGCCTTCGACACCTCGTCAGACGACAGCATGGGCCCAGAAGACCGCACCGGGCCCCAGGAAGGGAGCCATCCCACTGTGCCCCACACCTCACAGGCAGCACAGACGGGAGCAAGAGGGCGCCGCAGGTCGCGTGTCCAGAGTCCACCAGCACCCACTGACGGCCATGGTGTCTTCTTGGGGCTCGAGGGCCAAATGTTGAAGCAACAGCGCCTGCAATCAAAGGCAGTTATGTCAGTCCAGAGGCACATGCGGGTGATGAAGACAAGCTTAGTCAACATGGACACAAACATTGGCGGCATGGCTGCGGGCATTCGGGACATGTCCCAGTCAATCCAGCAGTTGTGCAGCAAATTAGATGCTGACATCGAAGCACGGCGCCGGGAACGCCAGAGAAGGGACACTACCAGCAGGGCACTCAACCGTCTGGCAACTGCGACTTCCCTACTTTGCCGGCGCTCTGTGACGATGCAGGAGGGCCTAACACAGTGCTGCAGCGACCTGTCTCGGGGGATGGTGCAGGTGACAAGTGCACTAGGGGTGCTATTGACTAGTCAGGCGTCGACAACTGCTGCAGGGGATGCTGCGGAGAGCATCGACACCAGCAGCAGCATCACACCCCCCGTCCCCGAAGCACGCAGGAGCAGCAGGCGGCTTGGGGTTGGCTCTAGTGAGGATGCACAGGCCGTGCAATCCACCACTGCAGCGCGTATGCGCAAACATTGATGTGGCCCTGCTTAGCCACTTCCCATTGGGTGACGTAACCCTGGACATACTCCTTGTATAGATGGTATATTGCCAGATTGGCCTGTTCATGTGTTCATGGCGTGGTGCCACATTAAACTACGTCATGACTTCTCACAACTCGCTGTGTCCCCTCACTTACTCAGAAATAGTTGCATGTGATCTCTGCCCGTCTCTCTCTCCCATTGATTGCAGTTGGCACTCTAGCTGCGCTGCCCTCTGGCTGGCCTGACTCATCCTCGTTGTCCTCAAAATATGTTAGTTCCACATCTGTACCTTTTTTCGTGGCAAGGTTGTGCAGCATTGCACAAGTGGCAATAATCTTGCAGCAGGTGATGGGTTTGTACTGGCGTGCGCCTCCGCTCTTGTGGAGGCAGCGGAACCTGCTCTTCAGTAGTCCAAACGTGCGCTCCACCACATTGCGTGTTGTTTTGTGGGCCACGTTGTATCGTCTCTCACTCTGGGTTGCTGGGTGTAGGTAGGGAGTGAGGATGAATGAACGGCATGCATATGCACTGTCGCCTGGATGAGTAAAAGGGAACCATCAGTTACATGCCTCTATACACTCTGATTTGCAGGTTTCAAGGGGCGTCACTGTTACTTACCCAGCAGGTATCCCTCTCCGAATTCGCCGGCACTCAGTCGTGTGTAGATCCCACTATTCTGGAAGATGTAAGAGTCGTGGGTGCTCCCAGGAAACATCCTGCATCACAGATCACCTGCACATTGATGGAGTGGGTGGACTTCCTGTTCCTGTAGATGTGCTCTGTATCAGCTGGTGGACAGATTGGGATGTGTGTACCATCAATACAGCCGATGACATGGGGGAACTGTGCCATGTGATAAAAGTCTGTTTTTGTTTTCTGCAGTGCAGCCTGTGTGTTCGGGAAGCTTATGTAGTGGTGCATTCTCTGCATCATGGCATCCAGGAACTTCCTGAAGAAACGGGACAGGCAACTCTGGGATACACCACCCACCGCAGCTATCACCACCTGATAACTGCCGGATGCCAACAGATGTAGGCTGCAGAGCACCTGCACATGTGGGGGTATGGCGTGCGCCCTTTTTATTGGCTGGTCCAGGAGTGGGTGTAGGTCCCTGATTAAGTCCATGATGGTTTCGGGGTGTAGCCTGTACCTCTCATGTATCTCTGCATCAGTCAGCTGTAATAGTGTGATGCGCTGTCTGTAGATTTGTTCCTCCCGTCGCCACACCCTCAGTCCTGCTGCCTGTAGACGTAGGCGCCTTGCAATGACGTACATGGCGGCCATGTTGTCCACGCTGTTGCATTTTGGGATTGCTTATGTGCATTGTTGATGGTTACCACCTGCTTTCAATCCGTGTTAATTACCGACTCTTATTTACCGATTTTCCTGGATTTCTTAATTACCGACTGCTCCTACATGTCATTTTAAATTTTTACCACTTTATATTTACCACTTCATATTTACCGAATCGTTAATTATGTATTCGGTAAATATGAATCGGTATTTTAGAATTCGGTAACTATGAATCGGTATTTACCGCCTCATATTTACCGAAAAGTGGTTTTTGGACTCCTACATCTCACTTGTCTGAATACCGGTCGGTAACGGCATATTTACCGAAAATCGGCCGTTACCGACCGGTATTTCGCTACCTACATGAGGCCCTTTGTGTCTTAAATGTTTCTGTGGGCAAAGAGGGAGTTTTTGAATGTTTATAATTTGAAACACAGTTGCAAGGACTCAGGCTCAATGAGTTGTCCAGTTTCTATTTGGCACCAATTTCCTATTGACTAATTTTGTTTACAAACGTAGGAGGAGCCACTGAGTCCTAAAGACTTCTGAGAACATCGAAGCGCTATCCCTGAGGTTATCATTCGAAATGGGATTCAATGTTATTTGAGACCCCAGTTCGTGCTCCTACACACAGTAAATATTTTTGACTTTGTATCTCCCCAAGAGGATCCCGGCATCTTCTGTATATTTTTTATTGCTCCTTTTTGCACCTCTTGGTGACAGTCAAATTCTTCTTTCATATTGTAGCTGTGGTTGGACATTGGCCTTATTGCGTGTGGTTTACTATGTTGTGCTGTGTCTGATTTCTAACCTCTTCCAGAGAATTCCTTGACTGCTTGACCTTAATACTTTGAGAGTCATTTACTCACAGAAAGTAACCTGGTTATTTAGTTAAAGTGCTGTAGCATTGGTGTCCCTGAAAGCACTGTGCCTGCCTGTAATAGTGCCACGTCACCACTGACTGATCACGAGACCCCAAGGAAATGCTTCTCCAGCTCCTGCACTTGACAGCTCCTGCCTGAGAGTACCCAGGTGGAGTGTTCTGCTGGGTGTGTTCAGCTGTTCTGGTCAGGACGTCTTCTTGCTCAGGACTTCTTCCCGCTCCTGTTCATTGCACTGCACTTGGTTCCTTTACAGGTTTATTTTTACAAAGATGACCTATCTGATTCCAGCAGGTCACAGGACCAGCCTTTCTTACCATTCTGTAGCCTATTCTCGCACTTCTTCTACTGTCCTTACCAGAGCTTACTTTGTAACTTTTCAAGCCTCCAGGCTCACTGACTCTGTTATGCTTTTCATGTGGCCATTGGTGTCCAGAGTTCAACTGTTCTCCACACACACAGGTTTCTTGATTATTTCCAGAAGTCTCAGTATTCCAACTCTCACCAAATGTCTCAACTCCTCAAATGTCACGATAATGGAAATATTTCATAGCTGCCATTATTTACACCGGCTCTTGATCCGAAGTCACTGCAGGGACATTATTTCAATTCTAGAACAAAATGCAGTGTCAGCAGGATTTACTACTAGAACTGAAATCTACCAAACTACATATTGTAAAGTCATATCTAAGCGTACACACTTGACTTTTATAGCTATGAAATGGGTACCACAAAGTCTTAAGCGAGGTTGATCTTCTTGAGAGAATTCTAATCCGTGAGAATATTATCCCTATTGATGTGGTCTTTCTCACAAGTCCACATGTTGCTGCATGTGCTCTCTTTCAAGAATCCAGCTGTTCCTCGCTGTGTCTTGAGCTGTTTCTTTGCTTTTGTGGTTTTTTCCTGCATCCTTCCCCTGGGAATGTTATACGGTTCCTATGAATTAAGTAGGACTATGTATTCTGGACAACATAACCGTTAGAATATAGTAATTCAGTTCACACATATCATCAGGAATTGTTGGCCTGGTTCCTAACTACCTCACAGTGCCCCATCTGAACCCCTTAAACTTACTAGGATACCAGATGGTTAAGAGTTTTATGACCCCACCTGCCTGCACTCACTTCAAAGAGGCCTCAGGGAATTGGTGTGAAGAACTGGCAGGTTTTTCACATCCAAAGTATTCAGGCAAGCCTAGGAGTAGGCAGAATACCGGCTTCTGATGTAGAAACTCCAAATATGAAGTTATCTGTAAGCTACCTAAAACTGAGCTCCTTCAAAGCCATCTCTTTGATAGCTCTTGAAACTTTAAAGTCAGTCAGGCTCCCCAATTGACCCTTGCCCCCCTAAACTGCTACCTGCAGGGGCTGATATCATTAATCCACTGGTCAATAAGATTCTTAATTCATCTCTAGTAACAGCCACGGTTCCTAGAGTTTGGAAACAGGCAATGATTCTACCTCTTTTAAAAAAAACAACAGCAGATCCTGCCGCCCCCATCTAACTACAGGCCTATTTACCTGCTGGCGGCTTTTTCCAAGATACTATAGAAGCAGGTAAATGGACAACTGAAGAAATATGCGGAGATTAATGGGCTTCTCCACCCGAGTCAATCAGGCTTCAGGGCCCAGTACAGCACAGAAACGGCTCTAGTAGAGGTATCTGAATTTATTAGGGGTACCCTGGACACCGGGGGTATAGCTGCATTAATACTATTGGATCTGTCGGCAGCGTTCGACACAGTCCCGCATGATCTTTCTTACATCGTCTTCAGGAGCTAGGAGTGACAGGGTTAGCCTGGAGCTGGTTAAAATCCTTCTTAGAAAACATAAAATCTGGATTCCCTGCTGCTCTGCAAGTCATCAAAAAGGTGGATACAGCTGTCCCTCAGTGATTGGCGTTGAGCCCTCCACTTTTTAATATTTATCTCACCCCACTGATCCAGCTATCAGAAAGATTAGGAGCAAAAGTGATCTCCTATGCAGTTGCCACACAGTTGTTCTTCTCCTGGTGTAAGGAAACAGATTTGGAGAGCTCTCTTGTTGAAACCTGTCTTACCACAGTCTTTCATTCGCTAGCAAAAGTGCAATTGAAATGTAATGAGCATAAAACTGATATTCTCTTCTTTGGGGGGGCAGACGATGCACCCCCGCTGGATTCCCAACAGATCCGGTATAAAGATTTGGTGATTTGGTTTGATAATACGCTGTCATTTGGTCCCCAAATGTAACAGCTTGATTGGAACCTGCTTTGGAATCATGAGATCTCTGAATAAATGTTGGACTCTCTTACCATTCCATTCCAAGAGATCAGTCATTAAGGCATTGATCACATCCCGTATTGACTATAGCAATGCCCTTTATGTAAACCTTCCGGAATATCTCCAGGACAAACTTCAGGTGATCCAGAATGCAGCAGTTCGTCTCCTGCTCAATCTCCCAAGGTGGTCGCGCATCAGGCTGCATCTTCGGGATCTCCACTGGCTGCCCATTAGGGAGAGAGTGAAATGCAAGTCTATGGTGTGGGCTCATGCAGCCCTGTATGGCAAAGGACCTACTTACTTAAGTACCAGATTTAGCATCTGCAACCCGCCAAGACAGCCTCTAACTACCAAAACATTTCTGACAAGGACCCCTAGGGTCCGCAGACAGAGAACAAGAGGTAGATCACTCACTTTTTTGGGTGTGACGGCTTGGAATCAGCTCCCTCAGGAATTACGTGCTATAAGCGATCCAGGACTGTTTAAAAAGAAGCTGAAAACCTGGTTCTTCTTGGTAAACTGAGCTTGTTTTCTCCCTGATCTTCAGCTTGTACCGCACCGGGACACTCCCAGGAGTAGTTCTACACAACATAAGTATCCTATCATATCATGATATCAGCAACCACGAACATGGCCACTCGTTTACAGGAATGGGGAAAAAGATTAACACTGTGGCTCTCCCTTAGTTATGCGTTTTAGACATTTTTATGCTTTCCCTGCTCACTCTGCATAGCCACATATAACACATTTGTGTTTGCGATATTATTTTGAGAATATGCTGTGCATGTTGTTAGTTATTCAGGGACTCTTTGTGGGATTTCATCTACACATTTTGTACAAGGTCGTCTAGAATACATAACAACTTGGTGTACAGTTTTCTCTGCTTGTTTAGCAACAGCACCTAATATTTAGACATAACACGGTCGCACAACTGCATCTCCAGCACAATAGTTTTATCCTATCAATGGCGTTCAGTCCCGTTGGAGGCAGAGAGGAGAATTCCGGCAGAGACGACTGTTCTGGAATGACAGCAGTGCCTGACATGCAACCCTGCGTAAACTACGTTTACACTCCTGATGCGGACCACCTAATTACATACACCAGGTCTGGGGTCTTAGACTAATCACAGAGATCGCAAATATATCCCTATGCTCATTTAGTAAGGGAAGAACTAGACCGATATATAATTTGCCAGGGTTGGGATGTTTGTCCTATACAGTCTGGTAGTAATTCTAATTACTTTTAGTTGCATCTGCCTAATGATCGCAGCCCATTTGCTTAAAAATAGAGTACGATTGTTTCAATAAATGTATTGTAAACTTTCTTTGTGTCTTTCTTATGTTTACTATGGGCATGCATGAGTGAGTAAGAGAGTAATGAAAGAGGAGGACCCATTTCCACTGTTCCCTTGGGATGGACGGGCATCTTTGAGGTTGCTGAAATCACCTGTTACTCTGGGAAGATTAGGAACTCAGGTGAGGCACTGTGAGCTAGCAGGATTGGGTCGACAGGTCCTGACATTGTAGAGAGACACAGTCCCTATACACTGTCATTCTGTCTTCCTAACACACAGTTCTACATTACCAGCGGAATCCGTGCAACAGGTTCAATCATTATAACATTACTATGTGTTTATATGACTATATTATTCTACTCCAACCTAACACTACCTATACTATTTAGAGCATAGTGGGAGTACCCTTTGCCAGATACCTTGGGATATCCTAAACTCCCATACGTGACTGTAATGTATCACAAAGTCAGCCTGTGTAGAACAGGTTGTCGTCCATCTTTTTTTGCGATCAGTTTTTGTGTGTGTGTTAAATTATAAGGCAAAACCATTCTGTAGCATTTAGATATTTCCAAGGCGCATGGTTGGATTTTAAAGCCTGCAATTTCCACTCAATTACATAATCATTCTCAGTTGACTTTGCCCATGCTGTAAGAGAGGCTTGCCTGGACGCATTTTAAATTAAGCTTGTGGGGGGCATTCTTGTTTTTAAATTAGACACTGCCTGAGGACTTTTAATACTTTTGTAGAACTGTATTGCGCTATTTGCACATTGTTTACCTCACTTGCTGTATTTCCTGCTCCCGCCGTGCACCCCGGTCTATACCGTTTGAGTGGAGGGGGTAGGCGGTTCCTTTGCTCCTCTGCCGGCTGGCGAGGGGCGGAGACAGGGGGTTAGCGCTCTAGTGAGCCAACGCTATTTAAACAGCATGTCCGGTCCTCTGCGCCCGTCCGCGCTAAGTCTGCGCCAGGTGCCGGGGATGCTGCTAGTTTTCCGCTGCGATCCACTGTCAGGACAAAGTACTCAAAGGAGGAACTTTTGTAACTGCGTTTGGCTAGTTTACAGCCCTGTAAGCAGGTTATTTATCCCAAAACCCTCTCTAGAATGGGGCCCTCTTCATGTAGGAAGTAGGCTTTTGGCATTATAGGGGAGGGGGTAAAGTGTTTTCTCACTATCAAAAACCTAGTTACCCCTGTGGAAACTGGGAAGCCGCTGCAGGGTTTTCTTATTAACGCCAGGTTCCTGATCAAAAACAATGTTGCCTTTAAGGATTTTGTTTTACAACATAATCCTGATTGGGTTTTTAGAACTGAAACCTGAGCCAATGATTATTCTGGGCCTGACCTTGTAGAGGCTATCCCTGTGGGATATTGCCTCACCAGACTGGACAGAGTAGGACGACGTGGGGGGGGGTCTAGGCATTTTGTTCAGGGATACTTTTACCTATCGCTCTAAACCACTCTCCTCTCTGTCTGACAATTTCCAGGCACTATACTTCTCTATAAATATGACCCCCACAGAAAGTTTCTCCGGTGTCCTATGTTACAGACAGCCGGGTTCTAGAGCACCCCTTTTTAGAAAGAGCAAATTTTACTCTTCTTTGGGACTTTAACTTTCATTTAGAGAACAATGCTAGCCTCGATACACAAACCCTTCTGGAAAGCATGAATGGCTGTGGCTTCTCACAGCTTGTTAATTATCCTTCTCACGTAGCGCGCCATGCCCTAGATGGGATCTTTTCCAATGACCATCGGATTTGGGTGGGAGAGCCCCTCCCGCTAGCTTGGTCAGACCACTTTGCAATTCCCATTAATTTAAGGGTAGCAGCAGCTGGCAACTTCCATCCTGAAGTTAGAGCGGCAGATAAACGAAATTTAACCGGATCAGCAATGAGGGCGTTGCTAACCTTTTTATAGATTTTCAGTTTCCGGAATACCTAAGTGCTAATTTAGCTGCAGATAAGCTTTCACAAAAGCTTTTAGCAGTCATGAACACTCTTGCTCCCAAAAAATTGCACTATTCAGCTAGAAAAAGGCCTTCCGCACCCTTGTTCTCGGATAGACTGCAGAAGATGAGACAGGAGTGCAGAAGAAAGGAGAGATTCTGGCGTAGAGATCTTGCACCCGCAGGTAGAGAAGTGCATAAACAATGTTAGAAAGCATGTAAAATAGCCATTATAGAGGAAAAGGGAAGGTTCTATCTAAAAATTGTAGAGTCGCTCAAATCATCTAAGGAGCTTTTTAACATTGTGAATTCTCTTGTCTCGCCCACGGTTAATGATTCAGTGGTGCCGTCATAGGAGCTCTGTGATAGACTCTCTACCTTCTTTTGCTCTAAGATATCCGACATATATGTTCAGTTGGATACTTTAAATCGGAATAAGACTTTGGGCACCCTACCTGAAATCCATTCTATGGATAGCCTCAATAAGGTGGGGCCTCCTAGCTTACTTGCCTTCCCTAAGCTATCTCCTGAAACTGTAGAGCACATTTTAGAAGGAGTTAAGTCAGGTTCACCCATGGATCCCTGTCCTTTGAAGGTTCTTAAAATTGCTCAATCTGCGATTATTCCGCACCTTACCACGGTCCTCTTTTCAGCGATCTCAGAGGGACAATATCCCCTGGCATGGAAGGCGGCAGTGGTCAGGCCACTGTTGAAAAAACCCTCTTTGGATCTGACGGAACTTAAAAACTTTCGTCCTATGTCTCTCCTGCCGGTTCCAGCGAAGATCTTGGAATCCCACCTGAATGTCCATCTAAGTTCATATTTGAGGGACCACCAAATTTTGGATGGCTCTCCACATGGGTTTAGAAGCTGCCACAGCACGGAAACTGCCCTCACTGCGGTATTTGATAACATTAGGTCACAGGTGGATGCAGGACACACCACCTTACTAGTTTTACTTGATCTTACCGCAGCGTTCGATACTCTGTCCCCCTTGAGACTAGTGGAACGTCTCAGGGAGATAGGTATAGGGGGCTCTGCTTTGGATCTTCTTGACTCCTTTCTTAGGGACCGTTCCCAAACGGTAAAACTGGGAAGCTTCTACTCGGCTTCTGCCTCCCTTGCTTGCGGAGTGCCTCAGGGCTCTTCCTTGAGCCCTACGTTATTTAACATCTATGTGGCCCCGCTGGCAAGAGTAGTGAAATTGTTTGGGCTGGAGGTGTTTTCCTATGCGGACGACACTCAAATTAAGGTGTCCATCACTCATAATGTTAGTAACTCTTCTCAAAATTTTAAAAACTGCATGCAAGCAGTCTCATCGTGGATGGTACAAAACTATCTAAAATTGAATGGCGAGAAGAGAGGTTCTGATCTTTGATGATAAGACTGACACCTGGTCAGGGGAGTGGTGGCCTGACTCCCTGGGTACCTGTCCTACTCCCGTTTTTCATGGCAAAAACCTAGGAGTGGTGGTCGATAACTCCCTTTCCTTGAACCTGCAGGTCTCCAGGACAGTGACTACCTGTTTTGGGCTAATCAGGATTATTAGGAAAATCTCACGATTCCTCTTTGTTGCAGCTCGTAAATATGTTGTAGTTGCATTAATACTGTCCAGATTGGATTATTGCAACGCCCTGTATCTGGGCATTAACAAAGGACAGCTGCAGCGCCTACAGATGGTGCAAAACGCCACTGCAAGGCTGGTGATGGAGCTGCCTAAACCCCACACTGTCTCAGCTTCCCTTCTTTCGCTACATTGGCTCCCTATGGAGCGCAGAATCATGTTTAAAGCTCTTTGCCTCTTTATAATGCCTATTATGCCATTGGCCCAATGGGTATTAAGACCTTATTCCAGCATTATGTCTCCTTGAGGAATCTCAGGTCTGCAAGTAAGAATCTCCTCATTGTTCCGAGGTTTAAACGGTTGAGATGGGGCGGGAGAGCGTTTTCAGCTCCCGCAGCCAGCTTATGTAACTCTCTTCCTGATGAACTCTCGGGCCAAAGATCACATGCTCTTTTCCGAAAGTCTTTAAAGACCTGGTTGTTCCCTGTGGGGCTGGTTTGAACGTTTCCTCGTCTAACTGCATATTGTTTCCGTATCCAGCGCCTTGATGCCCTTGGGCTTAGTTAGCGCTCTATAAGTTTTATTTCATTCATTCATTCATATATATATATACAATAAAACGTACAGTATACATCACATATACAATCTGGTATAATTCAATTTTCGATTATCTTCTTATTGCTATTGGTCATCATTGTTTTTGAACATGACTCATGACGTATTTACAATTAAAAGACACCAGGAAGCGATTCGAAATATTATTTACATTACAGTTTTATAGACAAGGGAGAGAACAGGGTTAATCAGTACAAAGTCCATTATTATGGATCCAACATCTTCATCAGAGCAAACACCAACGTCTTATAAATCCCATGTATTCATTGTACTTATATCAGCAAAGTTGAGTTCAATCAACTTTGATCCCTGGTCACTAGCCAGAAACAGGCATGTATATATTCGTCACATAGATATTGCATTTGTGCGCTTTTTTTAATACCTTTTTCACAGTCTGTGTCTGCTGTTGGTGTTAGACGTAACTTCAAGCCAACCTTAACAGCAGCGTAGGCGAGGTCGTTTATCTAAAAATAGACATTGTTTGTATAAAGCTATGGATACACGGTATAAATAGTAACTTGCTTTTGTACTACTGGCTTTGTATAATTAAACTATTTTATGCACAGAATATGGCATAAGTGTTGTCAGTGATAGAATGAACACAATTAACCTAATGAATCAATCATAGCTCACATAGTCATGACACAGCAATTTGTCAAATCACAATGAAGTCTATCAGTGATATTCATACTCAAGAAATGACCTACGTCATAGTTATACAATTGCACATATGGGTGCAACATCTCACTTATACCTGGATCATTTTCATTTTCAACCCATACCATTGACACGTATTTTGTTTTTTTTAAAGAACAAAATGTATATAGACTTACAAATTTTAAGGCCACCATTTTATGTTTAAATAGATGCACTTTTTATTGTAATCTGTTCTAAATCCTTGTTTATCAAAGTTTAATTTTCTATATAGATAGTAATGTGAATGGGCAACTTACTGATTTTAAGTGTTGTCGGTATTATATCATTATACGCCAATAAGCAAAAGAGGTTTCGATTTTTAAGTTGCTTTGGAGGTAACCACTATACCAAGATGAAGACTCCCTATAAAGACACGGAGATGTAAATTGGTCTCATATCGTAAAGACTTATCATTTAAACATATGCCTTGTGTTTATACATTGTAAAGGTAGGTCATAAGTGCCGCCTTTGATACGGTGGACCACGCCAGACTACTCAGCCGGCTGGCCGAGATAGGGATTCAGGATAAGGCGCTGGATTGGGTACACTCCTACCTATCCCAGAGAACCCAGAAGGTGGCACTTGGAACGATCTCGTCGGCTCCCAAGCCCCTTGGCTGTGGAGTCCCGCAGGGGTCGGCCTTAAGCCCCCTTTTGTTCAATGTCTACCTTGCTCCTCTCTTTACGCTAATTGCCAACTGCGGTGTCAAGGCAATTTCATATGCCGATGACACTCAGTTGGTATTTCCGTATTCCGAGATCACGCAAGAGTCCTTTTCTAACTTCAAAGGCTGTCTTCAAGATGTAGCCCACTGGATGAACGCTAATAAATTAAAACTTAATGCCAATAAGACTGAGGTTATCTTTTTTGGCAAGGGCTCCCCGCCCGCGTCAGATCTTTGGTGGCCGTCGGAGATGGGTCCTGCCCCATCACCCAGTCACACGGCAAAAAATCTTGGAGTGAGATGGGATGATTGCATGTCCTTTACCTCCCATATCCAACAAGTTGCCGGATGTTGTACGAGCAAACTGAGAAATCTTCGTAAAATCCTCAGACTCCTACCAGAAGACTGCCGAAAAACGGTTATCCACGCTACTGTGACCTCAAGGCTGGATTATGCCAATGGACTCTACCTAGGCCTACCAAAATACCTGACACAAAAGCTTCAGGTAGTTCAAAATGCGGCTGCGAAACTGTTACTGCGAATTCCACTCAAGCAGTCAGTCTCTCCGCATCTTCGATCTCTGCACTGGTTGCCAGTTGCCAGCAGAATAAAGTTTAAAGCACTAACGCTGGCTTTTAGATCTTTGCATGGCTCCTGTCCAGTATACCTGAAAAACCGTCTTCCCAGATACTCCCAAACCCGCGCATTGCGGTCTAACTGCCGTGTTCAACTGACAGTCCCACGCACGAAAAAGGCTCGACTCGGGGGTCGGACTTTTTCGGCTAACGTCTCCGCTCTGTGGAATACCGTGCCACAAGAAATTCAACAGGCCCCTTCCGAATCCTGTTTTAAGACACTGCTAAAAACCTGGCTTTTTAACCAACCACGCTAGCTTTTTAATTTTTAATTGCTAATTTTAACTACTTCCCATGTCTTCTGTGTTCTACTAGCGCCGGGACACCTCCTCGCGAGGTAGCTGTCGCGCTTTACAAAACCCAGTATTATTATTATTATTATTATTATTATTATTATTATTATTATCTTTATGCTTTCAATTCCATGAATAGAAATGGGAGTACCAAAATCGCTGTCTTTCTTCCTATTACAAAAGCTGAGAATAATGATAATATATATCAAATGCAGATAAAAGTTGTTCTATAAACAAAATCACAAAGTTATAACCGTCAATGGGGTGTGGCTTAGGCGCTGATGAGGACGGTCGCGTGAGCTGAGAGCTCCGCGCCGACCCCACTGGTTCTCCTTTGAAAACACCGGCTTGCTGTCCCGGCGATCTCGGAGCGGGGGGCCCCCCCCCCTGACGGCGGGGACCCACGGAGTGCAGGGGCCGGGATCTTGCTGCCCTGTGCCGGGATCGGCGATTACTGAGATGATGGCCGCTGAATTGGAGTGCGGCCAAGATGGCGGTGGGGCAGCCGCGTAGCATTGGAAGCGGCGACTAGAGACAGCCGTGGAGGAGTCCCGCTTGCGGTGCGGCCTGGCGAACACCCGTTGCTGGTGCCCGGGAAGTGATTGAAGGCTCGATGGCGGCCAACCACAGCGCCTGAAATACCCGGCAGCGGTGAGGGGAGGGGCCGCGATGGAGAAGATCTGTCCCGGGGAGATTGCTCGCAGTGCTGCTGAGAGCGAGGCAGCTGACTTCACCGGTATATTACTTGGAGGAGGCGGCGGGCGAAGAGCGCGGCTGGTCTGTGGCGGCCGAGTTGTGGCCCATGTTGGGAGAAGCTACTACTTTGTCGGCAGGCATTACAGCATTGACAGCATAAAGGGACGACCCCGGAAATACTTCTGGCTGGCGCAGCGGTGTTTTACTTGGACGAGGTGCTTGCTCCCCATGTGCCTCCCCCGGAAGGTGGCTTTCCTGGATAGGCATTCCATGAGGCTTGCCTTTGGATCTGGCGCGGGTGGAGGGAGCCGGATAGACACTGCTGCTTGGCTGGCGGACCCCCTGGGGCAGCTCAAAGCATCCTGCAACTGCAGTTTATGTATTAATGGCCGGATTATTTGCTGGTTGGCCCGGCTGTGGGTCCTTCTTGTGTCGGTTGGACGGTGCATTGTACTCTATGCCCCATAAATTCATTTAAATAGAGTGCGGAGACGCTGATGGTGGGCGATGGACCAGCACTGTGACTGAGTTTACTGACATTGGGTGTGCCCACCGCAGTCCATGTTAATTGGAGGGGGAAGGAGCTACAGCTGCGCAGTGATATCATCGGCGGCCACCCTAGGGAGTGACGCCGGCCCGGCGTCAAGTCTCCACAGGAAGAGGCATGGATGTGTCCGCCTGCTGTGTTTTTTGGGCGCCGGTGGGAAGTCCTGACCGCAGAACTTAATGGCGGTGGGGACCGGCCGGTGTGGAGCTGAGGAGCTGTTGGACAGCCGCCGGAGGTGAGGCTTTTCCCCATTGGCGGCGGAGGAGCGGAAGAGCCGCCACTGAGTGCCTGAACGTTGCCTGCGTGCTGTGCTGTGCCCCAGAGGTGGTGGGAGACCTAGTGTGGCACCGCGGTGCCCTGGTGATGGGAATGGAGGAGCTGGATGCTCGCCCGGATGTGTAGCAGTCGCCCTACAATAGAGAAGACTCAGGACATCACAGAGAAGACCTGTGGTGGTAAGGGTCGTTCTGAACTTCGAGGTATCCACGAAATCGACAGTCATAAGACCATGGGGAAGCCACGTGGCAGGCAGGGAGGAGCGCAACCGGAGCTGGACAGCGACGTGGGGGAGCAGAGAGCGCAGGGGAAAGCCGAGTTGCCTTCTGAGGGGATGATGCAGCAACAGTTGGATCAGATTCTCCGGGCGATCACTGACACGAAGGAGGCGCTGCAACAGGACATTGCTCAAGTGTCGTTGGTGAAGTTGGTGGATCGGGTGAAGCAGAAGGAGACTACTCTGGAAGCTCTGGAACCATCGCAGAAAGCACTAGATGTTCAAATGGGTGATGTTATGCGTCGGATCCAAGCACTGGAGAAGAGGGTCGAGGATGCTGAAGGACGCAGTAGACGGAATAACGTACGAGTGGTGGGCCTGCCGGAAGGAATTGAAGGTGAAAATATGCTTGACTATCTGGAGAACTGTTCCGTAGCGAGGTGGCCCTGGAGGGTTTGACTCCGTTTTACACGTTGGAACGGGCACACGGAGCCTGTCCGCCTGTTGGCGCCTGGGAGATCCCCAGGCCTGTAGTGGCCCGCCTGCTTCATTATAAAGATAGAGACCTATTGCTGAACAGGGCGCGTACATCGGGCCCCTATAGGGTGGACGATAGCAATGTCGCGCTATTTCCGGATTATACCCTTGAGGTACAGCGCCATCGGGCCTCGTTCCTGGCGGTTAAGAAGGCCCTCCGAGACGAGGGCATCCAATACTCCCTGATGTTCCCGGCACGGCTGCGCATTTCGTTGGAAGGCTGGAATCTTATCGGGCAGGAGCAGGTGCGGCCGCACTGGGGGACAGAAGGTGGATGTGCCCCGACCGCGCCGTGAGCCGCGCCCCAGGAGACGACGCGGCAAAACACAAAGGCCTACTACTACTCAGACAGAGAAAGAAAGAATGGCGGTTCTACAGGCTGTGACGAAACTGTCTCAGGCGAGTGACACTGCGATGCTGAGACTGACAGACTCTGAAAAAGGCTCGGATGGTTCGGACTCCGATGGAACTGATGCGGGGAGTGTTGCCATGCCGCATATAACTCCGAGAATGGCGGATGAGATTGTGGACGCTTGATCTGTTGTCCTGCGTAGTAAGAGGAGCCAGTTGACACGGGTGGGGTTCGCTTTGTGGGGAGGCATGGGGGAGCACCGGCTGAGTTGTGGGGCCAATCGGGTTGTCTGAGATATGTGGGTCCTCGCCTGTCGGGGAGGGGGGTCCTTTCTGAGAAGGGGGATTTTCTTTTATAACGGGGTTTGGTGCTGGGGGTTCGATGAAGCAGCGGGTCTGGTCTTCTTGGAGTTGGGCCTCCTCCCCCTTGTTTCGCTATTAGAGCGATACTCTGGTAGTTACCAGAGGGCTTTTGGGGGGACTGTTTGGATGGGTACTAGCTGTTTGGAGCCTGTTCTGGGGTGGGGAGGTGGGGGGGTTTGGGGGGTTGTTGGGGGTTTTGTTGTAGGGGGGGTTCACGTCACCGGTGCGCCAATGTGAGGAGGGCAGTCACAACACAAGTACAAATTGCATTATGGGGTCAGCACCTGAACTGAAATGTATTACGTGGAATGTGCGGGGGATGCACACGATGACGAGACGCCATAAAATTCACGCTTATCTGGTACGTAGAGGGGCGCAGATAGCTTTTCTCCAGGAAACCCATATAGATAGAGTTGAGGGCCGGGCCCTGCAGCGTCGTTGGAGAGGGCAGCTTTTCTACACAACATATTCTGCCTATGCCAGGGGAGTACTGATCTGGGTGAAAGCGGGGATTCCTTTCCAGCCGACCCAGCAGCTGGTGAACCCGGACGGGAGATACGTGACTGTCATGGGTAGATTGGATGGGAGGGATGTGACACTGTGCAGTGTGTATGCCTCCAATGTGGAACAGAAATCCTTTTTTGCTACATTAAAGGGGAAACTGGCACCTTATTTAACAAGTTCAGTGTTATTAGGGGGTGATTTTAACTCCGTTCTGGATGCTGAGCTGGACAGATCGCACCCCCCATTGCCCCAGGCACCTGCCCATAAGCTATCGAAACTTAGAAGGGACGGGCAAGCTGAATGGGGATTGATAGATACATGGCGAGCTCACCACATAGGAGAACGAGATTACTCTTATTATTCTCTCCTCCATGACTTGCATGTGCGGCTGGATGCAGTGCTATGCTCTCCAGAAGTGCATGCATTAGTGCGCGGTAGTGAGTATTTGGCGAAGACGATTTCGGACCATAACCCACTGTTATTGACGGTAAGATGGTCTCGGGAGCGACCTGTTGTCCCCACCTGGCGGTTGCTTCCTGAGGCCTTGGAGGATCCGGTGTTTTGAGCTGAGATCCGAGAGGGAATAGAGCGTTACTTTATTGAGAATGAGGGGACGGCTTCGACCCTAGGATGGAATGGGACGCATTCAAAGTGGTAATACGGGGATTATGCATTGCTAAGAGGACAGGGATGTGGAAAACGCTGTTGCAGGATATAGAAAAGGGGGAACAATGGTTGTGACGGGCAGAGAAAGCTTGGCCGGAGAACCCTGGATTGCAGGACGAGGTTATAGCGGCAAGGGAGGAGGTGGCGACGCAAGTTGAGCGATTACGCAGCTTTGATCATAAGGAATACCTGGTACAAGCACATGCGGAGAGGCATAAGATGGGCTCCCTCCTGGCATGGTTAGCGAATCCGGCTCCGCGGGGTACACCGATCCTAGCGTTGACTACCTCGACGGGGATGTCGGAGTATACACAGTGAGGGATTAATGAGATGTTCCTAGCATATTATGCAGAACTCTATGAAAGTAAACTGCAGGGTATGACTGATGGGTTGAATGAGTTTTTAGCTGAAGTACTAATGCCACACCTTGAGGAAGACCAGGGGGCGCAGCTAGGGCAGGAGATCACGAAAGGAGAAATACGCAGCGCAATAAAACATATGGCGCGCAGAAAAACCCCAGGGTCCGATGAATTGCCCATAGAATTTTACTCGCCTATGCTGATGCGCTGAACGTGCGGTGATTGTTACGAATCTTGGGAGAGCGTCACGCTAATACACCAGACGCGACGATTCTCTTAGTAGATATTGAAAAGGCGTTTGACAGTTTGGAATGGCCGTATTTCTTTCGAGTCCTTCATGCATATGGTCTTGGAAAATCCTTTGTAGAATGGACGGAGTTGTTATATAGGTCAGCGACGGCGTACGTACGCACGGGCACGACGATCTCATCGGCTTGCCCGATTGGACGGGGCACGAGACAGGGATGTCCCCTCTCCCCATTATTATTTGCTCTGGCCATCGAGCCTCTAGTGTACCATGCCCGATTGGGGAACTACTATGCTGGTTTGTATTTGCAGGAGGACATACAGTTTATCTCCCTATATGCGGATGATTTATTGTTGTTCCTAGGGAATGTGACGACGGACTTAGATGGCGCGAGACACTTGCTTCGTGTGTTTGGCCGTTTTTCGGGGTTGAGGGTAAACTGGGCAAAGACTTGTTTATTCCCAGTGGCCCCGACTGCGACTGAACCTCCCCAGCTGATGGAGGCCAGTTGGGAGCCAAGATGTCTGTCTTATCTCGGTGCCAATATTTAACACGCCCTCGATGATATACTGTAGAGCAATGTTGGTCGGGCCATCCGTGGCCTCAGGGGTAGCATGGCATTTTGGAGTGCGCTGCCGCTTTCTGTAGCAGGGCGGGTAGCGCTACTAAAGATGGTTGCACTACCGCGTTTACTATACTATTTTCGGACTTTGCCGATTTGGATCCCGGGCTCTGTGTTTAGACAGCTCCATTCTATGACTAGCGGTTTCCTTTGAGGGGACAGGTAGAAGAGGAGTGGCAATGGCCACGATGATAAGGACAAGAGCGGATGGGGGCATGGCGGTTCCGGATTGTGAGTGGTATTACTTAGCAGCACAGCTGCAGTGGCTTACACAGGCTGTGGCAAGGGAGTTCCGAGGTCTGGAAGGCCCGGAGGGTCGCTGGGTCCCACGCTATATTTTGTCTTTCATAGTGCTACAACAGAAGATGCGACTCAAACCGCTTACGACTGAGGAACGGACGATGAGACTGTGCTGGAACCGGAGTCAGCATAGGGCTGGGTTCGCTCGCCCGTATGCCCCAGAGATACCGCTGGGTATGTGCACAGCATTCCCGCATGCAGGGGACTGGACAGCGCTGGCAAATTGGGAGGACCTGGGGATACAGGTGTTGGGGGATCTGTACGAGAACAAGACCCTGTTGTCTTTCCAAGACTTGCGACATAGGTATGATCTCCCGCGAGGGGACTACTTGTTGCATTCGGCGCTTATTACCGCAATCAAACGCTATTGTAAGACGGGTTTGTCGGAACCCCGAACCTCAATGGCATGCCAATATGTAGTAATGTCTGCGGGGACATTTAAGGCTATAACGTGCCTTTATCGACGAATGCTGACAGAGAATCTAGACCCGTTGGGAACGCTGCAGGGGAAATGGGAAGTGGATCTTAGTAAGGAAATCCCTGTGAAAACGTGGGCTCAATTGATTAAGAGGGCATGGAAGTGTACGAGAAATGCCCGGTTTCAATTAATACAGTTTTATGTCTTGCATAGAGCGTATCTAATGCAAAGCTTAATCAGTATTTTGCGGAGACGGCGGCTCAGTGTCCGTGATGTGCTCTGGAGGGAGCGGACTTCCTGCATATGTTGTGGGGATGCACGGCCTTGGGAACCTATTGGGAGGAGGTTTTAGATGTTTTGAATTTGGCTACAGAGAGGTCAGTGGCACTGAAACCGGGCACTTGTCTACTGCATTGGTTCCCGCATACTGCCAGAACGAAAGTGACTAGCAAATTCATAGATTTGGGGCTAGTATTGGCAAAACGAGAGATTACAGTGCATTGGAAAGCACGACAGGGGCCTAAGGTGGGGAGATGGCGGGCGGAATTGATTAAATGGGTGCGGAGTGAGGGAATTCTTCGATTGCAACAGGCCTCGCGTATGAATAATGATAAAGTGTATGAGACAGCAAGGGCGTGGGAGGCCTTAGTTGCAGCACTTCAGACACCAGATGTAGATTCGGAAGAGGGCTCACTAGAAGAAGAGCGAGGGGTCCCAGCTCCCACACTTGTACAGATTGACCAACTAGCTGCAGGCCACTAGCGGCGGTTAATGTGTGTTATGTCACTGCCTATGACACAGTACTGTTCCTGTTCATTGATGTTGTTGAGCTGCTCCAAGGAAGTTGTGTAGCTGTTTATACTGTATATATTTTAAGGCGCACCGGTGAGCGGGGTAGATGGGAGGGGGGTGGGGTTAGTGAGGGACGCAGCAGGCATCATTTTATACTCAGCACATTATTATGTTATTAATATTGCCTATTCAGATTTGAAAAGTTAATAAAAATACATTAAAAAAAAAAGTTATAACCGTCAATAGTCAAGACTCAGAAGGACGAAAATAACAACTAAAGTGTGTATCGCATAAGCTCACTTACTAGCGAAAGTCCCCGCATTATTATTAAGTCTGCATGTTCAGCGTTCTTTATCAAATATTGATAGGCTCAATGTGGGTTTTATATACCAGATGCTATCAGTGTGTACCCAGTCCTCTTTCTATTTCTAATTCCGGGCATTGACTTGTATACGTCTCAAGGCATATAATAATTACATAGCTCTATTAGCATTAATGGGATTGCTATGCTGCACCTAACGTGTGGATTAAACGGACGGTAATGTTACCGCTATTGTGCCAAGTGCGTTCAATATCTTATCGGTAAGAGTAGCCAATTTATATTTAACATCAATGTTGCCGATAATTTACCCGCTCAAAGTCACGTACTAACAATTTGCAATATTCACCGGTCCCACACCTAGATGAACTGAAGGTCCAAAAACCCACAACAAGTTTCAATTGCTCTTTTAATTTCGGCATCCACTTGGATAAAATCACCCTTACTATGCAAGACTCTGGTTGGTGTGACCCACCCGGACTACCGTAAGAAACGAGCAATTGATAGCATTCAGCGGTCCCGAACACAGGCTGAATACAGGGACCAATACCCATAGCAAAAACCTAGTTGTACTAAGGTCACAACACCTATGGGAACTCGATCCTTAATTTTAACGAGTCACCACCTGATATCCCACATCCACAGTCCCTTAAGGAAACATTGTATATATAAAGCGCATTTCAGTACTCGCATCCAAGTATCGAGTCTTCCAGTATACAGGCACCAGTCCGGTTACTTCCAAAATATAGGGAACCCAACATGATTTCTTAGCGCTTTTTAGGTCTCGCCTACATAGCGCGCATGCGTTGCATAGGAAAGAGACCTCTTGAAATCGATTTGGCTTTGTAGGCAAAAACATGCACGCGTTGCATTGCTTTCAATGCAACGCGTGCACGTCTGGCGATTTCCTTGCGGGAGCGAGCGGCGCTATATGGTAGCAATTATCGCGCTCTCTCTCGCAAGGGAAATACTGCTTGCTCTCGGCCGCACTTTCCCCCACCCCCTACTTGCGCGAGGCGCGCGCGCTTGTTATTCTTTTGGCCATTTCCGTAACTCCATAGGTGCCTGGGGTCACGAAGGAAACTGGAGAAACAGAAAAGAAGCAGAGCTCTGCTCCTTGCCCTCATCATAGCTTCTCAGTAATAAATAGGTGTCTATTAAGAGGCAAGGGGTTAGACAAAGTATCTTACCTGTGATTCTTTTGGGGGTAGGGGTGTTGCAATTTCAGTGATGTCACTTCAGTTGGTACTGAAATTGTGGTGAATCAACATTCTCCTGGTGTGGAACTCCTCCTCGTATCCTCTACAAAGGATGTAAACAGTTAAGGCTACAAACCTCAATCTTATATTTGTGGTAAATGAATTGCTGGCAAGTTGTGCAATACCGGGTTCTTAAATCTCCTTCCGCATTCCTTCCACAGCACCATTAGATCTCGACCGTCAAGGAAACAGTTTTAAGGAAGACAACAGATGTTAGTTTTGGTTGCTTTCTGGTTTTCAAATGTGTATTCATTTTGAGGCATCACATACAAAGCAAGGGGCGTCCCAACTCCTCCATAGAAATCACACTCGGGTTAACTTGATTGTTTAGCTCACTTATGAGTCCAAACACAGCGTAGCCTGTTCAAACCCTGTCACTATCAAAGTGACTGCAATGATAAGGAGCATTAAAATACGCATGTTCTGTTCTCTCTCAGCGATGTCCTGAGTGCTGCTCTGAGATAGGCAGCTGTAATGTTGGCTCGCCTGCAGGATGCCACGTTTGGGTTGCAACCTGGATTAGAGCGCCTTAGCTCCTGTGCCCTCTTATGTCACCACCACAGCTCGGCCATGAGCTGCAGCCAGCAGCCCAGCGAGGCGGTGAGCACTAAGGGGACGAACCTACGAGCAAGTCTGTGGCAAGGTTCTACCTACAGAAAACACTCATATTCTCAAAGTGAGGGTGGCATACATAAATTAAGCCCATTGGTAAAGCTGTCATTAGACGTTCAGATTGTAGCATTGGGATCAGGAGCCACACTGATGACGTAAGGATCTTTAATCCTGATACGTCTCCCCTATTGTACTCTTGGTGCATTCAGGCCAGGTTGGTTTCTTTGAAAATAATATTTGATTTCGATTAATGTATTCTGTTTTTCTACAAAGGAAATGAGATGTGTCAATCATGAATCTGTAAAGCCATGCTACCTTTTGAAAGCACATACAATATATGAAGTATGGAGAGAAGTGGGAACCACGGGGCATTAATATTAGCATAGCGTTGATGCACTCTAACATATATGGGTAGGTTTTCAGTACTCTGCGCTCTTTATCTAAACCTCTGGGTCTCTTCTGACAGGCATTTTACAGGGCACAGGGTCTAGGACATGCAAACCCGAACACCCCCTTTGCCCCGACCAGCTAGTGCATTGCTTTACGCCGGTCAGCACTTGATACCGAGCACCGAGCGTGTCCTCAGAAAACAAGCACTGTTCAGACAGCTTGCAGCAGCCAGCCACACCTTGCGTGGGCATGATGGATGCCCGTGGTGTCTTCGCACTACATAAATTAAGCTTCTTCGGCTAGTCTGTGCAGGACTCCTCCCACACTCGCAGTATAGAGTGTTGTCAGAAATACATTGCAAAAGTCTGTCAATACAGACTCCCAGAAACAACGAAAACAAGCATTGACATAGCCAATAGGTCTCGGGACCTTTTAAGTGTTTAGCCATGCAACAGTTGATGTTGTTGCACCAAGGATATTGTGCTTCATAACTAAATACTTATAAGGTCCCAAAAGCGAGACCTATTGGCTATGCCAATGCTTGTTATACTATCCTACAGATAGCTCACACCTGTTAGCCTTCAAACCTGCCTGACGGTCACTTGACCCACATAACATATTGAGTGCCATCTTGGAGTGTTTTAATCAATCGTACTTAAGGTGTGTCTAAAAATATGCTTATTCAAACGGATACCGTGACCTCCAAAGTACTTGCGAAGGCGCCATTGGTAATCCCACGAGTATTAACACAAAACCCAGTATTTCCAAAACATCGCATACACTTAAAATGAGCTTTTGATACTCGACTACATCGGTAGTGTTATGACGATGACCGTTGACACCATATTGTGTACTCTGTTGTTGCCTTTTCGTTATTATTACCTGTCCAAGAATTTATGTGCACAAATATATGGAATGCAAAGACATATTCTCTGCCGCCAATTAGTCATGGCCGCATG
Organism: Triturus cristatus; assembly: GCF_964204655.1. NCBI lineage: Eukaryota > Metazoa > Chordata > Amphibia > Caudata > Salamandridae > Triturus > Triturus cristatus. Next base: position 60,473,116 of record NC_140585.1, on the reverse strand, counting down.
TGTAATTCGGATAAGGGAGGAAATATAGTCCTAATGGACTATACGGACTACACCGCAGAAATAGATCAACTAAATCAGGATTGCTGTTATAAGAAACTGCACTTCAATCCAACTGTACAAATTAAGAGAAATATCAATGCCAAATTATATGATTGCAGGAATCGGGCCTAATCACAGACTCTGAATATAAGTATCTGCAAGCTCAGAATTCTAGACACCCTTGTGTCTACATACTCCCCAAAATACATAAGGGGGGCAGTTTCCCCCTGGGTCGCCCAATAATATCAGGAAATGGTGGACCAACGGAACATCTGGCGGAGTATGTAGATACTTTCCTTCAACCCTTTCTCAGGAACCTCCCTTCCTATATGTAAGCATATTTTTATGTTAGACACACCATAAGTACGATCGATTAACACACTCCAAGATTGCGCTCGATATTTTATGTGGGTCATGTGACCGTCAGGCGGGTTTGAAGGCTAACAGGTGTGAGCTATCTGAAGGATAGTATAAAAGGCGCAAAGAAATCATGTTCGGTTCCCTATATTTTGGAAGTAACCTGACTGGTGCCTGTATACTGAAGACTCGATACTTGGATGTGAGTACTGAAATGCGCTTTATATATACAATGTTTCCCTAAGGGACTGTGGGTGTGTGATATCAGGTGGTGACTCATTAAAATTAAGGATCGAGTTCCCATAGGTGTTGTGACCTTAGTAGAACTAGGTTTTTGCTATGGGTACTGGTCCCTGTATTAAGCCTGTGTTCGGGACCGCTGAATGCTATGAACTGCTCGTTTCTTACGGTAGTCCGGGTGGGTTACACCAACCAGGGTCTTGCATAGTAAGAGTGATTTTATCCAAGTGGATGCCTGAATTTAACAGAGCAATTGAAACTTGTTGTGGGTTTTTGGACCTTCAGTTCATCTAGGTGTGGGACCGGTAAATATTGCAAATTGTTAGTACGTGACTGTGAGCGGGTAAATTATCGGCAACTGTGATGTTAAATATAAATTGGCTACTTTTGCCGATAAGATATTCAATGCACTTGGCGCAATAGCAGAAACATTTCTGTCTGTTTAATCCACACGTTAGGTGCAGCATTGCATTCCCATTAATGCTATTGGAGCTATGTAATTATTATATGCCTTGAGACGTATACAAGTCAACGCCCGGCATTAGAATTAGAAAGAGGACGGGATACACACTGATAGGCTCAATGTGGGTTTTATATCGTTACACCAACTACTCATTGAAAATACTTGAACATACCGTGCTACCAGACGCTATCGATATTTGATAAAGAACGCTGGATATGCAGATTTAATAATAACGCGGGACTTTCGCTAGTAAGTGTGCTTATGCGATGTACACTTTAGTTGCCATTTTCGTCCTTCTGAATCTTAACTATTGACGATTGTTACTTTGTGATGATGTTTATAGAACAACTTTTGTCTGCATTTGATATATATTATCATTACTTTCAGCTTTTGTAATAGGAAGAAAGACAGCGATTTTGGTACTCCCATTTCTATTCATGGAATTGAAAGCATAAAGGTATATAGCATTTATGACCTGCCTTTACAATGTATAAACACGAGGCATATGTTTAATTGATTAGTCTTTACGATATGAGACCACTTTACATCTCCGTGTCTTTATAGGGAGTCTTCATCTTGGTATAGTGGTTACCTCCAAAGCAACTTAAAAATCGAAACCTCTTTTGCTTATTGGCGTATAATGATATAATACCGATAACACTCAAGATCAGTAAGTTGCCCATTCACATTACTATCTATATAAAAATGAATCTTTGATAAACAAGGATTTAGAACAGATTACAATAAAAAGTGCATCTATTTAAACATAAAATGGTGGCATTAAAATTTGTCCGTCTATATATATTTTGTTCTTTAAAAAAAAACCAATATACATGACAATGGTATGGGTTGAAAATGAAAATGATCCAGGTATAAGTGAGATGTTGTACCCATATATACAATTGTATAACTATGACGTAGGTAATTTCTTGAGTATAAATATCACTGATAGACTTCATTGTGATTTGACAAATTGCTGTGTCATGACTATGTGAGCTGTGATTGATTCATTAGGTTAATTGTGTTCATTCTATCACTGACAACACTTATGCCATATTATGTGCGTAAAATAGTTTAATTATACAAAGCCAGTAGAACAAAAGCAAGTTTCTATTTATAGAGTGTCTCCATAGCTTTATACAAACTATGTCTATTTTTAGATAAACGACCTCTCCTACGCTGCTGTTAAGGTTGGCTTGAAGTTACGTCTAACACCAACAGCAGACACAGACTGTGAAAAAGGTATTAAAGAGAGCGCACAAATGCAATATCTATGTGATGAATATATACACGCCTGTTTCTGGCTAGTGACCAGGGATCAAAGTTGATTGAACTCAACTTTGCTGATATAAGTACAATGAATACATGGGATTTATAAGATGTTGGTGTTTGCTCTGATGATGATGTTGGATCCATAATAATGGACTTTGTACTGATTAACCATGTTCTCTCACTTGCCTATAAAATTGTAATGTAAATAATATGTGAAATTTCGAATGGCTTCCTAGTGTCTTTTAATTGTAAATACGTCTTGAGTCATGTTCAAAAACAATGATGACCAATAGCAATAAGAATATAATCGAAAATTGAATTATACCGGATTGTATATGTGATGTATACTGTATGTTTTATTGTGTATATATTGTAAATAGTGTTTTGTAATTGCTTTTAGCCCTGAAGAAGTCCCAAGAGGGATGAAACGCGTTGGCAAGCAATTGTGTGGTGTTTTTAAAGAAACAAGTGATTTGCAATAAAAAGATTCATTCCAACTACATGATTCTGTGATAATTTGTCTCTGGGAAGCCTTTGTATTTTCATTACACTGTGTTCTTGTTTAAGATGTTATACATTAGGATAATTATATAATACAAACGCTTATCCTTCTCCGATGCAGGGTCAATTTGTAACTCTTCTTCGGTGATGCGACGACAACAGCTGCGGCGGTGACACGCATCTTCGTCTTGAGTCACACTTCCAGCTCCCAGCGACATGCAGTCTCTCAGAAGGCCCATCTCAACAGCAGGCACTTCAATTCCCAGCAAGGGAAGACAGGGGAGCTGGTTGGTGAAGTCTGTTGTTCCTGAGACTTCAGCAGGATGCAAGCTCTATCTCAAGCCCTTGGAGATCCTTTACAAGTTGATTTTAAAAGCACAATGTTCCTTACTCCATACTTTGGCAGTCAGGCAACAACTGCAGGCCAATCCCCCAAACAGCCCTCAGCTTAGGGATTGTCTCTTCCTCAGTCTCTCTGGTTCCTCTCCTCAGCAAAGGTTCTTATTGTTTCCCAAAGTGATCTAAAGTTCTGGGGTCTGGGTCCCCCCTTTTATAGTCATTTTCTCTTTGTTCTCTGAAGGCAGAGAACCCTATGCCTAGTCCAAACCAGTTCTGGTCAGTCCTGGAGCACTTTGTTGACAAGACTCCTTCTTTCTTTTCACAGTGTAGGCCAGGAATATCAGACGCACCACAGAAGGTGGAGCCAGCATTGTGGAGGGAAGGCACAGCCCTATTCAGGTCTCAGGTGCAACTTCTCCCACCCATCTACATGCAGATCTCTCTATTCAGCCCTGTGCTGACTCATGTTGTCTCCTGGAATCCTCCCAGCCCCAGCCCCTGTCACTCAAACTCCAGACAAGGAATACACAACCTAGCAGAGGCAGGCTTGGATAGTTAGGCAAGAAAATACCTACTTTCTAAAAGTGGTATTTTCAAACACAGAATGTTAAAACCAACTTCACTAAAAGATGTATTTTATAATTCTGAGTTCAGGCATACTAAACTCGAATTTCTACCATGTTCCCGAGTCAGTTAGGATTATAAGATGTTATAATCAAACTGCCCATTCTGGCCAATAGGGAACAGGTAGCCTTGCAAAAGTGAAAAGGGAAAATGGCTGTAATTCACTATCAGGACATGCCTCACACACCAGGGCATGCCCTACCTTATACTTACAATGCACCGTGCCCTTGAGCCTACCTTAGGGGTGTCTGATATGAAGAAAAGGGAAGGTTTAGGGACTGGCAAGTGGGTGCACTTGCCCAGTCAACATGGCAGTACCAGACTGCACACAGGCTCTGCAATGGCAGGCCTGAGACACACTTTACAGGCTGCTTCTGTGGGTGGCACAACCAGTGCTGCAAGCCCACCAGCAGCATTTGATTTACAAGCCCTGGGCACACCCAGTGCAGTGTACTAGGGTGTGACAGGTAAACCAAACCGGCCAATCATGGAGTCACTAATCCATACATCAATTTACCATAGGGAGCACTTGCACTGTGGCACTGAATATCACTGGCACAGTGCCCAAAGCATCTAACACCAGCAAAAACACATGAGGCAACAGCAAAAAAAGGAAGGGAGATCCACACCAATGGTGCCAGGTCTAACAGTGAATATAACGGTAATTTCCCCGCCATGCGGCCCAAGGCCTGCCAGGCCGCTATAGTAGTGTCAACAGTGTTGATCTCAGAGCGGGGTGTCTGTCGATGAGAGTGAGCCAGCATGGAGTATAAAGGAACAGGGTGTGCGTCTCGATCTTCCACTGCCACTTGTGGGATGAAATCATGTGAGCCGAACCAGTAGTGGGCATATTGTGTGTGAGCACACAAATAGGAAAAATAAAGGTCAGGCACACTGAAGCTCCAATTTTTATAATCTAAAGTAAGTGTCTCCCAGTTGACACAAGCCTGTTTGCCACCCCAAATCAACCGAAAGAGCAAAGTGCGCACAGTAATTGTTTTGTGAGTGGAATCGGTATGTTGCTGAACAGGTATAAAAATTGAAGCAGTACGACCATCTTGATAAGTGCAATACGATCAGCCAGCGATAATGGGAGCTTCACACATCTGTCCACCTGTTGTTCTAACTTTGTATATGCAGTGCCATAATTCTCGCGGATAACGGTGTCGGGGTCTCTATGAACCCACACCCCCAAATATTTAACAGGGTCCGTGGACCACACAAGCGGAAACTCAAGCTCATGAGGCAGGGTGCTTTCTGTTAGCGGCACTACCATCGATTTAGCCCAATTAATGTGTAGGCCGGAGAACAACCCAAAGCGCATATATTCCCTTAAAACTGGTGCCATGATATCGCGTGGCTCACACATAAAAAGCAACATGTCCTCCGCGTACAGCAAGATACTGATGGGATGCAGGACAAATTGGAGGGATGAGGCTTGATGCCGCTGTCTAATAATACAGGCAAGGGGTTCTAGCGTGATCGCAAAAAGAAGGGGCAAAAGGGGGCACCCCTGCCGCGTCCCCCTGGTTATGCAGATAGGGTTTGACGTACTACCCTCTACCCGGATCCGCACCACAGGGTCAGTGTACAGCGGACCTATCCAATTGATAAAAATAAGAGGAAAGCTCATTCGCCGTAGAATATAAAAAAGGTAGCCCCATTCTATGGAATCAAAGGCCTTGGCGGCATCTAACATGCTTGGAACCCAGGATCGAGAATATGGAACATAGCAAAGAGCATGCGCAAATTATGAGAGGTAGACCTGGAGGGAATGAACCCAGACTGGTCCGGAAGGACCAGGCCTTGCATGAGCGGCTGCAGCCTGGTGGCAAGAATTTTGGCCAATATTTTGGCGTCCGTGTTGATAAGCGACAGTGGTCAGTAAGAGTCGCAACGAGAAGGTGTTTTATCTTTTTTGAGTAACGTGATAATCAGAGCCTCCCGAAGGGTTGGCGGCAGTTGGCCAGCGTCATATGCCTCGGAGTACATTGCCAAGAGATGGTGGAGGTTAATTCTTCTGCGTATTCCTTATAAAATTCACAGGGAAACCCATCAGGGCCAGGGGCTTTCTTATTTGGAAGGGTTTTGATCGCCATACGAATATCTTCTTCTGTAATTGGTTGGCCAAGAAAATCCCTTTGCCCAGCTAAAAGCCACTCAAGGGCTATGTCTGATAGGTATGCATCTAGGTCCTCAGTGTCGGTCGCCCCCTGTGTGGTATATAAATCCGCGTAAGTGGTTTTAAACTGTGCCAGAATCTCCTGAGTGGTGTAGTGATCCTGGCCAGCTGCATCGGTGATCTTATTAATAGTGTGCCGACCAATACGAGCTTTAATTTTGTTTGCTAGATGGCATCCCAGCCATCCACTCTCGACATAAGCGTGGGCTACATGGCATTTAGATATATACTTGGCCTTTTTCTCCACCAGCTCATTATATTCCAATATGGACTATTTAATTGTCGCCAGTGTCTGAGTGCAGGGTGCATACTCATAGTCATGCTCAAGACGCTGCAAGGTGATTTCCAGCTTAGCAAGCTGTCCGCGCAAGTCTTGCAAGATGCCAGCTGGCGTGCCAATACAAGTGCCCCAAATAGTGGCCTTTAAAGCTTCCCAAAGGGTCGTAGAAATGTCAACCAACCCCTTGTTGTGATCAAAGTATTGCACTATAGCCTCACGAACAGTTTCAACATAATAGGAGTCCAGCAGAGCCTCAGGCTGAAAGCGTCAGGTGAATGATCTGTGAACAGTGCACGGAATTTGTAGGCGAAGGCAAACTGGGCTGTGATTGGATAGTGTGCGAGGCAATCCCTCTATCTGAGACACCCAACCCCCCGCTACCTCACTTAGAAGCCAGTAATCTAGCCGGGACCAGTTACCATGTGCGGTGGAAATGTGTGCCCTCCCGCCTCTCCATATTTTGCTGATGCCATATATATATATATATATATCTATCTATCCTACTGGCGGTCGCCAGTAGGTAGTTATAGTTAGGACCCCTTTTCCATAGGAAATCCGCAACATTCTGTTTTGAATAACTTTGGCGCCGGTCGACGAATCCTCGCGAATTTCTCAAAATAGGTGGGGCGCTACGCTCCGCTCCTACCCTGAAAGTCTCGGGAGGATTCGTCAAGCGGGGGCTGAGATAAAAGGGGGGTCCCAAAACGCGTTTTTCCCATGCATTTTTCCATAGGACCTTTAGACAGGGCTACAGCCCGAACGGCTGAACAGAATTACTTGAAATTTGGCAGAGAGGTAGTCCTCAGGTCAAGGAAGTGCCTTTTGTAGGTTTGGTGTAAATCTGTTCAGTAGATTCTGAGAAAATAGCCTTTAAATCAATATATATATCTGAGCCAGCTTACGGTACGCTTACCGTAAGCTTACCGTACGCGTACGGTGGCGTGCGCGAGCGCGATTCTGATTGGCTCTTAGATCTTAGTAAACATTCGAATCGGCCGAAACCAGGAAGCGGCGGCCGCCATTTTCTCTCTCGCACTGAGAGTTAGGTTGTTAAATAAAACCAATACACATGTAAAGGAGCTGTTTTGACAGCTCACACACACATAGCCATGATGAGGGAGTCCCCCAAGACCCCCCAAGGCCAAAAACGCCATTTTTATTTTTTCGCTAATTTCGCCGATTACGCTTACCGTACGCGTACGGTAAAAAATGTAAAAAAAAAAAACACTATCCACACTCTCCCCACCCCCTGTGCTTTTGGTCGCTGCAGGCCACCAAATGTGCAGGGCTTATCAGTAGTGTGAAAAACCACAATATTTTTAACAAAAATAATCAAAGAAAAAATTATCCACACTCTCTCCACCCCGTGTGCAAATGGTGCCCGAAGGGCACCATTTGTGCATGGCTTATAAGCACCGTAAGCACAGTAAGCACCGCGTGCTTACTGTGCGCGCACGGAACGAACTGCGTTAAGTGGGCGCGCACGCCACGAATGGCGTAAAGTAACTTAGCATTTAAAAAACCGTACAAATTCACTGAAAAAAACATAGGTTTCACACACGTTATAGTTAGGAATTAGCATTTAAAAAACCTTGCAAATTCACTGAAAAAACCATAGGTTTCACACATGTTATAGTTAGCGGAAATTTTACTGATAAAAAACCAGTGAAATTCCCCCGTTATAGTTAGTGCAGGCAACTATAACTCACGCGACCGCAATCTTCTGCTGATGACATATGTGTCTTTATGAAAAAAAAAAATTTGTAATATATGTATAGCTAAAAATGTATGGAAGAAGACATGGGCAAATAAGTGTCTAAATACAGTATTAGCATCAGCAGAGGATTGCGGTCGCGTGAGTTATAGTTGCCTGCACTAACTATAACGGGGGAATTTCACTGGTTTTTTATCAGTAAAATTTCCGCTAACTATAACATGTGTGAAACCTATGGTTTTTTCAGTGAATATATATATATATATATACCGACCCCCTCAGGCAATGCCCACCTTCCCTCTCTCCTTAAGTGAACACATGGCCACTCTAGTTGTAAATCATGTTAAGGTTCTCCTCATTGGCGATTTGAACTACTGGTTCAATGATGTCTCGGGCGGGCCCCATGCTGTAGAACTATCTGAGCTTCTCTCCAACTTGAACTTGGCCCAGCATTTATTCACCCCTACTCATGAAAAGGGACACACCTTGGATCAAATATGGTCCCACAATCTTTCACTATCGCTGCCTATAATCACTACTTTTATCTGGTCAGACCACCACTTGATAGAGTTTGCAGCTACTATCTGTGGTCATAACAAGCTCATTATATTGGCGGGAGGCATGACAAGGAAGTGGAAATCCCTAGATAAGCCGGCTTTCATTAACTCCTTGGCTTGCTCTTTACCTACCTTCAGCCCTAACGTCAATTCCATGGAAGAGAACATTTCTGAGTGGTTATTGTCGGCAAGTAATGTACACGTCCCCCTTGCTAAGTTTTCCCGCACGTGCCACTCAGATGCTCATAAATGGTTTACAGTCAATCTCAAAAAACAAAAACTCGAGTTGCACCAAAAAGAGAGAAAATGGAGACTAAAATATTCCATTGAAGATAAGGAGCAATTCTTGAAAGCTCGTAGAGAGTATAATAAAGCTATTGTGGACACTAACGCAGCTTACTTTTCTACTCGAATACTAAATGCCCACAACAAATCTAAAGAAATCTTCAAGATAGTGAATGATTTGTGCAATGATGAGAGCACTTCGCCTACTCAGGCACATACTCAAGAACTCTGCAATTCCCTGAATAACTTTTTTCTGGACAAAATCACCACCATTAAAGCCAGTATCCCTTACACCATCAGCTTGGAACCACAGGAAGATATTTCCAGCAATCAATTCACATTAGACCCTCTTCCACCTATCTGTCCCAAAACACTATTAGAACTCACGACCCATGTTAAATCTGGGTCGCCCAATGATAGTTGTCCACCTTATGTCTTAAAAGACATTCTTTCCGTCTTGCCTCACAGTGTACTCCCTTTCCTTAATGAGTCTCTTGCTCAGGGCAAGGTTCCCAGCGCTTTTAAGAATGCGACGGTTGTTCCCCTTATTAAAAAACTAGGGGCCGACCCCACGAATCTCTCAAATTACCACCCCATTTCTCTCCTTCCCTTTCCGGCCAAAATACTGGAAGCCCATGTGGCTAGGTGCCTGTCGAGCTTCATTGAATCATCAGACTACTTAGAGCCAAATCAAGCCAGTTTCCGACCGGCGCACTCAACTGAGGCAGTGATCTTTGCAGTCCTGGACACTCTCAGAGCAAATGCGGACAGAGGCGTCCACCAGGCTCTGGTGCTCCTGGATTTGTCGGCTGCGTTCGACACGGTCGAGCATAACATCTTGTTGAACCGTGTCGAGCTGGCAGGCCTGCGAGGACCCGCACTCTGCTGGATTAAATCTTTTCTTGCAGATCGCACTCAAGCTGTAAGGCTCGGAAGTTTCACCGCCCCCATGCTCACCTCCACATGTGGGGTCCCACAGGGCTCATCTCTCTCCCCGTTACTGTTCAATCTGTATCTAAGGCCTCTTATCCATTCGTTAAAAAACAGAAAGATCACCATTTTTAACTACGCTGACGATCTTCAGCTTATTTTTCCACTGGACTCCCCTGACTCCGCTGCTGAGTTTCAGACTACCATGCTTCACATCCAACATTGAATGGATCTGAACCACCTGAAACTCAACTCAGGCAAGACGGAATTAGTGCTGCCTGGGAAGAGCGAGAGCTACTGGGGCCTGCACTACTGGCCGGCGGAATTAGGGCCACCCCCCCACTCCCTCCCCGTCGGTGCAAAGTCTAGGGGTTACCATCAACGCAGATCTCTCGCTCAGAGGACAGGTGGGAGCGGTGATCTCCTCTATCTTCTTTCAATAGCGCAAAATTAAGAAAATCATCCACCTGCTGACTCATTCAGCTCTCATACAGGTGGTGATAGCCCTGGTCCTCTCGCGACTTGACTTCTCGAATTTTATCTACCTAGGCCTCCAAGCCTGTCTACTATAATGCCTACAAATCGTCCAGAATCAGGCAGCAAGACTTATCCACAAACAGCCTAAATGGCTCTCAGCCAGACCCAGGCTGCTGAAACTTCACTGGCTACCGATTGCTCAGCGGGTAGCCTTTAAGACTGGATGCTTAGCCTTTAAGGCCCTGCACGGCAAAAGCCCCAGATTAATCAATAGTATGATCATGAAGCACGCACCCCTGCGAAGTCTTCGTTCGGCCCACCTTCACCTGTTAACCATCCCCTCCTTCAAACGGAAACGGCAAGGACTACTGCTTTTCCTATCTAGCTCCTAAATTCTGTAACTCTCTCCTCCTGGCACTCAGGAGCTGTAACAGCCTCCTGAGCTTCAGGAAAGCTTTGAAAACCTGGTTATTTGAGCAAGCCTATGCATAGTCACTCTGCCACGACATTCCTCATGTTTAGCGCCATGAAACCTTCGGGTGTCCGTGCACTTTAAAAGTTGTTATTAACATAACATTAGATCAATCAGTCCCAGCTCGGCAATTCCCTCATTAATAACCTGGGCTGCCCCGGGAGACTGACCACCCTTGCCGCTCGACTTGTCTCTACGGGGGGTCTAAGTGTGTATTAGGGTCACCGCCCCACAAAATTACAGCATCGGGCCAATCCCGTTGAGTGGAAACGATGCGCTCAAAGAAGGCTGGATCATCTATATTTGGGCCTTTAGTATTTACAATCGTGATTTAACTGCCCGCCAACTTCCCATGTACCATGGCATATCGTCCTACATCGTCGACGCAGGTTTTGATCTTCGTGAAGGGAAGGTTTTTCTTAATGAGCGTGCGCACTCCATAGGAGTATTAGGTGTAGGAAGAGGCCAAACGGTACCCAGCCCACTGCTCCCCAACGTGAATTTCAGACCGGCGGGTAAAGTGTGTTTCTTGCAAAAGGGCAATCGTAACATCATGTCGATCCAGATCCGCTAAGACCTGGCAAATCTTTTTTGGTGAGTTAAGTCCACTTACGTTCCATGTTAAACAGGTGATTTAAAGTGTGAGCAGGATGCAGAACTTTAGCCTGTTATACATTGAGCATAATTCCTCTGTAGTGAGTGATGGTACATATGCAATCCTCACAGCATCAATAAAAAGATCAGCCACATAAACGGACCCTGCAAATCCCACCCCCTCACCAACACCCCCCACCCACTTCAGCATCTTCAACATGCCAAAGCCATCCAAACCCTCCAAAACAATCCCTGAGTGCAACACCAAGGAAATAACCAGCTGTGGGGAATACCCATGAGGGAGCGCTGGAGCACAGTACCCTTCCCGGTGAAATGGGAGGTGGCCGAGCAAGTGTGAGAACAGTTCCTGGCCACTGTATTGCAATATCATAAAACAATACGAAAGTACCCACATTAATAATCATTGCGAGTTCAAACAATGAGGGAAATAACATCGATATAGTACTTGCTTAATGTCTGCGGCTCACGTGCCAGAGCCCACCATAACAGAAAGGCTGATATAGTTCACCCCAGAAGTGAAACGAAACAGAGGTGCACACCATCCACAACTCACGTGACCTGGCTTTGTCATTGTTCATCTGCCATCTCATCGGAGCCCCCACCGTCGCCACCAGTAGCAAATCACAACACCAATGCCAGTGGAGCGCCCCTCGTTATATCGTCGTGGCACAGCACATGGAGATGGCGAGCAACAAGAGGAATGCGAGACAGTGAGGATTTGGCGGAGGTGCGTTCATGGCCAGTAGTGGGGAGGGTGCCCGCAGTTCCTCGCAATCCACAGTGCAAGCTCACAGCATCAGGGGTCCGTCACCAATGCCACTCAGAGAGCGTAGGCCCATGGAAGATCAGTGTCCCTGCTCCAAAGCACAATATGTACCAGGTTGAAAAACTAGAGGGGTGACAAGGAGGAGAGAGAATGGGCCGGAACTCCGACAGGGCCACACTCCACCGCAACTCTATTTGGGGCAAAACAAGCAGAGATGGCGGTGTTAACGGTCAAGGTCAGCAGATGAGCAGGTGAGTGGCGAGGGGTGTCCAATGGGGGGGACACCAATCCGCGGTAGCACACACTCCCCCAAGTCCCAACAATGTCTCGCTGAGTGCGATGCCTCTCCCAGCCACACAGCAAGAACGATCAAATGGCCCTCTGGTCACAGCAGAAGAAGGCCCACAGTTGAGCAGCCACCAGGTAGGGTGCACCATGCAGTTCCCTCGCCCTGGATCGAGGAAGCCGCTGGTCGTCAGTGCACACGGCGCGCGGCGATCCCACCGCAGAACGATCCCTCACCAGACCACAAAGCAGATGTCAGCGGAGGCCCCTCGAGCGCAGCCGGATGAAGCCCAGTGGGATATAGCTGCAAGGTAGGTCACAGCTGAGATGCAGGAGCACTGAGGCACTCACCCGGGTTGCCGGTCCGGTCTCAGTGGAGGTCCACGGTAGCTCCGCTGTGGGCAAGGCTGACAGCCCAGTGCAGCCTCCATAAGCCAGCAACCGGTGCACCGCGCAGGCAAGTATCAGAAGCCGGTCCGCCCCCCAGGTCCTAACATATCTTGCACCAGGTTGGCTGCCACTCCCAGTCAAAGCCGCACAACTCACCGGTCACCAGCTGGGCAGCGCAATCTCACCACAGCGCCTGCAGGCCGCGTCTGGCACCACCCGAAGCTCACCGCAGCCTTGTGCTCAGAGCACGTCCCGGGCCGCCATGTTGTCAGCGCGGGTCCTGGAAATCACCAGCCTCTCGCTCGGCCAGCTGTCCACGCAGAGTCCAGATTAGCACGAGCAAAGTAGCCCGTAGCACTCCGCTGCTCGGTTCCTGTAGGTAGGGCGTCAACCAGGGCAGGAAGACAATGATTTTAAGCGACTTGATGGCTTGACCAGAGGATCTGCTCTACAGAGCGGCCATCTTGCCTTGCACCCTCTAGCGCCCCCCCCACAGTCACATATTGGTTGTTGGGTGCAGCACACAAGAGCTAGATTACAGCCACTGGTAACTAGGTTTTGCATAGGCCTGAGATCCACCTTGGTACCCAGGCAAACAAACCTGTGATCCTTCTTTAATCATGACCAGCTGTAGGTTGTGCAGTGTTTGGATGACAATTGAAATAGTGCCATTGCCCTGGTCTTTCATGGGCATGAAGGTAGAGCATGCTGTATCTATCTTGGTGCATACGCACCCTTCCACTATGGTCATTAAGTCCAACACATACTGGTGCTGGATCACCATGAGCCAGATGGCGTGCATCTCTTCATTGCGTTGAGGCCATCTTCCGGTGGTGTTAATCATTTTCAGCAGTTTCCACCTGGTGATATGCAGCCACCGAGTGTAGGCCTTTTTTGCATGGTGAAGAAGCGGGTTGAACCTCCTACACCTATTTGCACATCGGTGAAGAGACAGATTTCTTCAGGAATGTCTTGAATCTGTCCCAACCAAAGTATTCTACTGACCTTTTTTTGCATACTTGGTGTACAAGAGTGGTGCCTTTGCTGATGGAGTGGTGATGCAGTGCAGAAAGATCTTCTCCAGTTATGACCAATTTTGGCATATAGACGGTGACCAGTGAGCAGACCCCTCTCCAGTCTAGGACCAGCTGGGTGTAGGTGTGGTCGCCGCATTACCATTAGTAGTCCATCAAGGTGGAGGTGCCCCACTGCATATTATTATTATCGGTTATACTCTTGCATTTTCCTGTTCACCCCGACATGTATTGTCCCCTTCCCCCTAAAGCACAAGGAATACACTGGTAGCTTCCTGACTATACTGGGTTTCTTCTTACCTTGTATCCATGTGTAACTCCTGCCTCTGATTTCCAGGAGTCTTGGCATGGGGTCAAGAAAGCGTCTTTCAACCTGACTCCACAGGACCTGTTGTCACTTTTGTTCCCCAAATTGATGGCTCTGCAGGTAAACAGAACATTGGGGTTCCACTTGTTGTTCATAAATACAGCTCCAGTTACACTAAGGGCTAGCCTTGGTCCACAGGTTGGTACTTGTGCGGACACGTTATTGCACCAGGCGGAGGGATTGTGAACTCCAAGAAACCCTTATAGGGGCTGGGTTTAGGCCCTGTTTTCTAAGACCATGTCTGCCCCTTTATCTTGAGTTTGTCTAAATTGGATTGGATCTCATCCTGCTGTGTCAGGATGTAAAGGGGTTCAGGTATGATATCGTACTTGGCTAGGTTCACTGTGGCTTCCTGTGGTGCTATATTGTTGGGCCTGAAGTTTGGCTTTTATTCAGCATGAAGCTTTGTTGGGCTGTACCTCCTGGGACAGGTATGGTCTGAACCCACTGCATGGGGTGTGAATGAGCAAACATAGCAGTAGTTGGGTAGATGCTTTGCTCCCCACTGAGATCATGTGTTGATACCAGGTGTTCTGTGATAGTGCGCTATGTAATCGTTGTATGTGGTGAAGTTCTATGTTAAACAGTTTAGATCCCGGGACACATGCTGGACCACTTTACCTGGTGTCCTTTGCTGAAATTTGACCTGTTCCTGTATGGTGACACATAGCTGAAGAAACATAAAAGCACATAGGGCAAAAGACAATACACAGGTGAATATTTTTAGTCGGGATATGAAAGAGTCAATGTAATGTCCGGGGGTAGCCCTAGGGGCACTCCTATCTGCAAAGTGTTCACAAAGTCCGGAGGAAGCCCTATGGGCGCTTCTGTCCCCGCAGCGTAAATAGTTCATATTAGAAAAAGGTTGTGATGGTGACTCCTTTAATGGTTGTGGTAGTGATGAGTCCAAGCGAATATCTGACAAGTGGTACCATGACTCTTTCCCTTCGACCTTGACAGCTTTGGGAGTTGAAAAGACTACTTTGAAGGGCCGTTGAAACTTGCTTCCTTTCCACTGGCAATGAAAGTTGTGGATCGGTCCCCGGGCTGCGGTATGGTGTAGAGTAGGCCCACGGAGGTGCGCACCGCCTTCTTTTGGGTAACCTGTTTAGAGAGGAGTCTGTAAGTTTTGGTCAGTTCAGAGAGATATAGATACATTTCATTACCTAAGGACTCGGAGCTGGACTCTGCGCTTAGTTTGGTTCTGCTTTAAGGTATTGGCTTCGGAATTGACCTACCAGTGACTAGCTGAAAGGGGGACGGTTAGATGGTGGTCTCTGCTTGGGCTGACTCTAAAATGACACTGGACACAATGTACACCAAGGGTCTCATTTAAATTTTGGTGGACAGGTTACTCCATCACAAGCGTGACGAGTTTCCCGCCCGCCACATTAGAAGTGCATTTAATCCAGTGACAATTGTATTAAGATGGACTGGGATATCTGTCACATTTTTGATGCAATAACCAGTCTCCCAAACTCCAAATTAATCTTCAAGTCTGCAACCAATGTTGTAGCAGAGAGAACCAGCATTACAGGAAGGGGGCCTAGAAGCAGCTGTAGTCCCAGAGGCACTGGAAAGGAAATCTGAGTTTGAGAGAGTGGACTGATAGCAAACGAACCTTGGATCTGTTGTGGCTACGCCCCAGAAGGGTGTTCCTTGGGATTCAAAGAACAAGCGTGCCCTTGGCATAAATACTATGATGCTGCAGCATGAATGCAATACATGAGAGCGATTAAATGTTACAAGAAACTGATTAAAAGAGACAATGTCGAATTATTTGCAGACAAATCAAAAACAACTGTAAGCCTTCTAAAGAAATCTCGTCTATTGTAAACAACCTGATTAAACCCACATCCAGTCCTAGATTAGCGGAAGCTTCTAACAGCCACTGCAACAAGCTTGGTCAATGATCTTTATCTTTACTTTGACAGGGGTGCGAAAACAGTCAAACCTGTCTCCCTTGACACAGGGACCTACCGCCCGCAATGGGCTACTTTGGACCAATTGGCTCTACTTGACGCAGGTTCTATTTCCACCTTAATGCGTCAAGTGAAATCTGGATCTCCGAATGACCCATTTAAAGCTGATTATATTTTTAAATTTCAGTAGAGCATCACAACCATATTTCTAGAATTAGCCAAACTCTAGCTGAGCATTGAAAAAGTATCAATATCATGAAAACATGCCAAGGTTATCCCTTTTCTAAAAAAGTCATCGCTAGATGCCACTCAGCCAGAAAACTATCGACCCATCTCTCTTCTGTCGTTTCTGTCCAAGGTTGTGGAGCAACATGTAAACAATCTCCTAACCAAAATTTTAGAACATAATCAAATATTAGATTGTTCCAAAAATGTATTTAGATCACACAGCACCTAAATTGCTCTTTTAACAGTTGTTGAATACCTTTGCAGTACTGCAGATGCTGGCAAATCCCAGGCTCTGTACCTCCTGGATTTAAGTGCGGCCTTCAACATTATCTCACATGCAATAATATTAACTTCTGTCACTGACCTGGGGGTACAGGACAAAGGTCTGGCCTGGTTTACCTCCTTTTTAAAGGAGCGGTCCTTTAAATGTATGCCCCCCCCCCCCCCTTGCCTCATCCCAGAGAGGACTGGCTCCTGGCATCCCTCTGGGTTCAGAGCTCGGTCCCGCCCTTGTTAATATTTCTGTCAGACCTCTGGCGGAGGTAGTGAAATCTTTTGGAATATGTCACTAGTGTTGTATGCTGATGACACTCAGCTATTTTTTTCCCTTTCAGCAGTCGACTGGCTCTTATGCCAAATCTAAAAACTTTGGTGGCAAGATGGATGCATAACAACTGTTTAAAACTTAACTCCAAAAAAACAGGGCTCGAAGAGTACCCAGCCTAGCTGCAATTTTACATGCCCTCCAGAACACTACGCTTCGCCAATCTAAACCTGTCCCACATCCCTCATCATAGCAGAGCCAGAACGAGAGGTGGCTCCTTCCATGTCTTAGCTCTGACCCGATGGAATTCTATGCCTCCTAACCTTAGAAAGATTCAATATCACCTAATGATCCGGAAACAGTGGAAGACCCGGCTCTTCTCCATCTGGGCTGACAATTTCGCCTCTCTGCTGCTGTGTTTCTTAGGATCCTTTTATGTCCCTAGCTGATATTGTCTGACACCTAGACCCTCACCTTCCCCTCAAGGCAGGAGGTCTCCAGGTGTTGTGCATTCTAAGGCTCTGCTCCCCTCTTGTAAAGGGTCAAAGTGGTAACACCCATGCAGTAAGTGCCTTTATCAGCAGCGGCAATAAGAGACAGTGCACACTAATACCCAGCCCAGTAAAGACCTGAAACAGACCCAAATAAAGGAGCATGTACCTACATGTTTGCCTCCTCTGTATGTACCTCATATGTATCTACCTGTGCACTTCCTCAGTTTTTATGCCCCGGGCGAGCTTCTCTAATGACGCGTGTGATCCTTGTACTGCCAACCATGGCGTTTGACTATCAGACAATTACCTTATGTCTGCTGTGTGCATCGAGTCACTCCCTTGCTTTAGCTGTCAATGAACCCTGCTGAGCGAGTACCCAGACATAAGGGAGTATGGAAGGTGATGAACAGGGAGTAAGGTAAAGCTGAATGTAAGAAAGGTGCAACGGTGTAAATGCTGCACTTACCCTCAAGCAACGAACATCTTGTCCCACTCTGCCGATGCTCCATCCACCGACAGAGAAGCATGCTGGCACCAAACGTAAAACATTGGCAGAAACCATTCTAAGGTAGAAAAAGACAAAAAGCAGACACGTATTGGCAGCAGAGATATCGCAGGTATATTACTGCCAGTGATAGAAATCTCTATTATAAATGCTGAAATCTTCCAACAAATGTGTGAACCATCCCTAGGAATGTGGCAAAGATAACTTAACAAACAGTAAAGTAAAGACAGGAGTTGGAACTTCAGCTGCTCCAGTGTGAACTGGCAAGTATTGTCAAGATGAGTGTGAATGGATCTACATTTGTTATATACTTCCTGAAGCGTTACCGTTATTATATACTTCCTGAAGCGTTACCTTTATTCTATATTTCCTGAAGCGTTACCTTTATTATATACTTCCTGAAAAGTTTTCTTTGTCATATAGTTCTTGAAAGGGTTACTATTGTTATACACTTCCTGAAACTGAAGTGACAGCAGCACATCCTGATCCATCTCTTTTTCCACAATCCCTTCTTCTTTAAATAAAATGTTGGCCATGTGCATCTTCCTAAAGCTGTACTTTTAGCAAGAGGGCGCTCCGTGAGTGCTCTTTCTGTACTAAGTTACTCTGTGAATACTGGAAAATCACCTCCTTTTCTGAATTAGGTAAGAGTGACATGTTCAATGGAAGATTTAGTTAAATATCTGTGTATGGTGAAATATCTCTTGGTAACTTTAAAAATGGTAAAGAAGACATGTCTTTTACAACTAGTTAAATATTGTGTATTCACATTCTCTTACATTTCCATTTAGTGATTTTAAATCTCTTTACATCCCATAGGAAACCAGCCTTGAATGCTCAAATAATCGTGAAGAATTAAAGTAATCGTCCAAATCTAAAAAAACAGCAGTTAGAAAAAATGAGCTCCATTATTCAGGTAAAGAGCTGCACAGTCAGAGGCTGAGGAACCTGAACATAAACTGATAGATCCTGGAAGAAGCAGTCAAGAGCAATTCAGTGGATCTAAAAGTCTGAGCTGTGCACCTCCACGCAACAGGACTAAAAATGAACTCTAGAAAATTAAGGCAACAACACTGACAAACCACCTCCTGTATAAACAGGCCTCCAACCCCCAGCTTTGATCATGTGTTCGGTATGAGGTGGATACAGCATTGCTCTGCTTCCTGTAATGATGGCAGACCACCATTCAGCACACTAGGTGTAGAGTAAACTGTTTCTGGCCGAACCACAGGAGCAAGAGAAAAGCACAAGGGAATGGAGCCAGACAACAAAAGGGTAAAGGAAAGAGAGGGTCTCTCATCTACAACAGACTGTCCCAATTTGCATCAACCAGAAGGAAGACTAATCTTTTCTCGTAAACATGCAAAACCATTATGTAATCTAAAGACATTATAATATATGTAGTTGGTGAGTCTTGTATTTCTTTGTGAAATCTGAAATCAAGCATCCAACATACCACACACATACAGGGAATGTGAGAATAACACAAGTGCTTTATCAACCATGTTAGCTCCTCAGGAAACGCAGTCATGGGATGCAGACAAATATAAACCCGACCCAGAGACACTAACCAAGAAAGAAGAATCCTACACAAGGAGCAAGAACTTTATTTTGTCATAACTACTAAAGAGCCATTAGCAAACACACACAGGAGAAGCAATGAGCAATTGCAATGAATGTGTGAAGAACTTTAGTCAGTTAGCAATTCTAAAAGATCATCAGCGAAAACGCACATGGGAAAAACCATACCATTGCACTGAATGTGTGAAGAGCTTCAGTTGGTTATCGCAACTCCAAAGACATCAGCAAACACGCATTAGGGAAAAAGCATACCATTGCAATGAATGTGGAAATAGTTTTAGTGATTCCTCAAATCTCCGGATTCATCAGCGAACACACACAGGGGAAAAACCATTCCATTGCAGTGAATGTGTGAAGAGCTTCAGTCGGTTATCACAACTCCAAAAACATCAGCGAACACATACTGGGGAAAAACCATACCATTGCAGTGAATGTATGAAGAAATTCAGTCAGTTATACACCCTCCAGAGCCACCAGCGAACACACACAGGGGAAAAACCATACCATTGCACTGAATGTGTGAAGAAATTCAGTGGTTTATCAGCCCTCCGGAAGCACCGGCGAGCACACACTGGGGAAAAACCATACAAGTGCAGTGAATGTGAAAGTAGTTTTACTGATTCCTCATATCTAAGGAGACATCAGCGAACACACACAGTGGAAAAACCGTTCAAGTGCAGTGAATGTGTGAAGAGCTTCAGTCAGTTATCACATCTCCAAACACATCAGCGAACACACACAGGGGAAAAACCGTTCAAGTGCAGTGAATGTGTGAAGAAATTCAGTCAGTTATACACCCTCCAGAGCCACCAGCGAACACACACAGGGGAAAAACCATACCATTGCACTGAATGTGTGAAGAAATTCAGTGATTTATCAACCCTCCGGAAGCACCGGCGAACACACACTGGGGAAAAACCGTACAAGTGCACTGAATGTGGAAGTAGTTTTACTGATTCCTCACATCTCAGGAGACATCAGCGAACACACACAGCGGAAAAACCGTTCAAGTGCAGTGAATGTGTGAAGAGCTTTAGTCAGTTATCACATCTCCAAACACATCAGCGAACACACACAGGGGAAAAACCGTTCAAGTGCAGTGAATGTGTGAAGAGCTTCAGTCAGTTATCACATCTCCAAACACATCAGCGAAAGCACACCGTTTAAAAGCCATTTAAGTGCAGTGAATGTGTGAAGAGCTTTAGTCGATTAGAAAACCTACAAAGACTTCAGCAAACACATATTGGGGAAAACCCATATAATTGCATTGAATGTGGAAGTAGTTTTAGTGACCCTTCAACACTAAAAAATCATCAGCGAACACAATTCGGGGAAAAGCTATTCAAGTGCACTTAATGTGGAATAGCTTTAGACGATTATCAGCTCTTCAAAGACATCAGCATACACACACAGGTGAAAAACCCTACCACTGCAGTGAATGTGGAAGTAGTTTTAGTGACCCTTCAACATTAAGAAATCATCAGCGAACACACTTAGGAGAAAAGCCATTCAAGAGCACCGGATGCGCAAAGAGCTTTAGTCGATTATCAAATCTACGAAGACATCAGCAAACGCATACAGGGGAGAAACCATACCATTGCAGTGGATTTGGAAGTAGTTGTGGAAAGGATTTTCAGAAAACTACAAGGATTAGTGATAAAACCTATAAACACCACACACTTGAATAAGTTTAACAAGCACAGACTGGAGAATATTTCTAGCTGATTTAGGTGTTTTGTCCTTTTGTGCAACAACCGGTTCAATGACAGCTGCTAGAGAACAACGTCCAAAGACACAAGAAGTAAAAGTAGGAAATTGTGACCTGTAACTGTGAGAGATAATGCTTGCAGTGCACAACATTTACATCCGAAGCCCTGACTCGGGGCAAATGATGCTCATTCCAATCATCACATGCATCTGTAAATGCACCCACCCTTGTGGCACTTCCCAAGAGGTGTCCAGTATCAAGCTGGAGCCTTGGGAAATTTGCTGGCTCACCACTGACTTTAAATGATTCATGGCCAGATTAATTGTATCTGAATATATTTTAGACCTTTCTTATTTACAGAGAATCACCCAACCAACTCCTAACTGGTGAAAGGACAAAATCCGTGCATGATGGCGAAATTATTGATCAGAGAGACAGCTGTTGAAAAGTTTAGTTCTTAATAGGTTTCTGAAAGCTTGACGATTAGGTAAAGATTGAATCTTGAGCAGTAAAGAATTCAGCTTTTGGAATCCAGAAATATCGACTCGCTGCTTTACATTTCTTGATCCTTGCCGCTGGAAAAGAAATCTGGATTCAGAAGTAAAGGAACACAAAAGATACTGAGTTTTGACACAAATGACATTCAGGTTTGCATTTACAAGCTTTAAGCCCAACCCTTTTAAACATCTATATCCAACCTCTGGCAGCAGTGTCCAGGAGCAGAGGATTAGCTGTGGTATCTTACGCAGATGACACACAGCTGGTGGCATTACCTGATGACTGGGCAGGGTGCACTTAAGTTTCAGGAAGATTTAACAGCTATTGCAGATTGGATGACGGCCAATCGTCTTCAGCACTATGGCAAAAAATCAGAGACCTTGGTGGTGGGCAAAGACATACATCTGTGGAGTGACCTCTGGTAGCCGTCCTCTTTGGGCCCTCCGCCGGCTCCAAAACTGGCAGTAAAAAATCTAGGAATCTGGATAGACTCTGCTCTTTCTTTTCAAACCCAGACTAAGGTAGTAGTTAGAGTTTGTTTCGGGCTCCTACGTGGGCTTAAACCTTTGCTGGGTTTCTTCGACCCTACCATCCGTCAGGTAATCATTCAGGCCCCAGTACTCTCTAGACTGAACTATGTGAGCTCTCTATATATTGAGGCCAACAGGGCAGAGCTACTGAGGTTACAAAAGGCACAAAATGCGGCAGCCCAGGCCCTCCTTGGTCTGCCGAGAATCTGTTCCATCGCTAGTTCCATCCGCAAACTACATTGGCTGCCGGTGGAGAAATGCATCAAAGACTCTCTGTATTACCCACAGAATCATGATTCTCCAATCTCCTGCTATTCTGGCTAGCCTCATGGCGTCATAGCCCGTCAGCTGCGCTCCAAGGACCAGCATCTAGCGGTTGTTCCTCGGTTTAAGAGAGTACGGACCGGAGGACGCTCCTTCTGCGTTTCTGCTCCTAAGCTTTGGAACTCCCGCCCTCCAAATATTAGAAACATTCAAAATCATTCTCTCTTTCGTAAAGCCATCAAAACTCACCTCTTCCCTGCATTATTGCCTCCTGGATGTTCTTGGCTTGCTTATGGCAGTGACATTTTCACGCTGGGACGCCCGTTGCTGGGGCTGCTGCGTGCTTTTCAAAACCCCTTAACATAAGATAACAAGCAAAAAGAAACCCTCGTTTTATAAACTGCCGGTGAATGAATGGACATAAAAAGTATGTTCTGCCTCGTGGGCAAACAGTGAAACTTTGTGATGCAGTTGGGACGTCCTCAGACCACAAATTAGATAGATCGTAGCATTCTGAATCATCTGTAAGGTGCTTTTGTGTTGCTACAGCTGCCAAATACACAGTGTTCTCATAGCCCAGCCTTGCCTAGAGGAAGAAGTTCACCGATATAATATGCACATCAGAAGAAAGGATACTTCTTCCGTAGCCAAATATAGTAGAAACTAATGCTTTCCACCGAGTTCATTTTAACAAAGTGCTAAGTCCAGGACGTTCTTCCTGCTCACCACATCATCATCATCACCATCATCATCATCACCATCACCATCACCATCACCATCACCACCACCACCACCACCATCACCACCACCACCACCTCCTCCTACTCCTCCTCCTACTCCTCCTCCTCCTCCTCCTCCTCCTCCCCCCCCCTCCTCCTCCTCCTCCCCCGCCTCCTCCTCCTCCCTGGACAATTTATATTTACGAACAAGTGGTTTGTACCACCATTAGTGGCATAATAAATTTGAAACCCAATACTTTATAAATCTGTATTAATGATACATATCCAAACACCACCCATGTATGGACACCCAAGAGCCTTTAAAAACCACACTACAGAGGTGTGTACCAGGATCAAACTCAATTTACTTCAAAGTTAACATGAACTAAATTATAATACAGCAAGAACAATCATGATGCTATGAAATGTACACAATGATGACTAGATTTTACATATTAATAAAAAATGTCTGTTTTTTGATATGTAATAAAACAACTCACTTATTTGCATTCATGGTATTTGACTGCTGATTGTATAGGAGATCTTAAATGTGATTTATTCCCTAAACTATAAAGATAATTTGTGATGCCAGCAAGGAGCCTAGTTTATTTGGCAAAAGTGTGGTCAAATCTCGATAGCATGACTGCTTTCAGCAGGAGTCTGACGGAGGTGGCATTAGAGGGGAGTATTATCGCCAGTGTGTCTTCTCTCAGAGTGAGAGGTGCTAAAAATATGTCTGTATCCTGGCAGTTCTCTTGTTAATAATCCATAAAAATACCACAGAATGTTGAGTACTTGAAAGCAGTCTGCCATACGAGGGATTTAAACAGGAATTTGTCAAATACAAAATTGACTTTTTTATTTTTATTTTTGAGGTTCTTATATAGCGCTGCTTTATCTAATAATGTCTGATGGGTTTTCTTCGAGAGCCCTTTCTCCTTCGGAAGAAGTTTTCTATCGACATACCCAATGGGATTTTCGATGAAAGGCTGACAATCCGTCCAACTCTAAACAGGGCCGGTGGAAGGACCGTTGGTTTGGCTGGTATAAGGCTTAGTTGCATTTTTTGATAGAGTGCCCTGTCCACCACATCCTGAATCCAGCCAGTCTTTCTTTAGTGATTTTTCTATTTTGAGTTACATTTGAACACTGTCCCCCCTCATTTATAGTTTGACAGGTATAGTTTGACAGGTAACCCGGGGTCTTCCTGGGGAGCAGGCATAACAAATTCCACTACCCCGCTGGACTACCGTCCACCTTATTTAGTGATCTCCTCCAACCTGGCTATCCCTGTGTCTTCAGAGGAGCAACACGAGCTTCTCTAAAAACACCTAAAGTTTGCTGAGTGGCTGCCTTGTTTCCCATGTGTGCCCAACAGACTTTTTTGTTTTACTCCTTGTTGTAAAACGAGGCATTAGTTGTGAGGCCTGCACAAATAATGGGTGTACATTTGTCCTTCACTGAGAACCAAACACCCCAATGTACCACTTGACTCTCAGAGGGTAGCGTTGCAGAGCAGTCTAAGGCTTACTCTAGGGAGGTGGTGTGGGCTAGTAATCGCCATTTACAGGTACGCAGAAATATCACTCAATAATTGATTGTCCAGTCTGTACTTTTCTTTATAAAAAGGAAGAGTACATTTATTACACACACACTACTCAATACTATGCATCAATTTACAGATCTACATAAGTTGTTGGAAATACTTCTTGATATTGCGCAAACACTCTCACCCCTCCCGCGGGGGGGCCTAGTACACCACTAACATGTGTGAACATCATCAGCCCGCAAATGCATCTGGTTGACCATAACCTGGAGTGGTGGCCCACCCATTATTTCAACAAGCACTTATAATGGGAACATCTGTCATGGGGACACATAACCCTGACTGAGAGCATCTCATACTAACCATACAGTATACATATTTCAATCACAGTGGCTGACAGTCTGGTTTTTCAACTAACGCATTAGCAAGAATACATGCCTAAGCATCAATTGGAATGACAGGTACTTATCATATTAGGTAACATGATCAATGCAAGTCAATCACAGCCCCTAAAAGGCATTGTATTCATAATCACTTGATTATGAAATTACAACCAGGCACCATGCCAAGAATTCCTCGCAACATATTTCCAATTTACTTATTATTTTGCATATTGCATGTGACTTCCCATCCCCAAAGGAAACAACATTATGTAAATGCACCACTTGTGCAATTGCATCTTTACACCTCTAGGGGATGTCGCCACAAAGATTATCCATGTTCATCCTTTCACACCTATGTGCAGTCATAAGCATCAGCTCCCAGCTGCAGAACAAAAGTTCCAGCATTAGGTAGGCTTGATTAAACATGAATAACCCTTGAGGTGTTCTTTCCTTCAATCCCCAGAGACTGAGAGTGGGGACGTCCTACTTTTGTGCTGCAGAGTCTGCGTTGCTCCTGCAGTACCCCCTGCACCTTTTCCAACAAATAGTGGTGACCCCATCTTCCTGGGGCCACCACATGCTGAAAACGGGCAGGTTTTCACTTCAGGCCTTCCCAGGCCCTGCAAGGCTATATTGGGCGCTTTCCACCCCATTGCTTGCATATCTGAGCAGCGGCTCTCCTGCTGCTCCAGGGAGTGCCGCACTACTCCGATGGCCTCACGCCGCGTTTCCACTTTCTTGGGGGCCCAGTCCCACACTGGCAGCTCGCATCCAGGTAAGTTGGAGAGCAGCTCGGATGGCCACCCCCGCTGCTCTCGCTTTCTTCCCAACTGGCCAGCACCCTTGCTTGCTGCCACAGGAGCCGGCCTGTCATTTTGGTCTGCTCGCTCCTGCAGGCAGACACGGACTCCGCAGCCAGCCGGGTGGGGCCTCAGGGGAGTGCGATGGCACTCCCCCCTTATTCCCAGGGAACTGAAACTACCCCATGTGGTCTCTGTCTCCATAGGAGAATAATGGAGTGTTCCTACAGTGAAACAGTGAATCTCACTGACTATCCCTTACATGTGTCTCCCCACATTATAAGGCCTATTCCATGTCACCACCCAACTCTGCATAGTCGGTTTCACACCATTCTCTCTGTACCAGCTCCTGGGCTGCGCACAATAGGTATCTCCCCCACGCAGCCCTTACACGGGTGCACACACGGGTGCACCCGTGTCCAGATGTAACCAGTCCGGTGTCCCTTACCCTGGCTACAGCGTAGCAGCCTTATCTCACAAGGCAGACCCCATTGAAATCCACAGGTAGTCCATTTCATCATGAGTTCACTGTGGGTGAGTCCCAGCTTACGAGGCGCTCCCCCAGTAAAAGGTAAAAAATCAGGTGTTCAAATAGAGGAAAAATTCAGGTGACTCAGATAGTCAGAACCACCTTCTCACACTCCTAAAGTGAGAGTTTGCTGTTTGTAAAAACAATAACTAATGTACTTGATACACTGAGAGCTTTCTACAAGGGAGTCTGGGTCCTAGTTTTTTCTGTTTGAGACAGCCAGTCTTTATATAATGTTCCTGAAGAGAAGCAAGTAATATCAAATGTTATGATATGGTAACATAGTCTTTATTGTGTTAAATGCCTGGCCTAAGAATCCCGTTCTCTCTGATAGGTCTATCACCAAATTGACCATGCTTTTGCTTTTCACACAGCAATCCTATTGATGCTTCGGCTAGGCAGTGTTCTCCTGGAATTCTGTTCCCAATCGCCAGCTGCGCAAAACATGTTTAACAGCAGTGGATTATCCTGCCTTTCCTGAGCGACCAAATCTCTGTGTAGCTAGATGTCTTAAAGAGTAGAAAGCTTGAACATCAGGTCTCAGAATGCTTGATTCTCAAATCCTTATTTACTTTAGGAAACGTCATTGTCCTGTATCCTCTGACATTCTTTCCAGATGGTTTACGTGGTCCATGAAACAATCTAAAATTGATAAAAACTGTTTCATGGGGTCATTCCTCTAGGGGCGCCATAGCTTCCTAAACGGTTGCAATAACAGAACATTCTGAGAGCTGCTAATTGGTTTCAGCTTCCACTTTCAAAAAATTAATTGTTCATGCTTCTTCTGTTATTAAGCAGCTTTAAAATAGCACAATGGTAGTCTCCAGTCTTGCAAGAAAATCTAGATTTTACCAGCGTCAATGATGAAAAGTCCTACTTTCACTAAATACACTTAGTTGACTATCTTTAATTTTGTGGATAGTGGTTTGACTCTCTTTTATATGTATTGTCCCTCACTAATTAGCTCTCTGATGCAGTGGTTCTTAACCTGTAGTCCAAGGACCTCTGGGGGTCTGCGAGGCCTACTCAGGGGGTCTGCAAACGTTTTTACAAAATTAAATAATATTAAAATTAATAAATACAATTAATAAAGTATGTTTGAATGAAGAAGCAAAACTGAAAATTGTGAACCTTTTTCAATATTTGATTGTGAATTAACCCCTTCGCTGCCAGGCCTTTTCCCCTCCTGTGCCACGCCCTTTTTGGGCTATTTGGGGTAGTGCACGCTGAGGCCCCTGTAACTTTTTGACCACAGTAGGTATCCACGCCAAATTTGCGTCCTTTTCTTCCAACATCATGGGGATTCTGAAGGTACTCAGGGTTTGTGGATTCCCCTGGAGGGGTCACCGAAATGAGCCAAAATACAGCAAAATTTAGGTTTTTTTGGGGAAAATGGGAAAAACGGGCTGCAAATGAAAGCTTCTGGGTTTTCCCCTGCAAGTGTTATCAAAAAAAGGTTTGTGGGGCTAAAATCACCATTTTCCCAGCTTTTATGGGATACCAGACTTTTGGCAGAAACCCAACATTTTTTACACAGTTTTGCCATTTTTCTGGGACATAGCCTATTTTTGCTATTTTTTGTGCTTTCGACCTCCTTCCAGTTAATGTTAGAAATGGGTACAAAAACAATAATGTATCCTGGAAAGCTATACATTTTAGAGAAGTAAACAAAATTCTGAATTCAGCAAGGGGTCCTTTGTGTAGATCCATCAAGGTTTTTATAGAAACTAACAGTTAAATAAAGGATAAATTGAAAATTTGTTGAATAAAAAAGACTTCTGTGTCAACGTTTTCACCTGTAACTTCTTCTAATTATGACAGCTCTTTGAAAGCAATATACCGTTACATCCGCTGGACATTACTGGTTGTGGGGATATATAGGACTTGTAGGTTCACCAAGAACCCGACGAACCCAGAGCCAAAAACTGAGCAGCAACTTGCAATGGTTTTTTATTATGTACCGGGTATATAGTAATTATTCTGTAAAAATGTGTACATGGAAAAATCGGTATGAAAGACACCTATGTATTTCTGAAATGGGAACAAAATATAGAGTTTAGAAACAGTAGATATTTGCACATTTCCGAAATTGGGAATACTCATACTAGCATGAGAATTATCAGTCATTTTTAAGTCGAGGGACCGTCCGGTCTGCCGAAGGCAGAACCGGAAGTCCGGAGATCTTATGATGCTTAGAGTGGCTATTTAGCCCGCCTCTCTTTTTGCCTCTCCTCCATTGGCTGGCTTCCTCAACGGAGGCCAGCCATTGGAGGAGGGAGCCGTCCCTCCAAATAGGCTCCGTCTTTTTCAGATTCGGGGGCGTGTTCCGTGCTGTTCTTTCCACTTTTTAGCCACGCCCTTTTTAGAACAGCAGGAACACGCCCTCGAAGCCGAAAAAGTTTTGAAGCTTCCCGTGTTTTGTCTTGTGACTGTTTTTTTTTTTTTGGATTGACTTTGTAGGTGTGCCCCGTGTCCTGGCGTCTACGTTCTGCTCCTGAGGATCGTCTTGCTGTTGTGCGTCGAGGCCATGACGAAACTATTCTCCA
This sequence comes from Triturus cristatus, assembly GCF_964204655.1. Taxonomy (NCBI): domain Eukaryota; kingdom Metazoa; phylum Chordata; class Amphibia; order Caudata; family Salamandridae; genus Triturus; species Triturus cristatus. Next base: position 60,444,130 of record NC_140585.1, on the reverse strand, counting down.
GGTAAGCCATTTTGTCTGTTTGTTCGTCTCGTGTGCCCCTGATGATTGTCTTGCTCTTGTGCGTCGTGGACATTAGTATACAATCTTATAGGTAATGCAATTTTTCTGTGTTTGTACTAATGTGTATTTTTTTGGGGACTTTGTAGGTGTGCCCCGTGTCGTGGCGTCTACGTTCTGCTCCTGAGGGTCGTCTTGCTGTTGTGCGTCGCGGACATTAGTACACAATCATATAGGTAATGCATTTTGTCTGATTTTGTATTAATGTGTATTTTTTTTTTACTTTGTAGGTGTGCTCCGTGTCCTGGCGTCTACGTTCTGCTCCTGAGGATCGTCTTGCTGTTGTGCGTCGAGGGCATGACGAAACTATGCTCCAGGTAAGCCATTTTTTGTCTGTTTGGTCATCTCGTCTGCCCCTGATGATCGTCTTGCTCTTGTGCGTTGCGGACATTAGTATACAATCTTATAGGTAATGCAATTTTGTCTGATTTTGTACTAATGTGTATTTTTTTTTTACTTTGTAGGTGTGCCCCGTGTCTTGGCGTCTTCGTTCCTGCATGGACAGCTTTGCCCGTCGTGAATGGACAGCTTTGCGTTTACAGGTAACCCATTTTGACTTTTATTTGTGTCCGCCATTTCTTTGTTTGTCGCGTCTTATTGTGAGGATCATCTTGCTCTTGTGCGTAAGCGATTTTTCCTTAATATTCTTTTAATGTTCCATTTTCTTTTTCTATTGAAGATGTTTATGTGGTGCTGTGACTTGTGACTTATATAGTGCTGTGACTTGGAGAATACAAGTCCGTCTACCGCGACATTCAGGTAAGTTCTTTCTTTAAAAAATAAAACTAGATACAGTTTGTGGTTTGTTATATTTTATAATGTTTTTTATGTTCTTAAAAAATATTTAGCGGTTAAAAAAAAAATATCCTTAACATTTTTTAGAATTGTTTCGATATTTGTCGAATGTGCTTTTCGCTGCCTTTCATGATTTGGATACGTCAGGGTGGGGCACGTATTTTAAGTAAACGGCAGTTGGGGATATCTTCACGGAAGGTATACAAGTAAGTGCGACATTTTGTTATCTTATTTAGAATGCTTTTTGCTTCTAATGTCATTGATTTTTGTTTTAAACTGTTTTTTTCGTTTGTGTGTACTTTCCTTGTTCTTTCCCAACTTCACCGTCTCGTCGGCCATAGACTGCTTTGCCTGGTAACTTCTCTTTGATTGCAGGTAACTTTTTTTTTTTTTTTCTGTGTCCGCCATTTCTGTGTTTGTATCGTGTGCTCCTGAGGATCATCTTGCTCTTGTGCGTCGAGGACATTAGGAAACAATCTTCTAGGTAAGCCATTTTGTCTGATTTTGTACTAATGTGTATTTTTTTTGACTTTGCAGGTGTGCCCTCTGTCTAGGCGTCTTCGTTCCTGCATGGCCCGCTTTGCCCGTCGTGAATGGACAGCTTTGCGTTTACATCTCACTACCTCACAACATCCCTCTCCCTCACTACATCACTGTTTCACTACCTCACTCTCTCTCACTACATAACTCTCTCTACCTCACTACTCCACTCTATCTCACTACCTCACTATCTCACAACTTCTCTCTCTCAAAACATCACTACCTCACTATCTAGCTCACAACCTCACAACTTCACTCTCTCTCACTCACTACCTCGATCACTCTCTATCTCACTACCTCACTCTTTCTATCTCACTAACTCACTTTCACTCTCTTTCACTACCTCTCTCTCTATCTCACTACATCACAACATCACTATGCTTATATATCACTACCTCACAACATCCCTCTCCCTCACTACCTCACTCTTTCACTACCTCACTCTTTCACTACCTCACTCTTTCACTACCTCACTCTCTATCTACCTCACTCTCTATCTACCTCACTCTCTATCTCACTACCTCACTCTCTATCTACCTCACTCTCTATCTCACTACCTCACTCTCTATCTACCTCACTCTCTCTCACTACCTCACTACCTCACTCTCTCTCTGCTAATGCAATAGGTATCACATATGCAAAAAAAAAGCTAATGCCAATAGAAATGACAATGCCATTTATTTAGGGATACAAAAATGATAAAAAAATAATGAGCAATACTACCTATAATATTGCCGAGACCATTGCATTGTAAATGCTTGTTTAGAATGATTTCTTTTTTACACAATGTCTTTCATTTGGAAGGCAGAAATGCATCGAAAGTCAATAGGTAATAACAGTTCCTTTACAAATCTGAATTACCCTAAATCTCCCGATAATAATGGTACCTCACTTGTAGGGGTAGGCATAGTGCCCACGACAGGAAATGGCTCAAAACCCAACGTGAACACACCACATTTTCACAATGCAAAATTACCCTTTTTTAGCAAAGTGCCTAGCTGTAGTTATTTAACCCTGGCTCTGCCGGCACCTAGGGAAACCTAGCAAACCTATACATTTTTGAAACCTAGACACCCAGGGGAATCCAGGATGGGGTAACTTGACTGCCTCCCACCAGGTTCTGTTAACCAGAATCCCTTGCAAACCTAAAATATTGCCAAAAAACACTTTTTCCCCACATTTATCTGGTGGAAAGTTCTGGAATCTGCGTGGATCCACAAATTTCCACCCACCCCGCGTTCCTCAAAGTCTTCCGTGAAAAATGGTACCTCACTTGTGTGGGTCGGCCTAGTGCCCGCGACAGGAAACGGCGCAAAACGCAACGTGGACACACCTCAATTTCGCTGTGAAAAATGACCCTTTTTTGGCAAAGTGCCTAGCTGTAGTTTTTGAACCATAGCTCTGCCGGCACCTAGGGAAACCTAGCAAATCTATACATTTTTGAAAACTAGACACCCAGGGGAATCCAGGATGGGGTGACTTGACTGCCTCCCACCAGGTTCTGTTATCCAGAATCCCTTGCAAACCTCAAAAAGTGCCAAAAATAACACATTTTCCCCATATTTCTGTGGTGGAAAGTTCTGGAATCTACTTGGATCCCCAAATTTCCACCCACCCAGTGTTCCCCAAGTCTTCCGAGAAAAATAGTACCTCGCTTGTGTGGGTCGGCCTAGTGCCCGCGACAGGAAACGGCGCAAAACGTAACATGGACACACCTCAATTTCACAGCGAAAAATGACCCTTTTTTGGCAAAGTGCCTAGCTGTAGTTTTTGAACCATAGCTCTGCCGGCACCTAGGGAAACCTTGCAAACCTATGCATTTTTGAAAACTAGACACCCAGGGGAATCCAGGATGGGGTGACTTGACTGCCTCCCACCAGGTTCTGTTACCCAGAATCCCTTGCAAACCTAAAAAATTGCCAAAAAAACAAATTTTCCCCACATTTCTCTGGTGGAAAGTTCTGGAATCTGCGTGGATCCACAAATTTCCACCCACCCCGCGTTCCCCAAAGTCTTCCGAGAAAAATAGTACCTCACTTGTGTGGGTCGGCCTAGTGCCCGCGACAGGAAACGGCGCAAAACGCAACGTGGACACACCTCAATTTCGCTTTGAAAAATGACCCTTTTTTGGCAAAGTGCCTAGCTGTAGTTTTTGAACAATAGCTCTGCCGTCACCTAGGGAAACCTGGCAAGCCTATACATTTTTGAAAACTAGACACCCAGGGGAATCTAAGATGGGGTGACTTGACTGCCTCCCACCAGGTTCTGTTACCCAGAATCCCTTGCAAACCTAAAAAATTGCCAAAAAATACACATTTTCCCCACATTTCTGTGGTGGAAAGTTCTGGAATCTGCGTGGATCCACAAATTTCCACCCACACCATGTTCCCCATAGTCTTCCGAGAAAAATGGTACCTCACTTGTGTGGGTCGGCCTAGTGCACGCGACAGGTAACGGCGTAAAACGCATCGTGGACACACCTCAATTTCGCAGTGAAAAATGAACTTTTTTTGGCAAAGTGCCTAGCTGTAGTTTTTTATCCCTAGCTCTGCCGGCACCTAGGGAAACCTACTAAACCCACACATTTCTGAAAACTAGACACTCTGGGGATTCCAGGGAGGTATGGCTTGCGTGGATCCCCCAACGTTTCCTTACCCAGAATGCCGTGCAAACCTCAAATTTAGCTGAAAAAATCACCTTTTTCACACATTTTTGTGTGGGAAAGTTGTGGCATCACCGGGCTGACACAAATTTCCTACCACCCAGCGTTCCCTCGGGGCTCCCGATAAAAACAGTGCCTCACTCGTGTGGGAGGCCTAAGGACCCGCCACGGGCAAGGGTCCAAAACGTAGTGAGGCGCACCTGCTTTCTGCCGCCCTGGGGGGGAATCGGGGAAGGTGGTTTCATCCCGATATGCCCCTAAAGGGGCAGAAAGACTGTGGCTATTTTTTGTGGGGGTGGGGGCATTGGTATGACCATTTTGGGCAGCCCCGACCCCCACGCATAAAAAAAGCCTGCGTATTTGCTGGCGCCTATTGGGCTTTCTACCCCCCCAGGGAGCAGCACTAGTTTGTGGGTGCAGTACTGGGCACTCATTCTTATAATGACCCTCCTTTTTACAATAAGCACACTGATTCCATGCTAACTGTTGTCGGGGAAAACCATAATTAAATCTTTGGGCCGTCCCTTGCTGGAATTGTGGCTGTGGCTGAAACTGGGGTCGCTGCTGTGAATCTGACTGATTCGAACGAGGCGGATACGCCTGTTGCAGAAGAACTTTGGTCTTTAGATCTTTCATTTTCTTTTCTGACTTTTCCTTCTCTTCTTTCTCTCTATTCTCGTAATACTGAGCAGTTGCAAGTATCTGTGCTGTCGTCGACACTGCCCATGCACTTTCAGAATCCTTTAACTTGTTACTAAGCTCAGGTAGTAAATTAAACACGAACTTGTCGACAAACAATCTCTGGCCTCCCTCAGTACTCATATCTTGCCCACTGTGGTCTACGAAGGTCTCTTCAAATCTAGTGAAGAAGTCAGAGACGCTTTCGTCCTTCTTTTGCTTGCATGCCGATAATTTATCCCAATTGACTCGTAACGCTGGCATCAGCGTTTTCATCAGAGTAATTATTCTGCCAGGTAAAGCAGCAATCAGAGGTTCAGGTTTAGCACCGCCAACTTGTTGCGCATCTGCCGCTATAATAGCTGCCCAATCACCTCCTAAGGCGACTGGGTGGTTTTCTTGACGAATTTTGGCCCATATAGGCTGTGGCACCACATTACCAAAACAACATTTCAATGTTTGCCAAATTCATGATACACGCTTGAACTGTCTGCGTTAACTCTTTGTAATAACCAGCAGGATTTTTACGTGGGTCTGGTAACGCTTGTTTTACGGCTAACACTTCGGCCCGTTTCCAAGGGATGTGTATCCACACTCTCTGGAAATGTGCCGGGGCAGCGACAATATTATTAGCCCCATCTGCTGGAACTGCATCACGCCATATCGGTGGAACTTCCCTCATCGGATATTGTCCTCATCGTTTCCTAGTAGTAATCGGTGAACCATCAGGGTCTCTTGTCGCTCGAAGAGGGGACTCATCCCTATAAGCTAAAATCAGTTCTATCGCTCCCCTTACTTCTGGACCTATCACCATTCCTGCGGCAAATTTCTGTTGAATATTTATCAGGTCAGAGGGGACGGAGTCTAAATCATCATCTTCCCATTCTTCACGCACAAGAGAACACATCACGTCAAAAACATAACGTTGAGTTGGTTCATTCCATTGCATAAAGGTATCTAACACTCTTCGTGCATCATACTTCGTAGCTTTTGACATCCACCTAAGAGCTGTCGAATCTAACGTGTCTCGTTCCTGGGGACCAGGAAGCTGGCTACGTCTCTGTATAGAGTCAGAAACGGGTTTCCCAATTAAAGACCTGTAGAGAGGAGTTAAGATATTAGTTACAGAGTCGGTTATTTTCCGGCGAACGGAAAGCGGAGTCAGAATGTTCACAGGGTTCGGGGACAAGACAGCTGAAGCAGATGAAATAGTAAGGGTAGGAGTAGCAGGTAAAGCAGTTTGCGAAACGACAGGCAAAGGCGGAACGGGCGCCCCAGGAAGAGGGGGTGCCGAAGGAACATTAACCACGGGAAGGATAGGAGCTGGAATCAAAGGAAGTGGAGCAACTATTCCAGGCTGACCAGCAGCTGGCTGTACAACAGGTAGCAACTGTGGTACTGTAATACCCTGTGCATACGGTGGGGGTGAATTCAACAGGTAAGACAACAGAGGATCCTTTTCATGATCCTCCATCGGCTTAGCAGGACATGATGGCAATACAGGGTAACATTTATCAATTGCCAAATTATATTTTCTATTCGCCATCTCCATTGCTTTCTCAGTCTCGTTGACATGCAGCTGCCGAGCAGACTCCATTAAAGTCAACCCTTTCTCTTTCTGTTCTTTCTTTGTTTTCCTAATTTCTCTCTGTTTGGCTTCTTTGCGCCATACGCGAAAAGAATCAAACATTGCCGGCCGGGCTTTTTTCTTGAACAACTTCATTTCTAGATTGTCTAGTATTTCCGTTTCGAAGCTACCATGCGGTGGCCAACTAAGGACACCATCTTTTTTGGTGTAACGGGCCCATACTTCATTATACGTAATAGGACCCACACCATGTTTACAATAGAGCTCATATGTAGGAGTTCCAATCGGAGGAACCGAACACGAATCCTCCAACCGGGAATCCCCGTTGCAACGTAACCAGGACAAGAAACAATTACTACTGGTAGTCATGACAACAAAGACAAATTCCAACAAAAATGCGCAGAGAACTTAGGCCTACCAAAATGAACTAATACCAAAACAGAGATTATCTAAACAAGAGCAACCAATGATAATCTACGAATTAAACCAGAGCAACAAGGAACAACCAAACTGAGCGTAGCCCACTTAATACTTAACTGAAATGTGGAAGACGTCACCAAGGAGAACCCGTCTACGTCTCGCCGTACTAAGGTCTGCACCTCGGGTCCAAGACAGGGCGACAGTCAGGGCAGCGGTCCTCTGTAGCCGTCTGGGAACGGGAACCCTCGTGGAAGAGATCGTCGGGCCACTTTTACGACATGCAGGGATCGATGAAGCGGGGTACCTCCCTCCGGAATCTTCACACGAAACTTCTCGAACTTTTCAGGCTTTGGACCGGTACCGGATGACGTCGCCCTACGTTGGGCGCCAATTTGAGGTTCTGGACTTTTAAGAGTCCAGAGGTGTCAGGGAAACAACACCCGAAGACCCCTGAGTTCCTCCTGTCCCGGTGCACAAATAAACAGAGACACGGGCTTCTCGATGGTGGCGTCAAAGACCAAGGTTTATTTACTGCAGGGACACAGAAATCATAGGAACCACACAGAGGCAGAATCTACGAGACTGTTCGAATTGCATTAAGTGGGTTACTCTTTAAATACACGCAAAATGTCTTTAGGCTACATTACACGAATATTTCTTATGCCCAACCCGGTATCCCAAACAAACAGTAAATTTGACATCAAACAATAATTAGTCGTAGGTTTTCGGTATTCGATCAGGTTCTCTCGACAGTTTTCCATTCTTTGCCCGATCCTCCCCATCATAAAAATCGTAACCTCCCCATTGTAAAAGCCCAGAAGGAAAGGAGCAGAGCCAGGTACAAAGGATTGAAATGTAGGATAAGAGGTGTTTATGGATCATAAACGGGCATGGCTACCGTCTTCGGCCTTTCAGTCAGGACAACGGACACGAGAACCAGTACAGCAGGACTGGCCTCAGGCAAGGGAGGTAGCTTGATTCTGCCTAGTCATGCAGCGTCAGCCTTTCTCGGGGCTCAAGCTTACGTGTCCTTAACAAGGTGACTCTGCCGGGGTCATCGTCCGTTCATTGACTATGTGAGGGCAAGAAACAAAATGGATGCCGTAACTAAAATGGATGCCACGACTTTACCACCGAATGCCCTATTTCTCAGTGAATTCATGCTAGTTGCGTAGCGAAAACACTGTCATGCATAAAATGGATCTTTTGCGGTTCATTGGTACCGAAATCGTGTCAGTACTACGATACCGAATTCACGGGTTCGGATCGCTACAGAACCTCACTGCCCTCCGCAGATCGTACCACTGGGCTTGGAATTCATTCCTGGTCCTTCTGATGGGTGCAACAGCATTCACCCTATCGATGATCCTCTGCCACAGGCGTGATTTTTTGGCTATGTTGGTCTGTCTGACCAATGTTCCAAAGAGCTGTGGCTCGACTCTGGTGACTTCGTTGACAAGGATGTCCAGCTCTTCCCTTGCGAACTTTGGATTCTTGTCTGTAGGCATGGTGTGGGGTGAGGGTGTGGATGGTTGTGGGTGTGAATGTGAAGGTGTGTGTGGGAATGTGAAGAGGGGGTATGTGTGAAGGTGTATATGTTAAGGTGTATGGGTGCAGTTGTTGGGGTGTGCTCTGTAGCTGCAGTGAGTCTGTTGCAAAGGCTCATGGTTTGTGTGTGTGGGCCTTTTTTATTGGTCCATTTGTGGGTGTGCCTGAGTTTGAAATTTTGGTGGGTGTTTTATAAGAGGTGTTTGTGAGTTTGGGCCTCTGTTTGCCTGTTTGGATGTGCCAGGTCAGTCATTTTGATGTTTTTTTCTACTGTAGACGTGTTTTGTGGTGTTGTGCAAGTCGAATTGACCCTCCTTGTGCTGTTTTACAGTGTCCTGGTTCTGTACGAGTCGTTTTCGCGTATGTAAGGTGCGTACATACGCGATGTTGTTGTACCGTGCTCGCATACGCAATGTTGTTGTAAGGTCCGTACATACGTGATGCTGGGGTACAGTGCTGGGGTACGGTGCGTCCACGTACGGGGCTGGGGTACGGTGCAGGGGTATGGTGCGTCCAAGGATGGTGCTGGGCTACGATGCTGGGGTACGGAGCGTCCAAGTACAGGGCTGGGGTATGGTGCGTCCAAGTACGGGGACGGGGTACGGGGACGGGGTACGGTGCGTCCAAGTACGGGGCTGGGGTACGGTGGTGGGGTACGGTGCTTACAAGTACGGTGCTGGAGTACGGTGCATCCAAGTACGGGGCTGGGGTACGGTGCGTCCAAGTACCGGGCTGGGTTACGGTGCGGACATGGGGGGGGTATGGTGCTGACATACGGGGGTACGGTGCTGACATATGGGGGTACGCGCGGACATACGCGGGTGGGGGGGGCTGTACGACTCGTATCACAGGCACAAGTTTATCCGGGATACGAGTGGTACAGAGTTCGCTACGTACGGGACGTTTTACATACGCTTGTGTATTCGGAAGGGCGGTATGGATCGTACTTGTGCGCTCGGACTTCAGTTTTACGATTTGTACGTAAAACTGTCCGGTTACGTCTCGTAGACCTTTTCCCGATGCGATTCGTATCTATTTTTCACATACGAATCGTACTTCACTGGTGGGATGGGACTTGTACGATTCATACGTAAAAATATACGGATACGAGTCGTACGGGAATTTTTTTTACCGGATCGGAATCGGCACATTTCTGTAAAAATAAATTAAACATACATATATATATATAATATATATATTTACTTAATAATATTAATGATTTTAATAAATTATAAATTGGTACAAACATATTCAAAATTATAAATGGATATATATATATATACACATACAACAATAACATAAAGAATAGCATATATATATATATATATATATATATATATATATATATATATATATATATATATATATATATATATATAATAAATTAATAAAATATTTTTCATCTTTTTAAAATACATTTAACACTACAATAACTTAAACAGTAGATAAAGTATCAGATAGCCGAGGGGGTAAAATTTCCATTCCCCGTCCAGAAAGTGCAACAGTAGGGACAATATTGGATAGTGGAAGGACTCATCACTTATAAGATTAAACTCCACCAGAGGAGGTAAAGAGAAAAGATAAGCGTTCATGAAGAATAATGTCGACTGGACTTTTCTTACCAAAAACAAAACATTAGAGTGTAAATAAATAAGAAGGACAGACATAACATTAAGAAACAATGGGTTTCAAAACTACATTCTCCAGAATGCAAAGGGGTGTTTGAAAACCGCCAGGAAATGATGTAATTTCAATTGAACTTAAAGAGGGCGGGATCAAACAAACAGTTGATCGTGAGCAAGGTATCAGGAATACCGAAACGCATAGATCAGCTATTGCCTGTACCCCATGCAGTGAATTTATAAAGAAAATAAAGCGGACAAAAGGTTGTAAAGAGTGCATCCCGTTTTCTTTCCGGCTGGAGGGATTTTTGGTGGATTTAAAGCGGTTTGGTTCAACTGAGGAAATATGAATTTTTATGGTCAATTGTGTCCCCTATCTTAGACCCCAACGGCTCCATGTACATGCTACAAGTACATGTATGTTCCCTCCAGTTCCAGCTATGAAAACGCAAATACATGTGCGTCCAACGTCAACCTGTCCTCTTTCAGATTCGCCATGAATGGGTCGAATATTCCATTCCTAAGTATGATTGGCCACCGACTTTATATGGTTCACTTTTCACGTTTTACAGTTCAGGCGAGTAGGCCCTGAATTCTGCCATCAAGCCTTTTCCTGCTTCTGCCTCTGAAATGCTCCAGCCTGGACCTGCATCGGTATCCATGAACTTTGTCCTACTCCCTGCGCGGCTAACGGTGCCTGACGCGGCCTGTTGCCTGCCAAAACAGTTCAGCCTTCAAGTTATCTGCTCCGCTCCTCATCCAATGCATTCCTGTCTAGTAGTTTAGGTAAACATCCTTCCTGCTACCGAGCAAAGGGCTCGGCCTCGCTGTCTTTATGCAAGTAATTCATAGCCCCTGTTACCATGGAAGATTCCTGCCCCCTCGCATCTCATGTAGACACATAGACGCTTGTACATGCACTAACAGTCAGTATAGAATAGATTCCGTCCGAGAGACCTTTTCTTTTGGATAAAACAGTTCCTTAAACAAAGATATTAGATACGATTTGGGATTAGGTTGACCTGACCCCCCAGACTTCTGTCTCCACATGTAGAGATAAATGTCAATTCCCCTTCACCCTCTAGTTGCACGTCAATCACACGTCATGCGGCTGCGCGCGCATCTCTGCCAAATATTTCTGCTGACACTGCAGGATTCTCTTATGGATCCACCCACTTGTGACATCATTTTAAATGACGTTTCTAGTAAACGCCTATTATTACGCCTATTTTCATTACGTATGTGTATTCTTATCTGTATTATCAGCTGTTACACCTCCTGCATCTGTCTTAATGTAATGCTTTTCATATATATATGATTACTTGTCAATAATGCATTGCCTATCCCTTCCTGAACCTTCGTGGTGATGGAATATGATTGCCTGGTTCGAACCATAATTCCTTTGTAAGGAATAAAGTCCTTTTCAGAACCTCTAATACCACGGATTCTGCCTCTTATTTTGACTGAGTTATTCTTACTAGACTTTACCGCATAAAAAATAGTACAGGTAATTTAAATATTTACCACATAAATTGGCGCCCGAACAGGGACACTTTCTCATCTCACGCGCCGGAGGTGCGTTGCAGGCCCGGTCTCCTGCCACAGCTGAACGGACAAAAACGCGTACCCGCAGGATTTCCTGTATCTCCCTCCGGCCAAGCGGGGGTGACTGAGGCTGCGATCAACACCCAGACGAGGCGGTGAGAAGTGCGAAGTATCCCGACCAGAGCCTAGCTGAGAGAGCAAGATCCGAGGTATACAGAGGCCCACCAGGTTCCGAAGTTCCGAGTCGAGTCCAGTCCGGTCCAGTTCAGTTCAGTTCCGAGGCCTTCCGTTCCGTGCTACCCGGTGAGTACCGTTGCCGGGGAGGCATTTAGACGTGCACATTAATTTGTGCCGGTCATGACGGGTTTGGGTACACAAATCCGGTCTGCACTGTTTTAGCAGTGTATCTGTACTGTTTAGCAGTATATCTAGTATGTTCATGTATGTAATTCAGTATTATCTAGTATTAGTATTATGTCAGTGACTAGTTTTCTTCTAATTATCATTGTTCGTTAAATGTTAAATGTCAAATGTTTTAATAGGTTTAAAATTGTGGTATGAATGAGTGTTCCTTATTGTGTTTATCGTATTAATTGTGTTCAAGTCCAGTTTAAGTAAGAATCAAGTAGCAAGGTTTAAAGATGCCGTTCTTTTCAAAATTAAGACAAATCAAAACTAGAAAAGGAGTACTCGAAGAAGCTGTTCCTGTTCCACCTAGGGACACTCCAGGGTACTTTATGTATCATAAACATGGCCTAGATGCCGTATTATATCTTGACTTATGGGTGGACTACACCAAGGATCTAGCAGAAAGTCAGAGGTGGCCCGCAGCTGGGACATGGGATGCAGATTGCATCATGAGAGTAGAAGAAGAATTATGGAAAAAGAAAGCCAGACAGTCACAGAAAGATGCCATTGAACTATGGCGTAAAGAATCGCATAGGCGCACAGAGAAAGCGCTCAGACAGGAAGAGAAAAGTAGGGAGAACTCAAATAAAGCCCGAGAAAACGTATTAGTTGAGGAAGGTATCCGAGTAAAAACAGAACAAGTAGACAGACAACGGAACACTCTTATGAATGGTATGTATCCTCTTTTGGCCGAAGGTTTACCTAAGGCCGCCCCGGAAATACCGAAAGATTTGACACCCCCATTACTCCCGATTAAAGCACATCCCAAGACCGCAAAAGATATTTTCCTTTCCTCCTATTTAGACGATGTAGCTCCCGAATATGTTAATGTTCCACCACACACGCCACCTGTCGATGGTGCTCAACCCCGAGATCATCCGCCCCCACCTCCGCAACAACAAACTCCTCCGCACAATCCAACAGGTCCATCTGTTTCCACCGCTTTTCCTACATCCACAGTTTCTACCTTACATCCCACAAATCCTTTCGTGCCTAGCACCTCAGAAGGTGCGACAGGAGGTGCGACAGCAATTTTTGCCACGCCACCGTCACGAAGTAAATCGTCTCTTAGAGATTTAGCAAACCAACGTACACCCCAAATAGCAACGTCCGACATGTTTAAGGAACATCTTGTGGATTGGAGATATGATCCAGTGCCCGGTAAAAATGACAGAATGCTGCTATCATCACTACGTATACGACGAGCTTCAATATATTTAACGACATTTCCAGGAATGATTAAACATTTAGACAATATATATCGTTTTGTCCAAACAGGGCAAGGCCCTGAAAGTATTGACGAAGCCATGGATTACCAGAAAGTGGATATACAGAGATTACTCTTACGCTTCTTCATAAACTGCTTGATCAGAGACAAAGATAGGCCTGGGGTAGATCAGGATGAAATGCAAGTACTTACCAGATGGGGTCAGAATATATCAGAGGGAAAACATGATAAACAGACGTGTATAGTAGCTATGTGCCGAAAGATCCGCAAAGAAATAGAACGAATACATAAAGCCAGAATGGAGGCAGACAAAACTGAATCAGAGGGAGAGGAGGAGGAAGAATCAGAAATGCCCACAGGACAATTAGAAACGATAGCTTATGTAGGTAGGGGAAGACCTTGTAACAATACCAGATACTTTACTGATCCGATACGTCCGATACGTCCAGAATGTAACAGACATTTTCAAGCCCCTATGCTAAATACGAAGTCCCCTGAACACTTATTCCAGGCTGCTGATAAATTACTCCGAGAACGAAGGGGGTATCATATGCTCGATTCTATGGATGAACAAGAATTAGCCAGGTCAGCAGTACAATGGGCTGACAGTTCTGAAAAATACAGTGATGATGCGCTAGCACACACGTTTTTGAATCTTACCCCAGACGAACAGCGTTTAGCTGGTATATACATGATACAACACCTCCTTATATTATATAGAAGCCAACACTCCGATCCTGGTGCCCTAACTGATATACTGATAGAATTACTCACGAATAAATGGAGAGGTTCAGGTACTGACTTAATTAAAGAAATTCTAGAATATCGACACCAGTACATTGTCTTCGTATGCCCAGAACATGTTTCAGTTCCCCCCAAAGAAAGAAAAACGTATCACATAGACAGGCAGAATCCCTTACGCGAAGTGCACCCAGTCAGAGGTGATGATAATACTTTTAAACGCGTGTTTGTGTACACGCCCATAACTAAAATTGAATTATTAGAAATGAAGAAAGTAGTACCTAGCCATGACAAAGACCCAGCAGGTTTCCACCGTGAGATAAAAGACATGTTACTCATGGGAGAGTATACATACCCTGACATTATGAAAATATTAAAAGTCTTATTACCTGCCGGTATTTACGAGAAACTCAAAGAAAAGGAATGGGAGGTGGGAGACCAAAAGATAGATTGGACAGCATTAGAAAACGAAGAAAAGGTCCGAGCTGCAGGTTCAGGGCTTGGGGAAAAGACTACAGCATTACCAGGATTATTAGTGCAGGTACTACCACGTTTATTGACTACGAAAAAGGAAGACTGGGGTGCAATTTCAGCCTGTAAGCAAAAACAAGATGAAGACACTAGTGATTTCTATTCCCGATTTGAAAAATGTTTCGGTATCAATAGTGGTATAAAAGCAAGTAGTGAGTCGTATCCACATCTGTTTGTGACAAAATTAGTTGAAAATTCCTTGCCCCAAGTTAAGAGTAGAGTACTGAAATTCGAGAGTACTTGGCAAGGTAACACACCGTCTCAGATGTTACAAATGTTACAATATCATCACAATAGAATTAGAGAAGAACAAGAACATGAACAAAGACGTATGAAAGACACGAAAATGAAAATGCTTGTTGCCCAGTCAGTTCCAGCTGACGGTCATAAAAAGGGTATGACACAGTCCAATGATTCAGCGGGTCCTGTTAGAGGGACATGCAACTATTGTAAACAGCCAGGTCATTATATACACGATTGCGCAGTTCTGAAACATAATATCTCTACGGGTATAACGAAAGAGAGACCACGTCCGCCTAGACAGGATCAGATCCAACAACAAGTACCTCAGAATATACAGCCTATTGAAGTACTGGGTATTTTAGACCCAGCGGTGCAGGGGCACACACCCTATGACTTCGGGGTTTCACCCTGTTCCGGACCTACAGAAACACAGAGTCTTCTGGGTGAAGTCAAAGAATCGTTTATTGGCTGCAGACCAATGACAGGTATCCTAGAAGTACAACAGCGTGTATGTTCTCAGGAGACTGCTGAAAATCATAGGAACGGACTACATCTTAAATAGGCCTTTTTCGGCCTCAAGCATACATTCCTGAGTTTTATGAAACGGCAATATAACAGTGTACATTACAAAGAAAAGGCAGAGTCATGATGACCATCCCACATTCCAGTTCGGCCAACTCACAATGATTTACACAATAAGGTTGCGATCCCACGTTAGATGTCAGTAGACCCCCCAATAAACATGAGCATCTCCTGTTTTGGGAAACAAGTCATAAAGCAGGAACAAGCAGGTGTGGAAGAGATTAGCCGGGGGTTTGTGTAGGATGAGAAGGGTTTTATGATGGGTCGAGCCCTGATGCTAATCACAGGTGGACGGAGGAAGGGGAGCTCGTGAGACCAGTTCGCCCCGGGGCAGCGGAGCCAGCTGCCCAGGTCACCGAGAAGTCACGGGAAAGCACATGTACTGAGAGGTCCGTATTTGCTCCATTATAGCCTATGTGAGGGCAATGACAAGATGGCCACTGCTTCCAAAATGGAACCCGCGTAGTGCAGCAAGATAACGTGTACGCAGTGCATTCAGGGCTAGAACGACGAGTAAAGCACTCGTACATGCCGCATTTACCATTTGCGGTTCGCTAATACCAAGATAGACAGGGGTAGGGCCTGGTCCCCTACGCGGTTCCGAAGAGTAAAGTACGACAGACCCTCCTTTTGCCCTTACATAGGCAATCACTATACTCATCTTAATCCGAGTCTAGGTCAATGTCCGCAAAGTCATGGAGATGTTGCTGTAGCATCATCCTATTACTTAGCCCGTCTCTCGATACAGGTTTCCTTACACATAAGGTAGCACAGAGGCCACACATCGCAGGAGCACACTGTATGCACAGACAGAACAGGAAAAGAATGGCTAAAATCACTCCAATGACCATCAGGACTTTCCAACCCCAGGCAGATATCAGTTCCCAGAACCATCCCATCAATGACCAATCTCCCTTATCCACGTGTATGGATTCAGATATTTTATGGAGTTTGGAGATGGCTTGATACACCGTTGGAGCATTGTCTGGTATGAAAATGCAGCAACTGGATTGAATGACCTTGCATACCCCACCGCGGTCTGCAAGAATAACGTCTAGGACCATGCGGTTCTGTAAAGTCATAAGGCGGTCCGCTTGGAGCTCAGCTGTCAGATTCCTAAGGGCACCAGCCGTTACATTGATAGTGGATTCAACCACACGCGTCAGCTGTCTCAGGTTCCTACTATTGACCATAGGTCCCCAAAACGGCAGGAAACCCAAGAAGAAGTCTCCTGCTTCCTGACCGGCAGTGTCCTCCTTACTAATTACACCTCTCACAACTCTCGTCTTGTGATAATCAGAGGCAGCAGTGAAGGTAGGCGGTAGCAGATTCGCAATATAACATGTGCCCGAGAAATCAGGGGGCAACCATGTAAACTACTAGTATTTTATCTGCGCACTCACCCTTCAGGCACCTCCTTCTGGGCCAAAAGTACGCTTAAACAGCGACCCCCTCGCTGCACCGATTCCGCCCAAACAGACAGTTCTGCCGCCATTACCGGCGAGGAACAGAGGCCACGCCTACCTGCAGGCCACGCCCACTCACCTTGGTATAAAACGCTGCCGACAGCTCGACCAAGACAGAACTTCACATTCTCCTGAGGCGGAAGCCGGGAGAGGACGAATTATTTTTAAAATTGTTATTCTGTTATTCTGTGTCACCAATAACTACTAGTATTTTATCTGCGCACTCACCCTTCAGGCACCTCCTTCTGGGCCAAAAGTACGCTTAAACAGCGACCCCCTCGCTGCACCGATTCCGCCCAAACAGACAGTTCTGCCGCCATTACCGGCGAGGAACAGAGGCCACGCCTACCTGCAGGCCACGCCCACTCACCTTGGTATAAAACGCTGCCGACAGCTCGACCAAGACAGAACTTCACATTCTCCTGAGGCGGAAGCCGGGAGAGGACGAATTATTTTTAAAATTGTTATTCTGTTATTCTGTGTCACCAATAACTACTAGTATTTTATCTGCGCACTCACCCTTCAGGCACCTCCTTCTGGGCCAAAAGTACGCTTAAACAGCGACCCCCTCGCTGCACCGATTCCGCCCAAACAGACAGTTCTGCCGCCATTACCGGCGAGGAACAGAGGCCACGCCTACCTGCAGGCCACGCCCACTCACCCCCTTTCCCGCCTTTAAAGATGTGCATTCACCGGACGCGCAGCGGACGGGCGCAGCGGGCGCGCCGTTTGCGCGCCGAAGGCGCGCCAAAGGCAAGCCCGTCTTCGCCCGTCCTCGCCAAGTCCTCGCCTCTCGCCAGACCCCCTGCCCAAAAGTCACACGTATACGATAGTGATACACTGTGGTCACTCAACCCTGGCCTGAGATGCGATAAGCTAGAGGGCTGCATTGGTTGGACCGCCCTCCACTGTAAAAGCTGTAATCTGGTCTTACCTGCACCACGCCATATCAGCCAGAAAGAGAACAAAAGGAAGGAAACGTCACTTACCATCATGCAGCTGAATGTTAGATCCCTGGTCAAACACCATGCGGAGGTAAGAACGCTATTAATGGATGAGAACCCTGACATAATGTTTCTGAGTGAAACCTGGCTTAAAGATGACCTAACCAGTATTCCCAATCTTGCTATACCGGATGGGTTTGCCATGACCTGTATTAATAGAAATTCAAGAGGAGGGGGCATCGCCGCCATCCACAGATCCTCCTTCACCTGCTCCTTTCTAAAGGAAAGCATTGCGGACTGTGAATGCGCGCGCTTCAAAATTGCCACTAATCCTAATTGCACTCTTTCAGGCCTGTTTATCTACAGACCGCCGGGGCCTTCCGCGAAATTCACGGAAGAGCTCATTGAGGTAACACACGCTATGATCACTGACTCGGCCAATTTCACTATCTTAGGAGATCTCAATCTCCATATAGACAACTCATCAGATGCTAAAATCAGCAATTTGACAGCAGACCTAGCCGCTCTTCAGCTAATTCAGCTGATCCGAACCCCAACACACGTAGCGGGCCATCTGCTGGACCCAGTGTTCACGAACATTCCTGAAGCCAGTGCGGATGATCCTACACCCATGGCCTGGACGGACCACTCACTAGTAACCTTCTCCATCCCTAATAACCACTATGTCATAAAAAAGCCTCCAACTTCCTGCCTAAAACGACCTTGGCACAAACTCCAACAATATGACCTTGCAGCGAGTTTAGGGAGACCTAATCTGGAGGATATAGATGATATTGAGAAATCATATATATCCTTCCAGAACTGGATTACCAAGGGACTGGACGCCATTATACCAGCGAAGTGGACCAAAGGGCGTAGCACCCCTTCCAATCCCTGGTACAATGAGAACCTCAAATTAATGAGGAAAGGCTGTAAAAAAATGGAGCGACAATGGAGAAAGGACTACAAGCAGGAAGATAAAGATGCATATTTGACTACTCTTAAAACATATCATAAGGCAATCCGGGTTGCCCGTGCTGCCTTCTACGCCACTGAGATAAAGGCTAGCCCTAACCCCACGAAAACGATCTTCCAAATCGTGCAAAAACTACAACTCGGAAACAAGCCGGCGTCTCACATTACCTCCACGCAACAATGTGAAGACCTAGCCACCTTCTTCACGGAGAAAGTGAAAAAAATTTACAACGCCTTCACCCAGGATAGCCCAGAGGACATCAACCTTCCCACTACCATCCTCGGAGACTCTAGTCTCACACGTATACCCGCCATCTCCGGTGAAGAACTCTCTAAACTCTGTAGGAAGGTGAAATCGGGCGCTCCCACAGATCCGATGAGGCCTACTCATTTTCTGAAAGCCTTGGAACTCTTCCTCCCACCCTTGACCTCACTCCTTAATCTTTCTTTTGCCACGGCTACGGTCCCCACCTGTTGGAAACAGGCTTGGGTAACACCGATCATAAAAAAACCCTCCCTAGACCCAGCCAAACCGGAGAACTACCGGCCCGTTTCGCTGCTCCCATGGGTCGCGAAACTGGCGGAAGCCCACGCGAACAAAATACTAAGTGAGCACATGGCAAAAAACAACATCCTGGACCCCTCCCAGCACGGGTTCAGGCCGGGCCACAGCACGGAATCCGCGCTCCTAACTTCCACAGAAAGTTTACGGGAAATTATGGACTCCGGCAAAAGTGCCGCGCTGATTCTACTCGATCTCAGCGCGGCCTTTGATACGGTCTCCCATACCATCCTATTGAAACGCCTAGAAAACATAGGTATCACAGATGCGGCACTCCAATGGTTCAGATCATTCCTAACCAACAGATCGTTTAGGGTATCCGCCCCCCCGTTTATCTCCCAACCCCAAAACATAAGACAAGGAGTTCCACAGGGCTCTGCCCTCAGTCCTTCCTTGTTTAACCTATACATGCAACCCCTGGCGGAGGTTGCCAAGAAATGGGGCCTCACAATGGTGTCGTACGCCGACGACACACAGCTGGTCATCAGCATCAACCATGCCCCCTCCCCCGATGCCACTAGATTCAGGGATGGCCTGACCGCCGTTGCTAAATGGATGACGGCAAATTGCCTTCAACTCAACGGCGGCAAAACAGAGGTGCTGATAATGGGGAAAAATAGTAACAACTGGAATGACCTCTGGTGGCCCCAATCACTGGGCCCAGCACCCCCCCCTAAGACTCTAGCGAAAAACCTGGGAGTATGGCTAGACTCTGCGCTTAGCTTCCAGACGCACACAAAAAAAGTTGCCGCAACCTGCATTGGCCTACTGAGAAGCCTCACCCCCATCTTAGGCTATTTTGACTCCAAAACTCGACAACTCATCGTACAATCTACCATTCTGTCCAGACTGGACTACGCGAGTGTCTTGTTGTTAGGAGCTAATAAAACTGAAGTTAAGAGACTCCAACGGATACAAAATTCGGCGGCAAGGGCCATAGTAGGTCTCCCTAAAAGATGCTCGGCGAGAGCGACCATGCACAGACTACATTGGTTACCCATGGAAGCCCGCATCCAGTTCAAAGCCCTCATATTCGCCTTTAAAATCATGAGGAACGAAGGCCCGGAGCTACTTCGCTCACTGCTGACCCCCTACTCTCCCAAACGGAACCTCAGGTCCATGGGGCAACACCTAGCTATGGTGCCCTACACTAAGTTTTGCCGCATCGGAGGGCGCTCCTTCAAACTACTGGGGGCCAAATTATGGAACTCCCTTCCCCTCAATATTCGATGCATGGACAACATCCTAGCTTTCCGCAGAACTATTAAAACCTATCTCTTCCCCCCCTGTTAGGTCCCTCCCTTCCCCTTGTTTCAGTTGGTTGTGTTATGGTTCCAGCGCCGGGACGCCCCGTTGCGAGGGCAGCTGTTTGCGCTTTACAAAACTGATAACATAACATAACATGCTCGGTCATTACAGATGAAATAGGTACCCTTGGCAGCTAGAAACGCTGGGGAAAACTGTGACGGGAAAGTGTACGTTTCGGTACAGTCACTTCTACCCAGTTGAGCCCTAGGGTTCTGACCATTACCCTGTAAGCAGAACCGACCCATGTGGGGTACGACCCAGATTGGAGATGAGATTTGTCGCTGTCTTTCACCCAGACTAATACTATACCCTGTTGCGTTCCATCCTACATAAGGTCTCAACTCTTCTTTGGAAATGGACGAGTATGCGTCAATATCCCTACTCATATCGGCAACTCCTTTCATCAAAGCCTTATTATTGGTGATGGGTCTGATGGAACGCGGTTGGCGAGGGGAGTACGTCTCCAGAGCATAGAGAAACATGGTCTGGAATGCCCATGATGATCCATTTGAACTATACGGCAACACCAGGTAGGGAATACCCTTGTTAATGGTATGTGGCATTAACCCACAGACCCAGCAATTGGTCGTATTCACTACTAGCTGGTGCTGGTGCAAGAGCTGGATAAACGAGTTATTTACGAACTCCGATCGTCTGGTCTGTTCGTGCTCAGGCAGGGGGTGAAAAGAGTGAGAGGAGGCAGTAGAAAGAGGGGTAGGCTGTTGAGTGGGTGCAATAGGCTTTTGAGCTGAGAGGAACACAAGTCCTACAATAAACATCATAATACTACACAGTATAAAAAGGCACAAAAAGACAAAACATTTACTTTTTACAATTCCACACATCCTGGTTTTAGAGCTCATTTCCTCGATCGGTCTCTCCATCTTAAAAAACTCCATCCTCTACTCGGGCCGCTCGGGGCGGGTGAGTTTCTTCTGCTGAGGAGTACGCCTGCCAGTCCAGGGAAACGCCCTAGACCAACCAGAACCGTCGACCTAACGTCTTCGGCCTGTACCCCAAAGTCTTGACACCGCGACCCTGCGGCAGAACCCGGATGGTGGTTCGAAAAACAAAAAATCAAGAAAGTCTTTCAGATGGGAGAGTAAAAAATGTCAAAAAGGAAATAGTGAGGAAATCTTTATTTGTCCATGGGCCTAGGTCTCAAATTATAACGTAGACGGCCAGGTGCCGTTTGGTCTCGAAACAAAAGTTCAGGCTCAGTGGTGTCCAATCGATTCGATGGTGGCACAGCTTCCTGCAGAATATTGTCACTCTCTTGGTCTGAAACTGTGCCTCTTAGGCGTGCATCACTGAATGGTATGAAACGGAGTACAGTGTCTGTCTCAGAGTCGGTGATACCCTCTTTGACCCACCGGTCATATGGCAAAGGCAAGGGGACTACCTTGCAGTGGGTACCATGAACCCAGTGCTTCTTCCCTTTCACTCGCACCGCTGACCTTGTCGATAGTAGAACAAGATGAGGGCCAAGCCAGCGGGGCTCGTCGTTGCTCTTGCGCTGGAAGTTCCGCACTAGCACCCACGTACCAGGGTTGATAGGGTGTCCAGGAGTTTCGGAAGCTTGGGGAAGAGTATCATGTACCTGTTGGTGCAAAACACGCAGTTTAACAGTCAAATCATACAGGTAATCAAGCAGCACTGGATGCTCTATCTCACTGAATTTCGTGGGCCTTGGCACACCCCATACATTAGCCGGGCGGCCAAAGACCACCTCGTAGGGGCTAAGTCCCACTCGTGAGTGTATTGTCATTCTGGTGGACAGGAGTGCTAGAGGCAGGGCATCAGGCCATTTAAGACCAGTGCTAGCCTGAATTTTAGCCAACTTGAGCTTTAAGGCTCCATTGTAGCACTCTACCAATCCAGCTGATTGGGGGTTATTTGTAGCGTGGAACTTCTGCTGGATGCCTAAACCTTCACATACATTCTT
The DNA here is from genome assembly GCF_964204655.1 of Triturus cristatus. Classification (NCBI taxonomy): domain Eukaryota; kingdom Metazoa; phylum Chordata; class Amphibia; order Caudata; family Salamandridae; genus Triturus; species Triturus cristatus. Next base: position 60,421,742 of record NC_140585.1, on the reverse strand, counting down.
CATCACTTTACCCACGAACTCACTCCCATTATCACACCAGACCACTCTCGGCATTCCAAACCTGGGGAAGAACTCTTTCACAAGGACTTTGGCTGTGGACAGGGCAGTGTTATCTTTTAGAGGATAAGCCTCTAACCATTTTGAGAAAGCACAAACAACCACTAGTACATATTTCAGGTTGTTGCATCTTTCCATGTGAATAAAGTCCAGCTGCAAAACTTCGAATGGACATGATGGGGGCGCAAAGTGACCGGCTGGAGTTGGGGTTCCCCTACCAGGGTTGTACTTCAAACATACCATACAATTCTTGACCACATTCTCTGCACACTTGGGAATCCCAGCATTCTGCCATACTGGAGCCAACAACTTGCATATACCTTTCGTACTGATGTGTGCCATTCCATGCGCCATAGTAACTACTGGAAGCACATACGCGTCAGGCAACAACCATCGCCTATGTTCTGTCAGATCAGTCCAGCAACCATTCTCATCCAACTTACCCATACTCTCTCTCCACTTGCTTAACTCTTCCTCTGTGGCTTCAGCTTGAAGCGACTTCACACTCTCTATTGTGTTCTCACACATTCCTACATCATTAACCCATCTTGCGGGGCCTGCAACATACATTCTAGTCTTCACATTCTGTGCGGTTTCTCTCGCGGTCTCATCAGCAAACGCATTCCCACGACCAACATCGTCTGTGACTTTCCTGTGCGCACTGCATTTCATGATCGCAACTTGCAACGGTAGGGTCAGTGACTCAAGGAGATCATTCACCAACTTGCCATTCTGAATTTTAGCTCCATGTGACGTCAGGAACCCACGCTCCTTCCACAAACGTCCAAAATTATGAGCCACGCCAAAGGCGTACTGGCTATCTGTATATATATTCACTCTCATTCCTTCAGATAACACACATGCTCTCGTGAGGGCGATTAATTCTGCTGCTTGGGCCGAATTATGTGGCACTCGTGCAGTTTCCACAACCGTATGTAAAGTCGTGATAGCATATGCAGCAGTCGTGTCACCATTAGGGAGCTTAAAACATGAACCATCTACCCACAAAGTACCATCACACTCAGTCAGGGGAGTATATTTCAGATCCACTCTTCCTTTCGTCTCTTCTTCCGTTCTGAACAGACAGTCATGTTGCTCAATCCCATCTGAGTCTGCTGGAATCGGCAACAACGTAGCTGGATTCAGCGTATTGCATCGTTTTATGTGTATGTGATTCGCTAACAGTGTAAGTTCGTAACCCGATAGGCGTGCACTAGTCAAGTGTTGTGTCTTGGTTCTATTCAATAATGTGTCTACAGCATGTGGAACCATAACGATCAATGTGTTGTCCATTACCAGACCAGCAGATTGTCGGATAGACATCGCTGCAGCAGCTGTCGCTCTCAGACAGCTTGGCAATGCCCTCGCTACAGGGTCCAAAGTGGATGAGAAATACGCGCATGGGCGCGGTCTGTCGCCAAAAGGCTGTGTTAACACTGACAACGCACATCCATCTTTCTCGTGCACATACAATGTAAAAGGTTTACTGTAGTCAGGAGTACCCAACACAGGGGCCGAACACAATGCATTACGCAGTTCCACAAAACTTTTCTGGCACTCTACAGACCATGGGATAGGATTCGGTGTGTCTTTGCATGTTAAGGCTAACAAAGGTTTTGCCAGCAAGGAGAAACTAGGGATCCAATGCCTACAGTATGAGGTAATGCCCAAGAAAGCACGTACTTCTCTCTGTGTCTTTGGCACACTCAACTGTGCAATGGCTCGAATTCTTTCTGGGGTCAGTCTCCTTCCCTCCTTCGATAAGAGATGACCTAAGTAGGTCACTTCTTGTCGACAATATTGCAGCTTAGATAAGGACACCTTGTGATGAAAAACGGATAAATGGTGCAACAATGATAATGTGGCTTCTTTACAGATCACCTCAGTATCCGCGGCGATTAGTAAATCGTCCACATACTGAATCAGGATAGCGCCACTAGGTAAAACAAGTGCATCAAGCTGTGCTTTCAAAGCTTGACTGTATATAGATGGACTCTCACAGTAGCCCTGGGGAGCGCGTTTGAAGCGGAAGCTTCGGCCTCCCAGACTAAACCCGAAAATGTCTCTACTCTCTTCTGCAATTGGAATGCTAAAGAAAGCATTCTTTAAATCGATCACTGAAAACCATTCAGCAGAGGCTGGAATCATCGTTAACAAAGCAGTTATATCAGGGACAACTGGAAACTGTGGCACAACAATCTTATTAACCTCTCTAAGATCAATCACGAATCTGTAAACAGGAGGCTGTGAAAGGTCCGTTCGTTTTAAGACAGGTAAAATCGGGCTATTGCAAACGTTGCCTCTTGTTTCTTCAATCACACCCTTATCAATGAAGTCGTGGACAATGTCTAACAATGCTTTCTGGCCTTCATTAGAGATCTTGTACTGGGGAATACGTGGCAGTCTGACATTAGCCTTTAAAGTCACCACGTATGGCGGTATCTCCAAGAGGCCCACATCATTGGGACCAGTAGCCCAAAGGGCATCCGGAAGGGATGACAGTTCAGGCGGCATTGTATTTTTGGACAAGTACATTGGGGAAATTACTTTCTTGCCTAATGTAAGTTGTACTCCCGAAGGAGAACAATACAACGTGGCATGCAATCTTTTCAACAAATCCAGTCCCAGCAAATTCTCACCACAACCTGTCGTCAGAATCAGAGGTGCTTTCAGCTCGCAAGGTCCAACAGAAAGTGACACGGGACTAGAAATTGGGTTCCTAACAGGGGCGCCAGAAAAACCTACTGAAACATTTATATCGCCAGACAAAGGTGAGCCAGGGAGTTTGGAATGCATAATTGAACTCTTTGCAGCACCAGTGTCTAGCAGAAAAGGCTCCGTTACATTTGCTGTACTCACCTCAACATACGGTCCACTCTGATCCACTGGCACTGAAACAACTCCCTCTCTCTGTCTACGGCTGTCCTAGTAATCATTATTTTCTGCATCACCATCTTCTGCATAATAATCATTATTATAATACTGTGCCGTATTACCAATCGCGTTAGCTTGCTGATCAAAGCTATTAATGGTATTCTGAGGCGGCAGAGGACGCGCATTTTGGGGAACACTTCCACGCCCTCTACCTCTAGGAGCTTGCTGACCACCTCTACCTCTTGCGCCATACATATTACCATTCCGCTGCATTAACTTAGGGCAACTATATTTAAAATGACCTTCCTCTTTGCAGTATGAACATTGGTTGGGACCTACCGGGACACGTGGTTGATAATACCCATTCATTTGCTGATTGTTCTGAAATTGTTGGGGTTGGTGATAGACACCTTGGGGTTGCCTATAATTATTTTGACCTCCACGTGGCGGATAGGCCTGCTGCAAAAGGACCTTTGTCTTTAATTCCTTCGTTTTCTTCTCTGTTCTATCTTTCTCGTCTTTATCTCTATTTTCATAATACTGTGCGGTAGCCAGTATTTGCGCTGAAGAGGAAACGGCCCAAGAACTCTCTGAATCTTTCAACTTTTTACACAGGTCAGGGAGTAAATTCTGCACAAACTTATCCACAAACAACCGTTGGCCACCCTCCGTACTCATATCCTGCCCACTGTGATCAATGAACGTTTCCTCAAACCTAGTAAAGAAGTCTGACACTGTCTCATCCTTTTTCTGCTTGCATGCAGATAACTTGTCCCAATTTACGCGCATTGCTGGCATTAGTGTCTTCATATACGTGATGATTCTACCAGGGAGTTCAGCCACTAAAGGCTCAGGTTTCGCGCCACCAGTTTGTCTTGCATCGGCAGCAATAATGTTAGCCCATGTATCCCCTAGCTCTTGGTCATGATCCGCATTACGGATTGACCCCCATAGGGGCTGTGGAACAACATTACCAAACAACATGTCTATGTCGGCCAGATTCATAATACATGATCCTGCCGTTTGTGACAATTCTTTATAATAACCTGCCGGATTTTTACGGGGATCAGGTAAGGACTGTTTAAGCGCTAACACCTCAGAGCGCTTCCATGGAACATGCACCCAAACACGCTGGAAATGTGCTGCCACAGCGGGGTTAGCACCGACAGCGGCAACCGCTTCCTTCCATACCGGGGGAACTTCTCTCATGGGGTATTGTCGCACTTTCTCCTTTCTCCCCACAGGGACATCCTGTTCGAACAATGACTGTTGACATTCATCATTCCTGAAGGACAGTACAACCGCAACTGCTTTATCTATATCGCGGTCCACAATCATACCAGCTCTAAAATCGGACCTTACTCTACACAATTCTCGTGGCCTCGGATTTCTACCATTATCCTCCAATTCCTCACAGAGAATTTCGCACATCTTCTCAAACACATATCTCTGCTTCGGGGCATCCCACTGATGGAAGACATTAACAATTGATTCCACATCATACAATGAAGGGAAAACAATCCATCTGCGCGCCATGCTGTCTATTACGTTCTTCTCTTCAGAGGTAGGCAACTGACTACGCAATTGCTTACGCTGCAAACCAGGAGTCGCACCAGACAACTCAAAGAGAGGCGACATTAATGAAGTAACCACATTAGCTAAACGCTGTCGCGCTGAAGGAGAAGCTGAGGCAGAAACAGGGGGGAAAACAGAGGGAAGAAAAGAGGACGTAGAAACAGGTACCGAAGTGGTACAAGGAAAAGTGTTGGGAGAGGCCGCTGGTGAATTAGGCAAGGTTACAGGAAGTGCGGGGGCAGTTGGAAGCACAACTGGCGGCCCTTGAGGGGGCTGCGTTACATTAATAAGAGCCGGTTGTGCGGCAGCTGGTGGTTGCGGCAAAGCCTGCAATACATTAACTGGAGGTGGCATATTCACAAGCTGAGGAGGCGCCGTAGCATTTTGCGCATATGGGGGTGGCGAACTCAACAAGTGTGACATTAGGGGATCTTTCTCCTTGTCTTCGGACTCATTTTGCTTAGAGTGCGGTAAAGCCGGGTAACATTTGTCAATCCCTAACTTACGCTGCCTGTGCAATTGCTCGCTCATCTGTTCCTCCTCATTGTCTCTAAATTGTACAGCTGCTTGCATTACTGACATACCTTTCTCTCTTTTATTCTTTTTCGCTAGCTTAATTTCCTTCTGTTTGGCTTCCTTCCGCCATAAGCGGAAAGAGTCAAACATCGCCGGCCGGGCTTTCTTCTTAAACAATTTAATTTCCAAATTATCTAGAATATCGGTATCGAAACTACCATTTTGGGGCCATTTTAAAACACCGTCCTTCCTGGTGTAGTGGATCCATACTTCGTTATATGCAATGGGGCCTACGCCATGTTTTACATAGAGCTCATAAGTTGGAGTTCCAACCGGAGGAACCGGACATGATTCTTCCAGCTGGAAATCTTTTCCACAACCCAAACAGAATAATCTACCAAATATTCTAGAACCAGGCATCTTCGCTCACTAGTCTAGATCCAAACGTCAAAGGATTATCGATTACGATAGTCTCGTGAATACACGAATCCTCTGGCTTTGGGGTTTGCAAACACCAAATCACCAATTACCAAATCAAACCAAACGATCCCGAGGGATACCAATACAAATGGGAGACGCTCCACTTATACTTAACTGAATATTGCTGATCGATGACGTCACCAGAAGACTCTCTCGATTGTTTCGCTCTCTCAAACTCGTCAAGGGTCCAAAACAGGTCGATTAATCAGGGCAGCAGTCCTTCGTAGCCGTCGGGACGCGGAGAACCTCGCAGAAAAGACTTTCGGACCACGTCGACATGCAGGGGTCGATGAAGTGGCGGCCTTCCTCCGGAATTTCCACACGAAGCTCCTCACGAACCTCTGGCTTGGACTGGTACCGCTGAAATCGGCCCGAGTTGGGCGCCAAACTGAAGTACTGGGTATTTTAGACCCAGCGGTGCAGGGGCACACACCCTATGACTTCGGGGTTTCACCCTGTTCCGGACCTACAGAAACACAGAGTCTTCTGGGTGAAGTCAAAGAATCGTTTATTGGCTGCAGACCAATGACAGGTATCCTAGAAGTACAACAGCGTGTATGTTCTCAGGAGACTGCTGAAAATCATAGGAACGGACTACATCTTAAATAGGCCTTTTTCGGCCTCAAGCATACATTCCTGAGTTTTATGAAACGGCAATATAACAGTGTACATTACAAAGAAAAGGCAGAGTCATGATGACCATCCCACATTCCAGTTCGGCCAACTCACAATGATTTACACAATAAGGTTGCGATCCCACGTTAGATGTCAGTAGACCCCCCAATAAACATGAGCATCTCCTGTTTTGGGAAACAAGTCATAAAGCAGGAACAAGCAGGTGTGGAAGAGATTAGCCGGGGGTTTGTGTAGGATGAGAAGGGTTTTATGATGGGTCGAGCCCTGATGCTAATCACAGGTGGACGGAGGAAGGGGAGCTCGTGAGACCAGTTCGCCCCGGGGCAGCGGAGCCAGCTGCCCAGGTCACCGAGAAGTCACAGGAAAGCACATGTACTGAGAGGTCCGTATTTGCTCCATTATAGCCTATGTGAGGGCAATGACAAGATGGCCACTGCTTCCAAAATGGAACCCGCGTAGTGCAGCAAGATAACGTGTACGCAGTGCATTCAGGGCTAGAACGACGAGTAAAGCACTCGTACATGCCGCATTTACCATTTGCGGTTCGCTAATACCAAGATAGACAGGGGTAGGGCCTGGTCCCCTACGCGGTTCCGAAGAGTAAAGTACGACACTATGCCAACTGTACAACAGACTGCACCACAACAACAACAACAATCACAACAACAGCCACAGCCTATTGCTGCAACACAAAACACGACACAACAGATGTACCAGTATGCACAAAATGACTATCCAGAGTATCAGCGCTACACATGAAATAGCCTAGAGAGGGAAGTTGGCCTACCCCTTATTGAGGTTCCTGTAGACCAAGAGGGTCCTTACGTACAGAGTCAAGTATTAGGAAAAGACAGAAAGTTTCTACTCGATACAGGGGCAAGCAGAACCACTATCAGTCACAGCGAAGTCCCAGGGGCACCCCTCTCAGGCTCACAAAATATTTCCCTTGGTTTTTCAGGAAAGCCCACTATTAACGAAGTATCGCAACCACTTGCATTCACAGTTGGTCCATTGACACGGACTACAGATCTACTGCTTACGAAATCATGTCCAGAAAACTTGTTAGGTATAAAAACATTGAAAGCTCTAGGAGCTATAATATGTTGTTCTCCGGAAGGAGTACGGTTATTTTTGCGTGACTTTAAGGGTCACTACGTGTCTAGAGACATGGATCACCGGTTACAGAATTTACCTGCACATTTATGGGCACAAGGCCCCACTGATGTAGGTTGTATGCACATTACACCATATCGAGTCACACTCAAAACAGGAGTAGTACTACCACGAATGCGACAATACAAATTACCACCAGATGCTGTAATGGCTTTGCTGCAAATCATTGACGAGCTCATTGCACAAGGAGTGGTCGTGGAAACCGACTCCAATGTATGTAATTCCCCGATAATTCCGATTCTTAAACGAACTGATCCAAAAGCACCGCCAGTATATCGATTAGTTATTGATCTGCGCGAATTAAACAAATGCATTGTACCACAATACCCCGTGGTCCCAGATATCTCTTCATTATTAACAGCCATAGATTCAGAAGCAACGTTCTTTACTGTAATTGACCTCAAGAACGCCTTCTTCAGCGTCCCAATCGATCCGGAAAGCCAATATTTGTTCGGATTCAGTTTAAATGGACGAAGTTTTAAATTCACACGCGCACCTCAAGGATTCACAGAAAGCCCCAGCATCTATAGCCAAGCACTGAAAAGAGAACTTGACAGTATCCACATGCCAGCTAACACTGCCCTGCTTCAATATGTCGATGATCTGCTGATCACCGCCCGAAGCGAACCTGAATGTGAAAAAGCATCACTGACGGTTTTACATTTTTTAGCCGACAAGGGGCACAAAGTGTCCCCTTCGAAGTTGCAATTCTGTGTCCAGCAAGTTGTGTACCTTGGGCACTTGCTGTCCAAGGGGGGAAGACAGCTTACACCCGACCGCATCCAGTTAATTGTTAACATGCCGCCACCCAAGACGCAAAAGGAGGTGCGGGCATTCATAGGCCTCACTTCGTACTGTAGGCAGTGGATCCCTCAATATGCATTTCTAGCAAAACCACTCATTCAGTTGACAACACAGGAGGCAGCGACATCGACTGTCCTCCCTTGGACTCCAGAACATACACAAGCTTTTGAAGACTTAAAGAAAGCTTTATGCCAAGCACCTGTTTTAGCAACACCATGTTACAGCAAACGTTTTACACTCTTTGTCACGGAACGTGAAGGTACTGCTTTGTCAGTACTCACACAGGAACAAGCAGGATCACACAAGCCATGTGCTTATTTTTCTAGTACATTAGATCCCGTAGCTCAGGCTCTTCCTGCGTGCCTGAAATCAGTCGCAGCAACAGCTTTAGCAATCAGACAAAGCGATGCCATAGTGTTAGGACATCAATTGACAGTACAAGTACCACACGCAGTAGAGGTTTTCTTGAACCGGACCCAAAAACAACACTTGACTATAGCAAGACTGACGGGTTATGAATTGACATTGTTCCAGCCACACATAGAAATCAGACGTTGTAGCACATTAAACCCTGCCACACTTTTGCCATTAAGTGGAACAGACCCACTGGCACATGATTGTATTGAAGTTATTACTATTACAACGAAACCCAGACAAGACTTGACAGATATTCCACTATCAGATCCAGACCTGACATTATATGTAGATGGTTCATGCATGAGAACAAATACAGGAGAGTTAGTGGCCGCTTATGCAGTCACAACAGACACTGAAGTTATTGAAACAAATTGTATCGATACCTTGTCAGCTCAAGCAGCAGAGCTCATCGCTCTGACACAAGCCTGTATTCAAGCCAAAAATAAGAAAGTCAACATATACACAGATTCACGTTATGCATTCGGAGTCGTCCATGTCTTCGGCGTGCTTTGGCGAGAGAGAGGTTACTTAACTTCTCACGGTGCCCACATCCAGCACGGTCCCCTTATTCAAGCTCTGTTAGATGCAATACATCTGCCGACTGCAATATCGATTATGAAGTGTAAAGCCCATACAAAAGTGACTGACATTATTTCTCAGGGTAACGACCTAGCTGACAGAACAGCTAAACAGACTGCTCAGAATCAGACTCATCCAACTGACACGACAAAGACAATAGTTCCGACACCAACACACTGCATGACAGTTAAGGATCCCGCCCTTGATGTAATTGACATACAGACACATGCTACACCAGAAGAAATAAAGAGATGGACTGAATTAGGAGGGATCCAAACGGATCAAGGATGGATGACGAAGGGAAAATCTATATGGTTTCTCCCCGACTCAATGGTTCAAGTCATCATTAACACAATACATAGTCCAGCGCATCTAGGAGAGAAAGCTATGCTAGACAGTATTCAACACATTTGGTTCAATAAACACTTGCGAGCAGCAGCTAAACAGAAAGTACGTACCTGCATGATTTGTTGTCAGTTCAATCCAGGAAAAGGCGTACCTGTAGAACAGGGTGGATTTCAACCCCCCGATCACCCTTTTGAAGTCCTCCAGATGGATTATATCCAGATGGAACGATGTCGAGGATTCAAATATGTCCTCGTAGTTGTATGCGTTCTTTCCCGGTGGACAGAGGCGTATCCCGTCTCAGATTACACTGCCCCGACTACTGCTAAACAGTTAGTTCGAGAATTCTTCCCACGGTATGGTTTGCCCCGTGTCGTATACTCAGATAATGGCCAGCCATTCTCATCCGAGCTAATGAAACATGTTTCACTTCTGTTAGGCTATCAATGGAAATTCTACTGTGTCCGACATTCCGAGGCAGCAGGTCTCGTGGAGCGACATAATCAAACTCTGAAAATTAGACTGTCCAAAGTATGTAGAGAAAAAGGTGTCGACTGGATAGTAGCTTTACCAGTTGCGCTCTTTTACATGAGAATGGTAGCACACTCTCGAACAGGGCTATCCCCGTATGAGGTGATCTTCGGTAGACCACCAAATATGTGGGGGACGCCTATACCTCGTAAAATCACTGATGTTGATTGTAATATGCTGACAGATTACCTGGCTTCCTTGATGTCTGCACTACAATCTTGTCGTTCACAGGTAGCTGCAGCTTTTCCCGATAACACTGAGGTGAAGCCCCATGACGTGGTTCCGGGGGACCTTGTACTTGTAAGGAACTTCGACAGAAGGAACCCGCTGGAGCCTCGCTGGCAGTCGCCGAAGCTCGTCTTATTGACTACAAGGACAGCTGTGAAGATTGAGGGACGTAAAGGGTGGTTACACTCCAGCCATATCAAGAAATTTCATGGACTATCATCCGACTTGAATTTTCAGCCCTGCATTCCCTCACAGACTGACTCAAAACTCCCCCTGGTTGACAAGCCAGAAAAAGAAAACTATAAACTGAAACTAAGGTCTAGCAAGTCAGACAATTTGATTGTTTAAGTCCTCTCCAAGGTGAATCGGTTGAATTTGTCTCTGACATGTATCCTCTAGACCGAAATAGAGAGAGAAATAGACAGAAACAGCTCAAGAAACATGCGTACTGTAAATCACTTCGTAGTCACTGCATAGTGACATTGTTAATTATGTTTTTTCTAAGTCTTCTGATTATTATTACCAGTATATTATTACACATGTATTACCCTATTTCCAAGCGTGCTTTCAATGCTACTGCCGAACATTCTTTTAGCGAATTACCCTCGCATGAGTTGTCCTATAGATTTGCGCTGCGCAACAACACATTCATTAGTATGTTACATCATTCTCATCAGACCAGCAATGCTACAAATTGTTGGATATGTGGCCGACTCCCTCCCTATCAGAAATACAAAGGAGTTCTGCCTCTCTTTCCATATCCGTTCACACACTGTGGAGCATGGTTTAGTTTGATTAATTCCCTAGATTCAAATTCAGTAGTTTATCAAGACAACTGGGTATGGGGAAACCTGAACCTAGTTTTACTTAAAGTCTGCTACCCTAACAAGGAGGGACTTCCCAAAAGAACAGGAACTGATCTAGAAAATGAAGTATATGGATTAGGTAACTTTACACTTAACCTCATGATCCTGAATGTTGAATCCGAAGCTACACCAATCTTGCCCGCTATGTCAGTATTTCCAGTTAGAGGCGAATTATGTGTAAGAAAGAATGGTTCAATACACATGGGCCATAGTAAATGTACCACTGTAATAGAATTCAGTGATAAAGGCAAGTCTACATTTAGAGCTTCCCGTCACTCCTACTTCATCTGTGGTCACACCGCATATATACGCCTACCCCTAGATTGGGATGGTACCTGTTACATTGCATTCCTTCTGCCACCTGTTTTCCTAGCCCCGCCTGATTATCATAGGAATACCCATTTAGTACACAATAGACCGCAGAGAGATCTCCCGATTGTCGACTACACTGAAACAGCATGGGAGAAATACACAGATTTCAATAAAGGTTTCTTTCCCTACATAGGTACAGTCACCAATAGTAAGCTGATACGTAGATTAACTAGAACCCTTGAAGCAGTAGTGAATGAAACTACTTCCGCCTTAGGCAACTTAACAGAGGAGCAGTCTGCGATGCGGATTGTTGTTCTTCAAAATCGTCTTGTCCTTGACGTCATTCTGGCCGATAGGGGCGGAGCTTGTAGGGTCATCGGATCAAGTTGCTGTGTTTTCATACCAGAAAACGCGCCGTCAGTATATAAAGCCATAACTCGACTTCATAAGATCCTAAGCCAGATACACCAGAATCCAGGCACCTGGACTTGGTCCGGTTGGTTCTGGAGCGTGTTGTCAGCCTGGGGATGGAGGATCCTATCCTTCCTAGGTATTGGCTTTCTCATTCTATTCAGTTGCTGCTTGTGTCTACAATGTGGGCCAGCGATTTGTGGTCTGTGTGCCACATCGTGTATCCCGCCTTCAAATTTTCGTTCAAGATCCTGGAAGAAGAAAGAAGAACAAATGATGCTATATGAACAGATTGATGGATTGATGAAGATGGATATTTCATGAGGGTCCGTAGGGGACAAGGAGGGAATGAGGAAATATGAATTTTTATGGTCAATTGTGTCCCCTATCTTAGACCCCAACGGCTCCATGTACATGCTACAAGTACATGTATGTTCCCTCCAGTTCCAGCTATGAAAACGCAAATACATGTGCGTCCAACGTCAACCTGTCCTCTTTCAGATTCGCCATGAATGGGTCGAATATTCCATTCCTAAGTATGATTGGCCACCGACTTTATATGGTTCACTTTTCACGTTTTACAGTTCAGGCGAGTAGGCCCTGAATTCTGCCATCAAGCCTTTTCCTGCTTCTGCCTCTGAAATGCTCCAGCCTGGACCTGCATCGGTATGGAGACGTGAGTATAATATAACTTGTAAAGACACGTGGAAAACCAAGGTCCACGCGTACAAAACTCTCATTAAAAAGTCGAAAGCCGACTACTACTCCTCCTTGATCTGTAATACTACTAAAAATTCCAGGAGTATTTTCAGCATCTTAAATAGCGTCACCAACCCGGAGTCTTGTAAAAACCTGATCGTCCCTTCCCAGGACCTCTGTGACAATTTGGCCTTCTTCTTCAAGGAGAAAATTGAACTTATCCTTAACGAGCTGGATATTTCTCCTAGTGCAGGTAATCCCTTCTCCATGAACACCGGTACTCTGGAGAATCAAGCACCAATCATGCATCGGTCCCCAGAAGAACTCCTATGCAGGTTTCCACCGCTAACTTTTGAACTCTTCACCAAGATAGCTAGAGGGATTGTGTCTGGGTCCCCATTGGACCCAGTACCCCCTAAAATCTGGAAAGAATGTGAAGCAGAACTTTTCCCCCCGCTCCATTTAATCTGTCAGCAATCTCTGCTGACTGGCAGTGTCCCTGCCCTCTGGAAACAAGCTTTAGTCTCCCCGTTGCTGAAAAAGCCCTCCCTTGACCCTGACTGTTCGAAAAACTACAGGCCCATCTCACTACTGCCGTTCCCTGCTAAGATAGTGGAACGGGTGGTCAGTAACACCCTTTCCTACCACCTGGAACATCATCTATTACTGGACAGAGACCAATTTGGATTCCGGCCTGCGCACGGAACCGAAACAGCCCTTGTTATCGCCATGAACGAACTACAAAGGCGAGCAGACAGAAGTCAGGCATCATTTCTGATACTGCTCGATATGTCTGCCGCCTTTGACACGGTGAATCATGAGATCTTACTGAGACGCTTATGGGAGGCAGGAGTGAGGGATACGGCACTGCAGTGGTTCCACTCTTTTTTGCAGGACAGGCAACAAGCAGTATCTCTACCTCCTTTTCAATCTGCTTTCTCTCCGGTAGCGCACGGTGTCCCACAGGGCTCTGCTATCAGCCCAATACTTTTTAATGTCTACCTTAGGCCACTAATTCTTTTGATCAAAAGCTTCGGCATTAAAACCATCAACTACGCAGATGACACGCAGATGATCCTCTCTCTGGAAGGAGAAGACTCTATCTCCATAGAGACCTTCCACAACTGCCTGCGGGAGACCTCAAGATGGCTGAAGAATAATTCTCTTCAGTTTAATGCAGGGAAAACTGAGGTGCTTTTTAATAGTGGCTCGAGGATTCCCTGTTCGTTTCCTAGCAACTTCTGGCCCCCGGAAACAGCCTCTAATGTACAGCCTGTAGACTCGGTCCGTAACTTGGGGGTCATGCTTGATCACAAGCTCAGCATGGAGACACATGTCCAGAAAACCTCTGCCTGCTGCTTTGCCATCCTGCGCTCTCTAAGGAAAGTTCTGCCCCTCTTGCCCACCCAGGCGCGCGCCCAAATAGTTAGATGCACCATCTTGAGCAGGTTGGACTACTGCAATGCCCTCCTGTTAGGGGCCCCGGAGTACCTATTAGACAGGCTCCAAAGAGTCCAATCTGCGGCTGCAAAACTAGCCCTGGGGCTTCCGAGGAGATCCCATGGACCATCCGCCTTGGCACAATTGCACTGGCTCCCTCTTAGACAGAGAGTGCAATTTAAGGCCCTCTGTATTGTTTTTAGGGCCCTCCATGGCTCTGGCCCAGTCCCTCTTCAATCTAAATTTACGTGGTACGTACCTACTAGACTACTCCGATCTTCGGATGCCAAACTGGTGGTCATTCCCAGTTTCAAGAAGGTCAGATCCGGAGGCAGATCTTTTGAGGTCTCCGCTGCTAGACTCTGGAACACCCTTCCCAATGAGATCAGACACACCGATGAACTTTTGCCTTTTAGAAAAAAGGTAAAAACGTGGCTGTTCCCTGGCTAGCCTTTCGTCCTCTGTGGTCTTCTTTCCTCCTCAGACTCTGTCAGCGCCAGGATGCCTGTAATTGGCGACAGTTCGCGCTCTACAAGTTCCTAAATAAATAATATATAATAAATATAAATATCCATGAACTTTGTCCTACTCCCTGCGCGGCTAACGGTGCCTGACGCGGCCTGTTGCCTGCCAAAACAGTTCAGCCTTCAAGTTATCTGCTCCGCTCCTCATCCAATGCATTCCTGTCTAGTAGTTTAGGTAAACATCCTTCCTGCTACCGAGCAAAGGGCTCGGCCTCGCTGTCTTTATGCAAGTAATTCATAGCCCCTGTTACCATGGAAGATTCCTGCCCCCTCGCATCTCATGTAGACACATAGACGCTTGTACATGCACTAACAGTCAGTATAGAATAGATTCCGTCCGAGAGACCTTTTCTTTTGGATAAAACAGTTCCTTAAACAAAGATATTAGATACGATTTGGGATTAGGTTGACCTGACCCCCCAGACTTCTGTCTCCACATGTAGAGATAAATGTCAATTCCCCTTCACCCTCTAGTTGCACGTCAATCACACGTCATGCGGCTGCGCGCGCATCTCTGCCAAATATTTCTGCTGACACTGCAGGATTCTCTTATGGATCCACCCACTTGTGACATCATTTTAAATGACGTTTCTAGTAAACACCTATTATTACGCCTATTTTCATTACGTATGTGTATTCTTATCTGTATTATCAGCTGTTACGCCTCCTGCATCTGTCTTAATGTAATGCTTTTCATATATATATGATTACTTGTCAATAATGCATTGCCTATCCCTTCCTGAACCTTCGTGGTGATGGAATATGATTGCCTGGTTCGAACCATAATTCCTTTGTAAGGAATAAAGTCCTTTTCAGAACCTCTAATACCACGGATTCTGCCTCTTATTTTGACTGAGTTATTCTTACTAGACTTTACCGCATAAAAAATAGTACAGGTAATTTAAATATTTACCACACAACCGCAGGGATTCGCACCCACGAGGAGCGCTGCAATTACCCGGTAACTGGGAACCAGTGGAGTGTATTTATGACACCGGGAGCAGTGACCGCTGAAAGAAGCAGCAAGTGAAAAGGACACACCGCTCGGGAAGAAAGAACCGAGGTAAGAGTGTGTTGAAGAGAAAAGTGGCCACATTGTTTCACATCGGTGATATTTCAGCTTAGGGTCGGAACAGTAACTGTGCTAAAAATCCGCATCACAGGTTTCAACAGGAAAACACGCGGCCAAGTGAGCGCTTTAAAGTTACAGTAAAGTCCGATTTACAACCGCGCGAAGCCATTATTGTAAGCAATTGGGAAAAACAGACGGGCAGGCAGAAATGGAGAAACGAGAAGCCAAAAGGAATGAGATGTTGGGCTCGATGTTTGAAAAGGGCAATGCAGACAAAGACCCGGGAACATCGGGCATGACAGGAAAAACGGACAATAAAAGTAAAATACGTGTATGGGAGAAATTAAGCCGCAAAGAGATAAATAAATCCTGGGAGCTAATCACTTTGAAAAAGTATTTGGAAGTACAACGAATCCCTAGAGGGCTGAGAATAATGTTGATGCCAAATCATCAAGACGCATCAAATGAATTATTGCAGGAATGGGGGGATTTCGTTTTGAAATCATCGTTAGGCCTAATTGAAATATTGGTAAAGCACATAGAAATTGGCCTTATCAAAATAAAGGAACAACTGTGTGAAACAGAGAAGGAATTATCTTCACTAAAGATGACCACTGAAATGGTAAAGTTCAAGGAAGAGTTGGAAGTGCAAATCGATCAACATGAGGACTCAGTAAGAGAACGAAAACATTCCAAATTCATCAGGGATGCAAATGATTACGCTGAGGGGCGTATCTTTACTTTTTCTCGAAAGTTTGATGCAATGAAGGAACAAGCAACCTGGAACATCGCAACAAGCTTCTCAAGTAGTACCTCCTCCCTAATCTCTAATGAGCCCAGTGATGGGGAACAACAATCTGAAGCAAATAGGAACAAGTTATCTTTTTTAGGGGACATGCGCCTAATATTGTAACAGAGGCAATGGGAACAAAATCGACCCACATTCCAGCAACAAAGGGGAAGAGGAAGAGGACGGAAATGGTCACAAAGAAACCCAAAAGAAGGGGCAACAGAAGCAAGTGTTACCGTGGAAAAAATGGGAACAGAAACTAGGAGCATGCGCAGGAAGAACAAGTAAAGAACGAATTACAAGTAGTGAACCTATCCAAAAGATCCATTTCAGATACAGAGACTCTGCTACTAAAAAGGGGGATAAATTTTTGCCCCACAAGTAAAATGGACTTAGCACAAGTAAGAATCGATTTGTACCTATACATTCGTAAGATCAAACTGGCCAAATTTTTTGGAGAGAAAAAACATTATGGGAAAATTAAAACATCGGAAGAAAAAACAACTAGTGTACAAGTAAAGGATACTGAAGGCTTCTTGACACTATTAAATTTGGATGTAATGGAGGGAGAGGAAATCCCATTAAGTATGGCAGTTACACAAGGAGGAGCAGGTCTAAGCGGGATGAAATCGAAGTCCAAATTTTATCCTCAATTAACACCAGGAAACAAAATAGATCTGTTTCAAGAAGCGGTTATCCAAGACCTATACAAAATAAAGAGACCAGCATTTACCGACAATTTAACCAAGATGGAACGGGAAGCCCTACGGAACTTGACAATGGATGATCAGATTGAAATCAAAATGGCAGATAAGGGGGGAAACATAGTAATAATGGACAAAACAGCATATGTAGCGGAAGCACACCGCCAGCTAAGAAACACAAATTACTATGAAAAATTGAAAAAGAATCCCACCCTAGAAATAAAAGAAAAAGTTGATAACAGGCTTCAAGAATGGGCGGGACGGGAACTAATAAATGAAGATGAATGTAAATATCTAACAGTATCCCATCCAATCACAGCCACAATTTATTTCTTGCCAAAACTCCACAAGGATCACAAAAAACCACCGGGTAGACCTATCCTGTCAGCGAAAGGTTCATTGTTAGAACCAATGGCCAATTATATTGACTTCTTCTTAAACCCCTACGTAACCCAACTCAGCTCCTATATACAGGACACAACAGACCTGTTAAGACTACTGCAAAACACTCCCTGGCAGGACACATACCAACTAGTCACTATGGATGTTATATCCTTATATACAAA
This sequence comes from Triturus cristatus, assembly GCF_964204655.1. Taxonomy (NCBI): domain Eukaryota; kingdom Metazoa; phylum Chordata; class Amphibia; order Caudata; family Salamandridae; genus Triturus; species Triturus cristatus. The sequence goes on along the minus strand of NC_140585.1, from coordinate 60,404,143 downwards.
CATTGAAAATGACATGGGCCTTGAGGCATGTGACTACTTTTTGAAGGAACGTAACATCGAATACAGTGAACACAACAAAATGCTCCTTGATATGTTATCAATATGCTTGAACAAAAATATCTTTGTTTTCGGAGATGAGGTGTATCGCCAGAGCAATGGGACTGCAATGGGATTTTCTTTTAGTCCCAGTTATGCCTGTTTAGCGATGGGATATTGGGAGAAAGAGGTTGCATGGTGTGAAAGTAATGACAGAATGGTGAATAAGGTCGTCAGTTGGAAACGGTTCATTGATGACCTATTCATCATCTGGGATGGCACGGAAATGGAATTCAAGGAATACTTCGAGTTACTAAATAACAGCAAAACAAATATAAAGTTTACATATGAGATCAGTAATGAAAGAGTGGTATTCCTTGATACGGAAATATACATCAAAAATGGCCACATACAAACAACTTTACACAGAAAAAGTACAGCAACCAATGCCACCTTGGAAGCAATAAGCTTCCATCAAAAAACCCTAATCTCAAGTATCCCTTATGGGGAGTTCTTGAGAATTCGGCGAATATGCAGTGAAGAAGATGAATGGCGAATACACGGTCAAAATACAATGGAAAGATTCAAAAAAAGAAAATATAATACCAACATAGTAAAATAATGTTGGGAAACAGCAAACAGCAAAACGAGAGAGGATTGCCTATCCAGAAAATCAAAGAAAACAGAACCTGAGACCATCCGGTTAATAATGGATTATTCATTGGAAAGTAAACAAATAGTGAGCATCTTGAGAAAAAACTGGAAGATACTACAGTTGGATCCTACTGTGAAGGAAATAGTGGGAAAGCATCCGACGGTAACATACAGGAGAGCGAAGAATTTGAAGGACCATCTAATTCATAGCCATTTCAAAGGAAAAGAAAAGGAATCCACATGGCTGAAGACAAAAGGTTTCATAAAATGTCACATGTGTAAAGCCTGCCAAATTGCCCAACAGACAAAAAATATAAAGATGGCAAACAATAAGATCTGGGAGATTCGCCAATTAATAACGTGCAAAACGCAATATGTGATTTATGTGTTGGAATGTCCCTGCCCACTGAAGTATGTGGGGAGCACCATCTTTGAATTGAAAAAAAGAATATTGGAACACATAAGAGCCACAATACATAAGGATAAATCCAATGCGGTGGCAAAACATATGGAACAAGCCCATCAAGGAGACTGGAAAAAATTGAAATACTATGGAATTGAGACCATTCCAAGGAAAGAACGTGGGGGAGATCGAGAAAGGCAATTGCGACAGAAGGAGTCACGGTACATCTTAAAATTACGAACATTATATCCGCACGGCCTTAATCAGTCAGAAGAGCTCTACATACATCTATAAAAAAAGAAGAAATGAACATGAAAACTGTAAAATGTAAGAAAATGCAGTCAAGGGATGAAAACATCGAAGAACAAATCGAAAAAATGGTAACTAATGATCCAAAAGGACTCATCACTTATAAGATTAAACTCCACCAGAGGAGGTAAAGAGAAAAGATAAGCGTTCATGAAGAATAATGTCGACTGGACTTTTCTTACCAAAAACAAAACATTAGAGTGTAAATAAATAAGAAGGACAGACATAACATTAAGAAACAATGGGTTTCAAAACTACATTCTCCAGAATGCAAAGGGGTGTTTGAAAACCGCCAGGAAATGATGTAATTTCAATTGAACTTAAAGAGGGCGGGATCAAACAAACAGTTGATCGTGAGCAAGGTATCAGGAATACCGAAACGCGTAGATCAGCTATTGCCTGTACCCCATGCAGTGAATTTATAAAGAAAATAAAGCGGACAAAAGGTTGTAAAGAGTGCATCCCGTTTTCTTTCCGGCTGGAAGGATTTTTGGTGGATATATATATATATATATATATATATATATATATAATAAATTAATAAAATATTTTTCATCTTTTTAAAATACATTTAACACTACAATAACTTAAACAGTAGATAAAGTATCAGATAGCCGAGGGGGTAAAATTTCCATTCCCCGTCCAGAAAGTGCAACAGTAGGGACAATATTGGATAGTGGAATAAATAAAATTACTATTCCTACACTAAAAAATGGAACGGTAGTGAAAGTTTTGGATAACAAAGGTTTAAAGTTTACTATTCCTACACAACAGAGTGCAAGAGTAGGGAAAGTATTCGATAGCGGAAGGCAATAATTTACTATTCCCACTCCAGTAAGTACAACAGTAGGGAAAGTGTTGGATAGCGAAGGGTTACAAATTACTATTCCCGGGCGTGGCTTGGCAGGCCATCATGGCGGATGCTGCTTAAGTAAGCTCCGTCCACCCACGCCGAAAATCCTACCTACATCCTTCTAAATCCTGCCCTGGAACGACTGTTAGTGATCCGTTGATCGCCACATAACAGTGGGAGTGCAGTGCTGTCGCTGAATTGGGGGCTGGAGAAGTCATCGCCGTGAGCGCCCCGAGGTTCTCGAGGGGCGCCATTGCAGGTCGCGCGGGGACGGCTGTTGTGGCGCTGTGGAGCGGACATCGCGGGACCTGGGCCTCGTGCCCCCCCCGGCGGCTGCACTGAGGAGGAGCGCTGCGGCTGGTGAGACTTTGCCGCTGGTCCGCCCCCCCTCCCCCTCGCGTCCGCCATTGTGTTGGTGCGGTGTCCGGGGAGCTACGGAGCCTCAGCAGGGGGATTGCCCTGGTCCGGGCCAACGCTTGCGAAGCCTGAACGGTGACCGCTGGGAGAGTGGTGCCTGGTGCCCTTGCGGAGCTGCGCACCGAAGGAGCCGTGCGGAGAGGTGCGTGGATCGTAGCCTCATCCTCTGTCAGGTGGCCGTCATCCTTTCCGTGCTGTCGGGGCGGTGCTGTGGGCCCATCAGCGCTGCCAGGCCTTCCTTCCAGGGATCGAGGTGCTCTTGAGGCCTCTGGACGGGGCGGACTATGTGGAAATTGACTAGACACCTGGGGTGAGTGTCGCAGGCTGGCATCCCCCCTCTCCTGGTGCCAGAGACTGGGAGGTGGTGGCGGCGTCGTGCAGTGGTGCCTGGTGTCGATCCTCCACTTCTCTACGGCGATTGCTGCTGCTGTATCCCGATTTGGCTGGCTGGATCCCTGGGGGCCATACCTCGTGTTGCTGGGGGCAGGTCCACCTGGGCCTTTGCTCTTGGCCAACGCCTTCTGGGTTCGCTGGTGCGCTGCCCTGGGAGGCGGCGGGGGACACGTCGGAGCGAAGAGGTGCCGTGAGCGGCCGTTGCCGCTGCCCCCCTTTCCGGTGCCCCGCTGGGTGATCGTCCCTGGGCTCAGGGAATCTACGGGGAGATTCGGTGGTGCGGCCAGATCCATTCTGCACGCCTGGTGCTCCCGCTGTGTCTGTAACATTCAGGCCTCTGCCATCTGAGACGATCTCCCCCCCTTACTCCCTAACTATTAAGACGGTCTTTCGTCCTCATGGGCAAGGGTGGGCCGAGTGGGGCCGGCCCCAAACAGGGCACCATGGACCAGTACGCCACGGCGCCGGGTGGTGCGGCCGGCGGTGGTGTGAGCGGCGCGGCCCCTGACAATGCGGCCCTCTTGGCAGCGATCAACGGTGCCAGGGACACGCTTGACGCCAAGATTGGTGCAGTGGGGTCGGAAGTTTCTTTTCTGCTGCAAGACCTCCTCAAAGCAGTGGACCGGATAACTGAGGCCGAAACAAGAGTGTCCACAGTGGAAGATTCGGTGACCTCCCTTCAAAAGAAGGTAAACAAGCTATCCGTAGTCACACAGTAACTGGCTTCTAGGGTAGAGGATGCGGAGGGGCGCGCACAACGGAATAACCTGCTCTTCGTGGGCCTGGCTGAGGGTTGGGAAGGGGCGTCCATGACAAACTTTATTACCACGTGGCTCAAAGACATCCTGCCTAAAGATCTCTTATCCTCCGCCTTCGTGGTTGAAAGGGCGCATAGGGCCCTGACATGGAGACCCCCCCCAGGCGAGGCCCCAAGGTCAGTTATCGCCAAAATCATGAATTACGCGGACCAAGATGCTATTTTGAGATTCGCCAGGACGCAAAAGGACTGCTTTATACACGATTCCCGCTCCATTTTAATATTTCCAGACTACACACGCTTGATCCAGCAACAGCGTCAATCCTTCATGGCTGCGAAGCGCAGACTTCGAGAACTAAATGTTCAATACATGTTACTATATCCAGCTCAGATGCGAGTGATATATAACTCCAAGTCATACTTTTTCGATACCCCGACGCGGTTTTCGCATGGTCGGATGAGCGCCCTCAGCTCCGTGCGGACTCTCCACCAGCTGTAGACTCAGACTCCTCCCGCAGCTCTTGCACTCAGAGGCCACGTCGCAACAAGTCCCAGAAGCGTCGGGGGCCCGGCTCGAAGGGGGTGTCACCGAGCCCCGAGCGACAGCCGTGAAGTCCCCAGACTGCTCTGTATCTCATGAGGCGATTTAAATGACATTCGGCAAATGTTATATTGTAATGTCTTTCCCAGGGCGGGCGTGGGGTTTGACCACGGGCGGTCGGGCCACGGACGCCGTACAGTTCTTGATCTTATAGGTTCATAGGGTGGGGGGGTTCCCTTGGTGTGAATTCTGTGGGCTCCCCGTTGGGGGTCCGCTACTGTTTATACCGCGACAGATGCTCCTTGTTTTTGGTAGTGCCGGCTGGGGGGATATCCGTGCGGATGTGTTGTTGGTGTTTTTTGTTTCTTTTGGTTTGTTCTATATGTAGGCAATGGTGTGTCTTTTCAGCAGCTCTGCTAGCCCTACTCAGCCGATATTGCAACCCCCATGACACCCGGTGCTGACAGCTCCCTCGGGGACCTTATGGTGGTATCATGGAACGTCTGGGGGCTATTGAACAAGGTGAAACGAGGAGCCATACTGCGACAGGTAAAAAGGTATGGGGCGGACGTCCTGCTTTTACAAGAAACCCATCTAATGGGTACGAAGGCCCCGTGCCTAGCTCGCTTTGGGTTTTGCCACGTTTACCATGCAGGGTTCACAAGAGGCTCTAGGGGGGTGGCGATACTCGTACATCGTAGAGTCCCGTTTGAGTACCATGCACATAGGGCGGACCCTGGAGGCAGATTTCTCTTCGTCACAGGCACGATCTGTGGTGAACAGATAACGATTGGTAGCGTTTATGCCCCTCCCCCACTAAGAGCCACCTTTATCGAAAAGTTACTTGGGGTATGGGGCTCACTTCCGACTGGGTTGACACTGTTGGGTGGGGACTGGAACGATACAATGGGGCCACAGGACCGCCAGCGAGTAGGTGACGCCCCTCAATCATCGGGTCCAACCAAACTATATACCCTGGCATCCGCAATGAACTGGGCAGACATATGGCGCGAGTTCCACCCTTCGGAGCGTGACTACACATATTTGTCGATGGTCCATGGGTCCCAGTCCCGCTTGGATTATGTTTTCATCCCCCGGGTTTATCTTCATAGATTCTCTCAGGTACGGCATCAACCCCGGGGTCTGTCCGATCATTCTCCGGTCTCAATGCAATTCCATATGGCCTCCCGCAGGCCCCCATTCCGCTGGAAGATGTCCCCATGGTACCTCCGCAATCCGGCTTATCGTGATATGCTTCATACGGCGATTGCTACCTACCTAGCGGAGAACAGCCCTTCAGCTCCCTCGAATATTGTGCTCTGGGAGGCGCTCAAGCCCACTGTCCGTGGATACGAAATTAGCTATCATGCGCAAGAGAAACGTACACGTCGTGCGCAGCTCGTCGCCCTTGAAATGCGTCAGGCGGACTTGTCTTCCCAACTCAGTGCCAATCCTTGCCCCATTATTCAACGCAATTTAGTCCTCGCTCAGCAGGAATTGTGCCAGTATTTGCTTAGCGAAGCCAAAGAGATATGGGAGGCTTTGCAACATCGGATATATCAGTGGGGGGGACAAGTCCAGTACAATGCTGCATAGATTGTGCTGGGCGAACAGTGCCCCGGCCGTCACGCCGGTTATCAGAGGTCTGGACGGGTACCTGCATGCATCGCCTGTGGATGTAGCAGAAGAATTTGCAAAGTACTTTACGTCACTCTATGCCCGGAAGGAGCAGATTTCGGCGGAACTCATAGCGGAGTTCCTTGTGGATATCCCTCCTCCTAAGCTCTCGGACACCGTCCGGGAGCGCCTGGAGCTTCCCATTACATTACATTAGAGGAATTAACCGGCGCCCTTGGTGCGATCCAGCTAGGCCGAGCCCCGGGTCCCAATGGGTTCCCCATGGAATTTCTTAGATCCCATATGCCTCTCTTGGGACCACATCTGCTGGCGGCCATTGCTGACTCGTCGGACAAGGCATGGCTACCTAGAGACTGGCGGCACGCGGAAATCGTGCTTTTTCCCAAAACAGGCCGTCCCCCCGAAGATCCTTCTTCATATCGGCGCATTTTGCTGATCAATTTCGCACCTAAACTGCAAGGGAAAGTTTTGGCGGACCGCCTTCGGGGGTTTATTACCGATTTGATTCACCCCGACCAGTCGGGCTTCATGCCGCGGAGGGCTATTAGGCATAACATCAGAAGAGTTCATAATGCTATGGCGGCCGCACCCACGTTAGGCCGTCCAGCTGCCCTATTGCTAGCCGATATTGATAAAGCATTCGACTCGCTGAGCTGGGTTTACCTTTTCCAGCTGCTCGAAGCAATCAACTTTGGACCTCGGTTCCTGTCATATGTACATCTACTATACACCGACCTGACGGCATCGGTTCGAATCGCAGGACATCGCTCTCGCCCATTCCCGATACAGAGGGGTACACGTCAGGGATACCCACTGTCTCCTCTGCTGTTCGCTCTGGCGATCGAGCCACTGGCGGCCTGGTCAGGAGGGACCCAGTTCTCAGGGGATTCGAGTGGTCCTGCTCACGATCGATCGGATTGCGTTGTATGCCGACGACGTTCTTTTCTTCATGACGGACCCGTGGTTTTCGGGCCCTCGTATATTGGAGATCCTCAGGGTGTTTGATGGTCCCACCGGCCTCCACGGCAATCCAGCGAAATCTATCCTGTTCCCAGTATATGGACATCAAGGCCGTGAATCGTGGGCAGTACAATTATCCCGGGCCTCAGAGGGTTTTAAATACTTAGGGATTTTTATCTCCCCGAGCCCCAAGATCTCATGGGCTCATAACATCACCCCTCTGTTGGCCAGCCTTAAAAATGAAACGATGGTATGGTCCGCTCCTCCATTATCCCTATATGGGCGCTCAGCCATTTTTAAAATGGTTTCTCTGCCTCGGATCCTATACCGCCTCCAGGTGAACGCCATACAAAATAATTTCCTATGGGGAGGGGGAGCTGTTCGCGTGACGCTCCGCACTTGCATTCAGTCTACGTATTGAGGGGGGATTGCGGCTGCAGACATTTACTCATACTACGTCGCATCACACATCCTTGTAATCAACGAACTTTGGTATAATTCTCCCACTGATCCGGCCTATGCTATCGAATAGGCCGCAATGGAGCGGGTCCCCCTGCTCCATTTACTCTACAGCTACACAAAACTAGATCATTTACCGCCTGCTAGCAGACAAGCTGTCCAGCTATGGAGGGCCAAGACCAGACAAATGGGTTGGAAGGGGCGTCTTACTGGATAGACTCCCTTGTGGCAGGGCACGTACCTGAGATCTGCTGACACGTTGAGAGGGTTCCGGGGTTGGGACCTAGTGGGGATCTCTACCCTGGGCGATGTTATGAAGGGCTCGACCTTGAAATCTTTCCAGCAACTACAGACCGACTTTCGCCTCCACAAGCCGCAATTTTATACATTTTTACAGCTCCGACACGCACTCTCACCCCAGATCCGCAATCTGGAGGCCCTCCCTGACTTTTCACCCCTTGAGGGTCGCCTGTTGATGGGGGGCCTCGGAATGCACAAAATCAGGCAAATATACCGAACGTTGACGACGCACACCCCCACCACCCTAGCCAATACCCGGCTAGCCTGGACTGCAGACATTCCCGAATTGACGGATGACGATTGGGCGGAGGCGATCGCCAGTCCACGGGGCGCAGCTGTTTCCACCCGGTTCAGACTCATCCAATTCAAATACTTACACAGAGTCTACTACACGAGGGTGCGACTGTGGCGAATGGGGGTCATTCAGTCCCCTGAGTGCCTGCCGTGTGGTAGAGAGGAAGGTTCCTTCTTCCATACAGTTTGGGCTTGCATAGCCCTACAGCCCTTCTGGAACAGAGTCAGGACGTGTCTTAATGAGTTGCTGGGGTGGATGCTTCCACTGGACCCACGGCTGTTCTTGTTACATTCCACTGACGACATAGGGGGAATAGATATAAACAGCACCTACTGTTCCTCGCCCTTATCATAGCAAAGCGCGACATAGCTCAGGGATGGAAGGCATCCTCTCCCCTGATTATAAGCAAATGGAAGTCTGAATTGGATAAGTGTATGGGTGCGGAGATGGCTGTATTTGAGGCTAGGGGCTGCCCAAGGAAACATCACAAAGTATGGGCGTGATGGGCAGCTTACCGCGGAATTGATTTGCCCCCTGTCCCTGAGGATGACCCCTGAGTTGCCCTCCCAGCTCTTCGGCATGCGTCCCTTAGGGTGGTAATGATGGCGGTTTTATTATTTTACTGGGTTGTCTGCTGTGAATCTGCTGAATCATGTATTCTCATTTTGTCACTGGTCCATTGTCTGCACAATGTTTACATTATTGTTTTACCTGCATGTTCTGCAAGGTTTGTTTCTTCACATAGAAATGGTTATCGATGCACACATTGTTCAACTGCTTCACTGTACCATTGAAGGGCCGTTTTCCTGTGTATCGAAATATAACCAAATAAAAATTTGTTTTAAAAAATAAAAAAAAAATACTATTCCCACTCCAGTCAGTGCAACAGTAGGGAAAGTGTTGGATAGCAGAGGAGTAAAAATTCCTATTCCTATTCAGCAGAGTGCAAGAGTAGGGAAAGTGTTAGATAGCGGAGGGGAATAATTTACGATTTCCACTCCAGTGAGTGCAACAGTAGGGAAAGTATTGGATAGCGGAGGTGTAAAAATTACTATTCCCACTCCACTGAGTGCAACACTAGGGAAAGTGTTGGATAGCAGAGGGTTCAAATTAAAATTTCCAAAACATTAAATAAATAAAAAAATAGCACCTACCTTGCAGAAATTATTAATTACAAACAAAACTATATATAAATATTACTGAATTCCAAAACATACAAAAATAATTAAATATTTAAAATTATTAAAAATTAAGGGGTCTATTAGGATGGCAGACGGATGGCCGTCGCCGGGCCGGCAGTGGACATCCGCTCGTGATCGCAACCCTGAAAACCGCCGGTCCCATTAGCATGGCGGTGACAACCGCGGCAGTGAGAATCTCCGCCCGCCACTTTTCCGCTGGTACCAGTGCGCACGCATGCCTAGTGGGCGGAACTGGACCGCTACAATGATGCCGGTGCATGGCCAGGCTCCGCCGGCATGATTATGATGCCGGCAGTAGCCAGCCTTTCTGCGGCGGTGGAACCGCCATGGAAAGGCATGCGGAGAATGTCTCCGGGGGCCCAATGTGTTGGGGGGGGTGTGTGGGTGCACTGGGGGGTACCATCATGTCCCTGTACCAGGTGGCAGGCACTCTGCAGTGCCTGCCACACAGTGCAGTGACATACATGAAATGCTCCTTTTCACACTGCGGCGGTGCTCCTGGCAGCAGCAACCGCTGCAATGTTAATCGCCAGAATCCGGCAGCCGCAGTCGGATTTCGATTGCGGAGCATCCTAATTGGACCGGCGGTTATGCCGCGGTCCTTAAGGGCATTCTTTTTCCTCTACCATGGCTGTAGGGGAGAATGTCTGACCGCCATCCTAATAGGCCCCAAAATATATGTACATTATTTTATAAAAATTTAAAAACATTTTACAAACAACGTAACTATCTTTAAAATAAAATTATTATTTTCAAAAACATATTTATTAATAATTTTGAATTAAATTACTTCACACCATATTCCCCTATAAACGCACAAACAACTCATACAAATGTTTACAGATTTAACGTATTTACCATTTACATAATTATAATTTTCAAACAATGAATAATTAAATAATATTAAATAAATTACCACAAACACTATAAATAGAAATATAAAATAAATAGTAATAAATAAAAAATATTAATTACTTTATTTTAATTAAATTACTTCCCACCCTATTCCTATATAAACATACAACCCACTTCTTAGCAAACACTATTAACATAATTATCAATGTAATAATTATAACGAATGAATAACCCATTAATAATTAATTATTAATAAATTATTCAAAAATACTAATACATAAACATTAATAATTACTTTACTATAATTAAATTACTTCCCTCCCTATTCCCCTATAAACCCACAACCCACTAATAAAAACAAATAAATAATATAATTATCAATAATCAATTAATAAAAATTAATACCCATAAGTACAAATTAAAAAACTTCTTTATTATAATTAAATTACTTCCCACCCTATTCCCTTATAAACCCAAAACCTGCTCCTAAAAAAAATAACACAATTAATAAAAGTTTTATTAATTGATTGATAATAATTAATTACCAATTAATAATTTATTACTAATAAATTAATTATAAATTAATTATAAATCCTAATAAATATATAAGAAAATTACTTTATTATAATTAAATTACTTCCCACCCTATTCCCCTATAAACCCACAACCCGCTACAGAGCTAACATACACAACAATTAATTACCATACATTTATTATTGCTAAATATTCAACACCTACATTTAAAAAATCGCTATACTTATACAAAAAAATTACATCACATACTTTTAACAACAACTCACCGTGGACTCCTGGGCCTGTGGTGCAATGAACACCACCCCTGCGTGATTCATGGTCATGTTCCACTGTGCACACACTGATGGAGACAGCACTCACGTTAACACAATATCTGAAGGGGGAGAGGTGACATCCCTACTGTGACCTCCCCAATTTAAGAATGCAACACACACAAAGGAGTGGGAAAGTGGATAAGAAAAGGTGGCACGTGCTCAGTGAGAAAAAACTGCCCTCACAAAATTGTTACTTGCTTCTTCATTGGGCTTGTTTACTAACACCCCTGCACAGACCAATGCATGCGGTACAGCAAACAATACAAACAATACAAATTTGGGATCACCGAAGAAAAGTGCAGCTAGTGAAAGTTAAAACTAGCTTGGATGTGTACCCACTCGAAACTTTATTCCTGGGTCATCTGGCTAGTTTTTAAAACGTGAAGGATGGTGGTGACAGGAGAAGATTAAGATTCCTTCACCCCTCCTTACTGCCAAGGAGTCAACATGTTTCTGCCGTTTAAATCATGACCACAGTGTCGGGTCACACCAGCATTCATCAGGACTCTCCGGATCCCAAATTGTAGTACCCTCTGATCCTAGCTTAGGTATCTTTGGAATGCATTCCTTCCAACATGGGGTTCCCTATTTCACGCGAACTTCGGGGTCTGTGGGAAAAGCACAAGGAGGGGAGAGAATTTTTACTAGATTGCCATTTGATCCTCCACAAAGTATCAGGGAGTGGAAAATCCAAACTCCTGGGTGCTTCTTCCCTCTTTGCACCTCATCCACGCACCACCTCAAAGCTCACAGTACCCTATTGGTATAATATTTCAAGCATCGCATCCAAATCGGACTAAACATTTATCATGGAACAGTGTCCACCCCACATAACACTCAGGAAAACGCTTTTACCATCACCAAAATCCATTTCAATCAAATGCGCCCACTAATGCTGTGCAAGAAAATCTCACTCACCGAGTTTCACCAAGCGAATCGCTAGAATTAGCGAGGGGTTGAGAGGGACATTCTGTAGTCAGACTCTATAAAGAGATAAAACATATACATAATGCTGTTATAAATAGGCATGATTATTTGATTTGTATAAATGGGGAAAATCAATAAATCTGGAAGCAACTCATAGTGCCATTTCAAACAGTCGTAGGGGTCATGACCATTGAAAGAATGCCTGGATTAGAGTAGAAATGCACCAGTTCACGATATAAATGTGTATACCACCACACATAGTCAAAATTGAAGCAAGCGATCACTTCTATACTTTGTCGGTGTAACTGCCCACCCAGTATAAATGTGGAAAATCAATCAATTCAGAAGCAACTCATGGTGTCATTTCACACAGTCGTAAGGGTCATGACCGCTGAAAGAATGCCTGGATTACAGTGGAAATGCTCCAGTTGACGATATACATGCATACACCACCACACATAGTCATAATTAAAGTAAGCGATCACGTATTTACTTTGTCGGTGTAACTGGACACCCAGTTCCGTAATCTATGTCCACATCTTGTAGATGTTCCGTCCCACGGAACCCCACCCCTAGCTCCTTACTTCGTCAAGGTAGGTACACTTCCTGGACATTCTCCAACTCTCGCTGTGTAGGTGGCGAGTTGCTGTCCTCCTCCTACCCTAAGACGGTCCGGTCAAGTCGGGGACGTAGAAGTCACATGATCTCGACGTCTATGGCCTCATGCGTCCGATCTTCAGATATATCCTATGATTTTTTTACAGGTTATTGGAAAGATAACTTTATTGAATGCTTGTATATTTCTCAAGGTTGCATGGTGATATAAACATATATGCCCCCAGCGCGTTGTAGAGAAATTATGATCGGCTTGAAACGTGAATGTAATATTCAGATTTCCTTCGGGAGGAAAGTTTTACGACCCGCGCAGTTGGATGCAACGTGTGTGAATTACAACCCACCCGTATGGAACAAAAGCCGCACAACCGAGCCATTCAGAAATCATTGATTCACCCGTATACTGACCAGGAATCGTACCGACCGACAGGCATCAGGAATGGACACGACCGAAACGTACCTGTGCTGCACGACCCGCGTAGTACGATGCAATACGTGTGAAACGAGACCAACTCGCACGGAGTACGATCCGGAAGACTGAGACATACAGAAAACAGTGACTAGCAAATAATAGACCCATTTGCGTCCGACGCGTACGCCAACGTAGAAACACAGCAGAATGTCAGTGTGACAGATCCCGTGCGAGCCACTGGCAGCGTCCGACCCGGACAAAACCAAAGGAAATAAGGTAAAAAAGGAGCAAAAAAGCAATGACAAAGCCAATAAATGAAAACAAAAAAAAAATAAAGAAACAAAGACACACCCTAAACTCCACCTACATAAAGGCCGGAAATCACTACCATGATCCTTTACAGACATAGGACAGCAGACAACACCACCACACTGCAGAGACACACCACAACTCACACACCACACAACAACCTCACCATTTGCACCACTCAAAAACTAAATCACATATTCACTGACAAACTCACACCCACCACACTCACTCACACCCTCACACACATATCAATCCCCACAACCACCCAGCACCATGCTTCCCAAGAAGAATCCAAAGTTCACAGATAGTGAGTTGGAAGTCATGATTAACGAAATACTCAGAGTAGAGCCAAAGTTGTTTGACACAATGGTCCAACAGACACCCATGTCAAAGAAAACAAAGATGTGGAACAGGATTGTCAACAAGGCTAATGCACAAGCACCCTGTCTGCGCACAAAGTACGATATACAGAACAGGTAGTATGATGTGCGCAGGATGGTCAAGAAGCTCATCGACAGGGAGCACACCTTGAGCAAGCAGACTGGCGGCGGCCCTCCTGCAAAACCAACGCACTTCAGGTCCTGGGAGGAGAAGTTGCGGGCCATCCTACCACCGGAGAGCATCCATGGATTAACAGGAATACCAGAGCCTGGTGAGTACACACCCAATATACTCAATATCGTGCGACAATACACATATATCACTGTCAAGGGGACTGTGAAACCAAGTACTGCCAGCAAAGCCATAGCAACAGAAAGGCAAGTATCCTGTAACGTGCATGCCAGTTACACAAACACAATACCTGCCATCCCACAGTAATATGGAAGTACGTCATAACATGTGCAAACCTAATAAGAAATACGAAATACTGCAAGGCATTACCATAAATCACCAACAAACACTGTCATCGATTTTGCCACCACTGTCACACTACCTCACAGGGAAACTGAGTCAATCAATCAATCAATCAATCAAAAGACCTTTATTCGAATTTCATAAAATTCATAAAAGTACATATAAAAATAGTTCATTATTACAATCTTTCAATACAGTTTCATAAAATTTAAAAAAAACGATACAGCAACGAATCAGGGATTTTCCATCATTTTACGTACACGTGTGATAAGTCTTAAGAAAGTGCTGGTGCGGAAAATTAATTCATCTGTCTCCAGAGAAAGTAACATTGAACGGGACTCCTCCAGAGAGAGTGGTCTCTGCTTTCTAAAATATGGTGTTAAAAACCAATTTATATATTTTAGATAAAATTTACAGAAGAATAGGAAATGCAACTCATTCTGTGTGCTAATACCGTCGCACGGGCAAAGACTATACTCTGTCGAACGATGGTAACCCAGAGGGAAACCCAGTAAAAATTTTACAGAGCCAGCCCTTAAACGGAATAGCAAAGACCTCTCCCAGTTAGACATGGGTAGGGTAAGATAAAGTGGGAATGGTTGCAGGCACATGTCGTTCTCCATGTATCTTACTACAGTGGGTTTTGATATTTCCCTTTCCATTCTTTCAGTATCGAAAAGTGCATAAAGTGCTTGTTTAACCTCTGCCTTATCTTTGGGTTCAATTCCTAGTGGGTCAGAAAAGAGGTCGCCTCTATTTACGGCGCTTAATATTTTTTGAACTCCGGCTAGCCAAGGAATCAATAGGCCATGATCACATTTAAGGCAATCTTTGATTATATCTTGAGTTAGAGTGGCTGCATTGTTCCGCCAGATTCTCAGCCAAAATAGAGCTGGTCTGGATCTAATGAAATCACAGATATAGGGAAGATTTAGCTCTTTGTGGCAGATGAATTCGGAGGATGAGATTGGGGCACCCAGTAATTTCCTACAGAAACGGCTCTCTTCACGTTGAATACCAGGATTTTTTCCCAAACCCCAAACTTCGGCCCCGTAAGTTGCGGCAGGAATGCACTGTAATCTAAAAAATTTTAAAATAGCACTAGTAGCTCCTAGTTTCTTTGGGCGTGGGTGACTCAATATTGAGTTGGTGGCTTTCGAGAACTTGCTCATGGCGTGGGCAAAATGCCCACTCCATGAGCCGTTCGCAGCGAAAACCACCCCTAGGTATGTAAAGGAATTTACAGAGTCTAATTTATTAGGACCAATACGTATGGTGTTAAGTTTCCGTTTCCCAGGCCCACATGACATTATAAAAGACTTTTTAAAATTTACACGCAGATCTAAACCCTCCATATGGTGGACAAAATTATCCACAAGCAGACGGAGGGCATTTGGGGTGCGGCCCATAAGGACCGCATCATCTGCGTATAATAAAACTGGTAAAGGAAGCCCCTGAATAATTGGCACATCTTTAGTTGCTAATTTTAATGCTTTGGCTATCCCGTTGATATAGATGATAAACAGCAGGGGTGCGTTTTAGCACCCCTGTCTAACCCCCCTACCAATCTTTATGGGTCCAGATACTTCACCACCCGACCCAATCCTAACTTGTGCTTTGAGGTCTGTATGAAGATGCGCTAAAAAGTGTACGAGAGCCTCATCCAAGCCGTAGTTAAGTAGCATAGTCCATAATTTCGATCTATTAACTAGGTCGAAGGCTGAAGAGAGATCCATAAAAGCAAGGTAAATAGGAGATGATCGAGCAACGTTATACTTATCAATTATCAATTTTAAATTCAAACACTGCTTGACCGTACCTACCCTGCTCCTGAATCCCATCTGACACGGGTCCAGCAGATCTGAGTCTTCTATCCACTCTAACACCCTATTGTAAATAACTCGCCCAAGTATTTTTAAGGTGTTATCCAAGAGCGAGATTGGGCGATAGTTGGCTGGGTCTGATCTGTCACCTTTTTTGTATATTGGGACAATAATGCTAGAAGACCACGTCTTGGGGATAGGTGCTTTTGACAGGCTATTGAAAACATTGTGGAGGATCGGTGCCCATAAGTCCGGACTGTGTTTTATGATGTCTATAGGGAATCCATCTGGGCCGGGAGCCTTGTTACCAAGGCTCTCTTTAATGGCTACTTCTACCTCAAAAAGATCGATATATGGATTCTGCAACTGTCCCAGATCTGGAATAGTTAACTCCTCAGTGGGGGCAGCGTATATTTTGGAGAAGTGAGCCTCCCAAATGCTGCTAGTTATATTACAACTGGTTGGAGATAGGTGTTTGCCCATATCACGCGTTTTCCTAACGGCGGCCCAGAATGGGCAGCTACTCTTTAGGTTGGCGCTGACAACCAGTGATTCCCACTGTTTCGTTAGTAGGGAAGCCTTCCTTTCAGCTATTTTTTGTTTATAATGTTTTCTAGCTGTCTGTACCTCTGCAGGGTTCCTTGGCTTAGTCGCTAATGCCCTACGTAATCCCCTGTTTGCAATTGAGCAGGCGGAGTCAAACCATCTTGGGTCTTTCGTTTTAGTAGATGGAGGAACTGACAAGACGGTCTTGAATGTTTCACATAATTTACAAAAATCAGTGATTATCCTATGACAGTTCCCATCGAATAATAAACAAGAGTCAATTAATTCTTGGTGATCATTTTTTACACTGTCAAGTATAGCTGCACAGTTGATTCCCCTCCATTTTAAGCGGAGACCACCACAAAATAATGTAATATCCCTTGCTCCGTTTAGGTTAGCATATACCGGGCTTGGACCCAGGTGTAAGGTAACTGAGAGGGGATTATAATCTCCAAATGTTGACTCCACCACTTCAGAATCTATAACACAGTTGGTTAGGTAAGGGGATGTGAAGATGAAATCAATGGTAGAACGGGAATCCCTCCCTCTAAACGTAGGGGCGCAGGCCATCCCCGGGGTTTGACTTACTTCCATAACATTACTTAAAATATGTTCATTTAATATCTTAGCTAATTCAATACCCCTTCGTTCTGCTTGATCCAAAAGGGTATTATCCTTGTGCCAGTACTTCCTTAAAATTTTTGCGTTAAAATCTCCCCCAATGAGGACCCCTGACTTATCTTCTAGACCTATAATGGATTCAAGGTGTACTAAAGTGTTGGAAAGTGCTGTATAGTTCTTGTTCGGTACAGAATAAAAATCATTATTGTAAAAATTAATTAAATAGAGTTTAGTCTTTCGATTATATTCAATGACCTGGATATTTGGATTCCCTTCAGATAAATCCTTGAATGTGCCTCCCGCCAGTATCCTGATACCAATAAAAAGTCCTCCCACTGCACGGCCAAAAGCAGGTTTTGAGGCGTGCACACTGAAACAATGGTAACCTTCTAGGTGCACATTCCCTACAGCCCAAGTTTCTTGAAACATGATAATGTCTTTACCATTCAATAGCTGGACCCATCGGGGGTCAGACAACCTTGAGTCTAGTCCTGCGACGTTCCAGCTGAAGATGGACAGGTTTGAACCACTAGGGATGCCTGGGAACTTATCCCTTACACTCTGCTTGGGATTAGTTGGCAAAGTTGTTATGTCCACACAAGTAACTGGTGATGGGGCAATGACAACTTTTGTGATCTTTAGTCGGGTTGTATTAGTTTCTATGGGATCTGAAAGTACCCCAATTGTGTCAATTACCTCTGCACATTCAATATTACGTGTGCTGTTCCTCAGTCAGTCCAGTTCTTCTAAGTTTGAGAAAGCGTGTTCAAACCTATTATAGGTAGGAACATTATACATATATCTCGTCTCGTTCTGGGCAGTATTAAAGTTTAAATTAGTCCCTGCATGAGGCCTCTCCCTTGGGATATACTGGGGCGCAATAGGGTAGGATGAATATGGCATCGGGTGTACCAATGGTGTGAATGCATTACCTAATGGGGGGCCATTCCTAAAGTCGGCATATTGATCCTGCTGGTGCCTTCGGCTATTGATTCTGTTATAGGGATTCATATCCTGTCTATATCCCCAGGAATTAATCTCGAAGTTATGGCCGTGGCCTTTCAAGTGCCTATAGAAGTACCCAAGAGGAAGAAGGGTAGTATTATATTCCCATTGTGAGGGTTGTGGGGCTTTTGCTAGTGTGCATTGCGCCCATTGCGGGGACCTGAAGTTTATAATTATACAGTCCCCCTCAAACTTTTTTCTCAACGGGCCCACCCACTCCACTCTTTGGGTATGAATAATCTCCCCAGCACCCTCCATTGGGAAATCACAATTTTTGGATAGCCAGTGGAGGGTTCTGTTTTTAAGATTGGTAAAATTTTCCTCTTGGTCTTTCCTTAGTTTGGGCACATTAGATAAAACCAAGACATAAGGTCCGCACTCTGAGGGTAGGTTAATACGAGCCGGGATCTGTCTCATGATAGGTGGGATAGGCTGATCCAATTTAGCTGGGGGCGTAAAGGGGGAGTTACAGGCATCAATATTGTCTTGTCTGGGTTGTGGCTTATTACTTTTGGAAACATTTTTATCCATACCTGCGGGGGTATCAACCCTGGTAGGTTTAGATTGAGATGCCGATCTAGCAGGATGATCCGTATTGGGTGGGTTTTTACTTGTACTTGGTTTTGGGGGTAACAAGAGGTCATTAATATGTCCCTTGTTATTCATATTAGTTACCCTTAGTTGTGGTTTATCTACAATGGTTACCCCCAAACTATGCGTAGTTGTTTGGTTAGGCCCAACACCCAATTTTGTAACTTGATCACTTAATTCCTTCAATCTCTTTTCAATGTTCAGGGCTTGTAAATGTATTGGCCCCAAAAGAGTGGTTATCAATGTCTCCAGTCTTCCCCCAAAATCCCTCATTCTCTGTCACGGTGTTAATTTCTATAACGGAGGAGTCCAGTGCGCCAAATTGGTTTCCCCCCTTGTCTTTATTTGGCTCTACAGGTGCAGCAGTCCATCATGATAATTTTTGGCAGTCCTTGTATTTATCAAATATAGGCTCATTATGCTTCCGTTTGCTCTTCGCTTTTTGCCTTTTAGCTTTCTGGCCCCTAGTTTGCATAGATACGCCAATACTTTGATCCTCATCTATAGCCAGTATATCAGAGTCAGGGCATAGACCTGCTGTGTGTATCTGGTCATTGCCTAGGGGTTCCAAGAAAGTGGGGTCCCTATTTGTGCTTGGCTCTATCAAGGTAGGGGTCGATGACAGCCTGGTATCCGTTGAAAAATGACCACAAGAGGCAGTATCTCCATTAGTGCAGTTCTTATTAGTACCTGCACCCGGGAGCCCCGCATAGGATGTGGCTAACAGAGAGTCCAATGATTTTTCTGATGAATTATCCTGATGCATAAATAGGGGCAAACTTGGTGGGAGTGATAAGCGCCTTTCTGTGTTCTGGATTGCCGTGGCGACAACGCCAATGGTTTTCTGTAGCATTTTGGCTATTGCTGTCAGGCTAGGCAGTGGGGTAGTGGGAGTTGATACAGGTAGTTTCTGCTTACCCTTTCTTCTTGGTGCAGCAATGCTCTTCTTTCCCATTGTGGATTTTTAAGCCGGAGCCCAGCAGTGAGTAAACAGCGGTTTCTGGTGTATTTCTATAACCAGAAATGTTAGAGAGGGGGCCCAGCCCTGCCTCCTCCTGGCGATGACGGGCAAGGACGGGCCCGCCCTTGGCCCGGGCTTCGCCCGGGCGCTGCCCGCGCGCGTCCCGCGCTGCGGAGGCACCCGGCTGCTTTTGTAAGGCTCCGGGCGCCCAGATGACGTCAGGCGCTTCACGGGAGCCAGGGGATGCTGGGCAATGGTGTCCGGTACAGCCGTTCCCCTCACGGCGATGGAAATGGGTGCAGGAAGCAGGATTCCCCCAGTTGGAGAGCCGTTCACCTCACGGCAGGTAGGTTTGCACTTTGAAATGATTCTCGGGTCTTTAAGTGAGTCAAAATGAAGGAAGGTTGGGCTGCTGGGAATGTGCATGTAGCAGAAAGCATGATGGGAGTTACAGTCACAGCCAACAGCCCCCCTCACACATGGTCCCACAAAGCTCCACCCCAAACCATGCACATCTCACAGGGAGTTGAAAAAAACTGACACGATGGCTGAGAATGGGCTCTGCTGTGGGGAGCACAAGGTCTTGCAGGGACTTGGGCCCAAACAAGCAAGAGGACACCACTGTCAGTCGTCATGCCATTGCTACCTGACCCACTCACAGGGAAGCAGAGTCAAAAAGAAGCTAGGTCAGGTATTGTGGGAAGGTGGGTGTAGCCAAAAGCATTATGGGAGTCGCAATCACAGCCAGCAGTCCCCCACCCACATGTCCCAGCAAGCTCACACCAATGCCTGACAGCCTGAAAGGTAACTTCCACTCCCTGTAATGGAAGCATGTTGCATAGTGGGATATCTGGACTGGGGGGAGGAGGACCGCCAGCCCTGAGTACATCTACCAGCAGCCCCTGTCACACACACCCCTCCCACCAACACCAAAACACACACCTTGGATTATGCTCCACAAGAGAGTGAGTGAAAAGTCACTTCCAAGATCTCTGACAATGGACTCTGCTGTGGAGAACACAAGGCCCTGCTGGGAATTGTTCCCAATCAAACAACAGGACACCACTGTCAGTCATCTTGCCATTGCTGTTTCAATCACTCACAGTGAAGCAGAGTCCCAGGAAGGAAGGATGGGTATGCTGGGAAGGTGGGTGTAGCCAAAAGCATGATGGGAGTTGCAGTCACAGCCAACAGTCCCCTATCCACATGTCCCAGCAAGCACACACTGAACCATGCTCACCTCACAGGGAGTGCAAAAGTACTGCCAAGATGGCAGACACTAGGCCCTGCTGTGGGGAACTCATGAAGGAACTCTCCAACCCCAGCGCCAACGCCAATGGCATCCCACCATCACAAGAACTGTGCGACTCGCTGGCCACCTTTTTCCACTGCAGGATCACTAACATCCACGACAGCTTCAACACCAAGTCTATCCTGACCACGCCAGACCCCACCTCCTTGTGAACACCACCCACACCAACCGCCTGACCTCCTGGACCAACGTCAATGACGACGAGACACGCAAGGTGATGAACTCCATCCACTCAGGCTCCCCATCTGACCCCTGCCCACACCACGTATTCAACAAAGCAGACTCAGCCATGGCACCCCAACTACGGAAGGTCATCAACATCTCCTTCGAGACAACTACATTCCCGGAAAGCTGGGAGCACGCCGACATCAGCGCCCACCTCAAAAAGCCCGAAGAGGACCCCAAGCACCTCAAGAACTTCTGGCCCATCTCCCTGCTCCCATTCCCGGCGAAGGTCACCGAGAAAATCGTCAACACGCAACTGGCCCGCTACCTCGAGGACAACAACATCCTAGACCCATCCCAGTCCAGATTC
This sequence comes from Triturus cristatus, assembly GCF_964204655.1. NCBI lineage: Eukaryota > Metazoa > Chordata > Amphibia > Caudata > Salamandridae > Triturus > Triturus cristatus. The sequence continues at coordinate 60,382,711 of NC_140585.1, read as the reverse complement.
AGACGAAACCACAGCACCGAGACAGCCCTCAGCGCCGCCACAGACGACATCAGGCGCCAACTAGACAACGGCGACACATCAGCCCTTATCCTTTTGGACCAGTCAGCCGCCTTCGACACGGTCTGCCACCGCACAATAAAGACTCGCCTCCATGAAGCCGGAATCCAAGAGAAGGCCCTCGACTGGACCACGTCCTTCCTCTCCAGCAGGACCCAGAGCGTCCGCCTCCCACCCTTCCATTCCAAAGCCCCCAACATCATCTGCGGAGTACCCCAGGGCTCATCCCTCAGCCCGACATTGTTCAACATCTACATGGCCCCCCTCGCACAAGTGGCCCACCAACACGACCTCAACATCATCTCCTACGCTGACGACACCCAGCTCATCCTCTCCCTCACCAAGGACCCACTCACTGCCAAAACCAACCTCCACGAGGGAATGAAGGCCGTCGCAGATTGGATGAGGAGCAGCCGCCTAAAACTCAACTCGGACAAGACGGAGGTCCTCATCCTCGGACCCACCCCCTCCGCCTGGGACGACTTCTGGTGGCCGACAACCCTGGGACCGGCACCGACACCCACCGACCACGCACGCAACCTAGGATTCATCCTCGACTCCTCCCTCTCCATGTCAAAACAGGTCAACGTCATCTCCTTCTCCTGCTACAACACCCTCTGCATGCTCCGCAGGATCTACAAGTGGATCCCCACCGAAACAAGGAGAATGGTGACCCAGGCCCTCGTCAACAGCAGGTTGGACTACTGCAACGCACTGTATGCAGGAATCCCGGCCAAACACCTGCAATGTCTACAACGCATCCAAAACGCCTCCGCCCGACTGATCCTCAACATCCCCCGCTGCAGCCACATCACCCCCTACCTGAGAGACCTACACTGGCTCCCCGTCGACAGGAGGATCACCTTCAAGCTCCTCACCCACGCTCACAAAGCACTCCACAACACCGGACCAGCCTACCTCAACAGCAGACTCAGCTTCTACACCCCTACCCGCCAGCTCCGCTCCACTATCCTCGCCACTGTCCCCCGCATCCAACGAGCTACCCCCAGCGGCAGAGCCTTCTCCTTTCTCGCCGCCAAGACCTGGAACACCCTCCCTACCCACCTGCGGCAGACCCAAGACCTGCTCGCCTTCAGAAGACTCCTCAAGACCTGGCTCTTCTAGCAGTAGGGCCCCCCCCCCCCGTCAGCGCCTTGAGACCCTCACGGGTATGTAGTGCGCTTTATAAATAGATTGATTGATTGATTGATTGATTGGGGAGCACACGGCCCTGCTGGGACTTGGGCTCAAACAAACAACAGGACACCAATGCCTGACATCCTGAAAGGTAACTTCCACTCCCTGCAATGGAAGCATGCTGAATGGTGGGATATCTGGACTGGGGGGAGGAAAACCACCAGCTCTGACTACATCTACCAGCAGCCCCTGTCACACACACCCCTCCCACCATCACCAAAATACACACCTGGGATTAAGCTCCACAAGATAGTGAGTGAAAAGTCACTTCCAAGATCTCTGACAATGGGCTCTTCTGTGGGAAGCACAAGGCCCTGCTGGGAATTGTGCTCAAACAAACAACAGGACATCACTGTCAGTCATCTTCCCATTGCTGTCTCAATCACTCACAGGGAAGCAGAGTCCCAGGAAGGAAGGTTGGATATGCTGGGAAGTTGGGTGTAGCCAATAGCATGATGGGAGTCGTAGTCACAGCCATCAGCCCTCATCCCACATGGCCCAGGAATAAGCCCATGCACCATGCTCAGCTCACAGGGAGTGGAAACGTACTGCCAAGATGGCTGACACTAGGCCCTGCTGTGGTGAGCACAAGGCCCTGCTAGGACTTGGGCTCAAACTAACACCAGGACACTACTACCTGACAGCGGAATGTAAATTGTGACTCCCTGCAAGGGAAGCATGCCACATGGGGATTACCTGGCCTCTGTGGGTGAAGGACGTCCTGCAATGACTTCAAATGCCAACAAGGCCGCCTCAAAACACACCTTCTCAGCCAGAACAAATAGCACCCTCTGAACCAGTCACTCCGAAAGTAAATGCCTTGGCAAGATGGCTGACAAATGGTCATGATGTATGAATTGGCTGCAAGTCACACCTACTCAATGGCCAACTCAAACACATTTACACTCACAGCCATTGGAATTGTAGGTATCCTCCCACTGTCTGGAGATGCAGTGTCCCCTGACCTGGCTGTGAAGGTGTGTCTCGTAGATGACAATTGGGGAGATGCAGACATAGTACATAGCACCAAGCACACACAATGTCACCTGTACATTAGTGACAGTGGACACCTGACAGTGACTAGAATGGACACACCCATATAGCTGACACTGTAGCCTGGTGTCATTCCCAAAAGGTTCAGTTGTGAGCTGCATTTCAATCCCACACTGTTCTGTGTTGTACGCATCATTCACACAACACATCACTCACTGTCATAGACACTCCAAACACAATGACCAACCTGGACTGCATTAGAGGAGGCATGCAACTCACAGCAGCAGAATTGCAACACACACACACCTCTGGCCATCACTGTCATGAGCATGGAAAAGCAAGAGAGCTGCTCTGCCCAATCTCTTTTACCATGGAGGAAATAGACAAGATAAAAGACACTGACAAAACTCAGCACCAACATCATTAGTTATGGTAACACCATGACTTGTATGAAATGAGATGTGAACTAGGAACACATACAACCAAATAGTAGCTCACATTAGATTTCAGGCATACCGGACTGTGACCATGTTCCACAAACACACCAATGTGACGCACAGTGCGAAGGAAAAACTGCCACCACACATGCTCCAAGCTTGCTACATACCCTAAGTATAATTGTACGTATGTCATTGTTAAAGCACAAATGTGGACAGGGATGATACAGCTGTGTCAGGCATGTGATGGAACTTGAGTAGCAATGGCCATGTACAGACAATTGATCAATACATGAGCTGGTCATGCACACAGCTTGACGTGCACATCGAAATGCCTCAGGTTGCCATGACAAAGTGCTTCAACAATTTCAACCTCTGTCTATCACAACTTAGAACAATGCAATGTACAGACTCTCATAATGATGTCCAGTGGCAACTGTCATGTGTGTGAAACGTTGATGTCGGTAGAACCTTAACATACATTGTGTGTCTCCTCCAACGACAGGGAATGCTGGGGACACAGCAGGACCTGAAGAAGTGTCCCAGTCCCAGACTCTGGCGGACCCTGAGCTCCCCGGTGTGGATCAGTCTCTGTCCTCTTAGGACGACGACCACGAACGACCCGGTGTGAGTAATCGTGCAGCCCCGGCAGTAGAAACATCAGCACCCCCTGCAACCACTCCTGCCACATCTAACAACAGACAGAGTACCCCTGCCGACACAGACAGGTCGAGGCCACAGGCCGACAACGTAACAGGTACATAGGGCACCCTGGAAGCAACGGACAACACCACCAGCGCCAACACTCAAGGGGGCCCAGTGTCGCCTGTACCTGCCACGGCAGGTCCTGCCCGAGTGGGTAGGGGCAGTGGGAGGGGGCAGGCAGAGGACACGGCCTGTAGAGGGGGCTGGATTGCATGATGATACACACCTGGGATGCTTCATTGATGCGTACCATGAAAGCACTAGAGGTTTTGGCCAGGTAGTGGGGAGCCTCAAGGACCTCAAAGAATAGCAGGCTGCCCATCATGCCCGCTTGGACTCCCACATGTCCCAGGTGGAGACACACATGTCCCGCATGGAGTCCAAGTGGGACAAATTGAATGATCTAACAGCAGTGCATAGGGACATACTGACATGCCTCCGCCAGATCAGCTCCAACTTGACCGCACCTCCCTGTGCGCCCACATCTGTTGCCACAATTTCCGCAACTGCCACAAGGAGGGAGAAGGACTCTGGCGGAGAGTCCTCCGCACCGCAGCAGCCTGCACATGAGGGTCCCCCGTGAAAGAGGAGGGGTCGTCCGAAGAAGGGCAAGTGAGACGCTGATTGCCATGCATATCCCCCAGGAACTCCACACCTGTTCTTGATATCATCCTTTGTGTGCAAACCATTTAACCTTGTCGACTGACACCCAAATCACCCACTTGACATGGAGGGTCAAAGTTGTGACAATGCCTCAAATTACTGTGGATTCTGCTCTGGACATTTCATCTAGCAACACTACCAACTCACCTGTGAACTTTGGATTACCATCACACTGTACAGCACTTCCAATTCCACACACTATCCTTGTACATGTCTGTAGATAAAATCACAATCACACAATACTTGCCTCTGTCGTGATTTATACTTGGTTTCTGTCATGGCGATGATGATCTGCTAAAGAAGTGTGCAGGCAAACTACTATAGCAATGTGAACACCGTTATGTAAGTCATGGTAATGTGACACATATGAGGGAGACACACCACTAGAGCAACACAACACATACTTACCATGTCCATCTAACTCATCGCCTACATTGATGTTGACAGGAAATACAGCGGAATGCACATTAACCACACCCATCCTGGGTCAGTGGCAAGCAGCCCACAGGTACAGGATGCTAATGACTGTCGGATGTGTGGATACAGATGGAGCACATCCCAAAGTGAAGCACAGGTTTATTAAAGATTCACAACATGAGAATTCCACAACTGATGCAAGGTAACCTCGCGTGACAGTGATCAAAAATTAACCAAGTGGTAAACAATGAAAGTCCAGGGGTGTGGTTGGCACATCATTGGTTGGGACAACGACCACTTGCACTCTGGAAAAAGAATCTGGGTGTTGGGGTTCACACCTCACCATAAAGCAGCCAACGTACCCTGTGAAGGGCAGACAGAAAACACAACCAAAAACACAGATTTACAGCATACAACTACAATATACATGCCCAAAACTAAACCCAAACTACGTACACTCAACCTATCGATCAGGTAAACACTGTTTGGGAGTTCAGACTACCTGAAAGGACACATCACAGCAAGCATCCTGACAAGTAGCACACAGCCACACTCAAGCAGCATCAGTGCACCACCAACATATATCAGGAAAACACAATACTTTGACAACACATCACTGTATACTGACATTCATGTGAAGAAGTTGTGGATCAGCTGGCTCCGAACATCACCCTCACCCTCATCATCACTGGCATCATGCCCCAGGGCAGGATCCTCCACGGCTTGCGGAGGTTGGTCATCGTCATCTTGGATGAGAGGCAACTTCTTCCTCACTGCCAGGTTGTGTAGCATGCAGCACACTATGATGATTCTGCACACCTTAGCAGGTGAATATGGGACGGCCCCTCCTGTCTTGTTCAGACAGCGGAATCTGTTTTTCAGGAGTCCAACTGTCCGCTCGATCACTCTCCTGGTCCGACCATGTGCCTCATTGTAGCGCATCTCCGCCGGTGTCACAGGGTTCCTGAGGGGTGTCGGCAACCACGGCATGTTCGGGTATCTGGAGTCACCTACATAAAGACAATTGCACATTATTCCTTATGTTCATTTTATTTTCATTTTTTTGATATTTTTAAGAAACATAACATTCAGTTCCTATGACTCTACAGATAGACCAGCCGACGCGTTTCGTCCTGAAACAGGACTTCTTCACTTCTTCAGGGCTGTTAATCATAAACAAAAAAGTACATATAAATAACATACATATAAATAAACATATACATATATAAACACACCAACAAGACCGAGTGACATTGTATACTAAGTAAAGGGATAATTCTCAATTCTAGAATGTGTTTACAAATAATAACAACAGTCTTTCTAATTTGAAAATTGAAGCAGAGCATTCCAACGAGAACATTATATTTAATAAAAATCAGGCAAAGTTTTTGGGACCAAGAGAAGAAAAAATGACTTATATTGACTACTACAGAAAAGGGTGACAGCACAAGAGAGTATAACGAAAAAAAGGAAAAAAAGATAAAAGAAAAAGGGAAAAGGAAAATAACCTACCACTGAATTATAACGGAGACCAAAGGTAGTATCTTCCTGAGTGTTCACCAATCTTTTATACTTTCATACTGAAAAACAGAGTTCCATCCAATCAGATCTATGGTGGGGACACAATGAAAAAGACACATTGAGTCAATGATAGATCTAAGACTTAAAACCAAGCAGGAAGAGTCCTGGCGCAAAATTTATATATCTATCAGACTACGTGTGACTTACAAGGTAATGCCAACACTGGACTGTTATTAGTACAGCTGATATCCAGTGGGTTCTCGTCGTATAAGTTCCACAATCCAAAGAACCATACACACTAAGATACAGGGAGTGTTCCCATTTATAACTGTCCCAATTTTCTATAAAGAAAAGAAATATACATCTTTATTAGGAAAAATGAGCATACCCAAATGGCCTTAGCGATACATGGCTAAAGATAATCTCAAACGGACAAAAACAAAGGGCAAAATTACGGCCTAACTCGGGAGGCAAGGGAAATGCCCAGGACGGAAGAAAACTGCATTAGCCAGTTCCAAGTTAGCTGAAATAACATCTCCGTCCCCCCGCCTCCCAAGCCGTTATTCCAACCCGTAATGCGCACAGAAAATAAACAGTACACATCGAGAGAGAAAAGAAGAGGGGCCCATCTATGATATAAGAAGCCTTAATAAGCCTCAATGAGCGGGGCGGTCTGTATCTCGAACCTTACCGCAATATGATAGTTGCACTCCAGTATCATCTCCAGGGGACGACTTAGTGGTCTAACACCCAGGCGAGAAACCTGACCTGGTTTCCCGCGATCTTTAAATAGCGCGCGTAAGGGGTCTGGATGGAAAACCCGCGTGGATAGTTTCCATGGCAAAATGCTCATTTTTCCTAATAAAGATGTATATTTCTTTTCTTTATAGAAAATTGGGACAGTTATAAATGGGAACACTCCCTGTATCGTAGTGTGTATGGTTCTTTGGATTGTGGAACTTATACGACGAGAACCCACTGGATATCAGCTGTACTAATAAGAGTCCAGTGTTGGCATTACCTTGTAAGTCCCACCGTAGTCTGACAGATATATAAATTTTGCGTCAGGACTCTTCCTGCTTGGTTTTAAGTCTTAGATCTATCATTGACTCAATGTGTCTTTTTCATTGTGTCCCCACCATAGATCTGATTGGATGGAACTCTGTTTTTCAGTATGAAAGTATAAAAGATTGGTGAACACTCAGGAAGATACTACCTTTCGTCTCCGTTATAATTCAGTGGTAGGTTAGTTTCCTTTTCCCATTTTCTTTTATCTTTTTTTCCTTTTTTTCGTTATACTATCTTGTGCTGTCACCCTTGTCTTTAGTAGTCAATAGAAGTCATTTTTTCTTCTCTTGGTCCCTAAAACTTTGCCTGATTTTTATTAAATATAACGTACTCGTTGGAATGCTCTGCTTCAATTTTCAAATTAGAAAGGCTGTTGTTATTATTTGTAAACACATTCTAGAATTGGGAATTATCCCTTTTCTTAGTAAACAATGTCGCTCTGTCTTGTTGGTGTGTTTATATATGTATATGTTTATTTATATGTATGTTATTTATATGTACTTTTTTGTTTGATTAACAGCCCTGAAGAAGTCCTGTTTCAGGACAAAACGCGTCGGCTGGTCTATCTGTAGTCATAGGAACTGAATGTTATGTTTCTTAAAAATATCAAAAAAATGAAAATAAAATGAACATAAGGAATGATCTCTGAAGAAATCTCATAATTGCAAATTAACTCTGTGACTTTGAGTTTGTTGTGTGGTGCACCTCTCGTTTGTTGGTATACACTTTGATTCCTTAGGGAATAGGCATTGTAACAGTGGGTGCCACTGAGTGTGCACACGAATTTCTCTTAAATAAAGGGTTTGTATTGTGAGAGTAATAATAGGTTAGGTGCTGGTCAATAGAAGGCCCCACTGTTCTTGTAGCTCTACAATTGCACATTAGATGAGTCTGAAAAGAGGGTGTAAATCAACTTTAGCAAACACACACAATGGTAAACAGTCAGTACACACCGACAAACCAGGCACGCTGGTACTGCATCTGTGACATCATCGTTGGGATGCGACTACTCCTCATGATGTAAGCATAGTGCGCTGAACCTGGGAAACGTACACACACGTAAAGTGGTCATGTCCGCCTGACATACCACCAGAGCATTGATTGAGTGGAAATGTTTCCTGTTTCGGTATGTCTGCTCATGTGCCTGGGCTGGTACCAAAGCCACATGTGTCCCATCAATGGAGCTAATGACATGTGGCATCCTTCCCAGTGCATAGAAGTCCCTCTTGATGTCAGCGAGTTGTTGTGGTGTTGGGAAATGGTTGTAGTGGTTGAGGAAATGCAACATCGCCTCTGACACATCTCGAAGCACACGGCTGAACATGGTCTGTGACATCCCACTAGCAGTAGCGACGACAGTGTGTTGGAAAGTACAGGTGGCAAAGAAGTGTAGGGTTGCCATCACCTTCACCTTGTGGGTCAGCGCTGTAGGGTATGTCCGGCCACGTTGCAAGTGTGCGGCCAACTGCTCCGCCAATTCTTCAATCAGTGGCCCATCATCTGACATCTCAGCTCTACAGGTCCACACAACAAGGTCCATGTTGTGCTGTGATAAATCTATGGGCTCTGTCACAGTACATCAGTACGAGTGTCACATACCAGACACACACCACAGTGACTAGTGAGGACAGATGTCTACCCCACATCACAGGTTTTTGACAGACACACACACAGGGACCTTGTATTGCCACAAGGACACCATCATGATGTAGCGTCTCATATACACACCACAACACACACATGACACACGCATGAAGTGTCACCTGATTTGTTTGCAGCTCATACATGGATGTCTGTGACACACAGACGCAACATCAACTCACATTGACAAAACACATGGATGTGGTGACCGTTTGACATTGAGCACATGAAATCAGAGTCATCTGCGAAGCAAAATGCACACATACTGTGGATGAAGATCACATTTGTGGTACTTGGACACCCTGTGACACACATACCATTGCTCCGAAGAGTCAGGGTGTATGTCACATGTCATGTAATCACACCCAGAGGAATTCTGCTATTCAGCAACTTCCCTGCAACATACTGGGGACTGAGCTGTTAGAGTACGTGAAGGCGACTCCCCCCGTATCCGAGCTGGAACTCATCATATCTGGAGCCGCCATTATAGCAGCCCTCGTCTCCCCCCCAAGTTCCCCCATTCTGGAATTGCGGCTAATGAGGCTCTATTTAACAGGCATGTTATTTAAGTCCTGATGATGATCCGCTCATCCTTCAAACGGATCGAAACGCCGTCGACACCCTAATACACCTTATACGCAAAAGACCTTTCGTTCATTCCACTGTAAAGGTGTTTTGTAGTGATTTGTTCTTGTAACGCTGTATATCCTCCTTGTGTAACAAACTGGAAAAGCTTTGCCTGAGCCCCCTGTTGTTCGTTTTCTCCCTTGTTTATGTACTCTACTGGCTAAGTAGGATACAGGATTGTGTCCCATTTTATGTATTGTTTTGTATGACTATATCCTAAACCTACAAGTAAATATCAGACCTCTGTCCGGCTGGATAAGTCCACTAAATATAGCTACGATTAAGTTTATATTCATTCCTTTGGTTTCCATTTCACTTTCTGGGGACCACTGTTGTTGAAAACTTTGATATACGGTGTCACAGGCTGTATTGTTGTTGGTGTGCCCATGGGTCCCTGGCAAGCTATGGTGGGTGGCATCCTTTGCACATTGACTGCAATGGGGACTGACGCGGGTGACAAATTCAAAAGACGCGCCGCACACCTAGGGAACGAGGCATGCGCACGCCTTGCACATTGACTGCAATGGGGACTGCAGTGGGTGACAAATTCAAAAGACGCGTCGCACACCTAGGGAACGAGGCGTGCGCACGCCTTGCACATTGACTACAATGGGGACTGACGCGGGTGACAAATTCAAAAGATGCGTCGCACACCTAGGGAACGAGGCGTGCGCACGCCTTGCACATTGACTGCAATGGGGACTGACGCGGATTTGACCCTTGTATGATTTGTGTGCTGAAAAATCAGTTGGCTCCCTACAACAATGTATCAAACTCTTTGGTGTCATGGATTTGAATTTTTCTAACAATGTGGAAGGCGTGTACAAGGCGTGCAATGCGATAGATTGGCCAGATTGATAAGATGCAAATGTGTCAGACCTACCGCTTTGGATGCATGGGACAGAATCTGCCTCTGCAGCACAGATATAAGGCTGTCTGTTCCTCTGAGATCTCACTTGCCTGCACTACATGCCCCAATTGCATTCACTGCTACCACTGCTGCTGTCTCTGCATCCTCTGGCTCCAAGAATGGCACGTACTGTGGAGAGGGCCCCAGCCTTCTCAGAGGAGGAGAACAAGGCCCTGCTGGACAGCCTCCTTCCACAGTACCGCAAGCTGTATGGGAAACCAGGGGAGCAGGTGAGTGTGCAGTCCACATCCTTTTTCATTGTGCATGTTGTCTGACTGGCACTAATGGCATTCTGTACACCAGTGGCTAGCATGCTCACTGAGTAGTTGTTACCCCCAAAGTATGTAGGTACCTGTAGTAGACAGGTACTGTTCAGGAAAAGTGAATTTTTACACGGTTATAATACTCAGGCAATGTTTCCATGTTGTTAATGCAGGACAACTGTCAATCACCATAGTGGCACTACCTGTGTACATCATATGCCCTTGTGATAACGACATGTATACCCAACTGTGATACACAAACATGTTGCATGTGTGATAATGGACTTTTATCTTTGTCATCCTCACAGGCTGATGCCCATCAGAAACAGGACATCTGGCTGACCATTGCCAGGGCTGTTCGATTTTTGGGGGTCTACAGACGCCGCATTCGCAAATGCCAGAAGAGGTGGCAGGACCTTCGTGGCTGGACCTGGAGGATCGCAAGAGACCAGCTGAAGCTGTCGCCTCCTTGCAGAAGGGGCGGACGACGGGCACTGACGCCCCACATCCTCTGGATTCTAGCAGTGGTCTTCCCTGACCTGGATGGGCAGTTAAAGGCCAGACAGCAGCAATGAGGGGATAAGTGCATGCCTTTTCTGTGAACTGTGTCTCACATGCTCTTTGCACTCCTTCATCCTGGTTACACACACTCCCACAGATCTCCTGTCTGCTTGAACAAGAGTCATGTGCCTAAATTAGGTCATGGCCCATCCTCATCTGATACACAGGTGTGGCCCTTTCAGTCTGTGACTTGTGTCACTTGGGTTGTGTGTCCCTGCTGTTGTCCAATCTTAAGGTTGTAAACAGCATCTGCTACCGGTGCATTGTTTTGCCTGCATGAGTGAGGCAATTGATTGCCATGTGTCTGCACATTGTCAGAAATCAGACATGTACTCTGTGTGGGCAATTGATATGCTTTGGCTCACCATATGTGTCTGGAGTATTTACCACACAGCCATGCAGCAGGTGAGACAATGTTGGGGCCTCAGAAGAATGTACATCATGTGTGTCACACATGCATGTACACATGCCTAGTGTTCAGGGTAATCCCATGTTGTACATGGACCTGGACAGGTATGCCTACTCCGGACATGAAGTACACTCTATTCGTCTACTCCTGTGTGCCAGCCTACATTTAATGCATTGTGAAATATGCAATCTGGTGTCTGCCTCTGTGTCATTGTGGAGTGGCCTAGCTTTTTAGACTCCTGGGGTGTTGAGCATTTTGGGTTGGGCAGCTAGCTGAGATGTGGCTGTTGGATCATCACAATGAGGTAAAACATAGGTGTGTAATCACTTGACGGTGTCTAATGGTGTATTCTACATTAAAGTGCAGGCAGCCTCAATTAGTTTGCATAACACTGTGATGTGATCATGTTTACAGACTGGTGCTTGCAGTCACTCAACTGTCGCAATTGTATTCTGTGTGATCATCAGATGCCTTAAGATGTGGGTAGCAGTGGGGGAACATGTGCACTTGACAGCTGCAGGGCTTCATTCCCCAAAATAAAAATGTTTGTGACACAGTGCAGACTGTTTGTTTTTGGATGCACTGCCCCTGTGACTGAAGGCACCAGTGATGACTGATTAGCCAGACTGGTCAGTGGCATGGTAAACCACTTGCTAATGTGTATCCTGAAGTAATGTCAGTTGTACAGCATACACTCAATTGTGGGATTGACCATCAATACATGGGCACATAATGGTGTCTGGTGAAGGAAGCATATCCATTTTACTGACAATGACTTTGGCCATCTCTTATCCTGACACATGTACTGAGTCAGTGGCAGGAGATGGGATATGTGTGTACTGACACATTTCAATCACAATTCCTGCAGTTCTGAGATATGTCTATGTGGTGCATGTGTGCACATATAAGTAGTGGCATACTACATGCACCAGACAGATGGGTCCATGGATGGGAAGGATATGAGGGGCATGGTTGAGTGGCAGACTTTCAGGTGTCTTTTTCAAAATGTGTCCTTTTTGCAATATTTTGCAAATGATGCAAAGGCATGCTCTGTAATGTGCTGTACTCGCTGTGATGTGTCCGGTGAAACAGGTGACTGATGTGGATCTGTTTATCCTGATTGTTTGCAGATACATCTATGGCTACTTTAGGAGACCAAGATGAGCCGCAGAGCCAGACTGGGTCCGCTGCAGAGGAGTTGGAGGGACCCAGTGGCACAAAGGGTGAGGGGAACCACACTGAGGAGACCTCAGCTACTACATCTTTATTAGGAAAAATGAGCATACCCAAATGGCCTTTGCGATACATGGCTAAAGATAATCTCAAACGGACAAAAACAAAGGCCAAAATTACGGCCTAACTCGGGAGGCAAGGGAAATGCCCAGAACGGAAGAAAACTGCATTAGCCAGTTCCAAGTTAGCTGAAATAACATCTCCGTCCCCCCGCCTCCCAAGCCGTTATTCCAACCCGTAATGCGCACAGAAAATAAACAGTACTCATCGATATATAGAAGAGAAAAGAAGAGGGGCCCATCTATGATATAAGAAGCCTTAATAAGCCTCAATGAGCGGGGCGGTCTGTATCTCGAACCTTACCGCAATATGATAGTTGCACTCCAGTATCATCTCCAAGGGACGACTTAGTGGTCTAACACTCAGGCGAGAAACCTGACCTGGTTTCCCGCGATCTTTAAATAGCGCGCGTAAGGGGTCTGGATGGAAAACCCACGTGGATAGTTTCCATGGCAAAATGCTCATTCTTCCTAATAAAGATGTATATTTCTTTTCTTTATAGAAAATTGGGACAGTTAGAAATGGGAACACTCCCTGTATCTTAGTGTGTATGGTTCTTTGGATTGTGGAACTTATACGACGAGAACCCAGTGGATATCAGCTGTACTAATAACAGTCCAGTGTTGGCATTACCTTGTAAGTCCCACCGTAGTCTGACAGATATATAAATTTTGCGTCAGGACTCTTCCTGCTTGGTTTTAAGTCTTAGATCTATCATTGACTCAATGTGTCTTTTTCATTGTGTCCCCACCATAGATCTGATTGGATGGAACTCTGTTTTTCAGTATGAAAGTATAAAAGATTGGTGAACACTCAGGAAGATACTACCTTTGGTCTTCGTTATAATTCAGTGGTAGGTTAGTTTCCTTTTCCCATTTTCTTTTATCTTTTTTTCCTTTTTTTCGTTATACTATCTTGTGCTGTCACCCTTGTCTTTAGTAGTCAATATAAGTCATTTTTTCTTCTCTTGGTCCCTAAAACTTTGCCTGATTTTTATTAAATATAATGTACTCGTTGGAATGCTCTGCTTCAATTTTCAAATAAGAAAGGCTGTTGTTATTATTTGTAAACACATTCTAGAATTGGGAATTATCCCTTTTCTTAGTACACAATGTCGCTCTGTCTTGTTGGTGTGTTTATATATGTATATGTTTATTTATATGTATGTTATTTATATGTACTTTTTTGTTTGATTAACAGCCCTGAAGAAGTCCTGTTTCAGGACGAAACGCGTCGTCTGGTCTATCTGTAGAGTCATAGGAACTGAATGTTATGTTTCTTAAAAATATAAAAAAAATGAAAATAAAATGAACATAAGGAATGATCTCTGAAGAAATCTCATAATTGGAAATTAACTCTGTGACTTTGAGTTTGTTGTGTGGTGCACCTCTCGTTTGTTGTTATACACTTTGATTCCTTAGGGAATAGGCATTGTAATAGTGGGTGCCACTGAGTGTGCACACAAATTTATCTTAAATAAAGGGTTTGTATTGTGAGAGTAATAATAGGTTAGGTGCTGGTCAATAGAAGGCCCCACTGTTCCTGTAGCTCTACAATTGCACATTAGATGAGTCTGAAAAGAGGGTGTAAATCAACTTTAGCAAACACACACAATGGTAAACAGTCAGTACACACCGACAAACCAGGCACGCTGGTACTGCATCTGTGACATCATCGTTGGGATGCGACTACTCCTCATGATGTAAGCGTAGTGCGCTGAACCTGGGAAACGTGCACACACGTAAAGTGGTCATGTCCGCCTGACATACCACCAGAGCATTGATTGAGTGGAAATGTTTCCTGTTTCGGTATGTCTGCTCATGTGCCTGGGGTGGTACCAAAGCCACATGTGTCCCATCAATGGAGCTAATGACATGTGGCATCCTTCCCAGTGCATAGAAGTCCCTCTTGATGTCAGCGAGTTGTTGTGGTGTTGGGAAATGGTTGTAGTGGTTGAGGAAATGCAACATCGCCTCTGACACATCTCGAAGCACACGGCTGAACATGGTCTGTGACATCCCACTAGCAGTAGCGACGGTGTGTTGGAAAGTACAGGTGGCAAAGAAGTGTAGGGTTGCCATCACCTTCACCTTGTGGGTCAGCGCTGTAGGGTATGTCCGGCCACGTTGCAAGTGTGGGGCCAACTGCTCCGCCAATTCTTCAAATAGTGGCCCATCATCTGACGTCTCCGCTCTACAGGTCCACACAACAAGGTCCATGGTGTGCTGTGATAAATCTATGGGCTCTGTCACAGTACATCAGTACGAGTGTCACATACCAGACACACACCACAGTGACTAGTGAGGACAGATGTCTACCCCACATCACAGGTTTTTGACAGACACACACACAGGGACCTTGTATTGCCACAAGGACACCATCATGATGTAGCGTCTCATATACACACCACAACACACACATGACACGCGCATGAAGTGTCACCTGATTTGTTTGCAGCTCATACATGGATGTCTGTGACACACAGACGCAACATCAACTCACATTGACAAAACACATGGATGTGGTGACCGTTTGACATTGAGCACATGAAATCAGAGTCATCTGCGAAGCAAAATGCACACATACTGTGGATGAAGATCACATTTGTGGTACTTGGACACCCTGTGAGACACATACCATTGCACCCAAGAGTCAGGGTGTATGTCACATGTCATGTAATCACACCCAGAAGAATTCTGCTATTCAGCAACTTCCCTGCAACATACTGGCGACTGAGCTGTTAGAGTACGTGAAGGCGACTCCCCCCGTATCCGAGCTGGAACTCATCATATCTGGAGCCGCCATTATAGCAGCCCTCGTCTCCCCCCCAAGTTCCCCCATTCTGGAATTGCGGCTAATGAGGCTCTATTTAACAGGCATGTTATTTAAGTCCTGATGATGATCCGCTCATCATTCAAACGGATCGAAACGCCGTCGACACCCTAATACACCTTATACGCAAAAGACCTTTCGTTCATTCCCCTGTAAAGGTGTTTTGTAGTGATTTGTTCTTGTAACGCTGTATATCCTCCTTGTGTAACAAACTGGAAAAGCTTTGCCTGAGCCCCCTGTTGTTCGTTTTCTCCCTTGTTTATGTACTCTACTGGCTAAGTAGGATACAGGATTGTGTCCCATTTTATGTATTGTTTTGTATGACTATATCCTAAACCTACAAGTAAATATCAGACCTCTGTCCGGCTGGATAAGTCCACTAAATATAGCTACGATTAAGTTTATATTCATTCCTTTGGTTTCCATTCCACTTTCTGGGGACCACTGTTGTTGAAAACTTTGATATACGGTGTCACAGGCTGTATTGTTGTTGGTGTGCCCATGGGTCCCTGGCCAGCTATGGTGGGTGGCATCCTTTGCACATTGACTGCAATGGGGACTGACGCGGGTGACAAATTCAAAAGACGCGCCGCACACCTAGGGAATGAGGCATGCGCACGCCTTGCACATTGACTGCAAACGGGACTGACGCGGATGACAAATTCAAAAAACGCGTCGCAGACCTAGGGAACGAGGCGTGCACACGCCTTGCACATTGACTGCAATGGGGACTGACGTTGGTGACAAATTCAAAAGACGCGTCGCACAGCTAGGGAACGAGGCGTGCGCACGCCTTGCACATTGACTACAATGGGGACTGACGCGGGTGACAAATTCAAAAGACGCGTCGCACACCTAGGGAACGAGGCGTGCGCATGCCTTGCACATTGACTGCAATGGGGACTGACGCGGATTTGACCCTTGTATGATTTGTGTGCTGAAAAATCAGTTGGCTCCCTACAACAATGTATCAAACTCTTTGGTGTCATGGATTTGAATTTTTCTAACGATGTGGAAGGCGTGTACAAGGCGTGCAATGCGATGGATTGGCCAGATTGATAAGATGCAAATGTGTCAGACCTACCGCTTTGGATGCATGGGACAGAATCTGCCTCTGCAGCACAGATATAAGGCTGTCTGTTCCTCTGAGATCTCACTTGCCTGCACTACATGCCCCAATTGCATTCACTGCTACCACTGCTGCTGTCTCTGCATCCTCTGGCTCCAAGAATGGCACGTACTGTGGAGAGGGCCCCAGCCTTCTCAGAGGAGGAGAACAAGGCCCTGCTGGACAGCCTCCTTCCACAGTACTGCAAGCTGTATGGGAAACCAGGGGAGCAGGTGACTGTGCAGTCCACATCCTTTTTCATTGTGCATGTTGTCTGACTGGCACTAATGGCATTCTGTACACCAGTGGCTAGCATGCTCACTGAGTAGTTGTTACCCCCAAAGTATGTAGGTACCTGTAGTAGACAGGTACTGTTCAGGAAAAGTGAATTTTAACACGGTTATAATACTCAGGCAATGTTTCCATGTTGTTAATGCAGGACAACTGTCAATCACCATAGTGGCACTACCTGTGTACATCATATGCCCTTGTGATAACGACAAGTATACCCAACTGTGATACACAAACATGTTGCATGTGTGATAATGGACTTTTATCCTTGTCATCCTCACAGGCTGATGCCCATCAGAAACGGGACATCTGGCTGACCATTGCCCGGGCTGTTCGATTTTTGGGGGTCTACAGACGCCGCATTCACAAATGCCAGAAGAGGTGGCAGGACCTTCGTGGCTGGACCTGGAGGATCGCAAGAGACCAGCTGAAACTGTCGCCTCCTTGCAGAAGGGGCGGACGATGGGCACTGACCCCCCACATCCTCTGGATTCTAGCAGTGGTCTTCCCTGACATGGATGGGCAGTTAAAGGCCAGACAGCAGCAATGAGGGGATAAGTGCATGCCTTTTCTGTGAACTGTGTCTCACATGCTCTTTGCACTCCTTCATCCTGGTTACACACACTCCCACAGATCTCCTGTCTGCTTGAACAAGAGACATTTGCCTAAATTAGGTCATGGCCCATCCTCATCTGATACACAGGTGTGGCCCTTTCAGTCTGTGACTTGTGTCACTTGGGTTGTGTGTCCCTGCTGTTGTCCAATCTTAAGGTTGTAAACAGCATCTGCTACCGGTGCATTGTTTTGTCTGCATGAGTGAGGCAATTGATTGCCATGTGTCTGCACATTGTCAGAAATCAGACATGTACTCTGTGTGGGCAATTGATATGCTTTGGCTCACCATATGTGTCTGGGGTATTTACCACACAGCCATGCAGCAGGTGAGACAATGTTGGGGCCTCAGAAGAATGTACATCATGTGTGTCACACATGCATGTACACATGCCTAGTGTTCAGGGTAATCCCACGTTGTACATGGACCTGGACAGGTATGCCTACTCCGGACATGAAGTACACTCTGTTCTTCTACTCCCGTGTGCCAGCCTACATTTAGTGCATTGTGAAATATGCAATCTGGTGTCTGCCTCTGTGTCATTGTGGAGTGGCCTAGATTTTTAGACTCCTGGGGTGTTGAGCATTTTGGGTTGGGCAGCTAGCTGAGATGTGGCTGTTGGATCATCACAATGAGGTAAAACATAGGTGTGTAATTACTTGACGGTGTCTAATGGTGTATTCTACATTAAAGTGCAGGCAGCCTCAATTAGTTTGCATAACACTGTGATGTGATCATGTTTACAGACTGGTGCTTGCAGTCACTCAACTGTCGCATTTGTATTACGTGGGATCATCATATGCCTTAAGATGTGGGTAGCAGTGGGGGAACATGTGCACTTGACAGCTGCAGGGCTTCATTCCCCAAATTAAAAATGTTTGTGACACAGTGCAGACTGTTTGTTTTTGGATGCACTGCCCCTGTGACTGAAGCCAGTGATGACTGATTAGCCAGACTGGTCAGTGGCATGGTAAACCACTTGCTAATGTGTATCCCGAAGTACTGTCAGTTGTACAGCATACACTCAATTGTGGGATTGACCATCAATGCATGGGCACATAATGGTGTCTGGTGAAGGAAACATATCCATTTTACTGACAATGACTTTGGCCATCTCTTATCCTGACACATGTACTGAGTCAGTGGCAGGAAATGGGATATGTGTGTACTGACACATTTCAATCACAATTCCTGCAGTTCTGAGATATGTCTATGTGGTGCATGTGTGCACATATAAGTAGTGGCATACTACATGCACCAGACAGATGGGTCCATGGAGGGGAAGGATATGAGGGGCATGGTTGAGTGGCAGACTTTCAGGTGTCTTTTTCAAAATGTGTCCTTTTTGCAATATTTTGCAAATGATGCAAAGGCGTGCTCTGTAATGTGCTGTACTCACTGTGATGTGTCCAGTGAAACAGGTGACTGATGTGGATCTGTTTATCCTGATTGTTTGCAGATACATCTATGGCTACTTTAGGAGACCAAGCTGAGCCGCAGAGCCAGACTGGGTCCGCTGCAGAGGAGTTGGAGGGACCCAGTGGCACAAAGGGTGAGGGGAACCACACTGAGGAGACCTCAGCTACTACATCTTTATTAGGAAAAATGAGCATACCCAAATGGCCTTGGCGATACATGGCTAAAGATAATCTCAAAGGGACAAAAACAAAGGCCAAAATTACGGCCTAACTCGGGAGCGAAGGGAAATGCCCAGAACGGAAGAAAACTGCATTAGCCAGTTCCAAGTTAGCTGAAATAACATCTCCGTCCCCCCGCCTCCCAAGCCGTTATTCCAACCCGTAATGCGCACAGAAAATAAACAGTACACATCGATATATAGAAGAGAAAAGAAGAGGGGCCCATCTATGATATAAGAAGCCTTAATAAGCCTCAATGAGCGGGGCGGTCTGTATCTCGAACCTTACCGCAATATGATAGTTGCACTCCAGCATCATCTCCAGGGGACGACTTAGTGGTCTAACACCCAGGCGAGAAACCTGACCTGGTTTCCCGCGATCTTTAAATAGCGCGTGTAAGGGGTCTGGATGGAAAACCCACGTGGATAGTTTCCATGGCAAAAGGCTCATTTTTCCTAATAAAGATGTATATTTCTTTTCTTTATAGAAAGTTGGGACAGTTAGAAATGGGAACACTCCCTGTATCTTAGTGTGTATGGTTCTTTGGATTGTGGAACTTATACGACGAGAACCCACTGGATATCAGCTGTACTAATAACAGTCCAGTGTTGGCATTACCTTGTAAGTCCCACGTAGTCTGACAGATATATAAATTTTGCGTCAGGACTCTTCCTGCTTGGTTTTAAGTCTTAGATCTATCATTGACTCAATGTGTCTTTTTCATTGTGTCCCCACCATAGATCTGATTCGATGGAACTCTGTTTTTCAGTATGAAAGTATAAAAGATTGGTGAACACTCAGGAAGATACTACCTTTGGTCTCCGTTATAATTCAGTGGTAGGTTAGTTTCCTTTTCCCATTTTCTTTTATCTTTTTTTCCTTTTTTTCGTTATACTCTCTTGTGCTGTCACCTTTGTCTTTAGTAGTCAATATAAGTAATTTTTACTTCTCTTGGTCCCTAAAACTTTGCCTGATTTTTAATAAATATAATGTACTCGTTGGAATGCTCTGCTTCAATTTTCAAATTAGAAAGACCGTTGTTATTATTTGTAAACACATTCTAGAATTGGGAATTATCCCTTTTCTTAGTACACAATGTCGCTCTGTCTTGTTGGTGTGTTTATATATGTATATGTTTATTTATATGTATGTTATTTATATGTACTTTTTTGTTTGATTAACAGCCCTGAAGAAGTCCTGTTTCAGGACAAAACGCGCCGTCTGGTCTATCTGTAGAGTCATAGGAACTGAATGTTATGTTTCTTAAAAATATAACAAAAATGAAAATAAAATGAACATAAGGAATGATCTCTGAAGAAATCTCATAATTGGAAATTAACTCTGTGACTTTGAGTTTGTTGTGTGGTGCACCTCTCGTTTGTTGTTATACACTTTGATTCCTTAGGGAATAGGCATTGTAACAGTGGGTGCTACTGAGTGTGCACACAAATTTCTCTTAAATAAAGGGTTTGTATTGTGAGAGTAATAATAGGTTAGGTGCTGGTCAATAGAAGGCCCCACTGTTCTTGTAGCTCTACAATTGCACATTAGATGAGTCTGAAAAGAGGGTGTAAATCAACTTTAGCAAACACACACAATGGTAAACAGTCAGTACACACCGACAAACCAGGCACGCTGGTACTACATCTGTGACATCATCGTTGGGATGCGACTACTCCTCATGATGTAAGCGTAGTGCGCTGAACCTGGGAAACGTGCACACACGTAAAGTGGTCATGTCCGCCTGACATACCACCAGAGCATTGATTGAGTGGAAATGTTTCCTGTTTCGGTATGTCTGCTCATGTGCCTGGTGTGGTACCAAAGCCACATGTGTCCCATCAATGGAGCTAATGACATGTGACATCCTTCCCAGTGCATAGAAGTCTCTCTTGATGTCAGCGAGTTGTTGTGGTGTTGGGAAATGGTTGTAGTGGTTGAGGAAATGCAGCATCGCCTCTGACACATCTCGAAGCACACGGCTGAACATGGTCTGTGACATCCCACTAGCAGTAGCGACAGTGTGTTGGAAAGTACAGGTGGCAAAGAAGTGTAGGGTTGCCATCACCTTCACCTTGTGGGTCAGCGCTGTAGGGTATGTCCGGCCACGTTGCAAGTGTGGGGCCAACTGCTCCGCCAATTCTTCAAATAGTGGCCCATCATCTGACATCTCAGCTCTACAGGTCCACACAACAAGGTCCATGTTGTGCTGTGATAAATCTATGGGCTCTGTCACAGTACATCAGTACGAGTGTCACATACCAGACACACACCACAGTGACTAGTGAGGACAGATGTCTACCCCACATCACAGGTTTTTGACAGACACACACACAGGGACCTTGTATTGCCACAAGGACACCATCATGATGTAGCGTCTCATATGCAATCAATCAATCAATCAATCAATCAATCATTCGCATTTATAAAGCGCGCTACTCACCCATAAAGGGTCTCAAGGCGCTGGGGGGGGGGGGGGGTCAGTGCTCGAAGAGCCAGGTCTTCAGCTGCCTTCTGAAGGAGAGGTGGTCAGGTATGGCGCGGAGGTGGCTGGGCAGCGAGTTCCAGGTCTTCGCTGCCAAGAAGGAGAAGGCTCTTCCTCCGGCGGTGGCTTTGCGGATGCGGGGTACAGCTGCCAGGGCCTGACCGGCAGAACGTAGAGTGCGCGGAGGGGTGTAGAAGGAGACGCGGCTGTTGATCAGTTTGGGTCCGAGGTTGTGGAGGGCTTTGTGTGCGTGGGTCAGGAGTCGGAAGGTAATCCTCTTGTTGATGGGGAGCCAGTGGAGTTTTCTCAGGTGTCCGGAGATGTGGTGGTGGCGAGGGATGTCCAGGATGAGTCTCGCGGCGGCGTTCTGGATTCGTTGGAGTTTTCTCATCAGCTTGTTGGTGATGCCGGCGTACAGGGTGTTCCCGTAGTCCAGGCGACTGGTTACGAGGGCGTGGGTGACGGTCTTCCTGGTGT
The DNA here is from genome assembly GCF_964204655.1 of Triturus cristatus. Classification (NCBI taxonomy): domain Eukaryota; kingdom Metazoa; phylum Chordata; class Amphibia; order Caudata; family Salamandridae; genus Triturus; species Triturus cristatus. The sequence continues at coordinate 60,360,506 of NC_140585.1, read as the reverse complement.
CGGTGGGGATCCAGCGGAAGATCTTGTGGAGCATGCGGAGGGTGTTGAAGCATGCCGAGGTCACCGCGTTCACCTGCCTGGTCATGGAGAGTGATGAGTCCAAGATGAAGCCGAGGTTGCGTGCGTGGTCGGTGGGTTGGGGAGTGCTGCCTAGGGCGGGGGGCCACCAGGAGTCGTCCCATGCGGTGGGAGTGGGGCCGAGGATGAGGACCTCCGTCTTGTCTGCGTTCAGTTTCAGACGGCTGTCTGTCATCCAGTTCGCCACTTCCTTCATTCCTTCGTGAAGTTTGGTTCGGGCTGCGGTGGGATTGTTAGTGAGGGAAAGGATGAGCTGGGTGTCGTCAGCGTATGATATTAGGTCGAGTCCGTGGTTGCGTGCGATGTTTGCCAGGGGGGTCATGTAGACGTTGAAGAGAGTGGGGCTGAGGGAAGATCCTTGGGGTACGCCGCAGATGATTTCCGTGGCTGTCGATCTGAAGGGGGGGAGGCGGACTCTCTGGGTCCTGCCGGAGAGGAAGGAGATGATCCATTCGAGGGCCTTGCCTCTGATGCCGGTGTTGCTGAGGCGTCGTATCAGGGTGCGGTGGCAGACCGTGTCGAAGGCTGCAGAGAGGTCCAGTAGTATGAGGGCCACGGTCTCACCCTTGTCGGTCAGGGCTCTGATGTCGTACGTGGCTGCGATGAGGGCGGTTTCGGTGCTGTGGTTGGCTCTGAAACCGAACTGTGTGGGGTCGAGGGAGTCGTGGGTTTCCAGGGCGTTGGTGAGTTGAGAGTTGACAATTTTCTCAATCACTTTGGCGGGGAACGGCAGGAGAGAGATGGGTCTGAAGTTTTTGAGATCGGTGGGGTCTGCTGTGAGCTTCTTCAGGAGGGCGTTGAGCTCTGCGTGCTTCCAGCTCTCCGGGAAGGTGGCGGTGGTGAGGGAGGCGTTGATGACGTCTCGAAGGTGTGGAGCTATGATGTCGTTGGCCCTGTTGTAGATGTGGTGCGGGCAGGGATCCGATGGGGAGCCGGAGTGGATCGAATTCATGGCACGGGTGGTCTCCTCGGTGGTGGTTGGGCTCCAGTTGAGGATGGTGGTGATCTCGTTGGCGGGTTCTGGGGGGTGTTCGCGTCGGTGGTCGGGAAGCTATACACACCACAACACACACATGACACACGCATGAAGTGTCACCTGATTTGTTTGCAGCTCATACATGGATGTCTGTGACACACAGACGCAACATCAACTCACATTGACAAAACACCTGGATGTGGTGACCGTTTGACATTGAGCACATGAAATCAGTCATCTGCGAAGCAAAATGCACACATACTGTGGATGAAGATCACATTTGTGGTACTTGGACACCCTGTGACACACATACCATTGCTCCAAAGAGTCAGGGTGTATGTCACATGTCATGTAATCACACCCAGAAGAATTCTGCTATTCAGCAACTTCCCTGCAACATACTGGCGACTGAGCTGTTAGAGTACGTGAAGGCGACTCCCCCCGTATCCGAGCTGGAACTCATCATATCTGGAGCCGCCATTATAGCAGCCCTCGTCTCCCCCCCAAGTTCCCCCATTCTAGAATTGCGGCTAATGAGGCTCTATTTAACAGGCATGTTATTTAAGTCCTGATGATGATCCGCTCATCCTTCAAACGGATCAAAACGCCGTCGACACCCTAATACACCTTATACGCAAAAGACCTTTCGTTCATTCCACTGTAAAGGTGTTTTGTAGTGATTTGTTCTTGTAACGCTGTATATCCTCCTTGTGTAACAAACTGGAAAAGCTTTGCCTGAGCCCCCTGTTGTTCGTTTTCTCCCTTGTTTATGTACTCTACTGGCTAAGTAGGATACAGGATTGTGTCCCATTTTATGTATTGTTTTGTATGACTATATCCTAAACCTACAAGTAAATATCAGACCTCTGTCCGGCTGGATAAGTCCACTAAATATAGCTACGATTAAGTTTATATTCATTCCTTTGGTTTCCATTTCATTTTCTGGGGACCACTGTTGTTGAAAACTTTGATCTACGGTGTCACAGGCTGTATTGTTTTTGGTGTGCCCATGGGTCCCTGGCAAGCTAAGGTGGGTGGCATCCTTTGCACATTGACTGCAATGGGGACTGACGCGGGTGACAAATTCAAAAGACGCGCCGCACACCTAGGGAACAAGGCATGCGCACGCCTTGCACATTGACTGCAAACGGGACTGACGCGGGTGACAAATGCAAAAGACGCGTCGCAGACCTAGAGAACGATGCGTGCACACGCCTTGCACATTGACTGCAATGGGGACTGACGTGGGTGACAAATTCAAAAGACGCGTCGCACACCTAGGGAACGAGGCGTGCGCACGCCTTGCACATTGACTACAATGGGGACTGACGCGGGTGACAAATTCAAAAGACGCGTCGCACACCTAGGGAACGAGGCGTGCGCACGCCTTGCACATTGACTGCAATGGGGACTGACGCGGATTTGACCCTTGTATGATTTGTGTGCTGAAAAATCAGTTGGCTCCCTACAACAATGTATCAAACTCTTTGGTGTCATGGATTTGAATTTTTCTAACGATGTGGAAGGCGTGTACAAGGCGTGCAATGCAATGGATTGGCCAGATTGATAAGATGCAAATGTGTCAGACCTACCGCTTTGGATGCATGGGACAGAATCTGCCTCTGCAGCACAGATATAAGGCTGTCTGTTCCTCTGAGATCTCACTTGCCTGCACTACATGCCCCAATTGCATTCACTGCTACCACTGCTGCTGTCTCTGCATCCTCTGGCTCCAAGAATGGCACGTACTGTGGAGAGGGCCCCAGCCTTCTCAGAGGAGGAGAACAAGGCCCTGCTGGACAGCCTCCTTCCACAGTACCGCAAGCTGTATGGGAAACCAGGGGAGCAGGTGAGTGTGCAGTCAACATCCTTTTTCATTGTGCATGTTGTCTGACTGGCACTAATGGCATTCTGTACACCAGTGGCTAGCATGCTCACTGAGTAGTTGTTACCCCCAAAGTATGTAGGTACCTGAAGTAGGCGGGTACTGTTCAGGAAAAGTGAATTTTTACACGGTTATAATACTCAGGCAATGTTTCCATGTTGTTAATGCAGGACAACTGTCAATCACCATAGTGGCACTACCTCTGTACATCTTATGCCCTTGTAATAACGACATGTATACCCAACTGTGATACACAAACATGTTGCATGTGTGATAATGGACTTTTATCCTTGTCATCCTCACAGGCTGATGCCCATCAGAAACAGGACATCTGGCTGACCATTGCCCGGGCTGTTCGATTTTTGGGGGTCTACAGACGCCGCATTCACAAATGCCAGAAGAGGTGGCAGGACCTTCGTGGCTGGACCTGGAGGATCGCAAGAGACCTGCTGAAGCTGTCGCCTCCTTGCAGAAGGGGCGTACGATGGGCACTGACCCCCCACATCCTCTGGATTCTAGCAGTGGTCTTCCCTGACCTGGATGGGCAGTTAAAGGCCAGACAGCAGCAATGAGGGGATAAGTGCATGCCTTTTCTGTGAACTGTGTCTCACATGCTCTTTGCACTCCTTCATCCTGGTTACACACACTCCCACAGATCTCCTGTCTGCTTGAACAAGGGTCATGTGCCTAAATTAGGTCATGGCCCATCCTCATCTGATACACAGGTGTGGCCCTTTCAGTCTGTGACTTGTGTCACTTGGGTTGTGTGTCCCTGCTGTTGTCCAATCTTAAGGTTGTAAACAGCATCTGCTACCGGTGCATTGTTTTGTCTGCATGAGTGAGGCAATTGATTGCCATGTGTCTGCACATTGTCAGAAATCAGACATGTACTCTGTGTGGGCAATTGATATGCTTTGGCTCACCATATGAGTCTGGGGTATTTACCACACAGCCATGCAGCAGGTGAGACAATGTTGGGGCCTCAGAAGAATGTACATCATGTGTGTCACACATGCATGTACACATGCCTAGTGTTCAGGGTAATCCCATGTTGTACATGGACCTGGACAGGTATGCCTACTCCGGACATGAAGTACACTCTGTTCTTCTACTCCCGTGTGCCAGCCTACATTTAGTGCATTGTGAAATATGCAATCTGGTGTCTGCCTCTGTGTCATTGTGGAGTGGCCTAGATTTTTAGACTCCTGGGGTGTTGAGCATTTTGGGTTGGGCAGCTAGCTGAGATGTGGCTGTTGGATCATCACAATGAGGTAAAACATAGGTGTGTAATTACTTGACGGTGTCTAATGGTGTATTCTACATTAAAGTGCAGGCAGCTCAATTAGTTTGCATAACACTGTGATGTGATCATGTTTACAGACTGGTGCTTGCAGTCACTCAACTGTCGCATTTGTATTACGTGGGATCATCATATGCCTTAAGATGTGGGTAGCAGTGGGGGAACATGTGCACTTGACAGCTGCAGGGCTTACATTCCCCAAAATAAAAATGTTTGTGACACAGTGCAGACTGTTTGTTTTTGGATGCACTGCCCCTGTGACTGAAGCCAGTGATGACTGATTAGCCAGACTGGTCAGTGGCATGGTAAACCACTTGCTAATGTGTATCCCGAAGTACTGTCAGTTGTACAGCATACACTCAATTGTGGGATTGACCATCAATACATGGGCACATAATGGTGTCTGGTGAAGGAAGCATATCCATTTTACTGACAATGACTTTGGCCATCTCTTATCCTGACACATGTACTGAGTCAGTGGCAGGAGATGGGATATGTGTGTACTGACACATTTCAATCACAATTCCTGCAGTTCTGAGATATGTCTATGTGGTGCATGTGTGCACATATAAGTAGTGGCATACTACATGCACCAGACAGATGGGTCTATGGAGGGGAAGGATATGAGGGACATGGTTGAGTGGCAGACTTTCAGGTGTCTTTTTCAAAATGTGTCCTTTTTGCAATATTTTGCAAATGATGCAAAGGCGTGCTCTGTAATGTGCTGTACTCACTGTGATGTGTCCGGTGAAACAGGTGACTGATGTGGATCTGTTTATCCTGATTGTTTGCAGATACATCTATGGCTACTTTAGGAGACCAAGATGAGCCGCAGAGCCAGACTGGGTCCGCTGCAGAGGAGTTGGAGGGACCCAGTGGCACAAAGGGTGAGGGGAACCACACTGAGGAGACCTCAGCTACTACATCTTTATTAGGAAAAATGAGCATAACCAAATGGCCTTGGCGATACATGGCTAAAGATAATCTCAAACGGACAAAAACAAAGGCCAAAATTACGGCCTAACTCGGGAGCGAAGGGAAATGCCCAGAACGGAAGAAAACTGCATTAGCCAGTTCCAAGTTAGCTGAAATAACATCTCCGTCCCCCCGCCTCCCAAGCCGTTATTCCAACCCGTAATGCGCACAGAAAATAAACAGTACACATCGATATATAGAAGAGAAAAGAAGAGGGGCCCATCTATGATATAAGAAGCCTTAATAAGCCTCAATGAGCGGGGCGGTCTGTATCTCGAACCTTACCGCAATATGATAGTTGCACTCCAGTATCATCTCCAGGGGACGACTTAGTGGTCTAACACCCAGGCGAGAAACCTGACCTGGTTTCCCGCGATCTTTAAATAGCGCGCGTAAGGGGTCTGGATGGAAAACCCACGTGGATAGTTTCCATGGCAAAATGCTCATTTTTCCTAATAAAGATGTATATTTCTTTTCTTTATAGAAAATTGGGACAGTTATAAATGGGAACACTCCCTGTATCTTAGTGTGTATGGTTCTTTGGATTGTGGAACTTATACGACGAGAACCCACTGGATATCAGCTGTACTAATAACAGTCCAGTGTTGGCATTACCTTGTAAGTCCCACGTAGTCTGACAGATATATAAATTTTGCGTCGGGACTCTTCCTGCTTGGTTTTAAGTCTTAGATCTATCATTTACTCAATGTGTCTTTTTCATTGTGTCCCCACCATAGATCTGATTGGATGGAACTCTGTTTTTCAGTATGAAAGTATAAAAGATTGGTGAACACTCAGGAAGATACTACCTTTGGTCTCCGTTATAATTCAGTGGTAGGTTAGTTTCCTTTTCCCATTTTCTTTTATCTTTTTTTCCTTTTTTTCGTTATACTATCTTGTGCTGTCACCCTTGTCTTTAGTAGTCAATATAAGTCATTTTTTCTTCTCTTCGTCCCTAAAACTTTGCCTGATTTTTATTATATATAATGTACTCGTTGGAATGCTCTGCTTCAATTTTCAAATTAGAAAGACTGTTGTTATTATTTGTAAACACATTCTAGAATTGGGAATTATCCCTTTTCTTAGTACACAATGTCGCTCTGTCTTGTTGGTGTGTTTATATATGTATATGTTTATTTATATGTATGTTATTTATATGTACTTTTTTGTTTGATTAACAGCCCTGAAGAAGTCCTGTTTCAGGACGAAACGCGTCGGCTGGTCTATCTGTAGAGTCATAGGAACTGAATGTTATGTTTCTTAAAAATATCAAAAAAATGAAAATAAAATGAACATAAGGAATGATCTCTGAAGAAATCTCATAATTGGAAATTTACTCTGTGACTTTGAGTTTGTTGTGTGGTGCACCTCTCGTTTGTTGTTATACACTTTGATTCCTTAGGGAATAGGCATTGTAACAGTGGGTGCTACTGAGTGTGCACACAAATTTCTCTTAAATAAAGGGTTTGTATTGTGAGAGTAATAATAGGTTAGGTGCTGGTCAATAGAAGGCCCCACTGTTCTTGTAGCTCTACAATTGCACATTAGATGAGTCTGAAAAGAGGGTGTAAATCAACTTTAGCAAACACACACAATGGTAAACAGTCAGTACACACCGACAAACCAGGCATGCTGGTACTGCATCTGTGACATCAACGTTGGGATGCGACTACTCCTCATGATGTAAGCGTAGTGCGCTGAACCTGGGAAACGTGCACACACGTAAAGTGGTCATGTCCGCCTGACATACCACCAGAGCATTGATTGAGTGGAAATGTTTCCTGTTTCGGTATGTCTGCTCATGTGCCTGGTGTGGTACCAAAGCCACATGTGTCCCATCAATGGAGCTAATGACATGTGGCATCCTTCCCAGTGCATAGAAGTCCCTCTTGATGTCAGCGAGTTGTTGTGGTGTTGGGAAATGGTTGTAGTGGTTGAGGAAATGCAACATCGCCTCTGACACATCTCGAAGCACACGGCTGAACATGGTCTGTGACATCCCACTAGCAGTAGCGACTGTGTTGGAAAGTACAGGTGGCAAAGAAGTGTAGGGTTGCCATCACCTTCACCTTGTGGGTCAGCGCTGTAGGGTATGTCCGGCCACGTTGCAAGTGTGGGGCCAACTGCCCTGCCAATTCTTCAATCAGTGGCCCGTCATCTGACATCTCAGCTCTACAGGTCCACACAACAAGGTCCATGTTGTGCTGTGATAAATCTATGGGCTCTGTCACAGTACATCAGTACGAGTGTCACATACCAGACACACACCACAGTGACTAGTGAGGACAGATGTCTACCCCACATCACGGGTTTTTGACAGACACACACACAGGGACCTTGTATTGCCACAAGGACACCATCATGATGTAGCGTCTCATATACACACCACAACACACACATGACACGCATGAAGTGTCACCTGATTTGTTTGCAGCTCATACATGGATGTCTGTGACACACAGACGCAACATCAACTCACATTGACAAAACACATGGATGTGGTGACCGTTTGACATTGAGCACATGAAATCAGTCATCTGCGAAGCAAAATGCACACATACTGTGGATGAAGATCACATTTGTGGTACTTGGACACCCTGTGACACACATACCATTGCTCCGAAGAGTCAGGGTGTATGTCACATGTCATGTAATCACACCCAGAAGAATTCTGCTATTCAGCAACTTCCCTGCAACATACTGGGGACTGAGCTGTTAGAGTACGTGAAGGCGACTCCCCCCGTATCCGAGCTGGAACTCATCATATCTGGAGCCGCCATTATAGCAGCCCTCATCTCCCCCCCAAGTTCCCCCATTCTGGAATTGCGGCTAATGAGGCTCTATTTAACAGGCATGTTATTTAAGTCCTGATGATGATCCGCTCATCCTTCAAACGGATCGAAACGCCGTCGACACCCTAATACACCTTATACACAAAAGACCTTTCGTTCATTCCACTGTAAAGGTGTTTTGTAGTGATTTGTTCTTGTAACGCTGTATATCCTCCTTGTGTAACAAACTGGAAAAGCTTTGCCTGAGCCCCCTGTTGTTCGTTTTCTCCCTTGTTTATGTACTCTACTGGCTAAGTAGGATATAGGATTGTGTCCCATTTTATGTATTGTTTTGTATGACTATATCCTAAACCTACAAGTAAATATCAGACCTCTGTCCGGCTGGATAAGTCCACTAAATATAGCTACGATTAAGTTTATATTCATTCCTTTGGTTTCCATTTCACTTTCTGGGGACCACTGTTGTTGAAAACTTTGATATACGGTGTCACAGGCTGTATTGTTGTTGGTGTGCCCATGGGTCCCTGGCAAGCTATGGTGGGTGGCATCCTTTGCACATTGACTGCAATGGGGACTGACGCAGGTGACAAATTCAAAAGACGCGCCGCACACCTAGGGAACGAGGCATGCGCACGCCTTGCACATTGACTGCAAACGGGACTGATGCGGGTGACAAATTCAAAAGACGCGTCGCAGACCTAGAGAACGATGCGTGCACACGCCTTGCACATTGACTGCAATGGGGACTGACGTGGGTGACAAATTCAAAAGACGCGTCGCACACCTAGGGAACGAGGCGTGCGCACGCCTTGCACATTGACTACAATGGGGACTGACGCGGGTGACAAATTCAAAAGACGCGTCGCACACCTAGGGAACGAGGCGTGCGCACGCCTTGCACATTGACTGCAATGGGGACTGACGCGGATTTGACCCTTGTATGATTTGTGTGCTGAAAAATCAGTTGGCTCCCTACAACAATATATCAAACTCTTTGGTGTCATGGATTTGAATTTTACTAACGATGTGGAAGGCGTGTACAAGGCGTGCAATGCGATGGATTGGCCAGATTGATAAGATGCAAATGTGTCAGACCTACCGCTTTGGATGCATGTGACAGAATCTGCCTCTGCAGCACAGATATAAGGCTGTCTGTTCCTCTGAGATCTCACTTGCCTGCACTACATGCCCCAATTGCATTCACTGCTACCACTGCTGCTGTCTCTGCATCCTCTGGCTCCAAGAATGGCACGTACTGTGGAGAGGGCCCCAGCCTTCTCAGAGGAGGAGAACAAGGCCCTGCTGGACAGCCTCCTTCCACAGTACCGCAAGCTGTATGGGAAACCAGGGGAGCAGGTGAGTGTGCAGTCCACATCCTTTTTCATTGTGCATGTTGTCTGACTGGCACTAATGGCATTTTGTACACCAGTGGCTAGCATGCTCACTGAGTAGTTGTTACCCCCAAAGTATGATGAAGACCCCACGTGAGGACACAAATTAACCCTTTACCTCAAGGGGGTCGAAACGTCGACAACATACAACCACTCTACAAACTCAAAGGACTGACTCTGATAAACAATATGTACACTTGAGCTATGTATATATTTAGGAACTATTGACCTACATTAGGCTGTAAATGTTGTACCCTATACCACAATGATGTTTTTAAGTCACCATACCTTTAACCTGTACTTCACTCACTGATTCACCACCACCTACCTGACTTCTCCCTTTCTCTCCCGCTCAAAGAGCACTATATATTTCTATTGTACTGAAATTGATTGGAGCAACTGCGTTGCCATTAACAAATGCTTTGACTTAATATCGCATTTGATGCATTTCGAGCTTTTTTCTGAATCAGTTTATTAAATATGGTTCAGTAATCACAAGAAGCAATGAGTGGTGAATGTTCTTGTGTAAATTTCGTTATTGATAACTGCTATCATGACCATTTCTTGATTGTACTGTACTAATGACTCCGGTCAAAGCAGTTTTATGTGGGTTTCCCTGTTAAAACTTAACGCTATTATTATGTCCACACTCACCTTCTGGTAACAGTAGTGATGTGGGGTTTATACCTCATTACCACAATGTTCCTGATGAGCTGGTGTTTTGAACCCAATAATCACCTTTTGGTCACTGTAGTGATGGGGGGTTTAGACCCCATTACCACAATGTTCCTGATATGCTGGTGTTTTGAACCCCACAATCACCTTTTGGTCACTGTAGTGATGGGGGGTTTAGATCCCATTACCACAATGATCCTAAAATGCTGGATTTTTGGACACCACAATCACCTTTTGGGCACACATTGCATGTTCACTGTCAGAATCTGTGTTGTGGGCATTTTGCACACGCACACACATACAGTCTTGCCAAGATGGTGGGGGGGTTGCTTAATCACCCTATGTTTGTGAATGCTGGTGGTGCTGGGCATCCAGCCCCCTATGAGTGGGTATGGTAGTAGTTCTGGGCATCCAGCCCCCTATGAGTGGGCATACTGGTAGTGATGGGCATCCAGCCCTTATGAGTAGGGCATACTGGTAGTGTTCGGCATCCAGACCCCTATGAGTGGGGATACTGGTAGTAATGGGAAACCAGCCCCCTATGAGTAGAGGGTACTGGTATTGATGCGCATCCAGCCCCCTATGAGTGGCGATGGTAGGAGTGCTGGGCATCCAGCCGCCTATGAGTGGGGATGGTAGTAGTGCTGGCCATCCAGCCCCCAATGAGTGGGGATGGTAGGAGTGCTGGGCATCCAGACACCTCTGAGTGGGAGTATTGGTAGTGATGGGCATCCAGCCCCCTATGAGTAGGAGATACTGGTATTGATGGGCATCCAGCCCCCTATGAGTGGGGATGGTAGTAGTGCTGGGCATCCAGCCCCCTATGAGTGGGGGTACTGGTATTGATGGGCATTTAGCCCCCTATGAGTGGGGATGGTAGTAGTGCTGGGCATCCAGCACCCTATGAGTGGGGGTAGTGATAGTGATGGGCATCCAGCCCACTATGAGTAGGGGGCACTGGTATTGATGGGCATCCAGCCCCCTATGAATAAGGGGTACTGGTATTGATGGGCATCCAGCCCCCTATGTGTGGGGAGGGTAGTAGTGCTGGGCATCCAGCCGCCTATGAGTGGGGGGTACTGGTAGTGCTGGGCATCCAGCCCCCTATGATTGGGAATGCTAGTAGTGCTGGGCATCCAGCCCCCTATGAGTGGGGGTACTGGTAGTGATGGGCATCCAGCACCCTATGAGTAGGGGATACTGGTATTGATGGGCATCCAGCCCCCTTTGAGTGGGATGGTAGTAGTGCTGGGCATCCAGCCCCCTATGAGTTGGGATAGTGGTAGTGATGGGCATCCAGCCCACTATGAGTGGGGGGTACTGGTAGTGCTGGGCATCCAGCCCCCTATGAGTGGGAATGCTCGTAGTGCTGGGCATCCAGTCCCCTATGAGTGGGGGTACTGGTAGTGCTGGGCAACCAGCCCCCCATGAGTGGGTATGGTAGTAGTGCTGGGCATCCAACCCCCTATGTGTAGGGGGTACTGGTGGTGCTGGGCATCCAGCCCCCTATGAGTAGGGGTTACTGGTAGTGATGTGCATCCAGCTCCCTATGTGTGGGGATGGTTGTGGTGATGGGCACACCCCATTGGTGTGGGGACTGCTGGTGGTGAGGACCATGCAACCCCTGTGGTTTTGCTGTTGCCGGTGGAAGGGATGTCCCCCCATGTGTGTGTAGCATTTCGCGTATTCGTGACATTTGTTTGTGTGGGTGTCTGACTTACCGTCTGAGATGTACGCGTCTGTGAGAAAGTGCCATCTTTCTTGCATGGTATGCCCCCACTTTTTGCTGAATTGCTGATGTAGTTTGACTGAGTGTGCTCTGGGCTCCTGCCAATCAGGTGCCCAGGGCCTGTGTTTCTTCCCTAAAACTGTATTGAAACCAAAACCCAATTGGCATGTCTGGCCACATGTCAGCCTCTGGTAAATGGTACCCTAGGTACCCAGGGCACTGTGACCAGAGAAGGCCCCTAAGGGCTGCAGCACTTATTGTGCCACCCTTAGAGGCCCTGAACCCTGACACACACACACTACCTTTGCAGGCTGAGTGGCTTGGTGCAGAACAAAACAAAGAGTCGACATGGCACACATCTCTGAGTGCCATGCCCACAACACACTGCCCTGGCATACCTCAGTCACCCCGCTAGCTGGGTGCCCTATGCCAGTGGTGTGGGTACAGGTGCATGAGCCCTGTACCCCTACAGTACCCAGGTCTATTCCTGGGCACTCTAAGTGTAGTGCTACCAATAAGAGTATATGGTGCTTGGAAGTCGTCATCACGAACTCCACAGCACCATGATGGCTACACTGAAGACTGAGAAGTTTGGTATCAAACTTCTCAGCACATTAAATCCACACTAATGCCAGTATGGAATTTAATGTTAAATGCACGACAGAGGGCAACTTAGAGTTGCCCCCTGAATCTAATCCACAACCCACGTCCTGACTGAGAGGCTGCCTAGGCTGCCACTCAGCAGACATGTTGCTGGACCCCTGGGTAGAGAGCCATCCGCTCTTGTGGGCCTGCAACAATGCACATCCTGGGGCGAGGTGCTAGGCTTCCTCCCCCAGGATGGGCAGGGGAAGCTTCAAAGGCATACCGCCTTTGTGAGCCTCTCCAGACCACTTGCTGTACTCAGCAACTGGTCGCCACCGGTTCTGACCCCCAAACCCAAGTGAAGAAATGGGGTGTACCAGCCTCTGCCAACCCAACCCCTCAGGTGGGGGAGGCGAGGTAAAGCACAACTCCGAGTGTCACGGGGATTCTGCTCCTGCACAGAACTATGTGCAGGAAATCAAGACCTCAGTGAATTGTGGTGTACCAAAAAACTCCCCTCAGTACCTAGAACCCCTATCCAACTAGCATCAGTGTCTCATTCGTTCTCCGTATCATATCGAAGCTACCAATGTTTAGACAACCCAGAACAAGCAACTTAGAATACTCTCAGGAATGGTGGGAATCAAGAACACCTTTTCGTTATTGTTCTCATATCAGTCCCCAACGTGAGTAATCATAGACACGGAAATGTTTAAAATGTTTATTTTTAAACTACATGGTCTAAGGTGCAGTACTTTGGCTAACATAAGCAGACATATTATTAGAAATAAAACCATCAGCGTTGTTACAACACCATAAAAAACAAAGGGAGAAATCATATTACAATGATAGTGGAAACAGGTCCTATAACCTTGTGTACCACCCTCCCGTGGCTAATAAGCTAGTTTTATAATAATAATAGAAGGTCTCTAGTTTTGAATGGGGAACACCATACCTCCAAGATCAGCTAAGGTGAATCACATCATAGGATCGGCACTGCTCTCTGTGTCTGGAAAGGTTTTCTCCAAGTGTGTGTGAATCATGCATGCAATGCAATATTAAAGGCACCCGAGTTTCAGATATTTGCAGCTGTGTGCTTGTTGTGTCTAGAGCGTGGGCCGATCAACCTGAATTCAACAGCATACATTGTTATTTGACCTTGACGGTTTCTGCACACAGTGTTCAGACTAAGGTCGCGGTGCACGTCTAGGGATGTGAAAAACAGACCATTCTCATGTGAAGTAAAAGCAAGCGAGCAGTTTTACTTATAATAACAGCTACCTGTAGTGTTGTGTGCAAAAGCAGCAAAGTGGCAAGATGGCGTTAACATCTAAAACGCTTATGCTAACATAGCAATGTGTGCAGGCTAAACCCTGTCTTCACTACACCCTCCCTTGATCGGACCACAAACAAAATAGAGAAGTAATGTAGGAACGCAGAGTTCAAGTTTGAGTGAGACAGAACCAAGTTCATATATTGCTAATCCGTATAATTGGTAGTGAAAGTTCGAAAAGTTTGTTGGGAAAAAAGTAAAACACAAAAACATCACTCAGGGGCGATACACAGTCCATTTTGGAGTTAAAAACAAAATTTTTTAAAAAAATTGAGTTAGTACGTGCGGAAGATGGACAACTGCCAATCTAATCCATGAACGTGTAGGCACAGTATGTTGCAACAGCCTCCAAGAGGAAGTCATTGTAATGTTCAGTAAATGATTCAGCCATCCAATTTAATAAAGTAAACAAACATACATGTTCTTCGATTACCCGAGCGTCTAGCACCATCAGAGGACAACTTGCGTGTTCTTCAAGATAACTTTGTGCCAGGAAGTCATGGGCTGCTGCATATATATATCCCAATTCTCCAGGATTCCATGCGCAGCCGCGCAGGCCATAATCCCGATGCCAGAACAGTCTAACTCATGAGCCACTAAGGGACTCATCAGTCGATCATAATCAGGGGCAGGAGACGCCGTGTTCGACAGGCACAAATCCAGAGACCATTCAAATGAACAATCTAGGCAATGGAAAACAGGTTGCACGCAAGTAAAATATGAGAACCAGAAGGATAATCCATAGGCTACGCTCAAAGTGGCCAGAGGTAGTGTTCCATAGTATTCAAGCATCCGCTCGCGAAGTTGGAGCAGCCGGAGCAGGCTGTCGTGTGACACAGACCGTGAAGCCATTGCGGAGCAAACAAATTAACAGCAGCACACCAGCAGTCAAGGCGAGGATTAACGGAAGCCGGACGAAGACGCTGGAAAAAATAGAATTAAAAAATGCCAGTATCACACCAAATATTGTTTGGAACAAGGTCACAAGGCCGGAGCCTACATCTTTGAAAAAATGTGCCTAGCCAGTTGTTGACGAGGCATTGAATATAGTGTGAATAAGAGCACTGAAATGAAGGGGGAGATCAGTATTTAAAATAGCATGCACCTCGGTGCGGGTGTTAGCTACGTGAAGGTCAAATGTTTCACGAGAGCAAGTTAGGATGACTTCTTTTTGAGACAATAGAGTCCTTATTCTGCTCATCTTGTTGAACTCTGCTTTCAAGGTTGGTATGGAAGGCCAGATGGATACATCGAGTCTCCCATGCGGGGGTGGGAAAAGCACATTCTTACAACAGACTACTCGTTGTGAGACAGTTACAATGTATGGAATCCCTGCTAGAATCCCGCCTCATTATTTAAAAGCAAATAGCTACCGTTAGCTAATAACTTGAAACTTGGCGTAATTGCTGGCACAGGATTTCTCTTTAAAATGCAATCTCAATTCGGTGCTTGAACGTTCAAGTGCCATGCAATTGGATGTTCCTACAAACTACTGAATGATCAGGTGTGGAAGTGCAATCCTCTCCATATAAATAAACCTCTTTACCCTCTCTCATGCACCTGCATGTAAATGGGAGTGACCAAACTTTGTGTAGGAAAACTGTACCTAGTGGTTCATATCTCCCTAAGGCATAGTGTTTCATACAGGAAGTGAACTTAAACAATGTAAAAGGTAGTGTGATTAACCCATGGATAGGCCACACAGCTGAGTTCTATTCGGCCACAGAGAAAGGTAAAGATTCCAACTTTTCAATATGCAATAGTGAATATGTCGCATCCTTCATGGACATGAACTGTTGTTTATCAGTCAGATTAAACGGTAAAAATAAAGATGAAGTATTCGTGTAGTCCCACGGAACTTTCCCAGCTTTCAACGTTTGTAAAGTCCATGCAAACTGCATTATACAACGCAATTGATTTTGACCATAGTATAAGACATCAATAGATCAAAAGGAGGGAGAAAGAAGGGGTATGACCCACTCAGCTTCTTTGTCTTAAACGTTTAAATATCAATGGAGAGTGGATCACAGGTCCTGAAAGAACCAGGGTTAGTAGCAACAGTACTAAGTACTGTTAAGAAACCCTCAATCACGTGTTCGTTCACAGGTGGAATTCTAGCGGTATGTTCGATTATCCGCTATTTGCTTGACAACGTGACAGCATCATCATCGGGTTAATGAATGCTTCCTCCACCCGGAGGTTAATTCCTCTGGTTTTTTCAGTTGTGATCAGAGAACCGTGTTAGGTGTGTTGTGAAGTGCTATATGATGAGTGAAAAAAGATTTAAAAGACTCGAAGGGTCCAGTTTTTTAAATTTTAATGAAACTGGATTCGAGTTAGGTTAAAAAATACTTGTCGTGCACAGAATAGACTAATTAGGGTCTAATGCACTAAAATAATTATGTGTCCAGAAAATAGGTCGACATGTTTCAGCCTTATCTCATGCCCCAAAGGGTCATATAGGCTTTCATCAGGACCCTAGTGTATGTGGAGGAGACTCCTTAATTTGAAGGGATCTCCCTCGTGAAATGGGTGAGTCCCGTTATCTCACCAGTCAGTCTGAGTTCAATTCGAACCTATTTCTAAAAAAAGAGTGTGAGGAAAGAAAATGATATAAATGTTAGACATACAGACCGTGTATGTGCTGTCAGGATGTTCAAAATTCGAGACATCAACTGTCGTAGCAATTTATAAAAAAGGCAATGCTTTTTACATGTAACATAACCAATTTGGCCAATCATATTCATTCATATGCAGTAAAAGGCAAAATCAGCCCTCCCTTCTAAAGATGACAAATTATAAGAACAAGGACTTTACAAGTAAAAACCAGATAATTATGATATTACGAACAGAAAAAGTGTCCCAATGGGGCACTAAATTCTAGGCGTAGAATGAATCATAACGTGAATAATATTTTGTAGTATCAGACTGTACGCCAACCAATTAATCTCATTCATAAACATGGCAAATCTGTCTCTTGAGGAAATGAAAAAGCATACACATCAGGCAGTGCATTTGGTAGAAACGATCAATTATTTGTAGTGCCCAAACTCCCTGAGATCGCGGGAGGTATTGTTTGTAAAAATGAAAATGAAGTGGAACGCTGCCAACATATTAGACAATGTAAATCAGGGAAGATTGTTTAACAAAGGATTGGAAAAACGACATAATCAGCATTTCATAATGAAAACAGTGGCATTATATTCCTGGCGAAGAGTGAGCCATCGCGTGAGTGGTATTTTAAGGTATCACGCTGCCAACATATTAGACAATGTAAATCAGGGAAGATTGTTTAACATTGTTTAACAAAGGATTGGAAAAACGGCATAATCAGTATTTCATAATGAAAACAGTGGCACTATATTTCTGGCGAAGAGTGAGCCATCGCGTGAGTGGTATTTTATGGTGTCAGACTATGCGTCAAACAATTGGTCTCATTAAAAATTAAGGCAAGTCTCTCTCTTTAAAGAAATCAGAGAATGAAACGGTACACGTACATCGGTCAATGCAACCGGTAAAGAGGTCAATTGACATGCCAAAAATCTCAGAGATGGCGGGAGATATTAGTAGAAATGCACATTGTTAACATGTTCATCAATATAAATCAGACTACGAAGCCCAACTTAAGGTTATTTACCCAAGGATTAAAACACGACATCGATAGCTTATCAGAAAAGAAAATTGGAAAAGAATACCTTCATTGTTCTATTTGTGGGTTACATCCGATGGTGTAAGCTTTGCCCGCTCTTAAAGGGAAAAGAAAGGTGTTAGTAAATCAAATACGTTACGTTCCTTCTTCGGCGTCCTCGTGTATCCGGAACAGTACCTTTTCGGCGGTTAGTGACTTGTTCTGTCACTGCTTCTCTCCACCCGGTGTATTGAGCAAGGTAACCGGGTCAAGATAAAGGACGTATTCATAGAAAACAAAAGAGGACTCGTGTTACTTACAACTCCCCCATCTCATTGTTGATTTCGTGCATATAATTAACGCTCTAATCTGTAGATCATTTGAAGATATCATGATGTTATATTGCAGTTTGTTGTGATTCTTGAATTTTCGCTGCGGAATAAAGTTTTACTTGTTTCAATAAAGTAAATGTAAAGAGTTGTGCGAGTACTTAGTTTCTCCCCTAGCATGTTGCCTCACAAGGCTGTACTACACAGGACAGCGGCTCAATCGCGTTTGTGAAATTATAGCTCCGATCAGACAATGCGACAAGTCAGAAGAAGAAGAAAGATTTCCCATTCTTCATCACTGCAATTGTGCCAATGCTGGTCGCATCAATAAGAAGGACTGCTAGGCTCTTACACAAAGTGCGTTTTCTATGAAAGTATGGTTCCTTGTACATAGCATGCTAAGTGTTAGCTGTCATCATCAAATACTTTTAGCACCAGTTCACCAAGGCAAACGATCAAAGTTTAGACCACGATGCCACACATTCAGCGATGAGTGGCTACGCTGTGACACGAATTTAGATGTCTCTGTGAGGATGTTGTTCATTTATATTCCTCATTTCATTACTCCTGACAAGTTCTGGACACTGACCTATCTCTTAATGCTCAGCCACAGAATATTGTCATTTAATCCGTGAATATGAGTACGTAAGCGGTAAACCCACCTCTGCTCCTTTTCGAACAAGATGTTTTCTGCATTAGCATTTTTCATAGTTAGTGTCTCTAGAACCACCCATTGTAGGTGATCAACTGTATGTCCTTTCTCGAGGTAGTGACTACTCATCTTAGTTGTGATTTTCTTACATTTAACGTTGCTCTTGTGTTCGCAAAGTCGTAGCTTGACTTTGCGGCAGGTCATCCCTATGTAATGTAATCCACAGGGGCAGGTGATCATGTAAATTACATGAGTAGTATTACAGTTGGTGTGGTTCCTCATGGTCCATTTCAGGTCTGGTAGTAGTTGTAGAGTCTTAGTTGGTTTCGTAAGATGACAGACCGAGCACGAGCCACAGGGGTAGTGACCAGTTACTGGTGTATAGTCCCATAAGCTAGAAGTGATCATCGGACTAGGTTTTGATGGTGGTCTGGTATGTACTAGCATATCTTTCAGGTTTCTGGTTCGTTTCCTTGAAAATCTTGGTTTCGGCCATTTCAGAGAGCCGGAGGTGAGGATTTTCCAATTCTTGTTAATGATCTTTTTAACATCATTGGATACCACACTATAGGTACTCACACAGGTGACAAGATCTTTTGTGGGTTCTTTCACTGTTGTTTGCATGAGGGTTTCCCTTTGTTGATTTCTTGCTCTCTTTTGGCTCTTCTTGATGGTATGCTGAGGGTAGTCCCTATTTTGCAGTTTGTTGCAGAGATCTTTAGCTTGTTCCTTATAGTCTCGGATGTTGCTGCAGTTCCGTCGTAGACGGATAAACTGCCCATATGGTAAGTTCTCCCTCATTGGGCGCGGGTGAAAACTCTTAAAGGACAAGAGACTGTTCTTGGCAGTGGGTTTAAAGAAGGTTTTTGTCTGGATAGTATCGTTTTCGATGAATATGGTGACATCTAGGAAATCCAGTGTGTCTGGACTGGCTGAGTAAGTAAATTTCAACCATTCATCTCTAGTATTCAGCCAATGATGGAAGTCGATGAGGGTTTCTTTACTCCCTTCCCAGATTAGCAGAACGTCATCGATATAACGTTTCCAGAAAACTATCTGCTCGCGAAAGGGATTAGTCGGACACAGTATGTTCTTGGTCTCGAGAGTGATTTCGAGACCAAGAACATACTGTATCGATGACGTTCTGCTAATCTGGGAAGGGAGTAAAGAAACCCTCATCGACTTCCATCATTGGCTGAATACTAGAGATGAATGGTTGAAATTTACTTACTCAGCCAGTCCAGACTCACTGGATTTCCTAGATGTCACCATATTCATCGAAAACGATACTATCCAGACAAAAACCTTCTTTAAACCCACTGCCAAGAACAGTCTCTTGTCATTTAAGAGTTTTCACCCGCGCCCAATGAGGGAGAACTTACCATATGGGCAGTTTCTCCGTCTACGACGGAACTGCAGCAACATCCGAGACTATAAGGAACAAGCTAAAGATCTCTGCAACAAACTGCAAAATAGGGACTACCCTCAGCATACCATCAAGAAGAGCCAAAAGAGAGCAAGAAATCAACAAAGGGAAACCCTCATGCAAACAACAGTGAAAGAACCCACAAAAGATCTTGTCACCTGTGTGAGTACCTACAGTGTGGTATCCAATGATGTTAAAAAGATCATTAACAAGAATTGGAAAATCCTCACCTCCGGCTCTCTGAAATGGCCGAAACCAAGATTTTCAAGCAAACGAACCAGAAACCTGAAAGATATGCTAGTACATACCAGACCACCATCAAAACCTAGTCCGATGATCACTTCTAGCTTATGGGACTATACACCAGTAACTGGTCACTACCCCTGTGGCTCGTGCTCGGTCTGTCATCTTACGAAACCAACTAAGACTCTACAACTACTACCAGACCTGAAATGGACCATGAGGAACCACACCAACTGTAATACTACTCATGTAATTTACATGATCACCTGCCCCTGTGGATTACATTACATAGGGATGACCTGCCGCAAAGTCAAGCTACGACTTTGCGAACACAAGAGCAACGTTAAATGTAAGAAAATCACAACTAAGATGAGTAGTCACTACCTCGAGAAAGGACATACAGTTGATCACCTACAATGGGTGGTTCTAGAGACACTAACTATGAAAAATGCTAATGCAGAAAACATCTTGTTCGAAAAGGAGCAGAGGTGGGTTTACCGCTTACGTACTCATATTCACGGATTAAATGACAATATTCTGTGGCTGAGCATTAAGAGATAGGTCAGTGTCCAGAACTTGTCAGGAGTAATGAAATGAGGAATATAAATGAACAACATCCTCACAGAGACATCTAAATTCGTGTCACAGCGTAGCCACTCATCGCTGAATGTGTGGCATCGTGGTCTAAACTTTGATCGTTTGCCTTGGTGAACTGGTGCTAAAAGTATTTGATGATGACAGCTAACACTTAGCATGCTATGTACAAGGAACCATACTTTCATAGAAAACGCACTTTGTGTAAGAGCCTAGCAGTCCTTCTTATTGATGCGATCAGCATTGGCACAATTGCAGTGATGAAGAATGGGAAATCTTTCTTCTTCTTCTGACTTGTCGCATTGTCTGATCGGAGCTATAATTTCACAAACGCGATTGAGCCGCTGTCCTGTGTAGTACAGCCTTGTGAGGCAACATGCTAGGGGAGAAACTAAGTACTCGCACAACTCTTTACATTTACTTTATTGAAACAAGTAAAACTTTATTCCGCAGCGAAAATTCAAGAATCACAACAAACTGCAATATAACATCATGATATCTTCAAATGATCTACAGATTAGAGCGTTAATTATATGCACGAAATCAACAATGAGATGGGGGAGTTGTAAGTAACACGAGTCCTCTTTTGTTTTCTATGAATACGTCCTTTATCTTGACCCGGTTACCTTGCTCAATACACCGGGTGGAGAGAAGCAGTGACAGAACAAGTCACTAACCGCCGAAAAGGTACTGTTCCGGATACACGAGGACACCGAAGAAGGAACGTAACGTATTTTATTTCCTAACACCTTTCTTTTCCCTTTAAGAGCGGGCAAAGCTTACACCATCGGATGTAACCCACAAATAGAACAATGAAGGTATTCTTTTCCAATTTTCTTTTCTGATAAGCTATCGATGTCGTGTTTTAATCCTTGGGTAAATAACCTTAAGTTGGGCTTCGTAGTCTGATTTATATTGATGAACATGTTAACAATGTGCATTTCTACTAATATCTCCCGCCATCTCTGAGATTTTTGGCATGTCAATTGACCTCTTTACCGGTTGCATTGACCGATGTACG
The DNA here is from genome assembly GCF_964204655.1 of Triturus cristatus. Classification (NCBI taxonomy): domain Eukaryota; kingdom Metazoa; phylum Chordata; class Amphibia; order Caudata; family Salamandridae; genus Triturus; species Triturus cristatus. Next base: position 60,338,894 of record NC_140585.1, on the reverse strand, counting down.
TGTACCGTTTCATTCTCTGATTTCTTTAAAGAGAGAGACTTGCTTAAATTTTTAATGAGACCAATTGTTTGACGCATAGTCTGACACCATAAAATACCACTCACGCGATGGCTCACTCTTCGCCAGAAATATAGTGCCACTGTTTTCATTATGAAATACTGATTATGCCGTTTTTCCAATCCTTTGTTAAACAATGTTAAACAATCTTCCCTGATTTACATTGTCTAATATGTTGGCAGCGTGATACCTTAAAATACCACTCACGCGATGGCTCACTCTTCGCCAGGAATATAATGCCACTGTTTTCATTATGAAATGCTGATTATGTCGTTTTTCCAATCCTTTGTTAAACAATCTTCCCTGATTTACATTGTCTAATATGTTGGCAGCGTTCCACTTCATTTTCATTTTTACAAACAATACCTCCCGCGATCTCAGGGAGTTTGGGCACTACAAATAATTGATCGTTTCTACCAAATGCACTGCCTGATGTGTATGCTTTTTTATTTCCTCAAGAGACAGATTTGCCATGTTTATGAATGAGATTAATTGGTTGGCGTACAGTCTGATACTACAAAATATTATTCACGTTATGATTCATTCTACGCCTAGAATTTAGTGCCCCATTGGGACACTTTTTCTGTTCGTAATATCATAATTATCTGGTTTTTACTTGTAAAGTCCTTGTTCTTATAATTTGTCATCTTTAGAAGGGAGGGCTGATTTTGCCTTTTACTGCATATGAATGAATATGATTGGCCAAATTGGTTATGTTACATGTAAAAAGCATTGCCTTTTTTATAAATTGCTACGACAGTTGATGTCTCGAATTTTGAACATCCTGACAGCACATACACGGTCTGTATGTCTAACATTTATATCATTTTCTTTCCTCACACTCTTTTTTTAGAAATAGGTTCGAATTGAACTCAGACTGACTGGTGAGATAACGGGACTCACCCATTTCACGAGGGAGATCCCTTCAAATTAAGGAGTCTCCTCCACATACACTAGGGTCCTGATGAAAGCCTATATGACCCTTTGGGGCATGAGATAAGGCTGAAACATGTCGACCTATTTTCTGGACACATAATTATTTTAGTGCATTAGACCCTAATTAGTCTATTCTGTGCACGACAAGTATTTTTTAACCTAACTCGAATCCAGTTTCATTAAAATTTAAAAAACTGGACCCTTCGAGTCTTTTAAATCTTTTTTCACTCATCATATAGCACTTCACAACACACCTAACACGGTTCTCTGATCACAACTGAAAAAACCAGAGGAATTAACCTCCGGGTGGAGGAAGCATTCATTAACCCGATGATGATGCTGTCACGTTGTCAAGCAAATAGCGGATAATCGAACATACCGCTAGAATTCCATCTGTGAACGAACACGTGATTGAGGGTTTCTTAACAGTACTTAGTACTGTTGCTACTAACCCTGGTTCTTTCAGGACCTGTGATCCACTCTCCATTGATATTTAAACATAGTATAAGACAGACATGTCATCTTGTACAATATCCACAACAGATGAAACAATATTATCTAATGTGTAAATTCTGGAAGAAAGAGTGTTAATGCTATTATCAATGACAGCAAGCACTTTTTCCAAATGTGCTTGATCAATAGCTCTTAATCTAGAAGCGGCTTCAATTTGAGATAATTTCCAAACTTTGTTGTAAATAGCATCCACCCATCTTTTGGACCTGCCACCGACAGGAGCCTTAACAATATCATTCAAATCTACATTATCAGTAAATTTTGACAAATGAAGTTTAACTGACGCCAAGGTGGAATATTGATGCCAGTTTTGACATAAGTTTCCTACGGAATAGGTAGTAACAGAATAGGAGGTTTCAAACCGGAGCTCTACTCTAACCTGTGCATATCCAGGGATTAGACCCAGAAAATGATGTTGACATGAATCTGAACTTTTCTGCCATAATAACCATCCTTGAGGATACAGGGTGGAAATATTAAAGGATGTATTAGTAATCAGGGACTGCAATTCATCAAGGGACATATCTGTGTCATTATCCCAGGTTGGATAAGCGCCCAGATCAGGAACAGTAGGAGCGTTCATCTCTTTAGAAGTAGCCAATCTAAAGCAGGTGGTCTGAAAAATAGTAGAATTCAAAAATAACATATGGTTCCGGATAAGGCACGCACGATGCAAAGCCTCAGAGCCTTGCACCAGCCAGGTTTTAGAACCGCAAACAGATTTAAGATCAATTGTATCTTTCCACAGCTCATAGCCCCCTATAGCTAAGTCATCCATAAAGTATTTTGAACACAATAATTTAGTATGGGTCAATCTAACTTTGGAAGCTGACTCAGCAGCCATTTTAAAATAAAAGGCTTCAGGTTTAGATACACTGTAATCAGTAAAATATAGAAAAAAATGTACTAGGGTTTTGGAGCTGCCTTCAATGGGAGCTGGACAATGTTCCCATTGTGTATAATTAACGATATTCCTAAATGTATTCGCATTATGTAGGAAATGATTGCCATAATGTTTGATAACAAAATAACTCTCCATAATTTGCTGAGTCTAAATACAAATCTTCAGCATCAGAAGCGGCATAATATTTCAAATCAGAAAAAAGAGCCTCTACGGCTTAGACATCCCAATCATCAGAGCTTATGTTCTGTTTCACAACATGCCCCATAGAAACACGAAGTACATTGGGGACATTAATGACCTCTGTGGGGCCATGAATTTGAAATGTCACAGCATCCCATACAATCCCATCTAACACAGGCCAGGCTGTAATATCAACAAAAGTCTGGCCCCTCTTCATGATGTGTGATGAGGAGTGGGGTGCCAAAGTTCCATCAATTAATCCAATTGCAGATCTTTCAGGTTAAATAGTGTCCATTCACCAGACGGAAAAAGACAACCACAAATCCAAGGACATGAACAAAGATATATATATGAGCAGCAGCCAAATGTAAGTCCAAGGGGGAATTAAAAAATTTCTTTTAAACCAAACAGCAAAAATTGAAATTTTCGATGGGGCACTCGATTTTGTAGAGTTAGTGTCAAATGAAAAACGTGACTGGTCAACTGCACTTGTTTGCACACCAGGCAACGACACATCTGTGGGATAAGTATACTCAGTATCTTCCTGGGGACCACCAGCCGGTGGAGTCAATAAAGGATTAGTAACTGTATGCATCTCGATGGCAATGTCAGGCCTGTTGGTATTTGCCGGAGCCAAAACAGAATTTTTCAGCATTGCTGGACAAGAGACCGCTGGAGTCATACTAAGAACAATCGGCCATTCTCAATGGAGATGTACCTGTTATCCTTGCAACCAGGAAGTGGAGGTAAAATGACTGTTCTTATACCCTGCACGCCAAGCACTGGAACGGGTGCACGATAAGAGGGGCTGAACTCCTTCTTGTTCTCCACCTTCTCATGGACCAGGTCACCACCTCGAGGTAGCCAGCCGACTACCGGAATCTGAAGTGCAGCATCAGTTGTGGAGGGCAAGTGTTCCTTTGCAAGACTGTCTAGAGTCTCTTGTAGATTCTGTAACACAGCAGAATGATTATCTACGTCAAAGGGTGCGGCCGACGCCGTCATGTCTAGACCATCAAGGTCCGAGACAAACATTTTTATGCCAAGGAGCATTTCGTATGGGATCCGCCCACCCAGAGACCTTCTAGGGAGATTATTAAGTGCACGTTGAATGCTATACAAATGGGCCAACCAGTTCCTGCCAGTACCTAAACCATAGCTGTCAAGGATTGCTTTAAGTCACAGTTCATTCATTGCCCTCAGGCCGGTATGGAGACGAAAATTTGCTTGAACCCCCAAAGACCTCATGGCATCCTTGTACGCCTTAAAGGCGAACACGGGACCCTGGTCCGAATGGAGGGTACAACATGCAAAAATTCCCACAAAGACACGCAAATCCCCGATGGCAGTTCGAGCATCAACACTCCTTTGTGGCCAGAGCCATAGAAAACGTGTGCATGAATCCACTGCAACTAAGATGTACTTATACGCAGTATCAGAGGAGAAAAGACCGCAGTGATCTAAATAAACACACCCAAGTGGTGTACAACTGTGTTTGAGGTGGACGCGCAGCAGTCGAAGGTTTAATCTGCTGGCAAATGTCACAAGTAAGGACATAATCATGATTCTGTTTATACAATCCGCGCAACCAGCAACGCTGTTGTAAGATAGTAACAGTCGCTGAGACTCCGGCATGGGCTGAAGCCATACCTTTGTGAGCGGCTGTTATCAAGGCTAGTCTGCGGTCCGCGTTGGGAATCAACCTGTCACCGTCGTTAATTCTCACATAGGGAACTTTATCAGGACTTAAATGATAAGAGTATTTAGAAGGGAAACCTTGAGGGTAATTACACCCTTCTCTGTTGCAGCAATGGCTGCCATGATGTCATCATCAATTTTACTTTTGGATCTTGTAACTGCTGCTTCCAGATATGATGCCACTGCTGTTTTCGCTGCTTTGTCAGCTAAACTGTTGCCAACAGCGTGTACCCCTACGCGCTGGTGACCAAGAGTATGAATTACATTAACGAGAGGCAGACGTTGTTTAAGTTCTGCGACTCAAACTCAAAGCATTTTATTTTTGATTGTGCTACCTTTGGAATCACGATATTCATTTCGAGACCAAAAGAATAAATTGTCATTGAAAGACGGTACACAGTAGTATGAGTCACCCACAATAAGAGTAGTCACTCGAGGTTCAGCAAACTCCAGTGCAAGCACCAGAGCCCGTAGCTCTGCCAACTGGGCTGTACAATCACCCAATGTCTGCGTATGCACGACATCAGACTTGAATTCTCCATTTACAAAAGTACCAGCCACTATTGCGCAGGCCGCTGAATAAGCATGCTTAAAATCTGTCGCCAGTTGCGCCGAACCGTCAGTGTAAATGATACAATGGTAATCCTCAGGCGGGCACAAGTACAGAGGAGCTGGGTGAACAAATTCATACTGCAAATATTCCTGAGTCTGCAATGTTATGTTATGTTATGTTAGTTGGGTATTTGTAGAGTGCACGGCTACTCCCAGGAGTGTCCCGGCGGCAATGAGGCATCGAAGATGAAAGTGACATCCGGAGACGTCAAAAAAGTGGCCCATTGTATCCAACGTGGATGCAAAGCTTTAGAATTCGGTACAGTGGCCTTCGTCAGTGCCTCAAGAGCAGGATACGATGTGACAACCAACATGCGTTTCCCTTGCGATAGCGCTCTCTCTTTTAGAATCGCCATCTGTACTGCAGTTAACACCTTCTCGACGGTGGAAAAGCGCATTTCAGCTGAAGTGTACAAGTGTGACTTGTAAGCAATAGGGGCGTGTCCCCTTCATTAAATGTCAAGTACGTGAAACCCACTGCGCCAGGTACAATTCTGATGACCAGGTTTGTGTGGTTATCATGTGTCAATAAGTATTTAGAAGCAAGAAGATCAGCCTGCAAAGAGTGCAGTATCGCTGAATGTTCTGGCAGCCAACTTGATTTGGTAAAAGTAGGTTGTACCAAGGCATATAGCGGCTTGATACCCTGGGCTTAATCGGGAATGTAAGTACGCCCAAAATTTTAAAAACCCAGCAAAGATTGTAGTTTTTTCAGAGTTGTTGAAGCGCTCAATTATGCGTACTTCTCCAGGAAGGGAGGTGCTAAACCTCGACCTTCATTGTTGAGTATATAGCCCAAAAACAACACGGTCTACTCTGCAATGTGTGATTTTGCAAAGTTAGATTTGTAACCGAAGTCCGCAAACATGACAATGATGCGGTCAACGCGACACAGATGCGGCCATAATTTGTCGTCTGTGAGATAAATATCTGTTGGAAGGTGGAATCTGACTATATGGTTGCCCCCACTTTTTTCCTGGTGTTTTGCTGGTTTATGACTTAGTTGGACTGGGATCCTGCTATTCAGGGCCCCAGTCTATCTGCTTTCTCTGTAAAATGGTTTCCATGTACATTAGGTACATATCTAATTGGATTCTGGAGTGCCTTATAAGCCCCTAATATATGGTATACTATGTACATAGGGCATAGGTACCTCAGAGGCCTACCAGGGGCTGCAGCATGTATTACCCCTGGAAAGCACTCCAAAATGACACCACAGGTCTGCTACTGCAACCTGGGTAAGGGTGTGCATGCACCCCTTACTGTGGTATACGCTACCTATATCACTACCTTATACAGACACATATAAACCTATAAGCCACTCCTATGGCAGGCCTTGACAATCCTGAAGGCAGAGTGCTTAGTTTTATGTGAGAGTGTGCCCAAGCATGAGCTGAGCCCCTCTGCAGCATTCGGGAATACTTCCTTATGGCTGTTCTGTGATACAGCCATACCATATACTCTTAAGTGCATTATAACCTCGCGGTAAATGCCAACTTTGGAATGGCTACATCAGAACATGTCGTGTTTGGTGTCAAACGCTTTGGAATACTACCCCCGCCAGTTCTGGCCGCGGGGGTAGCATTCCACCCTTCTAGAGGGAGAGACAAGTTCACACTGGCTAAACCCGGTTAAATCCTTTCAAAGCCCTGGCATCACAAAATGGATGCCACTGCCACAGACACGGGTCTGGCCTCCTGCTGCTGGGGGAAACTCCTGTAGGGGAGGCCTGGACAATAGGTTTCCTGTCACAGGGAGGTGTAACCACCTCCCCAGAGAGGCTGATGTGTATTGGGGCAGGGTGGTTGCATTCACAGAATGCTTTTGAGACACTGCCTGGGGCACACAAGGTGTCCCTGTGCATAGCCCAGTTCAAACTGGTTGCAGGGGCACTCAGCCCCAGCTCAGGCGCGAAACTGGACAAAGGAGAAGGGGTGTAACCACCCCCACCCCAGGCCCTCCCATAGGTGGGGCCTTAGAGTTAGTCCATCACCTACACTTAGTATAAGTATAGGAACCCAGTCCCTAGGACTTTAGATTACCCTGGACGAACCTCTGAAACATATATCCTGGACCTTCGACTTTCTATCTCGACTAGAAGACGGAAGAAATCTCCCTTGGGCTCAAGGAGTGACTCCCCTGCTTGGTAGGCACCAAAGAAGCAATTGACCGGTCTGCATTGCTGAAGCTCCCGCCAGACGCCAAAGTCTCTGCATCACCAGAGGTGGATTTCCAGACTTCCCCCGAGGCTACCCTGAGTCCACAGCAAAGCTGAGGCCCGTGGCTATCGTGGATAACGTGGAACCATGACCCCTGGACACCGTGAACTTTTGCAGCAACACCTTCCTGGTCATCCTCGAAGTTGTGCTTTGGGCTCCGAGTAGCCCCAGCCTTGAGCACCTCCTGCACCAAAGATTGTTGGCCTCCAGTCCACGAGTGACCCGTGGGCCAGCTCCAAGTGCGACCACTCGAGGCTCCTTTGCGATCACTAGCCCGTTGGCTAGCAGGTCCCCACGAAGGCAACTCCACTTCTACTTGTGCTTTTCTGGTTGCTCCAGACTTGTGCTTACTTACCCTTGCTGGGTGAGTCCATCAGACCCTGCTGGTCGGCACCGCAGTCCTTTCTCTGATTTCCTGAGACTTGCCGTTGCCAAGGCTTGTTCGGTCCTTACTGGTTGTCGACACCGCAGCACTCGACAGACTTCATGGGACAGCTCGAATGCGGCTCATGGACTTCGTTGACACCTCCTGGACCTCGTGGCTGAAGAGTCAAGACACTCGACAACTCACCTGAAGCACCCGACATCTGTGGGCATTGGTCCATCCTGCCCTAGGTCACTGGCAAGTGACCCCGACTCTGTCCCCACTGCTTTCAGGTTCCTTACATCCCAGATCCAAGCTTGGATCTCTCTGGATACTTCTCCTCTTCTCGGCAGCAGCAGTTCTTTGCAGGCTTCCATTGGAATCGACGACGCGACCCAACACCAAAAGGCACCTATGCACCCGGCTTCCCTGGGTGAGGTAGCTCCAGTACTCCGGTACTCGCAAGGGTGCTAGCCCTAGAACTGTCTTAGTCCAAAAGGGTTTGGTCCTTGTTCGATTTGAAGTGTCCCTAATCTTTAAAATTCCAACCGCGACATTCCCCATAGAAAGTAATAGGAACCCGCGGTTGTGTTTCCACACTGCATACGGCTCCCGTGGGTCCCCGATGTCCCTACCTTGGGTGGTTGCTTGGGGTCCCAGCGTTGCTAGAGGTGATAGGCACCGTGCCTATCTCAGTCGTGGTTCTTATACCACTATTTTAGTATATGGTTTGGTACGCCCCTAGGGCCAAAACGTGTATTTGTGCTTTTACTGATGCTTAAACACTTGTAACTGAAGTACTTCGAACTCCGGTCTCATAAAGAGACTAGAGAGGTTTATCTTAAATACATATATTTTGAATATATACCTGGTGTGGTTGTCTTTTCATTTGATCATTCAAGAGATTATAGACTGGTAAAACAAGCTGCTTTACATTCCTTCAAGACTTAGCCTGAAGGCTGCTCTCCATAGCTACCACTAGTATAGCTTTCACATAAGGTTGTCTTTAACCTATTACCATAAGGGGTTGTTTGGACTGATACAAGGTGCTCATTAGAACTAGTGGACAGCATATATCAGGCCACCTTCTCACAATATCATCAACATACGCCTCAGGGTCAATGCTCTCTAACAGAGAGGCTACATGTGCGGCAAAGACTCCTGGACTGTTTTTGTAGCCCATGGCTAATCTTTTAAACTGTTTTTGTTTGCCGCCAGAAGTAAAGGCTGTCCATTGACTACTAATAGAGGACAGGTTATGGCTATAAAAGCCATTGGAGATGTCAAGTGTGGTCTTAAACCTTTTTCTCACAAGACTATCAACGAGAGCAGTTTTGTACCATGCACGTCCGACAATGAGAGTTCAAATGCCGATAATCCAAAACTTGGCGGTACCACCCATCAGGTTTGGTTACAGTGAAAAGAGGATTATTCATGAGTCACAAACATGTTTCAATTATATCTTGATATTCCAATTGTTCAAGGATCTCCATGACGTGAGATCTAGCTTCTCGGCGCATGAGATATTGGAGTTGTGGCTGTGGCATAGACTCATTGCTTGGTGGTAATTTATCCCCCCCAACCTGAGTACGGTACAACGCCGGAGCAAGCACTTGAGCCCACTCTTCTGCAAAGTTCTGAGCTTGCTCCTTCAGCGCTGTGTGCGTGAAAGATGGGAGGATTACCTCCTCCCCTCTGGGAGTGCCCAAAACGAAAGCTGGGGGCCAGTCCGCCTCTGCAAGCAAAATGTCATATTTAGTGGTCATATTTTCACAAAAAATCCCTTTTATGGTACGTTGTATGTCACCTTCAATTAAAAGGACTATGTCATATAGTCTGTCAGGGGGAGCCACTCTAGTGTCAGCAGTTTCTACAGTAATAAATGTGTCAGTTGCTGTCGCCTTCAGATGTGGACGCAGTTCTTGCCACACTATTGTAACCTCCGCTGTGCTGTCTAGCATCGTTAGTGCGCATGTCAGGTTCCGAAGCTGTGTTCTCACTATCTGTGGCATACCTTGCTGTTAGTGCAGCAACTTTCTTTTTCTGAAACGGAGGTCGTTGACGTGCAAAGTCGTCCTGCTTGCCTTTACCATCAGCCGGGCAGGGCTGCTCACGTCCTTGTGGGGCACCCCGACCTCTGCCATGTTCTCCTCCACCGGACTGTGAGACCAATGTTTCCTGTGAAGAATGAGGAGAACGTTGATCAGGAACCTGAACTCTATCAGGAGACCTAATTCTTGTGCTATCGTGCAATTTGTAAGTGAGTTCAGTAGTCGCTTGTATCGATGACGTGGGACGAGACCCCTGTTTCTGTTGCTGCTTCCCCTGTTTCTTAGTTTTCCAATTTTGTTTAGGAAAAGCTGCACGGTTGTCTTTAGTAGACTAAACTGTCGGAGTTTGTCGGAGTTTGCGGTTGCGCTGTTGTTTTAGCAAAAGGCTTAACATCCAAAGTATTGCGGCTAATGGTCTTATAAGCCTCCGCAATAATTCTAGGTAACTGCCGGGGTTTATCGACGTCGGCGACGAGGCGCAGCTCATTCGAAACTTGAAAGTTAACTGCATCTCCCTTGACGTTAGCAAGGATGAGATCAGCAACTACGTCGAACACACCCACAAGCCTCATTCCCAACTCGACTGCTGCCTCCGGACCGTGCTCATCCTGAACACATTTAATCACGGAGGACAATACAGTCATAGACGGTGTGCCGAAGCACTTTGCGTAGACTGCTGCAAATACTTTACCTAAGTTCTCACAATCTGTTACCTCTGGGACTAAGTCTTTCTGCAAACTAATTGTAAGGATCCTGTGTTTTTCTACAGGAGTAGAATTTGGAAATACTGCCTCCAGCTGGTCAAATTTCTCAGCAAGCCAATAAGGCATATCGTCCTTATTCTGGGGGCGCTTGCCCATTACCGAATTAACCATGACAGGACTAATAGTGATCCCGGCCGGTCCAACTGGTTGCGTTGCAACCCCAGGTGCCCCCACCTGGACATTGCGAGAGACGTATTGCAGTAAAGCCCTATGCACCGCAATCAGGGCGGTGTGGAGTTGACACAAGTCATCCAGCGGGGCTAGCAAATATCGTGGATGTGGTGTGAACCCGGCCAAGACTGGCCAAGTGGCCCCAGGAATGGACAAGGGACCTAACCGAGCTGGAGGTACGGTGTGGGGGAGGGCGCCATTGAACCAAATACGATGCTGCCAAGCGGAAATTGAAATTTCCTGCGTCCTATATGGCGTGTAATTAGCTGGAACTGCTGTAGGAGTGTATGCGTGAAACGTTTTATCATCCGCATTCACCTCCGGAAAAGTAACCGAAGAGTAAAACAGCTCATAGGGGAAAGATGCATCGGCACTCACTACAAAGATAATAGACATTCCATAGTCTGGCAACCCGAACTGCGTCAAATGACGCCGGTGAGGTGCGCGACTATGCACTGCAATGGCAACTTCAGCCATAAGGACGCAGAGGACAAAAACTATCTATACTAACCCGTAGCACAAAAAGGGTAAGTAATTCAAAAAGAAACCTTTTTAATTGTCAAGCTTAAATGAACCTATAAGTCAACTATATAGGTAGGTTTAAATCGTCACTCCCATCAACCGGAAACAAGAGTGAGGGTGTTGAGGACAAATATAAGCACTACTAAGGCGTCTCAATCATAAGACCAAAACGTTAGGTGCGCCATGTTGCGGGGATTCTGCTCATGCACAGATCTATGTGCAGGAAACCAGGACCTCAGTGAATTGTGGTGTACTAAAAAACTCACCTCAGTACCTAGAACCCCTATCCGACTAGCATCAGTGTCGCATTCATTCTCTGTTTCATATCGAAGCTACCAATGATTAGACAACACATAACAAGCGACTTAGAATACTCTCAAGAATAACTTTTCGTTATTGTTCTCATATCAGTCCACAACGTGAGTAATCAGAGACAAGGAAAAGTTTGAAATGTTTATTTTTAACTACGTGCTCTAAGGTGCAGTACTTTGGCTAACATAGGCAGACAAATTATTAGAAATAAAACCATCAGCGTTGTTACAATACCATAAAAAACAAAGGGAGAAATCATATTATAATGATAGTGGAAACAGGTCCTATAATACCTGGTGTACCACCCTCCTCTAGCTAATAAGCTAGTTTTATAATAATAATAGAAGGTCTCTAGGTTTGAATGGGGAACCCCATAACTACAAGATCTGCTTAGGTGAATCACATCACAGGATCAGCACTGCTCTCTGTGTCTGGCAAGGTTTTCTCCAAGTGTATGTGAATCAAGCAAGCAATGCAATATTAAAGGCACCCGAGTTTCAGATATTTGCAGCTCTGTGCTTGTTGTGTCTAGAGCGTGGGCCGATCAACCTGAATTCAACAGCATACATTGTTATTTGACCTTGACGGTTTCTGCACACAGTGTTCAGACTAAGGTCGCGGTGCACGTCTAGGGATGTGAAAAACAGATCGTTCTCATGTGAAGAAAAAGCAAGCAAGCAGTTTTACTTATAATAACAGCTACCTGTAGTGTCGTGTGCAAAAGCAGCAAAGTGGAAAGATGGCGTTAACATCTAAAACGTTTATACTAACATAGCAATGTGTGCAGGCAAAACCCTGTCTTCACTACACAGGCTCTCGCCATTTTGAGGATGGGGAGCCCTACCCAATCAGGACTAGGCTCCTGCCACCCTCCCACTGGAGAGTGGCAGGATAGGGGGTGTACTCACCCCAGGAAAGGGCCCCATTGGTCCCTGACCTTTCCCTACCTGTAACACCCCTAAATGTAGTATTTAGGGGCACCCTGAACCTTCGTTCCTCAGATCCAGATTCCGAAACTACCAAGAAGAAGAAAAAGAAAGAAGACCTGCCGTGCAGCTGCTAACAAGAGGATGACTCCAACTGACTTGGCCCCAGCCCTACCGGCCTGTCAAACCTCGAACCTGCTCCTGCTCCTGCTAAACCCCGGCATCTCCAGTGGTCCGCAACCTCAAAATCCCCGTAGGACCTGACTGCCTTGCTCATCTAAAGACTGGGACTCCCACGAGCAGTGGTTCTGCTCAAACAGCAACAACCCCTGGTGCCAGCCAGGAGCCGCAAATCCAGCACACTCTGCACCCGCCGAGCCCGACCTGTGCCTGAGTGAACAAAGACCATGAGGACATCCCCGTGGTGACTGTGACCAAGAATCCAGCACCCAAGCACCCTCCGTGACGCTCCTGACGACGCCTGCAGCCTCAATTCCAGGGACCCCCCAAACGCAACCAGCAGAAGGTAAGATTTCCAGATGCCAAAAGACACCCCTGCACTCTGCGGCCCCCTGTGCCCAACTCCTGGGTGCCTACCTAACCTACAGCTTCCCAACTTACCTCTCGAAGTGGTGGTCGCACCTGACGAATCTCCATCTCCGAGCTTGCAGCTTTTGTTCATAACACAGCTTTCCCGGCCTGTGCCTGAGTAAACAAAGACCACAAAGACGTCACCCTGCAACTGTGACCAAGAATCCAGCACCCAAGGACCCTCCTTGATGCTCCTGACGACGCCTGCAGCCTCAACTCCAGGGACCCCCCCAACTGCGACCAGCAGAGAGTAAGATTTCCCGACGCCAAAAGACACCCCTGCACCCGGCACCCTGCGGCCCCCTGTGCCCAACTCCTAGATGCCTACCTAACCTACAGCTTCCCAACTTACCTCTCGAAGTGGTGGTCGCGCCTGAAGAATCTCCGTCCCCGAGCTTGCAGCCTTTGTTCATCACACAGCTTTCCCATTGAAATCCATTGAGCGCCCGACGGCTCGAAAGCACACTGCACCCAGCCGCCCGAGTGCCTCTGGAAGTGCAGCATCTGTTCTATTCTACTTCCCCACTTGCCCTGTGTAAGTGACCAGGAGCTCAGCTCCCACAGCCGCGTGGCCTGCCTGGTAGCAGCCACCAACCAAAGGCCTCCTACCCACCATAGGCTAACATTGGGACTACTCTCTCTGCACCCGGCTGCCCCTGTGCCGCTGAGGGTGTAACTACTGTACCTACCTGAACGTGGGAGACCCCCGAGCCTAACCCCAGAAGCTTAACTCTGCCAGTCGAGTACTTACCTGAAAGCCGATAACCTACATTTTCTCCATAGGGTAACATTGACTGGTTTCACTTGGAAATTCTTGTGTCGAGTTTTGAAACTGTGAAATATTCACTAGAAATCATCCGATCAACGAAAACGAAATTACTCACCTGTTACTAGGAGAGATCCCAGTGCTGGATCTTGGTGCCCAGCACTGACCCTAAAAAGTAATTACAACTGTGATTTTCAGATAACCTGATTTTCCCCCATAGGATAACATTGCCTGGTTTTCACCAGTGTTGATTTTTGCAACTTTGCAATATTCCTTAAAAATCGGCTTTTGTACAAAAACGATTTTTTTCAACTGTTTACAGGAGATGCACCAGGGCTGAATCCAGGATCCAGCCCTGAGTAAGAAAAACCTACATAAAGTAATTGTTACTTTATGTAGGTTTTTCTTACTCAGTTTGCTTAAAATTCCATTGAGCTCAATGTTATTATTGTGTTAGGATTGTGTAGCATAATGCAACAACTGTATCTATTGCATTGAAAAGTCTATTGCTTATTGAAAGTATACAACTATAGCATCTCATTCTGAGAAAGTATTTTTATACCTACTTGTGGTTCTAAAATAAAACAACTTTATATTTTTACATACAAACCAATTGGCCTAGAGTTCAGTTCTTGAGTGTGTGAGACCATTTGCTGACTGAGTGTGTATAACAAATGCTTTACACTGTCCTCTGATACTGCCTTACTGCTCGACCAAGCTACCACGTTAGAGAGTAAGGTTATATCTAACTTTAACCTCTGCCAAACCTCTGGGGACTGTTGGACTCTGTACACACTGAACCTTACTTTGGTGCAGTATATACAGAGCCACTTTCTTACATTGGTGGATCAGCGGTGGGATACAAACTTGCATTTGTAGGACTACTTGGTTACCATCTGATCACACGACAGAACTCTTAAATTGCCTTTAGAATTCAGATTTTTACAAATTGGCATGTTTTACAAATTACTAAAAGTCTTGTCAGGGCCTTGCTTAAGTCCCTTTAGAATTTTAGAAAAATAAAAGTCACTGTAGTCAAGGGTAGAGGGGTTAGAACTGTTTGGTTAGAATATCTCAAAAGAACCCAGCTATTAGTGAAAACAATAACATCCAGGACTTGGTTGAGGAGCTCGACCTCACAGGTTACTTACACTTGTCTTTCAAGGAGTTATGGTCCTTGTGAATAAATGAATGAAAGGACATTTATAGAGCGCATGGCTACTCGGGAGCATCCCAGCGCTAATAGCGTTGCAGTTCCAACTATACACAGTTTTTAGGGCAATAAATAGGTTTTGAGTTGTTTTCTAAAAGTCAGGTAGTTAGGTTCCAGGCGGACATTGGTGGGTAGATAGTTCCATAGTTTGGCAGCATTGACTGAGAAGCGATGTCCTCCGCTTCGAGTTCTTTTTATTTTTGGAATTGCCGCCAGTAGTTTATTATCTGACCTGAGAGATCTATTGGAACGATAGGGGTGAATAATGCTGCTGATAATCTGAGGGCCTTTGCCTGAGAGAGCCTTGTGCATGATACAAAGGGCTTTAAATTGGACTCGTTCTTGAATAGGTAACCAGGGTAGTGCTGACAGTGCCAGTTTAGCAGAACGTCATCGATATAACGTTTCCAGAAAACTATCTGCTCGCGAAAGGGATTAGTCGGACACAGTATGTTCTTGGTCTCGAGAGTGATTTCGAGACCAAGAACATACTGTATCGATGACGTTCTGCTAATCTGGGAAGGGAGTAAAGAAACCCTCATCGACTTCCATCATTGGCTGAATACTAGAGATGAATGGTTGAAATTTACTTACTCAGCCAGTCCAGACACACTGGATTTCCTAGATGTCACCATATTCATCGAAAACGATACTATCCAGACAAAAACCTTCTTTAAACCCACTGCCAAGAACAGTCTCTTGTCCTTTAAGAGTTTTCACCCGCGCCCAATGAGGGAGAACTTACCATATGGGCAGTTTCTCCATCTACGACGGAACTGCAGCAACATCCGAGACTATAAGGAACAAGCTAAAGATCTCTGCAACAAACTGCAAAATAGGGACTACCCTCAGCATACCATCAAGAAGAGCCAAAAGAGAGCAAGAAATCAACAAAGGGAAACCCTCATGCAAACAACAGTGAAAGAACCCACAAAAGATCTTGTCACCTGTGTGAGTACCTACAGTGTGGTATCCAATGATGTTAAAAAGATCATTAACAAGAATTGGAAAATCCTCACCTCCGGCTCTCTGAAATGGCCGAAACCAAGATTTTCAAGCAAACGAACCAGAAACCTGAAAGATATGCTAGTACATACCAGACCACCATCAAAACCTAGTCCGATGATCACTTCTAGCTTATGGGACTATACACCAGTAACTGGTCGCTACCCCTGTGGCTCGTGCTCGGTCTGTCATCTTACGAAACCAACTCAGACTCTACAACTACTACCAGACCTGAAATGGACCATGAGGAACCACACCAACTGTAATACTACTCATGTAATTTACATGATCACCTGCGGATTACATTACATAGGGATGACCTGCCGCAAAGTCAAGCTACGACTTTGCGAACACAAGAGCAACGTTAAATGTAAGAAAATCACAACTAAGATGAGTAGTCACTACCTCGAGAAAGGACATACAGTTGATCACCTACAATGGGTGGTTCTAGAGACACTAACTATGAAAAATGCTAATGCAGAAAACATCTTGTTCGAAAAGGAGCAGAGGTGGGTTTACCGCTTACGTACTCATATTCACGGATTAAATGACAATATTCCGTGGCTGAGCATTAAGAGATAGGTCAGTGTCCAGAACTTGTCAGGAGTAATGAAATGAGGAATATAAATGAACAACATCCTCACAGAGACATCTAAATTCGTGTCACAGCGTAGCCACTCATCGCTGAATGTGTGGCATCGTGGTCTAAACTTTGATCGTTTGCCTTGGTGAACTGGTGCTAAAAGTATTTGATGATGACAGCTAACACTTAGCATGCTATGTACAAGGAACCATACTTTCATAGAAAACGCACTTTGTGTAAGAGCCTAGCAGTCCTTCTTATTGATGCGACCAGCATTGGCACAATTGCAGTGATGAAGAATGGGAAATCTTTCTTCTTCTTCTGACTTGTCGCATTGTCTGATCGGAGCTATAATTTCACAAACGCGATTGAGCCGCTGTCCTGTGTAGTACAGCCTTGTGAGGCAACATGCTAGGGGAGAAACTAAGTACTCGCACAACTCTTTACATTTACTTTATTGAAACAAGTAAAACTTTATTCCGCAGCGAAAATTCAAGAATCACAACAAACTGCAATATAACATCATGATATCTTCAAATGATCTACAGATTAGAGCGTTAATTATATGCACGAAATCAACAATGAGATGGGGGAGTTGTAAGTAACACGAGTCCTCTTTTGTTTTCTATGAATACGTCCTTTATCTTGACCCGGTTACCTTGCTCAATACACCGGGTGGAGAGAAGCAGTGACAGAACAAGTCACTAACCGCCGAAAAGGTACTGTTCCGGATACACGAGGACGCTGAAGAAGGAACGTAACGTATTTGATTTCCTAACACCTTTCTTTTCCCTTTAAGAGCGGGCAAAGCTTACACCATCGGATGTAACCCACAAATAGAACAATGAAGGTATTCTTTTCCAATTTTCTTTTCTGATAAGCTATCGATGTCGTGTTTTAATCCTTGGGTAAATAACCTTAAGTTGGGCTTCGTAGTCTGATTTATATTGATGAACATGTTAACAATGTGCATTTCTACTAATATCTCCCGCCATCTCTGAGATTTTTGGCATGTCAATTGACCTCTTTACCGGTTGCATTGACCGATGTACGTGTACCATTTCATTCTCTGATTTCTTTAAAGAGAGAGACTTGCTTAAATTTTTAATGAGACCAATTGTTTGACGCATAGTCTGACACCATAAAATACCACTCACGCGATGGCTCACTCTTCGCCAGAAATATAGTGCCACTGTTTTCATTATGAAATACTGATTATGCCGTTTTTCCAATCCTTTGTTAAACAATGTTAAACAATCTTCCCTGATTTACATTGTCTAATATGTTGGCAGCGTGATACCTTAAAATACCACTCACGCGATGGCTCACTCTTCGTCAGGAATATAATGCCACTGTTTTCATTATGAAATGCTGATTATGTCGTTTTTCCAATCCTTTGTTAAACAATCTTCCCTGATTTACATTGTCTAATATGTTGGCAGCGTTCCACTTCATTTTCATTTTTACAAACAATACCTCCCGCTATCTCAGGGAGTTTGGGCACTACAAATAATTGATCGATTCTACCAAATGCACTGCCTGATGTGTATGCTTTTTCATTTCCTCAAGAGACAGATTTGCCATGTTTATGAATGAGATTAATTGGTTGGCGTACAGTCTGATACTACAAAATATTATTCACGTTATGATTCATTCTACGCCTAGAATTTAGTGCCCCATTGGGACACTTTTTCTGTTCGTAATATCATAATTATCTGGTTTTTACTTGTAAAGTCCTTGTTCTTATAATTTGTCATCTTTAGAAGGGATGGCTGATTTTGCCTTTTACTGCATATGAATGAATATGATTGGCCAAATTGGTTATGTTACATGTAAAAAGCATTGCCTTTTTTATAAATTGCTACGACAGTTGATGTCTCGAATTTTGAACATCCTGACAGCACATACACGGTCTGTATGTCTAACATTTATATCATTTTCTTTCCTCACACTCTTTTTTTAGAAATAGGTTCGAATTGAACTCAGACTGACTGGTGAGATAACGGGACTCACCCATTTCACGAGGGAGATCCCTTCAAATTAAGGAGTCTCCTCCACATACACTAGGGTCCTGATGAAAGCCTATATGACCCTTTGGGGCATGAGATAAGGCTGAAACATGTCGACCTATTTTCTGGACACATAATTATTTTAGTGCATTAGACCCTAATTAGTCTATTCTGTGCACGACAAGTATTTTTTAACCTAACTCGAATCCAGTTTCATTAAAATTTAAAAAACTGGACCCTTCGAGTCTTTTAAATCTTTTTTCACTCATCATATAGCACTTCACAACACACCTAACACGGTTCTCTGATCACAACTGAAAAAACCAGAGGAATTAACCTCCGGGTGGAGGAAGCATTCATTAACCCGATGATGATGCTGTCACGTTGTCAAGCAAATAGCGGATAATCGAACATACCGCTAGAATTCCATCTGTGAACGAACACGTGATTGAGGGTTTCTTAACAGTACTTAGTACTGTTGCTACTAACCCTGGTTCTTTCAGGACCTGTGATCCACTCTCCATTGATATTTAAACATAGTATAAGACAGACATGTCATCTTGTACAATATCCACAACAGATGAAACAATATTATCTAATGTGTAAATTCTGGAAGAAAGAGTGTTAATGCTATTATCAATGACAGCAAGCACTTTTTCCAAATGTGCTTGATCAATAGCTCTTAATCTAGAAGCGGCTTCAATTTGAGATAATTTCCAAACTTTGGGGCATATGCATCAACATTAGCATTTGCGATTCCTTATTAGCGAAAAATAAGGAATCGCTAATAAGGAATAGCAAAAGGCTATGCATGTAGGAATCGCTATTCAAATAGCGATTCCTTAACATTCCTTATTACCGAATCGGTAATACCGAATCGGTAATAAGGAATACCTACCCATTCATTCCTATGGCCTTGGAGGCCCATAGGAATGAATGTAAAGCCATTCTGTGTTAGCGATTCGGTATTACCGAATCGCTAATAGCTGGAGCACTTTCAAGGGTGCCAGGGTGTCGAAAGGACACCCTGTTGCACCCCTGAAAATGATATGTGCACATATGTTGCACACACACATGCTCTAAGGGCATGTGTGTGCGCAACATGACACTTTGAAAAATGCACAAAAGTGCATTTTTCAAAGTTTTTGCAAATTACCATGCAGTTCATCTTCATGGTAATTTGCTCCCCTTATTAGCGAAATCGCTAATTTTTTAACTTTGATGCATTGCATTTAAGGAATCTCACTTTGGGATTCCTTAAATGCAATCGCTATTTAAGGAATCGGTATTTAAGGAATCCCTATTTAAAGAATCGCTATTTAAGGATTCCTTAAATACCGATTTCTGCTTTTGGGTTGATGCATTGGGATTGGGTATTTTTTACTTAATACCGGGAGCTAATAAGGAATCGGTATTTTACCGACTGGATTTTGGCTTGATGCATAAGGGTGTTTGTTGTAAATAGCATCCACCCATCTTTTGGACCTGCCACCGACAGGAGCCTTAACAATATCATTCAAATCTACATTATCAGTAAATTTTGACAAATGAAGTTTAACTGACGCCAAGGTGGAATATTGATGCCAGTTTTGACATAAGTTTCCTACGGAATAGGTAGTAACAGAATAGGAGGTTTCAAACCGGAGCTCTACTCTAACCTGTGCATATCCAGGGATTAGACCCAGAAAATGATGTTGACATGAATCTGAACTTTTCTGCCATAATAACCATCCTTGAGGATACAGGGTGGAAATATTAAAGGATGTATTAGTAATCAGGGACTGCAATTCATCAAGGGACATATCTGTGTCATTATCCCAGGTTGGATAAGCGCCCAGATCAGGAACAGTAGGAGCGTTCATCTTTTTAGAAGTAGCCAATCTAAAGCAGGTGGTCTGAAAAATAGTAGAATTCAAAAATAACATATGGTTCCGGATAAGGCACGCACGATGCAAAGCCTCAGAGCCTTGCACCAGCCAGGTTTTAGAACCGCAAACAGATTTAAGATCAATTGTATCTTTCCACAGCTCATAGCCCCCTATAGCTAAGTCATCCATAAAGTATTTTGAACACAATAATTTAGTATGGGTCAATCTAACTTTGGAAGCTGACTCAGCAGCCATTTTAAAATAAAAGGCTTCAGGTTTAGATACACTGTAATCAGTAAAATATAGAAAAAAATGTACTAGGGTTTTGGAGCTGCCTTCAATGGGAGCTGGACAATGTTCCCATTGTGTATAATTAACGATATTCCTAAATGTATTCGCATTATGTAGGAAATGATTGCCATAATGTTTGATAACAAAATAACTCTCCATAATTTGCTGAGTCTAAATACAAATCTTCAGCATCAGAAGCGGCATAATATTTCAAATCAGAAAAAAGAGCCTCTACGGCTTAGACATCCCAATCATCAGAGCTTATGTTCTGTTTCACAACATGCCCCATAGAAACACGAAGTACATTGGGGACATTAATGACCTCTGTGGGGCCATGAATTTGAAATGTCACAGCATCCCATACAATCCCATCTAACACAGGCCAGGCTGTAATATCAACAAAAGTCTGGCCCCTCTTCATGATGTGTGATGAGGAGTGGGGTGCCAAAGTTCCATCAATTAATCCAATTGCAGATCTTTCAGGTTAAATAGTGTCCATTCACCAGACGGAAAAAGACAACCACAAATCCAAGGACATGAACAAAGATATATATATGAGCAGCAGCCAAATGTAAGTCCAAGGGGGAATTAAAAAATTTCTTTTAAACCAAACAGCAAAAATTGAAATTTTCGATGGGGCACTCGATTTTGTAGAGTTAGTGTCAAATGAAAAACGTGACTGGTCAACTGCACTTGTTTGCACACCAGGCAACGACACATCTGTGGGATAAGTATACTCAGTATCTTCCTGGGGACCACCAGCCGGTGGAGTCAATAAAGGATTAGTAACTGTATGCATCTCGATGGCAATGTCAGGCCTGTTGGTATTTGCCGGAGCCAAAACAGAATTTTTCAGCATTGCTGGACAAGAGACCGCTGGAGTCATACTAAGAACAATCGGCCATTCTCAATGGAGATGTACCTGTTATCCTTGCAACCAGGAAGTGGAGGTAAAATGACTGTTTTTGTACCCTGCACGCCAAGCACTGGAACGGGTGCACGATAAGAGGGGCTGAACTCCTTCTTGTTCTCCACCTTCTCATGGACCAGGTCACCACCTCGAGGTAGCCAGCTGACTACCGGAATCTGAAGTGCAGCATCAGTTGTGGAGGGCAAGTGTTCCTTTGCAAGACTGTCTAGAGTCTCTTGTAGATTCTGTAACACAGCAGAATGATTATCTACGTCAAAGGGTGCGGCCGACGCCGTCATGTCTAGACCATCAAGGTCCGAGACAAACATTTTTATGCCAAGGAGCATTTCGTATGGGATCCGCCCACCCAGAGACCTTCTAGGGAGATTATTAAGTGCACGTTGAATGCTATACAAATGGGCCAACCAGTTCCTGCCAGTACCTAAACCATAGCTGTCAAGGATTGCTTTAAGTCACAGTTCATTCGTTCCACAACACTATTGCCCTCAGGCCGGTATGGAGACGAAAATTTGCTTGAACCCCCAAAGACCTCATGGCATCCTTGTACGCCTTAAAGGCGAACACGGGACCCTGGTTCGAATGGAGGGTACAACATGCAAAAATTCCCACAAAGACACGCAAATCCCTGATGGCAGTTCGAGCATCAACACTCCTTTGTGGCCAGAGCCATAGAAAACGTGTGCATGAATCCACTGCAACTAAGATGTACTTATACGCAGTATCAGAGGAGAAAAGACCGCAGGGATCTAAATAAACACACCCAAGTGGTGTACAACTGTGTTTGAGGTGGACGCGCAGCAGTCGAAGGTTTAATCTGCTGGCAAATGTCACAAGTAAGGACATAATCATGATTCTGTTTATACAATCCGCGCAACCAGCAACGCTGTTGTAAGATAGTAACAGTCGCTGAGACTCCGGCATGGGCTGAAGCCATACCTTTGTGAGCGGCTGTTATCAAGGCTAGTCTGCGGTCCGCGTTGGGAATCAACCTGTCACCGTCGTTAATTCTCACATAGGGAACTTTATCAGGACTTAAATGATAAGAGTATTTAGAAGGGAAACCTTGAGGGTAATTACACCCTTCTCTGTTGCAGCAATGGCTGCCATGATGTCATCATCAATTTTACTTTTGGATCTTGTAACTGCTGCTTCCAGATATGATGCCACTGCTGTTTTCGCTGCTTTGTCAGCTAAACTGTTGCCAACAGCGTGTACCCCTACGCGCTGGTGACCAAGAGTATGAATTACATTAACGAGAGGCAGACGTTGTTTAAGTTCTGCGACTCAAACTCAAAGCATTTTATTTTTGATTGTGCTACCTTTGGAATCACGATATTCATTTCGAGACCAAAAGAATAAATTGTCATTGAAAGACGGTACACAGTAGTATGAGTCACCCACAATAAGAGTAGTCACTCGAGGTTCAGCAAACTCCAGTGCAAGCACCAGAGCCCGTAGCTCTGCCAACTGGGCTGTACAATAACCCAATGTCTGCGTATGCACGACATCAGACTTGAATTCTCCATTTACAAAAGTACCAGCCACTATTGCGCAGGCCGCTGAATAAGCATGCTTAAAATCTGTCGCCAGTTGCGCCGAACCGTCAGTGTAAATGATACAATGGTAATCCTCAGGCGGGCACAAGTACAGAGGAGCTGGGTGAACAAATTCATACTGCAAATATTCCTGAGTCTGCAATGTTATGTTATGTTATGTTAGTTGGGTATTTGTAGAGTGCACGGCTACTCCCAGGAGTGTCCCGGCGGCAATGAGGCATCAAAGATGAAAGTGACATCCGGAGACGTCAAAAAAGTGGCCCATTGTATCCAACGTGGATGCAAAGCTTTAGAATTCGGTACAGTGGCCTTCGTCAGTGCCTCAAGAGCAGGATACGATGTGACAACCAACATGCGTTTCCCTTGCGATAGCGCTCTCTCTTTTAGAATCGCCATCTGTACTGCAGTTAACACCTTCTCGACGGTGGAAAAGCGCATTTCAGCTGAAGTGTACAAGTGTGACTTGTAAGCAATAGGGGCGTGTCCCCTTCATTAAATGTCAAGTACGTGAAACCCACTGCGCCAGGTACAATTCTGATGACCAGGTTTGTGTGGTTATCATGTGTCAATAAGTATTTAGAAGCAAGAAGATCAGCCTGCAAAGAGTGCAGTATCGCTGAATGTTCTGGCAGCCAACTTGATTTGGTAAAAGTAGGTTGTGCCAAGGCATATAGCGGCTTGATACCCTGGGCTTAATCGGGAATGTAAGTACGCCCAAAATTTTAAAAACCCAGCAAAGATTGTAGTTTTTTCAGAGTTGTTGAAGCGCACAATTATGCGTACTTCTCCAGGAAGGGAGGTGCTAAACCTCGACCTTCATTGTTGAGTACATAGCCCAAAAACAACACGGTATACTCTGCAATGTGTGATTTTGCAAAGTTAGATTTGTAACCGAAGTCCGCAAACATGACAATGATGCGGTCAACGCGACACAGATGCGGCCATAATTTGTCGTCTGTGAGATAAATATCTGTTGGAAGGTGGAATCTGACTATATGGTTGCCCCCACTTTTTTCCTGGTGTTTTGCTGGTTTATGACTTAGTTGGACTGGGATCCTGCTATTCAGGGCCCCAGTCTATCTGCTTTCTCTGTAAAATGGTTTCCATGTACATTAGGTACATATCTGATTGGATTCTGGAGTGCCTTATAAGCCCCTAATATATGGTATACTATGTACATAGGGCATAGGTACCTCAGAGGCCTACCAGGGGCTGCAGCATGTATTATGCCACCCCTGGAAAGCACTCCAAAATGACACCACAGGTCTGCTACTGCAACCTGGGTAAGGGTGTGCATGCACCCCTTACTGTGGTATAGGCTACCTATATCACTACCTTATACAGACACATATAAACCTATAAGCCACTCCTATGGCAGGCCTTGACAATCCTGAAGGCAGAGTGCTTAGTTTTATGTGAGAGGGTGCCCAAGCATGAGCTGAGCCCCTCTGCAGCATTCGGGAATACTTCCTTATGGCTGTTCTGTGATACAGCCATACCATATACTCTTAAGTGCATTATAACCTCGCGGTAAATGCCAACTTTGGAATGGCTACATCAGAACATGTCGTGTTTGGTGTCAAACGCTTTGGAATACTACCCCCGCCAGTTCTGGACGCGGGGGTAGCATTCCACCCTTCTAGAGGGAGAGACAAGTTCACACTGGCTAAACCCGGTTAAATCCTTTCAAAGCCCTGGCATCACAAAATGGATGCCACTGCCACAGACACGGGTCTGGCCTCCTGCTGCTGGGGGAAACTCCTGCAGGGGAGGCCTGGACAATAGGTATCCTGTCACAGGGAGGTGTAACCACCTCCCCAGAGAGGCTGATGTGTATTGGGGCAGGGTGGTTGCATTCACAGAATGCTTTTGAGACACTGCCTGGGGCACACAAGGTGTCCCTGTGCATAGCCCAGTTCAAACTGGTTGCAGGGGCACTCAGCCCCAGCTCTGGCGCGAAACTGGACAAAGGAGAAGGGGTGTAACCACCCCCACCCCAGGCCCTCCCATAGGTGGGGCCTTAGAGTTAGTCCATCACCTACACTTAGTATAAGTATAGGAACCCAGTCCCTAGGACTTTAGATTACCCTGGACGAACCTCTGAAACATATATCCTGGACCTTCGACTTTCTATCTCGACTAGAAGACGGAAGAAATCTCCCTTGGGGTCAAGGAGTGACTCCCCTGCTTGGTAGGCACCAAAGAAGCAATTGACCGGTCTGCATTGCTGAAGCTCCCGCCAGACGCCGAAGTCTCTGCATCACCAGAGGTAGATTTCCAGACTTCCCCGAGGCTACCCTGAGTCCACAGCAAAGCTGAGGCCCGTGGCTATCGTGGATAACGGGGAACCATGACCCCTGGACACCGTGAACTTTTGCAGCAACAACACCTTCCTGGTCATCCTCGAAGTTGTGCTTTGGGCTCCGAGTAGCACCAGCCTTGAGCACCTCCTGCACCAAAGATTGTTGGCCTCCAGTCCACGAGTGACCCGTGGGCCAGCTCCAAGTGCGACCACTCGAGGCTCCTTTGCGATCACTAGCCCGTTGGCTAGCAGGTCCCCACGAAGGCAACTCCACTTCTACTTGTGCTTTTCTGGTTGCTCCAGACTTGTGCTTACTTACCCTTGCTAGGTGAGTCCATCAGACCTTGCTGGTCGGCACCGCAGTCCTTTCTCTGATTTCCTGAGACTTGCCGTTGCCAAGGCTTGTTCGGTCCTTACTGGTTGTCGACACCGCAGCACTCGACAGACTTCATGGGACAGCTCGAATGCGGCTCATGGACTTCGTTGACACCTCCTGGACCTCGTGGCTGAAGAGTCAAGACACTCGACAACTCACCTGAAGCACCCGACATCTGTGGGCATTGGTCCATCCTGCCCTAAGTCACTGGCAAGTGACCCCGACTCTGTCCCCACTGCTTTCAGGTTCCTTACATCCCAGATCCAAGCTTGGATCTCTCTGGATACTTCTCCTCTTCTCGGCAGCAGCAGTTCTTTGCAGGCTTCCATTGGAATCGACGACGCGACCCAACACCAAAAGGCACCTATGCACCCGGCTTCCCTGGGTGAGGTAGCTCCAGTACTCCGGTACTCGCAAGGGTGCTAGCCCTAGAACTGTCTTAGTCCAAAAGGGTTTGGTCCTTGTTCGATTTGAAGTGTCCCTAATCTTTAAAATTCCAACCGCGACATTCCCCATAGAAAGTAATAGGAACCCGCGGTTGTGTTTCCACACTGCATACGGCTCCCGTGGGTCCCCGATGTCCCTACCTTGGGTGGTTGCTTGGGGTCCCAGCGTTGCTAGAGGTGATAGGCACCGTGCCTATCTCAGTCGTGGTTCTTATACCACTATTTTAGTATATGGTTTGGTACGCCCCTAGGGCCAAAACGTGTATTTGTGCTTTTACTGATGCTTAAACACTTGTAACTGAAGTACTTCGAACTCCGGTCTCATAAAGAGACTAGAGGGGTTTATCTTAAATACATATATTTTGAATATATACCTGGTGTGGTTGTCTTTTCATTTGATCTTCAAGAGATTATAGACTGGTAAAACAAGCTGCTTTACATTCCTTCAAGACTTAGCCTGAAGGCTGCTCTCCATAGCTACCACTAGTATAGCTTTCACATAAGGTTGTCTTTAACCTATTACCATAAGGGGTTGTTTGGACTGATACAAGGTGCTCACTAGAACTAGTGGACAGCATATATCAGGCCACCTTCTCACAATATCATCAACATACGCCTCAGGGTCAATGCTCTCTAACAGAGAGGCTACATGTGCGGCAAAGACTCCTGGACTGTTTTTGTAGCCCATGGCTAATCTTTTAAACTGTTTTTGTTTGCCGCCAGAAGTAAAGGCTGTCCATTGACTACTAATAGAGGACAGGTTATGGCTATAAAAGTCGTTGGAGATGTCAAGTGTGGTCTTAAACCTTTTTCTCACAAGACTATCAACGAGGGCAGAACTGTGGGTGTTTTGTACCATGCACGTCCGACAATGAGAGTTCAAATGCCGATAATCCAAAACTTGGCGGTACCACCCATCAGGTTTGGTTACAGTGAAAAGAGGATTATTCATGAGTCACAAACATGTTTCAATTATATCTTGATATTCCAATTGTTCAAGGATCTCCATGACGTGAGATCTAGCTTCTCGGCGCATAAGATATTGGAGTTGTGGCTGTGGCATAGACTCATTGCTTGGTGGTAATTTATCCCACCCAACCTGAGTACGGTACAACGCCGGAGCAAGCACTTGAGCCCACTCTTCTGCAAAGTTCTGAGCTTGCTCCTTCAGCGCTGTGTGCGTGAAAGATGGGAGGATTACCTCCTCCCCTCTGGGAGTGCCCAAAACGAAAGCTGGGGGCCAGTCCGCCTCTGCAAGCAAAATGTTATATTTAGTGGTCATATTTTCACAAAAAATCCCTTTTATGGTACGTTGTATGTCACCTTCAATTAAAAGGACTATGTCATATAGTCTGTCAGGGGGAGCCACTCTAGTGTCAGCAGTTTCTACAGTAATAAATGTGTCAGTTGCTGTCGCCTTCAGATGTGGACGCAGTTCTTGCCACACTATTGTAACCTCCGCTGTGCTGTCTAGCATCGTTAGTGCGCATGTCAGGTTCCGAAGCTGTGTTCTCACTATCTGTGGCATACCTTGCTGTTAGTGCAGCAACTTTCTTTTTCTGAAACGGAGGTCGTTGACGTGCAAAGTCGTCCTGCTTGCCTTTACCATCAGCCGGGCAGGGCTGCTCACATCCTTGTGGGGCACCCCGACCTCTGCCATGTTCTCCTCCACCGGACTGTGAGACCAATGTTTCCTGTGAAGAATGAGGAGAACGTTGATCAGGAACCTGAACTCTATCAGGAGACCTAATTCTTGTGCTATCGTGCAATTTGTAAGTGAGTTCAGTAGTCGCTTGTATCGATGACGTGGGACGAGACCCCTGTTTCTGTTGCTGCGTCCCCTGTTTCTTAGTTTTCCAATTTTGTTTAGGAAAAGCTGCACGGTTGTCTTTAGTAGACTAAACTGTCGTAGTTTGCGGTTGCGCTGTTGTTTTAGCAAAAGGCTTAACATCCAAAGTATTGCGGCTAATGGTCTTATAAGCCTCCGCAATAATTCTAGGTAACTGCCGGGGTTTATCGACGTCGGCGACGAGGCGCAGCTCATTCGAAACTTGAAAGTTAACTGCATCTCCCTTGACGTTAGCAAGGATGAGATCAGCAACTACGTCGAACACACCCACAAGCCTCATTCCCAACTCGACTGCTGCCTCCGGACCGTGCTCATCCTGAACACATTTAATCACGGAGGACAATACAGTCATAGACGGTGTGCTGAAGCACTTTGCGTAGACTGCTGCAAATACTTTACCCCAGTTCTCACAATCTGTTACCTCTGGGACTAAGTCTTTCTGCAAACTAATTGTAAGGATCCTGTGTTTTTGTACAGGAGTAGAATTTGGAAATACTGCCTCCAGCTGGTCAAATTTCTCAGCAAGCCAATAAGGCATATCGTCCTTATTCTGGGGGCGCTTGCCCATTACCGAATTAACCATGACAGGACTAATAGTGATCCCGGCCGGTCCAACTGGTTGCGTTGCAACCCCAGGTGCCCCCACCTGGACATTGCGAGAGACGTATTGCAGTAAAGCCCTATGCACCGCAATCAGGGCGGTGTGGAGTTGACACAAGTCATCCAGCGGGGCTAGCAAATATCGTGGATGTGGTGTGAACCCGGCCAAGACTGGCCAAGTGGCCCCAGGAATGGACAAGGGACCTAACCGAGCTGGAGGTACGGTGTGGGGGAGGGCGCCATTGAACCAAATACGATGCTGCCAAGCGGAAATTGAAATTTCCTGCGTCCTATATGGCGTGTAATTAGCTGGAACTGCCGTAGGAGTGTATGCGTGAAACGTTTTATCATCCGCATTCACCTCCGGAAAAGTAACCGAAGAGTAAAACAGCTCATAGGGGAAAGATGCATCGGCACTCACCACAAAGATAATAGACATTCCATAGTCTGGCAACCCGAACTGCGTCAAATGACGCCGGTGAGGTGCGCGACTATGCACTGCAATGGCAACTTCAGCCATAAGGACGCAGAGGACAAAAACTATCTATACTAACCCGTAGCACAAAAAGGGTAAGTAATTCAAAAAGAAACCTTTTTAATTGTCAAGCTTAAATGAACTGTGGAAATATGGATTTTTCTGGTCAGTTATGTCCCCTATCTTGGACCCCAACGGTTCTATGTGCATGTCACAAGTACATGTGTGTTCCCTCCAGTTCCAGTTATAAAGACGCAAACACATGTGCGTCCACCGTCAACATGTCCTCTGGCAGATCCGCCATGAATAGGCCGGATATTCCATTCCTAAGTATGAAAAGCCACCGGCTTTATATGGTTCACTTATGCCATTTTACAGTCCAGGCAAGTAGGCCCTGATTCTGTCATCAAACTCTTCTTGCCTTCTGCCTCTGAAAGCTCCAGTCTGAGCCTGCATCTGTGACCATGAACTTTGTCTCATTCTCTGCGCGGCTCACGAAGCCTGACATCAGCCTATTCTCTGCCAAGAACTGTATTTCACCTTCGAGTTATCTGCTTCCCCCTCAGCCGATGCATTCCTGCCTAGTAGCTTAAGTAAACATTCTTCCAGTTACCGAGCAAAAGGCCGGCTTCTCTGTCCTCATGCAAGTAATTCATAGCCTTGTTACCATGGAATATTCCTACCCCCTCGCATTTAGTGTAGACACTTAGAGCTTGTACATGCACGCACAGTCAGTATAGAATAGATTCTGTCCGAGAGTCCTTCGTTTATGGATAACATAGTTCTTTAAACATAGGATGTTAGATATGATTTGGGATTAGGTTGACTTGACCCCTCAGACTTCTTGTCTCCACATGTAGAGCTAAATGTCAAGTCCCCTTCACCCCCTAGTTACACGTCAATTACACGTCATGCTGCTGCGCGCGCATCTATGCCAAGTATTATCTTATAGATCCACCTATAGGTGACATCACCACCAATTATGTTCCTTTTTACTCTTTATTACACCCATTTCTGGTTACGCAGAACAACTCGTCATTTTCCTTATCAATTGTTACGCCTACTGCATTTACTTCATTGTCATGTATGTACTATAAAAGTCATTTCTTGTCAATAAAGTGTGTGCTTCACTTCCTGAACCTTCGTGGTGACGGAACATTGGGAGCAACCGATTATAATCGATTATTGGAATAAAGCCCATTCCGAACCTCTAATACCACGGATTCTGCCTCTCATTTTACTGAGCTATTTTATTATGTTCCTGTATCAAATTCAGTCCCGGTAAAGGAGAAATATTTACCACATGATGGCGCCCGAACAGGGACACTTTCTCATCTCACGCGCCGGCGGTGCGTTGCAGGCCCGGTCTCCTGCCACAGCTGGACGGACAATAACGCGTACCAGCAGGATTTCCTGTATCTCCCTCCGGTCAAGCGGGGGCGACTGAGACTGCGATCAACACCCAGACGAGGCGGTGAGAAGTGCGAAGTATCCCGACCAGAGCCTAGCTGAGAGAGCAAGATCCGAGGTACACAGAGACCCACCAGTCCGAAGTCAAGCCCAGTGTCCGACGAGTCGAGTCCAGTCCAGTCCGGGTCAAGTTCAAGTTACTGAGGCCTTCCGTTTCTGAAGCTACCCGGTGAGTACCATTGCTGGGGAGGCATTTCTGACGTGCACATAGGTTGTGCCGGTCAAGACGGGTTTGGGTACACAAATCCGGTCTGCACTGTTTTAGCAGTGTATCTGTACTGTTTAGCAGTATATCAAGTATTCCGAAGTATTCCGAAGTGTCTAGTCATTGTCTAGTTATTGTCGAGAATTAAGCTTGGTGATTAGTTATGCAGACGATCATCATTGTTGTTTCAGTTAAAGGTTCAATGTTTAATGTTTAATGTGTTCAAATACGTTCTGTATATTGTGGTATGAATGACTGTTCATTATCGTGTTTATTGTATTAAGTCTGTTCAAAATCAAGTATCAGGTCAGTTGGTCAAAATCAAGTATAAAGTCAGTTCTCAATATGCCGCTCTTTTCGAAATTAAGACAGATCACTACTAGAAAAGGGGTTCTCGAAGAAGCCGTTCCTATTCCTCCTAGGGACACTCCAGGGCACTCTATGTATCATAAACATGGCTTAGACGCTATATTATTTCTTGATTTATGGGTAGACTACACCAAGGGATTACCAGAAAGTCAGAGGTGGCCCACAGCGGGAACCTGGGATGCAGAGTGCATCATGAAAGTAGAAGAAGAGTTATGGAAAAGGAAAGTCAGACAGTCACAGAAAGACGCCGTTGAGTTATGGCGTAAAGAATCTCATAGACGCACAGAAAAAGCACGTAGACAGGAAGAAAAGAATAAAGAAAGTTCAAATAAAGTTCGAGAGAATGTATTAATTGAGGAAGGTATCCGAGTGAAATCAGAACAAGTAGACAGACAAAGAAATGCCCTTATGAATGGTATGTATCCCCTTCTGGCCGAAGGATTACCTAAGGCTACCCCAGAAATACCGAAAGACTTGCCACCCCCATTGTTCCCAATAAAGGTACATCCTAAGGGGCATCCTAGAACCGCAGAAGATGTTTTTCTTTCCTCATATTTAGATGACGCAGCTCCCGAGTATGCTAATTCCGCCCCACATAGACCGCATACCAGGGAGGTCCAACGCCAAGATCCGGCACCCGTATCCCTACAGCAACAAATCGAGTCACAAGTTCTGGCAAGCACATCTGTTTCCACATCCGCTCCTACAGCTACTTCTATGGCTGTGTCCACACCTGTAGTTGCTGTGTCACGTTCGACGAATCCTTTCACACTCGACACCCCAGATGGGGCCGCGGGAGGTGCTACCAATATCTTTTCTACGCCACCCAGAATAAATAAACTCACTTTTCAAGAGTCAGCACATTCACGTACACCCAAACTCCTTAGTGCCCGTGCGCTTAAGGAACTTCTTATAGATTGTAGATATGACCCGGTGCCTGGAAAGGAGGACGAAATGACCCTAGCATCATTGCGTATCAGACGAGCCGCAGTGTATTTAGCGAAGTTACCAGGAATGACTGCGCATCTAGATAATATATATCATTTTGTCCAAACAGGGCGAGATCCAGAATGTATTTACAGAGCTATGGGATACCAGAAAGTAGAGATACAGGGGGAACTGTTACGTTTCCTCATAAACTGTGTGATCAGAAATCAAGACCGACCGGGGGTAGACCCGGAAGCAATGAAAATTCTTACAAGATGGAGCCAGAATATATCAGAAGGGAGACATGATAAACAAAATTGTATAATAGCCATGTGCCGAAAGATCCGTAAAGAAATAGAACGCCTACACGAAGAACGATTAGAGGTAGACGAGTTCGAACAAAGCGAGGAAGAAGGGTCAGGACTGCCCACAGGACAGTCGGACACCATAGCCTATGTAGGTAGAGGAAGATCTTGTAATAGGAATCAGACTAGATATCATACTGACTCAATACATCCGATATGTCCAGATAATAACCGGAATTTTCAAATACCTATAATTAATATAAGGTCTAACGAGCATTCGTTCCAAACCGCCGACAAAATACTCCGAGAACGAAGGGGTTATCATTTTCTCGATTCTATGGACGAACAAGATTTAGCCAGGGCAGCTGTCCATTGGGTGGACAGTCCCGGAAAATATAGTGATGATACAGTAGTACGCACATTTTTGAATCTTACCCCAGATGAACAAAGGTTAGCTGGGATTTATATGATTCAACAACTCATTATACTATATCGGAGTCAGCATTCGGACCCTGGTCCCTTACCTGACATACTGACTGAATTGCTTATGAATAAATGGAGAGGTCCAGGTACTAAATTAATTAAAGAAATTCTAGAATCAAGAAAGCAGTATATTCTTTTTGTATGTTCAGAGCATGTTTCATTGCCCGTCAAGGAAAGAACCACGTATCACATGGATAGACAGAATCCTTTACGAGAGGTGCACCCAATAAGAGACGAGGACAATCAGTTTAAACGCGTATTTGTATATACGCCCATATCGAAAATAGAATTGTTACAAATGAAGAAAGTGGTACCCAGTCATGACAAAGACCCAGCGGGTTTTCACCGAGAAATTAAAGACATGTTACTCATGGGAGAGTATACCTATCCCGACATTATGACAATATTAAAGGTGTTGATGCCTGCTGGCATTTATGAAAAACTCAAGGAAAAAGAGTGGGAGGTAGGTGACCAAAAGATAGAATGGTCAGTGTTAGAAGCGGAAGAAAAGGCCCGAACTGCAGGAGCAGGACTTGGGGATAAAACTAAAGCACTACCAGGATTACTAGTACAGGTACTGCCACGTCTATTAACTACGAAAAAGGAAGATTGGGGAACGATTTCAGCCTGTAAGCAGAAGCAAGATGAAGACACTAGTGATTACTATGCCCGATTTGAAAAATGTTTTGGTATAAATAGTGGCATAAAAGCAAGTAGCGAATCATACCCGCATCTGTTTGTAACAAAGTTAGTGGAAAATGCCCTGCCACCAGTAAAGAATAGAGTATTAAAATTCGAAAGTACCTGGCAAGGTAACACTCCATCACAAATGTTACAAATGTTACAGTACCATCACAATAGAATTAGAGAAGAACAAGAACATGAACACAGACGCATGAAAGACACGAAAATGAAAATGTTAGTTTCCCAGACAGTTCCAGCTGAAGGACATAAAAAGGGTATGACACATTCTGATTCAGTAGGACCTGTAAAAGGGACATGCAATTATTGCAAAAAGCCAGGTCATTACGTACACGATTGCCCAGTTTTAAAACATAATATCAGCATAGGTAAAACACAAGAAAGATCACGGCCACGCAGACAAGATCAGAATGAACAAGGAGCTTTGCAGCATGCCCAGGCCATGCCAGCCGCACAACAGCCCATACAGTTTGTGCCAGCTGCACCACCGTTACCTGTTACTGCCACACAGACAACAACACGACAAATGTATCAGACCGCACAGTATGAATATCCCGAGTATCAGCGTTACGCATGAACAAGCCTAGAGAGGGAAGTTGACTTACCCCTTATTGAAATCCCAGTAGACCAAGAAGGACCTTATGTACATAGTGAATTATTAGGCCAAGATAGAAAATTTCTACTCGATACAGGGGCAAGTCGAACGACCATAAAACGTAGTGAAGTTCCAGGGGCACCCCTCTCAGGCTCACAGAATATTTCCCTTGGTTTTTCAGGAAAACCTATTGTTAATGAAGTGTCACAACCGCTGCCACTTACGATAGGACCTCTGACCCGAACTACAGATTTATTGCTTACTAAATCATGTCCAGAAAATCTATTAGGAATAAAAACGTTAAAAGCTCTAGGAGCCATAATATGTTGTTCTCCGGAAGGAAGGAGTAAGATTGTTTTTGCGTGATTTTAAAGGTCACTATGTATCTAGAGACATGGATCTCCGATTACAGACTTTACCCACACGTCTATGGGCACAAGGCCCTACTGATGTTGGTTGCATGAATATTACACCATATCGAGTCACATTAAAGGCAGGAGTGGTGCTACCACGAATGCGACAATACAAGTTACCCCCAGATGCTGTAGTGGCTTTACTACAAATCATTGACGAGCTCATTGCCCAAGGAGTAGTTGTGGAAACAGACTCCAATATATGTAATTCACCGATAATACCGATTCTTAAACGAACAGACCCTAAGGCCCCGCCAGTATATCGATTGGTTATTGATCTGCGCGAGTTAAACAAATGCATTGTGCCACAATTTCCTGTGGTTCCCGATATCTCGTCATTACTGACAGCTATTGATTCCGAAGCAACATTCTTTACTGTAATTGATCTCAGCGTCCCAATAGATCCGGAAAGCCAATATTTATTCGGATTTAGTGTAAATGGGCGTAGCTTTAAATTCTCACGCGCACCTCAAGGATTTACAGAAAGCCCCAGCATCTATAGCCAAGCACTGAAACGAGAACTTGACAGTATCCACATGCCAGTTAACACTGCGCTGCTTCAATACGTCGATGATCTGCTGATCACCGCAAGAAGCGAACCGGAATGTGAAAAAGCATCACTGACAGTTTTACAATTTCTAGCCGAAAAGGGGCACAAGGTGTCCCCTTCTAAGCTGCAATTCTGTGTCCAGCGAGTTGTTTATCTTGGACACTCGCTGTCCAAGGAGGGAAGGCAGCTTACACCAGACCGCATTCAGTTAATAGCTAACATGCCAATACCCAAGACACAAAAGGAGGTGCGGGCTTTCATAGGCCTCACTTCATACTGTAGACAGTGGATCCCTCAGTATGCATTTCTAGCAAAACCACTCATTCAGTTAACCACACAGGAGGCAGCCACATCGACTGTTCTCCCTTGGACTCAAGAACATACACAAGCTTTTGAAAGCCTAAAGAAAACTTTATGTCAAGCACCTGTTTTAGCAACACCATGTTACAGAAAACAGTTTACACTCTTTGTTACAGAACGCGAAGGTACTGCCTTGTCAGTACTCACACAGGAACAAGCAGGATCACACAAACCATGTGCTTATTTTTCTAGTACATTAGATCCCGTAGCTCAGGCTTTGCCTGCATGCCTGAAATCAGTGGCAGCGACAGCTTTAGCAATCAGACAAAGCGATGCCATAGTGTTAGGACACCCATTGACAGTTCAAGTACCACACGCAGTAGAGGTTCTTGTAAATAGAACACAAACACAACACTTGACTATAGCGAGACTTACAGGGTACGAACTTACATTGTTTCAGCCACATATAGAAATAAGACGCTGTAACACATTGAATCCTGCCACACTTTTGCCAGTAACCGGAACAGACCCACTAGCCCATGACTGTATTGAAGTTATTACTGTAACGACAAAACCCAGACAAGACTTGACCGATGTTCCATTGTCCGATCCAGACCTGACGTTGTATGTAGATGGTTCATGTATGAGAACAAGTACAGGAGAATTAGTGGCCGCTTATGCAGTCACAACAGATACTGAAGTCATTGAAACTAATCGTATAAATACTTTGTCAGCTCAAGCCGCAGAGCTCATCGCTCTGACACAAGCTTGTATTCAAGCCACGAATAAAAAAGTCAACATATACACTGATTCACGTTATGCATTCGGAGTTGTACATGACTTCGGCGTGCTGTGGCGAGAGAGAGGTTATTTAACTTCCCACGGTGCCCACATTCAGCACGGACCCCTCATCCATGCCTTATTAGATGCAATACATCTACCTACTGCAATATCAATTATGAAATGTAAAGCTCATACGAAAGTTACTGATATCATTTCCCAAGGCAATGATCTAGCCGACAGAACGGCTAAACAGACGGCTCAAACCCAAACCCCCGACATGACAAAGACAATAGTCCCGATGCCGACACATTGTATGACAGTTAAAGATCCTACTCTTGACGTAATTGACATACAGACACATGCTACACCAGACGAAATAAAGAAATGGACTGAATTAGGAGGGATCCAAACGGACCAAGGATGGATGATGAAAGAAAAGTCTGTATGGTTCCTTCCTGATTCAATGGTCCAAGTTATAATTAACACTATACATAGTCCGGCACATCTAGGAGAAAAAGCTAGGCTAGACAGCATTCAACACATTTGGTTTAATAAACATTTACGAGCAGCAGCCAAACAAAAGGTCCGTACCTGTATGATCTGTTGTCAGTTCAACCCAGGAAAAAGTGTTCCCGTAGAACAGGGTGGATTTCATCCTCCTGATCACCCTTTTGAAGTCCTCCAGATGGATTATATCCAGATGGAACGATGTCGAGGATTCAAATATGTTCTCGTAGTTGTCTGCGCTCTGTCCCGTTGGACAGAGGCGTACCCGGTTTCAGATTACACTGCCCCGACTACTGCCAAACAGTTAGTTCGAGAATTCTTCCCACGGTACGGTTTACCACGTGTTGTCTACTCAGATAACGGCCAGCCGTTCTCATCCGAACTAATGAAACACGTTTCCCTTTTGTTAGGCTATCAGTGGAAATTCCACTGTGTCCGACACCCCGAAGCAGCAGGTCTCGTAGAAAGACATAATCAGATACTGAAAATCAGACTGTCCAAAATATGCAGAGAGAAAGGGGTCGACTGGATAGTAGCATTACCAGTCGCACTTTTTTACATGAGAATGGTAGCACACTCTAGAACAGGGCTATCCCCGTATGAGGTGATCTTCGGTAGACCACCAAATATGTGGGGGACGCCTATACCACGCAAAATAACTGATATTGACTGTAATATGCTGACAGATTACTTGGCTTCCTTGATGTCTGCACTACAATCTTGTCGTTCACAGGTTGCTGCAGCATTTCCCGACAATACTGAGGTGAAACCCCATGACATAGTTCCGGGTGATATTGTGTTTGTGAAAAATTTCGACCGAAAGACTCAGCTGGAGCCCAGGTGGAAGACACCCAAGTTGGTTCTGCTGACCACAAGAACAGCCGTGAAGATCGAGGGCCGCAAGGGCTGGATTCATTCAAGCCATATCAAAAAATTTCATGGACAATCCTCGGATATAGACATTGTGCCCTGCACTCCCTCACAGACTGATTCAAAACTTCCTTTGGTGGAAAAAACTGAAAGCGAACTTTACAAAGTTAAGTTAAGGCCTAGGACGTCAGACGGTTTGATTGTTTAAGTCCTCTCCTAGGTGAAGCGGTTGAATCTGTCTCTGACATGTATCCTCTAGACCTGAATCATGAACAGTCGCGAAAAATGATGAAACGACAGGCGTATTGTAAATCACTGCGTAGCCATTGTATAGGGACATTATTAATTTTGTTTTCCTTAAGTCTTTTAATAATTATTACCAGTATGTTGTTGCACATATATTACCCTATTGCCAGAAATGTTCACAATGTTATTGCAGAACATTCTTTTAGTGACTTACCCCCGCATGAATTGTCCTATAGACTTGCGCTGCGCAATAACACTTTCATTAGTATGTTACATCATTCCCATCAGACTAGTAATGCAACAAATTGTTGGGTGTGTGGCCGACTCCCTCCCTATCAGAATTATGAAGGAGTCTTGCCTTTCTTTCCACATCCATTTACACGTAATGGCTCCTGTGGAGCATGGTTTAGTTTAATCAATTCCATAAACTCAGACACAGCAGTTTACCAAGATCAGTGGGTATGGGGAAACCTGAACCTAGTCTTACTCAAGGTCTGCTATCCTGACAAGGAGGGTCGCCCCAAAAGAACAGGAACTGATCTAGAAAATGAAGTGTATGGATTAGGTAATTTTACACCTAATCTCATGATTCTAAATGTCGTATCCGAAGTTGAGCTAGTCTTACCCACCATGTCAGTATTCCCAGCAAAAGGTGAATTGTGTGTAAGAAAGGTTGGTTCCATACATATGGGCCATAGTCAATGCACTACTACAGTAGAATTCAGTGATCAAGGCAAATCTTCATTCAGAGCTTATCGCCATTCCTACTTTATATGTGGTCAGACTGCATATATGCGTCTACCTCTAGATTGGGATGGTACCTGCTACATAGCATTCCTTTTGCCACCTGTTTTCCTAGCTCCTCCTGATTATTATAGAAATATTCATTTAGTACACAATAGAGAGCGGAGAGATCTCCCAATTGTCGATTATACTGAGACGGCATGGGACAAGTATGTAGATTTCAATAAAGGCATCTTTCCCTATATAGGTACAGTTACCAATAGTAAGCTGATACGTAGATTAACTAGAACCCTTGAAGCAGTAGTGAATGAGACTATTTCCGCCTTAGGCAATTTAACAGAAGAGCAGTCTGCTATGCGGATTGTTGTGCTTCAAAATCGTCTTGTCCTTGACGTCATCCTGGCTGATAGAGGCGGAGCTTGTAGGGTCATCGGATCAAGCTGCTGCGTATTCATACCAGAAAATTCGCCATCTGTATATAAAGCTATAACTCGCCTTCACAAGATTGTAAGCCAGATACACCAGAACCCAGGCACTTGGACTTGGTCCAGTTGGTTTTGGAATGTGATATCAGCCTGGGGATGGAGAGTTCTATCCTTCCTAGGTATTGGCCTTCTCCTACTATTCAGTTGCTGTCTATGTCTACAATGTGGACCAGCGATCTGTGGTCTGTGTGCCACATCGTGTATTCCACCACCAAGATTTCATTCGTCACGGAAGAAGAAAGAAGAACAAATGATGCTATATGAACAGATCAATGGATTAATGAAGATTGATATCTCTTAACGGGCAAGTAGGGGACAAGGAGGGAATGTGGAAATATGGATTTTTCTGGTCAGTTATGTCCCCTATCTTGGACCCCAACGGTTCTATGTGCATGTCACAAGTACATGTGTGTTCCCTCCAGTTCCAGTTATAAAGACGCAAACACATGTGCGTCCACCGTCAACATGTCCTCTGGCAGATCCGCCATGAATAGGCCGGATATTCCATTCCTAAGTATGAAAAGCCACCGGCTTTATATGGTTCACTTATGCCATTTTACAGTCCAGGCAAGTAGGCCGTGATTCTGTCATCAAACTCTTCTTGCCTTCTGCCTCTGAAAGCTCCAGTCTGAGCCTGCATCTGTGACCATGAACTTTGTCTCATTCTCTGCGCGGCTCACGAAGCCTGACATCAGCCTATTCTCTGCCAAGAACTGTATTTCACCTTCGAGTTATCTGCTTCCCCCTCAGCCGATGCATTCCTGCCTAGTAGCTTAAGTAAACATTCTTCCAGTTACCGAGCAAAAGGCCGGCTTCTCTGTCCTCATGCAAGTAATTCATAGCCTTGTTACCATGGAATATTCCTACCCCCTCGCATTTAGTGTAGACACTTAGACGCTTGTACATGCACGCACAGTCAGTATAGAATAGATTCTGTCCGAGAGTCCTTCGTTTATGGATAACATAGTTCTTTAAACATAGGATGTTAGATATGATTTGGGATTAGGTTGACTTGACCCCTCAGACTTCTTGTCTCCACATGTAGAGCTAAATGTCAAGTCCCCTTCACCCCCTAGTTACACGTCAATTACACGTCATGCTGCTGCGCGCGCATCTATGCCAAGTATTATCTTATAGATCCACCTATAGGTGACATCACCACCAATTATGTTCCTTTTTACTCTTTATTACACCCATTTCTGGTTACGCAGAACAACTCGTCATTTTCCTTATCAATTGTTACGCCTACTGCATTTACTTCATTGTCATGTATGTACTATAAAAGTCATTTCTTGTCAATAAAGTGTGTGCTTCACTTCCTGAACCTTCGTGGTGACGGAACATTGGGAGCAACCGATTATAATCGATTATTGGAATAAAGCCCATTCCGAACCTCTAATACCACGGATTCTGCCTCTCATTTTACTGAGCTATTTTATTATGTTCCTGTATCAAATTCAGTCCCGGTAAAGGAGAAATATTTACCACAGAACCTATAAGTCAACTATATAGGTAGGTTTAAATCGTCACTCCCATCAACCGGAAACAAGAGTGAGGGTGTTGAGGACAAATATAAGCACTACTAAGGCGTCTCAATCATAAGACCAAAACGTTAGGTGCGCCATGTTGCGGGGATTCTGCTCATGCACAGATCTATGTGCAGGAAACCAGGACCTCAGTGAATTGTGGTGTACTAAAAAACTCACCTCAGTACCTAGAACCCCTATCCGACTAGCATCAGTGTCGCATTCATTCTCTGTTTCATATCGAAGCTACCAATGATTAGACAACACATAACAAGCGACTTAGAATACTCTCAAGAATAACTTTTCGTTATTGTTCTCATATCAGTCCACAACGTGAGTAATCAGAGACAAGGA
This sequence comes from Triturus cristatus, assembly GCF_964204655.1. Taxonomy (NCBI): domain Eukaryota; kingdom Metazoa; phylum Chordata; class Amphibia; order Caudata; family Salamandridae; genus Triturus; species Triturus cristatus. The sequence goes on along the minus strand of NC_140585.1, from coordinate 60,297,970 downwards.
AAAGTTTGAAATGTTTATTTTTAACTACGTGCTCTAAGGTGCAGTACTTTGGCTAACATAGGCAGACAAATTATTAGAAATAAAACCATCAGCGTTGTTACAATACCATAAAAAACAAAGGGAGAAATCATATTATAATGATAGTGGAAACAGGTCCTATAATACCTGGTGTACCACCCTCCTCTAGCTAATAAGCTAGTTTTATAATAATAATAGAAGGTCTCTAGGTTTGAATGGGGAACCCCATAACTCCAAGATCTGCTTAGGTGAATCACATCACAGGATCAGCACTGCTCTCTGTGTCTGGCAAGGTTTTCTCCAAGTGTATGTGAATCAAGCAAGCAATGCAATATTAAAGGCACCCGAGTTTCAGATATTTGCAGCTCTGTGCTTGTTGTGTCTAGAGCGTGGGCCGATCAACCTGAATTCAATAGCATACATTGTTATTTGACCTTGACGGTTTCTGCACACAGTGTTCAGACTAAGGTCGCGGTGCACGTCTAGGGATGTGAAAAACAGATCGTTCTCATGTGAAGAAAAAGCAAGCAAGCAGTTTTACTTATAATAACAGCTACCTGTAGTGTCGTGTGCAAAAGCAGCAAAGTGGAAAGATGGCGTTAACATCTAAAACGTTTATACTAACATAGCAATGTGTGCAGGCAAAACCCTGTCTTCACTACACAGGCTCTCGCCATTTTGAGGATGGGGAGCCCTACCCAATCAGGACTAGGCTCCTGCCACCCTCCCACTGGAGAGTGGCAGGATAGGGGGTGTACTCACCCCAGGAAAGGGCCCCATTGGTCCCTGACCTTTCCCTACCTGTAACACCCCTAAATGTAGTATTTAGTAGCACCCTGAACCTTCGTTCCTCAGATCCAGATTCCGAAACTACCAAGAAGAAGAAAAAGAAAGAAGACCTGCCGTGCAGCAGCTAACAAGAGGATGACTCCAACTGACTTGGCCCCAGCCCTACCGGCCTGTCAAACCTCGAACCTGCTCCTGCTCCTGCTAAACCCCGGCATCTCCAGTGGTCCGCAACCTCAAAATCCCCGTAGGACCTGACTGCCTTGCTCATCTAAAGACTGGGACTCCCACGAGCAGTGGTTCTGCTCAAACAGCAACAACCCCTGGTGCCAGCCAGGAGCCGCGAATCCAGCACACTCTGCACCCGCCGAGCCCGACCTGTGCCTGAGTGAACAAAGACCATGAGGACATCCCCGTGGTGACTGTGACCAAGAATCCAGCACCCAAGCACCCTCCGTGACGCTCCTGGCGACGCCTGCAGCCTCAATTCCAGGGACCCCCCAAACGCAACCTGCAGAAGGTAAGATTTCCAGATGCCAAAAGACACCCCTGCACTCTGCGGCCCCCTGTGCCCAACTCCTGGGTGCCTACCTAACCTACAGCTTCCCAACTTACCTCTCGAAGTGGTGGTCGCACCTGACGAATCTCCATCTCCGAGCTTGCAGCTTTTGTTCATAACACAGCTTTCCCGGCCTGTGCCTGAGTAAACAAAGACCACAAAGACATCACCCTGCAACTGTGACCAAGAATCCAGCACCCAAGGACCCTCCTCGATGCTCCTGACGACGCCTGCAGCCTCAACTCCAGGGACCCCCCCAACCGCGACCAGCAGAGAGTAAGATTTCCCGACGCCAAAAGACACCCCTGCACCCGGCACCCTGCGGCCCCCTGTGCCCAACTCCTAGATGCCTACCTAACCTACAGCTTCCCAACTTACCTCTCGAAGTGGTGGTCGCGCCTGAAGAATCTCCGTCCCCGAGCTTGCAGCCTTTGTTCATCACACAGCTTTCCCATTGAAATCCATTGAGCGCCCGACGGCTCGAAAGCACACTGCACCCAGCCGCCCGAGTGCCTCTGGAAGTGCAGCATCTGTTCTATTCTACTTCCCCACTTGCCCTGTGTAAGTGACCAGGAGCTCAGCTCCCACAGCCGCGTGGCCTGCCTGGTAGCAGCCACCAACCAAAGGCCTCCTACCCAGCATAGGCTAACATTGGGCCTACTCTCTCTGCACCCGGCTGCCCCTGTGCCGCTGAGGGTGTAACTACTGTACCTACCTGAACGTGGGAGACCCCCGAGCCTAACCCCAGAAGCTTAACTCTGCCAGTCGAGTACTTACCTGAAAGCCGATAACCTACATTTTCTCCATAGGGTAACATTGACTGGTTTCACTTGGAAATTCTTGTGTCGAGTTTTGAAACTGTGAAATATTCACTAGAAATCATCCGATCAACGAAAACGAAATTACTCACCTGTTACTAGGAGAGATCCCAGTGCTGGATCTTGGTGCCCAGCACTGACCCTAAAAAGTAATTACAACTGTGATTTTCAGATAACCTGATTTTCCCCCATAGGATAACATTGCCTGGTTTTCACCAGTGTTGATTTTTGCAACTTTGCAATATTCCTTAAAAATCGGCTTTTGTACAAAAACGATTTTTTTCAACTGTTTACAGGAGATGCACCAGGGCTGAATCCAGGATCCAGCCCTGAGTAAGAAAAACCTACATAAAGTAATTGTTACTTTATGTAGGTTTTTCTTACTCAGTTTGCTTAAAATTCCATTGAGCTCAATGTTATTATTGTGTTAGGATTGTGTAGCATAATGCAACAACTGTATCTATTGCATTGAAAAGTCTATTGCTTATTGAAAGTATACAACTATAGCATCTCATTCTGAGAAAGTATTTTTATACCTACTTGTGGTTCTAAAATAAAACAACTTTATATTTTTACATACAAACCAATTGGCCTAGAGTTCAGTTCTTGAGTGTGTGAGACCATTTGCTGACTGAGTGTGTATAACAAATGCTTTACACTGTCCTCTGATACTGCCTTACTGCTCGACCAAGCTACCACGTTAGAGAGTAAGGTTATATCTAACTTTAACCTCTGCCAAACCTCTGGGGACTGTTGGACTCTGTACACACTGAACCTTACTTTGGTGCAGTATATACAGAGCCACTTTCTTACATTGGTGGATCAGCGGTGGGATACAAACTTGCATTTGTAGGACTACTTGGTTACCATCTGATCACACGACAGAACTCTTAAATTGCCTTTAGAATTCAGATTTTTACAAATTGGCATTTTTTACAAATTACTAAAAGTCTTGTCAGGGCCTTGCTTAAGTCCCTTTAGAATTTTAGAAAAATAAAAGTCACTGTAGTCAAGGGTAGAGGGGTTAGAACTGTTTGGTTAGAATATCTCAAAAGAACCCAGCTATTAGTGAAAACAATAACATCCAGGACTTGGTTGAGGAGCTCGACCTCACAGGTTACTTACACTTGTCTTTCAAGGAGTTATGGTCCTTGTGAATAAATGAATGAAAGGACATTTATAGAGCGCATGGCTACTCGGGAGCATCCCAGCGCTAATAGCGTTGCAGTTCCAACTATACACAGTTTTTAGGGCAATAAATAGGTTTTGAGTTGTTTTCTAAAAGTCAGGTAGTTAGGTTCCAGGCGGACATTGGTGGGTAGATAGTTCCATAGTTTGGCAGCATTGACTGAGAAGCGATGTCCTCCGCTTCGAGTTCTTTTTATTTTTGGAATTGCCGCCAGTAGTTTATTATCTGACCTGAGAGATCTATTGGAACGATAGGGGTGAATAATGCTGCTGATAATCTGAGGGCCTTTGCCTGAGAGAGCCTTGTGCATGATACAAAGGGCTTTAAATTGGACTCGTTCTTGAATGGGTCGCCAGGGTAGTGCTGACAGTGCCGGTTTAGCAGAATGGCGTTTGGGGGTGTTCATAAGCAGGTGTGCAGCACAGTTTTGACCTATCGGTAGTTTCTTTATAGTTTTGGCTGGGGTTCCTAAATATAAGGCGTTCACATAGTCCAAGCGTGACAAGACCAAGGCTTGGACCAGTATCTTTTTAGCTGAAAAAGGAAGTAAGGGGAGGATCTTTCTTATCATTCTTAGGATTCCAAAGCAACAAGCTGCCACCTTGTGTGCTTGTTCTATGAGATCTAGCTTAGAGTCAAGCCATATGCCTAGACTCTTGATGTGTTCCTTCGGGGCGGGAGGGGTCCCCAAGCAACTAGGACAGAAAGACCTTATAGCCATTGAGGTAAAATTACCCAGGAGCATGAGCTCAGTCTTAGCTCCGTTTAGCTTCAAGTAAGATTCATCCATCCAACTTGACACCTTTTCCAGGCACAGTGCCAAATCAGAGCCTGTATTTTCTTTTTGATTTAGTGCGACCACCAGCAAACTTAAAAGTAAACCAATGGGCCTGCATCCAACCAAACAAGGGCTCCAGGACCTCCTGGCTGAGTATGCTAAGGACCACCCCTCTGAACATGGCGATGACCAGTCAGAGGAGGAAAGGGAGGAGGATGAGGGGGATAATGACCCCCTTCCAGTCATCCCTAGGAAGGAAAGGACCCCTTACCCTTGACTCCAAGATTCAACCCTTGGAGACCCAGAGGCCACACAGGTGACTTAGGCTTCAGTGAGGACATTGGGAATAGCCCCAATGAGAAGGGCAGCTTTTTAGCAAAGCTGGCCAAAAGATTCGATCTAGAGTCCAGGCTCCTGGTTCTAGAAAAATAAAGAAAGGAGATGGGTTTAACACCCATCAATGGTGGAAGCATTACTAAAACTAAGGACAGGGAGGAAACCTCTGATCCTAAAACCCCAAAGGGACTGTTCCTAAATTTGAGGAGGGTGATGACATCACAAAATGGTTCACATTCTTTGAGAGGCCTTGTTAAATGAGGAAGGTGAAGAAAACTCTCTGGGGGGCACTCCTGTGGGAACTGTTCTCTGGTAACTGCAAAGAGAGGCTTCTGACCCTCTCTGGGCCAGATGCAGGGTCCTATGACCTGATGAGGAAGACTCTGATTGAGGGATTTGGACTCACCACTGAGGAGTATAGAATTAGATACAGGGGGGCTCACAAAACCCTGACCCAGTCCTGGATTGATTTTGTAGACTACTCAGTAAAGACTCTGGATGGTTGTTTAACTGGACACAATGTGCATGATTTTACTGGACTTTACAATTTCTTTATGAAGGAACATATACTAAGTAATTGCACAAATGAAAAGTTACATCAGCATTTGGTAGACCTAGGTCTAATTTCTCCCCAAGAATTGGGAAAGAAGGCAGACCTCTGGGTCAAGACTCGGGTGACAAGGACAACCACTGGGGGTGACCAGAAGAAGGTGGTTACAAAACCTCCCCAGGGGAAAGGTGGTGAGAATCCCCAAGATATAAAGTCTGAGTCTTCCAAAGGGCCCCAAAAACCTGTACAGGGGGGTCGGTCCCAAACTACTCCCTATGTGCCTCAGCCCTATAGGGGTAAGAACTTTCATCCCTGAAAGGCCTGGTGTAACAACTGTAAGAAGTTGGGACACTTAACTGTAGATAAATCTTGCCCCCACAACAAGGCCCCTAAGGCAACCAGTAGAGCTACAACTGGGGTGGCAAGTCTACAGATGGGATCAACAGTGTGCCCAGAGCAAATCCGGATGCACACGGAAGCAGTTCTAGTTTCAGAAGGGGAGGTTAAGTTTGCCACTGTAGCTGAGTGGCCACCCAACTTAAAGAAATACTTACAATACCCTTGGGTTAATGGAACTAGGATAGAAGCTCCGAGGGATACAGGTGCCAGTGTCACTATGGTGAGAGACACACTGCAGGGCTCGAAAAATGTGTGAGTATGAATCTGGCTGAACACAGGTGCATAGGAAGGGCTCGAAAAATCTGAAAAATGGTACTAGTCCTGCAGGACTAGTACCTTGAAAAATCTCCTCGCCCTAACAGTGACCTACTTGACCTCCGTCTCTGAAAGCGGAGCAAAAGTGACAAGATAACAAGATTTAAAGGCATTTTTATTGCTCATTTGCTTTGTGAGCAACAAAAAGGCCTTTAAATCTTGTTATCTTGTCACATTTGCTCCGTTTTCAAAGACGGAGGACAAAAGTTAGTATGTTTTCCAACTCGCCAGAAAGGGCGAGTAGGACCTAAAAATAGCTCGACCTCATAAAATTTACCTCGCAAATGCGAGCGGTCGAGTGGATTTGTTGAGCCCTGCACTGGTTTCCCCTGAGCAATACTTGATTGGGCATACTTACCCAGTCACCAATGCTGACAGTGTTACCACTAATCATCCAATGGCTATGGTGACATTAGGCTGGGGGGGGGGGGGAGTTACTAGCCTTAAACAGGTAGTGGTCTCTCAAAAGTTACCAGCTGCATGCCTGCTTGGCAATGACCTGGAAACCTCGGCCTGGGCTGAGGTTGAATTAAAAACACATGCAGCAATGCTGGGTATCCCTGAATTGGTGTGTGCAAACTAGAGCACAGAGCAAAAGGAAGGGTGAAAAAGTAGGATTGGAGCCTGAAAGTATGGCCCAACCCACCAAGTGGAAAGGTGGGCTCAGCCTGTGTGTGCATGACATGGTAACTCACGGAATCTATACCACTGGGCTGGTGAGCATATGCCAATTCTGACCAGCTTCACCAAAAGGGCAAGTCAGGCGTGGCCAACTCTGGGTCCGGGAATCGATCCTCATCCACATTGCTGTGATGCGAGCGGCGAAGAGGACCTGAGCTACCATTAATTTGCCCAACACCCTGACAAGTGTTAGTGAACACTTCCTCAAATGCCACACACTCGCAACGCTGAGGGTAGGACTTGCCGGCAGCACTGCAGGTTTTCCCCGTGACTCAGCCCCTTACTTATTAAAATGTCTCAAGGCTTCACAATTATATTTTAATCATCTAAGTAGCCAAGTCATAGGGTAGTGACTCCTCAGTGATGCCGCATCATATCGGCCCGTGGTGTGTCCAGTCCCAATACATTGTGACAAAGTAGAGAGCTTACAGGAGCAGATCCTGAGCACGCCCCTGAAACCTAACGGGAAGAGCGCACACATGCATTGCCACTCAGTCATGGTGCATTATAGCAGCTGAGGAGGTGCTATAATGTGTGACTTCGGATTTCAGTGCGGTGATGCGGACCGCCACACTGAAATGCGTTAGTCTAATGTCTGATGCATGGTACGTGGCAGGGCTGGCATACTGATGCCACAAATCTGAGGTTGTGGGCATGTGGTGCGCCAGCTCACGTGGCAGTCAGAATCTCAGCTATAATGAATGATTTTTATTTTACTACAGTGAGTTGTCAGTGAGTGTGTTTTCAAATACAGCAGCCTGCCAGGTTGTGACCTAGACTACTGTTAGCTTACTATAATTATGAAGGTGAGGCAGCGTAAATCTGTGTCGGGGCCTCTCACAACCTACAAGACAGGACCCGGGAGAGATCCGCCTGGCCAGTGATGTTCCTCCTTTGCCTCAATTGATTGCCAGCAACAAGCCTAGGGCCCGGTGGGTGTACTAAGGCTGGTGAAAGCTGGAATGACTAATTGCTTTTCTGCGGGTGTAACGTTGTTTTGAGCTCCCCATCTTTTTGTGCCCGTAGAACACCGGCCCATCCTCTCAACAGGTATCCGAGGCTGTGGCAACATGTCCCTAGTTCATTTTCCTACCTGCCTGGGCCCCTGGAATTGTTGCTGTCGTCTGGCAACACTAGTACTTTGAAGCTGGTGACATCCACCAGGTCAGAGAGCTCCTCTCACGTCCAGCGTGCCTCGTGATTCGAGACAGAAATCACAGCAGTCTGCATATATCCTTATGAATTACACCATTTGTGCTGCATGTGTAATACAGAAATAGACAAACAGATTTAGCTCCATCAGTCGATATCACAGAAACAGCTTTACACCATGGCATGCATGACGAAAATTAATGGTTTTAAACCATAGGTGACACAGCTATTGCTTAAACATGGTTAAGGAGTGTTTTAGATATTTTAACTAGTTGCAGCAGTTAACAGTAGTGTTGTGCCTCTGACTTTACAATGGCACTAGGTTAGTGCCCTTCCATTTCTGGTGCTTTGCAGCACTTAACGTTTTAGTTTCTTGTTGCTCAGAAGGGTGTCATTTCTGATATTTATATGCTTTCCTCACCTTCTTCGCTTAATTATGCTGGCCAGAAAGTGTCACTCATAGTCATTGAAATGTCACTCATAGCAGTCTGAAACCTTGGTAGCTATGATAAGGAATAGCCCAAAAACACTGGAAGATTAGAAAAAATCTGTTCTTTTAATTTTCGCTTTGACGTATGACTTATGCCACACTTGTGGAGAAGTGTGGCTCAATGATTAGAGCGGCAGACCCTGATGCAGAGATCTAGCCCGGGACCAGGGTTCAATTCCCCGCCTCGGCGGGTCTGATAATTCTCGCCTCGGTGCCATTCTAATCATGGAGTCCCACTCTGCAACTCTGGGCAATAGCTTGCTTAATCTCCACAACGGCCCCCACAACGCTAAGGATGCCTGGCCTCCACCTTGGGGGTGCCCAGGAGTGGACGCCTCACAGGGAAAGCCAGGATGGGTTCCACAGCGGTATTCGTACAAGCGCCTTGAGACCCTTGTGGGTGAGTAGTGCGCTATACAAGTATCAATTTACATTTACTGTATTTGGTCTGATGTATAAAATTGCATGGTATTTTTCTCTATTTACTTTGTTATGTACCATGATGTGCATTTGAAAAACCCGATAAATAAAGTGTTTAAAAAAATAAAATGAAACAACTAATAAGCTGACCTGTTTAATTCACCACTAACACATATTCTCATACATTTAATGAAATATAAACTGTCACTTCCAGTTGACTGCTTACTGTAAATTCTCTTTAGTCCTCTGCATCAGTGTTTTGAAGATGCTCATGTGAAGTAAAGCTGTAAATACTTTTTTACAGCAGCAACCAAGGGTGAGACCCTGTAGAAGGACTGTGTGTATCTTAAAAACATTCATTTCTGTGACATCTAAAAACCAAGTCATTTCCTGCCACAAAATGCTTGTTTGTGTATATTCACTCCTGGATGTGAAGGTTCTTTAAGTAGCCAGCAGAGGGCGCGCCTGCCTGCTGATGAAATCCACTGAGCACGTTGTATGAAATGAAGAACGGTTTCCTTTCCTGTTCCTATTCAGCGGTGGCAGAGACAGTACAAGCAGCAGATGGTGACACAATTTCCCGCCTCTCCCTCTGTGTCCAGCCTGCTGCAGAGGAGGAAGTACGCCCTGTCTCTCTGTGCTGTCATCTTCATCTGCAGACCCTCATAGACCCCCCTCCTATCCCAGGACCACAAATCTGCACCTGCCCCACCCCAGCCATAGGAGAAGGAGAGAGCCTGGAAATGTCTGTACAGGTTTCCGCTCAGGTAGGAGATTGTAAGGACCTTGTGCTGTGTTTGTAGAAATAGACTGAATGATCCTGAAAGAACTCTCTAGCAGGAGCCAGGCTCTTCTATCCAGGGACCTCTGGGGGCCTTTCCGTCCGGCCCTGGGGGTGTTTGTGGTCATCGTTTGTTTTAAAGAGAGGATCTGTGCACTGCACTGCATCTTAATGCACTGTGAGAAATCTGTGCACACTGCACTGCATTTCACTGCACTGTGAGAAATCTGTGCATGCTGCACTGCATCTAACTGCACTGTGAGAAATCTGTGCACTGCATCTTACTGCACTGTGAGGAATCTGTGCACGCTGCACTGCATCTTAATGCACTGTGACAGATCTGTGCACACTGCACTTTACAGCACTATAAGGGATCTGTGTCACTACAATGCATCTTACTGTACTGAGGAGTTTGTGCCACTGCACTGCATCTTACTGCACTGTGAAAAATGTGTTCAAATTGCACTGCATCTTAGCGCTCTATGAGAAATCTGTGCACGCTTTTTGCTCGGCTCTCGCTGTCAGTTTGTTGACTTGCGCACCTGTACCCCTGTGTCAGAGGCATGTCCCCCAGGCAGTTGAACGTCAAGGCTCCCCTGCTGCCCCTTGCCCCTTTGCCCCTGTTTTCATATCTCAGTCTAGGTAAAGCCTCAGTCATTTCAATAGGTTCCAGTGGCATAGGATGGCTTATAGCATTATATCACAAAGAAAATGGGGGTCAAAGCACAAATTCCCGCACCAGTCTTAACGTCTCATAAAATTTAAACACAAAACAAGGTGCAAAAAAGCCTGGGACACAATCCCGTAGGTCCCAAAAATAGAGAAACCAGGAGAGACCCAACCGGTTCCTCTAAAACCATACAACAAAAAATAGCTCTGCACACTTGTAAATATTCAGTCTTGGCAACCCACAGTGAGGTACAGTTATAATACAGTTGTTTACTTAAGTAAAGAATCAAAGTTATTCTGTTGGTATTGAATTTTCATCTTTTATTCATTTTGCAACCACCAACGCGTTTCGTCCACTTATGGACTTCTTCAGGGCTTAAAAAGTAGGCTTTCTCTATTATCAGATATCCATATTCAGTATGACTAACCGAGTCTGTTTAAGGAAAAGTTTGTCCAGACATTGTCCACCTTATAGTTTCATGAGGACAAAGGATAGGTCGATGACCGTGTTCATCCGTCCTTCCACGATCGTCTGATTCGAAGCGAGGTTTTTAGAAAAACTATAAGATGGACAATGTCTGGACCAACTTTTCCTTAAACAGACTCGGTTAGTCATACTGAATATGGATATCTAATAATAGAGAGAGCCTACTTTTTGAGCCCTGAAGAAGTCAATAAGTGGACGAAACGCGTTGGCGGTTGCAAAATGAATAAAAGATGAAAATTCAATACCAACAGAATAACTTTGATTCTTTACTTAAGTAAACAACTGTATTATAACTTTACCTCACTGTGGGTTGCCAAGACTGAATATTTACAAGTGTGCAGAGCTATTTTTTGTTGTATGGCTTATAGCATTATCTGCTGCAGAGGTTGTGTGTCTGCTGCAGGGATTGTGTGTGTGTGTGCACTGACCTTGGATCTGCCAGGTAGGAGGCCTTTCAAGCAGTGGAACGTACATGTCTGTGTTTTCGATGTACCTCTGCAGGTTGGATGTGTGTGCATGTGACAGGGTAGAGTTGTCTTTGCAGGCTGTGTGTGTGTATGAGGTGCATCTACAGTGTGTCTTTTTGCAGGGTGTCTGCCTTAGCAGATGTTGGCCGGACTGTCAGTCACTCTGCTTGGCCTCTCCTCTCTGTACAGGAATCTTTAGGGTCACTTGCTGTAAGAGGGTCTGCTCTGTGCAGAATAGTCAGGTGCTACTTGATACACAGCAGACGTCTGAGAAAAGTCACGTGTGAAGTTCTAGTTCTTCCACATAGTTTGGAAGAATTAGGCATCTTTGAGTGAGACTTCAGCACGACTTCCAAATGTGAGTTATTACAAGCACCCAGGGCTACTTGTATGACAATGCCACAAGGGGTTGCTGCACTCTCTCATCAACGGTGTGTTGGTGTGGATCGTGCTATGATATGATATGAAGCCTACATGAAGGATTTCAAGAGACTCTTGAAATCATTCTGCTCAGGTTGTCACTTCAGCCGGAAGGAGAGAACAAGATGAGCGAGCAGAAAAAGCAAGAAGAGGCCAGAGAAGAGAAAGAAGAGCGATACAGAGAGAAAAAACACGAAGGGTGGAGTAATTAATAGACATCTGCCAAAATATGAAAGAAAGAAAATTGTACGGGAGGGAATGAGAGTTCTAAAAGATGGCCAGGAAAAGAAATGTAATGAACATTATTTATAAATTGCCATGAAAATGTGATTCAAGTTTGACGTGAATTTGAGTCTTCAAGTGTTATAGGTGTAATGTGCTGTTTAGTGGTACCAATACTTGAACGAACTTTATATCTTTAGATCTGGGACTTAATCCCGTTCACCAAAAGGTGTAAATGAACCAAAAGGAGGGATCAATGTATTTTCGGGTTACCAATCTCAGCTCAAGTGAGATAGTTAAGAGGTCCCAGGTTCCGACCGTCCTCCTTTATAAATGTGTTTATGCACATACTGCACAGATCTGTGTTACCTTTGTATCAAACATACCAATCCTAATAAATTCTGTTGGAGGTGACCCTTTCTAGGATGCTTTCCCTCAACTTTTTTTTTGCTTTTGTCCCTCCTGGTTTTCCTCTGATCTATGTAATAGCCTACGGACATTGATCGCATTTTACACTGCCATTCAGTGCCAAAGTGATGTGCTTGTCATATACATACTGGTTAGTGTATACATGATTGGCTAAATTGAGTTTGCTGTTAGTCCATTGTCTAGAGGTAAGACATAGACCTAGGGCATGTAACTCAACACCTTCTGCGTGGGCTAGCAGAACTGGTTGTGCCACCCACGGAGCTAGTTCTTTAAATGTGCCACAGATTTGCCATGACGGGGCCTGTGTGTGCAGGTTACTGTTACTAGGCTTGGCATTTAAGAAGACACTTGCCAAGGTTCTGCATGTCTCTTGCTATATCTGAGTACTCCCTGGGGACAGGGTGCGCTGTCGGGAAGACGAAGGGCATGTGCGTGTGTACGCTACATATACTGGTAGTGAATGGCACCGAGTAGTATGTTTGGTACAGTAGGGCCTGATCCTCATATTGGATTGCCCTGAGGGATCTGTGGAAAGGCTATTGAGCTGGACTTCCTGCATGCAGAAGAGTGTCAGTATAGTGTTTGATATCGATGAGTTAGTAATGGCGATCCTGCTCCGGTGGTGTGAGTGAATTCGACATTATGACAGTGGAAATACCACTTTGGGAAAGTGGGAATGCCTGTACTCATGGCTCTGTATACCTATCTGCCTGTCTCCAGTTCACAGCTGGCTGCTGGGGGGATGGCTACATCTGTGCATTTCTGATAAGACAGCCATAAACTAGGGGTCCAAAGGATACTGTAGACCTCTCACTCTGAGGGGCCTTCCTGTGTTGGTTAAGAGGGGGTGGAATTGGCACCTGCATTCCAAGAGGCAGGGTTGTGGGCCCACTAAAGAAACTGATAAATCCTCCCAGGGTAGGATGTCAGACATGACAACATTTAGAGAGGGCCTGTGCATTTCGAAGGCGGCCTTTTGAGCTGATCTCCTCTTCATAGGTCATTGTGGGTATACCCACTGGGCCTCTGCCTTTAGGAGTTAGAGACGCTTTGGGGATTGGAAACTGTAACAGAGTAGGATCTGCACTTATGTTGCCCCCACTTTTTTCCTGATGTTAACACTGGTTTCTGGCTATAGTCTGGCAGGGTCCCTGCTAATCAGGGCCCCAGTCTCTCTGTTCTCTCTAAACGACTTGGTGTGCATATTAGATGCACTAGTAAATGGAAACTGTGGTACCTTATGAGCCCCTAGTATATGGTACCTTAGGTACCAAGGGCATAGGTACTTCACAGGCCTACCAGGTGTTGAAGCATGTATTATGCTACCCCTGGGAAGCAGACTAAATCTGACACCACAGGCCTGCTACTGCAGCCTGGGGGAGGTAGTGTTAGCGCTCCTCACTGAGATATAGGTACCCTATATCTCTACCTGCACACACATATAAACCTATCAGTTACCCCTAAGGGAGGCCCTGTCATTCCTGAGGGCAGGGTGCTTGGTTTCCATGTGAGGGGGTGCCTCTGCCTGAGCAGGGCCCCTCTGCAGCTCTCAGAGTCTATTATCTGCGGCTGTTTGTGGATGCGGTTAAACCATATACTCTTAAGTGCATTATAACCTCGCGGTAAATGCTAACTCTGGGATGGCTGCATCAAAACATGTCGTGTTTGGTGTCAAACGCTTTGGAATCATACCCCCACACCAGAAACTGGTGTGGGAGCATGATCCCACCCTTCTAGAGGGGTAGACATGTACCTACTGTGGAAACACGGTAGAATCCTGAAAGAGGCCTGGCATCACAAAATGGATGCCACCAGCACAGACACTGGGCTGCCTGAAACTCGCAGTGGAGGAGGCCCAACAATAGGCATCCTGTCACAGGGAGGTGTAACCACCTTCCAGACAGGATTTATTGTATTGGGGCTGGGTGGTTGCACTCCTAGAGTGCTTTGAAGTCCTGCACTGGGGGAGCAGTAGGCTCCTCTGTGCATATGCCAGCTCAAACCGGTTCAGGGGCTACCTGCCCCTGCTCTGGCGCGAAACTGGACAAAGGGAAGTGGGTGTAGCCACCCACTCCCTGACCCTCCCATAGGTGGGGTCATAGAGCTAGTCTCTCCCTTTCCTTTATTATAAGTTCGGGAACCCTTGCCATTGCAAACTAGATATCCCTGGACGATGCTCTGAAGAAGAATCCTGGACCTTCGACATTCCACTACCTCTGGAAGACTGAAGATTCCCCCTGGAAGTCAAGCAGTGACTCCCCTGCTTGGCAGGCACCAAAACTTTGAATCAACGGTCGCAAACTTTCCCGCTCCCGCCGGAGTCCGAAGTCCCTGCAGCCCCGGAAGTGTATTTCCTGACTTCTCCAAGGCCATCGTGATTCCCAAGCGAAGCTGAGGGAAGTGGACCCCACTAGTGACGAGGAACAGCAATACCCGGTTCCCGTGGACTATTGTCGAGTGCAATCCCTTCACGACGTTCTACGAACTTGTGCATTTGAACACGTGTGGTCCAAGCCTCCAGCAGGATTTCCACCGAAGATCAGAGGCCTACCTCGTCCCGAGTGACCGTGGGCTCCTGTGAAGTGAATCCTCCCGAGGCGTCTTTGCGATCCCTTGCCAGTTGGCTTGTGGGTCCCCTAAAGACTTTTCTACAAAACCAAAAGGCTGCCCTGGTTGCTCCAGACCTGCCCTGACTTACCCTCGCTGGGTGAGTCCCTCAGACCTTGCTGGTGTGCACCGCTGACTTTTTACACTTTCCACGAGACTTGCTGTTACCAAGGCTTGTTGGCTCCAATCTGGTCGCCGACACCGCAGTAAGCTGCAGACTTCGTGGGACACGCCAAATCCAGCTCCTGGTCGTCATCGACGCCTCCTGGACCTCGTGGCTGATGAGTCAAGACACCCGTGATCACCTGAAATCACCCGACTACTGTGGGCGTCCAGCTTCCTGGCCCCGGGTCACTGGCAAGTGACTTTGAACACTGTCTCCTCTGCTTTCAGGTCTTCTTTCTTCTGAATCCAGCCTTGGATTCCACCGGACACTTCTTCTGTCTTCACAAGCAGCAAGTCTTCTTTGGCTCCCATTGAAAACGACACCGCGATCCGACACCAAAAGACACCTATGCACCCCGCTTCCCTGGGTGTGGTAACTCCAGCACTACGGTGCTCCTGTGTGTGTTGGCTCTAGAACTACTTACCCTGTAAGTAACTTGCTTGTAGACTCTCCCGAAGTATCCTAAAACTTTAAAATTCCAACCGCGGCTTGCTCCATTGAAGTCTATTGAGATCCGCGGCTGTGTTCTCACACTACATGCGTCTCCCGCGGGTCCTTTGCTTACCTGCCTTGAGTGGATTAGTGAGGCCCCATCGCTTCTGAAGGCCCTAGGCCTTGTCCCTTCTCAAGTCGATATTCCTAAAGCTCTTTTTTTAGTATATGGTCTGGTACGCCACTAGGGCCCCACCATATTTGTGCTTAACTTGTTGTGACACGTTGATTTGTGCATATGTTCCTGACTTCTAACCTCATAAAGAGATTAGTAGAGTGTGTCTAGTAATAAATACATATATATTTTATATATATACCTGTGTGGTGTCCTTTCATTTAGTGATTCAAGAGATTATAAGGTAAAACAAGCTGCTTTACATTCCTCTGTGACTTAGCCTGAAGGCTGCTCTCCACAGCTACCACTAGGATAGCTTTCTTTAAAAGGTTGTCTTAAACCTTTCTACCTAAGTATTTGTACTGGTGCAATTGGCCACTTTAACTAGTGACCAGCATATACCAGGCCAACTTCGCACAGAAACATACTACGCTGGTTCAACGCTGGAACATCAACAAGAAGAACTTTTGGGGTGGGGGGCTGCAACTGGATTATCTGCAGACTTGTGGTGGCCTGGGGCTTATTGTGCTCTAGGAAGGGGACTATCACTTGGTGGATTTTACCTGGATGTTTCAGGCCTGCAGCTAATTGCCAACTGTCGTGGCCAGGTTCCCCAAGCACTCTCTAAGGGCTTGTTGACTGGCCTCCTGTCCACGAGTTCCCAGGGACAGAAAAGATCTCCCAGTTTCCACAAGATCGTAAGGACCGCGCAGAGTTCGGCATAAACGGGTGGAAGTGATTGTCGGCTGGGACAAGGACCCTCCTGACGTGTGCAGTGATCAGACTGTGCCGAAGACTGAGCTGGTGACGTTCAGTGTCACACCTGGGGTGGCAGTAGCGTGAGTTCGAGGAGTGTGGGGGAAGTTTGCTGAGTCTGATGGGCCTGAGATTACAGCCGGAAATCTCTGCTAGTTCACATTCGTTAGTGTGTGGTGTCCGAGCAGTGTTGAGAGAAGTTTGCTGAGTCCGCAATATCCAAGCTGGCAGCATAGACTGTGTCCGACCTCCAGATTGGGAGGACGACAGTGCCTGACATCGCGGCCTCAGTCTGAGGTCACCGGCTCCCTCTCCCCGGACCCACGCCACAAAGTACTATGTTGTTAAGGATATCGTGACTGGAGGTCTCGTCGTGCCTTGTGTGCACCCACGACTGGCTCCCTGGAGCGGCTGTAGCTCCCACCTCCGCCAGAGGCGAAATCATTCTCCAAATTGGGAGCCCGCCAGCTTCTGGTGTTGCAGTCGTTTTCCTGCGGGGAGGATAGTGATCCCGCACTTGTAAAGGGCCACCGGGGGCCTGAGGACCTAATCTGGATGGACGAAAACACGTAACTGTTTCTTTCCACTTTAGGTGGTCCCTTAATCTAATCAAAGTGTTGACAGCAGGGGCAACGTGTATCGTTGGCAGGTGTAGTTTGAGTGGCTGATGGGCTAAGTCACAAGGTGTAGAGAGAACCTGTTATTTCTTGACCATTACAAGTATAAGGAGTACGCGATAATGGGAATGTTGTGGTTTATGCTAATGTGTAAGCGGAAAAGTGAAATACCTCTTCACAGCCTAGATATATGATTCTGTCGCTTATAATGTGGAAGGGATTGATTGTATTGGGAACACCTCTGGGATGTATACACATAGGTGTATGTTGCTTACAAGGGTGAGGGGATAATGGTACAAGCGAACACCCAGGACAATTACATATATGTTAATGCCGTTCTGCTGCTAATGGAAGAGTTTGAAAATTTCATATAACTGTAAAGTATATATCCAATGTGTATGTCGTTTTGATTTCAATGTGTGTGTAATACAAAGACCAGTGTTGTATACATACTGTGTGGAGTCTTTTTGTAGCGTCCACAGGGTGTTGCGGGGTTGAGGGTTGTGCCAATACCTTACACTTTGACCCTGAGGATAAGCCTGACTGCTCTTTGCCAAGCTATCCGAGGGTGAGCATAGGTTATCAGACAAGTGTATCGTACTCATCCTATCTAGGACAGTGGATTCTGCCTGGCTTTGATGCATCCCAGCCAGAAACCGCTGGGTCTAACAAATTCCTAATAATAAATAAATTGAAAAAATATTTAAGCTGCACCAATTTTGCACCCAAGACCAACTTTTTTTTTTTGATAATCAAGTTTATTGGTTTTAAAGAACAAATCACAAAAATACATTGGTAGCAAAATCAAGCACATTATTTGGATAAAATACATTGAAAGAGAGACGACAGAGACTTGTAAAGCACTCTATAGGATGAATAAAAACAGTTGCATATGGTTATTCCTGTACAAGACACGCACGCGACCCTTAGGGCAGTAGATTGAACCATTTGCCCCATATCATGCCAAAAAGCTCGGGACATTCCCGGGCCTCAAAGAGGGGCTCCTTTTGAGTTCCACACCAATCCACCCCGTCTCCATTTCCGTATAGTAGGGGACTTGGCCTGAGACCAGATTGCCGCTATATCGCGCTCCGCTACTGCCACCGATGTTCCCAGGAAGCGCTTATCGGGCCGAGAACTATCGAGGCCATCGAACACACCCAGGTCGAAACGTAGTGGGTCATGGGAGACCGTCCACCCCAGGGTCTGTGTGAGTTCCAGTTCCTGCCCCGCCCAAAATGGTGCAAGGACAGGGCATTGCCAAATCATGTGGTAGAAGTCCGCAGGGGGGTGATTGCATCGCGTGCAGGTCGGGGAGGGCCACGTACGGGTGCTGTATAGGCGCACAGGAGTGAGGTAAGCCGTATGGAGGTAATAGAGTTGAACTAGACGCAACTTGGAGGAGGTCGTCGGGGTCTTGTGGGCCATGAGAGCATCTCTCCAGTCCGCGTCTTCTAGGTGCCCAACCAAACCTCCCAGCGGGCACGTAACAAGTCTAGGGACGCAGGGCCATTGTTCACTAGGGAGCGGTATATTCGCGACACCCCTCCTCTACCCAGGTTCCCCATCATCACTTGGATCTCAAGGGGGCTGAATTCAGGGAAGGAGGTGGGAGACGGAATATGTACTCGAAGGACATGCCTTAGCTGTAGGTATTTTTAGAATTGGGAAGAATGGAGGGAATAGCTGTGCTGTAAATCTGCAAAGGATGTGATGTGGTCCTCAACCCAGACGTCCCCTAGTAGCGAGATCCCAATGTGGTCCCACCGACGGAAGTCCCAGGGAGACGAGGCCTCTTTCAGCCAAACACCACACCACAAGGGCGTTTGCCTGGTGAGTTTCCCGTCCCATTTTGTGTGGCGCAAGGCTGTGCGCCAGGCCATGAGCACCGTTCGGGTGACGGGGGACGGACCTGCGGTATGGGGGCCCCATACAGGTAGGCCTGGAGTTGTGGGAAGTCCAATGATCGGAGCTCCACCCAGTACGCCGGGTCGGACCATCCGCCTGCGAACCAGTCGTGAACCACGATGAGTCTCATTGCAAGATAATAGAGGTAGAGGTTGGTTACCCCCATGCCCCCATCGTAGGAAGGTATGCGGCTGTGTGCCAGGGACATTCGCGGTCTTCCGCCCCCCCGCCCCCCATAAAAACCGGGTGAGGGTATTGTCAATTTTACGAAACCAGCTCCCCAGGAGGTGAAGAGTAATATTTTATAAGATATATAAAAAACGGGGGAGGTCCATAATTTTAAAAAGGGCACTTCTGCCAAGGGGGTTGAGAGGGAGGGATTGCCATTTCCTGAGGTCCGCCTTGGCCTTGGTAATATTCAGGACCCATTCGAGTTCTGGAAGGAGGGAGACCCACACCCCCAGGTACTTGAATGACTGCCTGCGCAGGGGAATGGTCGTTTGCCAATCGAAGCAAGCCCGGGACGGGTGGAGGGGAACCAGAGTGGATTTCGCCGGTTTGAGCCGGAGGCCGGAGACCCGTTCAAAGGCAGAGAGGGCATCCAAGCACCGTGGGCCGAAGCTCTCGGGGTCCGCCAGGAAGAGGAGAACGCCGACAGCATAGAGAGCGATCTTATCGACCTGATATGGGTCTCAAGCCCATCCTCGGATGTGGGGGTCCTGACGTACGAGAGAGGCCAGGGGCTCCATCGCTAACGCGAATAAGAGCAGCGAGAGCAGACAGCCTTGGCGAGTGCCCCTCTGGATGGGGAACGTCTCCGAGAGCACACCGTTAATTAGGACCCTCGCCTTAGGACTGGAGTATAAGATATGGATGAGGCGCCGAAACGGGGGGCCGAAACCCATCACCTCCAACACGTCTCCCAAGTAGGTCCAGTCCACCGTATCAAATCCTTTTTCAAAGTCAATGAAGAGCAGGGCCAGATACGGGGTAAGATGATGGCAGTGTGCAAGGGCGAGGTGGAGGCAGCGTATGCAATGTCGGGTGCCCTGGGCAGGCATAAAACATCATTGGTCTGGGTGGACCAAACCGTGTAAATGGGGGCGGAGTCGTTGAGCCACGACAGTGGCAAAAATGATAACCTCGGTGTTAATGAGGGAAATGGGGAGGTAATCCGCACATGCAAGGGAAGGTGGCTGTGTCTTTGGGAGGACCACAATAGTGTCTATGTCTGTCTCTGGGGGAAAGGACCCCAGGTCCTCCACATGCTTAAACAATTCCACCAAGTGTGGGACCAACATGTCGCGATAGGTCGCATGTATTCTTGGGGATAGCCGTCCGGCCCTGGCGTCTTACTGGAGTGCAGAAGCGAAATGGCCCCATGTATCTCCTCCGGGGTGAAGGGAAGGTCCAGAGTCTCTGAGACCGTCTGGGAGAGGCGGGGCAGCTGGGTCCCGGTTTCGGACAGCAAATCAGCCAGGGAGGTTTCGGGAGGCAGGGCCGCATAAAGGGCAGCTTAATAGCGCGCGAAGGCTTGGGCAATAGCCCGAGAGGTAACGTGGTGAACGCCGGTCCCATTGCGGATCTCTGGAATAATGCGGTTGGCTTTAGGGTATGAAAATAAATTATGAAGTAATTTGCCATTTTTATCACCCCAACCATACACGCGCGCCACGGAGGAGCGCCATAGCATTTTAGCAGACTCCAGTGAGATCTGACAGATCTCTTCACGGAGCAGTGTAAGCTGCCGAGCGGAGTCATCGCTTTCAGTATACGCCTGGGCCGTCTCCAACTGTGCAGTTTGGGCCCCCAGCTGCACAAGGCGGGCGGCCTGTACTGTGCACTTCGCGTGGACCAAACCTCTAGCCGCCCCCGTATAGTGGCCTTTCCAGCCTCCCATAATGTTACCGGTGAGGAGACTGAACCCGTATTAATCGAAAAATAGTGCCGCAGTTCCTGCCCGAGGGATTTAACGAATTCCACATCCTGCAGAAACCAGGCGTTCATCCGCCAAGCCGTTCGAATGCCAACAGCGGAGTTCCCGAGATGAAGGGAAACAGGCGAGTGGTCTGAGATGCCTCGGGGCAGGCTGGTAGCCCCGGACATCAACTGACAGTCAGGGGCAGGCAACAGGAGCAGGTCGATACGAGAGTGAGTATGGTGGGCCACCGAAGTGTGAGTATATTGTTCCTGACGGGGATTCCACACCCTCCATCCATCGCAGAGACCCAGGGCAGAGGACCAGTCAGATGGGCGGTTAGCAGAGGCAAGACAGGGCGCCGAGGGAGTACCTGTCGTATCGCGGGAGGGTTGCATAACGGCATTGAAGTCGCCTCCGATGACCGTCAGACCCTGTGGAAAGGTGGAGACTACGAGTGTGAGACGGCGAAGGGCAGAGGGGGGGTGTATACACACAGGAGATTAAAAGGATGCCCTTCGATCTTGCCTGTCAGGGCCACTTAGTGGCCTTGTGTGTCCGTCTCAGGTGCGCCAAGGTAAAGGAAAGCCCCTTACGAAGCAGTATGGCAACCCCCCCGGGAACCCCGTGTGAAAACAGAGTGCCGAGCCCTGTCGAACCCATACCAGGCGAGGAAGGTGCAGTGAGTGCCCAGAAGGTGTGTTTCTGTAGAAAAAGGATATCAGTCGTGTGTCGCCGGGCACTGCGAAGAACAGAAGTACGTTATATGCGGTCTAGTAGGCCGATGACGTTCCACGATAGAATGTGGAGGGGTCTATTTAAGTTGGACGTCATCTGGGTGGACAGTGTGTGGAAAGAACAGCGCAAGCGGACCCGGGTCCCAGGGGAGGCAACACCCCGTGGCCGGGACCTTTGGTTGAAATTTGTGCGGTCTGTTAAGTCTCATGTCGTCGATGGTGTGCGTGCATTGATAGCTACCAAGATAAACAAAGAACGGTGGCCTGTAGGCAGCCAAAAACAATAAACTGGGAGACAATGGTCTTCCCACCCTCCCATGCCCCCCAACACCCCCCACCCAACACTTCCGAAGATGAAGCATCTGTCGCCCTGAAAAGTAAACACCTTAAAACAACAACACACGAATGAGTCTGAGTGCTAAGCTAAAACCGTTAGCGGAACATGGACGTGGCAGAGATGGACCCCTCCATGGAATCAGATAAGAAAATGTGTTAACAGCTGCAATTACATTTGGAACAGAGAAGTACAAATAAATCTAGGAGCTGAGATGGGGAACAGTTCGCAGTACGTGGTCGCAATGAAGATGGAACGCTCCTGCTGTATGTATGTGGTAGCGATCTCAGCTGCAGGAGCAATTTGGGAAACAGATTAAGGATCGCCTGCCTTGGGCCTTGAGTTCAAACTCCCTCGTCGTCTGCAGCGGTTCACTCCCCACGAGCAGGGACCTGAAATGCTATCACCCAAGCCGCTGGGGCAGGACCGCCAGCCGGCCCTGGGACTTCCCCACCTCCAGCACTCACAGAGCCGGAACATGCCGAGACTGCAGGGGGGGGAGCAGGCCCCAGACAGTCCCTCAATGCCAATTGCACCCCAGATACCACGGACTCACCGCCAGGGCGATCCAGGCCCACTCTGGAGGTCCGCAGGTAGGAGCAGGCAGCCGGGCGAGAACTGCGTCCGCGATCCTCCGCAGGAAGGGCAGGCCTCGTCTCGTGGCCCCAAGCCTCAGCACCCCCTCTCCCCACACGGACCTCAGGCAGCACCGGAGAGAGCAGAGCAAGGCCGCCACCTCAGAGCCACCAGGGAGCCCCCGAGGGACGGATCGGTGGAGCGCAGGCCGCTCGTCTCAGGAGTGGGTCGCCGAGGGGGCCGCCATCTTAAAGCTCACTGCCGCGGGTAAGGGGCCAAAACAAGGCAGTGGGGTCTCCAATCTGCTAGACCGGAGCACAGCAGAGGGGACAGGGGATCTCTTCCTATGGCCAGCAGGGTTCGATGGCAGCTGTTAATGGGCAGATGCAGGGCGGATGACGGAGGGGGTCCGGAGCACTCTTAGAGTGCGACCGCCATCTTGACGCCTCAGGCCACCCACCCCCCCAAGACCACCTTAATCTGTCCTAACTCTAGACATGTTTATGAGGAGCCATGGCTTCAGCTTCTTGCTTAACTCAAGGGGTGAGGAGGAGGCTCTGATGTGTTGAGGGAAGTCGTTCCACACTTTAGGAGTGATATTTGAGAAGAGTTGTCACCGGATCTGTTTCTGTGTAGGCGTGGGTGCGCAGTCAAATTATCGACTTTTTTTATTGACCTACACTTATATCAAGTTTTAAATATCAGAGGGACAGAATATCGACTGTAAGGTAAGTAATATCGTATTTGTTAACCCCTTCGCTGCCAGGCCTTTTCCCCCTTCTGTGCCAAGCCTTTTTTTGGCTATTTGGGGTAGTGCGCACTGACGCCCCTGTAACTTTTTGACCACATAAGGTATCCACGCCAAATTTGCGTCCTTTTCTTCCAACATCATGGGCATTCTAAAGGTACTCAGGGTTTGTGGATTCCCCTGGAGGGGTCACAGAAATGAGCCAAAATACAGCAACATTTTGTTTTTGTTGGGAAAAATGGGAAAAACGGACTGCAAATGAAAGCGCCTAGGTTTATCCCTGCAAATGTAATCAAAAAAGCGTTTGTGGGGCTGAAATCACCATTTTCCCAGCTTTTAGGGGATACC
This sequence comes from Triturus cristatus, assembly GCF_964204655.1. Lineage (NCBI taxonomy): Eukaryota > Metazoa > Chordata > Amphibia > Caudata > Salamandridae > Triturus > Triturus cristatus. Next base: position 60,274,682 of record NC_140585.1, on the reverse strand, counting down.
AGACCTTTGTCAGAAACCCAACATTTTTTACACAGTTTTGGCATTTTTCTGGGACATAGCCTATTTTTGCTATTTTTTGTGCTTTCGACCTCCTTCCAGTTAATGGTAGAAATGGGTACAAAAGCAATAATGGATCCTCGAAAGCTATACATTTTAGAGAAGTAGACAAAATTCTGAATTCAACAAGGGGTCATTTGTGTAGATCCATCAAGGTTTCTTTATAGAAACTAACAGTTAAATATAGGATAAATTGAAAATTAGTTGAAAAAAACAGCCTTTTTTGTGTCAACGTTTTCACCTGTAACTTCTTCTAATTATGACATCTCTTTGAAAGCAATATACCGTTACATCCACTGGACATTGCTGGTTGTGGGGATATATAGGACTTGTAGGTTCACCAAGAACCCGACGAACCCAGAGCCAATAACTGAGCGGCAACTTGCAATGTTTTTTTTTTATTATGTACCAGGTATATAGTAATTATTCTGTAAAAATGTGTACATGGAAAAATCGGTATGAAAGACACCTATGTATTTCTGAAATGGGAACAAAATATAGAGTTTAGAAACAGTAGATATTTGCACATTTCCAAAATTGGGAATACTCATACTAGCATGAGAATTATCGGTCATTTTTTAAAATGACTTCTTTTTTACACATTGTCTTTCATTTGGAAGACAGAAATGCATCGAAAGTCAATAGGTAATAACAGTTCCTTTACAAATCTGAATTACCAAAAGTCTCCCGATAAAAATGGTACCTCACTTGTGTGGGTAGGCATAGTGCCCACGACGGGAAATGGCTCAAAAACCAACGTGAACACACCACATTTTCACAATTAAAAATTAGCCTTTTTTAGCAAAGTGCCTAGCTGTAGTTGTTTAACCCTTGCTCTGCCAGCACCTAGGAAACCTCGCAAACCTATACATTTGTTAAAACTAGACACCCAGGGGAATCCAGGATGGGGTGACTTGACTGCCTCCCACCAGGTTCTATTACCCAGAATCCCTTGCAAACCTAAACTTTTGTAAAAAAAAAACAAATTTTCCTCACATTTCTGTGGTGTAAAGTTCTGGAATTTGTGTGGATCCACAAATTTCCACCCACCCTGCGTTCCCCAAAGTCTTCCGAGAAATATGGTACCTAGGGAAACCTAGCAAACCTATACATTTTTTAAAACTAGACACCCAGGGGAATCCAGGATGGGGTGACTCAACTGCCTCCCACCAGGTTCTGCTACCCAGAAACCCTTGCAAACCTAAAATATTTTGCCAAAAAAACTCACATTTCCCCCACATTTATGTGGTGTAAAGTTCTGGAAGATGCGTGGATCCACAAATTTCCACCCACCCCCCGTTCCCCAAAGTCTTCCGAGAAAAATGGTACCTCACTTGTGTGGGTCGGCCTAGTGCCGCAAAACCTAAAATGGAAACACCTCAATTTTTCAGTGAAAAATGACCCTTTTTTGGCAAAGTGCCCAGCTGTAGTTTTTGAACCATAGCTCTGCCGGCACCTAGGGAAACCTAGCAAACCTATACATTTTTGAAAACTAGACACCCGGGGGATTCCAAGGAGGTATTGCTGAAAACTAGACATCCGGGGGATTCCAGGGAGTTATGGCTTGCATGGATCCCCTAACGTTTCCTTACCCACAATCCCCTGCAAACATCAAATTTAGCTGAAAAACATCACTTTTTTTGCATATTTTAGTGTGGGAAAGTTGTGGTATCACCGGGCTGACACAAATTTCCTACCACCCAGCGTTGACCCGGGTCTCCAGATAAAAACGGTGCCTCACTCGTGTGGGAGGCCCAAATACCCGCGAAAGGCAAGGACCCAAAATGTATTGTGATGCAGCACTGTAAGCAACTGGAGAATGATCCAAGACACCGCAGACAATGACGTCTTCTAATCTTCTAATCTGTCTTCTAATCTTCTAATGTGCCCTGACATGCTTCCACCAGCATGTCTGAAATGCCAAGTGAACAGCCCACATCCAACGCATTGAAGCCAGCAACAACAGCAACAAATACATCTTCTTCATAGTCAGAAAATTCACGGTGCTGCAGCCACCACCAACAACATCATCCCTTACAGGACCCATTGCAACAATCTCTATAACTTCTTTTGGAAGGAGATCACATTCGCATACGCCAACTTCAACTTTCAACCTGACCCCAGCAATCTTGCAGCCAGTCTTCCAATCTCAGCTGAAGCATGGACCTTGACCATTTAGAACATCATCTCCACAAAACAGACTGGCGCAACCATGAAGACCATCCACTAAGGGGCCCCATTAGACCCATGCCCCCACCACACTCTCAACAAAGGTCTAACCACCATCAGTGAAGTCCTCACTCCCATCCTGAATGACTCCATCAATGCGGCCGTCTTCCCAGAAACCCAGAAGCAGGCAGCTGTCACAGCCCTGGTGAGGAAACCCTTTGAGGACCTCACCAAACTCTACAACTACTGACAGATCACCCTCCTATCATACATGGCCAAGGTCCTAGAGAAAACCATCAAGAAGTGTCTGACCAGCTACCTCGTCAACCACCAGCTCCTCAATGCCACCCAATCTGGATGGAGGCCCAACCAGAGCACAGAAACAAAGCTCATTGAACCTACCAACGCCATTCGCATGATCCTAGAGAGAGGGGAGAGTAAGGCAGTCATCCTATCGTACCTCTTGGCAGCATGTCACATGGTACCACATTCCATCCTAATCAGGCTCTGTCACAAGTTCGAACTTCAAGGACCTGCATGCGACTGATCTGCTCCTCCAGATAAAAACAACTCCCGACAGTCAACCGGACGTCATACTCCTTGGAAACTGGAAATCTCATCTGCGGAGCACCTCAAGGTTCACTTCTCAGAAGGACACTATTCATCACTTACATAACCCCACCGGCCAACGCCATACATACCCACTACATCAACATCCTCTCCTACGCTGACAACACACAACTAATACTGTCCATCTCTGACAAAATCCACAACTCAAGGAACACGTTCACTGCCTGTATGATGGAAGTAGCCACCAGGATGAAGTTGAACTGTCTCAAACTCAACACTGACAAGATCGAAGTGTTGATCTTGGGAAACAACACCTGTCCATGGGGCCGGAAGAGGCTGGGCTGGGCCACCCCTCTGACATCTGCTATTTGAGGAAAGCATCTACTCTGTAAGTTCCAAGTATTATTAACATAACTGTTACATCTTATTGGAGAGCGCGCTACCCCCCGGCTCTATAATTGGACTGTTTAGGTCTGCTGCAAAATGAGCAAACGCAGGGGAGAAGTTGGGACACTGGACCCTTTTCATGTGAGGGCTGTGTCCCTGTTAACTCATGAAATTGAACTTACAGAGCATCGTCTGTCGCTCGACCCTGTACCCTTACAATCCCGTCTATCATTAGGTGGTTTGACCACAGATGGTGTAACTTGCGCAACTCCAAATAATGTGCCGTTAACGGAAGCACGCACTGCTCCCACAAGTCTATCCACACCAGATCTGGGAGCCTCTAGTAAGGCTGCCCCGGACATGCCTAGTCTTAACACCAGAGCACAGGTGGCATGTCCACATATGAATCCCAAAGTGAAATCACAAACCGCCAAAATTGTAAAAAAAAAGACGAAGACCAAACTTACCAAAGACCGCTAACCTGTCAATAATGCATCAAATCAGGTGGCGATTCCTACCGTCTCAGTGGGCATACAGACTGATGTTTTCTCCAACTCTGCCTGCAATGATCTCAATATAAACACCATGGGAGCTGCTGCTGACACCAACTTTGCAGTAGAATCTATCGGAAATGCACTGGGAAACCTCAAGGATTTTATTAAATCGAATTTTGATGCACTTTGGGGGAAAATGGAGCATTTGGACTCTGAATTGGCCAACCTGAGGGGTAGGAAGGTGGACTCTGTTCATAACGATGGTGGGGGAGGAATCTCCTCGATTCCCCTGGGCTTGGGTATAAGCCACAATCTAGTCTTGTCCTGAACAAAGATGTCAGGAAATTGCAGCAATTTAAATGTATTTCCAGTGCCACAACTTATTAGCGAGCAGAGGTGAAGACAGGACGCTCCCCAACCTAATACAGTTAATGTCCCAGGAAGCAGTAATGCCACCCAGCTACGGACTAGTGCCCCCGCAAGTGACCTGTGTTTAAGAAAGGATACTTCTAGCAGTCTTGGGAAGGCCCGCATGAGGCCAAATACTGATGTGTTAAGCTTACCTCCTGCCTCTTGTCCCTATGTGCTGGTGTTGGCTGGTGTTGGCTGGGGCCCCTAATTTAGTGAAGGATCAAAGGGAGTCTTGGGTAGACCTGCGTTATAAGTCCGTAGACTGGCTTTGTAAATATAAGGGTTTTCGCCCTTCTAATATGAATGACATTCTTATGGCCAGAAGAGTAGCGTGGGTTGGTCACTCTGCCAAGAATATAAACGGTGTCTGTATTGTTTAAAATTTTCGCAGACCTCATATGGTTCAGCGTTTACTGAAAATTTTTGAGCATCACTCCACACAAGATACCTGTATTAGTGCGCTCCCCTTGGGCTATTTTTATAAGCCACCTTTTAAACCTGTTAGGGACACTTACGTCCTCCCTTTGCGAACCAACAGGTTTAAAGCACTCTCCAGCTTAGATGCACAGGTTTGATAACCACCATTAATGACAGACCAACAGCGTCATCTGCCCTATTTGGTGGACCTTCCTGCTACTATAGTACCAACCCATAATGATAATGATAAGTCACTCCGAATTAAGACGGTTTCTCCAGCTACTATGGTATTAACTTATAATGCCAATGACAAGCCATCTTTAATCAAAAGCAGTATTGGAGCAGACTTGAATATCCTAAGTTGGAACGTAGTAGGGTTGCAGTCTAAGCTTGGTGACCAGGTTTGGTTGCGCCTAGTTAAGGAACAGGATGTAGTTATGTTCCAGGAGACTTGGGCCACTCATGACTTGCATATTGAGGGGTTCCATTGAATTAGCGTAGCGGCATCCCATCACAAACCGGGCCGTCCATCGGGGAGACTTTTCATTGGAGTTAACGTAGCACCTTGAGGGAGCTTTAAGGTCTTACCAACTAATAGTTCTAATTATCAAGTTGTATTTTATATAAAAAGAGTTTCTTTTTATTTGGTGAATTTTTATAATAATGATTTCCAATCTGTTCCTAATAGAAATGTTATTATGCTTTTTGATTTTATCTCTAATTTAGATTGTCAGAAACACTTGGGCAATACTATCTATTCTAGGGGGAGATTTTAATGCAAAACTCAAAGATACACATCATGGCGTAGAGACACTTAACCAAGGTTCCTCCTCTCGTAGGGGCGCAGAGTTGGCTGCGTTCTTAAGTTCACATGATTTGGTTAACGTTATGGACCAGATGGGTCCAGCACACGCCATTAACTATCAACCTCCGACATTCAGAGGTAGGGGCCATTCCTCTACAATAGATTTTGTTTTTATCTCTTCTGTGTTTGTGGATTACTTAACGGGCGCAGAGGTTATCGCCACGATCCATGGGGATCACAACCCCATCACATTAGAATTGAAATTGGCACCTCGACCCGTGTTTTCAGCTGAATGTGGGGCTAAAGACCTAACGCCATCCATCGATAATTTAAGATTAATATGGAGGGGTGTCGATAGCAATGAACTGTTTAAGTTACTAGTGAAGGATAATCTGCCCCTCATTAACTCATGTCTGTTATTTAAAACTCTGCACCTAGAGGTAGTCAATGATTTCTCTAAACTCTGCACGGTCATCAAAACCTTACTGTCGAAGCCCGGTTCTTTGAGGAAGCAGGGCCCTAGATGGTTTGATGACAAATGTTCACTGGCGAATAGCAACCTACGTAGGGCCCTTTCAGCCAAACCTAGGGTGCCCCAGATGTGAAATTGGCAAGGCAGAATTATAATGCAGCGGTTAGCATTAGGAAGGGAGTACTCCTAAACGATTGTTGGGAAACCCTATCTCAGGCAGCCACAAATAAAAAGGGCAAAATGTTTCGGTTTGCTGTAAGGGATCTCTGATCCACAGAACAGTTACTAACCCCCTTCAGCTGCACTATATCCAGTGAATCTTGGGAAAACCACTTTTCGAATATTTATGCTACCCCTTCATCGGAGACGGACCTGTACGAATTTGGCCCATTCGCTGGCATCCAGATAACACTCCCCGAAATAGAGGAAGCTATTCATCATAGCATCGGGAATAAGGCCCCAGGCCCAGATGGGGTACCAATAGATTTAATCAAATGGAACCCGGACTTCTGGGCCCCGCTCCTTTTGAACGTTTTTAATAATCTAATGTACGCCCCGCTACCCAGTACCTGGGCAAAGAGTATTATCGTCCCAATATTTAAAAAGGGGGATCGGTCACAGCCTAGCAATTATAGGCCGATTTCATTGATTGATAACACCCTTAACATTTTGGGCAGTGTTTTATACAAAAAGTTCCTGGAATGGTCAGAGGAGTGCAGTATTCTAGAGCCCTGCCAGTTAGGTTTCCGTAGCAAGGTTGGCACTAATGAACAATATCTTAACCTCAACCTTGTAATTGGGAAGTACACTATCGCTCGGAATTCCCCAGTCTATTTGGCCTTTATGGATTTGTCCTCAGCATTTGATCTTGTGAACCGATCAAGGCTGTGGGCTATCCTATTGGCCTATGGGCTGTATGAGCCACTGGTTCATGTTCTGGCATACCTCCATAAAGACCTTGAGGCTCAGGTGAGGATAGGTAGTGGGGGAGAGGTTTCGGAAGCCATTAAGGTTGGAAGGGGGGTCAGGCAGGGATGCGTCCTGGCCCCCCTCCTCTTTATTATTTATATGAATGGCCTAAATAAGTCACTAGTACCTATGACTCAAGATGTCCCCATGATTCATGGGAAACCCCTTCCTGTACTACTTTACGCAGATGATGGGGTTCTTATAGGCCGCTCTCCTAATTCTCTACGTATCCTAGTACAGTCCTTTGTCAAATTCATGGATAGTTCGGACTTGTGCGTAAATTTAAAAAAATCATTTTTAATGTCCTGTGGCCCTAGAAAACGCCAGCATAGTTCTATTGTTGCTGGCAATCAAAATTTAACAAGTACCTGTAAATTCCCTTATCTCGGAGTAGTCTTTGCTGCGAACGGCTCCTGGACTGAGCATCTTACTCACTCCAGGAGCAAGTTCTCAAAGACTATTAATTCTATTTTTAGTTGTCCCCGCCCAAAAAACACAGGTGCTATTTTAGCTATTTAAAAATGTTTTAAACTACAATGTGTCCCTGTGGCTACGTACGGAGCTGAGATTTGGGGCTCCGCAGATAGCTCCTGCATTCAGCAGGAAGAAAAACGGTTTTGTAGAAAGCAGTTGAGTATCCCAATCTCGACCCCACAATACATTTGCCACAAGGAATTGAATTTAAATTATATATCTGATTTTATACGCGCCTGCCCAGCTCTTTTCTGGCTATCAGTCTGGAAGAATCAGGCAGCTACCTTAATAAAAAAGGTCATAACAGACTGTTGGAAGTGTGAGAAGGGGATGGACATTCCCTGGTTATCTGGAGTGTATCAAAGCTTATGCAGCGTCAATAAGGGCTGCATTTTTTAAAATCCTAGCGAAGCCGAAACTGTAAATAAAAGAGAACTTAGACACGCTCTTTATTTGTCATATAGCACCGCAAGAACTGTGTTGGAATCAAATAAACCCTCTGTTTCCAGTTATATGGCTTACGAACGGCACTGTTAGCCCCTACCAAATTATCTCACCGTACCCATGAGTCGGTGGGAAAGGAGCCTCTTATTCCGCCTGAGGGCTGGGACAGTTAAATTTGCATTGTGTTTCCCTCTGGGTTATCACCCGAAACTTGATTCACTACCCAGCCTATGTGACGGGGTGAGTGGCCAATCAATCCAACACTTTTTGTTTTTCTGCAAATATTACATGAAATATATCAAGTGGCTTCTTCTCCCATTTTTTTATAAGAGCAGGCCTATCCGTTTGGTTTCTGCTTATTCATGTACGCTTGCCTTGGCTGATGAAGAGCTGGTTTACCGCCTAAGCAAATTTTTGAGAATTGTAAGACAATGTCTAATCACTGAGTTTCATTCACGCACGGACAGTTCATAATCATCGAATGCATTGGTTTTATATATTAGTGATTTATTTATTATTGATGATTTTTGTCTTATTCTGTCATTTAAATTTTATGATATTGTGTTTATACAACTGTGATTCTTACTATTATGTATTGCTACTTTTTTTTGTCATTTTTAACCATTTTCGCACTTTTATGGATACAATGTTTATCCGAATAAAGTTTGTGAACTGACTGAAAATAAACATAGTTAAAAATATCTTAAAATGTTAAAAAATTATAACTAATAGATATAATGTAAAAATGAATTAAATATATACATATAATATATATGCTTACTTAATATTTTGTAATCATTTTTTTAATAACTTATACATTGTTAAAAAATATCTTATAAGTTATAAAAACAACTATACAGATAAAACAATAATATAAATACAAATTTACAAAATATATATAACAAATTGAAAAAATTACAATTATTCTTAATCTTTTTAAAATTAATTATATACTACATTATCTAAAACAATTAAAAAAATATTGGCTAGCGGAGTGAATAAAATTACTATTCCAAGTCCAAAGAGTGCAACAGTAGGGAAAGTGTTTGATAGCGTAGGGGTAAAAATTACTATTCCCACTCCAGTGAGTGCAACAGTAGGGAAAGTATTGGATAGCGTAGGGGTAAAAATGACTATTCCCACTCCAGTGAGTGCAACAGTAGGGAAAGGGTTGGATAGCGTAGGTGTAAAAATTACTATTCCCACTTCAAAGAGTATAACTGTAGGGAAAGTGTTGGATAGCAGAGGGTTAAAATTACAATTCCAACTCCAGTGAGTATAAAAGTAGGGAACATGTTGGATAGCGTAGGGATTAAAATGACTATTCCCACTCCAGTGAGTGCAACAGTAGGGAAGGTGTTGGATAGCGTAAGGGTTCAAATTACTATTCCCACTCCAGAGACTGCAACAGTAGAGAAAGTGTTGGATAGCGTAGGGATTAAAATTACTATTCCCACTCCACTGAGTGCAACAGTAGATAAAGTGTTGGATAGCGTAAGTGTTAAGATTACTATTCCCACTCCACTGAGTGCAACAGTAGGGAAAGTGTTGGATAGCGTAAGTGTTAAGATTACTATTCCCACTCCAGAAAGTGCAACAGTAGGGAAAGTGTTGGATAGCGTAGGGGTTTTAATTATTATTCCCACTCCAGTGAGTGCAATAGTAGGTAGTGTTGGATAGCGTAAGTGTTAAAATTACTATTCCCACTCCACTGAGTGCAACCCACTGCACATAACAAATTACACAATTAATATAATTATTAATTAATCAGTTATTAAAAATTAATGATCAATTAATAAATAATTAAAAATAAATTAATTATCAATACTAATAAATAAAAAATAATAATTACTTAATTATAATAAATTACTTCCCACCCTGTTCCCCTATAAACCCACAACCCGCACCATAAAAATATTTACACAATTAATATAATTATCAAGTAATCAATTAAATATAATTAATTACCAATTAATAATTAATTAAAAATAAATTATCAATATTAATAAATAAAAAATAATAATTACTTAATTATAATAAATTACTTCCCACCCTGTTCCCCTATAAACCCACAACCCGCTCCATAAAAATATTTACACAATGAATACAATTATCAATTAATCAATTGATAATTAATTACCGATTATATAATTAATTCAACATAAATTAACTATCAATACCAATAAATAAAAAATAATAATTACTTAATTATGATTAAATTACTTCTCACCCTATTCCCCTATAAACCCACAACCCACTACGGAACTAAAACGCAAAATTTAATTTAAAATAATTAATAATTTTTAAAAATTATTATTTAATTTACTATATTTAAATTACTTCCCACCCTATTCCCCTATAAACCCACAACCCGCTACAATACTAAAACGCAAAATGTACTTCAAAAAAATTAATAACTTCTAAACATTTAATACATATATTTAAAAATAAATAAAAAACATAACAAGAAATATTAAACACATACATATAAAATACATACTAAAATACATAACACTAATGTAAATCTCGATATTATTGACATCGATATTATTGCAAACGATATTACTTACTTCGATATTAACCCCTTGAATGCCCATGACGAGCTGGACTCGTCATGGCACACATTTCTCGTGTGCCCATGACGAGTCCAGCTCGTCATGAGGCATCCCCTGGGAAATCCCTCTGGTGTGGGCACCAGAGGGATTCCCTTTAAACCAAAATAGCCTCGGGAGCTGGGGAAGGAGGTGAGCAAAAAAACGATGGATTTAGGCCCAGATCTCTGTACTGGGGTGAATGTATGACATTGTTCTGCATTCTGTCCATCAATTGTTGTTTTTGCATTTGTCACACCGAGTGGGAAGGGTATGCTCAGACGTGAGTCCCTTGCTCTCCATGCCACTGGAATCAAGCTATCCTGGCTGAAGAGGGGTGAAACCCAGAAACCGGTCCTAGGATGCTTGTTTCCAGTCCAGGGAGGACCTGGCTTGGCAGTTCGGGCTGGACTGTTCCCATGAGGCACAGGGTCAAGACTGATTTGCATATGGCTGGGTTCAAACTGGAATGGCATGGTGAGCAAAAAAACGATGGATTTAGGCCCAGATCTCTGTACTGGGGTGAATGTATGACATTGTTCTGCATTCTGTCCATCAATTGTTGTTTTTGCATTTGTCACCCCGAGTGGGAAGGGTATGCTCAGACGTGAGTCCCTTGCTCTCCATGCCACTGGAATCAAGCTATCCTGGCTGACGAGGGCTGAAAGCCCGAAACCGGTCCTAGGATGCTTGTTTCCAGTCCAGGGAGGACCTGGCTTGGCAGTTCGGGCTGGACTGTTCCCATGGGGCACAGGGTCAAGACTGATTTGCATATGGCTGGGTTCAAACTGGAATGGCATGGTGAGCAAAAAAACGATGGATTTAGGCCCAGATCTCTGTACTGGGGTGAATGTATGACATTGTTCTGCATTCTGTCCATCAATTGTTGTTTTTGCATTTGTCACCCCGAGTGGGAAGGGTATGCTCAGACGTGAGTCCCTTGCTCTCCATGCCACTGGAATCAAGCTATCCTGGCTGACGAGGGCTGAAAGCCCGAAACCGGTCCTAGGAAGCTTGTTTCCGGTCCAGGGAAGGCATGGCTTGGCAGTTCGGGCTGGACTGTTCCCATGGGGCACAGGGTCAAGACTGATTTGCATATGGCTGGGTTCAAACTGGAATGGCATGGTGAGCAAAAAAACGATGGATTTAGGCCCAGATCTCTGTACTGGGGTGAATGTATGACATTGTTCTGCATTCTGTCCATCAATTGTTGTTTTTGCATTTGTCACCCCGAGTGGGACGGGTATGCTCAGACGTGAGTCCCGTGCTCTCCATGCCACTGGAATCAAGCTATCCTAGCTGAAGAGGGGTGAAACCCCAAAACCGGTCCTAGAATGCTTGTTTCCAGTCCAGGGAGGACCTGGCTTGGCAGTTCGGGCTGGACTGTTCCCAGGAGGCACAGGGTCAATACTGATTTGCATATGTCTGGGTTCAAACTGGAATGGCATGGTGAGCAAAAAATGATGGATTTAGGCCCAGATCTCTGTACTGGGGTGAATGCATGACATTGTTCTGCATTCTGTCCATCAATTGTTGTTTTTGCATTTGTCACCCCAAATGGGACAGGTATGCTCAGACGTGAGTCCCGTGCTCTCCTTGCCACTGGAATCAAGCTATCCTGGCTGAAGAGGGGTGAAACCCCGAAACCGGTCCTAGGATGCTTGTTTCCAGTCCAGGGAGGACCTGGCGTGGCAGTTCGGGCTGGACTGTTCCCATGAGGCACAGGGTCAAGACTGATTCGCATATGGCTGGGTTCAAACTGGAATGGCATGGTGAGCAAAAAAACGATGGATTTAGGCCCAGATCTCTGTACTGGGGTGAATGTATGACATTGTTCTGCATTCTGTCCATCAATTGTTGTTTTTGCATTTGTCACCCTGAGTGGGACGGGTATGCTCAGACGTGAGTCCCGTGCTGTCCATGCCACTGGAATCAAGCTATCCTGGCTGAAGAGGGGTGAAACCTCGAAACCGGTCCTAGGATGCTTTTTTTCAGTCCAGGGAGGACCTGGCTTGGCAGTTCGGGCTGGACTGTTCCCATGAGGCACAGGGTCAAGACTGTTTTGCATATGACTGGGTTCAAACTGGAATGGCATGGTGAGCAAAAAAACGATGGATTTAGACCCAGATCTCTGTACTGGGGTGAATGTATGACATTGTTCTGCATTCTGTCCATCATTTGTTGTTTTTGCATTTGTCACCCCGAGTGGGACAGGTATGCTCAGACGTGAGTCCTGTGCTCTCCATGCCACTGGAATCAAGCTATCCTGGCTGAACAGGGGTGAAACCCCCAAACCGGTCCTAGGATGCTTGTTTCCAGTCCAGGGAGGACCTGGCTTGGTAGTTCGGGCTGGACTGTTCCCATGAGGCACAGGGTCAAGACTGATTTGCATATGTCTGGGTTCAAACTGGAATGGCATGGTGAGCAAAAAATGATGGATTTAGGCCCAGATCTCTGTACTGGGGTGAATGCATGACATTGTTCTGCATTCTGTCCATCAATTGTTGTTTTTGCATTTGTCACCCCAAATGGGACAGGTATGCTCAGACGTGAGTCCCGTGCTCTCCTTGTCACTGGAATCAAGCTATCCTGGCTGAAGAGGGGTGAAACCCCGAAACCGGTCCTAGGATGCTTGTTTCCAGTCCAGGGAGGACCTGGCTTGGCAGTTCGGGCTGGACTGTTCCCATGAGGCACAGGGTCAAGACTGTTTTGCATATGGCTGGGTTCAAACTGGAATGGCATGGTGAGCAAAAAAACAATGGATTTCTGCATTCTGTCCATCAATTGTTGTTTTTGCATTTGTCACCCCGAGTGGGACAGGTATGCTCAGACGTGAGTCCTGTGCTCTCCATGCCACTGGAATCAAGCTATCCTGGCTGAAGAGGGGTGAAACCCCCAAACCGGTCCTAGGATGCTTGTTTCCAGTCCAGGGAGGACCTGGCTTGGCAGTTCGGGCTGGACTGTTCCCATGAGGCACAGGGTCAAGACTGATTTGCATATGGCTGGGTTCAAACTGGAATGGCATGGAAAGCAAAAAAACGATGGATTTAGGCCCAGATCTCTGTACTGGCGTGAATGTATGACATTGTTCTGCATTCTGTCCATCAATTGTTGTTTTTGCATTTACTGACATAAACAGCAGCAAATAAACTTTAAACTAGCATAACCCCGGAAGGACAACCCCCTCCATAGTATGCACCAATCACATAACGCTCATTGGTATAAATGTCTGTGACGCAATGCTTCTTCCTCTTTCTTTGCAAAAACTTTCAAACACTGTTCTTAAATTTGACCGTAGAACCTTGAACTCCGCCGATTCCTTCATCGACTTGAACCCAAACTTAACCACCGGAACTTCTCCTGATCCAGATAGGATTTCTCCATGACTCCTTAAGCCGGTTTATTCTGCTCGCCTGAAAAGAGAATACACACCATAATATACCATTCACAGAATGTATTTCCAACAAGAATACGGGCGGGTAGAAACCCAACATCATAATACATAACATAATATAAACTCATATTTGTCAATATGAACAAATCAAACCTCATATTTTATAACACTGTTTCTAGAGTGGGATAATCCTTGCTTCTGTGTCCTTAATAGAATTGAAAATTCTTGACGCGCTAGCTAGAAATGTTTGTATTCTATGTCAGTCCACGGAGGCTTCAGATTATGCTAGTTTAAAGTTGCTCCACCACCGCTGTTGCTACATCTACAATTGGTTTATGATAAAACGTCTTGAAAGTAGAATCAGAAGACCAATCTGCCACAGTCATGATATGTTCCAAGCGAGAACCTGTAGCAAAAGCTTTAGAAGCCTTAGCTCCTCCTACAGAATGAGCTCCAAAGGACGACGTATCAATTCCTGCCAGGTTCAACAGCCAAGTGACCCACCTAGCTAGAGTTGCGGCAGTGACTGGGCGAAAGTGGTCTCTGTAAGGAAATCAACAATTGACCTGCAACATCATTTCAAAATTCTCGAGTGCAATCCTCATAACATTTCAAACATTGTACAACACACAATTTACTGTGGTGCGGAAACGCAGGATAAGAAACACTAGTAGAATTCATTTTAGTTCTTTTCAAGATATTAAATGAAACTCCCGATGGAGTGAATACCCTACCTGCTAAGTCCAACGCTTGCACGCCAGACACTCGTCTACATGAAATTAAGCATAACAAAAGTGTAAATTTTGTCGATAATTGTTTACAAGATAGACCCTCATTTGCTGGCCAATTCCTGAGAAAACGTAGTACTATATCCACATCCCACAACTGTGAATATCGTGGTTTTGGAGGGTTCACCAACCTGATGCCTCTTACCATCTTACATACCAAAAGATGTTCCTCCACTGGTTTACCACCCACAAGCGGATGACCAGCTGAAATCGCAGATCTGAAATTGTTAACCTTCCTATAAGCTAAACCTGTACTTGCCATATCTGACAGGAAGTTAACCATCGTATGGATTCCGGATCCCACGGGATCCCCTTGTCGTTTAGCACACAAACTAACCCACTTACTCCAGGCTGACTCATATCGCTTATGCATAGCGGGGGCCCAAGATTGAGACAAGAAAAACATTGTGTCCTCAGAATCTCCCGGCATTTGCCTGCGTCTCCTTAAAGTCTCTATGCCATGAGGGACAACTGCCCCAGAAGTACTAACGGATGAGGTTGAACCAGAGGGTCCGTCAAAATCTCTGGAAACGATAGCAGACATATTGGAGGTGCGCACGACAGGGCCAGCGCTGCTGGGTACCACACTTGTGCCCTCCAACATGGGGATATCAACATCACCTCCGCTCTCTGTCTGCGGATCTGCGCCAATACTCTCTGAATCATGACCAACGGTGGAAATGCATACAGCATACCCGTCGTCCATGTTTGAAGAAATGCGTCCGAGTTGCTCGCCAGAGGATCTAGTCGCCAACTGTAAAACCGAGGCAGTTGTATATTCTGCCTGGATGCAAACAGATCTATCGAACAAGGGCCCCACTTGTCGTTCAGTTGTCGGAATAGTCTGGGGTGAAGCTGCCAATCGCTGGAATCTTGAAGGAAGCGCAAGTTCCAATCCACCACCACATTGGAGTTGCCTGGAATGTACTCCACCGTCACCGATATGTGGTTCAGAAGGCAATAATACCAGAAATCCTTGGCTATTTCCTCCAACAGCCGAGATCTCGTGCCACCCAGACAGTTGATATATCTCACTGCCGAGACATTTCCATCCGCAAAAGTGTACAACAACTCGCCTTCTGAGGGGAACGCGTCCTGATCGTAAATGAGCCCGCTAAAAGTTCCAGACAATTTTTGTGGAGTTTCGATTCCTCCACGGACCATCTGCCCCCCGTCTCCACGGAGCCGCAGCGGGCTCCCCAGCCCCATTCGCTGGCATCCGACTCAATCACGACTTCTGGGATTGACGCGAATATAGCCTTGCCATTCCATGCATCCATGTGTTCTGTCCTGGCATCCGCATTTAGCTAAATCTGTTCCATGTAGCTCAGGCCCTTGCTTAAATGCGTAAATGCATAATTTTAACCTTTGGAGTGCTCTGTAGTGAAGGGTACCCGGGAAGATGGCTTGAATCGACGACGCTAACAGACCTACCAGCCTGGCCAGCATCTGTAAGGATATAGTCTGAGAGGCAAGCGCTCTCCTCAATTCCTTCTTGATCGCAAACTCTTTTCCTCAGTGGGAGCAATAACTGTGCCGTAAGTGAGTTCACCTGGAACCCCAAAAACTCCATCGACTGTGCTGGAGTCAGTATAGACTTGTATGAGTTGATTACGAACCCTAATTCCTGAAGAAGTTGAGTCATCCATGCTAGATGTCGAAGGACTGGATTCATAGTCTGACCCATAATAAGAATGTCGTCCAAGTAAACGATGGGTCTGACCCCTCTCTCTCTCAAGAACTGTACTATCGGTTTGAGGAGTTTGGTGAGACACCAAGGGGCAGACGAGAGTCCAAACGGCATTGCGGAGAATTCATACCATCTGTACCCCCATTGGAACTGATGGAACCTCCGGTGAGGAGGAAAAATGGGTACCACCAGATAAGGGTCGCTTGTCAGGTTCTTCCACTTGTGTATAAACAAAGCAATCCGACCCCCCATTTTTACATCCTCACACTGAATCAAGTTTACCTGAGTAGGAGGTATCTCTGTTGTTACTCTGTCCTCAATAACCTCCTTTCTGATGTCTGCCTCTGCCACCGCGATTTCTGGTGGGATAAAAATTGGACCGCTGGGCTCCTCCACGCCCTCTCTGGTCAAAACCTCTGGAGGTCTGAATAAGTCCACGGCCAGTCGCTCGAGGCCTGAAGAGTACGGCCCTGGTAAAAAGGGCAGTGTGGAAAACCTTTTTAATATTGCTTTGGGCTTTGTCTAGTGCCGATAATGTCACCACATAATTCCCCAATTCCTTTACAAATGTGTCGCCGAACAATAACCCGTTCGCCAGGAAACCGTCTTTGGTCATGGCCATGTCCGCCAGTTACGGGTCAATCCTCATTAGGAAAGATCGTCTCCTCTCGGTCGATAGTGCACAATTTGCATTGCCCAGGAAACAGAGAGCCCTCTGCACCCATTCCAATATCTCCGTCGCGTCTAAGGGGGTTTTGGAATCTTTGACCTGTACCGCTGCATCAAGAATCTTCGTGAGAGGACCAGAGACATCTAATAACTTCTCCTGGCACCCTCTCCATGCTCTGTCCAGGCCCTTTTTGGGTTATGTTAGACCTGGCACCTTGGCGTGGGTCTCCCTTCCATTTTTTGCTGTTGCCTCATGTGTTTTTGCTGGTTATAGATGCTTTGAGCACTGTGCCACTGCTATCCAGTGCCATAGTGCAAGTGCTGTCTGTTGTAAATT
This sequence comes from Triturus cristatus, assembly GCF_964204655.1. NCBI lineage: Eukaryota > Metazoa > Chordata > Amphibia > Caudata > Salamandridae > Triturus > Triturus cristatus. The sequence continues at coordinate 60,257,544 of NC_140585.1, read as the reverse complement.
GATGTATGGATTAGTGATTCCATGATTGGCTGGTTTGGTTTACCTATCAGACCCTAGTACAGTGCACCAGGAGTGCCCAGGGCTGGTAATCCAAATACTGCTTGTGGGCTTGCAGCACTGGTTGTGCCACCCACAGAAGCAGTCTGGTACTGCCAATAACATGAATATTAACAGGAAAGTACTGTCAAGAATAGTGTGAATGGAGCTACATTTGTTATATACTTCCTGAAGCGTTACCTTTATTATATACTTCCTGAAGCATTACCTTTATTATATACTTCCTTGTCACAGATTGTATTTCCACCTTAATGCGTCAAGTGAAATCTGGATCTCCGGATGCACCATTTAAACCTGATTAGATTTAAAAATTTCAAGAGAGCGTCACACCCATATTTCTAGAATTAGCCAAACTCTTGCTGAGCACTGAAAAAGTATCAATATCATGGAAACACGCCAAGGTTATCCGTCTTCTAAAAAAGCCTTCGCTAAATGGCACTCAGCCAGAAAACTATCGACCCATTTCTCGTCTGCCGTTTCTGTTCAAGGATGGGGAGAAACATGTAAACAATTTCCAAACCAAAATATTAGAACATAATCAAATATTAGATTGTTCCCAAAATAGATTTAGATCATACAGCACCGAATTTGCTCTTTTAACAGTTACTGAATCCCTTTGCAGTACTGCAGATGCTGGCAAATCCCAGGCTCTAATACTCCTAGATTTAAGTGCGACCTTCAACACTGTCTCACATGCAATAATATTAACTTGCCTCACTGACCTTGGGGTGCAGGGCAAAGGTCTGACCTGGTTTAACTTCTTTTTAAAGGAGTGGTCTTTTAAAGTTATACTCCCCCTTTCACCTCATCACAAAAAGGACTGGCTCCTGGCGTCCCTCAGGGTTTGGAGCTCAGTCCTACCCTTTTTTAATATTCACATCAGACCTCTGGCGGAGGTACTGAAATATTTTGGACTATCTCACTAGTGTCGTATGCTGATGACTCTCAGCTAATTATTTCCCTGTCGGCAGAGTCAACTGGCTTTTGTGTCAAATTTTAAAACTGTGAATCAGCATTGGCCAAATGGATGCACGACAACTGTTAAAAACTTAACTAAAAAAAAACACAGAGATCCAAGGAGTACCCAGCCTAGCTGCCTGGATGCAATGTCACATGCCCTCCAGAACACTACACTCCACCAATCTAAACCTGGCCCACATCCCTCGTCACAGCAGAGCCAGAACGGGAGGTTTCTCCTGGAGCTTTCCCATTATTATATACTTCCTGGAGCATTACCTTTATTATATACTTCCTGGAGCGTTACCTTTATTATATACTTCCTAGAGCGTTACCTTTATTATATACTTCCTGAAGCGTTACATTCATTATATACTTCCTGGAGCGTTACCTTTATTATATACTTCCTGAAGCGTTACATTTGTTATATACTTCCTGAAGAGTTTTCTTTGTCATATAGTTCTTGAAAGGGTTACCGCTGTTACACACTTCCTGAAACTGAAGTGACAGCGGCACATCCTGATCCATCTCTTTTTTCACAATCCCTTCTTGTTTAAATTAAATCTTGTCCATGTGCATCTTCCTAAAGCTGTACCTCTAGCAAGAGGGCGCTCTGTGAGTGCTCTTTCTGTACTAAGTTACTCTGTGAACACTGGAAATTCACCTCCTTTTCTGAAGTAAGTAAGAGTGACATGTTCAATAGAAGATTTAGTTAAATATCTGTGAATGGTGAAATATCTCTTGGTAACTTTCAAAAATAGTAAAGAAGAGATGTATTTTACAACTAGTTAAATATTGTGTATTCCCATCCTCTTACATTTCCATTTAGTGATTTTAAATCTCTTTACACCCAATAGGAAACCAGCCTTGAATGCACAAATGATCGTGAATAATGACACTAATCGTGCAAATCTAAAAAAAAGCGGTTAGAAAAAATGAGCTCCAATATTCAGGAAAAGATCTGCACAGTCAGAGACTGAGGAACCTGAACATAAACTGATAGATCCCGGAAGAAGCAGTCAAGAGCAATTCAGTGGATGTAAGAACCTGAGCTGTGCACCTCCACACCACAAGACGAAGAAATGATCTCTAGAAAATTAAGGCAACAACACTGACAAACCACTTCCTGAATAAACAGGCATCCACCACCAGCTTTGATCATGTGTTCGGTATGAGGTGTATACAGCATTGCTCTGCTTCCTGTAATGATGGCAGACCACCATTCAGCACGCTAGGTGTATTATAAACATTTTCTGGCCAAACCACAGGAGCAAGAGAAAAGCACAAGGGAGTGGAGCCAAACAACTGAAGGGTAAAGGAAAGAGAGTGTCTCTGATCTACAACAGACTGTCCCAATGTGCATCGACCAGAAGGAAGACTAATCTTTACCGGTAAACATGAAAAACCATTCCGCAATATAAAGACATAACCACCTACAAAGAAGCTTTACTTGCCACAATTATAATAAATGTAGTTGGTGACTTTTGTGTTTCATTGTGAAATCTGACATCAACCATTCAAAAATACCACACACATACAGAGAATGTGAGAATAACACAAGTGCTTTATCAACCATGTTAGCTCTTCAGGAAACGCAGTTATGGGATGCAGACAATTATAAACCCGACCCAGAGACACTAACCAAGAAAGAAGAATCATACACATGCAGCAAGAGCTTCAGTTTGTCATCACTACTAAAGAGCCATCAGCAAACACACACAGGAGAAGCAACGTGCAATTGCAATGAATGTGTGAAGAACTTTAGCCAGTTAGCACTCCTAAAAGATCATCAGCGGACACATACAGGTGAAAAACCGTACCATTGCACTGAATGTGGTAAGAGCTTCAGTCGGTTATCAAATCTTCAAAGACATCAGCGAACACACACTGGGGAAAAAGCATACCATTGCACTGAATGTGGAAGTAGTTTTAGTGATTCCTCAAATCTCAGGATTCATCAGCGAACACACACAGGGGAAAAGCCATTCCAGTGCAGTGAATGTGTGAAGAGCTTCCGTCGGTTATCACATCTTCAAACACATCAGCGAACACATACTGGGGAAAAACCATACCATTGCAGTGAATGTGGAAGTAGTTTTAGTTATTCCTCAAATCTCAGGAGTCATCAGCGAACACACACAGTGGAAAAACCCTTCCAGTGCAATGAATGTGTGAAGAAATTCAGTCAGTTATCAACCCTCCGGAGCCACCAGCGAACACACACTGGGGAAAAACCATACAAGTGCAGTGAATGTGGAAGTAGTTTTACTGATTCCTCACATCTCACAAGACATCAGCGAACACACACAGGGGAAAAACCTTTCAAGTGCAGTGAATGTGTGAAGAGCTTCAGTCAGTTATCACATCTCCAAATACATCACCGAACACACACTGGGGAAAAGCCATTCAAGTGCAGTGAATGTGCAAAGTGCTTTAGTTGGTTATCACAGCTACAACGTCATCAGCGAATGCACACAGTTTAAAAGCCATTTAAGTGCAGTGAATGTGTGAAGACCTTTAGTCGATTAGAAAACCTACAAAGACATCAGCAAACGCATATTGGGGAAACCCCATATAATTGCATTGTATGTGGAAGTAGTTTTAGTGACCCTTCAACATTAAGAAATCATCAGCGAACACACTTGGGGGAAAAGCCATTCAAGTGCACCGGATGCGCGAAGAGCTTTAGTCGATTATCAATTCTACGAAGACATCAGCAAACACATACAGGGGAGAAACCATACCATTGCAGTGGATTTGGAAGTAGTTGTGGGAAGAGTTTTCAGCAAACCACAGGGATTAGTGTTAAAACCTATAAACACAACTCACTTGAATAAGTTTAACAAGCACAGACTGGAGAATATTTCTGTCTGATTTTGGTGTTTGGTCCTTTTGTGCAACAACTGGTTCAATGACAGCTGCTAGAGAACTACGTCCAAAGACACAAGAAGTAAAAGTAGGAAATCGTGACCTGTAACTGTGAGAGATAATGCTTGTAGTGCAAAACATTTACATCCGAAGCCCTGACGCGGGGCAAATGATGCTCATTTCAATCATCACATGCATCTGTAAATGCACCCACCCTAGTAGCACTTCCCCAGAGGTGTCCAATATCAAGCTGGAGCCTTGGGAAATTTGCTGGCTCACCACTGACTGTAAATGATTCACGGCCAGATTAATTGTATATGAATATATTTTAGACCTTTCTTATTTACAGAGATCCACCCAACCAACTCCTAACTGGTGAAAGGACAAAATCCGTGCATGATGGCGAAATTATTGATCAGAGAGAAAGCTGTTAAAAAATTTAGTTCTTAATACGTTTATGAAAGGTTGACGGTTAGGTAAAGAATCTTGAGCAGTAAAGAATTCCAGCTCTTGGAATCCAGAAATATCGACTCCCTGCTTTACATTTCTTTTCTTTTTTTTAAATATGTTTATTTAAAAAAGTTCTGATTATAAGACAATAACAGTGCTCATCGGCATAATATGTAAACATGCGCAAGTAGACATCAGCTGTGTATCTAGTCAGCAGCAAAGTAGAATTAAACAATATTAGTGTGTACCAAATCATTATCGTGGGCCCCATCTCCCCATTCCAACCATATACCCAACCATATAAGATCATTGTGAATCGGAGAGCGAGAGTCCATAATGTGTAAGCCAAGGCTTCCATATTTTCCAAAACATTTTAGGGCAGCCCCGTGCTTTATAGGTTGTCTTCTCCCAGCATATACATGTCCATGCTCTTTCTCCATTGAACAAGAGATGGAACTGCCGCGGCCCCCCAGGGACTAAGTGGAATTGTTTCCCCCAAAACATTTTACATCTCTCCCATCAGAGTCATTCAGTACCTTCTGCTTTACATTTCTTCAACCTCTGCATTGGAAAAGAAATCTGGATTCATAAGTAAAGGAACACAAAAGAGTTTTGGCACAAATGAAATTCAGGTTTGTATTTTTTTTTTTTTTTTTGGATTGTTTTATATAGAGCGAACTTGGCCCAAATCCAATCAGTTATCAGAGCGCTTTACATAGCACCAGTTACGTTACATGAGGACACTTTTTTGTTAGGCACGGGGAGATTAAGTGATTTGCCCAGAATCACAGGATGTTCAGCGTCATTGCCGAGACTCGAACCCGGTTCCCCAGATTCGAGGTCGACCGCCCTAGCCATTAGGCCAACTCCTCTAAGCCCAACCTTTTTTAACATCTATATCCAATATCTGGCAGCAGTGTCCAGGAGCAGAGGATTAGCTGTGGTATTTTACGCAGATGACACACAGCTGGTGGTGGCATTATCTGACGACTTTGGGCAGGGTGCACTTAAGTTTCAGGAAGATTTAACAGCTATTGCAAAGTGGATGACGGCCAATTGTCTTCAGCTCAATGGCAACAAATCAGAGATCTTGGTGGTGGGCAAAGACATTCATCTGTGGAGTGACCTCTGGTAGCCGTCCTCTTTGGGCCGTCCGCCGGCTCCTAAACCGGCAGTAAAAAATCTTGGAGTCTGGATAGACTCTGCTCTTTCTTTTCAAACCCAGACTAAGGTAGTAGCCGGAGTTTGTTTCGGGCTCCTACCTGGGCTTAAACCTTTTCTGGGTTTCTTCGATCCTACCATCCGTCAGGTAATCATTCAGGCCACAGTACTCTATAGACTGAACTATGCGAGCTCCCTATATATCTGGGCCAATAGGGTAGAGATACTGCGTTTACAAAGGGCACAAAATGCAGCAGCCTGGGCCCTCCTTGGTCTGCCAAGAATCTGTTCCATCGATAGTTCCATCCGCAAACTACATTGGCTGCCGGTGGAGAAATGCATCGGAGACTCTCGGTATTGCCCACAGAATCATGATTCTCCAATCTCCTGCTATTCTGGCTAGCCTCATGGCGTCCTATAGACCTACCCAACAGCTGCGCTCCAAGGAGCAGCATCTATCGGTTGTTCCTCAGTTTAAGAGAGTACGGACCGGAGGACTCTCCTTCCATATTTGTGCTCCTAAGCTTTGGAACTCCCTCCCTGCACATATTAGAAACATTCAAAATCATTCTCTCTTCTGTAAAGCCATCAAAACTCACCTCTTCCCTGCATAATTGCCTCCTGGGTGTTCTTGGCTTGCTTTTGGCAGTGACATTTTAGCGCTGGGTCGCCCGTTGCTGGGGCAGCTGCGCGCTTTATAAAACCCCTTAACATAACATAAGAAGCAAAAAGAAACCCTAGTTTTATAAACTGCCGGTGAATGAATGGACATCAAAAGTGCTGCCTCGTGAGCAAACAGTGAATCTTTGTGATGCAGTTGGGACGTCCTCAGACCACAAATTAGATAGATGGTAGCATTCTGAATCATCTGTAATGTGCTTTTGTGTTGCTGGAGCTGCCAAATACACAGTGTTCTTATAGCCCAGCCTTGCTTAGAGGAAGGTGTTCACCGATATAATATGAATATCAGGAGAAAGGATACATCTTCAGTAGCCAAAGATAGTAGAAACTAATGCTTTCCACCGAGTTCATTTTAACAAAGTGCTGAGTCCGAGAAGTTCTTCCTGCTGCCGACCATCATCACCACCACCCCCACCACCACCACCCAATCAGTGAGGAACAGCAACAAGACTGCTCTTTAGCACACCCATCCTTATACATAACACACTACAGGGGTTTGCTCCAGGGTCAAACTCACTTTACTTTCACGTTATCAGCAACAAGTTCTAAACTGAACAAATTATATTTAGAAACAAGTGGTTTGTACGGCCATTAGTGGCATAATACATTTGAAACCCAATACTTTATAAATCTGTATTAATGATACTTAACCAAACATCCAAACACCACCCATGTATGGACATCCAAGAGCCTTTAAAAACCACACTACAGAGGTGTGTACCAGGATCAAACTCAATTTACTTTAAAATTAGCATGAACTAAATTATGATACAGCAAGAACAATCATGATGCTGTGAAATGTACACAATGATGACTAGATTTTACATATTAATAAGAAAGATATGTTTTTTGATATGTAATAAAACAACACATTTATTTGAATTCATGGTATTTGACTGCTGATTGTATAGGATATCTTAAATGTGATTTATTCCCTAAACTATAAAGATAATTTGTGATGTCATCAAGGAGCCTAGTTTATTTGGCAATAGAGTGGTCAAATCTCGATAGCATGACTGCTTTCAGCAGGAGTCTGACGCAGGTGGCATTAGAGGGAACTATTCTCGGCAGTGTGCCTTGTCTCAGAGTGAGAGGTGCTAAAAATATGTCTGTATCCTGGCACTTCTCTTGTTAATAATCCATAAAAATACCACATAATGTTGAGTACTTGAAAGCAGTCTGCCATACAAGGGATTTAAACATGAATTTGTCAAATAAAAAATTGATTTTTTTATTTGTATTTTTGAGGTTCTTATATAGCGCTGCTTTATCTAATAATATCTGACAGGTTTTCTTCGAGAGCCCTTCCTCCTTCGGAAGAAGTTTTCCATCGACATACCCAATGGGATTTCCAATGAAAGGCTGACAATCTGTCCAACTCTAAACAGGGCTGGTGGGTGGACTGTTGTTTGGCTGGTATAATGCTTAGTTGCATTTTTGATAGAGTGCCCCGCCCACCACACCCTGAATCCAGCTAGTCTTTCTATAGTGATTTTTCTATTATGAGTTACATTTGAAGACTGTCCCCCTTATTTATAGTTTGAGAGGTGGCGCAGGGTCTGCTAGAGGAGCAGGCGTAGCAACTTCCACTAACCCTTTTGGACTACCGTCCACCATATTTAGCGATCTCCTCCAACCTGGCTATCCCTGTGTCTTCAGAGGAGCAACAGGAGCTCCTCTAAAAGCCTATTTTTCTAAGTAATTTAGTGAATTTAAGTGTTCTAAAAAACATAAAGGATGGTGTGGAAAAGCAAGCACCTTCTCTTATATATTGGAAGTGCAATATTTTTGAAATTGTAAAATACCCCTCACACACTGAAACCTGATTCAGTGTCATGCTTCATCATTGGGGTCTTCATGTCCCTCTACGGGACGGGGCGTGCTACGACCTACGTAGACGCAGGAGCACTTTTATTCGTGATTCGTGATTATGTGTAGTGCGTGGAGTGGTAGGGTCGTGAAAGATATGTGAAATAGTTTGAAAATTCCCTGGCTAGTGGAAAAAATAACTTTATTGCCTTCCCTAGCTGGAAATAGTAAAAAATGGGGAGGTGTAGATGGTGTACTATAATGAGTCACTGTCTAAAGGATCAACATGTTTCAGAAGCCATCCCCCTGGCTTTTTTCCTCAGGACCAAAAAAGGACGATCCCTACGTCACCTTTATCGGCGGTATAATATTATAGTTGTACATATGCCTGCCGGTCAAAAGTACTTTTCTCTGTACGCCTTACTGAGGCGATAAAAAGATATAACAATCGTATATTGTAGTCTCTGAAATGGAAAAACATAAGGGATAAACAACTTAGCTTATTATTTATCACACATTGTGTTCACATCACCATCTTGTGCAAAGTATCGTGGTGACTAGCACTGTGATATATTTCTCTTGTCGGACACAACATTTTCATGCCACAAGTGAGTGTTGTGCAACTCAATAGTGAATATCACTCACTTGCAAGAATTAAAAAACACTCCTCGTCTTGGTTGTTAAAATATTTACATATCACTCAGTTTACACATTCATTCATCTCCCTTTCACACATCATTGTGGACTTTTTTAAGTTCATCGCGTCCCACATGTTGTAATTAAATAAGCATGCATACATGTGAGCATTCATTCGTCAGAAATCATACTCTCACATCGTTTTGTCAAGATTTAGTTGGTATACATACATCCGTGTATTAACGTTGTTGCCCCATGAGCTGGCACGAGACGTTAAAGGCGCCTGTGTTCAGACACTGCGATTTTTTAAAGAAAAACGGATATAAACAACTGATTCGGCGTTGTACTATGAATATGATTGTTGTCATCGGCGGTTGGCTTCTTTAAAGACTAACCATCGTCCTACTTACGCATTCAACCAGGAATTACCTTCTCGTGGCTCGCCGGAACATAGTTTAGATGTTTTCAAAGCCTGGCTTTTAACTCGTTTGCCAGTACATGAAAGCGCGCCAAACCTTGGAAATCAGGGGAGGGAAACACTAAACTGAGCATTTCACAAAATGGCCCCACTTCCTGGTTGAGTGTTCTGTGTTGGTCAACGACAAGAACACTAGACTGTGCTTTTAAACATAAATGGCCGCCACCCATTGGAACTCGAGGGGGCCTCTTGCGACCACACTTCCTGTTAAATCGTTCGTGTTGGCAAAGATTGTACTTTATCGGGGCAGCCAGAAAAATTGTTGTAGGTGGCGTGTTTACACGCTAATGATGTCAAAAAAATGTGAATTATATCTGAAAAGGATTATTGAAATATTAGCAAAGAAACGTGGGCTGGTAAATTTTAAAAGATCGCCATATGATGGCTAATTATGGAAAAAAAGGTTTATAATAATGAAAACCAAATTGTAAACATTTTAGTATATTTCGCAGGAAAATAGTAGGTAGTCGATCTCCAAGGAATAAAGTTCAAAATCCGCCAGGGAGATAATGATTAGTGTTAGCCAACCATATATCTTGTATCACAAATGTGCTGGTATATAAAAATAAAAGGTCTTTCTTTTGGAAAGTGCTAACGCAAAACTAGCTAGTGTAGTCACCTTAAAGAACACAAGTCTTAGTCAAAAGAATGACTTAAAAAAGGGGGCTGTTAGTAGCTGGTATTGACAGATACCCTTTCTTCATGAGATGCATTATTAGATATGCACAGGTTAGAGCTGATTCCAAGGGATGTCATCATTCAAACCTTTCTCATGTGTTCTCAAGCGGAACACCCATCATTGTTCCTTTTCGAACAAGTACCTGTCATTTTGGATTTGTTCGATGACTGTCCAGGCAATGTCTTCCCACTTGTGACCCTTTTCCAGAAAGTGGGCTGCCATTTTTGTGATGTTTTTTTTGCTTTTGATGTTACTTTTATCTTCTCCTATCCTTATCTTGACGGAGCATGTGGTCATGCCCACGTACTCTAAGAGACATGGGCAGGTGATCAGATAGACAACATTTTTAGAATTGCAAGTAGAGAAACCTATCTGGTCCCACCTTGTTCCATCCTGGAAGAATATTTATTTGCTTTTTCTGGTCAGTCTACATACATTGCACATTCCACATGGATGGTGTCCAGAGACCAGTGGTAATAAAGTTGTTTGCATGGTATGTTCTCTTCCTTTGTCTTTTGGTCTGGTATGTACCACCATGTCTCGTCTGCTCTTCGCTCTTCTGTGTGAAAAGATAGGATTTGGTAGATTCATACCTCCGCTATTGAGAATACGCCAATGTTTGTTCACAATTTTAGTAATTTCATTGGCGTTCGTATTGAAAGTTGTGATGCACACTGGACGATATTCCTCCTCTTTCTGGGGTTGTGGTTCCAAAAGGCTGTCTCTGCAATTGTTTCGCGCTCTTTTGTATGTCTTCTCTATCACCCTCCTAGGGTATTGGCGTTTCTCCAGTTTCTTTTTGAGGTCGACTGATTGTTGTTTGAAATCTGCAATTTCAGTGCAGTTCCTACGCAAGCGTTGGAATTGTCCATATGGGAGGTTGTCGCGAATATGTCATGGGTGAAAGCTTTTGTACAAGATTAGACCGATTTCGGAGGTCTCCTTGAAATGGGTGGTTGTTACCAGTTTTCCTTCTTTGGCATGAATGTTTAAATCCAGGAAAACTAATTTCTCATTTGAAATGGTGCTTGTGAACTTCAAGAACTGGTCTTGATACTTGAGCCACGTTAGGAAGCGTCTGGCCATTGTCTCATCACCATCCCAGATGATCAGAATGTCATCTATATATCGTTTCCATATATGTATGTGGTCACGGAATGGATTGCTGGAATTAAGGATCTTCTGTTTTTCCAAGTGGTGTACATAGAGACCAGCTATGCTGGGAGCAAATGTGCTCCCCATGCTGGTCCCATGTTTTTGTAGCTACAGTGTGCCACGGTATTCAAAAAAGTTCTCTTTGAGTGCTAGTTGGCAGCACTCCATGATCACATTTCTTGGTGTCTGGTAATCCCAGTCTGTGTCGAACAGGACGTCCTCTATGATACCTAAAGTCTTGTTATGGGGAAGACTTGTATACAGGCTTTCCACATCACAACTGATCAGTAGTTCTTTCTCTGGGTTAAATGATTTCCCTTTTAAACGTATCAGGACGTCTTTAGTATCTTTTAGATACGTCGAGGTATTTTTTTACTAGCGGTCATAAAAATGCATCCGCAAATTTTGAGACCGGTTCCAAAATGGATCCAATACCAGATACTATTGCACGACCCGGTGGGGAGTCCAGAATTTTGTGAATTTTTGGTATGGTGTAGAGGAAAGGTGTTTTTGGTGAAATTATGGTTAGAAATTCCCCTTCCTTTTTTGATATCCACCCCAAGTCCAAATATCTTTATTCGATTGTAGTCTTTACAATCATAAAAGTTCATGTCACAAATATACAGTCATAAACCAAATTTCATAAAAAAAAACAGTTAAAAAGTTCATATCACAAATATACAATCATGAGCAAGATTTCACAAATAAACGTTAAAAAGGATAAATCCTCCAGTTCCGAATTTAGGACAGCAAAGTTATGAGACAATAAATTACGAAGTTGTTATAAGACCAGACAGCAGACAAATTGAACCAGTTAAAAATATAAATAGGTATACAAGATTAAAAATAAGGGAGAAGTACATCAATAAAAACAGCATAATTATCCCTCCATACTTTTCCTAAAAATAAGGGCTAATTTCAAAAAGCTGCATATATATAAAGTGCAGTCACTATTTAGGAGTTGAAGGTAATAAAGAGCTGGTTTAATCTGTATAAAATTCAACTTTTTTAAGCAAGGCTTTAGATATAACTTCCGTGGTACTGTATAATAAGGACAAATAAATAAAAAGTGCACCAAGTCTTGCGGAGACTTCCCGTCGCAGCCGCAAGCAGGTAGCACTTGACCTCGGTGTGCCCCTTTCGGAGTTGCCAACAAGAGGTGAATCAAATCAAAACGGAACCTTGTCAATAAAAAGCGTTCAAAGCCAGACATGGGCCATGTTAGGTACGGTTCCATACTTGGGCTTGTTTGGAGTAAAGCATGTTTCCTAACACTAGCTTTCAACAATTCGCCCTCCTCCCGGGCAAAATTCCTTATGGACAAAAATGATTTTTTCACAAAGGTAACATCAGCTCTAGTTATAATCTCTGGGGCTGAAAACAAGTCAGGGCGTCCCAATTCCGTGAGGCGGTCATTTATATACCTCAACCATGGTACCTTAAACCTGCCGTCCCAAGTTAAGGCTTCTTTTAATATATCATGTGTGAGAGGTATGTCTTTGTTTAGCCAGGAGGTCAGCCAGCATTTCATGGGGCTTGCTGCTAATCTATCACTGAGAAAAGGTACACCTAACTCCTCGTGAACCGAGAAGTTTCCAGTACCCCTTGGCAGCCTCAAAACCTTCTTTAAAAAATTGTTTTCTGCAGTCTCCAGGGCTTGCGTTTGACTATAACCCCAGAGCTCGCTGCCATAGCAGGCATTGGCAACACTCTTGGCTTGATAAAGTTTAAGTAAAGCAGCCACCGGGCTATTGCCCATTTTTCTAGCAAACCCGAGAATGGCTGCATTTGTGCGTGTTACCTCGCCCTTCTTTTTTATAACAGCTGGGCCCCAGGTTAATTGATTATCAAGTAAAACCCCGAGGTATGAGAAGGTTTTAGAATTTGGAATTTTTTCCCCATTTATAGAAAACACATTAGGCTTTCGTGACCCTTGACCTATTTTCATCACGTATGACTTTGAGTTGTTAATACTCAAGCCTCGAGAGCTCATAAAATCATGAAATGAGTTTAAGAGTAACTGAAGGCCATTCGCTGTCCTGGAAATAAGGACGGCGTCGTCCGCATATAGCAGAACCGGGATGCCCTTTCGGCCGACATAGGGGTAATCGGCTCCTGTTTTTATCAGGTAATCCTCTAGCTCATTAATATATAAATTGAACAAAAATGGTGCTAGGATACACCCTTGGCGGACACCCCGATTAATTTTAATGTCACTTGTTACTTTCAGATCTTGAGTGTAACGAACATTAGCTCTGGTGTCTGAGTGCAAGTCAGCCAAAACATAAATTAAATTCTGCTCGACGCCCATCTTTAACATAATGTCCCACAGTTTACATCTATCAACACAATCAAAAGCGGACGATAGGTCCATAAAAGCCATGTGAATGGTTCCCTGTCGGGCCATAGTGTATTTGCCTACAATCAAATATAGATTCAGGCATTGGGTTATTGTAGAATGACCAGGTCTGAAGCCATATTGTATAGAAGATATGACTTTATTATCTGACGCCCATGTTGTTAACCTATTCAAAATTACGCCACCTACCACTTTAGCTACAGAATTAATTAACGATATTGGCCTGTAGCATAGTGGGCTACTACGGTCGCCCTTCTTAAATACGGGGACGATGGTGGATTGTCCCCAAGACTTTGGACATCCAGACATTGCAGCTGCATTTATCACCTTTGTGAGAACAGGTGCCCATACCGAGATACACGATTTAAAAAGGTCCGGTGGCAAACCATCTGGACCTGGAGCCTTATTGCCAGTTAAACCTTGGATAGCCTTTTCTATTTCATTATCAGAAAAAGGTAAAAAATTCTCCTTTAGTGTTAAAAAATTGTATGCTGTCTGTTGGTCATCACTTTTAAAAATTGCACTAAAATGAGTAACCCAATCTTTCTCTGGGATGTTTGTACCAAGTGCAGTATCACTCAGGTTGTCAAATATAGGTTTATTTATAATTTCCCAGAATTTGCTACTGTTGCCCAGAACTAAGGGGTCAAGTAAGGACTCCCAGATATGGGTTTTTATTTCCTTTTTCCGTTTGGCAAGAGTTTTTTTATATATCAGACGGAGGTTTTTAATGTTACCTGGTCTCTGGGTTTAATTTTTAAAGCCTTTCTTAAGTTTTTACTTGCCGAGGAACATGCATTATCGAACCATTTAGGAATATTTCTAACCTGCCCCTTCACTGGAACTGATAACAGCGACCCTACTGTTGTTACTATGCCTTCAAAAATGTCTAAAATTTGCTCTGGGTGCAAACATGTCGATACACAGTCCATTAGATCCCTGCCGCATGCTTTGTTAATTTCTTTATAGAGATTTTCCTGATTTACCATATGCCATTTCAAGCGACGTTTTCCATTGGTGCATTTTAATATGCCCACGTCTTCACGGTGCTTTCGCTGTTCAAATATACCCCCATTCAGTTTAATGGAAAGTGGGTTATGGTCACTGTGGATGTTTGTTTGAATCGTGAAATTAGAAGCCTGATTGGCAAGATCGGCAGATAATAATATGTAATCTATGAATGACCCAGACCCAGAGCCTTTGAATGTTGGAACGTCATAGACTTTGGTCTCAGGGGCCAATGACATAGCTACAAACAAGTTATTTTCATTTATCAGGTCATTTAAAAGTGACCCTTGCCTAGTGTGTCGAAAATGGAATCCATCCATGCTATTACACCCAGGTCACCCATAGGGGTGTCTCGGGGGTTACCGCAAGGATGAACATTAAAATCTCCTACAATTAAGACATTACACGGCAGTGTGCCTGGACCATCTTTCAGCAGTTCATTCAATGATATTATATTACTCTCCCCTTCATCAGTTATAGCATTATAAAAATTAACTAGGGTTAGAGTATGTTTACCTCGCTTCAGTACAAGCAATTGAATATTACAGTTAACAGTTTTCTGGTAAGTTAAATTACACAAAAGAGACAGATTAACAAAAATAGCAAGACCCCCCTTTGCTCTGCCACTAGCTGAGGGGGCTGCAGGCCTAAGGAAGCTTTGATATCCATCTATGAAGGCATTATTTCCTTCCATCCAAGTCTCTTGGAGACATATAATCGCAAATTCTTTAACAAAAGCAAGCCAGCTTGGGTCACTTATTTTATCAGCCAGGCCTGCTACGTTCCAAGAGACTAAGTTCATATTACATACAACAGCATTCATAGTATCGGGTGCAGCCTCGATGACAATGGGATCTGATATTCGATCAATATGTTCGACGTTAAAAGCACCCATAATATTTACTGGACTGGATTCTGGGTCTATATGGATTGGATGAATATTAGAAGCTTCTAACTGATATTGCATTGTACTGATGTGCTCCGAGCCATCAGATTCAGAACTAACCGAAAACGGATCTATAACTATTTCTGTAGGGTCGTTACTATCTGAATTAATATGGATGGGGGAAAGGTTCTTGTCAAGAACAGGGTTACTAGATTTAAAATCAATACACATAGAAGTGGCTGGAAAATCATACAGTCAGTCAACTCCCTCTAAGCCATTACGCTCATAGAGGGCGTTGAATCTATTAGAGATAGGAACATTATATTGGATATTAGGATATGTCAATTGGGGAGTATTATGATTATTATATAATCCATTTAAATCCTCCCAATTCTCAGGATGGAATGTTGAGAAGTTAGCTTTGCTGGACATACCTAGTAGATCATTTCTAGAGTGACTTCGATCCTTTATGATAAAGGGTTCGTAATTCCTCGAGGATACACCATTGTAAATTGAATTATGCATGGTGTAATTTGCCTCAACCGCAATATTAGGATGTATGTTGCTATGATTCCTTGGAGGATAGAAGTAGCTTAAGTCCTTAGTACGAATTAGACTATGGATCAAATTATCCTTCCAACTGGTAATATGCCTAACCGCTCGTTTGTCAATAAACGTGACAATAATACAGTCTCCCTCGGTTGATTTGAATCTATGGCCCACCCAATCGACTCTCCTGACATTTGTGATCTTACCATTGATATGACGAGGGAGTGGCCTATGGCTGGTTAGCCAGTGACTAACTTTGTTCTTCAAATCGCCATATCTCTCCGTCTTTCCCAATTCTAATTGCGGTACACCTATCATCACTATGGTGTAAAATTGGGATTCAGGGGGAAGATTAATGTGAATGGGTTTCTTATTTTGTTTGGGCTGCACATACTTTTGCGCTGGTCGTATATTATCAGTTGATGGTACTATGAGGGTAGACCTATCAGGCTCAGCCTGGGCATCAGGTATTGCAGTAGATGTGCCTTCCGTGGCCCATTCACTTTCGTCACTATTGGGTGAGAGTCCCATCGTGGTAATAGGCATAGCCGGAGAGATTAAGGCGGTATTACATATACTTATATGTTGATTAGGATTAATCTGGGCTTTGGAATTCGGTAGCAAGGAAGTTTTTAAGTTATGACCCATGGTTTCTAAGTTATCTGTCTGAGTGGAGGTATTAGTACAATTAGACCAATTGGTAACTTCCTTAGGTTGAAGTTTATCTCGATTCATTAAGATTTGTTCTAATCTAGATATTTTCTCATTTATAGGGTGGAGAAGGGATTTAATCATCTGTTCCAGTCTCGATGAATATGATTTATCAATTACACACACCTCATCAGTCTGTGTTGTCTCATTTATAACAACTTTGCTAGTCGTAGACGAATTTTCATTAGGCAATGTTACCACTTGCTCAACAGCTTTTGTAGTTAAGTTAGAGGTACTGGATATTTGTTTAGCCAATCTAAAGTTTGACCATACGTCTTCAGCTGAAGATTTATGTTTGCCTATAGGTTTATATATCTTCCTCATGATTGATTTTGGTTTCGTTTTTTTCCTTCCATAGCGCAGGCTCTTTAATTTTGAAGAAGGAGATTTATCTGCACTTATGAGGTTAGTTAAAGGAGAGCTTTCCGCAAGGACGGCCCCTGGGGGAGTCAGTGACATGTTTCCTAAGTATGATACACGTGGAATATCCTCACCGATAGGGGCAGATTGGGGGCTGCCTTCATTACTGGTAGGTACAATGGGAGGGATTGGAGACGTATTTCTTCTACAGCTATTACCATTAGGCAGTCCCGAGAAGGACTGCAGTAATAACGAGTCCTCTACACTAATAATAGACTCCGCGGTGTTATTCTGCACAGAAGTGTGCATAGACAAATTAGGAAAACACAAGTTAGGAGTAAGTGAGAGGCGTCTCTCCGTGTTTTGGATTGCATCGGCGACCACTCCAATGGTTTTTTGCAGCATTAGATCTATAGCTGTAAGAGATGGTAATGGTGTTACTGGCACGGACTTATTTCTTGTTGTTGATCTAGTCGCCATAGTGGTCTTTCTAGACTTGGTCATATTGAACTAGATATTCACCTAGTTACATATACATAGAATACAGGTGTCGAGATAAAACAGATTAGGGTTTCCTAGATACACACATCTGCCCAATAGCATTTACGTCTCACGATGGTATCACCTTCCGGCGGTGGCACCCGGGTGCAAGTTGTTAGGGGGGTTGCCCGTCCCGTCTCCTTCAGTCCCCTGAGGGCCTCAGAGGGCCCGCCCTTTGCCCGGGCTTAGCCCGCGCGCGGTCCCGCGACGCGGGGAGTGTCCTCCAAATTTATATGCCTCCTGGCGGCAAATCGGTGGTGTCAATGACGGCTTCCTGCCGCTAAGGATCTTGGGAGTGGTAGTCCCTCCCGCTCAGCGACCGCGCCGGTGCAAGAAGGCGCGGCGGCGGGGAGAGACCCACAGGGCAGCAGGAGAGTACAGAGTAGCAGTAGACCTTTCAGCCAGGTAAAGTTATCGTTGCGTTTTTATCAGCAGCACGCCCGCTCTGCCGGGAGTGTCCTCCAAATTTATATGCCTCCTGGCGCCAAATCGGTGGTGTCAATGACGGCTTCCTGCCGCTAAGGATCTTGGGAGTGGTAGTCCCTCCCGCTCAGCGACCGCGCCGGTGCAAGAAGGCGCGGCGGCGGGGAGAGACCCACAGGGCAGCAGGAGAGTGCAGAGTAGCAGTAGACCTTTCAGCCAGGTAAAGTTATCGTTGCGTTTTTATCAGCAGCACGCCCGCTCTGCTGGGAGTGTCCTCCAAATTTATATGCCTCCTGGCGCCAAATCGGTGGTGTCAATGACGGCTTCCTGCCGCTAAGGATCTTGGGAGTGGTAGTCCCTCCCGCTCAGCGACCGCGCCGGTGCAAGAAGGCGCGGCGGCGGGGAGAGACCCACAGGGCAGCAGGAGAGTGCAGAGTAGCAGTAGACCTTTCAGCCAGGTAAAGTTATCGTTGCGTTTTTATCAGCAGCACGCCCGCTCTGCCGGGAGTGTCCTCCAAATTTATATGCCTCCTGGCGCCAAATCGGTGGTGTCAATGACGGCTTCCTGCCGCTAAGGATCTTGGGAGTGGTAGTCCCTCCTGCTCAGCGACCGCGCCGGTGCAAGAAGGCGCGGCGGCGGGGTGAGACCCACAGGGCAGCAGGAGAGTGCAGAGTAGCAGTAGACCTTTCAGCCAGGTAAAGTTATCGTTGCGTTTTTATCAGCAGCACCCATGTGATCGTCCTTCTTCCACCATACTGGCTATTTTTACCCGTATCTGTTCAGTTGGATCTTGATTGAGGATTTCATAATTACTTTCGTCATAGAGGAGGCGTTTGCACTCTTGATCATATTTTTATGCTGATTGTATCACAATGGCCCCTCCTTTATCTGCTGGTTTTATTACCAAATCAGGGTTATTCGCCAGTTCTCTGAATGCCTCGCTCTCTTCTCTGGTGATGTTATGGAAAACCTTCTTGGTTGCCGGATCCATCTCTTCCAGTTCTTTCATGAGAGCTTTTTCGAAGGTGATGAGTTCTACAGGTAGACTCGCTTCGGGTGGGATGAATGCTGATTTAGGTCTCAAACTTGTGTCTCCATCTTGCTGGTCACTTTTCTCTTTATCTTTAAAGAAAACTTGTAACTTCAGTCTTCTCATGAATTCTTTCATTTCTTTGCATAGTTGGAATTTATCCAACTTTGCCGTGGGTACTAAACCTAGTCCCTTTTCGAGGACTTGGATCTGTGCTGGTGTCAGGATGTGGTTTGTCAGATTGACCACGAGATTCATTTCTTGCTCGTTGAGGCCCCTGTCATACTCCTTGTTGCCATCCTAATCTGCTCCCTGTCTTGTGGAGCCCTGTGCACGTTGTTCCCTCTCCGGTTCCTCCCTTTGTTTCTCCCATGACCCTAAAAAATGGGTCTGTTCGTAGAAGGGGTAGTGGAGGATAATTCCATTGGTGGTATGCCCCTTGTGAGTGTTGGTTTACTGGAGGGCCTAGGGGATGCATAGGATACGGTGGTGGGCCTTGGTAGTGGCCCCAGCCCTGATGGCCATGGAACCATGGGCGTCTGCTGTTGCCCCTCCCACCTCGGTATCGTTGGTATTTTCCTCTAATTGAGTCAGAACCGAAGGATCCTGAATCGGATGAGTCATCGTCTGCTGTCATTTTGTGACAGTTTGATTTCTTTAATAGCTCCTCTAAAAGCACCTAAAGTTTGCTGAGTGGCTGCCATGTTTCCTATGTCTGCCCAACAGACTTTTTTGTTTTACTCCTTGTTGTAAAACGAGGCATTAGTTGTGAGGCCTGCACAAATAATGGGTCTACATTTCTCCTTCACTGGGATCCCAACACCCCAATGTAGCACTTGACTCTCAGAGGGTAGTGTTGCAGAGCAGTCTAAGGCTTACTCTAGGGAGGTGCTGTGGGTAGTAATCACCATTTACAGGTACGCAGATTTAACACTCAATAATTGATTGTCCAGTGTGTACTTTTCTTTATAAAAAGGAAGAGTATATTTATTACACACACGCTACTCAATACTATGCATCAATTTACAAATATACATATACATAAGTTGTTGGAAATACTTCTTGACATTGTGTAAACACTCCCACCCCTCCCGCGGGGGGATCTAGTACCACTACTAACATTTGTGAACATCATCAGCCCCCAAATGCATCTGGTTGACCATAACCTGGAGTGGTGGCCCACCCATTATTTTAACAAGCACTTATAATGCGAACATCTGCCATAGTGACACATGACCCTGACTGAGAGCATCTCATACTGACCATACAGTATACATATTTAAATCACAGTGGCCGACAGTCTGGTTGTTCAACTAACGCATTCGCAAGAATACATGCCTAAGCATCACTTGGAATGACAGGCACTTATCATATTTGATACCATGATCAATGCAAGTCAATCACAGCCCCTAAAAGGCATCGTATTCATAATCACTTGATTATGAAATTACAACCAGGCACCATGGCAAGAATGCCTAGCAACATATTTCCAATTTACTTATCATTTCACATATTGCATGTGACTTCCCATCCCCAAATGAAACAACATTATATAAATGCACCGCTTGCGCAATTGCACCTTTACACCTCTAGGGGATGTCTCCAACTCTCCACAAAGACAATCCATGTTCATCCTTTGACACCTCTGTGCAGTCATAAGCATCAGCTCCCAGCTGCAGAAAAAACGTTCCAGCGTTAGGAAGGCTTGATTAAACATGAATAACCCTTGAGGGGTTCTTTCCTTCAATCCCCAGAGACTGAGGGTGGGGACGTTCTACTTTTCTGCTGGGGGAGTCTGCGTTTCTCCTGCAGCTCCCCCTGCACCTTTGCCAACAAATAGTGGTGACCCCATCTTCCTGGGGCCACCACACGCTGAAAACGGGCAGGTTTTCACTTCATGCCTTCCCAGGCCCTGCAAGGCTATATGGGGCGCTTTCCACCCCATCGCGTGCATATCTGACCAGCGACTCTCCCGCTGCTCCGGGGAGCGCCGCACTGACTCCGATAGCCTCACGCTGCGTTTCTACTTTCTCGGGGGCCCAGTCCCATACTGCCACGTCCACATGCTAATTTTTTATCTGCATTAGAATTGTCTTTGGCCACGCCGGTGTCGTTGGGTGACTCTGGTCAGTGGCGACGGAGATAGTGTCACTCATAGTCATTGAAATGTCACTCATAATTACTCTGAAAATATGAAAATGTCACAGATAGCAATCTGAAACCTTGGTAGGAATCACTGACAGAATATGGACGACCAGAATATCGACGACAAAAATATTGGACCCGAAATATCGATGTCCTGAATATCGAAGTCATATCTACATAATGGTAAGTACAAAAATATCGGGAGAAAATATTATTGTTAAAAATATCGTTGTTAAAAATATTGTTTTTTTTAATGTTTAAAAAATAAATTAAATAATACATATAATTAAAATAAACATTGTTAGAATTATTAGAAACTGTTTAAAATGATAACTAATACATATAATGTAAACATACATATATATAAAATATAATATATATTTACTTAATATTAATAAATAATTATTTTAATAAATTATAACTTGGTACAAACATATTAAAAATTATAAATAAATATATATACACAAATACAAGTTCAAACTAAAAAGGTAACAGGGACGTGTTTTGGGCTCTTGCGGGGGCTTAGACCCCAATTGGGGTTTTTTGACCCCCCAACGTATCCAGGCAGATATCATGTTCAGATTGGATTATGCCTGTTCCCTGTATTTAGGGGCAAACAAGGTTGAGATTGCTCGGCTACAACGGGTTCAGATCGCAGCGGCCAGATCACTGATTGGCTTGCGCAGGTCCTGCCCGGTGTCACCCACAATCCACCGGCTTCACTGGTTGCCGGTGGCCAGGAGAATTGAATTTAAGGCCCTTTGTATTACTTTAAAGCCCTGAAATCCTGGTATTCTGGCCAACCTGGTTACTCCCTATGTTCCTACACGCCAGCTCCGGTCACTTGGACAGCACTTGGTGAGGGTCCCTAGTTTCCAGAGAGTGCGGGCAATAGAAGTTCCTTCTGCAGCAGGGCAGCCCTCCTTTGGAACTCACTGCCCACTCACATTCAGAGCCATACTAACTATTTGACGTTCAGGAAGGTCATAAAAACACACTTATTTCCCAGCATGTAGCTCCTGTCTCCCTCTGTGTTAGTCTCCTTGCTGACAGCGCCGGGACGCCCCTTTGCTGGGGCAGCTGTTGTGCTATACAAATGGTAGTAACATAACATAACATACACCAATAACATAAAAAATATATATATATATATATATATATATATATATAAATAAAATAAAAAATTAATATTTTTAATCTTTTTAAAATACATTTTACACTACAATAACTTAAACAGTAGATAAAATATCGGATAGCCGAGGGGATAAAATTACCATTCCCACTCCAGAAAGTGCAACAGTAGGGAAAATATTGGATAGTGGAATAAATAAATTTACTATTCCTACTCCAAAAAATGGAACAGTAGGGAAAGTGTTGGATGGCGAAGGTGTAAAAATTACTATTCTTACCCAATAGAGGGCAAGAGTAGGGAAAGTATTAGATAGCAGAGGTGAATAATTTACTATTCCCTCTCCACTTAGTACAACAGTAGGGAAAGTGTTGGATAGCGTAGGGGTCAAAATTACTATTCCCACTCCAGAGAGTACAACAGTAGGGAAAGTGTTGGATGGCTTAGGAATAAAAATTACTATTCCCACTAATACACAGGGGACACATCATGAATCCCATCGCGCAGGTCATACCAGTACTATACATCTATGACCGGATCAGGAACAGACGAGGACGGCGCAGATGGTAAGTCAGACACCCACCATGCAAAATTTCACACACACACTGGGGATCCATATCCTGACCACTAGCAACAGGCCACCATAGGGGTTGCATGGCCAGCACCACTACCACCCCCACTCATAGGCCCTATGTTGCCCATCACTACTGCCACCCCCACCCATAGGGGACCTGTTGCCCAGGACTCCTGCCACCCCCACCAATAGGGGACCTGTTGCCCAGCACTCCTGCCACCCCCACGCATAGGGGACCACTTGCCCAGCTCTCCTGCCACCCCCACCCATAGGGCTTATGTTGCCCATCACTCCTGCCACCCCCACCCATAGTGCTTATGTTGCCCATCACTACTGCCACCCCCACTCATAGGGCTTATGTTGCCCATCACTACTTCCACCCCCACCCATAGGGGACCTGTTGCCCAGCACTCCTGCCACCCCCACCCATAGGGGACCTGTTGCCCATCACTACTGCCACCCCCACTCATAGGGGACCTGTTGCCCAGCACTCCTGCCACCCCACCCAAAGGGGACCTGTTGCCCAGCACTACTGCCACCCCCACCCATAGGGGGCCTGTTGCCCAGCACTCCTGCCACCCCCACCCATAGGGCTTATGTTGCCCATCACTCCTGCCACCCCCACCCATAGGGCTTATGTTGCCCATCACTACTGCCACCCCCACTCATAGGGGACCTGTTGCCCAGCACTCCTGCCACCCCCACCCATTGGGGACCTGTTTCTCATCACTACTGCTACCCCCACCCATAGGGGACCTGTTGCCCAGCACTCCTGCCACCCCCACCCATATGTCTTATGTTGCCCATCACTCCTGCCACCCCCACCCATAGGGGACCTGTTGCCCATCACTACTGCCACCCCCACCCATAGGTGACCTGTTGCCCAGCACTCCTGCCACCCCCACCCATAGGGGACCTGTTGCCCATCACTACTGCCACCCCGCCCATAGGGGACCTGTTGCCCATCACTCCTGACACCCCCACCCATAGGGGACCTGTTGCCCATCACTACTGCCACCCCCACTGTTCTGCTTGGGTTTTCGGAACCCGCTCAGTAGAGCCTCTCTAACCCAAACCAGAACGTTACCCCCTCCCTAGGGCCTATTTACACCTAAATAACCACATATATGTACCACCTAAGGACAGGGAATTCCTACTATATATACCAAGACCTACAAGTCACAGCCTCGCGGTCCCAAATGGACCCAGGACTTCCTGCCCAGACGGCAGCCACAGACTTCCTGCCCAGACGGCAGTCACAGCCTCGCGGTCCCAAATGGACCCAGGACTTCCTGCCCAGATGGCAGCCACAGCCTCGCGGTCCCAAATGGGCCCAGGACTTCCTGCCCAGACGGCAGCCACAGCCTCGCGGTCCCAAACGGACCCAGGACTTCCTGCCCAGACGGCAGCCACAGCCTCGCGGTTCCAAACGGACCCAGGACTTCCTGCCCAGACGGCAGCCACAGCCTCGCGGTCCCAAACGGACCCAGGACTTCCTGCCCAGACGGCAGCTTTAGACAAGTCACAGCCTCGCGGTCCCAAACGGACCCAGGACTTCCTGCCCAGACGGCAGCCACAGACTTCCTGCCCAGACGGCAGTCACAGCCTCGCGGTCCCAAATGGACCCAGGACTTCCTGCCCAGACGGCAGCCTTAGCACGAGTTCATCCTATAATTACCACGACATCAGTGTTACTATATATCAGATCACACAAAGACAGCTAGTTGAGCACAACTTGTTCCCCAGTTCGAAGGGCTCCTTTCTCCCTTATTCAGTTACCACCTACCTGATCAGGATTAACATCTGTTCATGTTAAGTCACAGCTGACTAGAAGAATAGGTTACCCTCTTACACAAGAACACGTAGCACATATTGCTTTACTACAAACTGAATACTTTATTTAGTTATTACATGCACACTCACGGAACATAATATGTATCACATAACCTGCAAAGAAAAGTGAAAGATTAAGTTGTACACTCTAATAGTAAGGGGTTGACATCACCTTGGTCGTATGTAGCCTGCACTCAATGGTCATCTAGGTTCCCTTCTCGTCTGCGCCTCGGCTTCGCCTGGAAGTCACACCTCCGCAATCACGGGTTTACTCCCGTCTCCCTCTCCGAGTCACTGGGACCTCTTCCTCATCGGCTACTCTCTTCTCTTTGGAATATCTATCTCTCGGTTTTTCTCCACCTCCAAGTTTGTCATCTGTCTTCCCTGGAATAAGTAGCAGCTTTACTACTAACGGCCAGGTGCCGCCCATGGACAAGAAGCAAGTGCCAGTATCTGCCTCAAACTTTTACTAATATAGACGTGCATTTCCTCATGGAAAATTCCAGCCCGTAACCTGCCGCCCACCAAATTCTTGTACCTCCCCGTGCCAAGGACACGTTCCCAGCCGGCCGGCCTGATGTAGTGTCTTCGGCATGAAGAAAAATACAATCCTTCGATAAGGGCCGGCCTGAACCGGTTCTCTCCAAGCGAATAACACCTCCTAACTAAAACACTGCCTATGACCTAGAAACATCCCGAGCTGCCAGAGCAGGAGGAAAGATGGAGTCTCTCCCGTTTAAGGCCTACCAGGCCTGAATTCAGCACGGCTCCATGAAATACCCTCACTACAGAACAGATTACCCCTAATGCTAACGAATCTATCTAATATATATATGCAAACCCTGATCTATGGGGAAGAACACAGGATCATGTTGAAGTGCCTAATAAATAGGCTCTATACACTACTCTAACCCTTAGACTTGAATGGAAAGAGACTGAAGTCACCTAAATCACCCTTCAACACAATAAGACCGGAAAGATCGAGCAGTACATTTCACCCTTGACTTCAGTCTATTATACATTCATTAAATGGAGCTAACATCTGTGGAAGAATAATATGAAACAAAGCTAACTGATCTATGTCTAGTACCAAGTGTGCAGAATTGAAATAATGAAGGAATACACTGAATAAAGCAACAGATAGAAATCAAAACAGCAACAGCAATCAAAATACCACCTAATATTTGGCGTAGCGCGTGTATATCAGGTAACCAATTAAAGAGCCAGTCAAACCAGCCCTGGTCAATGTGTTTTCTAACTTCTTCTGTTAAGTCACGCAACTTGTCGATGTGAGCACGAATGGATTGTGTATGGTCAGACAAGTTAAAACAACAGAGACCTTCGAAGTCCGAGCAATCATGTCCATGTTTAAGCAAAAGATAATCAATGGCTGCTCTATTTTGCAAAATGGCCCTACGTTCACCCTGGGCGTCTAATAGCATGTCAGACATAATTGTAGAAGTATGATTAATAGATTTCACCATCCAGCAGGCCATTTTCCCAATAGATTTGGCATTATAAACCGCCAAAGCAGGAACACCAATAATTGAAACAGCTAAGCTAAGGTATTCAGACTTGGAATATAAATGCAAAGATGGGTCACAATCCTCCTGTAACATTACAGTATCTCGAAGCACACGAGAGTTGGCATTCGGGTGCGATGCAAACATCAACAAACTGAGTCTCGTAATGGCACAAGGGCCTCCGGAAATGTTTGCAGGGACAAATGGCCAGGAAGTATTACCACATGAGAAAAGCCATCCGGCAGGTAGTAACATCGTGCGATAGTGACTGGGGGTAACTACCAAACTATTACAAGTCATATTATTCTGAACTGAAACACATGTGGTCGGTGTCCTTTGAAAGCACAAAGTCCGTTCGTGAGCGGTAAATGAAGTGGCGCCTTTTAGTTTGAGGCGTAGACATTCAGAGATCGCACTAGGATTACACGTAAGAAAGAAGCACAAATCACCTTGTGTGATATTATAAGTAAGTATTTGGGACTGGATGGGGGTTTGCTCGTTCGGCAATTCAATACATAGGGGGCAATATACATGGGTAGCAAAATCACCCAGGAGAATATTGGGACGGGCCTTCGAGACATTAAAAATATGAGTTAAAGTTTCCAATGAGGCGGGGACAGCAACCAGGCAGGTCGCCAGAATGTCATGGACAGATCTCATCGGTGTCAAACAGAAGTGAGGGTCGTCAGTCACCCTTTTGGCAAGTGCGGTCCAAAAGTTTGATGATGAATCCCATGCAGCGAAGGAACGCAACACTCGGGTTCCCAGTTCATCCCGGGTTGATAGGATCCCTCCTTTCTCGTCGTACCAGTCCGAAAACAGTCCGGCTCCGACACATCCTGCAGCAACAATCCAAAGAATGATCTGAAAGAGAACCAAATACAGGCATTAATCATTCTCGTAAATAACATTTATCAGCCGGGACCGCTTCCCAGCTATCTTTCCCTGGTCTCATAACCAAAATGGTATTATCCTGACCGGTGGCAATGACCTCTGCTTGTTCAGGGGGATTCTTAGGCGACTGCACCCAAACTCTGGCCCCAGGATTATCCGTGGAGCCAAAACCTTTCTGGCCACGTACAGTTAGCAACGTTGGAGCAGTGCCTTTCATTAATACACCACTGAAAACAGGCATTATGAGTAATTGAGCCACTCGGTCAGTGCGATGTATCAGTAAGTCAATCTCACTGCTATTCAGCAGGAGCACCTTAATCTCTCCCTGATAATCACTGTCGATAATTCCTCCAAGCACCTGAATGCCTTTTACAGCCAGCCCCGATCTAGGGGCGATCAATCCGAAATTTCCAGGTGGTATCTGAACACCAACACCTGTCTCTATGATGACTCGATCTCTACTTTTTATAACAATGTCATCCATAGCATGCAAGTCTAAACCTGCCGACCCTGGGGTCGCTCTACATGGAGCCAAAGCTCCGGGAGTAATTTCCCAATACATCACGGTTTCTCTGATTTCATTAGGCATAGCCTCAGCATTCGGGGGAAACAAACGCATGAGTGGAGATTCAGCATTTAAAAAAGGACGATTGTTCAAAATCAATAGTGCTTGGGGCAAAAAGTCTCGCCAATTTTTATACTTGTCATCCGTTAACTTACGCAGCTGGTCCTTTAGCAGGCCATTCAATCTCTCCACCAGGCCCGAGGCCTGTGGGTAGTAGGGGATATGGAATATCCATTCAATATTGTTTTCCGCACAGAACTCCTGTACCAATCTTCCACGAAAATGGGATGCATTATCAGATTGAATTTGGAATGGCACACCATAGTACATCATAATTAATTCTAATGTTTTAATGGTATTCAATTGGGTAGCTTGCTTACAGGGAAGGGCTACCAGCAGGCCACTGTATGTATCAACAATAGTGCAAACATATTGACAATTCCTACTCATGGGAAGTGGACCAATGTAATCGATCTGCCAAATTTGAGCGGGCAATTTGCCGCGATGTAAATGACCTTTAACAATTTGGGGCACCTTACGCCGTCTGATATGCTGACAAACGGGGCAGTGTAAAATAACATTTTTGATTAAATCTAAGGGAATATAAATTCCTCGATCAGCAGCCCACCTGCTAGTGGCCTTCTCTCCAAAATGTCCTGCCTTCTGGTGTGCCCATTTCGCCAATCCCGCAATATCAGAATCTTGCCTGTCCACCACTGCCTCAGCAATTTTAGACTTCTCATCTGCAATGTTATGAAAAAATTTGTCAAGAGAATCTATCGGGGTGTGAGCGTCCACATGGAAGATTGTAACAGTACTCTGTGGGAGCATCTCCCAAATTTCTTGCCATAACTCTTTTCCCCATAATTCTTTGGAATGTAACTTCCAATTATGGGAATGCCAAGTTGGCAACCAAACAGCCAGTCCATTGGCAGTAGACCAAGAATCAGTGAAAATATGACATGTACCAGGTAACTCTTGTTTCAAAACTTGGTAAACAGCGTAAAGCTCGGCAAATTGGCTGCTTTTACCTTCACCAGTTGTGCTCAACAATTTCTGTGTGATCGGATTATAGGACACCGCCTTCCAGTGCCGTGTCATCCCTATAAACCTCGCTGAACCATCAGTGAACCAAACATGGTTTCTTTCCGCTGCGGACAAATCATCAAAAGGCTTACCCCACTTGACAGGAGACTCCTGTGCTAAAGGTACGGAACATTCACTCTCAGTCTCAGTCGATGGCGCTCGCGCCACCTGCTCATGTAAAGAAGCAATTCCTTTCGGGCCCACACGTGCCCTGTCTTGTATGTACCATTTCCATTTAATCACACTCGCCTCTTGAGCGTGTCCAATTCGGTGAGTTTTCGGCGAACTCAGGACCCACTGCATGATAGGAATTTCCGGACGCAGAACTATATCATGTTCCAAAGTCAATTGCTCGGTATCCACCAGAGCCCAATAACAAGCAAGTAACTGTTTCTCAAAAGGTGTGTAACGCTCACCAGCATCAGGTAACTTTTTGGTCCAAAAACCTAACGGTACTTTACTCCTGCCTTGTTTCTGCCACAAACTCCAATTTGCATAAAGGCCCTGTACAGACACATTCAAATCCACGTCACCATCACGTACAGGCCATAAATCCAGAGCATGTTGAATTGCCTCTTTTGCCAGACTAAACGCATCTTGCTGTGGTTTATCCCATTCAAATGCATTCTTTTTACTCGTGACCCGGTACAAGGGGGCCAATATTTGACTCAAATGAGGAATATGCTGGCGCCAAAAGCCAAACAGACCAATGAAGCTCTGGGCTTCTTTCCTATTTCTAGGAACTGCAAAATCAAGAATCTTCTGTTTAACCTGAGGGATCACTTCACGGTGCCCTTCATGCCAATTAATACCCAAAAATTTTACAGCCTGGGACGGACCTTGCAATTTATCTGGGTTGATTTCCCAACCTTTCTCACGCAGGCACTCAATGACTCTGTCTAATTGGGTCTGAACTTCCTCTTGTGTTTCGCCTTGGATCAAAACATCATCAATATAATGACATATCTGAATTTGGGGATGAACCGGTACCTCAGCCAAATGCTCTGCCACCAGCCGGTGACATATCGTAGGACTATGCACATAGCCCTGGGGAAGACTTCTAAACGTCATCTGACGCCCGTTCCACGTAAAACTGAATTGTTCCTGACACTCTGGGGCAATCGGAATTGAAAAGAAAGCATTAGCAATATCAATGGACGCGTACCATGTACCTGGATGCTTTTGGATTCTCTCAATAAGTGTAATAACATCGGTACTGCAACAGTCAAAGAGGGTGTGTGCTTGTTCAATTCTCGATAATCAACGGTCATGCGCCAAGAGTTATCACTCTTACGCACCGGCCAAACAGGATTATTCCAAGCAGAAGTAACTGGGGTTATGACTCCTGCATCCACTAACTCCTGAATAGTGGTACTAATCTCCTCATGACCACCTGGAATACGATACTGCTTCTGACAAACCACTTTTGTCGCATGGGGAACTTGTATGGGGGGCATTCTTAAACGACCAACCCGTATAGGTCTGGACGATATATAATGCGTTGTTCCAAATTGGTAACATCCATCATCTAGATGCAAAGTCATTCCTCTTAAAATATCAATCCCAATTATGAATTCTAGAAGTGGCACTACTAGTACAGAATACTCTTTTCTAGGAATTCTACCTATTCTCATTTCAAGCAAAGTTTGAACTGCAGGGGTTTCTTTTCCACCTAATCCGGTAATAGTAAAAGGCTGACCTGTAAACTTCTTTGATTTTCCATGAATAAGAGTGGCCTCCGCTCCTGTATCTACCAATGCTCGGGCCCTTTGGATATTACGATGTCTCCAATAAATATCAATATCTACATAGGGTCTATTATCTCTGTGAGCCCATCTGTGTACCGGGGCTTGACCTATTTCCTAGTCATTCTTACTGCATTCTGTGTACCAGGATAGATCAGGATAAAGACTCTCACGTTTCTTAGGTATCGGTACCTCCTGTTCATATCCATTCCCAGTACGGAACGGATTCGTATCTTCTGCATTGTACTGCGGGTTACGATCGACCAAACTGTGACGATCCTCTCTCCTCCTCAACTCAGGGGATTGATCCCTATCATCTCTACGTCTGCTGTAAACATAGTCAGTTCTCCCCCTTTCTCTTTCCCCCTCTCTCTCCCTGTCTCTCTCTCGACGGGGGGACACATCACGTGCAGAACGTCGATCATCACGACGAACAGAGCGCCCACGGCGGTCATCATCACCGCTACCGTCAGAACCACCACGATCACACTCAGTGGTCCGAACACGCCGGGCACCCTCCTTTCGATCCAAGCCACGTTTGCGAAACAACTCCCACAAACGAGCGGTAGTCTCACCATCAATATCCTCCCTCCGCACACCATCAGCCAGAAGACCAGAAAAAATATCACGTCTAGTAAGTTTATTTTCACCAGGAGTACGAGTGTCAGGCCGGGACTGCCGTTCAGGTTTAAACCACTCACCCAACTCACCGAGTTGGCGCACCGATTCCAAAACCGTAGATAATACGTTACCAGTCTGATTAATCAATAAAGTCATCATGACCTGCTTATAAGCAACAGGGGAAGATCGAATGATACGGTTCCGCACAGAAGATGTCAATGAACCATCAAGCAACCTGTCAGCAGTACCCAGAAAAATTGCCGTTTTCATCACCTCCTCTTTGAGACGTTGAGCAGCATCACGCAAAGTATACCACGGCTTGTCATTCACAGGCCAGTCAGATTCAGTAGGATATTTTAGATTACAACCCTCAGTCGCCAATTGGAGTAAAGAAATCTGACCAACACCATTATAGTTACGAAAATGATCCTGCACAGTAGAATCCAAACTCAAGGAACAGAACTTTAAACAATCGCCAGTATCCAACATAATACCAGCAGCGCCCAGTTCATAAAGGCGCACCATCCATGTGAGCAAGGACTCACCAGCTCGCTGCCGAAATCGCTGCAAAATGTCACTAATTTCCTGCTGAGTAAAGTCTTCTAAACAGTCCAAAGAAATACCCTGCGGAGCATTGGGAGACTGCTGCAACTTCCGACGGAAAACTGGATGCGCAGAAACCGCGGGACGAGCATCACAAGGAGCCCGATCAGTACTCGTAGAGGGACAATCAGTGTAAGAAGCATTGATCCCACTCGAAGAACGAGCGCAATCACGGGGTGCACCATCAAAGGTGCGAGACGCAGACTTACAATCATGGCGGGAGCGAGAAGACTCGCGCTTGGCAGACTCCTCACCCGAGGAACAAGAATCCGTCGAGTTCCAGATATTACCATCCCATTCATCAGGATTCCAATCCAGCCCAGCTGTCGCCACGACCAGACGCACCTTTCGCGTCGAAACCCGACCGCGCCTGTTCTTGTATTTATAACGAGCAATTCGCACAGCCGCCCGTTCGGCAATAGTTTGGTAAGTCTCAAGTTTATCAGCAAGCAACTTATTTTGACACCGCAACAAAGTATGAGAATTCTGAATCTCAACAAAGTGCGCTTCCACATCTTTAAGAGATATCTGTAACTTCAACAATCTCTCATGCAGAATCCTGTATGCAGACAAAAGAATCCAACCTGTGCGCCCCAAAATGGGAATCTCCTCACCTTTCGATACGGGTGCCTTCTGCAAACAAGCAATCACATCAGCCGGCTCTGCCAGCTCCAAAGAAGAATTCCAATTCTCACTCAAACCAGTGGAATCAGCCCACTCACGGGCCAAGGCTTCATAAGGCTCTGAATCCCATCCGGGAATATCAACGGGCAACTTAAAAGTAGATTTAGACCTTCTAGAAAACATCGTGAAAAAGGAAAAAGAAGAAAAGAAGAGAAAGAAAAGAAGGAAGAAAAATAAAAACTATACACACAAATATACAAAAATAAAATGCAAACAAAACCACGCACGCGCCGAAAGCAAACACAAGACAACCACAACGCACACAGGTTTCGTAAACGGTTCGTGACGCCAAATGTTCTGCTTGGGTTTTCGGAACCCGCTCAGTAGAGCCTCTCTAACCCAAACCAGAATGTTACCCCCTCCCTAGGGCCTATTTACACCTAAATAACCACATATATGTACCACCTAAGGACAGGGAATTCCTACTATATATACCAAGACCTACAAGTCACAGCCTCGCGGTCCCAAATGGACCCAGGACTTCCTGCCCAGACGGCAGCCACAGACTTCCTGCCCAGACGGCAGTCACAGCCTCGCGGTCCCAAATGGACCCAGGACTTCCTGCCCAGACGGCAGCCACAGCCTCGCGGTCCCAAATGGGCCCAGGACTTCCTGCCCAGACGGCAGCCACAGCCTCGCGGTCCCAAACGGACCCAGGACTTCCTGCCCAGACGGCAGCCACAGCCTCGCGGTTCCAAACGGACCCAGGACTTCCTGCCCAGACGGCAGCCACAGCCTCGCGGTCCCAAACGGACCCAGGACTTCCTGCCCAGACGGCAGCTTTAGACAAGTCACAGCCTCGCGGTCCCAAACGGACCCAGGACTTCCTGCCCAGACGGCAGCCACAGACTTCCTGCCCAGACGGCAGTCACAGCCTCGCGGTCCCAAATGGACCCAGGACTTCCTGCCCAGACGGCAGCCACAGCCTCGCGGTCCCAAATGGGCCCAGGACTTCCTGCCCAGACGGCAGCCACAGCCTCGCGGTCCCAAACGGACCCAGGACTTCCTGCCCAGACGGCAGCCACAGCCTCGCGGTTCCAAACGGACCCAGGACTTCCTGCCCAGACGGCAGCCACAGCCTCGCGGTTCCAAACGGACCCAGGACTTCCTGCCCAGACGGCAGCCACAGCCTCGCGGTCCCAAACGGACCCAGGACTTCCTGCCCAGACGGCAGCCACAGCCTCGCGGTTCCAAACGGACCCAGGACTTCCTGCCCAGACGGCAGCCACAGCCTCGCGGTCCCAAACGGACCCAGGACTTCCTGCCCAGACGGCAGCTTTAGACAAGTCACAGCCTCGCGGTCCCAAACGGACCCAGGACTTCCTGCCCAGACGGCAGCCACAGACTTCCTGCCCAGACGGCAGTCACAGCCTCGCGGTCCCAAATGGACCCAGGACTTCCTGCCCAGACGGCAGCCTTAGCACGAGTTCATCCTATAATTACCACGACATCAGTGTTACTATATATCAGATCACACAAAGACAGCTAGTTGAGCACAACTTGTTCCCCAGTTCGAAGGGCTCCTTTCTCCCTTATTCAGTTACCACCTACCTGATCAGGATTAACATCTGTTCATGTTAAGTCACAGCTGACTAGAAGAATAGGTTACCCTCTTACACAAGAACACGTAGCACATATTGCTTTACTACAAACTGAATACTTTATTTAGTTATTACATGCACACTCACGGAACATAATATGTATCACATAACCTGCAAAGAAAAGTGAAAGATTAAGTTGTACACTCTAATAGTAAGGGGTTGACATCACCTTGGTCGTATGTAGCCTGCACTCAATGGTCATCTAGGTTCCCTTCTCGTCTGCGCCTCGGCTTCGCCTGGAAGTCACACCTCCGCAATCACGGGTTTACTCCCGTCTCCCTCTCCGAGTCACTGGGACCTCTTCCTCATCGGCTACTCTCTTCTCTTTGGAATATCTATCTCTCGGTTTTTCTCCACCTCCAAGTTTGTCATCTGTCTTCCCTGGAATAAGTAGCAGCTTTACTACTAACGGCCAGGTGCCGCCCATGGACAAGAAGCAAGTGCCAGTATCTGCCTCAAACTTTTACTAATATAGACGTGCATTTCCTCATGGAAAATTCCAGCCCGTAACCTGCCGCCCACCAAATTCTTGTACCTCCCCATGCCAAGGACACGTTCCCAGCCGGCCGGCCTGATGTAGTGTCTTCGGCATGAAGAAAAATACAATCCTTCGATAAGGGCCGGCCTGAACCGGTTCTCTCCAAGCGAATAACACCTCCTAACTAAAACACTGCCTATGACCTAGAAACATCCCGAGCTGCCAGAGCAGGAGGAAAGATGGAGTCTCTCCCGTTTAAGGCCTACCAGGCCTGAATTCAGCACGGCTCTATGAAATACCCTCACTACAGAACAGATTACCCCTAATGCTAACGAATCTATCTAATATATATATGCAAACCCTGATCTATGGGGAAGAACACAGGATCATGTTGAAGTGCCTAATAAATAGGCTCTATACACTACTCTAACCCTTAGACTTGAATGGAAAGAGACTGAAGTCACCTAAATCACCCTTCAACACAATAAGACCGGAAAGATCGAGCAGTACATTTCACCCTTGACTTCAGTCTATTATACATTCATTAAATGGAGCTAACATCTGTGGAAGAATAATATGAAACAAAGCTAACTGATCTATGTCTAGTACCAAGTGTGCAGAATTGAAATAATGAAGGAATACACTGAATAAAGCAACAGATAGAAATCAAAACAGCAACAGCAATCAAAATACCACCTAATATTTGGCGTAGCGCGTGTATATCAGGTAACCAATTAAAGAGCCAGTCAAACCAGCCCTGGTCAATGTGTTTTCTAACTTCTTCTGTTAAGTCACGCAACTTGTCGATGTGAGCACGAATGGATTGTGTATGGTCAGACAAGTTAAAACAACAGAGACCTTCGAAGTCCGAGCAATCATGTCCATGTTTAAGCAAAAGATAATCAATGGCTGCTCTATTTTGCAAAATGGCCCTACGTTCACCCTGGGCGTCTAATAGCATGTCAGACAAAATTGTAGAAGTATGATTAATAGATTTCACCATCCAGCAGGCCATTTTCCCAATAGATTTGGCATTATAAACCGCCAAAGCAGGAACACCAATAATTGAAACAGCTAAGCTAAGGTATTCAGACTTGGAATATAAATGCAAAGATGGGTCACAATCCTCCTGTAACATTACAGTATCTCGAAGCACACGAGAGTTGGCATTCGGGTGCGATGCAAACATCAACAAACTGAGTCTCGTAATGGCACAAGGGCCTCCGGAAATGTTTGCAGGGACAAATGGCCAGGAAGTATTACCACATGAGAAAAGCCATCCGGCAGGTAGTAACATCGTGCGATAGTGACTGGGGGTAACTACCAAACTATTACAAGTCATATTATTCTGAACTGAAACACATGTGGTCGGTGTCCTTTGAAAGCACAAAGTCCGTTCGTGAGCGGTAAATGAAGTGGCGCCTTTTAGTTTGAGGCGTAGACATTCAGAGATCGCACTAGGATTACACGTAAGAAAGAAGCACAAATCACCTTGTGTGATATTATAAGTAAGTATTTGGGACTGGATGGGGGTTTGCTCGTTCGGCAATTCAATACATAGGGGGCAATATACATGGGTAGCAAAATCACCCAGGAGAATATTGGGACGGGCCTTCGAGACATTAAAAATATGAGTTAAAGTTTCCAATGAGGCGGGGACAGCAACCAGGCAGGTCGCCAGAATGTCATGGACAGATCTCATCGGTGTCAAACAGAAGTGAGGGTCGTCAGTCACCCTTTTGGCAAGTGCGGTCCAAAAGTTTGATGATGAATCCCATGCAGCGAAGGAACGCAACACTCGGGTTCCCAGTTCATCCCGGGTTGATAGGATCCCTCCTTTCTCGTCGTACCAGTCCGAAAACAGTCCGGCTCCGACACATCCTGCAGCAACAATCCAAAGAATGATCTGAAAGAGAACCAAATACAGGCATTAATCATTCTCGTAAATAACATTTATCAGCCGGGACCGCTTCCCAGCTATCTTTCCCTGGTCTCATAACCAAAATGGTATTATCCTGACCGGTGGCAATGACCTCTGCTTGTTCAGGGGGATTCTTAGGCGACTGCACCCAAACTCTGGCCCCAGGATTATCCGTGGAGCCAAAACCTTTCTGGCCACGTACAGTTAGCAACGTTGGAGCAGTGCCTTTCATTAATACACCACTGAAAACAGGCATTATGAGTAATTGAGCCACTCGGTCAGTGCGATGTATCAGTAAGTCAATCTCACTGCTATTCAGCAGGAGCACCTTAATCTCTCCCTGATAATCACTGTCGATAATTCCTCCAAGCACCTGAATGCCTTTTACAGCCAGCCCCGATCTAGGGGCGATCAATCCGAAATTTCCAGGTGGTATCTGAACACCAACACCTGTCTCTATGATGACTCGATCTCTACTTTTTATAACAATGTCATCCATAGCATGCAAGTCTAAACCTGCCGACCCTGGGGTCGCTCTACATGGAGCCAAAGCTCCGGGAGTAATTTCCCAATACATCACGGTTTCTCTGATTTCATTAGGCATAGCCTCAGCATTCGGGGGAAACAAACGCATGAGTGGAGATTCAGCATTTAAAAAAGGACGATTGTTCAAAATCAATAGTGCTTGGGGCAAAAAGTCTCGCCAATTTTTATACTTGTCATCCGTTAACTTACGCAGCTGGTCCTTTAGCAGGCCATTCAATCTCTCCACCAGGCCCGAGGCCTGTGGGTAGTAGGGGATATGGAATATCCATTCAATATTGTTTTCCGCACAGAACTCCTGTACCAATCTTCCACGAAAATGGGATGCATTATCAGATTGAATTTGGAATGGCACACCATAGTACATCATAATTAATTCTAATGTTTTAATGGTATTCAATTGGGTAGCTTGCTTACAGGGAAGGGCTACCAGCAGGCCACTGTATGTATCAACAATAGTGCAAACATATTGACAATTCCTACTCATGGGAAGTGGACCAATGTAATCGATCTGCCAAATTTGAGCGGGCAATTTGCCGCGATGTAAATGACCTTTAACAATTTGGGGCACCTTACGCCGTCTGATATGCTGACAAACGGGGCAGTGTAAAATAACATTTTTGATTAAATCTAAGGGAATATAAATTCCTCGATCAGCAGCCCACCTGCTAGTGGCCTTCTCTCCAAAATGTCCTGCCTTCTGGTGTGCCCATTTCGCCAATCCCGCAATATCAGAATCTTGCCTGTCCACCACTGCCTCAGCAATTTTAGACTTCTCATCTGCAATGTTATGAAAAAATTTGTCAAGAGAATCTATCGGGGTGTGAGCGTCCACATGGAAGATTGTAACAGTACTCTGTGGGAGCATCTCCCAAATTTCTTGCCATAACTCTTTTCCCCATAATTCTTTGGAATGTAACTTCCAATTATGGGAATGCCAAGTTGGCAACCAAACAGCCAGTCCATTGGCAGTAGACCAAGAATCAGTGAAAATATGACATGTACCAGGTAACTCTTGTTTCAAAACTTGGTAAACAGTGTAAAGCTCGGCAAATTGGCTGCTTTTACCTTCACCAGTTGTGCTCAACAATTTCTGTGTGATCGGATTATAGGACACCGCCTTCCAGTGCCGTGTCATCCCTATAAACCTCGCTGAACCATCAGTGAACCAAACATGGTTTCTTTCCGCTGCGGACAAATCATCAAAAGGCTTACCCCACTTGACAGGAGACTCCTGTGCTAAAGGTACGGAACATTCACTCTCAGTCTCAGTCGATGGCGCTCGCGCCACCTGCTCATGTAAAGAAGCAATTCCTTTCGGGCCCACACGTGCCCTGTCTTGTATGTACCATTTCCATTTAATCACACTCGCCTCTTGAGCGTGTCCAATTCGGTGAGTTTTCGGCGAACTCAGGACCCACTGCATGATAGGAATTTCCGGACGCAGAACTATATCATGTTCCAAAGTCAATTGCTCGGTATCCACCAGAGCCCAATAACAAGCAAGTAACTGTTTCTCAAAAGGTGTGTAACGCTCACCAGCATCAGGTAACTTTTTGGTCCAAAAACCTAACGGTACTTTACTCCTGCCTTGTTTCTGCCACAAACTCCAATTTGCATAAAGGCCCTGTACAGACACATTCAAATCCACGTCACCATCACGTACAGGCCATAAATCCAGAGCATGTTGAATTGCCTCTTTTGCCAGACTAAACGCATCTTGCTGTGGTTTATCCCATTCAAATGCATTCTTTTTACTCGTGACCCGGTACAAGGGGGCCAATATTTGACTCAAATGAGGAATATGCTGGCGCCAAAAGCCAAACAGACCAATGAAGCTCTGGGCTTCTTTCCTATTTCTAGGAACTGCAAAATCAAGAATCTTCTGTTTAACCTGAGGGATCACTTCACGGTGCCCTTCATGCCAATTAATACCCAAAAATTTTACAGCCTGGGACGGACCTTGCAATTTATCTGGGTTGATTTCCCAACCTTTCTCACGCAGGCACTCAATGACTCTGTCTAATTGGGTCTGAACTTCCTCTTGTGTTTCGCCTTGGATCAAAACATCATCAATATAATGACATATCTGAATTTGGGGATGAACCGGTACCTCAGCCAAATGCTCTGCCACCAGCCGGTGACATATCGTAGGACTATGCACATAGCCCTGGGGAAGACTTCTAAATGTCATCTGACGCCCGTTCCACGTAAAACTGAATTGTTCCTGACACTCTGGGGCAATCGGAATTGAAAAGAAAGCATTAGCAATATCAATGGACGCGTACCATGTACCTGGATGCTTTTGGATTCTCTCAATAAGTGTAATAACATCCGGTACTGCAACAGTCAAAGAGGGTGTGTGCTTGTTCAATTCTCGATAATCAACGGTCATGCGCCAAGAGTTATCACTCTTACGCACCGGCCAAACAGGATTATTCCAAGCAGAAGTAACTGGGGTTATGACTCCTGCATCCACTAACTCCTGAATAGTGGTACTAATCTCCTCATGACCACCTGGAATACGATACTGCTTCTGACAAACCACTTTTGTCGCATGGGGAACTTGTATGGGGGGCATTCTTAAACGACCAACCCGTATAGGTCTGGACGATATATAATGCGTTGTTCCAAATTGGTAACATCCATCATCTAGATGCAAAGTCATTCCTCTTAAAATATCAATCCCAATTATGAATTCTAGAAGTGGCACTACTAGTACAGAATACTCTTTTCTAGGAATTCTACCTATTCTCATTTCAAGCAAAGTTTGAACTGCAGGGGTTTCTTTTCCACCTAATCCGGTAATAGTAAAAGGCTGACCTGTAAACTTCTTTGATTTTCCATGAATAAGAGTGGCCTCCGCTCCTGTATCTACCAATGCTCGGGCCCTTTGGATATTACGATGTCTCCAATAAATATCAATATCTACATAGGGTCTATTATCTCTGTGAGCCCATCTGTGTACCGGGGCTTGACCTATTTCCTAGTCATTCTTACTGCATTCTGTGTACCAGGATAGATCAGGATAAAGACTCTCACGTTTCTTAGGTATCGGTACCTCCTGTTCATATCCATTCCCAGTACGGAACGGATTCGTATCTTCTGCATTGTACTGCGGGTTACGATCGACCAAACTGTGACGATCCTCTCTCCTCCTCAACTCAGGGGATTGATCCCTATCATCTCTACGTCTGCTGTAAACATAGTCAGTTCTCCCCCTTTCTCTTTCCCCCTCTCTCTCCCTGTCTCTCTCTCGACGGGGGGACACATCACGTGCAGAACGTCGATCATCACGACGAACAGAGCGCCCACGGCGGTCGTCATCACCGCTACCGTCAGAACCACCACGATCACACTCAGTGGTCCGAACACGCCGGGCACCCTCCTTTCGATCCAAGCCACGTTTGCGAAACAACTCCCACAAACGAGCGGTAGTCTCACCATCAATATCCTCCCTCCGCACACCATCAGCCAGAAGACCAGAAAAAATATCACGTCTAGTAAGTTTATTTTCACCAGGAGTACGAGTGTCAGGCCGGGACTGCCGTTCAGGTTTAAACCACTCACCCAACTCACCGAGTTGGCGCACCGATTCCAAAACCGTAGATAATACGTTACCAGTCTGATTAATCAATAAAGTCATCATGACCTGCTTATAAGCAACAGGGGAAGATCGAATGATACTGTTCCGCACAGAAGATGTCAATGAACCATCAAGCAACCTGTCAGCAGTACCCAGAAAAATTGCCGTTTTCATCACCTCCTCTTTGAGACGTTGAGCAGCATCACGCAAAGTATACCACGGCTTGTCATTCACAGGCCAGTCAGATTCAGTAGGATATTTTAGATTACAACCCTCAGTCGCCAATTGGAGTAAAGAAATCTGACCAACACCATTATAGTTACGAAAATGATCCTGCACAGTAGAATCCAAACTCAAGGAACAGAACTTTAAACAATCGCCAGTATCCAACATAATACCAGCAGCGCCCAGTTCATAAAGGCGCACCATCCATGTGAGCAAGGACTCACCAGCTCGCTGCCGAAATCGCTGCAAAATGTCACTAATTTCCTGCTGAGTAAAGTCTTCTAAACAGTCCAAAGAAATACCCTGCGGAGCATTGGGAGACTGCTGCAACTTCCGACGGAAAACTGGATGCGCAGAAACCGCGGGACGAGCATCACAAGGAGCCCGATCAGTACTCGTAGAGGGACAATCAGTGTAAGAAGCATTGATCCCACTCGAAGAACGAGCGCAATCACGGGGTGCACCATCAAAGGTGCGAGACGCAGACTTACAATCATGGCGGGAGCGAGAAGACTCGCGCTTGGCAGACTCCTCACCCGAGGAACAAGAATCCGTCGAGTTCCAGATATTACCATCCCATTCATCAGGATTCCAATCCAGCCCAGCTGTCGCCACGACCAGACGCACCTTTCGCGTCGAAACCCGACCGCGCCTGTTCTTGTATTTATAACGAGCAATTCGCACAGCCGCCCGTTCGGCAATAGTTTGGTAAGTCTCAAGTTTATCAGCAAGCAACTTATTTTGACACCGCAACAAAGTATGAGAATTCTGAATCTCAACAAAGTGCGCTTCCACATCTTTAAGAGATATCTGTAACTTCAACAATCTCTCATGCAGAATCCTGTATGCAGACAAAAGAATCCAACCTGTGCGCCCCAAAATGGGAATCTCCTCACCTTTCGATACGGGTGCCTTCTGCAAACAAGCAATCACATCAGCCGGCTCTGCCAGCTCCAAAGAAGAATTCCAATTCTCACTCAAACCAGTGGAATCAGCCCACTCACGGGCCAAGGCTTCATAAGGCTTTGAATCCCATCCGGGAATATCAACGGGCAACTTAAAAGTAGATTTAGACCTTCTAGAAAACATCGTGAAAAAGGAAAAAGAAGAAAAGAAGAGAAAGAAAAGAAGGAAGAAAAATAAAAACTATACACACAAATATACAAAAATAAAATGCAAACAAAACCACGCACGCGCCGAAAGCAAACACAAGACAACCACAACGCACACAGGTTTCGTAAACGGTTCGTGACGCCAAATGTTCTGCTTGGGTTTTCGGAACCCGCTCAGTAGAGCCTCTCTAACCCAAACCAGAATGTTACCCCCTCCCTAGGGCCTATTTACACCTAAATAACCACATATATGTACCACCTAAGGACAGGGAATTCCTACTATATATACCAAGACCTACAAGTCACAGCCTCGCGGTCCCAAATGGACCCAGGACTTCCTGCCCAGACGGCAGCCACAGACTTCCTGCCCAGACGGCAGTCACAGCCTCGCGGTCCCAAATGGACCCAGGACTTCCTGCCCAGACGGCAGCCACAGCCTCGCGGTCCCAAATGGGCCCAGGACTTCCTGCCCAGACGGCAGCCACAGCCTCGCGGTCCCAAACGGACCCAGGACTTCCTGCCCAGACGGCAGCCACAGCCTCGCGGTTCCAAACGGACCCAGGACTTCCTGCCCAGACGGCAGCCACAGCCTCGCGGTCCCAAACGGACCCAGGACTTCCTGCCCAGACGGCAGCTTTAGACAAGTCACAGCCTCGCGGTCCCAAACGGACCCAGGACTTCCTGCCCAGACGGCAGCCACAGACTTCCTGCCCAGACGGCAGTCACAGCCTCGCGGTCCCAAATGGACCCAGGACTTCCTGCCCAGACGGCAGCCTTAGCACGAGTTCATCCTATAATTACCACGACATCAGTGTTACTATATATCAGATCACACAAAGACAGCTAGTTGAGCACAACTTGTTCCCCAGTTCGAAGGGCTCCTTTCTCCCTTATTCAGTTACCACCTACCTGATCAGGATTAACATCTGTTCATGTTAAGTCACAGCTGACTAGAAGAATAGGTTACCCTCTTACACAAGAACACGTAGCACATATTGCTTTACTACAAACTGAATACTTTATTTAGTTATTACATGCACACTCACGGAACATAATATGTATCACATAACCTGCAAAGAAAAGTGAAAGATTAAGTTGTACACTCTAATAGTAAGGGGTTGACATCACCTTGGTCGTATGTAGCCTGCACTCAATGGTCATCTAGGTTCCCTTCTCGTCTGCGCCTCGGCTTCGCCTGGAAGTCACACCTCCGCAATCACGGGTTTACTCCCGTCTCCCTCTCCGAGTCACTGGGACCTCTTCCTCATCGGCTACTCTCTTCTCTTTGGAATATCTATCTCTCGGTTTTTCTCCACCTCCAAGTTTGTCATCTGTCTTCCCTGGAATAAGTAGCAGCTTTACTACTAACGGCCAGGTGCCGCCCATGGACAAGAAGCAAGTGCCAGTATCTGCCTCAAACTTTTACTAATATAGACGTGCATTTCCTCATGGAAAATTCCAGCCCGTAACCTGCCGCCCACCAAATTCTTGTACCTCCCCGTGCCAAGGACACGTTCCCAGCCGGCCGGCCTGATGTAGTGTCTTCGGCATGAAGAAAAATACAATCCTTCGATAAGGGCCGGCCTGAACCGGTTCTCTCCAAGCGAATAACACCTCCTAACTAAAACACTGCCTATGACCTAGAAACATCCCGAGCTGCCAGAGCAGGAGGAAAGATGGAGTCTCTCCCGTTTAAGGCATACCAGGCCTGAATTCAGCACGGCTCCATGAAATACCCTCACTACAGAACAGATTACCCCTAATGCTAACGAATCTATCCCCTAGGATATATATATGCAAACCCTGATCTATGGGGAAGAACACAGGATCATGTCGAAGTGCCTAATAAATAGGCTCTATACACTACTCTAACCCTTAGACTTGAATGGAAAGAGACTGAAGTCACCTAAATCACCCTTCAACACAATAAGACCGGAAAGATCGAGCAGTACACCCACCCATAGGGGACCTGTTGCCCAGCTCTCCTGCCACCCCCACACATAGGGCTTATGTTGCCCATCACTACTGCCACCCCCACTCATAGGATGGGTGATTCGCCCCACATCCATCATACACCAACATTAGGTATGTCAGCAAAATACATCACCCCTAACATCATGACAACAGTGTGTAGTCTGTGACAAATGTCCACAACAGTGATTATGACTTCGAACATACAATGTAACCACCATCACATGTGTGACCAAAAACTGAGTGTGGCCTACACAAAGCAAGCATCACTAGCACTGTGTCAATGTAAAAATAACACCCCCTCACTGTGTAGAACAAAAGTTAAGTGTGTGGTTCCAAACTGCAGCAAATGTTGAGCATTGTGGTGATGGGGTCCAAAATCCCCCTCATCACAGTGACCAAAAGGTAAGTTTCATCATGGTCAAAGCTGCAAATGCCAAACAGCATGTATGATTTCTGGTCCCAACACATGAAACACCTTTGGGGC
Organism: Triturus cristatus; assembly: GCF_964204655.1. NCBI lineage: Eukaryota > Metazoa > Chordata > Amphibia > Caudata > Salamandridae > Triturus > Triturus cristatus. The sequence continues at coordinate 60,213,420 of NC_140585.1, read as the reverse complement.
AAAGTAGTGGGTGTGTCCCATACCCACAGAGATGTGGTGAGGCTAACAGTGCTGTGATAACCTAACATACTCTCGGCCATGTGCAGACAAGCACCACCGATGGGGGCTGACAATGCATACAGTGCACAATGACACAAAAGCAGAAGTGACCATCACAAAGCATACACACATCTTGAAAATAGACACAAATCAAAACATCCTGTGTAGACTGTAGGTGTCAGGTCACAAACTCCCATTCCATGGCAGTAATGGGACCTAACAACCAGGATGAATGTGCAGAATATTGTGATATGATTCACAGGGACAGCAGGGAAAATCACAAAAACAACATCCAGACAATGGTCCACAACAGCAATACCAATGCACTGGTGCAGATGCACAAACACAAACAGGCAACCTCACACTGCACATCTGACACAACATGTGTGTGTATGTGTGTGTGTGTGTCAGTATCCCCAGGCAACTACACAACACATGAGGGGGGCTGAACCACAGTGAAACAGATGTGGACACAGTGCCATACAAAAGTAAACCATCAATGGGCCCCCCTTAGTGGGCAATCAGGCATTGTGAGATGCGAGGGAGCACAACAAACACATGTGACACAAGCTTGAATGAACAGCAACTAACACAGCAAGAGACTGACACACAACAGCACAATCCCCAGGGACCAAACATTGGGGTGACACAAGCATGCATGACACGTCCACTGTGCTGACAAAGGTAGATGTCGTACAAATTGTGAAATCCAGACATGTGTCCTGTGCCACAAACATACATCACACCTACACAAACACAAATCACTCAACATGGCCCGTCATCCAGGGACAAACGGGAGCTAGGGGCCCATTCATGCAAACATTTACATCAGTCCACCCTCAACACCACACACCCTGAACTGCAACAATGTGCATCTGTGAAGCACACATGGACAGGTGACATTGCACATGCACCCATGACAAACACAGTAATGTTGGGAGGAACTAAGGTGCACAGACTCATCATACAAGTACAGTTTACAACCCTGGTGAATGACAGACATACTGCACAGTATGCGGTACATGACAATGACATCAAAGCTCACGTAACCTTCCGAATACCTGCCACAGTCCCAGGACAATGCAGAAGCCAAGGAGAACCACAAGGCACACATGCTGACACCTGCAAACATTGCAGCCCTGAATCGGACAAGTGGGATCAGTCACACACACGTACACATGTCTCAATCACTGAAAGGTACCACCTAGGGACAACTACATGATATTGCGAACAAACAAGTGCCTTGGGGACCCCTGACTTTGTCCCATCTGCGTCTGACCACATCATAACCACTCAGAACTGACAAATTCTAATGATGAAACTCCAAATAACAGTAGTGTGTCATGCACCCACACATCTGGTAGCCCATGGCAACGTTGTGGGATGAACACAGTACCACTCAGCAAGCATCAACAACAGAAACATATCAAGGGAACACTGCCTGTGTATGAAAAGGGATTTGGACACACACACACACACATGCCCACAAAACACACAACATGGGCCCAGACAATGTCACAGAACAACACACTTACTTGAGGGGACTCAACTCCTGTGGAAGCTCAGCTGTGCTAAACATAGTCCCAGCAGGTCTCAGTCATGTCAGCAGAACACTTGGTCAGTCAGCCATCAGTTACCACACAATGAATTCTCTGGCCACAACAGCCGGGGTACGGGAGTCTCCCTTAAGTCATCTGCATATACTCAATACATATGTCCAGCAAGTTGCACAGAGGACCCAGTTGCTCCTACACCAATGATGCCCACACTTACATATCCAGTGGAGATGCGCCCAATGTCAGGGAAATAGACAAATTGGTCAATGGGAAGCACATCATATGTGCAAGTGTGCAAGCCACAGATGTGACTATGCAAATAAAATGTTCACAGAGATGTCCACAAATTGTTGAGCATGATACACCCATTTAGCTGCAAAGGATGATATGGATAATGACCAGAATAGGATACATATCTCATGGACCACATGAAGTACCTCACAACAACACCTCAGTATTCAACAATTGAAATCCAGCATTACAACTGCAAGGTCATGCTAAACATCGTCAACATAATGTACAGCTAAATCAAATTCACAAGGAGAAAGAAAAAAGCTTTATTCAGCAATTTTAAAAAGCACAGTCCATTCAAAACAAAGGCCAATGGCCAGTCCATATCCAAATGACAAAACGTTAACTTGAGTGACAACTGTCACACGTTGCTTGCCTGCACTGGTAAGGACAGGGGTCATCCCCTCGGAGGGGCATACATGGGGGCAGGCCAGGCACCGCAGGGACAGGATCAGGGCGCAGCAGGAGGCAGTGAAGGGGTGGTGGATGCAGGAGAGTCACTGGCAATTGCAGTGGAGCTGACTGAAGTAGTGGGTGCAGTCACAACTGTGGGGCACAAGTCAGATGGGGTATGTGTCGGCACAACTGCAGTGGGCAGGTCATATGGAGTGGACTGGGTCCCCACTGCAGTGCCCAAGTCAGACGGGGTGGTCGTGGACTCCACTGCAGTGCCTAACTCAATGGGAGCAGAATGGGGTTCAGGTGAGGTCGGCAGGACAGAGGGGGGACACGGTCCCCACATCAGTGGCACAAACTGTCTGACCGGGGGTGGAAGAGCAAGTGGTAGGGGGGGGAGGGCCTCAGCATTTTGGGGATGGGGTATCTGTGGGTGGGGGAACCTGGGGCAGGGTGTGGCGGGGGAACCTCTGGAGTGGTGGCTTGGGGGATGGAGGATGGAGACTTCGTCGTGGAGCTGCGGGGTGGGGTTTTGCTCTTCCGTCTCCGGGGGGACTTGCGGGTAGGGGCCTCAGTCTGACTGCGCCTGGGGAGGGTGTCTGGGTGTGAGGGGCACTCCCCGCTGTGTGTGGAGACTTCCTCTTCCCCCTGTAAGATGGATCTGCTGGGTCGGTGGGGAAGAGGCCAAGGTCACAGACGAAGAGCTTCTGTGGAGATGGGGTTGCAGGTGAGGCAAGGGAAGGGGACTGGGAGGGAGAGGTATCGGAGGACTGCGGAGTGGTTGTGGATGACTGTGTGTGTGTCTGCAAACCATCCCCTGTGAGTATGGTATCAATCCCCTGAACTTTCTTGTGTGCACGTCTAGACCTTGGTTTGGCTGTTTGTGTGCTGCCCGTGTCTGTGGGTTTGTGAGAATGTGCAGGTGTGTGTGCTTGGGACAGGTAGGGTGCTAGGAATCATGGGTGGTGCAGGGGTAGGAGGGGTACGGGACTGTTGGAGGAGGGACACTGCTGCTGTCAGTGAGGAGGCCACGGACTGATTGGTCCTCTATAGGGCATACATGCCCGATGAAATGCCCTCCATGAACAACACCAGTTGTGTCAACAGACTGGTGTGTGCATGGAGGACACTCAGCATTGATGTCTGCCCTACATGGATCTGTCGAAGCAAGTCCACAGACTCGTCACTCAGGGTAGCAGGGGACACAGAGGCAGGGGGTGCGGTGCTTGGCTCAAAGGAGACCTGCTCCCAAACACGGGAGCCTCCACGGACCTCTGGGATAGGAGCCGATGGGAGGGTGGTGATGGTGGGGGCGGTGACGGGGACAGCCTCACTAGCTGGGGTTTGGTGGCTGCTGACACCCGCCTCCCCAAGGGAGTCATCCTCCGAGCTGCTGTGGCCTTCAGCTGGGGTGAATGGTGATGAGGACTCCTCGGTATGGCTCCACTCGCCCTCCGTGCCACTGGGTCCCCCCGACTCCTCGCCTTCTGTACCAGTCAGGCTCTGTGACTCCTCCTGGTCCATGGAGCTGTCCCCTCCTGTGGCCGTGGATGCATCTGGATAGAATTAGGAAAAAAGAGAACAACATCAGTCACCTGCACTGACTGCACACACCACAGTGAGTACAGCACATCACAGGGCAAGCCCCAGCATCATCAGCTGAACACTGCTCAAAGTGCTCACACTGTTTAGAATAAGCCAATTGTCAGTCTCACCATCAACCATGGTACTCATATCCTTCCTGGACTTGCACCCATATGTCTGTTGCATGTTGGATGCTAATACCCCAATGTGCTGACATGCACCACCTACACATTTGTTGGACATGCAAGTGAACATGTAGGAGTATGTCACTATACACACATAACATCTCTTGGCACTGACTCAGTACAGGTGTCAGGATGAAGGGATGGGCAGAGTCTCATTTCACATGCTTGTGATGCATGCCAGTAACACACACTATGATGTTCTCATGTCCTGATAGTCAATGACACAATGGGGTGCATGGAGCACATTTGAACACAATGCAGGATCACTCATATCAAGTTAAATGCCATGGCACTAGCATGCCTGGAAAGTCAGTCAAAACTGTCTCCTGTCACAGGGGCAGGGCATACAGACAACAACAGTATGCACTGTGTCACAATCGTAGCTCATAGGTAAAGCAAACTCTGCAGCTGACAAGTGCACTTGCCCATCCCCTACAAACAACATATCCCGGACCCAGAAGACCCCACATCATACACAACAGACATTTGAGTCTCTGCGAACACAACTTCCTGTACATTAGAATTCTGTCCGGCACCCCCAAGTTCAAATCGATCTCACCTGTCATACGTCAACTCCACTGGTTGCCTATCAGAAGCCGAACCAAATTTAAAGCACTGTGCATTGCGTATAAAGCGATCAACAACACAGGACCAGAGTTTGTAAAAAAAGCACTATGACCTGAACAGACCTCTGCGCTCCTCCATAGCGCACCTACTTACTGTCCCCCGCACTAAGAAAACATCCTGGAGAGACCGACGTTTCACAGTTGCCACAGCCAGACTTTGGAATACCCTCCCACTCCACATTAAAACCGGTCCCACCCTCAAGACATTTAGGAAGCTAGTAAAAACCTGGCTCTTCAATCAGTAAGTCACCACACTCAGCTGCTTTCCTCCTGATTTACTCCACAGCACTGAGACACCCCAGGGTATTCGCGCGCTATACAAGTCGCAAAAATAAATAAATAAATTAGCACATCACAGTCTGCTGTGCATGAAACACAGCTGCATGAAGTGCACAGTTGCATACACCATTGTGCACTGTCAAGTGATCACACACCTATATGTCACATAGGTCTTGTCTCTCATAGTCACATCTCAGATGTCCTGCTGACCCTCAAACTCATGAACACCACAGTTGTCCTGTCTGCTGTGCATGAAACACAGCTGCATGAAGTGCACAGTTGCATACACCATTGTGCACTGTCAAGTGATCACACACCTATATGTCACATAGGTCTTGTCTCTCATAGTCACATCTCAGATGTCCTGCTGACCCTCAAACTCATGAACACCACAGTTGTCCTGAAAAGGAAGTCACACCACAATGACACAGAGGCAGACACCTGAAGGAACATGTCACTAAGCACAACCTGTAAGTTGATACACAGGAGTGGGATTACAGAGTGTTTCTAAATGCCCTTGAGTAGGCATGACTGCCCAGGTCTTCGTGAAACAGTGTTTAGCCCTGGACAGTAGTCAGGTGGCTAAGCAAGTGTGACACACTTGACATACATACTCCTGAGGCACACAAATTGCAGTCCCCTGCTGCATGTGTTTGTTTGAAATACCCCAGCCACATGCGGCGAGTCAGACCAGCAATTGTAACACATATCAAGGGCACACACAGATCACATATCAGATCTCAGGCATTGTGTAAACAATTGACCCACCCATGAAACACACAACAGAGTTACGGTAATAGATGCTGTCCGGAAGATGAAGCATAGCTGACTGCAGGCACACAGTGCCCTAGTGACACAAGCAACAGACTGTAGGGTCCACACCTGTGGATCAGATGAGGAGGGTGCATCACACAATTGAGGGACATGAGTACTGGGCTACAAGACCTACGTAATGTGGAAGTGGGACCAGGCCTAAAAGACTGCAATTAGCATGTCAGACATAGTACACAGATTAGGCATGGACTTTCCCCCTCCTTGCTGCTGTCTGGCCTTCAACTGCCCATCCAGGTCCGGGAAGACCACTGCCAGAATCCTGAGCATGTGGGGTGTCAGGGTCCGGTGTCTGTCCCTCCTGCGAGGAGGCGACAGCTTCAGCTGGACCCTTGCAAACCTCCAGGTCCAGCCCAGAAGGTCCTGCCACCTCTTCTGGCAGTTGCGTATCCGGCGCTTGTGGACCCCCACAGAACGAACAGCCCGGGTGATGGTCAGCCAGTTCTCCTGCTTCTGGTGGGCATCAACCTGTGAGGATGACAAAGTTAAAAGTCCATTAACACACATGCCCCATATTTGTGCTGCACACAGTTGGATATACATGTCGTCATCACAAAGGAAAATTAGTTACACAGGTAGTGCACCCATGGAAATGGACAAATGCCCTGCATGTCTGACATGTTAACATTGCCTGGGAAGTTGAAGCTTGCACAAATTCACTTTTGCTGCAGAACACCTGTTCATTACATGTACCTACACACTTTGGGGGATGAAAGTACTCAGTGAGTACGCTTGCCACTGGTGTACACACTGCTAGTACTGCTAGTCAGACAACATGCACAATTAGGAAGGCAGTGAACTGCACACTCACCTGCTACCCTGGTTTCCCATACAGCTTGCTGTACTGTGGAAGGAGCCCATCCAGCAGGGCCTGGTTCTCCTCCTTAGTGAAGGCTGGGGCCCTCTTCAGAGTACGTGCCATTGCAGTAGCCAGAGGATGCAGAGACAGCAGCAGTGGTAGCAGAGATGTGGTCCAGTAGCATGTAGTGCAGGCAAGTGAGCTCCCTGGGGGCCAGCCAGCCTTATATCTGTGCTGCAGAGGCAGAATCAGTGCCATATGTCCCAAGTGATAGGTCCAACACGGTTGCATTCTATGAATCTGGCCAATCCATGGAATTGCACAACTCGTACACGTCTTCCGCATCGTTCAAATCTTCACCTTCATAAAACCCTAGAAATTGCAACATTGTTGTAGGCATCCAACTGAATTTCCAGCGCACAACTCGTACAAGTTTTGAATCCGCATCCATCTCCATGACAGTCCAGAGCCAATGGGTGCGCACGGCTCGGTCAACTGACTGTACAACGCATAGTTTGAAAATCCACACGCACCCGTCTCCATACGATTCAATGGCCAAGGCGTGCGCAGGTCACGCCTGCCCTCCTATCATGCGGACGATGTGTATGCATGATAGTCACCCGCATCGGTTCTCATTGCAGTCAATGGCTAAGCGTACGCACGGCTCGGTCCAGAACTGTGCAATGCCTACGCATGATAGTCACCCGTATCGGTTCTCATTGCAGTCAATGGCTAAGCGTACGCACGGCTCCGTCCAGAACTGTGTAATGCGTCTCTGTAGAAGTCACCCGTGTCGGTTGACATTGGTGTGACTTTTTGACGGCTTCCACACACAATTACTTGCCACACTGTGTCCCATGGCATGTAAGGCTGCATTACCTGTGTGTTTTGGGGGGGCAACATTTGGTTTGTTGTGTGGCATTTTTGTGCAGCCACTCCCAGGTTGTGCACCTGTTCATGGGAACAGAATCTTTGGTGTGTTGTGCACATTACCACTGTGATGTGCAACTGTACAGTAATGGGCATGAGTCATGGACACAGTTTCATGTTGGATATGTTTAGGACATGTCACATACACCCTGAGTCCTGGGTGTGATGGTATGTACGTCACAGTGAGACCTATAGCCACAATTCTGATGTACACCCACAGTCTGTGTGCATGTTGTGTTTCAGATGTGGCTGATCAAATGTGCCCAATGGGACACAGTCCCCACATCCATGTGGTTTGTGCATCAACATTGATGTTGTGTGTGTGTGTGTCTACGAGACGTCCATGTAGGGCCTGCAGAGACAACAGTGGCCATTACCTGTGGGACTCACTTTGTTTTGTGGCGTGTACTTGATACGCCATGTCATGCCAGTGTCCATGTGGCAATACAGGGACCCTGGGTATCTGCATGTGAAAGAGCTGTGATGCCTGGGAGAGATCAGGCCTCACTTGTCAGTGTGGTGTGTGTTTGTAACGTGACAGCAGTACAATAGGTACTGTGACACAGCCCAATAATTGGCCATTGCACTACATGGAACTTATGTAGACATGTGGGCTTGAGATGTGAGGTGATGTGCATGTAGGTGACATATGTGTCCATACTCAACAGCACACACCTCAGTACATTGTGTATTGTCATGATGTATCATGTGATATTTTGCATGGTCATAGCCACATGGGTGGATGAATCGACAATCTTCCTTTGTTCATCTCTGTACTGCAGGGCACCAGCTGTCCATAGACCGTTCCCAGACCTTGAAACCATGCAGGAACGCGACTGCATCCGACGGTACCGCTTCACCAGGCCAGTGATTGAGGAGTTGGCGGAGCAGTTGGCGCCACATCTGCTACCTGGCCAGACATTCCCTACAGCACTGACCCCAAAGGTGAAGGTGATGGCAGCCCTGCACTTCTTTGCTACTGGTACCTTCCAGTACACTGTGGCTACTGCTGTTGGTATGTCGCAAACTATGTTCAGTCGTGTGCTACGCGATGTCTTTGAGGGGATGTTGCATTTCCTTGATCTGTACATCAAGTTTCCTAGCCCAGGTCAACTCACTGACATAAAGGATGCTTTTTATACACTGGGGAGGATGCCGAACGTCATCGGATCTATTGATGGTACACATGTGGCCCCGGTACCACCACGGGCACATGAGCAGGCATACCGGAACAGGAAGCACTACCACTCCATCAATGCTCTGCTGGTATGTCTTGCAGACATGTGTATCACACATGTGTGTGCACGTTTCCCTGGTTCTGCGCAGCATGATGCCTACATCATGAGGAGTAGTCTCATTGCAACGCTGATGTTACAGATGCCAGACCAGCGTGCCTGGCTTGTCGGTGTGTACTGACTGTTTACCATTGTGTGAGTTTGGCAGTGTTGTATTCCACCCTCTTTCAAAACTCAGCAAATTGTTCAATTGTTTGTATGTAGGTGACTCTGAATACCCCAACATGCCATGGTTGCTGACACCCCTCAGGAACCCTGTGACACCAGCCAAGATGCGCTACAATGAGGCACATGGTCAGACCAGGAGGATGATTGAGCGGACCTTTGGTCTCCTGAAAAGCCGCTTCTGCTGCCTGGACAAGACCGGAGGGGCCCTCCCATATGACCCTGCAAAGGTGTGCAAAATTATCCTTGTATGCTGCATGCTGCACAACATGGCAGTGCGGAAGAAGTTACCTCACATCCAGGATGACGATGACCAACCTCCGCCACCTGTGGAGGATCCAGGCCTGGGCCACAATGCCAGTGATGATGATGAGGGTGATGTCCACACACAGCTCATCAACAACTTCTTCACCTGAATGTGAGTTTACAGGGTTGTTATGTCAATGTATTGAGTGAGCCTGAAATGTGTTGGGGCTGCTCTGTTGCTGTTTGAGTGTGTCTGTGTGCTACGTGACTGGATGCGTGCAGTGATGTGTCCTTTCAGGTGGTCTGTACTCCACAATAGTGTCGAACTGCTAACTTGTTTCTGTGTAGGTTTATTTTGACATGTTTTGTGCATGTGCATGTGTATTGCATTTCTCTCCTCTTCTGCTGTGCTTTTGACTGTGTCTTGTGTCTGTCCTTCCCAGGGTACTTTGCCTGTTGTTTGGTCAACACTGACCCCCAACACCCAGAATCCAACACCAGGGTGGAAGTTGTCAATTCCCATCAAGTGATGTGCAACACACCCCTAGACTTCAATTCTTCGACTCTTTGTGACCGCGTGTCCACTGTAACATAGATTTACCTTGCAGCTGTTGTGGAATAAACATGTTGCTGATGTGTAATGAATCTGTGCTACGCTTTGTTATGTGCGTTGTCTGTCTCCCCACATCTGACTGACATTTGCTTACCTCACCTGTGGGATTGTTACCACTGACTGGATAGGAGTGGTGTCTGTGCATTCCAATGTATTTCAGGTCAATATCATTGTGTGGGATGAGTTACATGGACATGGTGAGTATGTGTTGTGGTGCCATAGTGGTGTATCGCCCTCACATGTGTCACATCACCATGACACACATAACGATGATCACATTGCTGTAGTATTTGGCATGAACTGTGTTGTTTAGCAGATCAACATCTCCATGACACTTAACAAGTTGGAATCACAACAGAGGCAAGTATAGTGTACTGGTGAGTTTATTTACAAACGTGTGTGAGGATAGTGCACAGGATGGTGGGTGCTGTACATTGGGTTTTGAAACCAAAGTTCACAGAAGAGTTGGAAGTGTTGGTAGCTGAAATGTCCAGAGTAAAGTCCACAGTCATCTGCTACATTGCACCAACATGAACCCTCCATGTCATGTAGGCGAGTTGTGTGAGATACGACAAGGTGAAAGGTTTGCTCACAAAGAACATTTTCCAGAACAGGATTTGAGACCCTGGGGGATGTGCAGGGACATCTGCCTCTCACTTGTCCTTCTTCGGACGACCCCTCTTCTTCTTCGGGGGGACATCTTGTCAGTCCATTCCCACTCCCTGTGAGGCGAGCATGGTTCAGTGTGAGCTTGCTGGGCCATGTGGGTGGGTGGGGAATGTCTGTGACTGCAACTCCCATCATGCTTTTGGCTATACCACCCTTCCCAGCATGCCCATACTTCCTTCCTTTTGACTGCTTCCCTGTGAGGGAGTGTGACAGCAATGGCAAGATGGCTGACTGTGCAGTTCTGGTGTTTGTTGGTGCCCAGTTCCCAGCAGGGCCTTGTGCTCCCCACAACAGAGCCCAGTGTCAGACATCTTGTCAGTCCATTCCCACTCCCTGTGAGGCGAGCATGGTTCAGTGTGAGCTTGCTGGGCCATGTGGGTGGGTGGGGAATGTCTGTGACTGCAACTCCCATCATGCTTTTGGCTACACCCCCCTTCCCAGCATGCCCATGCTTCATTCATTTTGACTCTGCTTCCCTGTGAGGGAGTGTGACAGCAATGGCAAGATGGCTGACTGTGAATTCCTGTTGTTTGTTTGGCTACAAGTCCAAAGAGAGCCCCTGTGCTTCACACGGCAGAACCCAGTGCGGTGTATCTTTGGGTGATATTTCACTACAGTGTGAGTCAATGCATTATAACCGGTGAGTTGTGTGGAGTTTGTGTTGAGGAGTGTGTGTGTCTCCACATGCTGGTAAGTATGGTCAGAGCTGGCAGTCCTCCTTCCCACCCAGCCAGACATCCCACCATGAAACATGCTTCCATTGGAGGGCGTGCAAGTTGGCTTTCAGGATGTCAGTCAGTGGTGTCCTGCTTCTGATTTGCGCACAACTCCGTCAGTCATTTTCCAATCCCTGTGATGTGGGCATGGTTCAGACGGGTCTTGATGAGCCAATTGGGAGGGGGGGAGCATTATCTGTGACTACAAACCCCATCATTCTTTTGGATACACTCACTTCACCTGCATACCCACTATTCCTTCCTGTCATTCAGCTGCACTGTGAGGTAGTGTGTTTGTGGTGGCAAACTGTCTGACAGTGACAGTGTTTATTTAGCTTTGTGCCACTGCCTTGCTCTACTTGTTGGTAGGTTTGTACATGTAATGACACAGTTACAAGTCACTATGAGATGGCAGGTATTGTGTTTGTCTGACTAGCATACACATCTTGGGATGATTATCTATTGGTTACTGTGGCTATGCTCACGGTGCATGGTTTCACTGTCCCCTTGCCACACAATATTGAGTATATTGGTTGTGTACTCGCCAGGCTCTGGTATGTCTGATAGACCATGGACGCTCTCTGGTGGTAGGATGTCCCGCAATTTCTCCTCCCAGGACCTGAGGTATACTGGTTTGGCAGGAGGGCCACCACCAGTACGCTGACTCAAGGCGTGATCTTTCTCGATGAATTTTTCTTGACCCTCCTGCGCACAACATACCACCTGTTCTGGATATCATCCTTTGTGCGCAACATTGGTGCTTGTGCGTTCACCTTGTCCACGATCCTCACCCACATCTTTGTTTTCTGTGACATGGGGGTCCTTTGGACCAATGTACCAAACAAATGTGGCTCTACTCTGATGATCTCGTCTACCAGCACTTCTAACTCACTATCTGTGAACTTTGGATTCTTCTTTGGGGGCATGGTGATGGGTGGTGGTGGTGAGTGATGTGTATGTGAGGGTGCAAGTGAGGGTGGGTGAGTGTCAGTTTTGCTAGGTGTATGTGTGAGTGCTTTTGGTGAGGTGCTAATGGTGTGAAAGTTGTGTGATGGGTGAGTTGTGAGTGTGTCTGTGGTTGCTGTCTGATGGTGTTCTCTGCTGGCTGTTGTCTTGAATTTGTAAAGGATCATGGTAGTGATTGGTATTGATAGAGATCAGGGTATCTAAAATATGCCCACTACCACGGATAGAGTAATCACACAGTTACACGCACATACATTCATCATACGCTAGGGCCCATTTCACTAACACACGCTCAAATACTCTACCAGCAATAAACCTGTGGAAAGAAAACGCCTAAACACCCTGCATCGATATCAGGTCGATCAGATCTGGTTTTGTGACTGTCCTAATCAATAACATAATCTACATAACATATGCAATAATGATCAAAAATATAAACCCAATAATTGACAAGAAAGAAAATTCAACACCATGTTTAAAATTATATTGCTTTATCTAAAATTAGTCAAAGTAAATCAATCAGAATAAATCATTTCTCATAGTTACCTATTCTAACTAAGTGTCAGAACGGGTCAGGACAAGTCTCTCGGTAAAGTCTCTCAAGACGAAGTCCTTCAGCATTGATCCTCAGCAACGCAGATTCACGCGGCAAAGGCAAAATGGCAAGTGGCAAAAGGGTGGCAAGAACCCTCTCTAAGCTAACAGTTTTTATAATAAATTGAACAAAGGAAAGATACATTGGAACATAGGAAAAACCATTATGTCCGCCGGACTTGCTGAGCAGAGCGAGAAGGAAAAGATGCAACATTGCAACATTTGTGAACCTCCGCTCAGGAAAATACACATATCGAAGACTACGGAACAGGAACCAAGAAAATAAAACATGTATCACATTAATCCGGCTTCTCCTCGGCTATCGAGCCACAGTTCAGAGTTTCCCTCTAAGGCTCCTTTGTTTTTCAAAACTGCCAAGGACACTTTCACTTCTCTTGGAGAACTCCCAAAACTGCTGCTGTCCTCATGGAAAGTTTCTCAACATGGACCATGGTCAGTTAGCTTCAAGACCATTTCCAGCAGGGGTCTCCCTCGTCTCAGTTTTCACATATTCACTCGAGGCCAGGCTCACAAACTCAGCCATCATGGACTAGGCCTCCATAGGCCACAATAGACCATCTCAATTAAAAGAAATAAAACAACGTTACTACAGCATAATGATTAAACAGTGTTAACCCCACTAATACCCTTATGTGTATGCATTTATCTAGCTCTCGCAACATAAAAAGCATTAATTCAGACAGCGTTTTGTGCTCAAAATAAACAGCACACAGCAACGTTTAAACATGAAAACTTGCACATTATTTTTAGGAAACAGAAACAGCACACACATGCTAACCCTCGTGTAACTTTCTCTTATGTTAAAACAAACGGATTGATTAATAAAAACACACCTACACAAGACAAATAATTAATTGTTATTTATTAATAATTAATAAAACGCATAGACATACTAGAGCTTCAAAAGCCCCTGAGTTTTCTAAATGAAAACTCTGCTCCAGCAGTATCCTTTATATTGGTGGAGTTGTGGGTGTGTCTTTGTTCCAAGTTTTTTTTTTTTATATTTATTGACTTTGTCATTGCTTCTTTGGTCCTTTTTCCTTTGGGTTTTCTAGGGAGGAAGGAGACGTTCTGACCGAGACGAAGGCTGATGTTGGCTCGTGCGTGCTTCTCCGGGTCTTTCATGCTGACTTTCTTCTGTGTTTCATACACGTCAGTCGTGGAGACCTCTATTGCTGCAGGTCCCTGTTTTCTGTGCGTGTCGGTCATGCGGCTTGGGCTCTGTGCGAGTTGGTCTGGTTTGACATGCATTGCATCATACTGCGCGGATCGGACATCACGGGTACGTGTCGGTCGGGTTCATTCCTGGTGCGTGTTGGTCGGTGCGAATCGCGTCCGGTTTCCGGGTGAGTCACTGTTTTCCCTACGGCTTGGTCGTACGGCTTGTATTTCGTACGTGTCGGTTGTAATTCACACGCAGTGCATTGTACTGCACGGATCGTACGGCGCTGGTCCGTGTCGGTCTGTCTCCGTTCCGGGTCTGTATCGGTCGGTACGTTTTGCGGCCGGAATCGGAATCGGCCCCTTAGTAGTGAAATTGGTCTCCAGTTTTGGAGTGATGTTTCAGCTCCCTTTTTATAAAGGAGGATGATAACCCCTGCGGAAAAATCATGTGTAAAACAATTATTTTTAAAGCCCTCTTCCAGGACCTGCAAGTAGTCAGAGCATAACAGTCCCCAGAGCTTATTGTGAATTAGACCATCCAAACCTGGGCTTGAGCCTTTGGGGGAGGATCTCAGTGCATCCAAAAATTCCTCACCTCCAAAAGGTTGCCCAAGGAAGTTACTTTGATCTAATGTTAACTCTCCTGTGAGTAGAGAACAGTACTCTTCTAAATCTGAAGCTGAAGGTGTTTTGACAGGAGCATCATACAAGGACTGATAGAAGTCAAAAGCGATGGTCTGGCACGCATCTACCCCTTGTAATATGTCCCCTTTCGCATTTTGTAATTTAGATAGGAGCTTGAGTGATGCGTTAGCATTTTTAAAGAAAAAAGAAGTACACTTTTCATCCTCTTGGAAATGCTTGACCCTTCAGTGGAATATAGCATTTTTGTTCCGTCTGTTTAACCACTTCTGCATGTCTAGTTTCGTAGAGCGTACCTTGTCTTTCACATCACCCCCAGCTTCTCCCATTTGGTGGAGGAGTATAAGTCTCCTGTGTAAACGCTGGAAGTCCTGCCATTCCCTTTTGCGTCAGAGCTTCACTTCACAATAAAAAGCGCCGGGACACTCCAATGGAGTAGCCGTGCGCTATAGAAATCCTAAATAACATAACATAACATAACTTGCTCTTGGAAGAACAGCCGTGTTTTAGTTTTAACCCATTTCCACCATTGGTACACATTGGTGAAGTGAGCCTTCCATTGGGCCCATTTCTGGTAGCTCATCACATATTTGTCCCAAACCTGCTGGTCTGTACGCAGTTCATGATTACTTTTCCATGATCCAGGACCCCTTTGAGGTCGATCAGGAACTGACAAAGAGACTGATTATATGGTGATCTTAAAAGGGTACTGGTGTAACAGAGCTGCTATCGGTGCAGAGAGTTTTAGAAGCAAACACATAATCAATGCGTGATCGTGTGAGGCCGTTATCTGCCTCCCAGGTGTAGCCCTCACCTGGCGGATGGTGCTTCCGGAAAGTATCATATAGGTGTAAAACAGTTTTGCTGTAACATCCAGTACATAATTTTGTTGGGACCCTTGCCTGTCCTGGCTGTGTGTGATGCCATTGAAATCCCCGGCTACTAAGGGAGGTATAACAGCTGTTAATAAAGGTTTGATTAGATTCAACAAGCCCTCTCTTTCTGTTTTGGAGGCTGGTGCATAAACAACTCAAATACGTAATGGTATACCATCCATAAGTTCTGAAATCAAAAGAGCCCTTCCTGGGTATTAAACTTTTTCCTCCATGATCTGCCAATGTTTGTTTTTAAGGAGGATGACCACCCCATCGTTCCTATTAGCTCCTCCTGACCAAGCCGATGGCCCATATGCCCATTGTTGTTGGAATGAGGTGTATCACATCTGATGGGGGAGATAACACTCCTGAAGACATAACATCAGCTTGTGTGTGTGCTAAATAATCTAATACAATTGCTCTGCTGACAACAGTACCTATGCCCCTCACGTTGCAAGAGGCTACTGTTACTGCCATAATGAAAACCATAAGAGAACCAGCCATATTTACACCTTGGAAGAGGTAGTTGCTCTCACTAACTCTCCATCTTCAGTGATGCCCATCCGCTCGCAACTGGTGATCATGGACGTTGAGAACAGGGCCTCCAAATCTGGTGTGCTTTCTATATCTATTATAGGGCTATCACTGACTTCCAAGACCTGTGCAACACCTGATAAACCCTCCTCGGTATCCGAGAGGGAAAGTAGAGGGCCGTACCTGCCCCCTCGGGGAAAGTGGTCTAAGGAAGGAGGACGTCGCTTGGAGTGGGTGACAGCAGGTGAGTCCATTGGGCTTTTAGTACATCTCGCTTTGCGCTTGTTGGAAATGCCCGGAGTCCACCCGCTGTGCTCCATATGCTTCCCCCTCTCTGAGGTCACAGTCAGGAATGCAATGTGCTGCCTTCCTCAGACCCTTTACTGCCTGCTCTATGGGGACGTTTTTAACAAGTACTTGTGCTGTGGGGGGTTTCACTGAGACACCAGAATCAGGGACCTCAGTGATGGGACTCTCGTCCTCTGTGAGGGTAGGTGCAGCGCCACGCATTGTGAAGGAAGTAGCGCCCTGTGATTTAAGATGCTCGCGTCGCGCTCTTTAATCCTTTTTGTTTCTATGCACTCCACCTCATCCCCTGCCAGCTGGGACAGCAGAGGTACGTGGCTAGGAGGATCTTCAGTGTCTAGGGGAGGCACTGCCACCTCTGGCTCCCCCTCCTGCTCTGCTTGTGCGCTACGCCTTCTAATTTCTAAACCATCAAAGCAACCCAGTATGTCAGAGTCAGTAATGTCTGGTTGTTCCTGCCGGGTCTGTAGCTCTGGTGAAGCTACTGGCTGGGTGGTATGAGCGGTTGGAGCGTGTTGCGTGGAATGGGTGCTAGCTGCTGAGGCTTAAGAGAATTTACCCTGGGGCACATGTTAAAGAGGTGCTCCTCACTACCACAGAGATTGCATTTCTTTGGAGCACCACCGTCTTGGGCCTTATGATCTGCCCCCCGCAGTTACTGCAAATGAGCCCTGAATATTGTTCCTTGGAGTGGCCAAATTGCAGGCAGAGTCTGCAAAAAAGGGGTTGCGCTGAGTAAACCAAAAACCCCTTATTGGCTCCCAGGGTGAATGTCTGTGGTGGATGTGCCAACCCCCGTACTCCTTCAGGGTCCTCTTTGAATGTTACCACATATTTCCTGTTCCCATTCCAAATCCCACACAGGTTTGTAATCTTTTGCCCCCCCTCTGACGGTGGCACAATACCGACTCAAAAACACCTCAATTAGCCTGTGATCCGTGTACGGGTTGTACATATGTACCATTTAGCACAGTCTCCTTAGGCGCAAACATAGGGGTTACAGAGAGCCCATAGAAAGCATTACTGTGTGGTTTCCCTGTTGCATTGTGGAGAAACCCTTGACAGATAGACTCACTAGAAAAGGTAACATCAAACACAGTCCCTGTTGGAGAAGTCCTACACACATTCAATTTCCCTCTCATATATATTACACCCCTTCTTTATCACTTCTTCAATGAGAAACAATACATTCTTCTCCTTCCTTTGAGCTTCATCAATTTCCACATGTACCGTATTTGGCACGTAATCTGATGCACCTATATTGCCAGCCATGTGTGCATATGAGGCAATGCTTAACGCCTCGGTCGGGGAGTAAGCCCCCTCTAGGTATCTCAACTTAATGTCCATCGGCACCCGCCAAGCTCCTGTGCGATTGAGGGAGCAGGCGTGCCGGCTTTTACGCGCAGTGTATTAGCAGAAACAGAAATGTTCTGGGGAGTTTAGAAAATCGAAATAAGCTATCGGAGCAGGCGGCCGCCACTGCTCCGGTATAACAGGCAGTCTCCCCTGTATGCAAAACAGGGATCCGAGGCCAAGAGGCGTGATAGGATCGGAAATAAAATCCGCCGGTTGCTTCTGTACAAATGTCACAAGTGTGCTCCTCCAAGAAAAGAAAAGCGGGGGTTTTAAACTTTTTATGTCTGTTCAGTCTTACCTCCGAATGGAGACACTTGTGGCAACAGTAGCAGGTGTCAGGCAAGACCGCTACTGTATCACTCTGGAATTTCTTTGACGATGAGATGAGGCTTCCCCTGTTCCCCTCCCTCTCCCTCTGTCAGGAGGGGGCCAGAACGATCTGCATGGTCAGGGGAGGGGTGGGGGTGTAGGCAGCTTCCCTGGGACACCGCTGACAAAGTCGTCAGGTCTGCTGGCAGGTGGAGAGTGCAGGTGGCCAGTCACAGCCACGGACTGGGGTCTGCCTTCGCCTCCGGTATGCTAAATGCTGCAGAGTCCTCCTCTGCACTAGGACTTGCAATGGGGGTGTCAGCTAGATGTCCTCTCAGCCTTAGGGCATGCAGCCTGGTCCCGGTCAAGCCAGGTACAACTGGCCCGGCCCCACAGTCTCAGGGAAAGCTAGTGACCCCTTCTGCAACGTTGGTCTCCAAGGGATCTTCTTCCTGCCCACCCTACCCAGAGACATCAGCCTTGCCCCAGTCAAGCCAGGGAGTGAAGGCCCAGTCCCTCAAGGCAGACAGAACAAGCATTATCCGCCCTCCAAAAACCCTTCACCCCTAGTGACGCAGCCTGGCTCCGATCAAGCCAGAGTGACGCAGGTCCAGCCTTTCAGGGATCAGATCTTTACGTGCTTAAAAGCATTGAAATTATATCAAGCTGCAGTTCCACTAGTCGTTACTAGGTGTCCCTTACGAGTCAAATACAAAAGCATTGAAACCCTTTCATGAAGCTGCAGTTCCACTAGTCGTTACTAGGTGTCCCTCATGAGTCAAATGCAAAAGCATTTGACTTGAGGGACACCTAGCAACGACTAGTTGAACTGCAGCTTGATGTAATAATTTCAACGCTTTTGCATTTGACCCGTGAGGGACACCTAGTAATGACTAGTTGAACTGTAGCTCTTTGTAGAATTATTTTGATATTGGATACTATATTATTCACTGCCCACTGCTAATCTCGTCCCATAATGCTTTGCATGGCCTTTGGTTGGGATTGCATTTTTGCCAATAACTGTGCTTGGGGTGGTCCTAGGAGGATGGGACCACCACTGAATCGTTTAGCATGATATGCTCTTTGTGTTCAAGGCATCTGCTTGGTCCTCCCCCTAGGTTAGGGGGACCCCAAATTCATCACCTCTCTCATTGCCTAATATTATTAATTTTCAAATTTCACACTTGTGAATTGGTAATATGCTTTTTAGCATGCAAAGTTGCTTTATAAAAGCATTTGTGGGTGCAGTTTAGAAGCTGGCTATGTCCGTGGGTTTAATGGAATGCCCGGAACAGAGTTCATTGCCCAGGGTTAATCGATTGACAAATATACATAAATTGTTGGAAATACTAGTTGACATTGCATAAACACTCCCCCCCCCCCCCCCGCGGGGGGAAGGATCTAGTACCACCACTAACATGTGTAAACATCACCTTGCCCCCAACTCGGTGACCATAACCTGGAGTGGCGGCCCACCCATTATTTCAACAAACACTTAGAATGGGATAATCTGCCATAGTGACACATAACCCTGACTTTGAGCATCTCATACTGACCATACAGTATACATATTTAAATCACAGTGTCCGACAGTCTGGTTTTTCAACTAACGCATTAGCAAGAAAACATGCCTAAGCATCACTTGGAATGACAGGTACTTATCATATTTGGTAACATGATCAATGCAAGTCAATCACAGCCCCTAAAAGGCATCGTATTCATAATCACTTGATTATGAAATTACAACCAGACACCATGGCAAGGATGCCTAGCAACATATTTCCAATTTCCTTATCATTTCGCATAGTGCATGTGACTTCCCATCCCCAAAGGAAACAACATTATGTAAATGCACCAGTTGTGCAATTGCACCTTTACACCTCTAGGGGATGTCTCCACAAAGACAATCCATGTTCAGCCTTTCACACCTCTGTGCAGTCCTAAGCATCAGCTCCCAGCTGAAGAACAAAAGTTCCAGCATTAGGTAGTGTAGTTAGGTTGGTTGATTCATTGTGGACATTGCTAAGTTAGCACAAGCTTGGCCGCTATGCTGCTGCTTTTGCGCACGTTACTACATGACTTTGTTTTCGCAAAACTCTGCTTGTGCCTGTTCCCATGAGAACCGTCTGCCTTTCGCGTTCCTTGCTGTTCTCTGTGGTTTTCGTCTGCACATGATATACAAGGTCGAAAAACAATGTCATTCTGCTCTGGTCAGTCCCCCGCACCTAGACATAGCACGAAGCACAGCTGCACTGCTGAAAATCGAGTGCCTTTAGTATTGCATGCATGCATGGTAGAGACACTTAGAGAAAAACCTTTCCCGAGAGAAGAGCTGTGCTTATTCGGAGATGTAAACCTTTCCATCTAGTCTTTAAGGTATCGGGTCCCCCTGACAAAGCCCAGAGGTCTTCTATTTTTATAATAAACTAGTTCCTAGCACTGGGAGGGTGGCAAGGCACAGTAGGCCATTTTCCACTAGTTTTATAAAATGATATCCCCGTTCATATTCTATGGAATTGTAACAATGCTCACTATATTGTGTTTATGCATTCTGCTGTTGGTAATGACACATGTACTGCATTTTAGAGTACGTTAGTTAAAATAAGCATTTTAAACTAGACTGTGTCTCTGATTACTCATGTTGTGGACAAGTATGAGTGAGTGAGCGAATGAGTGTTCTTGCTCCCGCGATTCCTGAGAGAGTCGGAGTGACATGTTCTGGGTTGTCTAATCATTGGTAGCTTCGCTGTAGTACGGAGAACGAATGAGACACTATAGCTAGTCGATTGGTATTTTGGGCACTAAGGTGGGTAGTTGGTACACCACTATACACCGAGGTCCTGGTTTCCTGCGCATAGTTCTGTATATGTGCAGAATACCTGCAACATGGCGCCGCCAACGTTTGGTCTGGTTCTTATCTGCGAGACGCTTGAGTAGTGCTTGTGCTTGTCCACAATACCCTCACTTCTGTTTCCGGAAACAGCTGTGACGGTGTAACCTCCTATGTTGATCTTTTCATAGGTTCTTTCAAGCTTGATATTTTTAAAAGATTTTTTCTTTTAATTGTTAATCCTTTATTGCGCTGCCACACATTTGGTTGTTAAACCGTCTTTGTCTTCATGGCTGCAGTGGATATTGCAGCACATAGCCGTGTTGCACTCTGTCAATATTTTGGCCGCATATGGAGTGCCAGACGCGGGTGTCGATCTTATCTTTGTGGTGGAAGCTGATCCGGCTCACCACTTTGAAGTATTTTATTCTTGGGTCACTTTTCCGGCAGTGGATGCTACCGATAATTTGTTCCATCAATACTCTGCCACTGTCCTTCTTCATGTTTATCGACCCTATAGAAATCTTGAAGTTCCGCTCACAGCATGGCAACACCAGATTTGGTTTAATGGCGCCCTCTCACACCCAGTGACTCCGATCAGTTTAGGTCT
Organism: Triturus cristatus; assembly: GCF_964204655.1. Classification (NCBI taxonomy): domain Eukaryota; kingdom Metazoa; phylum Chordata; class Amphibia; order Caudata; family Salamandridae; genus Triturus; species Triturus cristatus. Next base: position 60,191,993 of record NC_140585.1, on the reverse strand, counting down.
TTTATCTATTGAGGGGGCCACTTGGCCCGTTTTGACTGGGTACACCCCACACCCACGTAATCTGGCAGTTCAAGTAGCGGAACTCCGCGTGATGCACACCTGTTTAATATGGGTGCAAAGAGCTGTTGTACGATACATCACATGCAACGTTCAGGTGTGACCAGCTGGACCTGGCGGTATAACTATCAGTCCTGTCATGGTTAATTTGGTAATGGGCAAGCGTCCTCAGAACAAGGATGATTTACCTTAATGGCTTGCTGCGAAATTTGACCAGCTGGAGGCAGTATTTCTGAATATTTCTCCTGTAGAGAAACACAGGCTTTTAACTAAAAGTTAGCAGAAAAACTTAATTTCAGAGTTAACCGATAGTAACAATTGGGGTAAGGTGTTTGCGGAAGTATATGCGAAGTGATTCGGCACTCCCTCAAACTTTCAAGTAGCTAATGCTTTGGCTCTTGTCCCAGAGGATGAGAATGCATGTGAATTACCAAAAATGATTGCACAGGCTCATAAAACCATTGGCCGCAATAGTTTGGGTGTTAAGCCTTTTGCTAAAATACCACCTCAAACACAAACACAACAGAAGTCTCATTCGGATAAAGACGAGCGTCCAATCTTTTCTAAAAAGAATTGGAGAACTAAGAAACAGGGAAAGCAACAACAGAAACAGGTGTTGCGTTCTGCGTCATACCCACCTAAGTCTTCTGAGCGCACTTATGATTTGTTCGACCGTGCAAGAATTAGGTCTCCTGACAGGTTTCAGTTTCCTGATCTGCGTTCTCCTCGTTCTTCACTGGAAACATCCAGCTCACAGGCCGGTGGAGGGGTATGCCAAGATCGCGGCAGAGGTCGAGGTGCACCACAAGGACGTGAGCAGCCTTGTTGGACTAAAGGCAAGGGAAAACAAGACTATTTTCCTCGTCACCGCCCTCGGTTTCAGAAAAAGAAAGTTGCCGCTTTAACAGCAAGATATGCCACAGATGGTGAGAACCTGACTCCTGAATTTAACATGGGCGGTGACTCTGCTCGACAGCGCAGCGGAAGTTACCATAGTGCGACAGGCACTACGTCCATTTCTGGAGGCGACAGCAACTGAGACTTTCATTACAGTTAAAACAGCAGACAATCAAGTGGCTACCCCTGGCAGACTATACGAAATAGTTCTTCTAATTGAAGGTGACATTCAACGTGTTATTAAAGGGATTTTGAGGGAGAATCTAACCTCTTCTTATGACATTTTGTTGGTGGAGGCAGATTGGCCCCCACCTTTTGTTCTGGCCGCTCCGAGAGGGGAGGAGGTGATACTTCCGAGTTTTTCACGTAACGCTCCCCAGGGGCATGCAGAGGCTTTTGCGGAAGAATGGGCTTTGGTGCTTGCACCGGCACGGTACCGTACTCATGTGGGCTGGGATAAAGATTCTACACCCCATGAGATACCATTGCGGTTTATGCCACAGCCTAAACCCCAATATCCCCTTTGGCGGGAAGCAAAAGGTCCTGTTTCTGAGGTTCTAACACAGTTAGAGTATCAAGGATTGATTATGACGTGTGTCACCGATGAATAACCCTCTTTTTACCGTTACCAAACCCGATGGGTCGTACCGCACAGTTTTGGATTACCAGAATTTTAACTCTCCTTGTCGCACTTTTGTGGTACAGAATACCCATAGTTCTGCTCTTGTAGACAGTCTTGTTTGTAAAAAATATAAAATGACACTAGACATTTCCAATGGCTTCTTCAGTCACAATCTGTCCCCTGCATGCAGTCAGTGGACAGCATTCGCAGCCAGCGGAAAACAAAGACAATTCCCGCGATTAGCAATGGGCTACGAAAACAGCCCCGGGGCTTTTGCCGCCCATGTTGTCTCTTTGTTAGACAGCATAGACCCGGATGCGTACTCGTACGTTGATGATATGTATCTCACGGACGACGAGTTATGGGCACATCTATGCCGAGTCGACCGCATCATAATTTTGTTTGCGGACTACGGTTACAAATTTAACTTTGCTAAATCACACATCGCAGAGTATACAGTGTTGTTTTGGGGCTATGAGCTCAGTAATGAAGGTAGGGGATTGGCACCTCACTTCCTGGAGAAATGCGCACTTTTGCGGCCTCCGACAACCCTGAAAAAACTTCAGTCTTTGCTGGGATTTTTTAACTTTGGGTGCTCTTACATTCCCGAATATGCCCAGCTTATCAAGCCGCTTTGAAGAAATCAAAACCTTCTCAGGGGTTTCACTGATACACCTGGTCCTTTTAAACCAACAAAGAAGAGATTGGCACAGAAGCTGTAATATAAAAGACATCTTTTTTATTAACCTCAAAAGAGGGAGAATTGTGTCACACAGTAATCTCAAATCACTGTAGGAGGCATTCTAAGGAGTACACAGGGGCTCAAAAGAAGGCGGTACAAGTACACATGAAAAGAGTTGCACACATAGATGGTCATACAGAAAATGCACAGTCAACAAGTAGGGGGAGTAATAAGTTGCTGACATCAGTTAGAACAGCCTGACAGTTCTATACTAGGAGCAGGTGCATTCTACTAGCTAGGCCCTTCTGAGCATGTGCAAGACTCTGAATGAGGGAAACAGCAAATGGCCAGCAGATAGCTAACTAAAATGGCTGCCAAGTACAAAATGGCTTTCAGCTGATGCTAACAGATTCCTGTAATCTTTAACAGATGGTCCTTTTAGCATGAGCTAAAGACATTTCCCATGATCCAGTAGGAACACAGAAAATATTTGCACATTAATTTTCATAAATTTATCAATATCCTAATTCATTGCTAGGTGGGCATTTCTCATTCTAAATATTGTTAAGCGGGTATATATAAGGTATAAGCAGGAGTACAAAGGGAACAGAGCATTGGGTCATACAGATAGCAGGAGAGAGTAATTACTATTATCAAAAACAGAACTATTAGCTTTCTAGTCCTAAGCAAATCCAAGAACCATCCAGTCGAAACATTTTCAAGGCTCCTATGCATTTCAGTGACCATCCATTTCAACTTCAGAATAGCCAACAGCACATATCTAATAAAAACATTTTCGCTAGCCTTTTCCAGTGTTTCCTTTATGAGAGCTAGAGTGTCAATCATTATAATCAAGGAAAGGGTAAAGTAACATTTGTCAACTGCTCAGATGAACTTTTCTCTCGCAGAATAAACATTATTCCTAATGTAAATATTAAAGCAGTCAGACATATTATTACAAAAATAATCCTGGATCCAGGGGACCAGGAGGACCACACAGGGCCATGAGAATTAGGACGAAGAGCTGCAAAGGGCTGCTCCTTCTCAAAAATGGGACGACCAATGGGGTACATTTTTAACAAAAAAGAAAAAGAAGTCCTTGGGACATTAAAGCCGCTGTACAACCAGCCAGAGGGGAGTCTTCTCCCTGTGTCCGTTTGAGCCTCACAGGCAGGCTCTCGTTGTTCCCACGGTGGAGCTGCACAACTCGCAACTCAGGAATCACGGCCCAGTTTCAAGGGAAAAGTTTCTTCTTTCAGAATAGGGCAATCACCCACCAGGGCATATGCTCTCAGCGATCCTGTCCAGTGTCTCAGGCAGTGCACCAGTTTTCTTGACTTCAATCTAACAGGCACCAGAGACACAGCACCTGTACCCTGAACTCAAGTCCTTCCCTAACTCCTGTATTGCTCTGCTGGCACACTGCTCTTTCGTTGGGGCCACATATTGCATCCAGTGTGCCCGGGTATCTCTTGACCAACAAAGATGAAGACTTTACAGCCACTTTGGGACCAGGATTCAGAGGCCTGATGCTAAGTTCTCTGAAGCAACCCTTGTTTCAAAGGGGGTCACCTCAAGCAAGAACTTCCTTGCTGTTCTGGTCTGTCTGTGACTCTCAGCTGGGCATCAAAAACTTGACCCACGATTTCTCCTTTCTGATTTGTGACCCCGTCTTTCGCCCAAGACCGTGGCAGGGGTACACACTTCACATCCCAGTGCTTCCGGCCTTCTACCTTCACTGAGGTCCTAGTTGCCAGCAATGCCTGTGCTGGTTACCTTCACATTGACTTCAAGCTGGACTGGTGTCCACGCCCCTCTGGAAATGGTTGTAAGGCAACAAATATCTATTGGTGGACAGAACAAAAGGTCTTTAGAAAAGGCACAGAAATAATCTATCAACAGTGAGGATATTCTCAGAATACTTCCTAGTCTTGGAATGCCCCATATATTAGCAAGGCACCCAAGAACCACTTTCATCTATGTGAGAGTTAAAGAAACAACAGCCTGGACCTATTGGCAAGTATAAAAGGAACTCTTTGGTGAACTGACAAGAGTAATACGTCACCCAATCCCAAGCAACCAAGGAAGTCTGTGTTCATTTACTAAATTCTGATGAAAAGAGAAAAAACAATACAGACATAATCCAAATCCTCACATCTGTGTATTCCTATATTATTCATCTAAAGACCCTCAAGAAAAAAGGAAATGTTCTACACTTTTACTCATAGACTTTGCATTACTTGTACAGGACTGCAGACACTTCTAAAATGATTTCTCTTAATAAAAGCAACTACATTGTATGCTTAGGACCATGCTCTCATGTTATAGGAGCAACAGGAAAATCTAAAACAGCTAATTTAACAGGGATTCCTATTACATAAAGAACTAAAAACTTCAACATAATGGGTACATATTCTCCAGCAGAACATATTGTGACAAACAAACTCCTATAAACAATATTTTCCTCAAAAATGTTTGCTAAGGATCACATGCGCATCTTCCCTGCATTCTACTTTTCACAATCCAAACTATGCAACATCAGCTTTAGTAAGGACTGTCAGTCTATTTACACAGACTAGCTAATAAAAACCAGCAATGCCCTTGCAAAACTGTATGTAGCATGAGTATAACATAAACAATAATGGTGTTATCGCCTGAGAAGTTTAGAACAAAAACTACCCACATCTAGTTCCCCTTAAAGATCAATTAAGGGAGCAGCAATCTAGACTACTCATCCTTTCACAATTTCATCAGACAGGATGGGCAGTAACATAGCAAATGTATTTATTCATTTTATTAATGCTAATAATGTTTAAAACAGTATTACTGAATAGCCAATTAAATGTCTCATGGCTATTTCACAGACAGTTTAGACAGACTAAAAACAAAAATTGAGAAAAAGTGAGAGAAAACATGAATTTGCCTACCCTTATTTTGTAGAGGAGCTAGCCTCCTTTCCCCATTTTGACAGTAGGAAACCCGTAACAGGTTTCACTTCTGTCAACACTATCAACCCCTATTTGTAGCAACTGGGCATAAACAAACTCTGAGGAGGTAAATAGCACATTGAGCTAGCTAAAGAACATATTCCTTTAGCAAATGTACAAGTGTAGCATGAGGGCGCATGAATTCAAACTAAATCCCATTGCTTCCTTAATTCAGCCCTAAAAGCATTAGTGCTATGAAATGAAATGAAACGTAGACTTATAAAGCGCGAATTGCTGCCCTGAGGCGTCCAAGCGCTACCTAGAGAGTGAGGTCATTTGTCAGAGGCGATCAGCTGGAGGTTAGTTATGGGCGTTAAAGAGAAAGGTCTTTAATTGCTTACGGAAGGAGAGCCGAATAGGGTTAGACCTGAGTTGCAGGGGAAGGAGGTTCCACAGTTTGGCGGCATTATAGGAAAACATCCTGCCACCAGCTCTCGTTCTCTTAATTCTGGGAACTGTTGCTAAAAAGGCGTGGCTGGAGCGAAGGTGTTTCCTAGGGTTGTACTGTGTGATTAGTTCCCGGCTAATTGCCGGTCCTTTGTGCCAGAAGGCTTGATGGGATATGCACATTGCCTTAAAGGCAATTCTTTGCCGAACCAGGAGCCAATGCAGGCTACTCAGCCCAGGTTTGGCTGACAGTCTCCGTGGCAATTGGAGCAATGTGCGAGCCGCGCAGTTTTGAACAATCTGCAGCTTACGCAGTGTATAATCGGGGGCACCGAGATACAGGACGTTATTAAAGTCCAGTCGAGACTGGATCAGGCCTTGGACAGCAACCTGCTTGGCCTCCACAGGTAGAAGTGGAAGCACTTTTTTCAACATCCTGAGGAGGCCAAAGCATGTTGCAGAAAGCTTGATGGCCTGGGTGTCAAAGGTTAAGGCTTTATCCAGCCATACCCCCAGGCTTTTTATGTTGTCCTTTGGTACAGGGGGGGTGCCTAGGCATGGAGGCCAGAGGGAGTCAAAATGCGTTGGAACAGCGGGGCCCATGAGCATCAGCTCAGTTTTATCCCCGTTAAGCTTAAGGGAGGAGCTTGTCATCCAGCTTTTTACTTCCTCCAAACATTTCGTTAGCCCCATTTGTGCAGTTTGACCGTCCTCCTGTGCCAGGGATACCACTAGCTGAGTGTCGTCCGCGTATGAAATGATCTTAATGCCAAACGGACGAACGACCTCAGCCAGTGGTCTCATATAGATGTTAAATAGTGCAGGGCTTAAAGAAGAGCCCTGCGGAACCCCACAGCTCAGGGGTTTGCTGGAGGAGACCGTATTTCCCTCGAAGATCTGAAAAGACCTATTGCTCAGAAACGATTTGAGCCAGAGTATTGCCCTGCCCGAGATTCCAACATCAGAAAGGCGGCGCAACAGCACATGCGCTCAGATCGAGGAGGACCACTGCCACTGATCCCCCTCGATCTAAGATCCTTCTGGTTTCCTCGGTGACGGCTAGTAATGCAGTCTCCTCCCATGTCTAGGCCGAAAGCCCGTTTGAGTGACATCCAGCAGCTGGTTATTCTCGAGAAAGTCCATTAGATGTATATTGATGTGCTTCTTTAGAATTTTGCTCACCCAGGGAAGCAGGGAGATGGGGCGATAGCTGCTAAAGTCGCCAGGATCAAGGTTCGGTTTCTTCAGCAGTGCACGCACCATAGCCTGCTTCCAGGGGAGTGGAACTATGCTGGAGGTAGTAGAGGCAATATATATATGGCAGAGCCATTCTCTTAATCAGAGCTCACATATACCATTATATTTCCCTCTGTTCATATGAGTGCACAAAAACTTGCGTTTGCCCCCAAAAAAAGTAAGCAAAACTTCTCTTTCTTTCCCTGCCCTGCCATTTCGTCGTTCAAAACATTTCAAATGTTGAAGTGTCAAAGCAAACCTGGTTCTGAGCCCTGCTAGGCTTCTAAATGTAGAACTTCGACCTTTAACCTATTCGCAGCTGTTCCATCTTGTGTGCAAGGTTTTCATGCGGTTCTCCCAATTCAAAGTGACCCTGGAGACTGAGAGGTGAACAGCAAACCCACTCTATTCCTGTCTACCAGCAATTCAGAGGTAAGCTTAATAACTTCTGCCAGTTTTTTGTACATATTTATATTTGTAAGCAGTATGCTGTGTGCTTGTCTAGCAGTAGAGATGTCAGCTATTCATTCTATACTTACATATGTGCATTTACTGGAGCCTAAGGCAGTTTAAAAGCTGCTCTGATTGGAATAACCTCATTTAAATAGTGAATTTTACCCAATTTCGACTTTGATGTTTGGGGCACTTAAAAATGAATACCCTACTATGTTTTTGCATAATAGTCATCCCCAGAATGTCCTCTACATATCCCAGAGATGCGGCATCATAAATGTATAATGTATACCCTTATAAAAATAAGTTTTGTACGCCTGGGTAAAGTGACATTTCACATGTAAGTTGCCCCCTATTGCTGTATAGCATGGCTTAAATTCAATTTTGATGCTAGGAGGTCACAGTATCATTTTTAGGCATTATATATATTAAAAACTAATATAATACACCTATCTTTAATAATATTTTTTTATATAATCAAAATATTTTTGTTGTTGTTGTAATCCAATAATTTTGATGAGTCCACGTATGAAAAGCAACCTGCATCCCTTGCCTATCATATTTAAACGCATTCATTCATAACCCTAAGCACAAAAACCTAACTTGAAACATGAAAGTCTGCGCCACTTTTAAAGGACAGTCATTATTTAACATCAAAACCATAGATGTCCTTATTTAAAAGGGCATTAAGAAAATAAATCCCTACTGTCAATCTGTTCTCTGTTATCAAAAATAATGAAACTATATTTCTAACTTTTAAAACAGCAGTCTGAAATGCAGGGTTTTACACCGTGTTTGCACTGACTTAAGATGTAGTGGACTTCAGCTATTTTCTTTCTCTGGCCTGGAGTCAGAAACAGCCATGTGCTGACACAGCTGCTTGAGATGAAGAGGCGTCCAATTCACACGCCTTTCAAGCCAGCCTTTCAAGCCAGCACAAATCTGTCGTTCTGTAATGTGTGTTTAGTTCAGCAACAACCAACTCACTCAGATAATATGAATGCCTTTTAACACCTAATACATAAGGATACATGCTGTGACATTTTGTATCTTAATTTATTTATTGCAAAACACACAATTTCGTTTTTGAAGCTTATTTTTTATTCCAATTCAATGTAAAATCTAATGTTATCTTTAGCATCGTGGCAATTTGCACACATGTATAGTGTCTTACTCTGTCAATTTAATGATAGCGTGCAGCTATTTAGCATATATTATATAATTCATTGCTGGATTATTTTAAAATATATTTTATTTTAATGATATTTTGCATAACAGAATGATGAAGAAAAAAAAAACACATTGAGCTCTTTCCAGACATTTTCAAAACGGGTGTCATATACTCCGAACACACAATACAGAGCGCTTAAGGCTAGCCATTCTTGCACCAAGAGCGCAATCGCTACTTACTCACACAAGTACCACTAATTACAAACCACAGACATTTAAACACACATTTAACCCACAGATCAACACTTAAGACAGAAACAAAAGACAGCCCACAGACTGTACTGAAACCAAACCATTTGTAAGTACTAGTTGTAAGTCATATTCACTAGATTTGGCTGGCAGAACACCAAGAAAAAAACGCTCTGCATATCACCACTTATGAATGTCACTAAGTGCACAGACCAGGATCCTTTATATGTACATATATAGTTCCTCGGGGTACTAGTCACCGAGGAAGAAATACGTTTTGTATACCTAAACCTAGTTAGGTATCCCCTCTAGGGGAGCCGGCTAATTCTATACAAGTTCCAAAATGGTACCTCCAAGAAAGCAAAACATTCTACGATGTGTGCTAAGAACAGGCATGCCAAGAATATTGCAGCATTTACAATATTATACACAAAGTAGCACTTAACTCAAAGTGTGCCGTTCAAGTTTACAAAAGTTTCACATTACCTGCCTACATAAATTGCATTTTATGTATTTCTCACGTTCCCATCACATATTGGCCAATTTCCATTTCCATATCACTATATATCACTTTATCACATTATCTCTTTGTATCACGTAATCACTTTATCACTTTGTATCACTGTATCACGTTATATTGCTCTATATCACTTTTTATGTCTCACTTTACATCTCACGTTATATCACTTTATATCTCACGTTATATCACTTTATATCTCACACTTATCTCACTTTATATCTCACGTTTATCTGTGCAGCTGGTGCACTTCTCTCACTATCTCACAAATGACCTTACCTAGCATAGGTCTCCAGATTCTAACTGCCAAGTTCTGAGTGACCAAAGGGTCATTTTTAGAATACTCACGCCAAAAATGTTCTCAGTCAGGAGTGGTAAGCAGTTGGAGGAGTCAAATCAGGAAGACCAGAAATATACAGGGCTGCAGAGACAGAATCTCAGTTTATGGTACCTTTTTACTAGAGTCCTGTTCTGTCCTCCTCAGTAGATTCCTGTCTCCCATCAAGATCACTCCCTTGGATAGCCACTTCTCTGATGAACCTCACAGAGGACACCAATTGAAGAAATCAAAACCTTCTCAGGGGTTTCACTGATACACCTGGTCCTTTTAAACCAACAAAGAAGAGATTGGCACAGAAGCTGTAATATAAAAGACATCTTTTTTATTAACCTCAGAAGAGGGAGAATTGCGTCACACAGTAATATCAAATCACTGTAGGAGGCATTCTAAGGAGTACAGAGAACAGGGGCCTTATATACCCACACAGGGGCTCCAAAGAAGGCGGTACAAGTACACATGAGAAGAGTTACACATATAGATGGTCATACATAAAATGCACAGTCAACACGTAGGAGGAGTAATACGTTGCTGATATCAGTTAGAACAGCCTGACAGTTCTATACTAGGAGCAGGTGCATTCTACTAGCCAGGCCCTCCTGAGCATGTGCAAGACTCTGAATGAGGGAAACAGCAAATGGCCAGCACAGAGCTAACTAAAATGGCTGCCAAGTACAAAATGGCTTTCCGCTCATGCTAACAGATTCCTGTCATCTTTAACAGCTTCATGCCTTGATACAGCCTACATTTTCAAAAGCCTGCTGGTTACCGGAATATTCTGGTATTTTACTTTCTGTGCAATCTAATTTACTTGAATCTAAATACTTGTTAACACGTAATAACCTCACAAACCTGGTGATACGAATCGTGCCAGGCGTAGTGGATTTTACGTACTTAACGCTTAATGAAGGTGACACCGTACCTATTGCTTACAAATCACATTTGTACACTTCTGCTGAGTTGCGGTTTTCCACTGTTAAAAAAATCTTAACAGCTTTACCTATGGCGATCCTGAAGGAACGCGCACTGGCACAGGGGAAACTCATTTTGGTGGTAACACCATACCCTGCACTTGAGGCAGTGAAAAGGCGAGTGTACCAAACTATGAGGCTTTGCATCCCCGTTGGATACAATGGGCTACCTCTTTGACGTCTCTGGATGTCACATTTATATTTGACTGCTCTCTTCAGACTCAGGAGTTCTTGCAGTATGAATTTGTTCATCCACCCCTTCTGTCAATGCGCCCGATTGAGAAGTACAATTGTATCATTTACACCGATGGTTCGGCACAACTGGCCACCGGGTCTAAGCATGCTTATTCGGCGGCCTGTGCTATTGTGGCAGGTACCATGGTGAACGGTGAGTTCAAGTCCAGTGTTGTTCATACCCAGGCGCTATGTGACTGTACCGCCCAATTGGCTGAGCTGCGCGCTTTGGTGCTTGCTCTTGAGTTTGCTGATCCTAATGTGACTACTCTCATTGTAAGTGATTCTTATTACTATGTTCAGTCTTTCAATGACAACTTATTCTTTTGGTCTCAGAATGACTATCGTGACTCCAAAGGCAGCGCAATTAAGCATAAAATGCTTTGGGGTTGAGTGGCAGATCTTAAACAGCATCTGCCCCTCACACATGTTATACATGGTCTTGGCCACCAGCGCATTGGAGCGCATGCTGTCGGTAATAGTTGGCTGATGAAGCAGCCAAATCAGCAGTAGCCACGTGTTCGGTTGCAGCCGTTGCAAGATCCATGACTAAGATAGATAATTAAATTTTGGCAGCTGTCGCTGCTACTGAGAAGGGTGGTAATTACCCGCAAGAGTTCCCTTCAAAGTACTCTTATCATTTAAGTCCTGACCAAATTCCTCATCTAAGAATATATGACATTGGAGATCGGCTGATTCCCAACAGCAGCATCATGTTTAACTGAAATAGATCAGGCAAATCTAGAAAAGGTACTTGCTGTTGTTGACAATAGTATTAACACACTGTCTTCCCGCATTCACACGTTAGATAATATTGTTTCATCTGTTGTTGATATTGTACAAGATGATGTGTCTGTGTTATATCATGGTCAAAATCAATTGCGTTCTGTAATGCAGCTTGCATGGACTTTACAGACTCTAAAAATGAGGAAAATACCATGGGATTATTTAAACGTATCTGCTTTGTTTTTACCATTTAATTTGACAGACAAACAGCAGCTTATGTCCATGAAAGATGCAACATCCACTCTTTTACATATAGAAAAGATAGACCCTTTACCCTTCTGAGACTGACTCTGCCGTCTGGCTCATACATGGTGTTATCACTTTAACATTATCATTGTTTAGATTTAGCTCCTGTATGAAGCATTACCCGCTAGGCCTCTATGAACCCTTAGATGGCACCTTTCTGCATGAAGTGTGGTCCTTGTATTTCATATACAGATGCCTGCGGTATGACAGGGAGGTATACCTTACAGGGGAGTCCTGTGATTCTACAATAGGTCATTCCCTTGTTTGCAAAAACATACAATTACACAGGGCCTGCAGTGTTACCGCCCGAACCTTGCATGTGTTTTAAAAGGTATTCCAGTTCCAGCGATAAAACCCACTTTCACCCTGCTTGCTAACGGTAGCTATCTTCTTTTAAATAACCAAGAATGCTGCGGTTTGCTGGCTGGCATACCGTACATTGTACCAGTTTCATAGCGTGTAGTTTGCTGTAAAAATTTGCTTTTTCCGCCCCCGCATGGGATACTCGATAACTCGATTTGGCCTTCCATACCAACCTTGAAAGCAGACATCAATAAGTTGAGCAGAATAAGAGCACTATTATTCCAATAGGAAGTCCCCCTTAGTTCTGCGCGCGAGACCTTCGTACTGCAGGTGGCTAGCACCCATACTGAGATTCATGCCCTTCTGAATACTAACCTCCCACTACATTTCGGTGAATTGATTCATCGCATTTTCAATGCGTCTGATACACACTGCCTGGCACATTTTTCTAAGGTTGTTAGCTCTGGCCTTGTGACCTCCTTTCAGACTATATTTGGTGTAATACCGGCATTTATTCATTCTAGTTTTTTCCAGCGTCTTTGGTGGTTTTCCCCTAATACTTGCCATAGTTGCTGCAATCCTGCTATTGATTTGCCTGCTGCGCAATGGCTGCTCCTCTTGTGATCCTGTACAGCCCAGGCTGGCTGTGAATGCTCCCTAACCATATGCTTGAATGCTTTGGTACTCTGCCCCTGGCAACACTCAGCATGGCTAATGGATTGTCTTTCCACTTTGAGTACTACACTTGCACGCAACCCGTCTTCTCATGTTTGCGTTGTTCCTTTTCACAGGCGTTGGATATCTGCCTCTCCAATACTTCATGTTCGGACCCGGATTACGACCTGTTAATGGGTTCCTTAGTGGCCCATGAGCAAGAATGTTCCGGAGTTGCCCTAATGACGCGTACGGCTGCACTTGGAGTGTTGGCACAATGGATTGTCTTTTAAACTGTGCAGATTCTCCTACAACGCAGCTACATCGACTATCACGCAAGTTGTCCTGCGATGCTCATGGAAGCACCCAATTGTGAAGAACATGAATGCTCATTCAGGTTGCTGAATTGGATGGCATCACTTTTTTCAACCGATGACACTGATTTCTTTTTGGAAGCTGTTGCGGTTTATTGCTCATACACTCTGATGGATTAAGATTACTGGCTCACCGTACACTTCTCTGCCGGATTTTTTTATTGTATTTCTTAGCAAAATATTTTTTTTCCTTTTGCGCACATTACTACATGACTTTGTTTTCGCAAAACTCTGCTTGTGCCCGTTCACATGACAACCGTCTGCCTTTCGCGTTCTTAGCTGTTCTCTGTGGTTTTCGTCTGCACATGATGTACAAGGTCGAAAAACAATGTTCCTTGTTATTTTGCTCTGCTCAGTCCCCCACACCTAGACATAACATGAAGCACAGCTGTACTGCCTAAAATCGAGTGCTTTTAGTATTGCATGCATTCATGTTAGAGACACTTGGAGAAAAACCTTTCCCGAGAGAAGAGCTGTGCTTGTCCGGAGATGTAAACCTTTGCATCTAGACTTTAAAGTATGGGGTCCCCCGGACAAAGCCCAGAGGTCTTCTATTTTTATAATAAACTGGCACAGTAGGCCATTTTCCACTAGCGTTATAAAATGATATCCCCGTTCATATTCTATGAAATTGTAACAATGCTCACTATATTGTGTTTATGCTTTCTGCTGTTGGTAATGTCACGTGTACTCTATTTTAGAGCACGTTAGTTAAAATAAACATTTTAAACTAGACTGTGTCTCTGATTACTCATGTTGTGGACAAGTATGAGTGAGTGAACGAATGAGTGTTCTTGCTCCCGCGATTCCTGTGAGAGTCGGAGTGACATGGTCTGGGTTGTCTAATCATTGGTAGCTTCGCTGTAGTACGGAGAACGAATGAGACACTATAGCTAGTCGGATTGGGATTTTGGGCACTAAGGTGGGTAGTTGGTACACCACTATACCCCGAGGTCCTGGTTTCCTGTGCATAGTTCTGTATATGTACAGAATCCCTGAAACAGTAGCCTTGAGAGGTTATTTCTTTCAAGTCCCACAGAGACTGAGGGTGGGGACGTTCTACTTTTGTGCTGGGGGAGTCTGCGTTGCTCCTGCAGCTCCCCCTGCACCTTATGTTTAGGGATTTGCCAACAAATGGTGGTGACCCCATCTTGAAACCACTAAAAACGGGCAAGTTTTCCCTTTAGGCATTCCCAGGCCCTGCAAGGCTATATGGGGCGCTTTCCATCCCATCGCGTGCATATCTGAGCAGTGGCTCTCCGGCTGCTCCAGGGAGAGCCGCACAGACTCCGATGGTAGCCTCATACCACGTTTCCACTTTCTCGGGGGCCCATTCCCACACAGGCACCCTGCATCCAGGTAAGTTGGAGAGCAGCTCTTGCTATTGCTATTGCTGGCTTCCCAACTGGCCTGCACGCTTGCGTGCTGCCGCGGGAGTCGGCCTGTCATTCTGGTGTGCCTGCTCCTACGGGCAGACACAGACTCAGCAGCCCGCCGGGCGGGGCCTCGGGGGAGTGCGACGGCACTCCCCCCTTATTCCCAAGGAACTGAAACTACCCCATGTGGTCTCCGTCTCTGTATGAGAATAATGGAGTGTTCCTACAGTGAAACAGTAAATCACACTGACTCTATCCCTTACATGTGTCTCCCCACATTATAAGGCCTATTCTGTGTCACTACCCAACTCTGCAAAGTCCCTTCTAGACCATTCTCTCTGTACCAGCTCCTGGGCTGCGCACAACAGGTATCTCCCCCGCTCAGCTATTACACGGGTGCACACACGTGTACACACGTGTCGACATGTAACCAGTCCGGTGCCCCTTACCCTGGCTGTAAGTACAAAAGTAGGGGAGTGATTCAATTCAGGAATACAGAGGCTGGAATCCTGGAATCAATTACATACAAAAATAGAATAAATACCTCTGTAACCATAAATGAAATGTTACTGATGCCACAGTAGTCCTTTCGTACTTATTATGTAAAAAACCTTTGCCTAAAAATCCCCCAAAAAAGAATTCAAATGAATGAAGCCCAGAGGTAATAAAAAGGACTACTGTGGCACCAGTAACGTTTAATTTATTGTTACAGAGGTATTTATTGTATTGTTAGTATGTAATTTCTTACCCTGGCTGTAGCGCAGCGACCTTATCTCACAAGGCGGACACCGTTGAAATCCACATGCAGTCCATTTTATCATGAGTTCACATTGGGTGAGTCCCAGCTTATGAGGCTCTCCCACAGTAAATGCTCAAAAATCAGGTGTTCAAAAAGCAGAAAAATCCGGGCGGCTCAGATAGTCAGAACCAACTTCTCACACTCCTAAAGTGAGAGTTTGCTTTTTGTAAAAACAATTAATAATGTACTTGATACACTGTGAGCTTTCTATAAGGAAGTCAGGGTTATTTGTTCGTAGTTTTTTACTGTTTGATCATAAGTAGGACGGACGGTCTGATGTACTTACACCAACGGCTCCAGGTATATAGTCCACCTTTTACCTGGGATACTATCTGTTTGCTTCCTACTGCTGCGTCATAGTGTCCACATTTTACCTGGGAACCTATCTGTTTGCTTCCTACTGCTGCATCATAGTGTCCACCTTCTACCTGGGATCCTGTCGGTTTGCTGCCAACTGCGGCGTCATAGTGTCCACCTTCTACCTAGGATCCTATCTGTTTGTCGCCATCATGAGACGTAGGAGCTGCAGAAAGAAGGGCATGAGGATTCACTAATAATGTGTTGTTATTAAAATGTTACAGATCACAATGACAAGTTACAATTCAGTCAAACTGACACGCTCAATTAAATGCTATGGCTCTCGCACTATTGTGGCAAATATCTTAAGCTACCTAGTGTCTTTAGCTAAGTCTTACAGAATGGTGAACACACTTAGATCGACACTGTGGGGGAGCATCCAGTAATTTGACTATTAAAAAAGTAGACCTCCTTTGCCGAAATATCAAATGTTATGATATGGTGACATAGTCTTTATTGTGTTAAATGCCTGGCCAGAAAATCCTGTTCTCTCTGATAGGTCTATCACCAAATTGACCATGCTTTTACTTTTCAGACAGCAATCTTATTGATGCTTCGGCTAGGCAGGGTTCTCCTGGAATTCTGTTCCCAATCGCCAGCTGCGCAAAACATTTTTAACAGCAGTGGATTATCCTGCATTTCCTGAGCGACCAAATCTCTGTGTAGCTAGATGTCTTAAAGAGTAGGAAGCTTGAACATCGGGTCTCAGAATGCTTGATTCTCAAATCCTTATTTACTTTTGGAAACGTCATTGTCCTGTATCCTCTGCCACTCTTTCCAGATGGGTTACGTGGTCCATGAAACAATCAAGAGTTGATAGAACCTGTTTCATGGGGTCATTCCTCTAGGGGCGCCATAGCTTCCTAAACGGTTGCAATAACAGAACATTCTGAGAGCTGATAATTGGTTTCAGCTTCCACTTTCAAAACTTTCCATTGCAAACCAATTGTTCATGCTTCTTCTGTTATTAAGCTGCTTTAAAATAGCATGGTGGTAGCCTTCAGTCTTGATTTTACCAGTGTCAATGATGGAAAGCTCCTAATTTCATTAAATACACTTAGTTCACTGTCTATAATTTTGTGGATAGTGGTTTGACTCTCTTTTATATGTATTGTCCCTCCCTAATTAGTTCTCTAATGCAGTGGTTCTTAACCTGTGGTCCGAAGACCCCTGGGGTCTGCGAGGCCTACTCAGGGGGTCTGCCAACGTTTTTACTAAATTAAATAATATTAAAATTAATAAATACAAATTAATAAAGTATGTTTGAAAGAAGAAGCAAAACTGAAAATTGTGAACATTTTTCAATATTTGATTGTGAATTAAACATAAGATTTCAATATTTGAGAACTTGTTTCATGTATTCCTGTGTCTATATTTTTGAGTATTGTTTTGAGGTCCAAAGTTAAAAAATATAGCTTAGGCCGAGGGTCCCTGGCTTCCAATAATGACTGGATTGCAGTAATGATTCAGTGGGGTCCTCAGAATTGAAAAGGTAAAGAAGATCTAATGCATTGTGTCTTTAACATTTCACTCATAAAACAGGCTATTTCGGGAAATGAAAGAAACAGACTGGGAGAGCCAGTGACCCTGCATGTACTTCAACCAACCCAGCCAGTATAGGCCTACCATCTTGTTTCAAACACTATTACATCTACTATTAGAGCCTTAAAAAATGTTTGAAAGCATTTTTTGGGGGCTACATTTTGTTTTATTTACATGCTTCACAATGTAAGGTCCAATTTACAGAGAAAAGTTAATATGTAGTATTCTGAAAGAACATTTATTTCATTAGAACAATCTTCAATCACAAGAACATAAATACATAGATTACCTAAATATTGTTTACATGATTATATGGTTATCACAGACAATATTATTTTCCCAAATAGATAACAGACACACAACTGTTGTAAACTCCCAGCACGTTATCTTGTATGTGTTTGACCGATATGCAGCATGTCATTATCTTTCGGAGAACTCATGAATGTTTCAATTTATCCAAACAATAACTTTGCTACCACACAAGGCGACACTTTGCTACCAGCTCCATGATATCTGCCTTTCAAGGTCTGACAGTGAATGTGAAAAATATACATGTAGTCTCGTTTGACATATTTTTATCATGCTAGTTCATAGCAGTTATGTCTCGGGTTGATGGAAGTCCTCCGATGTAGAGTAAAAGTCACTGGTTGACACTATATGTACCTCATGAATTGACCACTGAATTAGGGATGTCTTCGCCCCAGTTTATCGCAAGACCTCCTGCCACATTCGTTCCTATGCTGAGAGCCAATCAGAGAGGAGCAGAGCTAAGCCCAGCTGATGTGTGATGGTCTTCCAAGGAAATACTCTTTCTCAACTTAAGTCTGATAGTCACAGCTTCTCCAAAGTGAACAGGTATGCAGTGTGCCGAGTTCCAAGAAACTCTAGAGGCAAGTTAGCTACTCCAAACTCTTATAGTGTAGCACGTAGAAGTAGTCTTCCAGTTGATAAGCTCCTAGGAACATTCCACTCCTGTTACAAATGTTCATATTATTCTTGCTGCTAGTGGCATACATGAGCGCTGTTCTAATTATACTCTGTGTGGTTATTACTCATGTACTAAGCAACAGGATTAGACGGTTGAAATGAACACTTCTAAACATATATAGTGTCTTTTCTTAGTACCGTACATATGAGTGCTATGCTAAAGAACAAAATTGGGTTTTAATTACCAGTGCATCCCTGACCCCTTTGCAGAACTGTTAGTAACCCAGAATGCATGGACACCACACCGGCATGTATGCCCAGTGGGGTTGTGTTGGGGGGGGGGGGTACATTAACTTGAATTCTGTTTAAGCGATGGAGCACTGAACTTAGGCCAGGCACCTGTGGGTGGGAAAGCCAAAGCCTGTTGAGCTTGGCCAAAGCCCTAGTTATGCAACACAACAATATTGTTTACATGATTATTGGATTATCATAGACAATAACATCAATCCAAAAAAAGACAGATAGACAAACAGGTATCATATGTTTCACCTTGCTTCACATAAGACCATATCTTCAAGACCATAATACATACACAAACAAAACATTTTATCATTAAAACATCAATTATCCCCAGATACCTCCGCCTGCTCAGACTTACTGACGCCTCGCCGTCTACAGACGCAGGCTAGAGTTTGCTCCATCACTGCACTTCCATAGCGCAGCCGCACACGGGTACCTTGGGGGTTAGGGGGGTGTAGGGGATGTTGGGTTAGGGAGGGAAGGGGTGGGATATTGTGGGTGGAATGGGAGGGGGACAGATTCCGGCAGGGAGGGTGGTTCGCACATTGTTAATAGCCACCATGGCCTACGGGCCGGGGATGTGTTGCCTCAGCTGGGTAATGGGGTTGGCAGGGTCTGATCCACTGTTATTCCAACTGCGTGAAAATAACAAATAAAGTTATTTTTAAAAAAACATCAATTATCACTCAAAAAATAGAACATGAAAACCATTCAAGAAATCAAAACAACTGTTTGGAGAGGAGTTGGCCTAACGGCTAGGGCGGTCGCCTCGAATCTGGGGAACTGGGTTCGAGTCTTGGCAATGATGCTGAACATCCTGTGATTCTGGACAAATCACTTAATCTCCCCGTGCCTAACAAAAATGAATTTGGGTCCTCTTGTAACGTAACTGGTGCTATGTAAAGTGCTCTGATACCCGATTTGGGTCAAGTTCGCCCTATATAAAATTCTGTAAAAAACAAAAAATTGGAAATAAGAATGACATCACAAATATATAGTATAAATTCACAATACATTTCCAAATGATTATATTGATCACTTAAATGATATTCTTTTAAACCTGTGCACATTTAATTTAAGTATTTTCTTAGTAAACTATGACACTAAAAGTTATGTCACAGGATTTGTGTCTGTTAAATATATAGCCATTCATATTTAATATTTCTCCATAAAGCAATTGACTTAAACAATAATATATTTTGCTCGATCCCTAAATATCCACTAACTCTTTAGAGTAGTGATACAACTTCTATTAAATGGAACAATTTAATTTTGTTAATTTATCTCATTAAAAAAAGAGGTATTTGATTCTTAAAAATGAATTCCTACTCCTAACTTCTAGAGAAAAAATGTAAGCTCTGCTAAAAGAGAAATCCTATACCTGTTTCTTATAGGTTAATTTAATTGACAATACTTGTGCTGAATCAATGTAAGTGTCTCAAACTTATATTGTGTATCATTAATTATTGCATTATGTCTCAGCCTACGATTAGTGTAGATAAGTCTGAAAAGACTCTTGGTAGGGTATTATGTATACCAAGTCTGTACCCTACATTGTAGGAAGAGAGAGAACCAGCCTGAACGGAAGGAGGCCTGGGGGCAGCTGTAGTACTAAAGGTGCTGGAAAAGGCGTCTGAGTTTGAGAGAGTGGACTGATAGCAAATGTAAATGAACTCTTGGAACAGTGGTGGGAACGCCCCCCGAAGCAAAGGGTTTCTTATAGGCATGTATTTCCTGTGCTTGACACCTTAGCCTGGCTATCACCCCTAGGGATAGGCAGTCTCTAGGCACTGTGCTTTCTGTGGCTCTGCTCTCCTGTGGTAAAGGGCCAAAGTAGTAACAACCCAGTCAGTACGTGTTCTTGCAAGAGTACGGAATCAGAGGAGACAGGAAAGCACAGGATCGGGGCTATGACTGACCACCCGAAAAAAATACGTTCTGCCTAGTCTGGAGAGCACACCATTGTGGCAAGCATTAATTAGCAACAAAGAGTCATGCACACTGTCAACAGACTGCCTGCTAAAGGGACTATAAGTCCCAGGAAATCTGTTTGTCTGCCTGTGGAGGAGGAGGGCCAACATCTACACGCTATATAGCTCCGGACTATCACTGGATGCCAAACCACTGCAGCTGCCTGGTAAAGGGACTACAAATCCCAGGAGACCTGTTGTCTACTTGGGGGAAGAGGAGGGACCGCATCTTCATCCTGCTTTGTAGCCTGTACTGTCTCCTGCAGCACAGGACGCCAAGCGCACGTCTTCATTCAGCCTGAAACTGTTCGTTTAGCTGAGAGGCTGCTCTGCATTTCCCTGTAAGCAGCCAGCTGCACAAAGTAACTTCACAGCTGGGAGCTCCTAAAGTAATTGTGAAAGTGACACAGCTCCGAGCTCTGCAGTCACGGACTGTCTGCACAACAAGTTGAGTTCTGTTCAGTTTCATGAAGCTGGCTCAGGCCCGCTCACCGCAGGGGCCTCTGACGAGTGCCCTCACTTATATTTCAGGTTCTTTGCAGCAGTAAGGTCAGTTAAAATAATGAAAGGAAAAGATTGTGAAAAAACTAATTGCAATACTTTGTGAGCTTTGAAAATATATTGAGTCCGTCACACAAACGTAAGTTATCGTACAGCAGCCAAAGACACCATATATCAGTTTATGAAAACCACTTTTAATACGCAACACTGTTGTCTCGAAAGTGTGCAAACATCAACCGATTTCACAAAGACTAAACCAAATAGTACAGTTAGGAAGAAAGCGCTCTGACGTGGCCAGCGCTGGCTGCGTCACAGCTGTTTATTTTCTTACGGCAGGTTGGTTGTACGGGTGTTGGGGTAAGATGTAGCATTATGAGTCTAGTTAGCTATGTAAGTATATATATTTAAAAGTAAGAATCTGTTGCAATTCAAGTCGGTAAGAATATATAATATGGAAATTGGTTTTAAATGGTTGAAATAAATGTATGCGTCCAGGATGGGCATCTGTCAATGACATACAGTCACAGGGAGAGTTCAAAGTGTATGTGCGATCGAAATTAAGAAATAAACAAAGAATGTTGAGCAAAGTATTTAAAGTATATGGTCTGGATGTGCATCTGCTAAGGGCATGGTTACAAGGCAAGTTTAAAATATATACATGAATATCATTAAAACAAAACTATTGAATGAAGTATTAAAAAGAGGGAAAAAAAAGCCTCTGGTAATGAAATACATTCAAACAGAGTATGCCTGTGTGGCTAAAAGTGTTTGTAAGCAGACATCAAGGAAGCAGGGAAAAGTAGATCCCACAACCCAAACAGTGGAAGGACACACAAGTACCATGGCATGCTTCAAACAAGGTCGAAATTAACGGAAGACGACATGGCAGAATGCGCTGACCAATCAACAGAAACATACATATTGATAGACCTGATTCTGGTGGGACATTCATGATTTTTGAAGCAAAAAATGCCTTTATTTTATGTGTCACAAATACCCTACTAAAAGCCCATCAGTAAGCCCACCTGTAGGTTGGTCACTTGATGTAAGGCTGTAACCGAATTATACCAGGTGATTCAAATGTAGAACATGGGAGGAAACATAGAGCAAACAATTCACTGAGGCAAAATGGGACGAGCTACGGAGCTACTCACAACTGGTCTCAAGAAATGCCACGTCCAAATGGTCATTTTTTATCTGTCTGCATCTGAAGTGTCTTTGGCCGCGCCGGTGTCATCGGATGACTCTGGTCAGTGGTGACAGAGATAGTGTCACTCATAGCCGTTGAAATGTCACTCCTAATTACACTGAAAATATGAAAATGCCACTGTGGTGGGTTCGTCCCCATCACGGAGCAAGCCGACCTTTCCAAAATGGCGGCGGCGGAGACACCAACCGGAAGGAGGCATGACGGTCCTGTTGTTCCAACGCTCAGATGGGAACCTACAGGAATAAGGGGCGGAGCGGAGGAATATGCTTTAATGCCGGGAACGCCAGATGCTACGAGGAGCAGTAGGAGAGAGGGGAAGTCGTTGGCAGCCGAGGAAGAGACCCGCATCCTGCACGGAGGAGTCGGAAACCCGCCGCTACCTGGAAACCTTGCAGCCGGAGAAAGAGGACGACTACACCACGGAGAAAAGCTCAAGGAGCACCGTCCGCAAGTCTGGCACTCCACCAAGTGAAGCGGAGGCCATGGCTCCCCTTCCCACGGCCCAGGAGGGCCGTGGGCACAGGCAAGTGCCGGGATCTTTTTCTTTTTGGGGCTGGTGGGCAGTAGCACGAGTCACTTCACAGTGAGGCACTTTAACCCCACCCCCCCACGTAGGCACAGCACAAGAAGTAGGGTATAGGTAATGGTGGCACTTTCCCTTTCTCATAGTACCGCCAGGACAGCGGCTCTGACCCCTTTGTTTTCTTTGTTTTTTTTTTCTCTTTTCTTTTGGACTCCCACCTACCGGTACACTCCCTTGGAGAAGCAGAGGAAACCAGATCCAGGAACAGAAGTCACAGATGATTCTTCTCCCCCTCACCCAAGGAAGCCCACTGAGAGACTCTATTCTTTGGAAACTGTTCCCAAGGGAGGTCCTGTTTACCCCGGCAAGACTGATTCATATAAACACCCCCCTTAAAGAGTAGAAAAATAAAAGATGCTACCTCATACCTACCACCTGTGGTCTTTCCATTCTTACAGCAGAAGGAAGGGAGGGGGAAGGCCCGTACCCACCCAAGTCTAGCAAGGACAGCCACACATAGCAATCTGAAACCTTGGAAGCTTTGTATGGATAGTCTTTTAAAAGCAAACAATAGATATTGCACAAGTTTACATGAAGACGGATGAATGCTGGCTCGCTCTCAGGTACTTACTTCTACCACGGAACACTGACGCTGCTGCAACAGACAGACCCCCTGCATGGCCAGCCTGCAACAACTCGTCGTGGACTCCCGGGCCTGTAGTGCAACCAACTCCACCCCTGCATGATTTGTGGTCATGTGCCACTGTACACACACACTGATGGTGACAGTACTCACTTTAACACAACCTGAAGGGGGAGAGGCGATATACCTACTCTGACCTCCCCAATTTATGACTGCAGCACACACAAAGGAGTGGGAAAGTGGATAATAAAAGGTGGCACGTGTTCAGTGAGAAAAAACTGCCCTCATTCACAAAATTGTGACATGCTTCATCATTTAGCTTGCTTTCTAACACCCCTGCGCAGATTAACGGCTGGGGTAGAGCAAAGGGGAGGGGAAAACAATACAAACAATGAAAATTTGGGATCACCGAAGAAAAGTGCAGCTAGTGAAAGTTAAAACTAGCTCGGATGTGTACCCACTCGAACCTTATTCTTGGGTTGTAGGAGAGTAGGATCTGCACTTATGTTGCCCCCACTTTTATTCTGATGATAATGCTGGATTCTGGCTGGGTCCCTGCTAATCAGGGCCCCAGTCTCTCTGTTCTCTCTAAACAACTTGGAGTGCAAATTAGATGCACTAGTGATTGGTACCTTATGAGCCCCTAGTAAATGGTACCTTAGGTACCAAGGGCATAGGGACTTCACAGGCCTACCAGGGGTTGAAACATGTATTATGCCACCCCTGGGAAGCAGACTAAATCTGACACCACAGGCCTGCTACTGCAGCCTGGGTGAGGTAGTGTTAGCACTCCTCACTGATATATAGGTTCCCTATATCTCACCTTACACACACATATAAGCCTATCAGTCACCCCTAAGGGAGGCCCTATCAATCCTGAGGGCAGGGTGCTTGGTTTACATGTGAGGGGGTGCCTCTGCCTGAGCTGGGCCCCTCTGCAGCCCTCAGAGTCTATTCTCTGTGGCTGTTTGTGGATGCGGTTAAACCATATACTCTTAAGTGCATTATAACCTCGCTGTAAATGCTAACTCTAGGATGGCTGCCTCAAAACATGTCGTGTTTGGTGTCAAACGCTTTAGAATCATACCCCCACACCAGTAACTGGTGTGGCAGTATGATCCCACCCTTCTAGAGGGGAAGACATGTACCTACTGTGGAAACACGGTAGAATCCTGAAAGAGCCTGGCATCACAAAATGGATTCCACCAGCACAGACACTGGGCTGCCCTCCTGCTGCTGACCGAAACTCGCAGTGGAGGAGGCCCAACAATAGGCATCCTGTCACAGGGAGGTGTAACCACCTCCCAGACAGGATTTAGTGTATTGGGGCTGGGTGGGTGCACTCCGAGAGTGCTTTGAAGTCCTGCACTGGGGGAGCAGTAGGCTCCTCTGTGCATATGCCAGCTCAAACTGGTTCAGGGGCTACCTGCCCCTGCTCTTGCACGAAACTGGACAAAGGGAAGTGGGTGTAACCACCCACTCCCCTGACCCTCCCATAGGAGTGGTCATAGAGCTAGTCCCTCCCTTTCCTTTAGTATAAGTTAGGGAACCCTTGCCATTGCAAGTTAGATATCCCTGGATGACGCTCTGAAGAAGAATCCTGGACCTTCGACGTTCCACTACCTTTGGAAGACTGAAGAATCTCCCTTGGAGTCAAGGAGTGACTCCCCTGCTTGGCAGGCATTAACACTTTGAATCAACAGTCGCAAACTTTCCCGCTCCCGCCGGAGTCCGAAGTCCTTGCAGCCCCGGAAGTGGATTTTCTGACTTCTCCAAGGCCATCGTGAGTCCCCAGCGAAGCTGAGGCAAGTGGACCCCACGAGTGATGAGGAACAGCAATACCCAGGTACCATGCACTATTGTCGAGTGCAATCCCTTCACGATGTTCTACGAAGTTGTGCATTGGACCACGTGTGGTCCAAGCCTCCAGCAGGATTTCCACTGAAGATCAGAGGCCTACCTCGTCCTGAGTGACCGTGGGTTTCTGTGAAGTGAATCCTCATGAGGAGTCTTCGCGATCCCTTGCCCGTTGGCTTGTGGGTCCCCTGAAGACTTTTCTACAGAACCAAAGGGCTCCCCTAGTTGTGGTGCAGATCAGAGCTTCCGAATCCCCTCTACTTCCACGGACGGAATGATTTCACAGTCACACACGCATATACACATCACACGCTGGTGGGGCCCATTACACCAACATTCATCCTAAATCATTCTATCCGTGCCCTGTAAAGGAGAAAACGCTTTCACAAGAACCTTATCCAATCTGCCTGTACTTTGAGGTCAATGCGACCAGCTAGTTGCTTGTAAATCTAGCAAAATACATTTCAAAGAATACACAATAAATCAATGCACATGACCAGAAATAACCACCCGAGACAGAAATTCAAACAGATTGTTCATTTATCTAAAATTGTAAGAAAAGCCAATTAAATGCAGAATTCATTTCTCTCATATTTACCTATTCTGTCTAAATGTCAGATCCTAAGTCAAAACCGGTCCTCTGTAGAAGAATTGGAGTTTTCTGCCGTCATGTAGAGTCGTCGTCCTCTCCGTCAGCATAGGGACCTCGCATCATCAGCTCGGGAAGAAGTGGCGCTAGACCTCTCTAGTCTACTATTATTTATACTGAAATTTACATTCTATAAAGTTACATTTCTTTATTCAGAACGGATGAATGGCGGAAATAATGTCATCTTGGTACTTTTTCGATATTATGCGAGATTTTCTCACGCATAGATTGTCCCAAATAATGAATAGCAGAATTGAACGTCCATGACTAATTCGATACTTTTACGGATGTCTCTACTAGGTGAATATGTTTCAATAGTGGGTTCATAACAAGTTCGTGTAGTCAATATTTCAACTTTTGCAACTTTTCCGTCTTCCAGGGGCTTTTGGCAGATGTCCCGGACTTGTCATCATGTTTATGGCTTTTCAGTTCATCGGAGGTGCAAGGTCACAGGCAGAGCGAAGCCTTTTTTGTAAATTTCCATCTACTCGAGTGCAGGCTGTAGATGGTAGCCATTTTCGGATAGGCCACATTGGACAACTTAAGCAAAAAATAAACATAGAACAGAATTACTGCACGGAAATGATTATACAGTGTTATTCCCCTGCTAATACCCTTATGTGTGTGTATTTATCTAGCCATTTGCGACATCAAAAGCCATTAATGCATATTAATTTTAAAGCGCAAACACCATAACATCACATAAGCAACATTGATTTCTGTCAGTTTGCTCACCAACTTAGTTCACTTATTATTGTAGCCATGCAATAGCATTCCCACGTGTAATTCTCTGGTTAATAGGGTTGATTAGTCAACATTTGACAAACTTTTAATACTTAATAATTAATCAGTAGTACTTTTAGTTATAACATGCAAAAATGAAACAGGTATTCGGTTTTAAAGTAAAAACCCTGCTCCATCAATCCCCCCTTTGGTGATATATAATCACCACAAAAATCAAAACCCCAAAAATCAATTTAGTTTCCCCTTTTTGGAAGAATTTGAAATATCTTCTTGTTCTTGTTCGTTTTTATTAAACCCTAGTTTCCATCTCATCTTCCTTTTTAGTTTCTATATACATGCTTTCTCTTAGCTCTTCTAGTTCTATTTCTTGTGGATCTCTTTCTGGTTTCTTTTGTCTCCTTTTAACATTTTCTTTTGTGATTTTCTTTTTATTTCTTCTATATCTACAACACATACATCCTAGTCTATGGATCAATAATGCAACGATTACACATGTTAATGGAAATAATATCTTACCAAATATGGTACTACCTATCTTAGCTATAAAGTTCTTAATAGCAATCATCTTATTAGCCATTTTAGTCCAGATACTTTCAGCTTCCAGTGGTACTAATTCTTCATGCAAATCAGTAATATTTTTGATATAAACTTTAAGATCTTTACTTTCGTCAGGAATGTAAGTGCAACAATGTTGAACTTTCAGCATTCCACAGACTCCACCCTCTTTTGCCAAAAGAATATCAAGGGCAAGTCGATTTTGCATTGCCATAGCACGCAAAGCAACCATTTCTGTATTAACCAAAAGAAAGCCTCCAGCGGTGCTTGTTGACAAGCGATCCACCACTGTTGACAGCTTCCGAATGCCAAATGCATTTAAAGAAATTCCCACTGCTGGAATTAAAGCTCCAAAAATATCTCCTACAATTTCTGTCCATGTTTCTCTTCTATAACGTGTTAATGTGTTAGAATGTTCAGCATCATCTACTCTATCCATGTGGAAAATCTTTGGAAAGACCAGGCCAACATAACATGTACCAAACCAATGGTCAGGCAAACGGTAATAAGCCTTGTTCCCACAAATATAATACACTCCCGGAAAAACTGGATCTTCTCCTCCTCTAAATCCCCATCCGGTTGCAATAAAGTATGTATCATGGCACTCACTAGTCCCTATGAAATAATAATCATATTGGGATCTCTTTCTAGTAATGCACAATTTTCCTTTCTGTGGGGCATCTATAGCCATAGTTGGACTGGCTCCATTTTTCAACTCCTTTTCTTTCTCAATATCCCACATTGTGTCACTCATTTTATGCCCTTCTGCTTTCTTGTGCATATTCAATCTTCTTCTCTCAACCATGTCTAGAAAATTATTTTCTTCTCCTTTCAAACTGCAAGTTAAATTATTTCTAAAAACATATTCTAAGGTTAATTCTTTGGTTTCTAAAAAAATCTCACCTAAAGTGTTAGCATCCTTTGCAGGATTCAGTGCTTTATTCATAGGCAACTGCCCAAGAATATTATCTATATTAGACATATTGTAATCTAATTTCCCTAACTGATAAAATATACTAATCAACACACTACAGGAAATTCCATACGTAGCCGGAAGGTGATGATAAGTCACTCCTTCTGAAACAGATGCAGGTAATTGCATGCAGACGTAGCAATCCCTTCCTTCCATTGTCTTTACGTACTCATACAACAAATTGGAAAAAACATTGCTAGAAAAATCATTAATTGACCTATCCTTATGTATATGTATATTGCTAGTTCTAGTCGGTACTATTTTCTGTGGACTTTTCCCTATATTAGTTTTGTTCTCAATATGACCTTCTAAAGTATCTATAGTGACTCTAAATGAAATCAGTAGAGCAAGCACGCTCCAAAGCAGCATTAATAAACCTGTACAGCAGCAGCACATCTTGCACCATCTTTTCAGAAAGGTACATCTACTTTTATTCTCAGTGTTAGCCATTTTGTTAATTTGACCGTGTCTTTTGACTTAGCCTCTTCTACTCCTCTACCGAACTTTTAAGGGCAGCAAGTACCCAACAGATTATTACAATCTACTAATTTTTTTAGTATTTCTTCTTCTTCTCTTCTCCAAATGAATTTTCCTTGGATTTACTCAATTTAGATTTTCATCACTTTTCACTGTCTCTTCATCATCATCAAACTGTATCAGGTCCTGAACATCCGTCTCTTCTCCAATGTCGGACAAGATAACTCTCAGGATTCCCACAGCTTCTTCTTCAGCAACCTCCTTCAGTAAAGCCTCCTCTGGACTTCCTTGACTGTCTGCCTCTTCTCCTTGTTCAGGCAGTGCCACATACGTCCATTCCGGTGACTTGTACCTCTGGTTTGGTTTCCTTATTCTTTTAGTTCTTTCAGGTATCTTGGTTTCCTCTTCTTTGGTCGGATTTTGACTTGACACTTCGTTCACTTGTTCAGCTTTCGAAGAGTTAACTCGTGTCAGTCTGTACCTTAGTCTCTTTATCTTATTTGGCCAAAGATCTCCTTTAGCATTTCTCTTTTGTTTTCCTTCTTTATTATTTCTTTCTCCAAGCCAAGTTCTCTTTCTCAGAACTCGTCCTCCATGTATCTCATTGTCACTTTCATCAGATTCTGTTTCAATTGCTTCTGGTTCGTTAACAGCTTTCTTCTCTCCAACAACTTCCTTTTCTCCAACAGTTTCTTTTTCCGCCAATTGAGATTTCCCTACTTCTGTCCCTCCTCGGGTCTCCGACACGCAATCTTCTTGCTGTATACTTGTCCCTTCACCTAACTTGTTGATGTTCCCTACACCTCCTCTGGGTTTTTCCGCAATCTGTCCCTCACTGTCTTTTTCTGTCCCTTTTCCTTCAATATTTATCTCAGGTGGAACTTGTCCAACTTCCTCATGTGATTCAGGTGTCTCTTCTGTTGGAATGTTCTTTTCTTTCCTTTCTTTCTTTTTGTGTTGGTCACTGTCAATTGGAACCTCAGGCAATTCCTCTGAGTCTGAACTTGCTTCTACAGTTTGCACTGTTCTCTTCAGAATCTCTTCTGGTGGGATGAAAATTTCTCTCGACTCACTTTCCCCACTTTCAGGATTCTTTTTCCTTCTTACTGCCTCACTGTCTGCATCATCACTGGAATCTGATTCTTCAAAGTATTCTTTTCCAGTACCATCTCTCGGATTTGGAACTCTCAGTGTGTGACTTGCATGTATCCAATTTTTCACACCAGCACACTTCACAGCAGTCGTTGTGGTCAAAATGACTTGTCTTGGCCTTCCCCACCTTGGAACCAGGCAATTCCTTCTTCTGTGGACTTTTATCCTCACCCAGTCCCCTGGGCTTAGATCATGGGCTGGTTTCTTTTCAAGTGTGGTGGCGTCTTCTCCAACCTGGTGAAACACAGAATGAACTGCGTCAGCCAGGCCTTTGCAGTAATCCAAAATCATGTCATCAGTTATAGTCATCAGCTTGTTCACTGGTACATATGCATGCCTCATAGCACGTCCCATGATAATTTCATGTGGACTCAAACCTGTTGTTCTGTCTGGAGTAGACCTAATGGTCATCAGGACTAGAGGCAAGACATCGGGCCATTTCATTCCTGTGGCTAAGCACATTTTGCCAATTCTGTTTTTGATGGTACCATTTATCTGCTCAACTACACCAGAAGCCTCTGGTCTGTAAGCACTATGCAGCTTCTGCTGTACACTTAATGCTTCACAAATTAGACCCATTATTTCATTATAAAAATGTCCTCCTCTGTCTGATTCAATGGTTACTGGGAACCCGTACCTTGGGATGAACTCTCTTAACAGTAATTTGGCCACTGTTATCCCATCATTTCTTCTTGTTGGATATGCCTCCACCCACCTAGAGAACAAACAGACCACCACCAGGACATACCTCAATCTGTTGACTGGGGGCATTTCAATGAAGTCTATCGGCATTCTTGTGAAGGGTCCTCCCTCCCTGCCTATTGTTCCTAGGCTCACCACTGTTTTCTTTCCAGGATTGAATTGCTGACATATTAAACATCTCTGGCAGAGACTTTCTGCTATCAGTCTAAACTTTGAACTGTACCAGGTTTGCTTAAAGGCTCTTATCATAGCATCCCTCCCCAGGTGTCCTTGGCCATGATACATCCTTGCCATTGTTGACAACATGCTGTTTCGCATGACTGGTCTTCCATCCCTATAGACCCACACATGATCGTTTTCTCTAGGTGCACAACCTGCTTTCACCCAATCTCTCATTTCTTCATCTTCTGCCTCATCCTGCAGCTGTTTTACTTCCTCCCATGTTCCTACTTCATTAGTAAACATTAAGGAACAAGAAGACATTTCCCGTTCTTTACTTCTGTTAATTGAGTGATTGTTTCTTGCACAAAATTGTGCTATGTCATTGGCGAACTTGTTTCCCACAGTTACAAAATCATCACCATGACCATGAGCAGCACATTTTACAACTGCTAGTTCTTTAGGCAGCTGTATCGCCTCTAGCAGTTTTCCAACCACTTCAGCATTCTTTATGGGAGTTCCACTTGAGGTCAGGAAACCTCTTTGTAGCCATAGCTGGCCAAAATCATGGACAACTCCGAAGCCATACTGGCTGTCAGTCATCACAGTCACTCTCACACTTCTCCCAATCTTGCATGCTTTTGTCAGTGCCACCAATTCTGCCACCTGAGCTGAATTAACTCCTGTCAAGGGTGATGCTTCCACCACTTCTGAGACTTTGCACACTACATCTTTTGCAGGTAGCAGCTACTGCTTTCAGGCAACCTGGCAAACCCACAGCTACTGGGTCAAGAGTTGCTCAGAAATAGGCAATTGGCCTCCTCAGACGTCCATGTTTCTGGATTAACACTGAAAGTGCACATCCATTTCTCTCACTACAGTACAGCTCAAATTCCTTTTCATAATCAGGCATTCCTAGGGCAGGAGCTTCACAAAGTCTGTCTTTTAACTCTCTGAATGCAGCCATTCCTTCTGGGTTTAGTTCTAATGGATCTTTCACCTCACTTTTGGTCAATTTAATCAATGGTTTGGCAATCAGAGAAAAATTACTTATCCACTGACGACAGTAACCCACCATTCCTAGGAACATTCTCACCTCTCTTTGTGTCATTGGGGCTCTCATTCCTCTAATGATTTTGATCCTGTCAATGGTCACTTTTCTCAGGCCTTTCTCAATATTATGTCCCAGATACTGGACTTCTTTCTTACAGAACTGCAATTTGGCTGGAGATACTTTTAATCCTCCATCTGCCAAGTGATTCAGTAATGCAATGGTGTCTACTTCACAAGCTTCACGTGTTTTTGATGCCACAAGTAGGTCATCAATATATTGGACCAGGACCGAATTTTCAGGCATTGTCATACTTTCCAGAGATTTCTTTAACAACTGATTAAATATTGAAGGGCTCTCTGTATACCCCTGTGGAATTCGGCACCATGCCAAAATCCGTTCTCCAAATCTAAAAGAAAATATTGGCTGGCTGTCATGATGCAATGGGATTGAAAAGAAAGCATGACACAAATCAATTACCGTATACCACTCTGCATCATGAGGAGTCTGATACAAAATCACTGATGGATTTGGCACAATAGGACAACATGGTACAACAATCTTGTTAATTTTCCTCAAATCCTGTACTATTCTGAACTTTCCATTAGGTTTCTTCAGTCCCATTATTGGTGAAGTGCATGGGCTGCTCAATATTTCTCTTAACACCCCTTGCTGGATCATTTTTTCAATTAAGGGTGTTATTCCTTCAATTATTTCAGGTGTCAATCTGTATTGCGGTATGTTTGGGTAAACCACTCCCTCTTTTACAGTAATCTTTACTGGATCTAAATTTCTCATCAGACCCACATCTTCTCCAGTAAAATCCCAAACTGCTGCTTTCACTGTCTGTTTCAACTCTGGGGGTAATGCATCTGGATTAAATATTGCATATGTTCCCAAAGCCTCACATTCTCTGTTATCCATGGTCATTCTGTATAGAACATCCTCATCAGGTGTCTTAAAGGTTATTCCATCTGGAGTACAGAAAATAGTGCAATTCATCTTGCACAGCAGACCCCTGCCTAGCAAGTTTACAGGACTCGTGTCACACACCACGAATCGGTATCGGTGCATGTCTGAAAATTTCCCTATTCTAACCCTTACTGGTTCAGTAAGTAAAGTCTTTATCTGTGTGTTGGACACACCAACCACTTGGATTGCTTCGTCCGAGAGAGGAAGATTCTTTATATCAGCTGACCTGACAGTTGATCTCGTGGCCCCTGTGTCAACTAGAAAAGTGACACTTTCACCATTAATTTTTCCATCTACAAAAGGCCCTGCCTGGTCTATTTCTAGAGTTGCGCCAAGTACGCACTCCTCTTCCTCTCTTCGGCAACGTCAGAAGTCTCCCTCGGAGTCACTTCCCTCATTCTTCAGCCAGTACTGAGAAACTGCGCTTGCGCGTTTTGGTTTGATTACCTGCTCTTCATCGTAGAATCACGAATCTTGGCTGTACTTCTGAGATCCTCTTCTTTGTGGCAAGGGTGGTTTTGGCACCTGATTCTACTGCTTATCAGCCTTCTGCTGTTGCCGATGCTGACCACACCCCTCACTCTGCACCTGTGAATTCAATGATGGATTATCTTCATTAGTAGACGGTGGATTCTTACACTCGGATTTCCAGTGCCCCAATTTTCCACAGTTGTGGCAGGGAAACCTTTTCTTGGCTTCCTCAATATTTCCCTTTCCTTTTCCCGGACCAAACCTGGGCTTATTTCCTGGGTTATTTGCCTGTTCAACCAGCTGAGCTTCCTGTCTTTCTGCAACTTTCACCTGTGCCCACATTGCCTTTTCTTTTAGTTTCCTCTGCTTTGCCTCAATCTCATCACTGAAGTATTTTGCATGTCTCAGAATCTCATCAATCTTCTTACTCTGCCAGTCTACGGTGTGCTGCCGTATCATTTCACTGATTTCAGGCCGCAAACCGTACACAAATCTATACACAAAATGACTCAGATCCTTGTCACCCAGGTGTTCATCTCCACTGAACTGTTTAAAAGCTAGTATCAGTCTTTCATAGTAAGCATGGACTGATTCTTTCAATTCTTGATGTGTTTGATCTATTTTAACCCAATCTGTCTCCTTGGGGGGTACTTTATTTTTCAGGAAGGCCATAACCTGCTTGTACTTCTTCATGACCTCCGGGTCTGGAGCTCCTGTTTTTGGATCTCTCGGGTATTCCTTAGTGGGCCAATCTATGACTATTTTACATTCTGCCCACAAATCTGCTGGTACAATTATATCAAACAGACTATTCAAGTCAATCCACAGTACTTTTGACAGCTTTACAAATCTGTCGACCTGTCTGTACCACTCAACGGGCTTTTCCCTTAGTCGAGGGAAATCATTCGTAAATGATAAAATATCCTGTCTGGTCCATGGGACATGTACATACCCACCTCCTGGAATCTCTCTCATGGGGTAAGCTGTCACTGTCTTCTCTTTTTCTTTCAGGGGAAATGCCGAGTAAGTTCTATCTGCCCCATCCTCTCGCTTTCGATACCATCTGTCTTTCCATCTTTCTACATCTCCCCATTTCTTCAGCAAGGCAATCATTTCCTTAATCTGTCCTGTTCGGCCTGCATTGTTCAGATTCTCAATATCCTTGTCTGAAAAATCCACTCGGTAAGGCTTTTGTAAAGCTTTCACCTTATCCATGTCAATTCCCAATTCACTGGCTATTCCTTTCAACCTGTCGTGTATGTTCTTTGCTCTCCATGTGATACTCTTACACAGGAAGAGGATCTCCCCTTCCTGATAATCCTTCAGCGTTTCTGTAGGTATGGTTCCTACTATCAACTCTTCCATTTCCATACGTAGCCTAGCTACATCAATTCCCTGTGACTCTTTCTCCTTTTTCTGTAATGTTTTCAGCCAATCATTCAAATCTTCAGCAGTTATCACAGATTTTTCTGCACCCCCTACTTCTGTCCCTCCTCGGGTCTCCGACACGCAATCTTCTTGCTGTATACTTGTCCCTTCACCTAACTTGTTGTTGATGTTCCCTACACCTCCTCTGGGTTTTTCCGCAATCTGTCCCTCACTGTCTTTTTCTGTCCCTTTTCCTTCAATATTTATCTCAGGTGGAACTTGTCCAACTTCCTCATGTGATTCAGGTGTCTCTTCTGTTGGAATGTTCTTTTCTTTCCTTTCTTTCTTTTTGTGTTGGTCACTGTCAATTGGAACCTCAGGCAATTCCTCTGAGTCTGAACTTGCTTCTACAGTTTGCACTGTTCTCTTCAGAATCTCTTCTGGTGGGATGAAAATTTCTCTCGACTCACTTTCCCCACTTTCAGGATTCTTTTTCCTTCTTACTGCCTCACTGTCTGCATCATCACTGGAATCTGATTCTTCAAAGTATTCTTTTCCAGTACCATCTCTCGGATTTGGAACTCTCAGTGTGTGACTTGCATGTATCCAATTTTTCACACCAGCACACTTCACAGCAGTCGTTGTGGTCAAAATGACTTGTCTTGGCCTTCCCCACCTTGGAACCAGGCAATTCCTTCTTCTGTGGACTTTTATCCTCACCCAGTCCCCTGGGCTTAGATCATGGGCTGGTTTCTTTTCAAGTGTGGTGGCGTCTTCTCCAACCTGGTGAAACACAGAATGAACTGCGTCAGCCAGGCCTTTGCAGTAATCCAAAATCATGTCATCAGTTATAGTCATCAGCTTGTTCACTGGTACATATGCATGCCTCATAGCACGTCCCATGATAATTTCATGTGGACTCAAACCTGTTGTTCTGTCTGGAGTAGACCTAATGGTCATCAGGACTAGAGGCAAGACATCGGGCCATTTCATTCCTGTGGCTAAGCACATTTTGCCAATTCTGTTTTTGATGGTACCATTTATCTGCTCAACTACACCAGAAGCCTCTGGTCTGTAAACACTATGCAGCTTCTGCTGTACACTTAATGCTTCACAAATTAGACCCATTATTTCATTATAAAAATGTCCTCCTCTGTCTGATTCAATGGTTACTGGGAACCCGTACCTTGGGATGAACTCTCTTAACAGTAATTTGGCCACTGTTATCCCATCATTTCTTCTTGTTGGATATGCCTCCACCCACCTAGAGAACAAACAGACCACCACCAGGACATACCTCAATCTGTTGACTGGGGGCATTTCAATGAAGTCTATCGGCATTCTTGTGAAGGGTCCTCCCTCCCTGCCTATTGTTCCTAGGCTCACCACTGTTTTCTTTCCAGGATTGAATTGCTGACATATTAAACATCTCTGGCAGAGACTTTCTGCTATCAGTCTAAACTTTGAACTGTACCAGGTTTGCTTAAAGGCTCTTATCATAGCATCCCTCCCCAGGTGTCCTTGGCCATGATACATCCTTGCCATTGTTGACAACATGCTGTTTCGCATGACTGGTCTTCCATCCCTATAGACCCACACATGATCTTTTTCTCTAGGTGCACAACCTGCTTTCACCCAATCTCTCATTTCTTCATCTTCTGCCTCATCCTGCAGCTGTTTTACTTCCTCCCATGTTCCTACTTCATTAGTAAACATTAACCCCTTCGATGCTGCGCAGATTCCGCCGCTGTGCTGACGGAATCTTGCGCGGGCGTGGTCATGACGGAATGGTTCCGTCATGAGCACAGCTCAACCGTGGGTCATGACGGAACCATTCCGTCATGAGCACCGAAGGGGTTAAGGAACAAGAAGACATTTCCCGTTCTTTACTTCTGTTAATTGAGTGATTGTTTCTTGCACAAAATTGTGCTATGTCATTGGCGAACTTGTTTCCCACAGTTACAAAATCATCACCATGACCATGAGCAGCACATTTTACAACTGCTAGTTCTTTAGGCAGCTGTATCGCCTCTAGCAGTTTTCCAACCACTTCAGCATTCTTTATGGGAGTTCCACTTGAGGTCAGGAAACCTCTTTGTAGCCATAGCTGGCCAAAATCATGGACAACTCCGAAGCCATACTGGCTGTCAGTCATCACAGTCACTCTCACACTTCTCCCAATCTTGCATGCTTTTGTCAGTGCCACCAATTCTGCCACCTGAGCTGAATTAACTCCTGTCAAGGGTGATGCTTCCACCACTTCTGAGACTTTGCACACTACATCTTTTGCAGGTAGCAGCTACTGCTTTCAGGCAACCTGGCAAACCCACAGCTACTGGGTCAAGAGTTGCTCAGAAATAGGCAATTGGCCTCCTCAGACGTCCATGTTTCTGGATTAACACTGAAAGTGCACATCCATTTCTCTCACTACAGTACAGCTCAAATTCCTTTTCATAATCAGGCATTCCTAGGGCAGGAGCTTCACAAAGTCTGTCTTTTAACTCTCTGAATGCAGCCATTCCTTCTGGGTTTAGTTCTAATGGATCTTTCACCTCACTTTTGGTCAATTTAATCAATGGTTTGGCAATCAGAGAAAAATTACTTATCCACTGACGACAGTAACCCACCATTCCTAGGAACATTCTCACCTCTCTTTGTGTCATTGGGGCTCTCATTCCTCTAATGATTTTGATCCTGTCAATGGTCACTTTTCTCAGGCCTTTCTCAATATTATGTCCCAGATACTGGACTTCTTTCTTACAGAACTGCAATTTGGCTGGAGATACTTTTAATCCTCCATCTGCCAAGTGATTCAGTAATGCAATGGTGTCTACTTCACAAGCTTCACGTGTTTTTGATGCCACAAGTAGGTCATCAATATATTGGACCAGGACCGAATTTTCAGGCATTGTCATACTTTCCAGAGATTTCTTTAACAACTGATTAAATATTGAAGGGCTCTCTGTATACCCCTGTGGAATTCGGCACCATGCCAAAATCCGTTCTCCAAATCTAAAAGAAAACATTGGCTGGCTGTCATGATGCAATGGGATTGAAAAGAAAGCATGACACAAATCAATTACCGTATACCACTCTGCATCATGAGGAGTCTGATACAAAATCACTGATGGATTTGGCACAATAGGACAACATGGTACAACAATCTTGTTAATTTTCCTCAAATCCTGTACTATTCTGAACTTTCCATTAGGTTTCTTCAGTCCCATTATTGGTGAAGTGCATGGGCTGCTCAATATTTCTCTTAACACCCCTTGCTGGATCATTTTTTCAATTAAGGGTGTTATTCCTTCAATTATTTCAGGTGTCAATCTGTATTGCGGTATGTTTGGGTAAACCACTCCCTCTTTTACAGTAATCTTTACTGGATCTAAATTTCTCATCAGACCCACATCTTCTCCAGTAAAATCCCAAACTGCTGCTTTCACTGTCTGTTTCAACTCTGGGGGTAATGCATCTGGATTAAATATTGCATATGTTCCCAAAGCCTCACATTCTCTGTTATCCATGGTCATTCTGTATAGAACATCCTCATCAGGTGTCTTAAAGGTTATTCCATCTGGAGTACAGAAAATAGTGCAATTCATCTTGCACAGCAGACCCCTGCCTAGCAAGTTTACAGGACTCGTGTCACACACCACGAATCGGTATCGGTGCATGTCTGAAAATTTCCCTATTCTAACCCTTACTGGTTCAGTAAGTAAAGTCTTTATCTGTGTGTTGGACACACCAACCACTTGGATTGCTTCGTCCGAGAGAGGAAGATTCTTTATATCAGCTGACCTGACAGTTGATCTCGTGGCCCCTGTGTCAACTAGAAAAGTGACACTTTCACCATTAATTTTTCCATCTACAAAAGGCCCTGCCTGGTCTATTTCTAGAGTTGCGCCAAGTACGCACTCCTCTTCCTCTCTTCGGCAACGTCAGAAGTCTCCCTCGGAGTCACTTCCCTCATTCTTCAGCCAGTACTGAGAAACTGCGCTTGCGCGTTTTGGTTTGATTACCTGCTCTTCATCGTAGAATCACGACTCTTGGCTGTACTTCTGAGATCCTCTTCTTTGTGGCAAGGGTGGTTTTGGCACCTGATTCTACTGCTTATCAGCCTTCTGCTGTTGCCGATGCTGACCACACCCCTCACTCTGCACCTGTGAATTCAATGATGGATTATCTTCATTAGTAGACGGTGGATTCTTACACTCGGATTTCCAGTGCCCGAATTTTCCACAGTTGTGGCAGGGAAACCTTTTCTTGGCTTCCTCAATATTTCCCTTTCCTTTTCCCGGACCAAACCTGGGCTTATTTCCTGGGTTATTTGCCTGTTCAACCAGCTGAGCTTCCTGTCTTTCTGCAACTTTCACCTGTGCCCACATTGCCTTTTCTTTTAGTTTCCTCTGCTTTGCCTCAATCTCATCACTGAAGTATTTTGCATGTCTCAGAATCTCATCAATCTTCTTACTCTGCCAGTCTACGGTGTGCTGCCGTATCATTTCACTGATTTCAGGCCGCAAACCGTACACAAATCTATACACAAAATGACTCAGATCCTTGTCACCCAGGTGTTCATCTCCACTGAACTGTTTAAAAGCTAGTATCAGTCTTTCATAGTAAGCATGGACTGATTCTTTCAATTCTTGATGTGTTCGATCTATTTTAACCCAATCTGTCTCCTTGGGGGGTACTTTATTTTTCAGGAAGGCCATAACCTGCTTGTACTTCTTCATGACCTCCGGGTCTGGAGCTCCTGTTTTTGGATCTCTCGGGTATTCCTTAGTGGGCCAATCTATGACTATTTTACATTCTGCCCACAAATCTGCTGGTACAATTATATCAAACAGACTATTCAAGTCAATCCACAGTACTTTTGACAGCTTTACAAATCTGTCGACCTGTCTGTACCACTCAACGGGCTTTTCCCTTAGTCAAGGGAAATCATTCGTAAATGATAAAATATCCTGTCTGGTCCATGGGACATGTACATACCCACCTCCTGGAATCTCTCTCATGGGGTAAGCTGTCACTGTCTTCTCTTTTTCTTTCAGGGGAAATGCCGAGTAAGTTCTATCTGCCCCATCCTCTCGCTTTCGATACCATATGTCTTTCCATCTTTCTACATCTCCCCATTTCTTCAGCAAGGCAATCATTTCCTTAATCTGTCCTGTTCGGCCTGCATTGTTCAGATTCTCAATATCCTTGTCTGAAAAATCCACTCGGTAAGGCTTTTGTAAAGCTTTCACCTTATCCATGTCAATTCCCAATTCACTGGCTATTCCTTTCAACCTGTCGTGTATGTTCTTTGCTCTCCATGTGATACTCTTACACAGGAAGAGGATCTCCCCTTCCTGATAATCCTTCAGCGTTTCTGTAGGTATGGTTCCTACTATCAACTCTTCCATTTCCATACGTAGCCTAGCTACATCAATTCCCTGTGACTCTTTCTCCTTTTTCTGTAATGTTTTCAGCCAATCATTCAAATCTTCAGCAGTTATCACAGATTTTTCTGCACCCCCTGGTTCTGTCACTCTTTGCGGTTCTAAAATTGATCCTCTGTTCCCTTCCATACATCCAGAATTCAAACTTGAGTTAGTCTGCACACTCAATTCTCCTCCGCATATGGTATGTCTCCACTGATTTTCTCCTGCTCTCCACTGGGTTTCTCCTGCTCTCATTTCTGCCTGCTCCGGAGGAACAATCAATCTATTGCCCATATATGGTACCGTCAATCCATTCTCACCCGTCCTCTGCTTGTCAAAAATCGGCATAACCGGGCCTATTGTCACAGGCACTGTAACTGCCTCAAGATTTTTAGTCAATTCTCTGATTTTCTCGGTCAGTTCAAAGGTAGTTCTTGCTAGTTCTCTGGTCTTTTCATCCTCAAGTTCATTCTCTCTCTCTATCTCTCTCTCTCTTTCTCTAGTTCTTTCTCTCTCTCTTTCTCTATCTCTCTCTCTCTCTCTATCTCTCTCTCTTTCTCTTTCCGCCAGAGAACAACTGCTTTTCAACCCAGGGGTGGTACCCTCTGTTTTAATAATCCGGAAGGTGTCTCTCATCGGGGTCACTGCTGTCCCTACCTCTGGTTCTCGTCTATACGGGGGTGGTCTTTTATAGAGTATGTCCTCTAAGACATCATCATCAGACTCATTTGCCCCATATCTCCTGGGTTCTACATTATGTTCTTTCTCGGTACACTTTCTCCCTCCTGATTCCTCTGCCGTTCTTACAGGATATAATCCCTCGGTCATGCTGGCATCACGCCATCGTCTCATTCGGTCCTGATGGGTTTCGCGATCATATTTCCCCCCAAACATGTACCTATAGTTACCTCCACTCCTCTGCTTTTCCCGCTCATGCATTTCGTCTTCCCATTCAGTTAATGCCTCAAACTGCGTCGGCCTAGGCCGAGGCTCTAGATTCATCATCTGTTCCCGTAGGTTTCTCAATATGGCCAGATTAAATGAACAGTGTTCCGGGAATGCTAACACTCCATCGTCCTTAGTGTACTTCACCCAGTTATCTAACCAAATACAGGTATGATACCCATATTTTGCAACCATGAAGGATGCCGGGGTTCTTATCGGAGGCAATAACTGTCCTTCCCTTGTCACTATGTCTTTATCCTTGTCAAACCAATTCTTCATTTTACTAAACAAGGATTTTTTCTTCTTTTGCTGAGCGTGGTAATACATCTTTCTTATTTTCCACTAGCTGTTTTCTCTTCCTGCAACTGTACGATCTCTTGTCCAATTGCAGCGCGACTCACACTAACGCACCAATCCTGGAGCGCCTACGTCACTTACTCAGTCCGCAAATCCCAGCGCGACTCACACTAGCACACCAATCACCGTGCTTCCACTGTTCTAACCCACTGTCCAATCACAGCGCGGTCTCCCTGACGTCAGCAGTCGCTGCAGTCGCTTCTGCTCCTGTCTCCTGTCTCTCGTCTACCCCTCCTTTACAAGACTACTTGGTAGATTTTGTTTCAATTTCTACGAATCCTTTAGTTACAACATACAAATATCTCCATTGTCTGCTTCGCTAGCCACAGAACAGCAAAAAGACCTTTCCCACGAGAATTCTGCCTTTCCCGAGAGCAGCGCTTACCTCTGCCCTACTACAGAATCGTTACTTCCGTTGATAAAGTAGCACATTCCTCTACTTTACCCTTCTAACAAGCATTAATGAACTGTTTCCCTCCGGAATGTTCCTAAGAGTCTCACAATTAACCAGAATGCCTTCTAATACACGCACTTACACACCAGAAAATGTAGTACATTCACACAGAATTCTGTCTTTCCCGAGAACAGCGAACAGTCTGTCCTACTACAGAATTATATCACATGTTAACAAAGCAGCGCTTACCTCTGCCCTGTCCTTCTAACAAGCTCCGAGAATACCTATTACTTCTCCAGCGGTAAGCTTTAACGGAATCCCTTACGGAACCCTGGGACCTAAGACCAGAGTTTCACAGATAACCTTCGCTATCATACACACTTCTCTCACACAGAAATACATTTCTAATGGCAACACACGGCGATGCTACCTCTTCGAACCCAGACAATGCGACGCGCAACTTCAATTGTCACACGTTTTCCCTATCTGCATACAGGGCCAACAATCCCGCCTTTTTCCGAGAGCAACACTCCCTCTGCTCTAGTACGGAACTGTCACCGACTCCCTACATCCCAGAAAGCGTTCACAATACATAGAACTCAACACGACTTCAACATATAGTATTAGTACAAATATCAATCAATAATCAACAAGCCTATATACACGCATTTTCGCCAGATCAAGACAAAAGTTAACCATCATTCTGCTACCAAGAAACTGGTGCAGATCAGAGCTTCCGAATCCCCTCTACTTCCACGGACGGAATGATTTCACAGTCACACACGCATATACACATCACACGCTGGTGGGGCCCATTACACCAACATTCATCCTAAATCATTCTATCCGTGCCCTGTAAAGGAGAAAACGCTTTCACAAGAACCTTATCCAATCTGCCTGTACTTTGAGGTCAATGCGACCAGCTAGTTGCTTGTAAATCTAGCAAAATACATTTCAAAGAATACACAATAAATCAATGCACATGACCAGAAATAACCACCCGAGACAGAAATTCAAACAGATTGTTCATTTATCTAAAATTGTAAGAAAAGCCAATTAAATGCAGAATTCATTTCTCTCATATTTACCTATTCTGTCTAAATGTCAGATCCTAAGTCAGAACCGGTCCTCTGTAGAAGAATTAGAGTTTTCTGCCGTCATGTAGATTCGTCGTCCTCTCCGTCAGCATAGGGACCTCGCATCATCAGCTCGGGAAGAAGTGGCGCTAGACCTCTCTAGTCTACTATTATTTATACTGAAATTTACATTCTATAAAGTTACATTTCTTTATTCAGAACGGATGAATGGCGGAAATAATGTCATCTTGGTACTTTTTCGATAGTATGCGAGATTTTCTCACGCATAGATTGTCCCAAATAATGAATAGCAGAATTGAACGTCCATGACTAATTCGATACTTTTACGGATGTCTCTACTAGGTGAATTTGTTTCAATAGTGGGTCCATGACAAGTTCGTGTAGTCAATATTTCAACTTTTGCAACTTTTCCGTCTTCCAGGGGCTTTTGGCAGATGTCCCGGACTTGTCATCATGCTTATGGCTTTTCAGTTCATCGGAGGTGC
Organism: Triturus cristatus; assembly: GCF_964204655.1. Lineage (NCBI taxonomy): Eukaryota > Metazoa > Chordata > Amphibia > Caudata > Salamandridae > Triturus > Triturus cristatus. The sequence continues at coordinate 60,148,846 of NC_140585.1, read as the reverse complement.
AAGGTCACAGGCAGAGCGAAGCCTTTTTTGTAAATTTCCATCTACTCGAGTGCAGGCTGTAGATGGTAGCCATTTTCAGATAGGCCACATTGGACAACTTAAGCAAAAAATAAACATAGAACAGAATTACTGCACGGAAATGATTATACAGTGTTATTCCCCTGCTAATACCCTAATGTGTGTGTATTTCTCTAGCCATTTGCGACATCAAAAGCCATTAATGCATATTAATTTTAAAGCGCAAACACCATAACATCACATAAGCAACATTGATTTCTGTCAGTTTGCTCACCAACTTAGTTCACTTATTATTGTAGCCATGCAATAGCATTCCCACGTGTAATTCTCTGGTTAATAGGGTTGATTAGTCAACATTTGACAAACTTTTAATACTTAATAATTAATCAGTAGTACTTTTAGTTATAACATGCGAAAATGAAACAGGTATTCGGTTTTAAAGTAAAAACCCTGCTCCATCAGTTGCTCCAGGCCTGCCCTGACTTACCCTTGCTGGGTGAGTCCCTCAGACCTTGCTGGTCTGCACCGCTGACTTTCTTCACTTTCCACGAGACTTGCTGTTACCAAGGCTTGTTGGCTCCAATCCGTTTTACGATACCTCAGTAAGCTGCAGACTTCGTAGGACACGCCGAATCCAGCTCGTGGTTGTCGTCGACACCTCCTGGACCTCGTGGCTGAAGAGTCAAGACACCCGTGACCACCTGAAATCACCCGACGACTGTGGGCATCCATCTTCTTGGGTCCGGCTCACTGGCAAGTGACTTTGAACACTGTCTGCTCTGCTTTCAGGTCTTCTTTCTTCTGAATCCATCCTTTGATTCCACCGGACACTTCTCCTGTCTTCACAAGTAGCAAGTCTTCTTTGGCTCCCATTGAAAACGACGCTGCGACCCGACACCAAAAGACACCTATGCACCCGGCTTCCCTGGGTGAGGTAACTCATGCACTCCGGTGCTCCTGTGTGTGTTGGCTCTAGAACTAATTACCCTGTAAGTGACTTGCTTGTAGACTCTCCCGAAGTACCCTAAAATTTTAAAATTCCAACCGCGACTTGCTCCATTGAAGTCTATTGGGATCCGCGGCTGTGTTCTCACACTGCATGCGTCTCCCGTGGGTCCTTTACTTAACTGCCTTGGGTGGATTAGTGAGGCCTCAGCGCTTCTGAAGGCCCTAGGCCTTCTCCCTTCTCAAGTCGTTCTTCTTATACCTCTTTTTTAGTATATGGTCTGGTACGCCCCTAGGGCCCCAGCCATATAGAGTGCCTAATTTGTTGCGAAACATTGATTTGTGCATATGTTCTTGACTTCTAATCTCATAAAGAGATTAGTAGAGTGTGTTAGAAATAAATACATATATATTTTATATATATATACCTGTGTGGTGTCCTTTCATTTGGTAATTCAAGAGATTATAAGGTAAAACAAGCTGCTTTACATTCTTCAGAGACTTAGCCTGAAGGCTGCTCTCCACAGCTACCACTAGGATAGCTTTCTTTAAAAGGTTGTCTTAAACCTATCTACCATAAGAGTCGAATTGGACTGGTGCAAGATGTCCTCTTTAACTAGTGACCAGCATATGCCGGCCAACTTCTCACATGGGTCATCTGGCTAGTTTTTAATATGTGAAGGATGGTGGTGACAGGAGAAGATTAAAATTCCTTCACCCCTCCTTACTGCCAAGGCGTCGACATTTTTCTTCTGTTTAAATCATGCCCACAGTGTCGGGTCACTCCAGCATTCATCAGGACCCTCCGGATCCCAAAACATAGTACCCTCTGATCCTGCCTTAGATATCTATGGAATGCATTCCTTCCAACATGAGGTTCCCTATTTCATGCACACTTTTTAATCCGTGGGAAAAGCACACAGAGGGGAGATAATTATTACTAGATTGCCATTTGATCCTACAGAAAGTATCAGGGAGTGAAAAATCCAAACCCCTGGGTGCTTCTTCCCTCTTTGCACCACATCCACGCACCACCTCAAAGCTCACAGTACCCTATTGGTATAATATTTCAAGCATCGCATACAAATCTTGCTAAACATTCATTGAGGAACAGTGTCCACACCACATAACACTCAGGAAAACACTTTTACCATCACCGAAATGCGTTTCAATCAAATGCGCCCACTAATGCTGCTCAAGAAAATCTCACTCACAGAGTTTCACCAAGCGAATCGCTAGAATTAGGGAGGCGTTGAGAGGGACCCTCTGTAGTCAAACTCTATAAGGAGATAAAACATATACATAATGGTGTTATAATTAGGCATGCTTATTTGATATGTAAAACTGGGGAAAATCAATAAATATGGAAACAACTCATAGTGCCATTTCACATTGTCATAAGTGTCATGACGCTAAAAACATACCTGGATTAGAGTGGAAATGCTCCAGTTCACAATATAAATGCGTATACCACCACACATAGTCAAAAGTAAAGTAAGCGATCACTTATATACTTTGTCGGTGTAACTGCCTACCCAGTATAAATCTGGAAAATCAATCAATTCGGAGGCAATTCATAGTGTCATTTCACATAGTCTTAAGGGTCATGACCGCTGAAAGAATGCCTGGATTACAGTGGAAATGCTCCAGTTTGCGATAAACATGCGTATACCACCACACATAGTCATAATTAAAGTAGCAATCACCTATTTACTTTGTCGGTGTAACTGCACACCCAGTACCGTAATCAATGTCCACATCTTGTAGATGTTCCGTCCCACGGAACCTCACCCCTAGCTCCTTACTTCGTCAAGGTGGGTACACTTCCTGGACATTCTCCAACTCTTGCCGTGTAGGTGGCGAGTTGCTGTCCTCCTCCTACCCTAAGACGGGAGAAGTTCCGGCAACGTGGGGGAGGTAGGAGTCACATGATCTCGACGTTTACGGCGTCATGCGTACGATCTTTACTATACTGTGTTTTTTTTTTACAGGTTATTGGAAAGATAACTTTATTGAATGCTTGTCTATTCCTCAAGGTTGCATGGCGATATAAACATATATGCCCCCCAGCTCGTTGCCGATAAATTATGATCGGTTGGATGCGTGAATGTAATATACAGATTCCCTTCGGGAGGAATGTTGTTTCTGGCTGGAGGTCACCCATCGTAGTGTTATAAATTATAAAAACAGTACCTGATGTGTAATTAAGTTTATTAGTCGAACTGACCAGGAGGATAATTCCTATACATGTTTAAAACGATACAATATATAAATAATGTTAAATGTAGGGACCCTTCTTACACCTAAGGTTTGCAATAACTCGTATCTCTCCTATGTTTTCCTTCATCAATTTTTTCTATTGTCGCCTAGCATGTTCAGTTGTTTGTATTTCTCATATTTTATTTTTGTTTTATTCACAGATAGATGCTCATGGGGCAAGAGGCCACTAATCAAAACTGGAGTCTATATAGTGCTCAACTTTATATATTCAGGGTGTTCCAAGGAATATCATCATTTAATCCCACCACGTGGCTTTTTAGTCTGTACACCCACTTCTGTTCCCTCATCAGGAGTAATCTCTTTTTATCTCCTGTAGATGGTCTGATTCTGGGTTAGTCCAGCACCGTCCAGGATAGGTCATTCACTGTGTGGTGTTCCTCTAGGTAGTGTGTAGTAAACTTTGTATTGGATTTCTGGCATCTTATGGTACTTCTGTGTTCTTACTCCTAAGGTTTGCATTAACTCGTGTCTCTCCTACGTTTTCGTTCATCAAGTTTTTTCTGTGGCCGCCTTGCATGTTCAGTTGTTTGCATTTCTCATATTTTAATTAGTTTTATTCACAGATAGATGCTCAGGGGGCAAGGGGGCATCATAGAACACAAGGTTGTTAGTAAGCAAGCCCAATGATGATGCATGTCACAATTTTGTGTGAGGGCAGTTTTTTCTCACTCAGCGCGTGCCAACTATTATTATCCCCTTTCCTACTCCTTTGTGTGTGTTGCAGTGACAGTATTCACTCTGGCAGGGGGGCAGGCTGCTGACTCAGACTGGCATCAGCTCTTTTGCCGGCGCTGGTGGGCTCAGCATGTGTGTGACATGGTAACTCACGGAATCCATACCGCTGGGCTGGTGAGCATATGGCAATTCTGACCAGCTTCACCAAAATGGCAAGTCAGGCGTGGCCAACTCTGGGTCCGGGAATCGATCCTTATCCACAATGCTGTGTGGTGAGCGGCGAAGAGGACCTACGCTAACATTAATTTGCCCAACACACTGACAAGTGTCAGCGAACACTTCCTCAAATGCCACGCACTTGCACCACTGTGGGTAGCGTGGGCCGGCAGCACTGCAGGACTGACCCCGTGACTCTCCCCCCCACTTATCAAAATGTCTCAAGGCTTCACAATTATATTTTAAGCATCTAAGTAGCCAAGCCATTGGGTAGCGACACCTCACTGATGCCGTGTGATGTCGTCCCAGGGTGTGTCCAGTCCCAATACGTTGTAACAAAGTAGAGAGCTGCGAGGAGCAGATCATGAGCACGTCCCTGAAACCTAACAGTAACAGCGAGCAACGCACATTGCCACTCAGTCATGGTGCATTATAGCAGCTGAGGAGGCGCTATAATGCGTGACTTCGCATTTCAGTGCGGTGATGCAGACCACCACACTGAAATGCGTTAGTCTAACGCCTGATGCGTGGTACGAGGCATGGCTGGCCATACTCCTGCAACTAAACTGAGGTCGTGGGCGCGTGGCGTGGCGGCTCATGTGGCAGTCAGAATCACAGCTGTAATGAATGATTTTTATTTTGCTAGTGAGCGTGTTTTGAAACACAACAGCCTGCCAGGCTGTGACCTAGACTCTATTAGCTGACTATAATTATGAAGGGTGAGGCAGCGGAAATCTGTTGGGGCCTCACACATCCTACAAGACTGGACCGGGTCCCGCGTGGTACAGAGAGAGCCCCCTGGCCAGTGATGTTCCTCCTTTGCCTCAATTGATTGCCAGCAACAAGCCTAGGGCCCAGTGGGTGTACTAAGGCTGGTGAAAGCTGGAATGACTAATTGCTTTTCTGCGGGTGTAACGTTGTTTTGAGCTCCCCGTCTTTTTGTGCCAGTAGAACACCGGCCCGTCCTCCCAACAGGTATCCAAGGCTGTGGCAACATGTCCCTAGTTCAATATCCTACCTGCCCGTCCCTTGGAATTGTTGCTGTCTCCTGGCAACACTATAGTACTCTGAAGCTGGTGACATCCACCAGGTCAGAGAGCTCCTCTCACGTCCAGCGTGCCTCCTGATTTGAGACAGAAATCACAGCAGTCCGCATATTTCCTTATGAATTACACCAGTTGTGCTGCATGTGTAATACAGAAATAGACAAACAGGTTTAGCTCCATCAGTCAATATCACAGAAATAGCTTTACACCATGGCATGCATGGCGAAAATTAAGGGTGAAACCATAGTTGGCCTTACGGCTAGGCCGGTCGACCTCGAATCTGGGGAACCGGGTTAGAGTCTCGTCAATTAGACACTGAAAATCCTGTGATTCTGGGCAAATCACTTCAACCTCCCCGTGCCTAACAAAATGATGAATGTGTCATCATGTAACGCAACTGGTGCTATGTAAAGCGCTCTGATACCCGATACCAGGTCAAGTTTGCGCTATATAAAACTACGTAAAAAAACAGCTATTGCTTATGAATTGTTTTAGGAGTGTTTTAGATATTTTAACTAGTTGCAGCAGTTAACAGTAGTGTTTTGCCTCTGCGTTTACAAGGGCACCTAGTGCCCTTCTATTTCTGGTGCTTTGCAGCACTTAACGTTTTAGTTTCTTGTTGCTCAGATGGGTGTGATTTCCGATATTTATACGCTTTCCTCTTCTTCGTTTAATTATGCTGGCCAGAAAGTGTCACATAGGCATTGAAATGTCACTCATAGCAATCTGAATCCTTGGCAGCTATGATAAGGAATAACCCAAAAACACAGAAAGATTAGAAAAAATCTTTACTTTTAATTTTCGCTTTGACATATGACTTATGCCACACTGTATTTGGTCTGGTGTATAAAATTGCATGGTATTTTTTTCTATTTACTTTGCTATGTACCATGATGTGAATTTGAAAAACCCGTTAATTAAAGTGTTTTAAAAAAATAATTAAAAAATGAATAGGCTGACCAGTTTAATTGCACCACTAACACGTATTCTCATATATTTAATGAAATATAAACTGTCACTTCCACTTGACAATTTCTGTAAATACTGTTTAGTCCTCTGCGTCAGTGTTTTGAAAAGGGTCATATGAAGACATGATGTAAATACTTTTTTACAGCAGCAAACAAGGGTGAGACCCTGTACTAGGACTGTGTGTATCTTAAAAACATTCATTTCTGTGACATCTAAAAACCCAGATATTTCCTGCCACAAAACGCTTGTTTGCGTATATTCACTCCTGGAGACTGGATGTGAAGGTTCTTTAAGTAGCCAGCAGAGGGCGCGCCTGCCTGCTGATGAATTCCACTGAGCACATTCTATGAAATGGAGAAAGGTTTCCTGTTCCTGGTCAGCAGTGGCAGAGACAGTACAAGCAGCAGATGGTGACATCATTTCCGGCCTCTCCCTCTGTGTCCAGCCTGCTGCAGAGGAGGAAGTACGCCCTGTCTCTCTGTGCAGTCATCTTCATCTTCAGACCCTCATAGACCCCCTTCCTACCCCAGACCACAAATCTGCACCGGCCCCACCCCAACCATAGGAGGAAGAGAGAGCCTGGAAATGTCTGCACAGGTTTCTGCTCAGGTAGGAGATTGTCACCACCTTGTGCTGTGTTTGTACAAATAGACTGAATAATCCTGGAGGAAATCTCCTTCAGGAGCCAGGCTCTTCTATCCAGGGACCTCTGGGGGCCTTTCCATCCGGCCCTGGGGGTGTGTGTGGTCATCGTTTGTTTTAAAGAGAGGATCTGTGCACTGCATCTTAATGCACTGTGAGTAATCTGTGCACTGTATCTTAACTGCACTATGAGGAATCTGTGCACGCTGCACTGCATCTTAATGCACTGTGACAGATCTGTGCACTGCATCTTAACTGCACTATGAGGAATCTGTGCACGCTGCACTGCATCTTAATGCACTGTGACAGATCTGTGCACACTGCACTTTACTGCACTATGAGGAATCAAAAATTAGCTAGCATTCGCGCCAAGAATTTTCAATTCTATTAAGGACACGGAGGCGAGGATTATGCTTTCTCCTTCTTTACTGTATCAACTCACAGCAGCCAATAAACATACAATTTAGTAACACAACTACATTGTCCATGTGACTTTGCGTCAGCCACGCCTCCTTAGCCCTCCATAAGAGCCCTGGTCACTGTCCCAGCCTCCTCTTTCTTTGCTCGATCTGCGTAAAGTCTAATAATCCACAACTTTCACAAACTCTTCCAACCTGGAAGTTTAACAGGAACCCAAGTCCTCTGCGCAGTCTTCAACGTGAAGATATCCGCTTCCAGACCTGCCGTCTGATCTGAACGATTAACCGGAACACAACGTCCTTCCAAAAAGCTTCAATGTGAAGGCCTCTTCATTCAGACTTCTTGTCTGCACCTAGGAAAAACCAACATGAACAACCCGTAAACTCCATTTACCACAAAGGTTTATAATATCATCAACGGGTGGGTAAACATGAACAATCATATTGTGCATAGCCGGGTGGGATAATCCTCGCCTCCGTGTCCTTAATAGAATTGAAAATTCTTGGCGCGAATGCTAGCTAATTTTTGATTCTATTACAGGACCGGAGGCTTCGGATTATGCTAGTTTAACGCTTATTAAATACCACTGATGTTATATCTCCCACCGGCTTATAATAAAACTGTTTGAATGTTGACTCTGAAGACCAATCCGCACAATGCATAATGTCCTGAATACTAGAACCCAGCATAAATGACTTTGAAGCCATCGCACCTCGCACAGAATGTGCGCCAAACATTTGAACATCAACACCTGCTTCCTTCATAACATAACGCAGCCATCTGGCTATAGTTGCAGCAGTCACCGGTTTAAAAGGTTTTTGTATTGCAAGCAGGAGCTGCGTAGAACCTTCAGACCTCAAAGGTCGGGTACATTCCTCATAGGTTTTCAAGCATTGGACCACACATAATTTTTCATTACTCGGAAAAGCATTATACTCAATGTATCTAGACAGTGTTTTAGTACGACCCGTGATAGTAAAGGAAACCCCCTCTGGGGTAAATACTCTACCTGTAATATCCAATGCCCGCACATCCGATGAGCGCCTACAGGCCGAGAGGCACAACAGCATCGCTAATTTTGCGAAAAGCTGTTTTCTTGACAACTGACTATTCACTGGCCAACTGTTGAACAAAGAAATGACCAAGGACACATCCCATAAGCCCGAGTACTTGGGCTTGGGGGGATTTGCCATCCGAATACCCTTAAGAAGCTTGCATACCATAGGATGCATGCCCACCGGTTTTCCATCCACCGGTGCGTGCCCCGCCGAAATGGCCGATCGGAAGTTATTTACAGAGCGATAGGCAAGGCCACTCGCAGCCTTTTCCGAAAGGAAATTCACAATAGCGGATAGTCCGGTCCCCACGGGATCCAGACTCCGTTCCACGCACCAACCCATCCAGCTTGTCCAGGCTGATGAGTATCGCTTCCTGGTGGAAGGAGCCCACGCTTGCCTGATGAAGCCTGAAGCTGCCTCCGAAATTCCCGGCATTTCCCACTGTTGCCGGAAATTCTCCATGCCATCAGCGACAACCTCTCCGATGTGATCAGAGGGTGTTGCTCCCCGTGCGGTCCCAGGAGCAGAGACTCCGACCAAGGGAGTCTCCTGGGAAGATCGCAGCTCATTTCCAGCAGTATCGGGAACCATGGTTGCGATTTCCACCGTGGTGTCACTAAGATCACCTCCGCTTTCTGTCTGAGAACATGAGAGGTTACTCTCGGAATGAGGAGGAACGGCGGGAAGGCATAATTCACTGCTCCCGACCAATCCTGGAGGAACGCGTCCGTGGCAGTCGCCACTGGATCCGGTCTCCAGCTGAAAAAGTGGGGAATCTGTCGATTCAACCTGGAGGCAAACAGGTCCGTGTGACACGGCCCCCAAAGCCTCTGCAGCCAGCGAAACATGCTCGGCATCAGCTTCCAGTCGCTGTAATCCCTCAGATGTCTGGAGTTCCAATCCGCTATGAGGTTGGACTGCCCTGGAATATATTCCGCTATTACTGTTATTTGGTGGCGCAGGCAGTAGTGCCAAAAGTCCTTGGCAATCTCCACTAACAGGGGCGATCTCGTTCCCCCCAGCTTGTTTATGTATCTCACGGCCGACACGTTGTCCATTCGTAACAGAATGCAGCAAGCTGTCTGTTTGGGCGACAGCGTCCGAATTGCAAAGGAGCCCGCTAGGAGCTCCAGACAATTTATGTGTAACTCTAACTCCTGGGGAGACCATCTTCCGCCTGTGGAAATGTCGCCACAACGCGCTCCCCAGCCCCAACGGCTGGCGTCGGACTCGATGACTACTTCCGGTAAGGAGCCGAAGATGGCCCTGCCGTTCCACGCCTCCACGTGCCCCAGCCACCATTGCATCTCGTCCCGAACCTCTTGAGAGATCGGTACCAGGTCCGAATAAGCTAGACCCTTCTGAAGGTGCTGAATCTTTAGTCTCTGCAATGCCCTGTAATGCAGTGGTCCCGGAAATATTGCCTGTATGGAGGATGCCAATAAGTCCACTATTCTGGCTATGGTCCTGAGGGACACCATCTGCCTGTCTAACATGGCTACTATCTCTTTCCTGAGATCCTTGAGTTTCGCTTTGGGAAGGTGCAACTGCGCCTTCTTGGAGTCTATCACAAACCCCAGGAACTCCGTGCTGGTGGACGGGGTGAGAGCCGATTTGGTCTGATTTATTACAAATCCTAGACTTTGTAAGAGAGACATTGTCATTTGCAAGTGCTGCAAAACTAGAGACGGGCTGTGAGCCATGATCAGGATATCGTCCAGGTAAATGATCATGCGAATTCCCTGCTCTCTCAAATGCGCGACCACCGGCTTCATCACCTTGGTGAAGCACCAGGGAGCCGAGGAAAGCCCGAAAGGAAGGGCCAAATACTCGAACCACCGACCTTTCCACTGAAATTGTAGGAAACGGCGGTGTGGAGGAAAAATAGGGATGGACAGGTAAGCATCTTTTAGATCCAGCCTGACCAGCCAATCTCCCCGTTTCAAGAGGTCTGCCAGAAGGTGTATACCTTCCATCTTGAAGTGTTTGTATACTAGAAAATGGTTGAAATCCCTCAAGTTCAAGACTAGTCTGTATCCACCTCCCTTTTTCTGGACCAGAAACACGTTGCTGCAAAAACCGTGAGATTTGTGATCGCACAAAGCTATTGCGCGCTTTTGCAGCAAGGCCTCTATTTCCTCGTCTATAAAATTGCATTCGTGTTGGGAAAAATGGAGAGGCCTGGGCCATGTGTTTTGACAGGGAGGCTCGTAAAATTCCAGCTGGAATCCCTGAACCGTCTGAAGCACCCACGCATCCTGGGTTAGAGTGCGCCAATTGTGTAGATAATACTGAGTGCGACCCCCCAATGGCAGAAGAGACAAATCTGTTACACTCACCTGTGGAATTTTGTGCGTGGAAGCCAGCTCTGTTCCCGCCACTTTGGAATCTGCGCTTGTTGAAGCGACGGCGGGTGGGGTAGAAGGTACCCCCTCTGGTAGAATCCCAGTCACCTCTTCCTCGTCCGAAGTCGCCTCTTGGGGGACCTTGGTTGGCGAAGCTGCCTGAGGAGCGTCCCCTACCTCGTCCGGCCCTATTGAAAAGGCCCTGGGTAAACACCCTCTTTATCCCCGATTGGGCCTTGTCCAGCGACGTGAAAGTCCCCACATACTTTGACACGTCCTTCACGAAACGGTCTCCGAACAAATTGCCCTCCGCCAGCGGGCCTGGCTCAGCCGCGGCTAAATCAGTGAGATTAGTGTCCATGCGCATGAGCAGGGACTTGCGCCTCTCTGTTGATATTGCACAGTTGGCATTACCCAGCAAGCAGATTGCTCTCTGTGCCCACCCGGCTAAGATATCCGGATCCACTGAAGCTGCCGACTCTTTGGCCACCAAAGCCATCTCTAGAATCTTCGCGAGGGGACCCACGACGTCAAGCAGCTTATCCTGACACCCTCGCCAGGCTCTGTCTATCCCCTTCTTGGGGTCTCTTGCGAACTTTTTCAAAAACGTGAGCAAGCTGACGTCTATCTCCGGTGTCTCTGCTACCTTATCCGGAAGATCCGGTCGAGGGCATTCCGACCGAAGTCTATTCCTGACCTCCTTGTCAAACCCTTTTCGAATATTCTCATGTAGGTAGTCGATCACCTCCGGTGCTGGAGCCCAGTCAGTAGACCTCGGGTGCACTATCTCGCTAGGGTTGAAAGTGAAAGGAGTAGTGGACACCGTCTCCGGAGGAGCCGGAACCACCTTTTTAGCCCTCTTCTTAGGGGGGGACTCCTCGTCCGTGGTATTGGTATCGGTATCAGTAGCAGTGGTGGTGGAATCAGTGTCTGCATATACTCTCTGCTTACTCTTGGCCTTTCCGCCAGCCGAGTACGCGTGGTCGCCACCCGCGGGTGGAGGAAGAGTATCCAGGGTCGTGGCATGTGGCCAGCGGCGCACTTTTGCCTGCTCTGTGCTCGAGCGTCCCCCGTGCTTCCCTTTGGTGAAACCATGTCGTTTAGCAAAACTCTCCAGCTGCTTGGTAATTGGTTTTAAAGCAGCCGCCAATGCTTGATGGACAGTCGAAGGAACTGTCGTCTCCAGTGCCCTGTTGACAGAGGATTGGACCGACGCGTCCAGAGCCTCTACAATATCGTCCTCAAGGACAGTCTCTTGCTGACCCTCATAATAGACATCCTCCTCATCATCCTCGTACCGTACCCACTCATTCATGCTTGCAAGGTGGAAGAACTGAACCAATCCACCAGTGGTAGAGGAGCCAATAATAATATATTCCTGGAGGAGTAATGGGGGAGGCCAGCCCAGGTGCACACAAAACAATCTTGTACCTAGCCCCCTCAGCAGATGCTGTACTTATATTCTTGCAGCCTTTTCAGGCGTCAGAGCCAAATTTTTTAAGAGTTTCTGGAGTGTGTGCTCACTCCCAGGGCGACTTCTCTTGCAGCCAGTCAGGCGTCACAAATACGGAGCGAAAACGCGCTCCCAAAACCCCCCGGAAGCCGAGCTCGGAGTGTGCAGCCCAACGCGAGCCCAAATCCTACTGAAAACCAGCCCAAATGGGCTTCGCGTGAGCTGCACACGTCGGCCGGTAACCATCCGGCTCTGCGTGTCCACGGGCGATGAGGGGAGCCCTCGACACCGCGCTGAGCGCGCTGGACCTCAACGGTCCGAATTAATGCCGCCCAGCGGCGCGGTACAAGGATGTGAAGCACGCGCTTCGTAACGCTGCCATCGACATCAGGGGAGGCTTATCAGCGATCCCCTGCTAGCGGCGCAGAGCGCCCTCCACCAACGCTGAATCGCGCTCACAAGTAAGCCCTGACCTTGGCAAAGCGCAGCGCGCTGAAGCAGTCTTGTAACAAAAGCGTCTCATATACAATTAATGAAAAAACGAGGGGTACTTAGCTCATGCTGTGAGCAGCAAAGAAAGAGGAGGCTGGGACAGTGACCAGGGCTCTTATGGAGGGCTAAGGAGGCGTGGCTGACGCAAAGTCACATGGACAATGTAGTTGTGTTACTAAATTGTATGTTTATTGGCTGCTGTGAGTTGATACAGTAAAGAAGGAGAAAGCATAATCCGAAACCTCCGGTCCTGTAATAGAATCTGTCGTTACAATGCAGCTTACTTTACTGAGAAATGTGGGCCACTGCACTGCATCTAACTGCACTGTGAAAATTCTGTTCACATTGCACTGCATCTTAGCGCTCCATGAGAAATCTGTGCACACTCTTTGCTTGGCTCTCGCTGTTAGTTTGTTGACTTGCCCACCTGTACCCCAATGTCAGAAGCATTATCTGCTGCAGAGGTTGTGTGTCTGCTGCAGGGATTGTGTGTGTGTGCACTGACCTTGGGTCTGCCAGGTAGGAGGCCTTTCAAGCAGTGGAACGCACATGTCTGTGTTTTTAATGTACCTCTGCAGGTTGGATGTGTGTGTGCATGTAAACAAGGTAGAGTTGTCTTTGCAGGCTGTGTGTGTGTTTGAGGCGCATCTACAGTGTGTCTTTTTGAAGTGTGTATGTCTTAGCAGATGTTGGCGGGACTCTCAGTTACTCTTTTTGGCCTCTCCTCTCTGTACAGGAATCTTTATGATCACTTGCTGTAAGAGTGTCTGCTCTGTGCAGAATAGTAAGGTACTACTCGGCACACAGCAGACATCTGAGCAAAGTCACTTGTGAAGTTCTAGTTCTTCCCCATAGTTTGGAGGAATTAGGCAGGTTTGAGTGAGACTTCAGCACGACTTCCAAATGTGTGAGTGCCCACAAGCACCCATATGACAATGCTACAAGAGGTTGTTGCACTTTCTCATCAGCGGTGTGTTGATGAGGATTGTGCTATGATATGAAGACTACATGAAGGATTCCAAGAGACTCTGGAAGTCATTCTGCTCGGGTTACCAATCTCAGCTCTAGTGAGATATTTAAGAGGTCCCAAGTTCCAACCGTCCTCCTTTATAAATGTGTTTATGCACATACTGCGCAGATCTGTATTACCTTTGCATCAAACATACCAATCCTAATAAATTCTGTTGGAGGTGGCCCTTTCTAGGTTGCTTTCCCTTTTTTTTTGCTTTTGTCCCTCGCTGATCTATGTACTAGCCTAAGGACTTTGTTCGCTTTTTACACTGCCATTCAGTACCAAAGTGATGTGCTTGTCATATACATACTGGTGATTAGTGTATACATGATTGGCTAAATTGAGTTAGCTGTAAGTACCTTGTCTAGAGGTAAGACATAAACCTAGGCTACCTCCTGCGTGGGTGAGCAGAACTGGTTGTGCCACCCACGGAGGTAGTTCTTTAAATGTGCCACAGATTTGCTATGACGGGACCTGTGTTAGCAGGTTACTGTTACTAGGCTTGGCTTTTAAGAAGACACTTGCCAAGGTTCTTCATGTCTCTTGCTATATCTGAGCACTCCCTGGGGACAGGGTGCAGTGTCAGGAAGAGGTAGGGCATGTGTATGTGTGCGCTACATACACTGGTAGTGAATGGCACCGAGTAGTGTGTTTGGTACAGTAGGGCCTGCTCCTCATATTGGATTGGCCTGAGGGATGTGTAGAAAGGCTATTGAGCTGGATTTCCTGCATGCAGAAGAGTGTCAGTATAGTGTTTGATATCGATGAGTTCGTAATGACGATCCTGCTCCGGTGGTGTGAGTGAATTCGACATTATGACGGTGGAAATACCACTTTGGGAGAGTGGGAATGTCTGTACTCATGGCTCTGTATGCCTATCCACCTGTCTCCAACTCACAGCTGGCTGATGGAGGGATGGCTACATCTGTGCATTTTCTGATAAGACAGCTATAAACTAGGGGCTCAAGGTATACTGTAGACCTCTCACTCTGAGGGGCCTTCCTGTGTTGGTTAAGAGGGGGTAGAATTGGTACCTGCATTCCAAGTGGCAGGGTTGTGGCCCCACTAAAGATACTGATCAAGCCTCCCAGGGTAGGATGTCAGACATGACAACATTTAGAGAGTGCTGTGCATTTCAAAGGTGACCTTTTGAGCTGATCTCATCTTCATAGGTCATTGTGGGTATAACCACCGGGGCTGTGCCTTCAGGAGTTAAAGACGCTTTGGGGATTGAAAACATACCACGCTGGTTCGACGCTGGGACATTAACAAGAAGAACTATGGGGCGGGGGGGCTGCAACTGGATTATCTGCAGACTTGTGGTGGCCTGGGGCTTGTTGTGCTCTAGGAAGGGGACTATCACTTGGTGGATTTTGCCTGGATGTTGCTGGCCTGCAGCTAATTGGCAACTGTCGTGGCCTGGGTCCCCAAGCACTCTCCAAGGGCTGGTTGACTGGCCTCCTGTCCACGAGTTCCCATGTTTGTTATTCAGGGACTCTTTGTGGGATTTCATCTACACATTTTGTACAAGGTCGTCTAAAATACATAACTTGGTAAACTGTTTTCTTTGCTCGTTTAGCAACAGCGCCTAACATTTAGCCATAACATGTTGGCATCTCCAGCACAATAGTTTTATCCTATAAATGATGTTCCATCCCCTTGGATGCAGAGAGGAGAATTCCGGCTGAGAGGACTGTTCTGGAATGACAGCAGTGCCTGACATGCAACCCTGCGTAAACTAAGTTTGCACTCAACCACCTTACACTCAACCCCCTTACTACATACACCAGGTATGTGGGCTTAGACCAATCCCAGATATCGCAAATATATCCCTATGCTCACAAAATAAGGGTAGAACTAGACAGATATATAATTTGCCATGGTTGGGATGTTTGTCCTGTACAGTCTGGTAGTAATTCAAATTACTTTGTTTAGTTGCATCTGCCTAATGATCGCAGCACATTTACTTCATAATAGACTACAATAGGTTTAATAAATGTATTGTAAACTTTCTTTGTGTCTTTCTTATGTGAGTAAGTGAGTTACAAAAGGGGAGGATCCGTTTCCACAGTGCCCTTGGGGATAGAGGGTCGTGTTTGAGGTTGCAGAAATCACCTGTTATTCTGGGAAGATTGGGAGTTTAGGTGAGGCACTATGAGCTCTCAGGATTGGGCCAACAGGTACTGACATTGTAGAGAGACTCAGTCCATACAGTCTGACTATCTGTCGTCCTAACACACAGTTCTGCTTTACCAGCGCAATCCGTGCAACAGGTTCAACCATTATAACATTACTGTGTGGTTGTAGGATTATATTATTCTACTCCTACCTAACACTACCTACTATCCTATTGAGAGCATGGTGGGAGTGCCCTTTGCCAGATACCTTGGGGTAGCCTAAACTCCCATACCTGACTGTCATGTATCACAAAGCCAGCCTATGTAGAATGGCTAGCATCCATCTTTTTTGCAATCAGTCTTTCGGTGTGTGTTAAATTATAAGACAAAAACAATTCTGTTGCGTTTAGATATTTCCACAACACACTGTTTGATTTTAAAACCTGCAATTTCCACTCAATTGCATGATCGTTCTCAGTTAACTTTGCCCAAGCTGTAATAGAAACTTGTCATTAAGTGTAACATAGAATGCATATGATACAATATTTTTCAAAGAAAATCTGTGATTTGACAATGCAGTCATGCCATTGTCCACGACAGCCAATGCATTTTCCAAATTAATCCTGTCAATTTATCTTAAGCGTTCAGCATCGTCCTGCTGAGAAGTTTTCCACAGTTCATTGTAAGTGGCGTATATGAATCTGTTAGAATGTGGTGACCTAGGACCCAAGAAGAAATCTTGTAAACCCATGTCATCAGAAAGGAAATATAGATGTTCCTTAACTGCAGATAATGTGGAATGTTGTAACCATTGCTGGGTAGATGCAGGTTCGGGTTATCAAAAAGTAGAACAGCGAGGCTTGGCAATCAGGAACAGTTTAAATTAATTAAGCAATAATGGTTTGGAATAGCAGCCACATCTCCTACCGCTTCGTGCTGGAATTCACTTTCCGTTAGGTACATGGCATGCTTTATTCTGTACGCCGGTGCAATAAAGTGAAGCTTGTCCCCCTTTGGGCAGGAAATTCTAGTCCAGTGGGTCATAAATATTGTGTTTAGATACTTTATCCCACTCTTATAGAAGGGACCATAAATACCAATTGGATGTCACATTCTGAGGTGGTCCAGGTGTGTTGTGTGTGTTATCTAGGGTAACGCTTACTGCTATGCATTGTTTGGGCTTTATCTGATGAGTGCAACTGACCGGCTGCTCTGGCATCGTCCTTCGCCAGAGTGCATGGTCTCAGCTGTGCATTTATTTGTGTTTGAGTGTGTGCATCTGACTTGTTTCTTTAGGTATAAGATCCTGGGACCACATGTGATTTTTCTGTTGCAATCTTTCTGGTGTGTTTGAGGCTTGTTCTATGTCTGGTGTTTCCATCACGGTAAGTGCTAGGGATGAACAGAGGACAACTGTGTTATGTTGATTTGATAAAGGGTCACTCTGGAACCGTAACAAGTGTTTTATGGTGATTTAGCTAGTGCAGGCAACAGTTGTTCTCTGATGTGCTGGACTCCTAAGAGCGGGCCCTTTCTATAAATTAACCCGAATCTAACATTGCCCCTCCCTAATTGAGTTATCTACTATCCTGGCTGTTTGTGTCCATGTCTTGAGCATGGACGGTTCTTGTTTCTAGCTTGCGGTGTGAGTGTTTCCCTTGGCATTGTGTGTCCTAATCAGATGTATTCCCCCTATTTTCAGGGTATCCTTCTTCACGCAGTCCCATATTAGTTGCAGGGTGCTGCACAGCAAGAGCAAGATTGCAACCACTGGTAAGAAGGCCTTACAACAATTCACTATCAGTAATTGGGCAATTAACGACAGGCTAATGAAAATGATCAAATATAAAACAACCCCCCTCTCTAATTAACTTTTCCTAGTCCGAATGACTGAGTATAACAAATTTGCAGTCATAAAACAGATGAATGGGGTTTCCAGGGTATTAATTACTGTAAGGGCTGCAGAGTAAGAAATTAGACTCAGTTTTGTTAACATTGTTATAAAAACAATAGAAGAATAAAATATGAGACATTGTTTGAGTAGACAAGCCATCACAAGCACATAGCAATGGATTATTTAGTGAATGTTCTTATGCTGGGTATCCTACCATCAGGGGAAAAAATTAAATCTCATCCTTGTTAAAAGATATCGATGCATGTTGTTAGAGACAAAGGAGAGAGATTAATCATGTCCTCTGGGCACCCTAGGCAGTGCCTGGTAGAATATATCAGTGACTTTACTTTGATTATATTACCATCTTTTTAACTCACATTTATTAACAAAAGACTCTCTTAACTCCGTTTTGGAGAAAGATAAGCATTTAGAGGGTGATGTGTACAGAAAAGCTAGGCCCAAATCTGTCAAAGACTTCTTGACATATGCTAGCCAAGGAATACTAATGGCTCGGTCCAGGTTGATTATATCTCTTATTACAGCTTAATTCAACATAACGGAGGCCCTTTTCCAGATACACAACCATAAGAGGAGCGGGGCCAGTTTGATCGAGTCAGTAATTAAAGGGAGGTTGAGTTCTTTGTGGGCATTCAGATTCGAGCAAGCCTGAGTAACTGAAAGCAGCTTTTTAACAAACTTATCCTCCACTTTCTGCCGAGCACCCACTTCAGCTGTGCCCCATATTTCTGCTCCGTAAGGGGCTATGGCTATGGATTTTGCCAAATAAACGTCTACCATTTCTCGAATTGATGTTCTACCCAGTTTAGAGGCGAATTTCCACAGAGCAGCTATGCTTCTTTGCAACAAATTAATTCTGTTTTCTACCATAGCAGACCCGTTAAGTTTGAAATCGAAGAAGAGGGCTAGATACACAAGCATTTGCAATGCAATTGGTTTAGTTTTCACACGAGTTTGAGCTATTGCAACTGTAAATTACAATGCCTTTTATTTATGTTTTGGGTTTTAAAACCTAAAGAAAAGACATTGGCATTTACAATACTAATAGCTTAAGCTCTAGCAAATGCGAGACCTATTGCATTGCAATAAAGGGCCTTTTCGACCGCTTGTTAGATTGTAAATATCTGAGGATGAGACCGGCCTGCGACGTCTTCAAAGTAGTGATAAATAGTGCAGTGAAGAAGACGTGTAAATGTTGTAAATTACACAGACACAAAGCGTGAAGTGAGAGTTACATTTGATCCGAGCTATAAACACTAACAAAGCGCTCCAACACCTTTTGCTCGATGATTACACTGTCGTGGCTCAGGAGGAAGAGCGGGGTGGCTATTTCCTGCCCTCTCCAAGGTTTGAGTGTGCAGTGTGGTATTGCGTAATGTCATCGCTATCTTTGGCCTAATAAAAAACACTCCAGCTGTCGTAGGGCGCTGGCTTCACCTCCTGGTGCAGGGCGGGCTGTGCTTTATGGCAGTCATGGAGGGAGGGAGGGATGGTCTCGGCTGCAGCTCCAGCCTCGTACAGTGCCCCTGCTATTACTAGTGAGCGAGAGGTGCGCTAAAGTGGTGGTATTAGTGGTGGTGGTGGTGGTATTATTGGTGGTGGTGCTGTTGTTAATAAAACAGGCTTTTGAAAACAACCGATCAGGTGGCTTTAATATAGAACACATGTAACACAGATGTGCTGTTGTCAGTTTCCCGCACTCAATATGGAGGGTGGGGCATTTTTTTCAAGGTTAAGAAACAGAAAAAGTATATTGTCACATTAATGGAACAGCTCTTGGACTTACTGGGAAAGGCACTGCCGACTCCACATTATTTTAGGTCAATATCGCATTTCTATCCTAAAGTTGAACCAAATGCAGGAGATTAGTAGTCTATGCTTATATATGGGCTCAATGCATGTCCAGGCCTAGTACTCAGTTTACATCCAAACCAATCACGTTGAAAGTTACCAAATTTCCCAACTGAAGGCAAATTTAATCATAATTTGTTTTATCAGATTATTTTCTCAAAAAAGTAGTGATTTTTAGTGCCTTTCTCCTAAAAATATACGGGGAATTAAAGCGTAATTAAACTGTATAAAAAAACAAAACACTGCGGAACTGATGAATTTCACAAAGATTGCAAAGTTTCAAAGTTTGTAAAAACTTAAAGTGTTGCGGACATAAAGCCCTTGCAACGTCGCGCACCTCTAGCACAAACAGAAAACAAACACTAAAGTAATTCAAACAACATTAAGCAGTGTACTCAAAATATTTGCGGGTCTTAGCTGCTGATTTTCACCAATAATAAAAAAAGGTGTACACAATTAATATAAAATCACACAGTCACACTTCAAACCTATGGGCATCTCACCCAATCACTCATCCCCCAATGATCCAACAGCTGTTCCTTTTCTAGTTGAAATTCTGACTTTCAACTGTCCACAGGCAGCAGCACTCCTCAGCTATGCACGGTGTTCAGAAATACTGTGTTTTAAAAATATCTGTGTCTCTTGGCACAGGGTTCAACAACTAAATACAAAGACATTAATAAAGATGTCAGCATATCGCCAGAAATAAGCAGAAGTAGATACACTGGCAATTGCTTAGCACTTTACTCATTTTTCATTGTCTTCGTCCACACATAACTGTTGTTTTTGAATTGCTTACCTGTTTTCACCAACTTTCTAAAGCAAAAAGCAGATTCAAACTCCAAACATATACAGTCATTCAATGCAGGGTCATTGGATAGTAACCACTTACACATCAACAAAAATCAGCAAATTCCACAAGGCTAGCCATGGGTGTTTGCTAAGCATTTTGATACAGACTGTTATTCTTAAAATAGTATGGACATTTTGAGGAAACGGAAAATAAAATCCAGCAGAAATGCAAGGTGCAGAAAGGCTAACAAACTCTCAAAAAATTAAATTAACAAAAAACCCTATTTGTGAATTCCTTTATCCTTCCAGAGTGGGTATGGTGCCAGAAAACTATGGTCGTAATATTGTCGGACGTAAATATTGTGCCCTGTTGATTCAAAACCATTACACTGGAGTAATAACATGAAATCTACCCCAATGGGACGATGTTTTTGTAAACTATATTTAGGACAAAATGTTTGTCAGACATAATTTCTGATTACGATATTCAGACATAGAGCCCAGAGGGGGGTGTACGAACTTGTAATTATATTATTTTCAGTTATATATAACACACCACCAAATTTGAAAGTTTTATATGGCTTTTGTGGACTTGTCTGCGGCCTTCGACTGCGTAAACCACTCAAAATTGTGGGTTGTTTTGGAGTCGGTGGGCATGGACAGCTCCATAATTCTTTTTATTAGGGAGACGTATAGAGAGGCAGGGGCAATAGTCAGGTTTGGTGAACAGGGAGAATGTTCAGAAATATTTAAAATTGAAAAGGGGGTGCGACAGGGGTGTGTACTTGCCCTCTTTCTTTTTTACTTCTACACCAATAAATGTAATGAAGTTTTGACCGCGCAGTACAGAGATGTTCCATCAGGAAGTGGCTTATCGCTGCTTGCTGTCTTCTATGCAGATGATGTGGTTTTGATGGCCAGTACACCCCTGGCCCTACAGCGCTTGATTGGCTCTTATTCAACTTTCAAGGCTGAACTCGGTCTGCTTGTTAACAAATCAAAAACCTTTGTTATGATAGTGGGACTGGGAAGGAAAAAGTATTTTTCATTCCACCTAGATGGGTGTTCTCTGGAACGTGTAGAGTCCTTTATTAGGTCGAGCTTGAGCCAGCGTGCAGGCGCTGCTCTGCGGAGATCTGTGGTAGTTCCGTACGGTTCGGAGAGAAGTTTCGCTCACTCCCCCGCCCTTATTTTTGATTGGCTTGTGTCTTTGTCCTTCATAAATGCTGGTGTGTGATTCATTATGAGGCTTATTAGTCCCTCCTTAGTATGGGCATATTTCTATTTATATTCTCCCATGGCTACTAGCCCCTTTACTTGTTTGTTACATGGTGCGTGCTCTATTTTCTGTAATGTGTTTTTCCTACTGCAGGCACAACGACGTGCCCACCTGGGACAATGGCGCAGACGATTTTCCAAGCGCCGCACTTTTATTAGCAGCTTCAAAGCTGCATCTGCTCCCCCTCTAGACCACCTGCATCTTCATCAGCGGCAAAAGCCTCTTCCGGCCATAGTGATCAGCAGCTGAGCTGGGCTCCGACCGGCCCACCTCCCCATCTCCCCTGCAACAGCTGACCAGCAGCCCATGTGAATGCCAGGAACCCGATGCGATGCGAGTACTGATAATGTTAAATTTAAAATATCAGCTTACTTACTTGCATAGACTTGCAAATGGTACACTTATGCCGTCTACACTGCGTGTACACGTTAGTTTTCCGAACTGCATCCTACTGCTGAAAGTGTTACTATGGAACAGAAGAATATGACATAAGATTTTGTCTTTACTTAAATGCTTCTCAGTTGGACATAAAAGCCTGATTAGAAAGCTACCGTTTTCAAAAAAGGTTGTTGAAAACAATGGGCAAGAGCTCTCCTGCAACCAAGCCTGTTAATCTCCCCCCACCTCTGAAGCTATTTTGGCCAATCAGCAAGGAGATTGTTGTCCTGCAACCAGCAATCATGGTGCTCGTTCCACATGTGCAGGTCATGCTGGGAACGCGAAGGTAATGGCTGCCTCCTATTGCTCCAACACATAGCTGCAACATCTCTCCAGTCATGGGGTGACACGGGTTTATTATAACTAGGTCTCAAGTTAATGAAAAACTGTTTGAAATGTTTCCGTAGTTATGATGCATAAAATGGACTAGCAACGAATCATTAGTGTCAGTTACCCCACAAATACGTTGGTCCGAATTGGGGCTACAGTACACATGCAAATCCCGAGCTCAAATAAATTGAATGTGTGGTATGTTATCAGAGATTCCAATATTCCCACCACCTCATCTGTCACATGTGTAGGATTCTTAAAATTATTATTATAAAAATGAATGCGTAACAAATCAATTTTCCCAGAACCTTCGGCCAAGATAACATGAAAATGGGGCGAGTTATTGATAAAGGTCACTTTATCTAGGGTGATCGTGATTGCTATAATTCTGAGTAAGCCCCCCCCTTAGATCTACCTGCTGCTGATGGAACTGCTGGCGTAACAAAGGAGCTGTAGCCATTTACATAGACAGACTGCTCTGCCCAATTTTCCTGAAAGCAGATAATATCAGAATTCGTAAACACTTTATGCCAATTTTGATTATCATTTTTGTTTTCATAACCCGCTATATTCCTAGAGAGAAACTTTATATCACTGAGGGACTCCTCCGACCAAATCGCTGTCGGTCCTGGTGAGAAGGATGATGTAGGGTCAATTGGTAAGGATGTAATACTGCTTAGTGAACCTAAAACGACCAACTGAACCCTCTCCACGGGTACCAAACCAGACACCGTTTGATATTCATTATAAAGAACAGACTGAGAAGGCAAATTATTTAGTGGAGAGATCAGTCAATCACATGCCTCCATATCTTCCAACAATGAGTACCTATTTGATAGGGCAAGGGCATCAGAAGCCACCTGGGCAGACTTATGACCAGTTCTCACTAAGGAAAGGCCCTAAGTGAGTACGGTGGAACTACGTACTGGTGCGGACCTATAAAAAAAGCCCAACAAGACTGCATAAATCTGAGAATGGAGTGAGGGGGCAACCGGTAAACTCCCTAATAGGTCTCTCACTAGTCATTCATTATCAAAGTTTAAAATAACCAGTCATTATTGTTTTGTACATCAGACCCAATTCACTGCGTTCTTCTGACCATTATCAAATGATTTTGGATGGGATGACCTTTATTAGAGTTTTGAGTCATCCAGTGTCGAGCCTTGGCCATCAGCTGAAGTGAAGATTGGGACGTAGTAAAGGCACGTTGACTAAAATGTGCACATAGTGACAAGCTGCAGGAGGGAAGTCCATGTATTGCTGATTTGGTCTGCTATGGGCCCGAGTAGATGGGGGATTTACCTTAACCTGTGGTCTTGATAAGTCATGTGATTGCCCCTTACCCATAGAATCTTATATGGTCACCTGCGGTGGGCAACACCTAGGGACCAAATCTACATGGTCTGGACCTAAATGATCCCTGCTGGGGGCCACCTGATTTTCAACACAAGGATGACCAATAGAAGTAGCGGGCGATTTAGCTAACTCGCGACCAAGGATCATGTTTTCACAATTAAAACACAAATTATGACTTTCACAATTATAGTTTTTAAGAGTTGTAGTGTTAGTGGTTTTAGGCCTCTAGGCATTTTAGCACTGTGTCCCAGTGTAAAGTGCGTACGCTCTGTGCTACCTTTAGTGAGACTGGCCTGCCCTCCCATAGGAATGAAGGGGGGATATGTGTGTCCATGGTAATTCCTGGTGTGAGAGGAGTGCAGGGTCAAGTTTAGTATGTGCGAACTCGTAAGAATAAATGCTGCGCAATGGTGTGCGCAGATTTATTATAACTATAGGAGAAATATCACTTCCAGAAGTTGGCATTTCTGTGTGCTATTTAGACTGCCTGCCTGATGTGGAGTGCATGTCTGGCTTGTGATTGACAGGGGCTGGATGGTGTGCTTGGCTCCAGGAGCCAGGATGAGTCTGCCCAGTGGTGAATAGGGAGATCTGCATGTAGATGGGAGGGAGGAGTTGCACCTGGGACCTGAATAGGGTTGTGCCTTCACTCCACAATGCTGGCTCCGCCCCCTGTGGTGCGTCTGAGCACCTATCCCCCACCTGACAATGGAGAGAGGAGCTGAGCAAAACAAAGTGCTCCAAAGCTCCCCCAAACCAGTTGCATCTGGTTTCCCCCTTGCTCTGCACCTTTGTGACAAAGGAAATCTGTGTATAAGAGAAGGGGCTGTGGCCCCATGAAAGTGTGCTCTGCTGTGCTGGTCCTGACTTTGGGGGCTGGTGCTGCTGGGCTCCGGGATGAACCGCCACAAGGGACTGCCTCCCTGCTGGAGGGCCCTGTGTGCTGGCCTGCCTGAGCCCAGCCTTGTGCCCCCTGAACTTTGGCTTACTTTGAAAGAGCGCTTTGCTCTTTACTGCTGGCCAGAGCGCTCCATTCTTTTCCCTGGATTTTGGGATTTCAAGCGCCTGCGAAGCGCTATATCTTTATTTCCTAGTGAGCGCGCTATTTTTACGCCCACGAGGAGCAGCGGCACGAAGCTGCAATCATCTTTGTAAGGGAATCCCTGGCGTGGAGATTCCCCGGCAATCCGACTTATTTTCGGCGCGGGTGCCCACCCCGCATATCTGCCTTATTGTGTTTATGTGCTTTCAACGGGAGCCCACCCCGCTACTGAAAGTATTTGATTAACGGGAGCCTACCCCGTACTGGTGCCATGAGAAGGAGCCACCGTAAGCCCTGAGGGCCGCCGCGCTGCCCGCGGCGACCCGGAAGTAGCAAGAAAAGCCCTGGTTGTGGGCGGGGCTTGGTAACGCGCCCCCGGAAGTAGCTGGGCCTCCCGTGAGCTGGGGGAGACCCAGGTCACTGCTGAAGCCAGGCGGGAGCCCACCCCGCACTGGCGACCAAAGAAGAATCCAGGCGGGGCTCCTGTGAGGAAGACAGAACCCCGCGTGGTGAAGTGCCGCATCGCTGCATCGGAGGAGAACGGGTGCCCACTCCACCTTCCGGAGCAGAAAGGAGAAAGTCCCGGGTCCCAGGAGGGGACCCGGGTGAACCCGGGTGTGAACAGACGTGCAGGCCGGAGTCGGGAAGCAGCCTGTCTCGAGGCGGGGCTCCCGTGACCACGGCGAGAGCCCCGTGTGCTGCCAAACCTGCCACGGAAACTTCGCTCGGTGAACCGAAGTGCTGCATCGCTGCATCGGCGGAGAACGGGAGCCCACTCCGCCTCCCGGAGCAGAAAGGAGAAAAGCCCGGGTGAACAGATGTGCTGGCCGAAGTCGGGAAGCAGCCTGTCTCGAGGCAGGGTTCCCGTGACCACGGTGAGAACCCCGTGTGCTGCCAACGCCGCCAAGCCTGCCACGGAAACTTTGCTCGGTGAACCGAAGGAGACCGCCTGAAGAGGAGACGGCCCCGGTACAGGAACACTCAAGACAGTCCCGATGAGTGGGGCTGTAGTCTTGTGGTCAGGGGGTGTTTCGAGGCATATTTTCGGTGCTTGCCTCCCCCTCCATTGTGCAGTGATCATTGTTCCCAGAGGAGGGGGGCTTCTCAGGGCACAGTGGTGCCAGCGTGCTTGGGGGCCACGTCTTGAGAATTCCTTTGGTTATTTCTAAGTCCGGGAAGGGACTCCAATGTGTCAGTACTTTGCAGGTCTTCAGTTGCGCCGCCGTAGCGGGCAGCTGCAACTTGGGGGCGCATTTTGTTTTCAAGAGTCCCAGTGGGGGACTCACGGCCAGGTGGTGCCAGCACCATTCCCTGTGGGGGCAGTATGATTTCAGAGAAGCCCCAGTGAGACCCAGAGCAGGGCCCCCGAGCCCAGCGCCATTCTTACAGTGAGTGCCCACATTTCTGCCTGCACAGCTGCCCAGCAATTAGTGGGCAGCTGCCACGTTTAGGCCTGATCTTTTGCTTTGCTGCCTGCGCAGCCCGCCCGGACATTCTGGACAGCGGGCATTTGAGCCCCTGTGAGAAGCCAGTTGGTCTGGGGCCAGTTTTCAGGTGGTGTGCCCCCGCTTGGGGCCCACTGTGTTTATGATGGTGATTACATGATGTGTTATACCTAACATGATGCCTAATGTGATTTATGCGTAATGTATTTATGCCCCTGAGTGTTGGGCAGGATATATTTGATTCCTAATGTGTAGTGCATTTATGCTTAGGATGTTAGGCATAATGGGATTTATGCTAAGTTGATGATGCCAAGTTCATTTCTTCTGCCAGTAGCGCCTGGTTGTTATTACTGATTGACTACACTTATTATTTTATGCTACAGTTAGTATATGTCCTACATTTGCTAATTTCCCTTTGTGATTGTTCTGACAGTGGCCCAATTGGCCCTGTCAGGTGTATATAATCCCCTGTAGATACTGCCCAGTGCCAGTTGGCACAGTGTATATTATGTGATTATGATCTAATGTGTTTATTATAATATAAAGGCTATTTTTATATATAACCTTTTGTGGAGTTCCTTTTGTGGTGTGCCTGGGGTGTTGTTGCTGTGTGCGTGCGCAAACGCTTTGCACATTGCCTCCGGGACAAGCCTGACTGCTCGTGCCAAGCTACCAAGGGGGTGAGCAAGGGTTATCTTTGGCGTGTAACTCCCAAGCCCTGACTAGAGTGGTGGTTTCTGCCTGGCTTTGGCGCAAGCCTTAGCCAACCAGAAATCCCATTTCTAACATTGGTGATCAGCGGTGGGATAGGACTTGCATTTGCGCAGTACCACAGCGACAACTGGCTGCACTACAAAACTCTGCATTTAGATAATCACGTGTTTGGGGATTATTGTTCTGAGTTTTATTTGAATTCTTCTCCTAAAAGTGTCATTTTTGAATTGTGTACTTATTTCAGCTCAGACACCTAGGTCTCTTGTGTTGCACGTGTGCCTGAGCGTCCTGCCAAAATGGAGTCTGCTTTTAATTTCTGTGGTCTGTTTAGATACAGTATGTGGGAATTGGTTGAGTTCTGTGAGGAGAGAGACATAGCAGTGAGTGGGACAGACTCCCAGTCAAAACTTAGGGAGAACCTGATCCAATGGCAAAAGGATGAATGGGAACGTGAGCGCAGTGAGGAGGAGAGGGCCCGGGCTGCACTCCAAGTGGGTGGTGGGTCTGAGGGGAGCCCTGAGGAGTCTGAAGAGGTGGAAGAAAGTGACAGGACAGGGACGCCAGTAGATAGTGAGGACCCCATAGATAGGGAGTCCCTTGCAGGGTCCAGTGTCAGGGGCAGCGTCCCATCCCTTTCCCTGTCCCCAGAGGAGTGGGTAGATAGGAGGGAAGAAAGGGAGCATCAACTGGCTTTAGAGAAACTCCAGAAGGAGAGCTATGAGCATATGGAAGCTCAGAAATTGGAGTTGGAGCATTGGAAGTTAGAGGAGAAAAAGGCATTATTGGCTCAGGAGTTGAGTCTCAAGGCGTTGGGCCTTGAAGAGCAAAAGCTAGAGACTGAGAGGGTCCTAGCGCAGGAGAGGATGGCGGAGGCTGAGAGGGCCTTCGCCAGGGAGAAATTAGCTCTGGAGGGTAGATTATCCCCTGAGCGCAGTTGTGGTTTTCTGGATTAACCAGTAAGGGTGGGATCTAGGGGTGGCAGCGATATAGAGTCCAGTGCAGAAAGTCCCGTTCCCAGTTCCCAAAGTATGGTACCGTGTTCCCCAGAAGAGGAGTATATGTTGAAGTTCAGGGGCAGTAAGAAACTGTCTCACCAGTCTTGGAGGGACTTTGTGGATAAATGTGATCATGCGCTGAACAATTGGCTGATGGTTAGCACAGTAGATGATTTTGATTATGACGGGCTGGCCCATTTGGTTATCAAAGAGCACATGCTCAGTCATTGTTTTCCGGGGTTGCGCCAACACCTGTTAGAGTGTGAGTCCTCTGATCCCAGGGAGCTTGCACGGGAAGCCGACCTCTGGGAGGAGGCCCGAGGTTCTGAAGATGCATTGGAGAGTGGTCCCAAAAGTAGTGACCCAGGTATCTTCCAGTCCTGTGTGGTGGAAGTGGGTCAGAGTAGCACAGCTAGGTCCCCTGATAGTGAGGAGGTTGTAAGGCCTCACCTTCTGTCTCGCAGGAGTGGGAGTGAGACTGGGCCGTGTCCCGAAGTGCCCCAACCTCAGTCTCAAGGACTGGATGGTTCCTTGAGGGATCACCAGGTAGGGAGCCTAGTATGTCTGGGTGGACCGTCCGTTGCGGGGAGTCACCCCGTGTTGGGTGAGCTGGGAGTGCCTGTAATCAGGCCTCCATCAGTTCTGGTGTCTGGCAGTGCCACTCCAGTTGGGAGGGTGCAGAAGTCTGGATTGAGGGGTGAAGAGGGGAAAGAGTCCCCAGTGGGAGAACCATTGGGTCAGGGGCTGGCCAGAAGGGCTGAGTCCCCACTGAGTGACCATGGTGACGCCACTTCTGTCCTGGGGCATCTTCACGCACTGTCAAAGGGACAGGAGATTGTGAACTCTGCGCCAGGCAGACTGTCACATGACACATTAGCTATGTGTCACCCTCAAGGGGGGGTATATGTACTCCCCAGGAAGCCCAACCAAAGGGTACCGTCCCTGGGTCGAGAGGCCAGGCTCAGGTGTTTCCTGACCTGGAGGGAAGGACAACTGAAAGCAGTGTCCTGACCGATGTAGTTGCTAGGGGCACCACTCCAGTTGGGAGGGTGCCGGACTCTGGAAGGGGTCCAGAGGGAGAGAGTCCTCGCCTCTGACCCTGTTGCAATCTGAGGGGTTAAACCCTAGGTTGGGAGACCAGTTCTTGGAAAGAGGTCCTGAACTGGTGTGAGAGTTGTGTTATAAGGGTGCCTCTCAGAGGAAGAGAGGACGGAACCCTAGAAGAAGAGGTGGGGGAGGAGAGCCTCGCCCGTGACTTTTGGTCAGCTTGAGGGTGCAGACCCTAGACTAGAGGATCAGTGGCAGTCTAGAACTGCCCTGATGAGGGGTAGAGTGGAGAATGGCTACTATATGCCAGGGGTTACTACCCCCCCACTCTGTGAATAGGCAAGAACCAGTGGCATCTGGGTGGCCTGGGGCCTGGTCCTGGCCGTGGACAGCTAGGGAGTACCAGTTGGGTTGCCCAGTTGGTCCAGAGAGCTTTTACAGAAGGAACCACGTAGGTTCAGAGTGGCGTAGAACCGGAGGGTGTCCCTGCCGTTGCGGGCCCACGTCCGTGTTCTATCGCCCAAAGCAGGGAAGCCCATCACAGTGGTGATTGGAATACCCTGCGTTTTGGCTGGAAGGGGGTCGTGTTGGACCTGGCCCTTTTGGCAGGTTCACCCCTAAACGTTTTGCATTTATCCTAGCCTTTTTCCCTATGTAGTGTTATTGGTTTTAGGCCCCTAGGCACTTTAGCACTGTGTCCCAGTGTAAAGTGCGTACGCTCTGTGTTACCTTTAGTGAAACTGGCCTGCCGTCCCATAGGAATGCATGGGGGATATGTGTGTCCATGGTAATTCCTGGTGTGAGAGGAGTGCAGGGTCAAGTTTAGTATGTGCAAACTCGTAAGAATAAATGCTGCGCAATGGTGTGCGCAGATTTATTATAACTATAGGAGAAATACCACTTCCAGAAATTGTCATTTCTGTGTGCTATTTTGCCTGCCTGCCTGATGTGGAGTTGTTAGAACTGGGGTCACCAATTCCGACACGGTAGCTTGGCGCGAGGTAGGAAGGCACCCGAAGGCAATGTGTAAAGCACTAGTGCAGCACTCATCTACGCGGACTCAGCCATGCGCACACAATAAAAGACACAACAACAGATGGTTTAGTGAAAACACAAGATTCTTTATCTACTTCACAGGGGGGAAGATCAATTCATTTCATGAACAAGCAGTTACGATTGCAATAACCTCGAATTCATTTAAGTAAATGCACCAGATAACGCAGTCAACAATTAATTGGTCACAGTGTAAGAGTCTGTAAGAGTCAGTGCACTTTAGAGGAACAGTCAATTCACTTAGAAACTAAACCGATGTAGGCAATTCATTCAGCTAATAGAACAGGGCACTGCAGGGCACCAATTAACTCGTGCAGTCGAATGCAGCAGTGCCTTTTCAGGGTAATAATCGATTTGGTGCGGCATCAAACAGAAATAAATTCATTCAAACAGTTGCACAGATAATCAGAGGGCATTATTTAACTCATCCCTTCAAGCGAATAGCCCAGTAACCCCAAAACAACGGTGAATTCCTTCAACCAACTAGTGCTAGTAAATTGCAGGATAACCGTTCCTTCAGTCGAGCAACCCTAGTGGATAAATCATCAATCCACGTTCTAGATGGAGACACACTAAGGCACCATCCTCAGGGGGGCAGTACTTCTCTGGTTTCATAGGGATGCCGAGGCTGCTGCGTAACCCGAAGGGCTTGATCCCATGTGAGGGGGGGGGGCAGTCGGGTCCCTTCACCGTACCGACCCGTCCCCCCTATGCAGAAGGGCTATTGCCGGCTCGCCGAGGCCAGCCGCAGGGGCGCTGAGGGAGTCTCGGAGTTACTTGGGCCCCAAATACCCCTCCTGCTCTCTCACTCACCAGCTTGGCTACGGGGGGAAGTATTAGGCCTCCTGGAGGGGTCCGCTGACGTCTGCAGGCCGGGGAGCGGGTCCGGGGCTTCCTCCGGCAGCGCCGCCCCTCCCGCGGGGACTGGGACGAGCCCCGGGCCTTCCGGGTTACCACGCGGCCTGGGAACCAATGGGAGCGCGGCTCACCGGGGGCGCCGCCTGCGTCGCTTCTAGCGCCCCGGTTGCCACGCAACACGCCTCGAGCCCTCCTTGGGCCTAGCGCGGCCCGCGTAGCACCTGCAGCAACCCCCCTCCTCACTTCGGGGGTCGCGGCGCGGAGTGGCCCCGGGATCCTCCTCTTCTCGCCACCTGGGGCACGATACTCCTGTCGGCGTGGTGCCTGGGGGCCGCGGCGGTGATGGCGGTGACTTAGGCCGATGGCGGTGACTTAGGCCGCTAGCGCCCCCGGGAGCCCAGCGATGGACCGTACGGTCTTGGGGTGGCGGCGATGACTCCCAACAAGAAGCGCTCGCACCAGCCCAGCGCTAGGTTACAGGTACGGGGCAGCGGCGGTGCTTTGGGCAGTAAAGCGCCTAGGGACACAGCGCCTCGTGGGTACAGCACTGACAAGTACAGTGGTTAGAAGGCACAGCAGCAGCACCGGGATGGGGCAGAAAAGCGGCGCTGAGATGTGACACAGCGCACAACAGCAACCAGTTTCTTTCTCAGGGGCACAGATCTGGCGTCTTCTTCTTCAGGGGCCCAGGTCTGGAAGCATAGCGCTTTGGGGGCACAGCGCACTACCTGCGATTCCTTAGGGCCCACAGTGACGGTCCTGGTCAGCACATGCCTGAGGGGGAGAGTAGATGGCAGGTTCCCCTGGCAGGCTTTCCAGAGGGAGAAGGGGGTGGAGTTGGCAGGCATCAGGGGCAGGGCGGGTCCCTGCAGCACACTGGAGATGGTCCCCCAGGTTGCCCCCTCACCAGGCAAGATCAGTAGGCAGGTAGAGTCCCTCATCTATCTTGGGTACAGCAGGGCCTAGACTCAGTCAGTCCCCAGTAGTGTAGGTGTCTCCCCTAGGCCCAACCGCCTACGCTCCGGCAGAGGTTCCCCCAGGTCCAGTGGTGCCCCAACTGACTAGTCC
This sequence comes from Triturus cristatus, assembly GCF_964204655.1. Classification (NCBI taxonomy): domain Eukaryota; kingdom Metazoa; phylum Chordata; class Amphibia; order Caudata; family Salamandridae; genus Triturus; species Triturus cristatus. The sequence continues at coordinate 60,116,978 of NC_140585.1, read as the reverse complement.
GGTTTCCCTCCTTTCCCCTTATACCCCCAGGTCAGGTGACCCTCCTGCAAAGGCGGCAAAGCGAAATCCCTCCCAGGGCTGGAAGGTTCCAGGAGCTTCCACATACTAGTCTATGGGACAAAAAGGCGGGAGGGAAAAATATACTGTATCCCACTGTCCCAGCCTGCTCCTGACTACTAGTATGTGCGTGCAATGGCCACTCCGCAGTAGCAGGGGCCTGTGGCAGCCATGTTGTGAGGAGAGCACCTGCACCTCAGCACTGGTTAGCAGTGCTAAGGCGCCCAGAGACCTAGGGCCAACAAAAAGATGGCGGAAAAAAATGAGGCAACAAGGGCAAAAACGGGGTAGACCACCCTAGAGCTGACAGGTCTAACATGCGTCCCCCCCAGCCGAAAGTGGGGAGAGCTACCCAGCCTCTAGGGAGTTCTCTTCACCAAGGCGGAAGAACCGGGAGAAACCGTCAGCATTGGCGTGGTCTACTCCGGGTCGATGTTCCACCCGAAAGTCCATCCCCTGTAGGGAAATGGACCACCTCAACAATTTGGGGTTTTCGCCTCTCATTTGCATGAGCCAGCGAAGGGGGCGGTGGTCGGTCTGGATGAGGAAGTGAGAGCCAAAAAGTTACGGCCTCAGCTTCTTCAGGGCCCAGACCACGGCGAACGTTTCGTGTTCGATGGTACTCCACCGCTGTTCCCGGGGGAGTAGTCGTCGGGAAATAAAGTCAACTGGCTGGTCTTGGCCTTCCTCGTTCAGTTGAGAGAGCACAGCTCCAATGCCATGCTCAGAGGCGTCTGTCTGCACGATGAATTCCTTATTAAAATCTGGAGTTTGAAGCACCGAAGCGGTGAACAACGCGTGCTTCAAGGTTTCAAAGGCCTCTTGATAGGCAGCCGTCCAAATGACTCTACGGGGTTGCTTTTTTTTTTTTTAATTTCTTTTTTATTTTCTTAATAAGCAGCAGTACAAAACAACAGTTGAATACGTAGTTTTCCACAATATAAAACAGTGCAGTAGCAATCACCAGAGACAACCCCTCAGGAAGCATTTCCCCAACACGATATATCGTTAATATCCACCTCCCCGCGCATTCACCTCTGGGCCTCCCCACATCAGTCCGAGTCCGAGGCATCATCATCTTGATCTGAGGGCGGGTCACAGATGTCACCCCTGAATCTGTTCCACGCCCCCCATAGTTTACTCCATTTACGAGGGCAACCCCGCCTGATGAAAGCCGACCTTTCCGCAAACATGGCATCGTCCATGTCGGCTCCCCATGCGGTTAACTTCGGCAATTCCCCTGTTCCCCATTTTTGGGCTATGTTGCGTTTGGCTATCATAATCCCTAGCGTAGCCCAACCCTGCACCTGGCGCTTGAGGTCGTTAGGTTCCCATATATTCAGTAGGCAGCGTCTAGGCTCCGGTACCAGCGAGACTCCCCCCGACTGCCACAGCGTCCGCATCACCTGCTTCCAGTACTCCTGGAGTACGGGACATTCCCATATGGTGTGGAAGAAATTTCCCACCTCCCCGCAGCCGCGCAAGCAGAACGGATGTGGCGCACTACCTATGCTGTGTTGAGTGTGTCTGGTGTAGTAGGAGCGGTGCAGAATACGGAGCTGTATGAGCCGGAGCCTCGAGGGTATACCCGCCTCTCGCGGTGAAGCCAGTGCCTCCCGCCACGCCGGGTCGTCAAATTCGCCCACATCCCGGGACCATTTCTTGCGGAGAGGACCCATTGGGTCCGATAGGTTGTTGACCAGCTTACGGTATGTAAGCGATGTGGCCCTTTTAGGCATGTAATCCGTTAACAATCTGTCCTCCAAGGGCGACGCCTCCGGTACTGTCGCGCCAGGCGCCAGCCTCGATAGCAAGGCGTGCTTCAATGTGTATATCAGAACCATTCAGAGGATGCCAGCTCGCATTGCTGCTGAAGACGTGCAAATGTAATTATTTCACCCTTGTGCCACATGTCGTCAATCGTAGAAATCCCGATGTTGTCCTAATTGTCAAAGCCCCTGCTGCTTCTAAGCTTTCCGAGCTGCTTTGTGTCCCACAGAGGTGTGAGTTGGGTCAACACCCCACGCCACCCTAGTTTGGCTTGTGCCGCGTGCCAAATGGCGACGGTCTGCCTAAGCGGACCGATGAGCGCTGGAGCCAGTTTACCGTCATACAGGGGTGACAACACACCTCGCTCTCCCAGTATGTACCTATCTGCTTTAAATGCAGGGTCCGTCCGCGGGACATGAAGCCACTGATTAATTACTTTTAGCTGCGCCGCCCAGTAATAGAGTTGGATATCTGGAAGCGCTATCCCTCCATCATACCAGCCGCGAGTTAACTTGGACTGTGCTATACGCGGCGGTCTACTACCCCACATAAGGCTAGTCACCTGTGCCGCAATTGCACGGAAGTATTCCGGCGGTATGCGACACGGCGTATTCCAGTACATACACGAATCGAGGCAGGGCCATCATTTTAAATAGGGCAGCTTTCCCCAGTAACGTGAGCGGCAGCGCACCCCAATGACGTGCGTCGCGCTTGAGACGGTCTAGTGGGGGTTGCAGGTTCAGTTTTAGGAAGTCCGCCGGGTTTACAGTGACGTGGATACCCAGATATTTAAATTATCCCGTCGCCGTTTGAAGTGGGCAGTCCGCAGGGAGTCGAGGAGGAGGGCCGCACATACATTATCGATTTTGACCAGTTAATAGTGTAGCCGGACGCTCTCCTGAAGATTTCACAAATGTTAAGTAAAGTTAGGATTGAGCGCCTCGGGGAAGACAGATAGAGCAACACATCATCCGCATAGATGGAGATGCGGTCCTCCCAGTCATTTGTCCACCTGAGCCCCCGTATCAGGGGCTCCCAGCGCATCCATGTCGCCAAGGGCTCCAGCGCTAGGGCGAACAGCAGGGGCGACATGGGGGCACCCCTGGCGAGTGCCACGTGTCAGGGGAAAGTCTTCGGACATATGCCCATTGGCGGCAACATGGGCCATTGGTTTAGTATAGAGAAGTCGGACCCAGGCACAAAATTGGGCCCAAAGCCCATACTGCAAACAGGAAGGGCCATTCGACCATGTCAAATGTCATTCGCGCATCCAACGAGAGCAGCACCGCTGGCTCCTGTAAGCGCTCCACTCGGGCAATCACACCGTGCAAGCGCCGCAAATTGAGGGCCGTGCTTCTGCCGGGCATGAAACCAGACTGGTCTGGGTGTACAATTTCTGGCAAGTGTGGTGTCAGTCTGGTCGCCAAGAGTTTCGCAAGGACTTTCGCCTCTGCATTCAGCAGCGATATAGGACGATAGGAGGCACACTCAGAAGCAGGCTTGCCGGGCTTCAGTATAGCCACTATGGTGGCTGTTCGTTGGTCCCGTGGGAGTTCGTCCATCCGGAGACTGTCTATGAACATGTTAAGTAAGTGGGGGGCGACTGTCCCGGCTGTTCGCTTATAGAGCTCGACCGGTATGCCATTCGGTCCCACCGCTTTACCGGATTGTAGCGCTCCGATTGCCATTTGTACCTCTTCTACTGTAATGTCAGCCTCCAGGGCACTCGCCGCCTCAGCGGTAAGCCGGGGCATCGCTAAATCTTTCACATGTGGAGGAGTAGACTGCTTGGAAATGGCGCGCAAGAGCGTGCACTATCGCGCCTGGTTCAATTAGTGCCTGGCCCTCCTCAGATTTAAGTTGTGCTATCCACCTGGTTCCCCCCTCCCGTATATCGAGCCATGCCAGGAGCTTCCCAGTCTTATCACCCAGGTCATATATAACTGTTGCTTTGTGTACTCCGTGAGGTACGCCCTATATTTGGCCTGTGCGGCCTGCAGGTCAGAGGCCGACGCCTGAGAGGGGTCCCGAGCCTGGTGTGCCTCTGCCGTGCGCAGCTCTTGTTCGAGCGACTGCAGCTCTGCCTGATTTGCTCGCTTATGCGCTGCTATGGTAGGGAGAGCCTGTTCTCTGAGGACCGTTTTATATGCCTCCCACAAAATCGTCGGTGAGGCAACAGAGGGCGCATTTTCCGTAAAGTAGAGGAATGTTGCCTTCGTAAGTGCCTTGTGGATCGCGGGTACCTGGAGATAGCCGGGGCGTATTGATGGGATACGACGACGTGCGAGGCGGTAACTTGCGTATTGCAGGAGCAGCGGGAAGTGGTCAGATATTCCACAAGGGCAAAAACGGGGTAGACCACCCTAGGGCTGACAGGTCTAACATGAGTGCATGTCTGGCTTGTGATTGACAGGGGCTGGATGGTGTGCTTGGCTCTAGGAGCCAGGATGAGTCTGCTCAGTGGTGAATAGGGAGATCTGCATGTAGATGGGAGGGAGGAGTTGCACCTGAGACCTGAATAGGGCTGTGCCTTCCCTCCACAGTGCTGGCTCCGCCCCCTGTGGTGCGTCTGAGCACCCAGCCCCCACCTGACAATGGAGAGAGGAGCTGAGCAAAACAAAGTGCTCCAAAGCTCCCCCAGGAAATCTGTGTATAAGAGAAGGGGCTTTGACCCCATGAAAGTGTGCTCTGCTGTGCTGGTCCTGATGCTGGGGGCTGGTGCTGCTGGGCTCCAGGAGGAACCGCCACAAGGACCTGCCTCCCTGCTGGAGGGCCCTGTGTGCTGGCCTGCCTGAGCCCAGCCTTGTGCCCCCTGAACTTTTTGCCTTACTTTGAAAGAGCGCTTTGCTCTTTACTGCTGGCCAGAGCGCTCCATTCTTTTCCCTGGATTTTGGGATTTCAAGCGCCTGGGAAGCGCTATATCTTTATTTCCTGGTGAGCACGCTATTTTTATGTCCACGAGGAGCAGCGCTTCGTTTTTTAACAGGAGCACAAAGCTGCAATCATCTTTGTAAGGGAATCCCCCGCGTGAAGATTCCCCCGCAATCCGACTTATTTTCGGCGCGGGTGCCCACCCCGCTTATCAGCCTTATTGTGTTTATGTGCTTTTAGCGGGAGCCCACCCCGCTACTGGTAGTATTTGATTAACGGGAGCCTACCCCGTACTGGTGCCAGGAAAAGGAGCCACTGAAAGCCCTGAGGGCCGCCGCGCTGCCCGCGGCGACCCGGAAGTAGCCAGGGAAGCCCTGGTTGTGGGCGGGGCTTGGTAATGCACCGCCGGAAGTACCCGGGCCTCCCATGAGCTGGGGAAACCCGGGTCACTGCTGAAGCCAGGCGGGAGCCCACCCCGCACTGGCGACCAAAGAAGAATCCAGGCGGGGCTCCTGTGAGGAAGACGGAGCCCTGCGTGGTGAAGTGCTGCATCGCTGCATCGGCGGAGAACGGGAGCCCACTCTGCCTCCCAGAGCAGAAAGGAGAAAAGCCCGGGTGAACAGATGTGCTGGCCGAAGTCGGGAAGCAGCCTGTCTCGAGGCGGGGTTCCCGTGACCACGGTGAGAACCCCGTGTGCTGCCAACGCCGCCAAGCCTGCCACGGAAACTTCGCTCGGTGAACTGAAGGAGACCGCCTGAAGAGGAGACGGCCCCGGTACAGGAACACTCGAGACAGTCCCAGTGAGTGGGGCTGTAGTCCTTTTGTCAGGGGGTGGTTCGAGGCATATTTTTGGTGCATGCCCCACCCTCCATTGTGCAGTGATCATTGTTCCCAGAGGAGGGGGGCTTCTCAGGGCACAGTGGTGCCCGCGTGCTTGGGGGCTTCACAGCGGCACCGCAGTTGCGGGCCGCTGCCACGTCTTGGCATTTCCTTTGGTTATTTCTGAGTCCCGGAGGGTACTCCAACATGTCAGTACTTTGTTGGTCTTCAGTTGCGCCGCCGTAGCGGGCAACTGCAACTTGGGGGCGCATTTTGTTTTCAAGAGTCCCAGTGGGGGACTCACGCCCAGGTGGTGCCAGCACCATTCCCTGTGTGGGCAGTATGATTTCAGAGAAGCCCCAGTGAGACCCAGAGCAGGGCCCCCGAGCCCAGCGCCATTCTTACAGTGAGTGCCCACATTTCTGCCTGCACAGCTGCCCAGCAATTAGTGGGCAGCTGCCACGTTTAGGCCTGATCTTTTGCTTTGCTGCCTGCGCAGCCCGCCCGGACATTCTGGACAGCGGGCATTTGAGCCCCTGTGAGAGGCCAGTTGGTCTGGGGCCAGTTTTCAGGTGGTGTGCCCCCGCTTGGGGCCCACTGTGTTTATGATGGTGATTACATGATGTGTTATACCTAACATGATGCCTAATGTGATTTATGCGTAATGTATTTATGCCCCTGAGTGTGGGGCAGGATATATTTGATTCCTAATGTGTAGTGTATTTATGCTTAGGATGTTAGGGATAATGGGATTTATGCTAAGTTGATGATGCCAAGTTCATTTCTTCTGCCAGTAGCGCCTGGTTGTTATTACTGATTGACTACACTTATTATTTTATGCTACAGTTAGTATATGTCCTACATTTGCTAATTTCCCTTTGTGATTGTTCTGACAGTGGCCCAATTGGCCCTGTCAGGTGTATATAATCCCCTGTAGATACTGCCCAGTGCCAGTTGGCACAGTGTATATTATGTGATTATGATCTAATGTGTTTATTATAATACAAAGGCTATTTTTATATATAACCTTGTGTGGAGTTCCTTTTGTGGTGTGCCTGGGCTGTTATTGCTGTGTGCGCGCGCAAACGCTTTGCACATTGCCTCCGGGATAAGCCTGACTGCTCGTGCCAAGCTACCAAGGTGGTGAGCAGGGGTTATCTGCCCTGACTAGAGTGGTGGTTTCTCCTTGGCTTTGACGCAAGCCTTAGCCAACCAGAAATCCCAATTCTAACATCTCACTAGTGTCATATGCTGATGACACTCAGCTAATTATTTCCCTGTTGGCAGAGTCGACTGGCTCTTGTGTCAAATCTAAAAACTGTGTATCAGCGTTGACCAAATGCATGCACGACAACTTTTCAAAACGTAACTAAACAAAAACAGTGATCCAAGGAGTCTAGCTGCCTGGATGCAATTTTACATGCCCTCCAGAACACTACGCTCCACAAATCCAAACCTGGCCCACATCCCTCGTTACAGCAGAGCCAGAACGGGAGGTTGTTCCTTCCATGTCTTAGCTCCGACCCGATGGAATTCTATACCTCCTAACCTTAGAAAGATTCAATATCACTTACTATTCCGGAAACAGTGGAGGACCCAGCTCTTCTTCATCTGGGCTGACGATTTCGCCTCTCTGCCGCTGTGTTTCTTAGGATCCTTTTATGTCCCTTGATGATATTGTCTGACACCTGGACCCTCACCTTCCCCTCAGGGCAGGTAGCCTTCAGATGTTGTGCTTTCTAGGGCTCTGCTCCCCTCTTGTAAAGGGTCAAAGTGGTAAAACCCTTGCAGCAAGTGCCTTTATCAGCCGCAGGACTAAGATACAGTGCACACCAATTCCCAGCCCAGTAAAAGCCTGAAACAGACCCAAAATGGAACATGTACCTACATGTTCACCTCCTCTGTTTGTACCTCATAAGTATCTACCTGTACACTTCCTCCGTTTGTATGCCCCGTGCGAGCTTCTCTAAAGACGCTTTTGATCCTTCTACTGCCAACCATGGCGTTTTTCTATCAGATCATTACCTGATGTCTGCTGTGTTCATAGAGTCACTCCTCTGCTTTAGCTGTCAATGAACCCTTCAGTGCGAGTACACAGACATAAGGGAGTATGGAAGGTGATGAACAGGGAGTAAGGTAAGGCTGATTTTAAGAAATTCCCAAAGGTGTAAATGGGGGAACATCGTTTACAACGCGGGGATTACATCGCGATGCCATTGCATCGCGGTTTTTACAACGCAAGTCGTTACAACGACTTGCGCTAGATGGCGCTCTAGGACAAGGAATAGTATAATTTACTATCCAACACCTTCCCTACTGTACGTAGACTGGAGTTGGAATAGTAAATTATACTACTCCTAAGTCCAGCGCCCTCCAACGCAAGTCGTTGTAACGACTTGCGTTGTAAAAACCGCGATGTAATGTACCGCGATGTAAATGTATGCGTTGTAACGTCATACATCCGTGTAAATGCTGCACTCCCCTGAAAGCAATGGGCATCTTGTCAGACTCTGCCAATGCTCCATCCACCGACCGAGAAGCATGCTGGCACTAAACAGAAGACATTAAGTCAGATACCCTGGTAAGGTAGAAAAAGACAAAAAGCAGACACGTATTGGCAGCAGAGATATTGCAGGTATTTTACTGGTTGTGATGGAATTTCTATAATAAATGCTGCAATCTTCCAACAAATGCTTGAACCATCCCTAGGAATGTGGCAAAGATAACTGAACAAACAGAAAAGTAAAGACAGGAGTTGGAACTTCAGCTGCTCCAGTGTAAACTGGAAAGTACTGTCAAGAAGAGTATGAATGGAGCTACATTTGTTATATACTTCCTGAAGTGTTTCCTTTATTATGTACTTCCTGGAGCGTTACCATTATTGTATACTTCCTGGAGCGTTACCTTTATTATATACGTCCTAGAGCGTTCCCTTTATTATATACGTGCTATAGCGTTTCCTTTATTATATACTTCCTGGAGCGTTACCTTTATTATATACTTCCTGAAGAGTTTTCTTTGTCCTGTAGTCTTGAAAGGGTTAATGCTGTCATACAATTCCTGAATCTAAAGTGACAGCAGCACATCCTGATCCATCTCTTTTTACATAATCTCTTCTTGTTTAAATGAAATCTTAGCCATGTACGTCTTCGTAAAGCTGTACCTCTAGCGAGTGGGCACTCCATGTGTGCTCTTTCTGAACTAAGTTACTGTGTGAACACTGGACAATCGCCTCCTTCTCTGAATTAAGCAAAATGTGACATGTTCAATAGAACATTTAGTTAAATAACTGTATGGTGAAATATCTCTTGGTAACTTTCATAAATGGTCACGACGAGATGTCTTTTACAACTAGTTAAATATTTTGTATTCACATTCTCTTACATTTCCATTTAGTGATTTTAAATCTCTTTACATCCAATAGGAAACCAGCCTTGAATGCACAAATGATCGTGAAACATGACCGTAATCGTGCAAATCTGAAAAAAGTGGTTAGAAAAAATGAGCTCCAATATTCAGGAAAAGATCTGCATAGTCAGAGTCTGAGGAACCTGAACATAAACTGCTAGATCCTGGAAGAGGCAATCCAGAGCAATTCTCTGCATGTAAGAGTCTGAGCTGTGCACCTCCACACAACAGGACTAAGAAATGACCTCTAGAAAATTAAGACAACAACACTGACAAACCACTTCCTGTATAAACAGGTCTCCACCACCAGCTTTGATCATGTGTTCGGTATGAGGTGGATACAGCATTGCTCTGCTTCCTGTAATGATGGCAGACCATCATTCAGCACGCTAGGTGTATTGTAAACTTTTCGGCCAAACCACAGGAGCAAGAGAAAAGCACAAAGGAGTGGAGCCAGACAACTGAAGAGTAAAGGAAAGAGAGGGTCTCTGATCTACAACAGACTGTCCCAATTTGCATCGACCTGAAGGAAGACTAATCTTTACCCGTAAACATGCAAAACCATTCCGCAATCTAAGGACATAACCACCTACAAAGAAGCTTTACCTGCCACAATTATAATATATGTAGTTGGTGAGTCTTGTATTTCATTGTGAAATCTGAAATCAAGCATCCAAAATACCACACACATACAGGGAATGTGTGAATAACACAAGTGCTTTATCAACCATGTTAGCTCCTCAGGAAACGCAGTCATGGAATGCAGACAAATATAAACCCGACCCAGAGACACTAACCAAGAAAGAAGAATCAAACACATGCAGCAAGAGCTTTAGTTTGTCATCACTACTAAAGAGCCATCAGCAAACACACACAGGAGAAGCAACGTGCAATTGCAATGAATGTGTGAAGAACTTTGGTCAGTTAGCACTCCTAAAAGATCAACAGCAAACAAAAATGGGGGAAAAACCGTACCATTGCACCAAATGTGGGAAGAGCTTCAGTCAGTTATCACAACTCCAAAGACATCAGCGAACACACACTGGGGAACAACCATACCATTGCACTGAATGTGGGAAGGCATTCAGTCAGTTATCAAATCTTAAAAGCCATCAGCGAACACACACAGGAGAAAAACCATACCATTGCAGTGAATGTGTGAAGAGCTTCAGTCAGTTATCAAATCTACAAACACATCAGCGAACACATACTGGGGAAAAACCATACCATTGCAATGAATGTGGGAAGAGCTTTAGTCTGTTATCACAACTCCAAACACATCAGCGAACACATACTGGGGAAAAACCATACCATTGCAATGAATGTGTGAAGAGCTTTAGTCTGTTATCACAACTCCAAACACATCAGCGAACACATACTGGGGAAAAACCATACCATTGCACTGAATGTGTGAAGAGCTTTACTGTGTTATCACAACTCCAAACACATCAGCGAACACATACTGGGGAAAAACCATACCATTGCAATGAATGTGTGAAGAGCTTCAGTCGGTTATCACACCTACAAGGACATCAGCGAACACATACTGGGGAAAAACCATACTATTGCAATGATTGTGGAAGTAGTTTTAGTGATTCCTCAACTCTCAGGATTCATCAGCGAACACACACCGGGGTAAAACCATACCATTGCACTGAATGTGTGAAGAGCTTCAGTCGGTCATCACACCTACAAGGACATCAGCGAACACATACTGGGGAAAAACCATACTATTGCAGTGAATGTGGAAGTAGCTTTAGTGATTCCTCAAATCTCAGGAGTCATCAGCAAAGACACATAGGGAAAAAGCCATTACAGTGCGGTGAATGTGTGAAGAGCTTCAGTCGGTTATCACAACTCCAAACACATCAGCGAACACACACGGGGGAAAAACCATACTATTGCAATAAGTGTGTGAAGACATTCAGTGTGTTATCAAATCTTCGAAGACATCAGAGAACACACACAGGAGAAAAACCATAGCATTGCAGTGAATGTGTGAAGAGCTTCAGTCGGTTATTGGACCTACAAAAACATATTCGAACACGCACAGGGGTAAAACCATTCCATTGCAATGAATGTGGAGTAGTTTTAGTGATTACTCAAATCTCAGAAGTCATCAGCAAACACACACAGCGGAAAAGCCATTACAGTGCCGGGAAAGTATGAAGAGCTTTAGTCTGTTATCAATTCAGCCGAGACATCAGCGAACACACACAGGGTAAAAACCATATGATTGCAATGAATGTGGAAATAGTTTTAGTTGTTCCTCAAAATTAAGGAATCATCAGCGAACACACACACAGGGGAAAAAACTTTCAAGTGCACTGAGTGTGTTAAGTGTTTAGTCAATTATCAGAAATACAAAGACCTCAACGATCACACACAGGTGATAAACCCCTACCACTGCAGTGAATGAGGCAGTAGTTTTAGTGCCCCTTCAAAATTAAGAAATCCGCAGCGAAGCCACTTAGGGGGAAAACCATTCAAGTGCGCTACACAAACTCAGACAGGGGAGAAACCATACCATTGTAGTGGATTTGGAAGTGTTGTGGGAAGGATTTTCAGCTAATTATAGGGATTAGTGATAAAACCTATAAACACAACACACTTGAATAAGTTTAACAAGCACAGACCGGAGAATATTTCTAGCTGATTTTGTTGTTTGGTCATTTTGTGCAATAACTGATTCAATGACAGCTGCTAGAGAACAACGTCCAACGGCACAAGAAGTCAAAGTAGGAAATTGTGACCTGTAACTCTGAGCGTTAATGCTTGCAGTGCACATCATTTATCTCTGAAGCCCAGACGCAGGAGAAATTATGCTCATTTCACTCATCACATGCATCTGTTATTGCAACTACCATAGTAGCACTTCCCCAGAGGTGTCCAATATCAAGCTGGATCCTTGGGAAATTTGCTGGCTCACCACTGACTGTAAATGATTCACGGCCAGATTAATTGTATATGAATATATTTGAGACCTTTCTTATTTACAGAGAATCACCCAACCAACTCCTAACTGGTGAAAGGACAGAATCCGTGCATGATGGCGAAAGTATTGATCGGAGAGAGAGCTGACGAAAACTTTAGTTCTTAATATGTTTCTGAAAGCTTAATGGTTAAGTAAAGAATGAATCTTGAGCAGTAAAGAATTATAGCTCTAAGAGTCCAGAACTATTGACTCCCTGCTTTACATTTCTTGAACCTTGGCACTGGAAAGAAAATATGGATTCAGAAGTAGAGGAACACAAAAGATACTCAGTTTTGACACAAATTATATTCAAGTTTGCATTTACAAGCAAAAAGAAACATTTGTTTGCCGGTGAATGAATGGACATAAAAAGTATGTGCTGCCTTGTAAGCAAACAGTGAAACTTTGTGATGCAGTTGGGAAGTCCTCCGACCACAAATAAGATAGATCGAAGCATTCTGAATCATCTGTAACGTGCTTTTGTGTCGCTTGAGCTGCCAAATACACCGTGTTCTCATAGCCCAGCCTTGCCTAGAGGAAGGAGTTCACTGATATAATATACACATCAGAAGGAAGGATACATCTTTAGTAGCCAAAGATAGTAGAAACAAATGCTTTCCACCAAGTTCATTTTAACAAAGTGCTGAGTCCGGGAAGTTCTTCCTGCTGCCGACCATCACCACCACCACCCCCCAGCCAGTGAGGAACAGCAACAAGACTGCTCTTCAACACACCCATCCTTATACATAACACACTGCAGGGGTTTGCTCCAGGGTCAAACTCACTTTACTTTCACGTTTACAGCAACCAGTTCTAAACTGGACAATTTATATTTAGGAAAAAGTGGTTTGTACGGCCATTAGTGGCATAAGAAATTTGACACCCAATACTTTATAAATCTGTATTAATGATACATAACCAAACATCCAAACACCACCCATGTATAGACATCCAAGAGCCTTTAAAAACCACACTACAGAGGTGTGTACCAGGATCAAACTCAATTTACTTTAACCATTAACATGAACTAAATTATGATACAGCAAGAACAATCATGAGGCTATGAAATGTACACAATGATGACTAGATTTTACATATTAATAAGATATGCATGTTTTTTGATATGTAATAAAACAATACATTTATTTGAATTCATGGTATTTGACTGCTGATTGCATAGGAGATCTTAAATGTGATTTATTCCCTAAACTATAAAGATAATTTGTGATGTCCGCAAGGAGCCTAGTTTATTTGGCAATGAAGGGGTCAAATCTCACTAGCATGACTGGTTTCAGCAGGGAGTCTGGCGCAGGTTGAATCATACGGGACTATTCTCGCCAGTATGCCTTCTCTCAGAGTGAGTGTTGTTTTTCTGCTCAAGATATTACTACCTCTCCTTCTGTGTTAATGAAGAGAGAAGTGCTACCTGTAATACTGAGATCTGGGCTTCACTCCTGTTTTGGGAACATAATTCAGTCGTTTCTACCCAATCCATACCCGATTTGTTTAGGAAAGCTAAAAAGATGTCTATATCCTGGTTCTACTCTTGTTAATAATCTATAAAAATACCACAGGATGTTGAGTACTTGAAAGCAGTGTGCCACACAAGGGATTTAAACATGAATTTGTCAAATACAAAATGTACTCTTTTTTTTTTTTTTAAAGGTTCTTCTATAGTGCTCCTTTATCTAATAATGTCTGTTGGGTTTTCTTCGAGAGCTCTTTCTCACTCAGAAGTTCTCCATCAACAGACCCAGTGGGAATTCCTATGAAAGGCTGACAATCTGTCCAACTATAAACAGGGCTGGTGGGTGGACCGGTGGTTTGGCTTGTATAATGCTTTGTTGCATTTTTGATAGAGTCCCCTGTCCACCACACCCTGACTCCAGCTAGTCTTTCTTTAGTGATTTTTCTATTTTGGGTTACATTTGAAGACTGTACCTTACCTTTATAGTTTGACAGGTGGTCCACGGTCTGCCAGAGGAGCAGGCGCAACAACTTCCCCTACCCCGTTGGACTACCGTCCACCATATTTAGCGATCTCCACCAACCTGGCTATCCCTATGTCTTCAGAGGAGCAACAGGAGCTCCTCTAAAAGCACCTAAAGTTTGCTGAGTGGCTACCATGTTTCACACGGGTGCCCAACAGTCTTTTTTTGTTTTACTCCTAAACTGAGAGTTTGCTTTTGCTTTTTGTAAAACCAATAAATAATGTACTTGATACACTGAGAGCTTTCTACAAGGGAGTCTGGGTCATTTTTTTCCTAGTTTTTTTCTGTTTGAGACAGCCAGTCTTTATATAACGTTCCTGAAGAGAAGTAAGTAGGTCAGAATGCTTACCATAAGTAGGACAGATGGTCTGATGTACGTACACCAACCGCCCCAGGTATGTCGGTCATTGCTGTGAGGGTTCAAGCGGTTCTGACCTCTGTTCAAACAGAGGGTAATAGTGATAGATTCTTCTCACCAACATTCAAAATTCTCCAATTTATTTTTATAATTCATTCTTCCTTAGAGACCTTGGTTGGAAGTTTTCAACATTGTGTCAGGTTTTGTGCAAAACAAGTGTGCCATTCTCCAAGGCTGTACTGTTGCATCAAAGGTTGTATAAAAGCAGTGTGCCGTCCTCCGAGGCTGTGCTGTGTAATCAGATTATGTGTAGAAGTAGTGTGCAGCCTTCTTCGGCTGCATAAAGACGTATGTAAAACCATTGTGTCGCTATACGCTTGCTGCCGACTCTGGCATCATAGCGTCCACCTTCTACTTAGGATCCTATCTGTTTGCTGCAGACTGCGGCGTCCTAGTGTCCACCTTCTTCCTGGGTGCCTATCTGTTTGCTGCCGACTGTAGTGTCATAGTGTCTGACGTCTACATGGGGTCCTATCTGTTTGCTGCTGACTGTGGCGTCACCTGGAATCCTATCGGTTTGTTGCCGACTGCGGTGGCATAGTGTTCACCTTCTACCTGGGAACCTATCTGTTTGCTGTCGTCTGCAGTGTCATAGTCTCCGCCTTCTACCAGGGATCCTATCTGTTTGCTTCCGCCTGCGACGTCATAGTGCCCACCTTCTACCTAGGATCCCATCTGTTTGCTGCCGACTGCGGCATCATAGTGTCCACCTTCTACCTGGGATCCTATCTGTTTGCTGCCGACTGCAGTGTTATTGTGTCCGACTTCTACCTGGGGTCCTATCTGGTTGCTGGAGACTGTGGCATCACCTGGAGTCTTATCTGTTTGCTGCTGAGTGCGGCATCATAGTGTCCACCTTCTACCTGGGTTCTGTGTTCCCTCTAAGCTGCATGCCTGTGCGGCCACGCACAATGTCATTTTCACCGTGCAGGGGGCCTTAAGGGGTGCGCAAAACAAAGGAATCTCCTGCTGACGGGAGAAGCGCCCTTGATGGCTTGCTAATGAATGTAGAGTAAGGGTGATATTTTTCTTCCTGATTCTCGATTTGAACAAGCCTTGAACAGATGCGACTCACCATCTCCACTATCACCATTCTCAGAAGAAAAAATAGTAACAAACTGTTTTTGAAACATCGATAGCAGACACAAGATTTACACACCATGCAAGTGTGAAAATAAGGAACATGTTTGTGCGAGTACCACAATTTTTATATTAAAAGCACAAGCTGTTTTATTTACATGCTTGTATTTAAAAGATGTTGCTACTGCAAAAGCCCCGGCTTATAATGGTGAGATGTTCAACTTAATTTAATTAGGGAGGTAGAGAAATACTAAGCTGGAAAAAAATAAGCGCGGTTCAAAATGACTGCCATAAAATAATCTGCATCTCAGACATGCTGTTCTCCACCTTTAGGAGGGACTTTAAATTGAATAAACCAACAGTGTTGAAAAATTTAAGATATTACATTCTTCTTTGTGTGCACTTTTGAAAGCTGCTCTGCTGTTCTTTTACACACATATGTGGTTTCTCCAAATTGCTCTTAATAATTACAGTTCCCATCTGGCAGGCATGCAGCAGTAGTTACTACTAGCACTTCGTGAAAACCAATCACATAAACCGAATACTCAAAAGACAGTTAGCAATACCAGGATTGCTGAATGGGAGCAGAAGTAAATCTAAGCTGTTATTAAAAATAAGACCCCTAAGGAAAATAAAGGGACCAGAGTATGTGTACGAGTGAGTTGGGTACTAAGCATTTGTAATACAGCTCCAAATAACCCTTGGATGAATGTGTATTTCACAAATACATGTATGATTCCCTATCTGGTACACATTTTCTCCCAGCATTGACATACAAACGGATATGCTTTGAATCTGCATTCTGCCCATTAGTTCTTCCTGCTCATTTCTTTGCTTCTCCCACTTAACGGAGGATACCATGCTTGATGCAGACAGCACCACATTATGTGTGCTAACCTGACCTCGGTCCAGGCAGCACTCTCCCCGGCAGCTCCGCCAGTAGCTTCCCGCCCACAGCAGCCCCAGCAGCAGAGTTCGAGCCTCGCGCCCGACTCTGCCACAGGTTCTGAGCTCTTGAGATTTCGCGCTTCTGACCAGCGCTGTGTTGTGACTTGTGTTTCTGTATTTGTGGTTTTCATTTCTGTACAGGTACTGCCTCAATTTCACTCCTAGCGCCGTAGCGCCTTTTCATCTCCCGCCCTCGAGCCCCGTCGCTCTATTCCCCTTAGCCCCGACCCCCTCCAGACTCCCGCCCGCCTCCTCCTCGATCCCGCCCCCTCTCCTTCATAACGGCGCCTGCTGCGCGGTTGCGCAGCGGATGCGTTTCTGGCGCGCCGAAGGTGCACCTAAGGCAAGCCCGTCTGCGCCCGTCCGCGCCTGGACCGCATCCATCCCCAGGAACCCTGGTTCCCCAGGCCTCCACCGCTACACCTTCGCTAGCCTCCTCGCACTCAAGCCCAGGCACCTCGCGTCCTGCATACGAGCCTCGCCCGACAACACACAAGGAGCCTTCTCGTGCGTTCACTGCCGGAGTTTCTTCTCCTTAGACGTCACGGCTACAGACATCAAAATACCACCTGCCACCAAACCCCCCTGCAACATTAACTGCATTCTTCTCAACATGCGATCCCTTCACTGGCACGCCATAGAGATATGGGACATGCTCGACACACTCGCTCCTGACGTCGCCTTCTTCACTGAAACCTGGACTAACGCCACCTCCAGACCTGACATCGCCACGGCTATACCGGACGGCTACAAGCTCCTGAGGAAAGACCGCCCAAACAGCCCGGGGGGAGGCCTCGCCATCGAACACAAAACCTCCCTCCAACTCTCCAGCCCAAGCAGCACTCTCCCCAACTTAGAACACCTCCACTTCCAGATCCATACCAACCTCAGGACTACGCTATGGGGCACGCTCATCTACAGACCACCAGGACCTCGCGCCCAGCCCACTACCACCATCACAGAAATCACCGCATCCCACGCCATCACCTCCATGGACTACATCCTGCTCGGAGATCTAAATTTCCACCTCGAGAACCGCCAGGACCCCGATGCCAACGTGCTCCGCGAGAATCTTGCCAACCTGGGACTTAATCAACTGGTATGCACACCCACGCACATTGCAGGACACACACTGGACCCCATCTTCGCGGAAGGGTCAAACATCCGGTTCACCCACACCACCCGGCCCACCTGGACACACCACCACTTCATCCACTTCACTTGTACATCCAGCACCGCACCCAAACCAGCCCCGCGCCCGCCTCGACAGAACTGGAGTAAGATCACTGAAGAACTTCTTACCTCCACCCTCCTCCACGACCCCCCTCGGCCACCACCGACACCAACGCTGCAGCCAAGGAACTACACCGGTGGTTCGCAAGTGCACCCACAAACTAGCACCTCTCCGGCAAACCACCACAAAACGCCCTCCTAAGGCTGCCTGGTTCATCACCGAACTCCTAGAAGCCAGACGCACCTGCAGATGCCTCTAAAAAACGTGGAGGAACCAGAAGACCACTGAAGCCCACACCGACCACAAGATCGCCATTAAGAACTACCAAAAGCTGATAAGGGACACCAAAAGAACCTTCATCAGGGATAAAACCGACACCAACGCATCCAACACAAGGGAACTTTTCAACGTCATCAAGCAGTTCACCAAACCCTCATGCGAAGCCATCGACATCACACCCTCCCAAGATCTCTGTAACAAGCTCAGCGCCTACTTCCACCGGAAGATCATGACCCTCTAAGACAACTTCAGCGAGCCAACAAATGCCTTCACCCCTCCACCCACCACCACGCCAACCATCACCACCTGGGACCCCGCATCCATCGAACTTATCTCCACCACCATGAAGAAAACGCACTCAGGAGCCCCTACGGACCCGTGCCCCCCGCACATCTTCCACAGAGCCTCCACAGCCATCGCCCCCGAACTAGCTCCCACCATCTACTCCTCCCTGGCCTCCGGCACCTGCCCCATGGACTGGAAACGCGCAGAAGTGAAGCCCCGCCTCAAAAACCATCGGCTGACCCGACTGACCTCAAGAACTACCAACCCATCTCCCTACTCCCTTTCGCTGCCAAAGTCACAGAAAGACTCGTGAACGCCCAACTGACCACCTTCATCAAAGAGAACTGCATCCTGGACCCCTCCCAATCCGGTTTCCACAGCAACCACAGCACCGAGACTGCCCTGCTCGCCACCACCGACGACATCCGCATGCTGCTCGACCAGGGCCACACCGCAGCCCTCATCCTCCTGGACCTCTCCGCAGCTTTCGACACCGTCTCACACCGCACACTAACCGCCAGGCTCCACAACGCGGGAATTCAGGGGGATGCCCTCAACTGGATCCGCTCCTTCCTCTCCAGAAGAACACAGAGGGTCATGCTCCCCCCCTTCCTCTCCGACCCCACCGACATCATCTGCGGAGTTCCCCAAGGATCTTCTCTGAGCCCGACTCTATTCAACATCTACATGACCCCCATCGCCGCCATAGTCAGGCAGCACGGGCTCAGCATCATATCCTACGCTGATGACACCCAGCTCATCCTCTCCCTCACCAAGAGCCCAGAAGACACTAGACTCAGCTTCCAAGAAGGAATGAGAAACATGGCCACCTGGATGAAGGACAGCTGCCTTAAACTCAACTCCGAGAAGACCGAGGTTCTCATCTTCAGACCCTGCCTCTCCGCCTGGAGCAACTCCTGGTGGCCTCCCGCTCTCAGGGCCCCACCCACCCCTACAGACCACGCTCTGAACCTCGGCATAATCCTCGACTCCTCGCTCCCCATGAACCGCCAAATCAACGCTATCTCCTCCGCCAGTTTCAACTGCCTCCGGATCCTACGAAAAACCTTCAAGTGGATCCCCCCAGACTGCAGAAAGACCGTCACCCACGCACTCATCACATGCAGGCTCGACTACGGCAACACCCTCTATGCCGGAATCAACAAATCCCTTCTACGCAAATTCCAAACTATCCAAAAGAGGCCCCCAGGCTCATCCTGGGGATACCATGCCCTGGCAGAGGTCCCCCGCATCCACAGAAACAGAGCTGGAGGGAGAGCCTTCTCCTACACCGCAGCCACTACATGGAACACTCCCAGCAGAAATGATACGCTCTCCAACCCTGCTCACCTTCAGACGGGCACTCAAGACCTGGCTTTTTGACTGACCGGAGCAGCCTTTCTTTCCCCCCCAGCGCCTTGAGACCCTCATGGGTGAGTAGCGCGCTTTATCAACCCCTGATTGATTGATTGATTGATTATATATTAGGACATCTGGGTTGCAGAGCTAAGTTGGTCTAGGAATGGGATTCTGCAATGGACTAAAGTGACGATGTGGAAGGAGTGGTGGATCTGCTCTGCATAAGTCATGATGTAAGGGGGTAGAATGCCAATTATATCAAAAGTCAAAAAATTAGAAGAGGATGGGCTAGCTTCAGTTTGGCAAATTCGGAGGGTTGCCAGAAAGGAGGTCCTAGAAGAAGGAGTCCAAAACAAATGATAGCCAATTCTGCAGCACTACTTCGAGAAGCCACATTAGTAATTCAAAGCACTTTCTTTACAGTACAATGTAGAAAACAACATTTTTAAAAGATAGGGAACACCAGTGTTAATAAAACGAGTGGGCAGTCCAATTGCTTGACATACGTTTTCCTGTTGTAAATATTTCAGTGCAAAGTGTAGTGGGGTGCTATGACCACAAAAAGGAACCGAGGCTCACTTCCTAAGCTGCTATCTTCGAATTAATTCAAGCAGTCTTTCAAGCAGTGCATGAATTGTAATCACAAAGGCATTACAACTGTTGTGGGGAAATTCTTAAACTGCTGAGCTGGGAAGATACTTTTATTCTTCTGTACAGCAGTCTCTCTCAATAAATACTGTTTCAATCCAGTTATTTTCTGTAAACTGCTGCCTTTCCTGATCACCAACTCTGAGCAGTGTTTTCTTCTTTGCACAACTGTGTCCCATAGTCACAGCTATCTCAGCTCTCGTTTCCTCTGTCTCACCGCTTCTTTCCTGGCACTTTTTCTTTTGTTGCAGTTTCATTTTCTTAGTGCAACAGTCTCTCTCAATTAAGGCTCTCTCATCTTCAGTTCCCCTATCACTGCAGTCAACTGTGACAGTTATACACCCATGGCAGGCTCTTCTCTTCTTTGCACAGCTCTCTTAGCCCCAATTCTCTTTTTTACCGGTGTCCGTCCAGGGAATCCCAATCTCTTTTTTTTAAAGTATATCTTCCCATAGTTTGATAGGTTTGCTTTTAATTACCTGCTTGACTCACTGATGTTCTCCTCCATTACTGCCTATAATATTAAAGATGCTCTATACTTTAATTCACTTACAAAGGATTTTCCCTTGACTCTTAATTCTAAATCTTCTGCACCCATGTCAGTCTAACAAGGAGGGGGGAAAGGGGGGTAATTGAATTCTCATTGGCACCTTTCCTCCTACTCCTACAGGTTGGGCTTTGCAGGAGCTATTCCGTGTCTAGTCCTCCCCATTGTCTCTGGCTAGGTGCAAGGTGAGTTGTGTGCCTCTGTTAGTACAGGGATATGGGTATGTCTGTGTTAGTGTAGGGTGAGAGTTTTTCCTTTGCACAACTGAGCGGTGTGATTGTTTTAGGGCAAGATGACCAGGCATACCAGTTTGAGTGTAGGGTGAGGGATGGAACTTTGTAAATTTACAGTGAGTGCAGGGTTAGTGATGTGTATAGTGCATGCTGAAAGGGGTGAGAGTCATCAGAAGTGCATAGTAAAGTGATTGTCTGGATAAGTGCAGGGTGAACTGTGTGAATGTAGGTTCAGCAGTGTGCCTTGTAAGAACGAGGAAGTATTCAGTCTGTGCTGGGCCAGCAAAGTGTATTTTGAGTGCAGGTTGAATAGTGTGTATTGTGAATGCAGTGTTGGGGTGTACCTTTGACTATACGAATGGTTTGCCTGAATGGGTGCAGTGTGAGTAATGTCAGTGCTGTGCATAGGGAGATCAGGGCGAAAGGATTGCTTGCAGGGTGTATATGCAGTGGTGCGCCTGTGTGAATGTATGGCGAGTCATGTGTCTGTGTTAGTGTAGTATAAGCAGTGCGTCAAAGTGTGTGTACAGTGAATATGTGCCTGTGAATGCAGCATTTCTGTGTGTTTATGAGTGCATCTGAATGCGGGGTAAGTAAAGTGCCTAGATGTAGGGTGAACAATGTGTCTGTGTGAATGTAGGGTAAGCGGTGAGTCTTTGTAAGTCTTGGTTGAGGAGTGTGCTTCGTGAGTGCAGGGTGAGTATGTGCCTGAGTGCAAGTTTTCAGCATGTATTGTTAGTGTAGGGTGAGGGGAATATCTGTGTAAGTGCGGGGCGTAGCACATTGCCAATGCTTGTTAGAAAATTTAGCAGGGAAATGTACTTTCAAGGAACTCTTCAACTAGTGGCCACCTTCTACCTGGGATCATATTTGTTTGCTGCAGACTGCAGCGTCATCTGGGATCCCATCTGTTTGGTTCTGACTGCAGCGTCCTAGTGGCCACCTCCTACCTTGTATCCTATCTGTTTGTTGCCGACTGCGGCGTCATAGTGTCCACCTTCTACCTGAGATCCTATTGGTTTGCTGCAGACTGCAGCGTCATCTGGGATCCCATCTGTTTGCTTCCGACTGCAGCGTCCTAGTGGCCACCTTCTACCTGGGATCCTGTTTGTTTGCTGCAGACTGCAGCGTCATCTGGGATCCCATCTGTTTGCTTCTGACTGCTGTGTCATAGTGTCCACCTTCTACATGGGATCCTAACTGTTTGCAGCTAACTGCAATGTCATAGTGTCCACCTTCTACCTGAGATCCTATCGGTAGTGCGGCATCATAGTGTCCACCTTCTACCTGGGATCCTATTTGTTTGCTGCCGACTGTGGCATCATAGTGTTCACCTCCTACCTGGGATCCTATCTGTTTGCTGCCGACTACGGCGTCATAGTGTCCACCTTCTACCTGGGATCTTATCTGTTTTCTGATGACTGTGCTGTCATAGCGTCCACCTTCACCTGGGATCCTATCTATTTACTGCTGAGTGCAACGTCATAGTGTCCACCTTCTACCTGGGATCATATCTGTTTGCTGCCATCTGTGGCGTCATAGTGTCCACCTCCTACCTTGTATCCTATCTGTTTGTTGCCGACTGCGGCGTCATAGTGTCCACCTTCTACCTGGGATCCTATTTGTTTGCTGCAGACTGCAGCATCATCTGGGATCCCATCTGTTTGCTTCTGACTGCTGTGTCATAGTGTCCACCTTCTACATGGGATCCTAACTGTTTGCAGCTAACTGCAATGTCATAGTGTCCACCTTCTACCTGGGATCCTATCGGTACTGCGGCATCATAGTGTCCACCTTCTACCTGGGATCCTATCTGTTTGCTGCCGACTGTGGCATCATAGTGTCCACCTCCTACCTGGGATCCTATCTGTTTGCTGCCGACTACGGCATCATAGTGTCCACCTTCTACCTGGGATCTTATCTGTTTTCTGATGACTGTGCTGTCATAGCGTCCACCTTCACCTGGGATCCTATCTATGTACTGCTGAGTGCAACGTCATAGTGTCCACCTTCTACCTGGGATCATATCTGTTTGCTGCCATCTGTGGCGTCATAGTGTCCACCTCCTACCTGGGATCCCATTTGTTTGCTTCCTACTGCGGCATTATAGTGCTCACCTTCTGCCTGGGATCCCATCTGTTTGCTTCCTATTGCAGCGTCATAGTGTTCACCTTCTACCTGGTATCCCATTTGTTTGCTGCCGACTGCGGTGCCATAGTGTCTACCTTCTACCTTGGATACTCTCTGTTTGCTTCCAACTGTGGGGTCATAGTATCCACCTACTTCCTGGGATCCTATCTGTTTGTCGCCATCATGAGACGTAGGAGCTGCAGAAAGAAGGGCATGAGTATTCACTAATTATGTGTTGATATTCAAATGTTACAGATCACAATGACAAGTTACAATTCAGTCAAATTGACACTCTAAATTAAACTCTGTGGCACTGTCACTATTGTAGCAAATATATTAAGCTACCTAGCATCTTCATGTAAGTCTTATAGAATGTTGAACACACGTAGATCGACCATTGTATACACCATTTTTTGTTGAGGGAAACCTGTGGGGGAGCATCCAGTAATTTGACTATTAAAAAGGGAATAAGGATAAGTAGACCTCCTTTGCTGAAATATCAAATGTTATGATATGGTAACGTAGTCTTTATTGTGTTAAATGCCTGGCCTGAGAATACCGATCTCTCTCTGATAGGTCTATCAGCAAAATTGACCATAATTTTGCTTTTCAGACAGCAATCCTATGGATTTATCGGCTAGGCAGTGTTCTCCTGAAATTCTGTTCTCAATTTCCAGCTCTACAAAACATTTTCAACACCAGTGGATTATCCTGCCTTTCTTGTGCAGCCAAATCTCTGTGTAGCTAGATGTCTTACAGAATAGGAAGCTTGAACATCGGTCTCAGAACGCTTGATCCTCAAATCCTTATTAACTTTAGGAAACTTCATTGTCCTGTATCCTCTGCTACTCTTTCCAGATGGGTTACATGGTCCATGTGTCATGTCTTTTAGGGTAGTTTAATAATGTGTACCCCATGTTACATACATTATCCCATCCACACGACTATAACAATTCTAAACAGGTGACCTTTTACCTAATAGCTTGCTCTTGTCTCTTCGACCCCAGGATCTTAGGGCCATATGTAGGTAAATTACATTTACCGATTCTTAAATACCGAATTTTACCGAATCGGTAAATGTAATGTAGGTAAATTATTACCGGTTCGGTAAATGTCGGTATTTTAGAATCGGTATTTACCGAATCGGTAATGGCAACTGGCTTCCCATTCATTCCTATGGGCCTGGTAATGGGGGAGGCATCATCATGGGTGGCAGGGTCACATTGACACCCTGTTGCACCCCTGATTCGTCCATGTGTGCACATGTGGCGCACATACATCCCCTAAGGGCATGTATGTCTGCCACATTGCACACTTCAAATTGCACAAAAATGCTTTTTTACAGGTTTTCGTCATTTACCATCAACATTTAGTTGGTGGTAAATAATGAATCCCCACACCAACGAGACACTCCCCCTACATCTCATTTCAGGATTCGGTATTTAAAAATGGTGCCTCACTTGTGTGGGAGGCCCAAGTACCCGCGGCAGGCAAGGGCCCAAAACGTAGTGAGGCCGGGCCAAAAACCAAAGTGACCCCCCTTGCAAAACCAGGTGGTTTTGCCATAGGCCATTTTGATGTCGCCTCACTACGTTTTAGGCCCTTGCCTGCCGCGGGTACTTGGGCCTCCCACACAAGTGAGGCACCATTTTTACCGGGAGACCTGGGGGAACGCTGGGTGGTGGTAAATTTGTGTGAGCCCGGTGATGCCACTACTTTCCCACCCCAAAATGTGTGAAAAAAGTGATTTTTTTCTGCAAAAATTGAGGTTTGCAGGGGATTCTGGGTAAGGAAACGTTGGGGGATCCACGCAAGCCATACCTCCCTGGAAGCCGCCGGGTGTCTAGTTTTCAGAAATGCGTGGGTTTGGTAGGTTTCCCTAGATGGCCGCCGAGCACCGGTCCAAAAACCAAAGTGACCCCCCTTGCAAAACCAGGTGGTTTTGCCATAGGCCATTTTGATGTCGCCTCACTATGTTTTGGGCCCTTGCCTGCCGCGGGTACTTGGGCCTCCCACACAAGTGAGGCACCATTTTTACCGGGAGACCTGGGGGAACGCTGGGTGGTGGTAAATTTGTGTGAGCCCGGTGATGCCACTACTTTCCCACCCCAAAATGTGTGAAAAAAGTGATTTTTTGAGCAAAAATTGAGGTTTGCAGGGGATTCTGGGTAAGGAAACGTTGGGGGATCCACGCAAGCCATACCTCCCTGGAAGCCGCCGGGTGTCTAGTTTTCAGAAATGCGTGGGTTTGGTAGGTTTCCCTAGATGGCCGCCCAGCACCGGGCCAAAAACCAAAGTGACCCCCCCTTGCAAAACCAGGTGGTTTTGCGATAGGCCATTTTGATGTCGCCTCACTACGTTTTGGGCCCTTGCCTGCCGCGGGTACTTGGGCCTCCCACACAAGTGAGGCACCATTTTTACCGGGAGACCTGGGGGAACGCTGGGTGGTGGTAAATTTGTGTGAGCCCGGTGATGCCACTACTTTCCCACCCCAAAATGTGTGAAAAAAGTGATTTTTTCAGCAAAAATTGAGGTTTGCAGGGGATTCTGGGTAAGGAAACGTTGGGGGATCCACGCACGCCATACCTCCCTGGAAGCCGCCGGGTGTCTAGTTTTCAGAAATGCGTGGGTTTGGTAGGTTTCCCTAGATGGCCGCCGAGCACCGGGCCAAAAACCAAAGTGACCCCCCTTGCAAAACCAGGTGGTTTTGCCATTGGCCATTTTGATGTCGCCTCACTACGTTTTGGGCCCTTGCCTGCCGCGGGTACTTGGGCCTCCCACACAAGTGAGGCACCATTTTTACCGGGAGACCTGGGGGAACGCTGGGTGGTGGTAAATTTGTGTGAGCCCGGTGATGCCACTACTTTCCCACCCCAAAATGTGTGAAAAAAGTGATTTTTTCAGCAAAAATTGAGGTTTGCAGGGGATTCTGGGTAAGGAAACGTTGGGGGATCCACGCAAGCCATACCTCCCTGGAAGCCACCGGGTGTCTAGTTTTCAGAAATGTGTGGGTTTGGTAGGTTTCCCTAGATGGCCGCCGAGCACCGGGCCAAAAACCAAAGTGACCCCACTTGCAAAACCAGGTGGTTTTGCGATAGGCCATTTTGATGTCGCCTCACTACGTTTTGGGCCCTTGCCTGCCGCGGGTACTTGGGCCTCCCACACAAGTGAGGCACCATTTTTACCGGGAGACCTGGGGGAACGCTGGGTGGTGGTAAATTTGTGTGAGCCCGGTGATGCCACTACTTTCCCACCCCAAAATGTGTGAAAAAAGTGATTTTTTCAGCAAAAATTGTGGTTTGCAGGGGATTCTGGGTAAGGAAACGTTGGGGGATCCACGCAAGCCATACCTCCCTGGAAGCCGCCAGGTGTCTAGTTTTCAGAAATGTGTGGGTTTGGTAGGTTTCCCTAGATGGCCGCCGAGCACCGGGCCAAAAACCAAAGTGACCCCCCTTGCAAAACCAGATTATCTATTGTTCCTACAGCGTGAGAATTTTGGAATAATATTGCAAAAAAAATGTGGCAGACATTTTGAGGTTTGCAGGACATTGGGGATAACATTTTTTTTGAAATTCACAATAGAGACATCACCATGAACTCCCATGGGTTTCCGAAAATATCTACAGTTGGTGGGTTATTCTTGCATGGAAAGTGTAACTTGGCAGAGAAACTAAAGACAAAGATTCCTGCACAACCATCTATTCCTCAAACACACACACATACTGGTTGGATTTGGCACGAGGGCGAGTCATGGTTCAGTGTATTAAATTTTATTAACAAGAGATTTCACAAAAATGAAATGCACTGTCAATAATTAAATTCACAAAAAAACAAACCAATGACTCGCAGCTCGTGAGCTGTAAAGCCACGTCAAGGCACCAACCACTTTACAGGCCATTCACACACCTTTCATACGTGATACAAACAAGACCATTCGCACCACCAGGCACAAAAGCAACACATTACAAAATTCACCAAAAAGGGACAAGGTACACCCTGCTTCAGAAAGACAAATATTACTGCACAGCCATATAATCCGCAAGCACACACACATACTGGTTGGATTTGGCACGAGGGTGAGTGATGGTTCAGTAGATACAATTGTATTAGCAAGTGATTTCACAGAAATGAAATGCACTGGTAATAATTGAAAGGGCGAGAAACTGAACCATTGACTCACAGCTCGTGAGCTGTAAAGCCACGACAAGGCACCAACCTCTTTACAGGCCATTCATACACCTTTCATGCGTGTGAGACATACAAAACCATTCACACCGCCAGCCGCGGGCCCATCACATAACAAAACTCACACCAGCACACAGCGCCATTCAAGGGCCCATCACTTTCACACGCCCACAATCCAGACACAGCAACTACACAGGCTGATGGATTGCGTGGAGTGCCACTCAGCTAGCAGTGTGTGTAGTGACCAGCAGAAAGTCACTACTCACACACAGCCAGCAGAGCACCAGTCCACACACACCGCTAGCCAAACACCAGTCCATGGACACCACCAGCCAAGCACCAGTCCACGCACACTGCCAGCCAAGTACCAGTCCACGCACACCGCCTGCCAAGCACCATTCCACGCACACTGCCAGCCAAGCTCCAGTCCACGCACACCACCAGCCACGCACCAGTCCACGCACACCGCCAGTCCATGCACACCGCCAGCCAAGCACCATTCCACGCACACCACCAACCAAGTGCCAGTCCACACACACCAACAGCCAAGCGCAAGCCTACACACACCGCCATCACATTTAGGATTTTTTTTAGAAAAAAATAAAAACACAAACAAATTGCAAATAGATACAAATCTTCTAACAGAAAATCAGCAACTAAATACATTGCACTAACACCAACCTTGAAACAGAATCAAATTATCCAAAGAATACAGACCAGGCAGTTCACTTTACCACTCAAGAATCCTCCCAAAAATTCTTTCGTGTGTGGTACGCTCTAAAACAAGCAGAGAGACACAGTGCAGGATGAGTAGGACAGTCGGGGCAGTACATACGACTCTCCTTCCGCAAACCTTTTCGCCAACAGACTCTACATCTCCTACTGGGAAAATCTTTTGCGGGCGTGGGAGGAATGTGATCTGGAAAGTGGCGTTCTTTCAATCTAGCAACATCCTCCACCAGTCCAACTCTAGGAACACTTGCCTGTTCCACTACAACAAGGCTGCCTATTACAGACTCCTGAAACTTAGCAAAAGTCATCTTTGACTCAGGGTAAGAATCCTGGAACACAACAAAAGCATTAAACATTGCCATGTGGAAAAGATGGATAGCCAACTTCTTGTACCAAATGTAAGCCTTACGAAGAGCAGTGTAAGGTTCCAACCTCTGATCTACTCTGTCAACACCACCCATGTGCCTATTATAGTCTAAAATGCACACAGGTTTGCGCGCTTCAGCGACCTGACCCCAAACAGTCACAGGTGCAGTGCTTTCATCATGGATGGTAGTCAGCATGTAGACATCTCTCCTGTCTGTAAACTTCACAGCAAGAAGCTCCTGGCAACGCAACGCACTGCACTGTCCCCGCACAAGCTTTTGACAAACAAGTTCTTTCGGGAAACCTTTACGGTTAGAGCGGATTGTGCCACAAGCAAGAGTGTCCACTTTGGCCAATTCCCTGAACAACCGCACACCAGTGTAGAAGTTATCTACATATAAATGGTGGCCTTTGTTAAAAAATCCTCTTCCAAGTTCCCAAACAATTTTCTCAGTCACTCCAAAAGTGGACGGACAACCAGGGAGGTTAAACCTAGATTCCTTACCAGTGTACACCCTGAAATTAGAGACATATCCAGTCCTACTGTCACACAGCATATACAGCTTTATTCCATAGCGTGCCCTCTTACTAGGAATGTATTGCCTAAAAACCAAGCGGCCCTTGAACAACACCAAAGACTCATCCACTGCAATTTGTTTCCCAGGAGCATAGATCTCAGGAAATCGATCAACAAAGTGATCAAGGACAGGCCTAATCTTAAAAAGACGGTCACAGTCAGGGTGATCTCGTGGCAACGCTAAACCATTATCAACAAAATGCATCATCCGAAGCAGTAGCAAATACCTGTCACGACTCATGACTGCCGAAAAATAGACGTTGCCATCAAGGGACTGCTAGACCAATATGAAGACATTGATGGCTTCCTTAGCAAGCCCGTCAAAAAAGTTAAACCCAAGAACTTCTTCATCTCTTCAACATTTGTGGGAGTCCACCGGGTAGCTCTGGAGTGTGGCTTAAGACTGGCACAGTTGTCCCTCAAAAACTGTTCGGCATACAAATTAGTCTGCTCAACAATCTCTGCAAAAAACACATCGTCCATAAACAACTGAAAAAAATTGACCGGCAAAAAGTTTTCAGTATTCACTCTAGACCCTGGAACACCAGTAAACTCTGGCAATGCCGGCTGCACCATGCCAGGGGCAACCCAGAGGTCATCACTTTCAAAGGGAAGCCTTGCAGCCCCAGCCTGCAGCCCAGAAGCCTCTTGCCGCACTACACCAACGGGAAGCCTTGCAGCCCCAGCCTGCAACCCAGATGCCTCTTGCCGCACTATCGGCACATCAGTCTCCTCCTCTAACACAGGCACTTCATCCGCACTAAGAGTATCTTCATCATCCGATGACTCCATACGAAGAGACAACTCACTGCCAGAATCGTCCCCTGCCTCCTCTCCCTCAGATGCAGAGTCAGTCTCTGAACCAATATCAGAGGAAGACTCAAACAGCAAACCAACAACCTGCTGAGCAGTCATCCTGCGGCTAGCCATTATACTTACTAAGATAGAAGACTGCACAAACAAGTCAACAACAACAAACAATGTGCAAACCAAGTAAGTAAAGAAATGTGTACCTTTATCACAAAGATCAATGTACTCAAAAACTATACAATCCAATTACAAGAGACAGCTGCACTCACCAGAAACCAACTCTGCAGTGACACAGCAAAAACCAACGATATCAAACTAGAAAGAAGAAAAAAAAACAAATTACTCACAAGACAACAAAATACACATCGAGCACCAATGCAAAAAGTTTTTGACACTCAAAAAACAAACATACTGCTATTATTACACCATTTGCAAAAAAAATTAATGCAGAGAAATCAAACACATTTACATTGTACAAAAAAGAGTCTCTTACCAAACTACACAAACAGCAGAACCGCCAGAAACAACACGGCAAACTGAAAAGAGCAAAAGCCTTCACCTAGAACAAAAAAGTAAAAAAAAAAAAAAACATTACTATTGCGATTCACAAAAAATAAAACAATAAACATTACAACATGCTATATTACTCCCCATATGGTCAATCGGGTTATGTTCCAGGTGGGGCAGAAAACAGCAGGGAAAAAACAGAAGGGAAAAAAAAGGCTACTCTGTCCCGGGGCGGGTGGGCCAAATAGATATTATAAAAATTGCCCCCTGGAAGCGACACAAAGGGGTTTTCTGCCCCCCCCCCTGGGGCCAGAAAAGTCTGTGGAGTAATTATCCCCCAGGGAAGCGACCCTTGCCCAAGGGGTCGCTTCCCATAACAATATTACGAAATTCCCTGGTGTCTAGTGGGCTTTTCTGCCCCCCCTGGGGGCAGAAACGGACCGAAAGTGGACCGATCTGCCCCCAGGGGGGGCAGAAAAGTCTGTGCACAAATTCTCCCCCAGGGAAGTGACCCTTGCCCAAGGGGTCGCTTCCCATAACAAAATGACGAAATTCCCTGGTGTCTAGTGGGCTTTTCTGCCCCCCCCCAGGGGGCAGAAACGGACCGAAAGTGGATTGATCTACCCCCAGGGGGGGTAGAAAAGTCTGTGCTGAAATTCTCCCCCAGGGAAGCGACCCTTGCCCAAGGGGTCGCTTCCCATAACGATATAACAAAATTCCCTGGTGTCTAGTGGGTTTTTCTGCCCCCCCCCCCCGGGGGCAGAAACGGACCGAAAGTGGACCGATCTGCCCCCAGGGGGGGCAGAAAAGTCTTTCACAAAATCACCCCCAGGGAAGCGACCCTTGCCCAAGGGGTCGCTTCCCATAACGATATAACAAAATTCCCTGGTGTCTAGTGGGCTTTTCTGCCCCCCCTGGGGGCAGAAACGAACCGAAAGTGGACCGATCTGCCCCCAGGGGGGGCAGAAAAGTCTTTCACAAAATCACCCCCAGGGAAGCGACCCTTGCCCAAGGGGTCGCTTCCAAAATGGCCAAAAACAACATACCTGGGGTCTAGTGGGGGCATTCCTGTCCCACGATCGCGACGCTGTGCGCGATCGTGGGACAGGAATGCCCAGCATTGAGACATCAGGGGAGAGAAAATACTCTTTCCTCTCCCCCGATGCCTCAAGGCCCTGGAATTGCGCCCCCCACCCGCAACACAGCACCAAAACACTTACCCTTCCCGTTGGACGCGCTGGAAGAAATGAATTCCAGCGCGTCCAACGCTTCCTGATGACGCCGGCGCGCGCTGTGCGCGCTGACGTCATCAGGAAGCGTGGGAGGGCTCGGGGGTGGCAGCGGAAACTCTTCCGCTGCCATCCCCCTCTGTGGGGGCACGATCGATGCCCCAGGGGGGGAGCGCCAGCGCTTCCCCCAGGGGCTGTGCTCATGACGGAGCGGTTCCGTCATGAGCACAGCTCAACCGATGCTCATAACGGAACCGTTCCGTCATGAGCATCGAAGGGGTTAAATAAAGCTATTACCAAAGTGTTTACATTTTTGTTTCAGCTCCCCACCAATGCATCACCTGCACAAATAAGATTGGAATTTGGCATATCCAACCAGCAAATTGCAAGGATGGGTCAGTATCAATTCAAAGAAGCTTTATTCGACTGCGCTAGTCATACAAGCATTACAGATAAAAAGATTTTTAAAAACTATATTATAAAAGTTAAAATAGGTTAAGCCATTAATACAAAAGTGCAATCAAAACCATTATGTTAAACATAGTGTAAACAGAGTTAAAAGCGACAATAATCGAAAACAACAATCAAGAGGCAATCGAAAACACCTTGACAAGCGTGGTATACCCCCCAAGAGCTGCTTTGCGCAGTCGCACACCTGCACAGTGGTGGGAGGTTACATCTTAAACATTATCCAGCCTTGATTTGTTTGGAACGTATGTGCCACATCCACCTGAGGTATTGTGCCACCAGAATTGCTTACCTGGGCAATGGATCAGTGCAGAAGATTCGCAGGGCTACCTTATACCCATGTTCTTACAAAGCTGTGCCAGCCAAGCTTTACGCGGGCCGGCATAGGCAGGACAGGAAAAGAGCACGTGCGCGTTTGACTCTGCATGTTTGGCGCAAATAAGACATTTGTTGTCTCCAGTGGGAGACCATTTGGATGTAAAACACTTCAGGGGCAGACTGCCTGATCTAAATTGGAAGTAAAGTTTTCGATCCAAAGGTTTTTTAATAGTATCCCAGTATGGCTCAAGTATTGGGAATGGTTTAATCTGGAGGAAAAGCCCAGAGAGAGAAGTCGGGTCATAGCACCTAAACTCATCTTGTGCAACCATGTCCCAGTACATTTCTTTGAGGCTACTTTTTGTCGGAAACACTTCGGTGGAAGTTGAGTCCCACAGATGTGATAGGCCCATTTTGTTGAGCAGGCTTCTCAAATCACGTAACCAGCCAATTTTGTGAAAGCGATTCAAGTTTACTATGTCCCTTGGCCCTCTGCGTACACTGCCAATTCCTGTGTGCACCATACTCTGCGCCAGAATAAAATTGGCCGTAATCTGGCTGAATCCGCCAGGGCATTCCTGCCTAGGTCCTTCCTTACAGGGAGGGTGGTTGTACTCTGAGGCAGACTAATGATTGCACGCAGGAATGCATTCTCGGCTGTTGATAGCTTGGTCAAGTTATCTAGGCCCCACAGCTCAGCCCCGTACAGGACTGAGCTCAGTACTTTGGTGTTATAGATTTGAAGTACCGGACATAAGGGCTTTGTCAGAGAAGTTTTAAATTATTTTCTAACAATACCTGCTAACTGCCGATGCTTTAACGCCATGACCTCAATTTATGGCTTCCACCTCTTATCCTTTTGATGTTTGATGCCCAGATAGACAAAAGCATCAACCTGCTCCAGGGGTAGCCCATCCATCATAATTTTCCCTCTAAACGATCTGTGCTGGTTAAATGCCATAAACTTTGTCTTCGCAGTATTGATTTTAAGACACCTCAGATGGCAAAACTCCTCAAAACGCGTGCGGGCACACTGCAATCCACCTTGTGTTTTGGAGATTATCAGCATGTCATCCGCGAACATTAAAATGTGGATTTTTCTTCCAGCTAGGACAGGAGCATCACTGTGAATGGCATCAAGAAAGGTTGCAACTTGGTTTATAAAAAGAGAGAACAGTGTGGGTGCCAGCACACATCCATGTCGGACACCCTTTCACACATGAAAATGATCGGTCTTATTTCCGGCCACCCCCCATCGTATTTGTGCATAATTATCCTCATGGAGATGGGCAATCAGGGAGAGTAGATCAAGTGGCATCCCCATCTCCTTCAAGACCACCCACAGTTTATTTCTTGAGACCAAGTTGAAGGCAGATTTGAGGTCGACAAAGGCAGCATACATGCTGCCTTTGCCGAGAATGATTGTCCGCCAGTATAGAAGAACAAAATGAAAGACCTGATCGATAGTGCTAATATGAGCCCTGAAGCCTGCCTAGAGAGGAGAAAGATGGAATTTGCCTCGATCCAGGCCTGGACCTTGGCCAGAACAAGCCTGGCCATAACTTTCTGTATAAAGTCTATAAGGCTTGTAGGCCTATAATTGCCAGGAATAGATGTATCCCCTTTTTTATATATGGGGATTATCTCCGCCCCCGCCAGGTAGCCGCAATAGATGCACCTTGGGCTATGGCTGTAGCAAGTAATAGTATATAATTATTACATTTTTGTCTATAGCTCAAGAAAATGTCAGCAGGAATACAATCTAGCCCTGGAGCTCTACCTCCTGTGCTGAGTGCACCACTGACATCTGCCTCATTAAATGTCCCACCATCAGGGAAAGGGTGAGTCGGGAAGGGTAAGTTCCCGCCAGCTTTGTCATCATCGTATTGAGTGGCAATGTGGCCAACCCATTCTTCAGGGTTAACGTGATTTTCTGGTGGCTGTGCTGCTCTACCCCTACCCCATTTGGCCACATTCCAAAACCACTTAGAGTTTTTGCTATCGCAGGCACATTTTAACTCCTGCCATATGCTCTCATTTCAAAATTTTTTGGCACGATGAATAACACTCTTATAGGTAGCCCTTGCCGTACGCACTCTGGCCACAATGCCTGCCTTAATTGCTTCCTCAAGAGCTTTACGGGCACACCTGCATTTGTGGTTATACCAATGGTGGGTGGGCGTGATAGCTTTTGCGTTGGGCTTGTATTGTTTCAAGAAATGCCCTTGGATTTTTAGGAACAGAGAGTTATGGAGCTGTGTAAGTTCTGTAGCTGATTCATGGGAGGTAAGAAATGTCTCCATCAGACTTACTGTACACTCAAGCTCACTACTTATTGTGGCTAATGTTCTGGACTAGCTAAAATACTCGACCATTTCACTCGACGAATGTTATTTGAGACTGGAAGATCACTAGTGAGGGGAAGGCCAGCCGGTTGTACTGGTTGGCCAAAGTCCTTAAATATGAACCGTGAGCAGAGTGGATCATGATCACTCTCTAAGCGTGCCTGAACTGCCATGTACTCAAGGGTATGCCATAAATGCAGACTGACCAGTAAATAGTCAATGCGGCTAGATGCAATTCTAATAGTGGGACACCCCAATGTTCATCCTCCTCTCTCGCTAGGTCATTATCCTCACTGTCGAGCGGCTCAAATTTGATATTTAGATCTCAAGCAATTATAAATTCAGCTTCCCCCGGGAGGGTATCTAAGAGCCCACCTAAGTCATTAATGGTTTCGGATCTCCGCTCCCCACACATGCCTCTAGCATATATATTTATGATGGTGGAAGATCCGTATGGTCCAAAAGCCACCCTTAATGCAAGGATGTCACTGCATTTCGGGGTTAGAACCCGGATCTTGATATCAATATCTTGTTTAACCCAGATTGTAAGGCCCCCAAGCGGCCGTCCCCTAACTCCCTGAGTGGCTGGGATATAATAATTCAAGTATTCCAGATGGTAAAGCGGTTCTATTGACCAGGTTTCCTGAAAAACACATATGTCAAATGTTCTATGAAATTATTCCAGTCAGGATCCTCACCCCTATTCCTGAACCCTGCGATATTCCAAGATGATAATGAAATAGTGCGCAATGTTTGGTGTTTGTTGATATTCATAGTGGCAATTGGGGCTGCTGGGTCATTTTCTTGGTTTGATTGGGCTTGGGCGTTGTCAAGCAATCCTAACTCATTCAAAGGGTTCGTTGTTAAGGGTGAGGTTAGTTACGTTTTGGTGCGATCTGTTCGGGCAGCCAACATGCTGTGCAAGAGGTGCGTGGAAAAACGTCAATCATTCTCACTTAGCGTGGACACAGTTTGTTGGGGAGC
Source organism: Triturus cristatus (assembly GCF_964204655.1). Lineage (NCBI taxonomy): Eukaryota > Metazoa > Chordata > Amphibia > Caudata > Salamandridae > Triturus > Triturus cristatus. The sequence continues at coordinate 60,081,406 of NC_140585.1, read as the reverse complement.
AGCACAACTGTTTGGGGTAGGTTCGCTCGTCCCTCCAGGGATGTTGTATTTGAGACAGAGAGTTGTTTTAAAAAGATATTGTGACCGTAAATCGTAGGCTACCAAGTTCTCAACCAGGTCGTGGTGTATTAGGGTGAGAGCTCTGGCATCCGTGTCTCCCCCCAGGATGAAGTACCTTCTAGCCCAAACAATATCCTCCCTGATGATAGATCGGCAACCCCGCACTTGCCTGATCCAATGAATAGATGCATCAATATATAAAGGTATGGAAATGAATAAGAACTAATACCTTTAATCCAAGGTGTTGCTTACTCTGGCAGGAAATACAGCAGAATCAAAAGTCACAATTTTGGAAGTACTTACAAATTGGACTGAAGGAGTTATTGGCACATGAGGTTTAGGAACTGGCTATAACGCCAGCATCCTTCAAAAAGACAATTAATGGAATAACAAAATGATTGTCATTGTTGAAAGATAAAGAACTGCTTACTAAAAGAGCACATGCATGGTTGGTCATGAATGAGAACAAGATGCTCAAATCGCAGCCTTATTTAGAGATACCGTCGTCAGCAAAATTACAAAATGTATTTATTAAAGCAAGATTTGGCTATCACCCAGGGTCAACGCATTCAATGCCATGGCTGTGACCATCTAAGCCGACTTCTTGCAGACTTTGCAATCAATGGGAAGAAAATATGATCCACTTAGTTTGTATATGCACAGGAATGAAGGAGGAAAGAAGGAGATATTTAAAATACTACTTTAATACATGAGGAGTACAAACTTGTAGACAAGCTCTGGTAATTTGTTTTAAGCCAACTGATATAATCATGAATGCAAATTTGACAAAATTCTTGATTTTAACAAAAGAGAAACTAGAAGCTTGTGATTTGAGTATAGAAAATTTGGTAGTTTAAATCGGTTAATATAGAAATCTAATTTGCACAGGATAATTTGCACATAATTTATGATTTTTTGGGTGTATCTTGATTTTTTTATAAAAATGCAAAGAATTGTAGATTTTAATATAGAGGCATTAAATGTGTCCACATTATCTTCTCTTGGTTCTCGGAATAGAGATATTGCTTCTAGTATAGCTATGTAATTGAGGATTTTGTATTGTATGATTTTAATTAATCAAGCAATACAGATTTGAATTTACTTAAAAAAGATTTAAACAATATTTGATTTCAAATTAAACAAAAGATTTCAATATTTGAAAATGTGAATCATGTATTCTTGTGTCTATATTTTTGTGTATTGTAAGTCAAAAAAATAGCTTAGACCGGGGGTCCCTGGCTTCCAATAATAACTGGATTGCAGTATTGATTAAGTGGGGGGCCTCAGAATTGAAAAGTTAAGAACTGCTGCTCTAATGTATTGTGTCTTTAACATTTAACTCATACAACAGGCTATTTAGGTATATAAAAGAAACAGACTAGGAGAGCCAGTGACCTTGCATGTACTTCTTCCAACCCAGCCAGTATAATCCTACCATCTTGTTTCACACAGTATTGCATCTACTGTTAGAGCCTTAAAAAAGGTTCTAAAGTATTTTGGGGGAGTACATTTTGTTTTATTTACATGCTCCACAATGTAAGGTTCAATTTACAGAAAAAATTCAATATATAGCGTTCTGGAAGCACATATATCTCATTAGAACAATCTTCAGTCACAAAAATACAAATACATATATTACCTTAACATTGTTTACACGATTATATGGTTATCACAGACAATAATATTCCCCAAATAGATAACTAGATGCACAATTATTGTAAACTCACAACACGTTAGCCTGTCTGTGTTTGGCTGATATGCAGCATGTCATAATCTTACAGAGAACTTGTGAATGTGTCAATTCATCCAAACAATAACTTTGCTACCACACAAGGCGACCCAAGTCTGCTACCAGCTGCATGATATCTGCCTTTCAAAATCTGACAGTGAATGTGAAAAATATGCATCAATCAATCAAAAACAGTTACACAGGGAGGAGGTGGACTTTATGTCTTGTTTGTAGATTTGCGCTCTGCCTTTGACCTGGTACCAAGATTAACCCTCTGGCAGGTCCTTCCTGAAATGGGAGTGCCAAGCTATTTGTTAGATGCCATCGTCAGGCTACATTCTAGCAACTTTGTGCAGGTAAGACACAGCAGAGCAGGAGAGCTAACTGATCCCTTCCCCGTAACTCGAGGAGTCAGGCAGTGTGCGTATTGGAACCCGTGCTGTTTACATTCTACATTAACAGCCGTGTTAAATTTCTGGACTAATGTGAAAACGATGCGCCTAGATTAGCAAACATGACGGTCCCTGCCCTCATGTTTGCTGATGATACCGTACTGATCTCCAAAATCCAGACGGGACTCCAGAGGCTTCTGGATCAGTTTGATTGCTTCTACAGGATGAGGGGATTGGAGATCAATGCAAGTAAAACCAAGTATATGGTGTTTAGTTCTATTCCTTTGACCACAACACATCTCACTCTGGCAGGGGCCCCACTAGAACGTGTGCGTACATTTGTGTACTAAGGCCTCACACTTACCGAAAACCTGGGGTGGCCAGCTCTCCTTACACAGCGACGATTGAAAACCAAGCAAGTAGTGGGAGACAATCTCAAAATGTCACGCAGTTCAGAGTATTGCCCTCTTCTACCAGCGATCTAAATTTACAATCTTAAAACCCTGGGGACGGCTGCCTATGGTGCCGAGCTATGGCTACATCAGAGTACGATCTCATTGGAAATGGTGGAAAATCGCTTTATACGACAGCTGGTCAGTTTACCAGTAAGCACTCCTCTGATTCAACTTAGATTGGACCTTGGGGCCAGAAATATCTCAGACTAATAGGCACTGCACCCCATACTTTATTGGAGGAGGATCTGGGTCACCACGGAGCTATCTGCTTATCGGCAGGGGTTAGAGGAAATCTTGTACAAGTGGCCCCTATCAGAATTCCATGACTAAAGCATGTAAAGGACACATTAATAGCCATCAGCCTTGAGGGTCTATGGAATGCCCTGGTCCTATTTCCAAATTACATATTAAAACTGCATACTTGCAATATAGAGATAATTGCACACATGTCCAGTTGAGCCATAGAACTCTAACAAATGCCTTTCTCACAGCTAAGGACTCTTTTAAGATCGAGGACTTCCTGGACGAAATATAACCTCCTCCAGCCAGGCGTCTCAACTTGGTATGGAACTGTACCTGTCTGGGCCTTTACTTCAAAATGGTAGCGTGTACCATGGGCAAAGGAGTTGCTTTGCCCGGCCTGTGGGGATCAAAAAGAAACCATTGAGCACATTATCTTCTTCTTCCCAATCTACGCGCCCCAAAGGAGGTGTTGGATTTGGTGTGGGACTTTGGGAACACAAGGAAGCACTCAGGATTCTGAGATACAACACATGCAGGTTGTCAATCTTTGCTCTCTCTCGTTTTCTGATGAATGTGTTGAGAATGAGGTACAAGTTGAGTATCCCACAAAAGAAGCATGAATAGTGGCCATCAGGGCCATGGCAGCTGTGCAATCGTTGGAGAATAGAAAGGCTAATACTTGTTGTATAACAGGATCAATTTGAGAGTTCTTATATTCTTTTGAACCTTTTAGCAGGTGATTAACCTATTTTGTTGTATTGCCCAGGTAGCCACGCTTGCTTAGCTGCATGATAGCTGGATTTGCAATTATGTCAACAATTATTTCAAGCTGAGGGAGGTACCAGGCACTCCCAAACATTTCATTAAATCCTTACGGTGTAGGAGCCTGCTTCATAGCAAGGAGTCAAAGGTTGGTTCATTGGTTATATTACTGCACATTTAGACTGTAAATAGCAAATATTTTATATATGTTTTATTCCATGTGCTTTTATGACTTACAGCCGAAATAAAGTATAAAGTTTGATAACTAACAACACAGACTCCATGATATTTGGATGGATGACTCTAGGAACATCTGTGTCCCCTTCCAAAATGGTGATTGCTGCTAGATTGAGTCCAACAAGGGCCCATTACCCAAGTCAACAGCTCACTATAATGGGTGCTGCTGAGACACGTCTGTCACCTAACAGTCCTTTATTGAATGCCCCCTCAGTGTGACCCTATAGCAAGTTATCTTTTTGAGCTTGAAAGAATGTTCTTTTCCATTTTGTACTGACTTGAAATCCAATTCCTTTTTTTCCTGCATCCTTCCCCTGGGAATGTTATACGGTTCCTATGAATTAAGTAGGACTATGTATTCTGGACAACATAACCGTTAGAATATAGTAATTCAGTTCACACATATCATCAGGAAATGTTGGCCTGGTTCCTAACTAACTCACAGTGCTCCATCTGGGCCCTTAAACTTACTAGGATACCAGATGGTTAAGAGTTTTATGACCCCAGCTGCCTGCACTCACTCCAAAGAGGCCTCGGGCAAATGGTGGAAAGAACTGGCAGGTTTTTTCGCATCCAAAGTCCAAAGTATTCAGGCAAGCCTAGGAGTAGGCAGAATACCGGCTACTGATGTAGAAACTCCTAATATGAAGTTATCTGTAAGCAACCCAAAACTGAGCTCCTTCAAAGCCATCTCTTTGGAGAGGTCTCCTACGGCTCCTAAAACTTTAAACTCCGGCTCCCCGATTGACCCATGCCCCCCTAAATTGCTAACTGCAGGGACTGATATCATTAATCTACAGGTCAATAAGATTCTTAATTCATCTCTAGGAGCAGCCATGGTTCCTAGAGTCTGGAAACAGGCAATGATTATATCCCTTTAAAAAAAAAACAACAGCAGATCCTGCTGCCCCCATCTAACTACAGACCCATTTCCCTGCTGGCGGCTTTTTCCAAGATACTATAGAAGCAGGTAAATGGACGACTGTAGAAATATGTGGAGATTAATGGGCTTCTCCACCTGAGTCAGTCAAGCTTCAGGGTCCAGTACAGCACAGAAACGGCTCTAGTAGAGGTATCTGAATTTATTAGGGGTACCCTGGACACCAGGGGTATAGCTGCACTAATATTATTGGATCTGTTGGCAGCTTTTGACACAGTCCTGCATGCTCTTCTCTTACATCATCATCAGGAGTGATAGGGTTAGCCTGGAGCTGGTTAAAATCCTTCTTAGAAAACAGAAGCCATACAATCTGGATTCCCCCCTGCTCTGCAAGTCCTCAAAACGTGGATACAGCTGTCCCTCAGTGATTGGCGTTGAGCGCTCCACTTTTTAATATTTATCTCACTCGCTGATCCAGCTAGCAAACAAATTAGGAGAAAAAGTGATCTCCTACGCAGATGACACACAGTTGCCCTTCTCCTGGAATAAGGGAACAGATTTGAGGAGTTCTCGTGTTAAAACCTGTCTTACCACATTCTTTCATTCGCTAGCAAAAGTGCAATTGAAAAGTAATGAGGATAAAAATGAAATTCTCCTTTTCGGGAACCCAGACGATGCACCCCCGCTGGATCCAAAAGAGATCCGGTAAAAGATTTGGGGATTTGGTTTGATAATACGCTGTCATTTGGTCCCCAAATTAACAGGTTGGTTGGAACCTGCTTTGGGATCACGTGATCTACGAAGAAATGTCTGACTCTTATCGTTCCATTCCAAGAAAACAGTCTTTCAGACATTGATCATGTCCCGTATTGACTATGGAAATGCCGTTTATGTAGACCTTCCGGAATATCTTCAGGACAAACTTCAGGTGATCCAGAATGCGGCAGTTCGACTCCTGCTCAATCTCCCAAGGCGGTCGCGCATTAGGCTGCATCTTCGGGATCTCCACTGGCTGCCCATTAGGGAGAGAGTGAAATGCAAGTCTATGGCACTGGTTCATGCAGCCCTGTATGGCAAAGGACCTACCTACTTAAGTACCAGATTTAGCATCTACAACCTGCCAAGGCAGCTTCTAACTACCAATAAATTTCTGACAAGTACCCCTAGGATCCACAGACAGAGGACAGGAGGTAGATCACTCACTTGTTTGGGTGCAGCGGCTTGGAGTCGGCTCCCTCTGGATTTACACGGTATAAGTGATCCAGGGCTGTTTAAAAAGAAGCTAAAAACTTGGTTCTTCTTGGTTAACTGAGCTTGTTTTCTCTCTGGCCTTTAGCTTGTACCACACCGGGACACTCCCTGGAGTAGCTGCACGCAATATGTCTCCTATCATATCATATTGTGATATCAGCAACCACGAACATGACCACTCGTTTACTCCCCAAGGGAAACGTGAAAACAGATCTACCCTTTTGTTGTTTACTTTTGCATGCCCAAGGTATACACAAGAAAGATATGAATTGGCTTTTCAAACAGTTATTAAAATAATCGTAATATTGAATAAAAAGAGGGTGCTGCAATTATTAGTAAAAAAAAAAAACAATGTTGTGTAACCAGCATTACAAGAATGGTGAAAAAGATAAACAGTTTGTAGTGTTTTCCCTTTTGGGCCCACTTTTGCTCTCCCTTAGTTTTGTGTTTTAGTCATTTTTAGGCTGCCCCGCTTGCTCTTCATAGGCACATATAGCATTTGTGTTTGCAATATTATTTTTACGAATATACTGTACATGTTGTTTGATATTCAGGGACACTTCATGGGATTTCTACTACACATTTTGTACAAAGTTATCTAGAATACATAACAACACGGTGTCCTGTTTTCTCTGCTCGTTTAGCAACAGCGCCTAATATTTAGACATAACAGTCGCACAACTGCATCTCCTGTACAATAGTTTTATCCTATAAATGGCATGCAGTCCCCTTGGACCCAGAGAGGAGAATTCCGGCAGAGAGGACTGTTCTGGAACGACAGCAGTGCCTGACATGCAACCCTGCGTAAACTAAGTTTACACTCATGATGCGGACCACCTAATTACATACACCAGGTCTGGGGTCTTAGACCAATCCCAGAGATCGCAAATATATCCATAAAAAACAAGAACTAATGGCGGACTCCAAGTGCCGCACCTCTTTGCTGTGTTCCCATAAGGTATAGATAATAATACGATTATAGTAGGTGTGCACAAAATGCTCCTGCATCCGCCGTTAAAGGACACAAATTGCCAAGAAGATAAGCAAAATTTGAAAATAATTGGAGCAGTGCACTACCAAATTGTTCAGTTAAGGTCACACCAAGTGGTCAGTTTTCTTTCCATAGAAATAGTCTTTATTGTAGTTATCCAACAGAAATTTGAAGGCAGTCTCAGCCAACGCGTTTCGTTCAAACAATTTAACTTCGTCAGGGCATGCGTGAGAAGAAATCCTAACTCCACAGTCGGGCCACTATCTGTATTGTTGAGAGTCAGTCTCTAGAGTTAAGATTTATTCTCACGCATGCCCTGACGAAGTTCAATTTTCACATTTCTGTTGGATAACTACAATAAAGACTATTTCTATGGAAAGAAAACTGACCACTTGGTGTGACCTTAACTGAACAATTTGGTAGTGCACTGCTCCAATTATTTTCAAATATCGCAAATATATCCCTATTCTCAAAAATAAGGGTAGAACCAGACAAATATATAATTTGCCATGGTTGGGATGTTTGTCCTATACAGTCTGGTACTAATTATAATTACTTTGCCTAATGATCGCAGCACATTTGCTTCATAATAGACTACGATAGTTTTAATGAATGTATTCTAAAGTTTCTTTGTGTCTTTCTCATGTTCACTATGGGCATGCATGAGTGAGTAAGTGAGTAACAAAAGGGGAGGATCCATTTCCATGGTGCCCTTGGGGATAGAGGATAATGTTTGAGGTTGCTGAAGTCACCTGTTACTCTGGGAAGACTAGGAGTTCAGGTGAGGCACTGTAAGCTAGCAGGATTGGCCCGACAGGTACTGACGTTGTAGAGAGACTCAGTCCCTACACTCTGACGTCCTGTCGTCCCATCACACAGTGCCACATTACCAGCGGAATCCGTGCAACAGATTCAACCATTATAACATTACTATGTTGTATATGAATATATTATTCTACTCCTACCTAACAGTACCTATACTTTTGAGAGCATAGTGGAAGTACCCTTTGCCAGATACCTTGGGATACCCTAAACTGCGATACCGGACTGTGATGTATCACAAAGCCAGCCTGTGTAGAACAGGTTATCGTACATCTTTTTTTGCCATCAGTCTTTGTGTGCGTGTTAAATTATAAGGCAAAAACAATTCTGTATAACATCAAATGCATATGATACAATATTTTTCAAAGAATATATGTGAGTTGACTATGCAGTCATGCCATTGTCCACAACAGCCAATGCATTTTACAAATTAATCCTGTCAATTTCTCTTAAGCGTTCAGCAGCTTCCACAGTTCATTGTAAGTGGCGTATATGAATCTGTTAGAATGTGGTGACCTAGGACCCAACAAGAAATCTTGTAAATCCATGTCATCAGAGAGGAAAAATAGATGTTCCTTAACTGCAGATAATGTGGAAACAGCGAGGCTTGGCAATCAGGAACAGGTTAATTAAACAATAATGGCCAGGAATAGCAGCCACATCTCTTACAGTTGCGTGCTAAAATTCACTTTGCATTAGGTACATGGCATGCTTTATACTGTACAGCGGGTGCAATTAAGTAAAACTTGTCCCACTTTGGGCAGGAAGTACTGGTCCAGTGGGTCCTAAATATTGTGTTTAGATCATTTATCCCACTCTGATAGAAGGGACCATAAATACCAACTGGAAGTCACATTCTGAGGTGGTCCAGGAGTGTTGTGTGTGTTATCTAGGGTAACGCTTACTGCTAGGCATTGTTTGGGCTTTAGCTGATGGATGAAACTGACCGGCTGCTCTGGCATCGTCCTTGGCCAGAATGCAGGCTCTCTGCTATGTATTTTTTTGGATTAGAGTGTGTGCATCTGACTTGTTTCTTTAGGTATTACACCAGGTATGTTGAGACATGTTCCATATCTGGTGTCTCCATCACATGAAGTGCTAGGCATTAGCAGAGGACAGCTGTGCTATGTTGATCTGATAAAGGGTCACTCTGGAACCTGAACAAGTGTTAAATGGGGAATTTAGGTAGCGCAGGAAACAGTTGTTCTGAGGTGTGCTGGACAAGAGTGGGCCCTTTCTATGAATGACTCGGAATCTAACATCCCCTCACCCCCCTAATTGAGTTATTAACTACTACCCTGGCTGTTTGTGTCTTGAGCATGGGCGGGTCCTGTTTCTGGCTTGTGGTGTGATTGTTCCCCTTGGCATTGGGTGTCCTAATCAGGTGTATTCCCCCTATTTTCACTGTAGCCTTCTTCACTCAGGCCCATATTAGTTACAGGGTGCGTCACAGCAAGAGCAAGATTATAACCACTGGTAACTAGGCCTTGCATAGGCCTGTGATCCACCTTGATACCCAGGTAAAAAAGACCTGTGAACCATTCTATGTTTGGGGCACCTCCTTCCTTAATCATGACCTGCTGTAGGTTATACAGTGTTTGGAAGGCGATTGACAGTGTGCCATTGTCCAGGCCTTTCATGGTGAAGAAGGTACAGCACACTGTACCTATCTTGGTGCATACGCCCCCTTCCGTTGTGGTATTAAGTCCAACAAATACCGGTTCTACATCCCAATGAGGCAGATGGCACACATTTCTTCTTTGCGTTTAGGCCATTTTCAGTGGTGTTCATCATTTCAAGGAGTTCCCACCTGATGATCTGCAGCCACCGAGTGTTGGCCTTGGTTTGCTGATGAAGAAGGGGATTGAACCTCCTACACCTATTTGCGCATTGGTGAAGAACCGGAACTCTTCAGCAATGTCCTTGAATCTGTCCCAACCAAAGCACTCAGCTGACCTGTTTTGCATATTTGGTGTAGAAGCGTGGTGCCTTTGCTGATGGGGTGATTCAGTGCAGAAAGACCTTCACTGGGTATGAACTATGTTGGCGTGTAGAGGGTGACCAGTGAGCAGATCCCTCTCCAATCTGGGACAAGCTGGGTGTAGGCGTGGTTGCCGCATTGCCAGTAGTAGTTCATCAAGGTAGAGGTGTCCAACTACATATCATTATTACTGATTGTACTCTGGCATATTGCTGTTCACCCCTTTGGGAATCGTCCCCTTCCCCCGAAGACACAAGGAGTACACTGGTAGTTTCCTGACCACTATGAGCTTCTCATTACCCTCTAATCATGTATACCCTCCTACCTCTGAGTTCTAGGTGTCTTGGCATTGGATCAGTAGAGTGTCATTCAACCCGCCCCCACCTTTGTTCCCCAAATTGATGGCTCTGCAGGTTAATAGAGCATTGGGGTACCACTTGTTGTTCATAAATATGGCTCTAGTTATACTTAGGGCTTGCCTTGGTCCACAGGTTGGTGCCTGTGCTGACACTTTTTAATGCAATGGGCTGAGGTCTTGGTGAGCTCCAAGAAGCCCTTGTGGGGGGCTCTGTTTTAGGCCCTGAGTTCCAATACCAATTCTGCTCCTTTTTCTTTAGTTTGTTTAACTCGAACTGGATATCATCCTGCTGTGTCAGGATGTAAAGGACTTCGGGTATGATATTGTACTTTGTTAGGTTCACTGTGACTTACTGTGGTGCTCTGGTGTTAGGCTGGAGTTTGGCTTTTATTCGTCATACCTATAAGTGTACAAAGGCACGAAGCTGAACCTACTGCATAGGTTATGAATTAGCAAACATAGCAGGAGTTGGGTAGATGCTTTGCTCTCCACTTAGATCATGTGTTAATACCAGGTGTTGTGTGATAGTGCGCTATGTAATCATTGTTTGTAGTGAAGTTGTATGTTAAATGGGTAAGATCCTGGGGCACACTCTGGACCACTTTACCTGGTGTCCTTTGCTGAAACTTGACCTGTTCCTGTAAGGTAACATTTAGCTGAAAAAACATAAAGGCACATAGGGCAAAAGACAATGCGTCAATGTAAAATCCGGGGTGGGGAGCCCTATGGGCGCTCCTATCTGCAAAGTTTGTAAAGTCCGGTGGTAGCCCTACGGGGGCTTCTATCCCCAAAGTGTTCATATTGGAAAAAGTCTGTGCTGGTGACTCCTTTGATGGTTGTGGCATTGATGGGTCCAAGAGAATATCTGACAAGTGGTACCATGACTCTTTCCCTTCGACCTTGACAGCTGTGGGAGTTGAAAAGACAACTTTGAAGGGCTGTTCAAACTTGCCTTTTCTCCACTGGCGATGAGTGTTGCGGATCAGGACTCGGTCGCTGGGCTGCGGTATGGTGTAGGTTAGGCCCACGAAGGTGCACATCGCCTTCCTTTGGGCAACCTGTTTAGAGAGGAGTCTGTAAGGTTTGGTCAGTTCAGAGAGATATAGATACATTTCATTACCTAAGGACTCGGAACTGGACTCTGCGCTTAGTTTGGTTCTGCTCTAGGGTATTGGCATTTGAATTGAGCTACCAGTGACTAGCTCATGCGGGGAAGGGGACGGAGGGGTCAGGTGGTGGTCTGTGCTTGGGGTGACACTTAGAAGACTGTGGTAAATAAAATATTACGCTCTCAGACTTTTAAGTATATAAATAAGATCATGCATAAAGCAAGAGGCTGAGTCTGTGGTATCAGGTTCATAAAGGGATTTATTCCAATAACTCGAGTCAAAGGGAGAATATTTCCATCACCAAAATTGGATCTGGAAAGGGGCTCAAAAGTATTCTCAATATTCTCAAAACATTATTCACAGAGTACAGTATATATACATTTCTCAATTGTACGTAAGCAAAAGAGCAAGAGAGAATGAGATAAGAGCATGTGGGCGTGTAAGTAGGCGTGAAGGTGGGCGTCCATGTGGGCGTCCACTTGATGATAATGGGTAATTTGTCATGTGTGGGTGGATACCTGGAGAATCCTGCAATGTCAGCAGAAATATTTGGCAGAGATGCGTGCACAGTCGCATGACGTGTGATTGACGTGCAACTAGAGGGAGAAAGGGACTTGACATTTAGCTCTACATGTGGAGACAAAAGTCTGGGGTTATGTCAACCTAATCCCAAATCATATCTAATATCCTATGTTTAAAGAACTGTGTTATCCAAAAAGAAAGGTCTCTTAGGATAGAATCTTATTCTATACTGACTATACTGACTAGTGCGTGTACAAGCGTCTAAGTGTCTACACTAAATGCGAGGGGGTAGGAATATTTCATGGTAACAGGGCTATGAATTACTTGCATAAAGACAGAGAAGCCGGGCCCTTTGCTCGGTAGCTGGAAGAATGTTTACTTAAACTACTAGACAGGAATGCATTGGGCAGGGAACGGAGCAGATAATTTCGAAGGTGAAATACAGTTTTTGGCAGAGAATAGGCTGATGTCAGGCTTCGTGAGCCGCGCAGAGAATGAGACAAAGTTCATGGTCACAGATGCAGGCTCAGACTGGAGCTTTCAGAGGCAGAAGGCAAGAAGAGTTTGATGACAGAATCAGGGCCTACTTGCCTGGACTGTAAAATGGCATAAGTGAACCATATAAAGCCGGTAGCCTTTCATACTTAGGAATGGAATATCCGGCCTATTCATGGCGGATCTGACAGAGGACATGTTGACGGTGGACGCACATGTGTTTGCGTCTTCATAACTGGAACTGGATGGAACATACATGTACTTGTGATTCATACATGAAACCGTTGGGGTCCAAGATAGGGGACATAACTGATCAGAAAAATCCATATTTCCACATTCCCTCCTTGTCCCCTACTTGCCCGTTAAGAGATATCAATCTTCATCAATCCATTGATCTGTTCATATAACATCATTTGTTCTTCTTTCTTCTTCCGTGACGAATGAAATCTTGGTGGTGGAATACACGATGTGGCACACAGACCACAGATCGCTGGTCCACATTGTAGACATAGACAGCAACTGAATAGTATGAGAAGGCCAATACCTAGGAAAGATAGGACCCTCCATCCAAAGGTAGATAATACACTCCAAAACCAACCGGACCAAGTCCAGGTGCCTGGATTCTGGTGTATCTGGCTTACAATCTTATGAAGGCGAGTTATGGCTTTATATACAGATGGCGAATTTTCTGGTATGAAAAATGCAACAGCTTGATTTGATGACCCTACAAGCTCCGCCCCTATCGGCCAGGATAACGTCAAGGACAAGACTATTTTGAAGCACAACAATCCGCATAGCAGACTGCTCTTCTGTTAAATTGCCTAAGGCGGAAATAGTTTCGTTCACTACTGCTTCAAGGGTTCTGGTTAATCTACGTATCAGCTTACTATTGGTAACTGTACCTATATAGGGAAAGAAACCTTTATTGAAATCTGTGTATTTTTCCCATGCTGTTTCAGTGTAATCGACAATTGGGAGATCTCTCTGCTGTCTCTTGTGTACTAAATGAGTATTTCTATGATAATCAGGAGGAGCTAGGAAAACAGGTGGTAGGAGGAATGCTATGTAACAGGTACCATCCCAATCTAGAGGTAGGCGTATATATGCGGTCTGGCCACATATAAAGTAGGAATGACGAGAAGCTCTAAATGTAGACTTGCCTTGATCACTGAATTTTATTACAGTGGTGCATTTACTATGGCCCATGTGTATGGAGCCATTCTTTCTTATACATAATTCCCCTTTTACTGGGAATACGGACATGGCGGGCAAGATTGGTGTAGCTTCAGATTCAACGTTCAGGATCATGAGGTTAAGTGTAAAATTACCTAATCCATATACTTCATTTCTTAGATCAGTTCCTGTTCTTTTGGGAAGTCCCTCCTTGTTAGGGTAGCAGACTTTAAGCAAAACTAAGTTCAGGTTTCCCCATACCCAGTTGTCTTGATAAACTGCGGAATTCGAATCTAGGGAATTAATCAAACTAAACCATGCTCCACAGGAGCCATTGTGTGTGAACGGATAGAGAAAGAGGGGCAAAACTCCCTTATAGTTCTGATAGGGGGGGAGTCGGCCACAGACCCAGCAGTCTGTAGCATTGCTAGTCTGATGTGAATGGTGCAGCATCTGAATAAAGGTATTGTTGCGTAAGGCAAGTCGATATGATAGCTCATAGGATGGCAGATCACTAAATGTGTGCTTTATGGTATCATTAGTGGAGGAGTATAAGAGTGAGGCAATAGGAGGAAAAATAGCATGTAGTATTAAGCTGATACATATTATCGTGATGCACATCTTGCTTTTTCTTATCAATATTATTGTCCAAGATCTTATGCAAGCCAGAATACATGTTCAACCGCTTCACCACCTAGTGGACTTAATTGATCAAACGGGTTCTGACTTCTTAGATCAAAGTTTAGCTTTGTGGAAACTTCTGGGGAGTCTCCTCTAGAAAATGGTGTTCAAAATCCAAAATCCAAGTTTAAAGTCTTTTTCCTTTGTAAAAGAGTGGTGAAGGTGCACTTTGACTTTAACGGCCGTCCCCGTGGTCCAGAGCACTGACTTTGGCGCCTTCCATCCAGGAGCGATGGAGTATTCTTTGACCTGGGTGTTGTCAGGGAAGGCGGCAGCAACCTGCGAACAACAAGAGAGTAGTGCAGACATCAAGGAAGCCAGGTAATCTGTCAGCATCAGTAATCTTTTAGGCATTGGAGTGCCCACATATTTGGTGGTCTACCAAAGACCACTTCATAGGGAGATAAGCCTGTTCTAGAATGAGCTACCATTCGCATGTAAAAGAGGGCAACCGGCAGGGCTACCATCCAATCTATACCTTTGTCTGCGCAAATTTTTAATGTCTGATTATGTCTTTCTACAAGGCCTGCTGCTTCAGGATGTCGCACACAATGGAATTTCCAGGTATACCCTAACAGAAGGGACACCTGCTTCATTAGTACCAGAACATATTTGTAACCTCTACATCTGTTTATTTGGATATAATCCATTTGGAGCACTTCAAAAGGGTGGTCAGGTGGATGGAATCCACCTTGTTCCATCGGAATGCCTTTACCTGGATTGAATTGGCAACAGATCATACATGTTCTGACCTTTTGTTTCGCTGCTGCACGCAGGTGCTTGTTGAACCATATATTCTGTAAGCTATCTATCATTGCTTTCTCTCCTAAGTGTGTAGGACTATGTGCGGTATTTATGATTATTTGTACCATTGAATCAGAAAGAAAACCATATGGATTTGCCCTTATTCATCCAACCCTGATCAGTCAGTACCCCTCCTTGTTCCGATCATTTCTTTAATTCGTCTACAGTAGCATGTGTCTGTATGTCTTGTACATCCTTGGAAGGATCCCTAACTGTCATGGCTTTGGACACTTATTGAACCTGTAACTTTGTCATGTCTAGTGGGGTCTGAGCTGTCTGTTTAGCTGTTCGGTCTGCCAGATCATTGCCTTGGGAAATGGTATCTGTGGCTCTAGTATGTGCTTTACATTTTAGGATAGCTATGGCTGTTGGTAAATGTATTGCTTCCAGTAGGGCTTGAATATGGGGGCCATGCTGTATCTTGGCCCCATGAGAGGTCAAGAAACCTCTTTCTCGCCAGAGAATCGGTGTAAATGTTTACTCTTAGGTGCTTAGCTCTTATGCACGCTTGTGTCAGGGCGATGAGCTCTGCTGCTTGTGCTGACAATATGTCTATTCTTTTAGTCTCTATTATTACAGTATCAGTAGTCACTGCATATGCTGCCACTAATTCTCCCGCCCCTGTCCTCATGCATGAGCCGTCAACATATAGTGTTAGGTCGGGGTCTGGGAGTGCAACGTCTGTCAAGTCTTGTCTTGGTTTAGTCACGGTATGTATTACTTCAACACAGTCGTGTGGTGAAACGCTTTCTGTACTGGAGGGCAAAAGGGTAGCAGGATTCAGTATGTTGCATCGTCTGATCTCTATGTGTGGTTGAAATAACGTTGGCTCATAGCCTGTCAGTCTAGCTACAGTCAGGTGTTGTGTTTGTGTCCGGTTCAAGAGAACCTCTACTGCGTGTGGTACTTGTACTGTCAGAGGGTGGCCCAGCACTATCAAGTCACTTTGTCTTATGGCTAAGGCCGTTGCTGCAACTGATTTTAGGCACGCAGGCAAAGCCTGTGCTACTGGGTCTAATGTACTAGAAAAATAAGCACAGGGCTCGTGTTTTCCTGCATGATCTTGTGTCAGGACAGATAGTGCTGTTCCATCCCGCTCTGTCACAAAAAACATAAACGATTTGTTGTAATCAGGGTTTGCTAAAACTGGTGCTTGACATAAAGCTCTCTTTAATTCTTCAAATGCCACAGTGTGTTCTTGTGTCCAAGGGAGGACTTTAGTAGAAGCTGTATTAGGGGCTTGGACTAATTCCCCTGAAAGATCACAATAAAACATGAGAAAAAGGGGAAAACACCATACCTATTTCCTTGGCTTAATTTCTAAGGGGGCTAATTTCTAAGGGGCTTAATTTCTTAAGGGGCTAGCGGGAAGCGAACCTCCTCAGGGGCCAGCAGAAAGCCAATATTCTCCTCCTTCCCCCCCTTTTTGACAGGAGGAAATCTGAAACAGATTTCACTGCTGTCAAACACTATCAAACCCTGTGTCTTGTCAACACTATTAATCCCTGTGTGTAGCTACTGGGCGTAAGCAAAATTATAGGAGATACACAGCGTATTTGAAACGGCGAGAAATCCTTCAAATTAATGTACAACCTCATTGTGTTAGCTCATAAGCTGGCCAAATGACATCTCATATGCAAATGTCCCTATTACATGAACCTACACCAACCTGAAGTCAATATTAATGCTAGTAGGCCCTAATAGGAATGCTAAATTACCTAAATATTCGGAAAACCAAGCTTAAGAACAGTTGTTAATGTTGATAATTAATAATTTACCTGCTAAAGAAATCAGTCATTTTGCAATAATTTCCACCTATACAATAAAGAGCCTAATTTAAAAACGAGTCAACTTTTGGGGCCACCACTTACAAGAATGAGCTTACTAAAGCAAACTTTAAAAAGGAAATCCTGCCAGATATTTTCTCATTACCCTAAATACCGAGCCTCATTTGTCACTCTGTGGTGGCAGTCCTTATTTAAAACAGGCCTTTCAAGAGTTAAGATGCGAGTGCACAGATCATAATTGTTCCTTAATGTCCAATCTGGAAACATATGACCGAGGCTGCCTGTCTATAAGAGAAAGGCAGTCATGTGAAAAATATTTTAGTCTTGCATAATTTTTCCATTTATTTCATTCATCACCAACACCAATTAGACATACACTGATAACGTGTTGTCTGCTATTTTGACAGCATGATAAAGGTAATATCACGTCTGTGAAATTTAGTAATTGTGAACAAGTTCCAGCCAAGCGCTGTGCAAAGATCGCCGTCGTCACGACTATCTCTGTACTTGCACAGGAGAACTTGGTATTAAACGCTAAACAGACTGGTCAATACAACACAAAAACAAAACATATATAAAATACATATGCCAAGCCATCAGTATACCAAGCACAGAAAGCATAGACAGTTGCACTAACATATATAAATGAGCAGCGATGCGCAATTACAGTACCTACAGCTCAGAGGCGAACATTCTGGCCTGCTTAATTTGTCAGGCTTATAATCAATAATTCATTTACCTGCCCTATACACCCCCATCTGAAATCACCGTGTCAAGTCTGACACACAGAATCAGCAATAATAATCAAAAACGAAGAACACACGAACCTGTTTGTTTTCTTTTATAAAAACAGAATCAGCAATAATAATCAAAAACGAAGAACACACGAACCTGTTTGTTTTCTTTTATAAAAATGAGCTATGCATCTTCGTCAACACAATGTACCCTAATGTCCCAGACGAAGACGCACCTCTCATCTCTCCTCACAGACTTTTAACCACTGGATCATTTATCCAATGCAACTGGTGGCAGCTTGTGGCCACAATTCAAAAATGTCTGAATTTGAAAATCGTTTTTATATAGGCACATAGCCCTTAAAATTCCAAGCAAGAGCAACATTTTACTTTCTGGCCAGAAGCAATATAGCATTTTCTAAAAAATAAAACAAATCTTCTCCATAGACATTTCCCCGGGGCACTTGTTTAGCACAGAATAGACCAAGGGAATCTTTCTCGACTTACATTTCTCAGCTGCCCTGTCTTATCAGAGAAGTTAAAAATAGCCCCTCAGCGCGGCCTGAGCCTGGGCTGCCAGCCAACTTTTTTTCGTTGCTCCGGCTGCAGGCATTACACAGATGCGATGTCAGAGAAGCTTTCTAAGCAGTGCCTCTGTTCTGCTCCTCTCACCGGCCCCCACCTACACTGGCTACAAGGTCAGAATCTGTCTCCGATTTCTGTATCACATACTGCTCTACACAGCCCCCACCTTCTCCTCACTCTGAAGCTGTCAAAGACAAAAAGACTACTCAATTCCATAAAAACTGCAATAATTCGCTCAATTGAAAAATTATTTTTATATACAATTTGCTCTCAGGGGGTCATAATCTCACCGACTTGACCCAGCACATTGGCTCACTGGACCACCAAGAACACAACCCTGTATTCTTGAACAATTTGCAAATTCGAAATACCCACAATTCTTTTTTTTTTTTTTTTTTTTTTTTTTTTCAAGCTAAACTTTTCAAAAATTACTTTTTCGTTAGCACTTTGTACATTAGGGGTGTCATCAAATCACAGGTGTTGCTCTTTCTCTAGCTACAACCCTCCCAATTCCCTTTTAACAACGTGAACAAATGTGGGACCATGAAAACACCAGCCATGCGCTGTTCGTTTGGTGGGAGGCTCAAGAACCTTTGGGCTACTATATCATTATTATATGTATCCAGGTACTTGCGGTGGCACTCTAACTGGTCTTTCTACTGGGGCCACTCTTGCTAGGTCCTCTGAAAGGACGGGATAAATACCAGCAACGTCAATATTTCTTTCTCTGTCAGCCTGCGCTCATTTTACCTACTCCAATTACTCCTGTAACATCTGTTCCTTGGCTTTTCCAGACTCCAGTCTACTCCTCTCTGCTTCGTGAAACACTTACTCTGACCTACTATGTGACTCCTTGCGCCAAAACTCAATGGCATCCTTCCAAGCTGGTCTACATTTTCTCTTCCATAAGAGTGTTTCGTTGTCCATCTACTTGTTCTGCTTTTTCTCGTATACCTTCCTCAACTAACACGTTTTCTCGGGCTTTGTCTGAATCCTCCCTACTTTTCTCTTCTTTTCTGAGCGTTTACTCTGTGCGTCTATGCAATTCTTTACGCCATAATTCAATGTCATATTTCAGTCACTGTCTGGCTGTCTTTTTCCATAACATTTCTTCTACTCTCATGATGCAATCTGCATCCCATGTCCCAAATGCGGGCCACCTCTGACTTTCTGGTAAATCCCTGGTGCAGTCCACCCATAAATCAAGAAATAATACGGCATCTAGGCCATGCTTATGATACATAAAGTACCCTGGAGTGTCCCTAGGTGGAATGGGAACAGCTTCTTCGAGTACCCCTTTTCTAGTTTTGATCTGTCTTAATTTTGAAAATAGCGGCATTTTTAGACCTTATTACTTGAACACACTTAATACAATGAACACAATAATGAACAGTCATTCACACCACAATATGCAGAACGTATTTAAAACATTTAACATCTAACATTTAACTGAGCAACAATGATGATGACGATCTAAGGAAAACTTAATCACTAAACATAATACTCGGCATTATCTGAGTATTCTGAATTTATTACTTGATATACTAGATATACTGCTAAACAGTACAGATACACTGCTGAAACAGTGCAGACCGGATTTGTGTACCCAAACCCGTCTTGACCGGCACAACCTATGTGCACGTCAGAACGCCTCCCCAGTAATGGTACTCACCGGGTAGCTCGGAAACGGAAGGCCTCGGAAACTGAACTGAACTTGAACCGGACTGGACTCGACTCGAAAACTTCGGACACTCTGGACACTTGGTGGGCCTCTGTATACCTCGGACACAGCTCTCTCGCAGGTGGGCTCTGGGTAGGACAATCTGCGTTCCTCACCGCCTCGTATGGATGCCTGGTCGCAGTCTGTCCCCTTCGTTGGCCTGAGGGAGTTGGCGGGAAGACCCGCGACGTGCGCGCTTGAAGTCCATCACGGCTATGGAAGGGGGCAAAACTGGACCTTCATCACCGGCGTGTGGGGAAAGAGATTAAACTGTTCGGGCGCCATTATGTGGTAAATAAAATATTACGCTGTCAGACTTTTAAAATATAAATAAGATCATGAATAAAGCAAGAGGCTGAGTCTGTGGTATCAGGTTCATAAAGGGATTTATTCCAATAACTCGAGTCAAAGGGAGAATATTTCCATCACCAAAATTGGATCTGGAAAGGGGCTCAAAAGTATTCTCAATATTCTCAAAACATTATTCACAGAGTACAGTATATATACATTTCTCAATTGTACGTAAGCAAAAGAGCAAGAGAGAATGAGATAAGAGCATGTGGGCGTGTAAGTAGGCGTGAAGGTGGGCGTCCATGTGGGCGTCCACTTGATGATAATGGGTAATTTGTCATGTGTGGGTGGATACCTGGAGAATCCTGCAATGTCAGCAGAAATATTTGGCAGAGATGCGTGCACAGTCGCATGACGTGTGATTGACGTGCAACTAGAGGGAGAAAGGGACTTGACATTTAGCTCTACATGTGGAGACAAAAGTCTGGGGTTATGTCAACCTAATCCCAAATCATATCTAATATCCTATGTTTAAAGAACTGTGTTATCCAAAAAGAAAGGTCTCTTAGGATAGAATCTTATTCTATACTGACTATACTGACTAGTGCGTGTACAAGCGTCTAAGTGTCTACACTAAATGCGAGGGGGTAGGAATATTCCATGGTAACAGGGCTATGAATTACTTGCATAAAGACAGAGAAGCCGGGCCCTTTGCTCGGTAGCTGGAAGAATGTTTACTTAAACTACTAGACAGGAATGCATTGGGCAGGGAACGGAGCAGATAATTTCGAAGGTGAAATACAGTTTTTGGCAGAGAATAGGCTGATGTCAGGCTTCGTGAGCCGCGCAGAGAATGAGACAAAGTTCATGGTCACAGATGCAGGCTCAGACTGGAGCTTTCAGAGGCAGAAGGCAAGAAGAGTTTGATGACAGAATCAGGGCCTACTTGCCTGGACTGTAAAATGGCATAAGTGAACCATATAAAGCCGGTAGCCTTTCATACTTAGGAATGGAATATCCGGCCTATTCATGGCGGATCTGACAGAGGACATGTTGACGGTGGACGCACATGTGTTTGCGTCTTCATAACTGGAACTGGAGGGAACATACATGTACTTGTGATTCATACATGAAACCGTTGGGGTCCAAGATAGGGGACATAACTGATCAGAAAAATCCATATTTCCACAAGACATTGGACACAATGTACACCAAAGGTCTCATTTAGATTTTGGCAGACAGGTTACTCCATCACAAGTGTGACAGGTATCACGTCTGCCATATTAGAAGTGCATTTTATCCTGTGACAATTGTAGTAAGGTGGACTGGGATATCGGTCACATTTGTGATGCAATAACCATTCTGCCGAACTCCAAATCATTGGTCAAGTCTGCAATCAATGTTGTAGCAGAGAAAAACACCATTACAGGAAGGGGGCCTAGAAGCAGTTGTAGTCTCAGAGGCACTGGAAAGGGAATCTGAGTTTTAGAGAGTGGGCCGATAGCAAATGCACCTTGGATCTGTTGTCGGTACGCACGAAAAGCAGTGTGTTTTTAGAATCCTTTTATGTCATTTGCTGATATTGCCTGACACCTGGACCCTCACCTCTCCCTCAAGGCAGGCAGCTTCCAGGTGTTGTGCTTTCTAAGGCTCGGCTACCCTCTTGTAAAGGGTCAAAATGGTAACACCCATGCAGCCAGTGCCCTTATTAGCCGTGGTAATATGATACTGCACACCAGTACCCAGCTCAGTAAAGGCCTGAAACAGACCCAAAAAGGAGCTTGTAACTACATGTTTACCTCCCCTGTTTGTACTGCATAAGTAGCTACCTGTGCACTTCCTCCATTTATATGCCCCAGGCGAACTTCTTTAATGATGCTTGTGATCCCTGTACTGCCAACCATCGCCTTTTGACTATCAGACCATCACCTGATGTCTGCTGGGTGCATCAAGTCACTTCCCTGCTGTAGGTGTCAATTAACCCTGTTGAGGGAGTATGCAGACATAAGGGAGTATGGAAGGTGATGAACAGAGAGTAAGAGAGTAAGGGAAATCTGAATGTAAGAATTGCCCAAAGGTGTAAGTGCTGCACTCACCCTCAAGCAACGGACATCTTATCCCACTCTGCCAACGGCCCAACCACCCACAGAGTAGCATGCTGGCACCAAATGGAAGACATTAAGTCAGACACCATGGTAAGGTAGGAAAGACATAAAGCAGACACGTATTGGCAGCAGAGATATCGCAGGTATGTTACTGGTTGTGATGGAATCTCTATAATAAATGCTACAATCTTTCAACAAATGCTTGAACCAACCCCAGGTAAGTGGCAAAGATAACTTAACAACCAGAAAAGTAAAGACAGGAGTTGGAACTTCAGCCGATCCAGTGTGAACTGGAAAGTATTGTCAAGAAGAGTGTGAATAGAGCTGCATTTGTTATATACTTCCTGAAGCGTTACCTTTAATATATACTTCAGGAAGAGTTTTCTTTGTCATGTAGTTCTTGAAAGGGTTACTGTTGTTATACACTTCCTGAAACTGAAGTGACAGCAGCACATCCTGGTCCATCTCTTCTTACACAATCCCTTCTTGTTTAAATACAATTTTGACCATGTGCATCTTCCTAAAGCTGTACCTCTAGCGAGTGGGCATCCATGTGTGCTCTTTCTGTTCTAAGTTACTCTATGAACACTGGAAAATCAACTCCTTTTCCGAAGTAAGTAATTGTGACATGTTCAATAGAAGATTTAGTTAAATATCTGTGTATGGTGAAATATCTCTTGGTAACTTTCATAAATGGTAAAGAAGAGATGTATTTTACAACTAGTTAAATATTGTGTATTCACATTCTCTTACATTTCCATTTAGTGATTTTAAATCTCTTTACAGCCAATAGGAAACCAGCCTTGAATGCACAAATGATTTTGAATAATGACCGTAATCGTGCAAATCTGAAAAAAGTGGGTAGAGAAAATGAGCTCCAGTATTCAGGAAAGGATCTGCACAGTCAGAGACTGAGGAACCTGAACATAAACTGATATATCCTGGAAGAGGCAGTCCAGAGCAATTCAGTGGATTTAAGAGTCTGAGCTGTGCACCTCCCCGCAACAGGACTAAGAATGACCTCTAGAAAATTAAGGCACCAACACTGAGAAACCACCTCCTGTGTAAAAAGGCATCCACCACCAGCTTTGATCATGTGTTCGGTATGAGGTGGATACAGCATTGCTCCGCTTCCTGTAATAATGGCAGACCACCATTCAGTGCTCTAGGTACTCTTTCTGACCAAACCACAGGAGCAAGAGAAAAGCACAATGGAGTGGATCCAGACGACTGAAGGGTAAAGGAAAGAGAGGGTCTCTGATCTACAACAGACTGTCCTAATTTGCATCGACCTGAAGGAAGACTAATCTTTACCCGTAAACATGCAAAACCATTATGCAATCTAAAGACATAACCACATACAAAGAAGCTTTACTTGTCACAAATATAATATATGTAGTTGGTGAGTCTTGTATTTCGTTGTGAAATCTGATATCAAGCATCCAAAATACCACACACATACAGGGAATGTGAGAATAACACAAGTGTTTTATCAACCATGTTATCTCTTCAGGAAACACAGTCATGGGATGCAGACAAATATAAACCCGACCCAGAGACACTAACCAAGAAAGAAAAATCATACACATGCAGCAAGAGCTTTAGTTGGTCATCACTACTAAAGAGCCATCAACAAATATATACAGGAGAAGCAACGTGCAATTGCAATGAATGTGTGAAGAACATTAGTCAGTTAGGACTCCTAAAAGATCATCAGCGAAGACATACAGGGGAAAAATCGTACCATTGCACTGAATGTGTGAAGAGCTTTAGTCGGTTATCAAATTTTCAAAGACATCAGCGAACACACACAGGAGAAAAACCATACCATTGCAATGAATGTGTGAAGAAATTCAGTCAGTTATCAAATCTTCAAAGACATCAGCAAACACACACAGGAGAAAAACCATACCATTGCAGTGAATGTTTAAAGAAATTCAGTCAGTTATCAAATCTACAAACACATTTGCGAACACACACAGGAGAAAAACCATACCATTGCAGTGAATGTGTGAAAAGCTTTAGTTGGTTATTGGACCTACAAAAACATAAACGAACACACACTGGGGAAAAACCATACCATTGCATTGAATGTGGAAGTAGTTTTACTGATTCCTCAACTCTCAGGATTCATCAGCGAAGACACACAGGGGAAAAGCCATTCCAGTGCAGTGAATGTGTAAAGAGCTTTAGTGGGTTCTCAGACCTACAAAAACATAATCGAACACACACTGGGGAAAAACCATACCATTGCATTGAATGTGGAAGTCGTTTTACTGATTCCTCAACTCTCAGGATTCATCAGCGAAGACACACAGGGGAAAAGCCATTACAGTGCACTGAATGTATGAAGAGGTTCAATAAGTTATCAAGCCTACGGTGCCACCAGCGAACACACACAGGGGAAAAACCATATGATTGCAATGAATGTGGAAATCGTTTTAGTCATTCTTCAACATTAAGGAATCATCAGCGAACACACACAGGGGAAAAAACATTCAAGTGCAGTGAGTGTGTGAAGTGCTTTAGTCAATTATCAGACTTACAAAGACATCAAAGAACACACACAGGTGAAAGACCCTACCACTGCAGTGAATGTGGAAGTAGTTTTAGTGACCCTTCAACATTAAGGAATCATCAGCGAACACACTTAAGGGAAAAGCCATTCAAGTGCACTAAATGTGCGAAGAGCTTTAGTCGATTATCAATTCTACGAAGACATCAGCAAACACATGCAGGGGAGAAACCATACCATTGCAGTGGATTTGGAAGTAGTTGTGGAAACGATTGTCAGTTAACTACAGGGATTAGTGATAAAACCTATAAACACAACGCACATGAATAAGTTTAACAAGCATAGACTGGAGAGTACCCAATAGAAACCTCCGATCCACCAACCTCCCACTAGCTGAAATCCTGCGCATCCACAGAGCTAGAGCAGGCGGAAGATCGTTCTCTCACATTGCAGCCAAGACCTGGAATGAACTACCGACAGACATCAGATGCGCTCCCTCCCTGGACACCTTCAGAAATGCTCTCAAGACCTGGCTCTTCAGCTGAACAGATCTGCATACCATCCCCCCTTCCCCCCCTCCCCCCCTCTCAGCGCCATGAGACCCTCACGGGTGAGTAGCGCGCTTACAATTCCCTGATTGAGAGTATTTGTAGCTGATTTTGGCATTTGGTCATTTTGTGCAACAACTGGTTGAATGACAGCTGCTAGAGAACAACATCCATAGGCACAAGAATTTAAAGTAGGAAATTGTGACCTGTAACTGTGAGTGATAATGCCTGCAGTGCACAACATTTACCTACGAAGCCCTGACGCCGGAGAAATGATGCTCATTACAATCATCACATGAATCTGTAAATGCACCCACCATAGTGGCACTTCCCAAATATCCAATATCAAGCTGGATCCTTGAAACATTTTCTGGCTCACCTCTGACTATGTAAATGATTCATGATCATATTAATTGTATATGAATATATTTTAGATGGTTTTTTTTATTTACAGAGAATCACTCAACCAAATCCTAACTGTTTAAAGGACAGAATCTGTGCATGATGGCAAAATCTAAGAGAGAGCTGTTGTTAAGTTTAATTCTTACTAAGTTTCTTGACGGTTAGGTAAAGATTGAATCTTGAGCAGTAAAGAATTCCAGCTCTCAGAGTCCAGAACTATCAACTCCCTGCTTTACATTTCTTGAACCTTGACACTGGAAAATAAATCTGGATTTAGAAGAAAAGGAACAGAAATGATACTGAGTTTTGACACAAATGATATTCCGGTTTGTTTTTACAAGCAAAAAGAAACCCTAGTTTTATAAACTGCCGGTGAATGAATGGACATAAAAAGTATGTGCTGCCTCGTTAGCAAACAGTGAAACTTTGTGATACAGTTGAGACATCCTCCGACAAATAAAACAGATCGTAGCATTCTGAATCATCTGTAAGGTGCTCTTGTGTTGCTGGGGCTGCCAAATAAACAGTGCTCTTATAGCCCAGCCATGCCTAAGGAAGGAGTTCACCGATATAATATGCACATCAGAAGAAAGGATACATCTTCAGTAGCCAAAGATAGTAGAAACTAATGCTTTCCACCGAGGTCATTTTAACAAAGTGCTGAGTCCAGGAAGTTCTTCCTGCTGCCGACCATCATCATCATCATCAACACACCACCCCCCAGCCAGTGAGGAACAGCAACAAGACTGCTCTTCAGCACACCCATCCTATACATAACACACTACAGGGATTTGCTCCAGGGTCAAACTCACTTTAATTTCACGTTAACAATTCTAAACTGGACAATTTATATTTAGGAACAAGTGGTTTGTTCAGCCATTAGTGGCATAATAAATGTGAAACCCAATACTTTGTAAATCTGAATGAATGATACATAACTAAACATCCAAACACCACCCATGTATGGACATCCAAGAGCCTTTAAAAACCACGCTACAGAGGTGTGTACCAGGATCAAACTCAATTTACTTTAACATTAACTTGAACTAAATTATGATACAGCAAGAACAATCATGATGCTATGAAATGCACACAATGATGACTAGATTATACATAGTAATAAGAAATGTATGTTTTTTGATATGTAATAAAACAACTCATTTATTATTTTGATATTTGACTGCTGATTGTAAAGAAGGAGATCTAAAATGTGATTTATTCCCTAAACTATAAAGATGATTTGTGATGTCAGCAAGGAGCCTAGTTTATTTGGCAATAGAGGGGTCGAATCTCAATACGATGACTGCTTCCAGAGGGGAGTCTGACGCAGGTGGTATTAGAGGGGACCTTTCCCACCAGTATGCCTTCTCTCAGAATGAGAGGCGGTTCTTTGCTTGAGATGGTACTACCTCTCCTTCTGTGTTAATGAATAGAGAAGTGCTACCTGTAATACTGAGATCTGGGCTTCACTCCTGTTTTGGGAACGTAATTCAGTTGTTTTTACCCAAGTAATACCTGATTTATTTAGGAAACCTAAAATATGTCTGTATCCTGGCACTCCGCTTGTTAATAATCCATAAAAATACCACAGAATGTTGAGTACTTTACAGCAAAAGACACACAATTGATGGTCTGAAAGCAGAACAAATCAAAATATTCACCCCCCAGTCAAGAGATCTGTGTTAAATCCATCATTTTTTTGCTCACCAGTTTAGACCTGGCCATATGCAAATCAGTCTTGACCCTGTGCCTCATGGGAACAGTCCAGCCCGAACTGTCAAACCAGGCCCTCCCTGGGCCGGAAACAAGCATCCTAGAACCGATTTCGGGGTTTCACACCTCATCAGCAAGAATAGCTTGAATCCAGTGGCACAGTGGGCCCGGGACCCACGTCTGGGCATAGCCGGCACACTTAGGATGAGAAAGCAATAGACACACAATTGATGGACTGAATGCAGAACAAATGAAAACATTCACCCCCTAGTAAAGAGATCTGAGTTAAATCCATCATTCTTTTGCTCTCCATGCCACCCCAGTTTATGCAAATCAGTCTTGACCCTGTGCTTCATGGGAACAGTCCAGCCCGAATGGCCAAGCCAGGTCCTCCCTGGACCAGAAACAAGTATCCTAGAACCGGTGCCGGGGTTTCACCCCCATGAGCCAGGATAGCTTGAATCCAGTGGCACAGTGGGCCCGGGACACACGTCTGGGCATACTTGGCGCACTTATGGCGAGACACGCAATCGATGGACAGAATGCAGAACTAATAAAAAAATTCACCCAGGTCAACAGATCTGGGTTAAATCCATCATTCTTTTGCTCACCATGCCAACCCAGTTTTGACCTGGCCATACGCAAATCAGTCTTGACCCTGTGCCTCATGGGAACAGTCCAGCCCGAACTGCCAAACCAGCTCCTGCCTGGGCCGGAAACAAGCATCCTATACCCGGTTCGGGGTTTCATCCCTCATCAGCCAGGATAGGTTGAATCCAGGGGGACAGTGAGCCCTGGACCCACGTCTCGGCATACCCGGCGCACACAGTGCAAGAAAGCAGAAGACACACAATTGATGGACAGAATGCAGAACAAATCAAAACATTCACCACCATTCAAGAGATCTGGGATAAATCCATCATTCTTTTGCTCATCATGCCACCCCAGTTTAGACCTGGACATATGCAAATCAGTCTGACCCTGTGCCTCATGGGAACAGTCCAGCCCGAACTGCCAAGCCATGCCTTCCCTGGACCGGAATCAAGCTTCCTAGGACCGGTTTCTGGCATTTCAGCCGTCTTCAGCCAGGCTTGCTTGATTCCAGTGGCAAATTGAGCAAGGGACTCAACGTCTGAGCATACCCTGCCAACATATGGCGAACAAAGCGGTACAAAAGGGGGTGGTGATGGACGGAGTATCAGAACCAATCAAACACTCACACCGAGTCAACAGATCTGGGTTTAATCCATCACCGTTCTTTAGCCCACTCTGCCACCCCAGTTCAGACATGGCCATATGCAAATTAGTCTGACCCTGTGCCTCATGGGAACAGTCCAGCCCGAACTGCCAAGCCATGCCTTCCCTGGACCGGAAACAAGCTTCCTAGGACCGGTTTCTGGCATTTCAGCCGTCTTCAGCCAGGCTTGCTTGAATCCAGTGGCAAAGTGAGCAAGGGACTCAACGTCTGAGCATACCCTGCCAACTTATGGCGAACAAAGCGGTACAAAAGGGGGTGGTGATGGACGGAGTATCAGAACCAATCAAACACTCACACCCAGTCAACAGATCTGGGTTTGATCCATCACCGTTCTTTAGCCCACTCTGCCACCCCAGTTCAGACATGGCCTTATGCAAATCAGTCTGACCCTATGCCTCATGGGAACAGTCCAGCCCGAACTGCCAAGCCAAGCCTTCTCTGGACCGGAAACAAGCTTCCTAGGACCGGTTTCTGGCATTTCAGCCATCTTCAGCCAGGCTTGCTTGAATCCAATGGCAAAGTGAGCAAGGGACTCAACGTCTGAGCATACCCTGCCAACTTATGGCGAACAAAGCGGTGCTAAAGGGGCTGGTGATGGACGGAGTATCAGAACCAATCAAACACTCACACCCAGTCAACAGATCTGGGTTTGATCCATCACCGTTCTTTAGCCCATTCTGCCACCCCAGTTCAGACATGGCCATATGCAAATCAGTCTGACCCTGTGCCTCATGGGAACAGTCCAGCCCTAACTGACAAGCCATGCCTTCCCTGGACCGGAAACAAGCTTTCTAGGACCGGTTTCTGGCATTTCAGCCGTCTTCAGCCAGGCTTGCTTGAATCCAGTGGCAAAGTGAGCAAGGGACTCAACGTCTGAGCATACCCTGCCAACTTATGGCAAACAAAGCGGTACTAAAGGGGCTGGTGATGGACTGAGTATCAGAACCAATAAAACACTCACACCCAGTCAACAGATCTGGGTTTGATCCATCACCGTTCTTTATCCCACTCTGCCAACGCAGTTCAGACATGGCCATATGCAAATCAGTCTGACCCTGTGCCTCATGGGAACAGTCCAGCCTGAACTGCCAAGCCATGCCTTCCCTGGACGGGAAACAAGCTTCCTAGGACCGGTTTCTGGAATTTCAGCCGTCTGCAGCCAGGCTTGCTTGAATCCAGTGGCAAAGTGAGCAAGGGACTCAACGTCTGAGCATACCCTGCCAACTTATGGCGAACAAAGCGGTACAAAAGGGGGTGGTGATGGACGGAGTATCAGAACCAATCAAACACTTACACCCAATCAACAGATCTGGGTTTGATCCATCACCGTTCTTTAGCCCACTCTGCCACCCCAGTTCAGACATGGCCTTATGCAAATCAGTCTGACCCTATGCCTCATGGGAACAGTCCAGCCCGAACTGCCATGCCATGCCTTCCCTGGACCGGAAACAAGCTTCCTAGGACCGGTTTCTGGCATTTCAGCCGTCTTCAGCCAGGCTTGCTTGAATCCAGTGGCAAAGTGAGCAAGGGACTCAACGTCTGAGCATACCCTGCCAACTTATGGCGAACAAAGCGGTACTAAAGGGGCTGGTGAAGGACGGAGTATCAGAACCAATCAAATACTCACACCCAGTCAACAGATCTGGGTTTGATCCATCACCGTTCTTTAGCCCACTCTGCCACCCCAGTTCAGACATAGCCATATGCAAATCAGTCTGACCCTGTGCCTCATGGGAACAGTCCAGCCCGAACTGCCAAGCCATGCCTTCTCTGGACCAGAAACAAGCTTCCTAGGACCGGTTTCTGGCATTTCAGCCATCTTCAGCCAGGCTTGCTTGAATCCAGTGGCAAAGTGAGCAAGGGACTCAACGTCTGAGCATACCCTGCCAACTTATGGCGAACAAAGCGGTACAAAAGGGGGTGGTGATGGACGGAGTATCAGAACCAATCAAACACTCACACCCAGTCAACAGATCTGGGTTTGATCCATCACCGTTCTTTAGCCCACTCTGCCACCCCAGTTCAGACATGGCCATATGCAAATCAGTCTGACCCTGTGCCTCATGGGAGCAGTCCAGCCCGAACTGCCAAGCCATGCCTTCCCTGGACCGGAAACAAGCTTCCTAGGACCGGTTTCTGGCATTTCAGCCGTCTTCAGCCAGGCTTGCTTGAATCCAGTGGCAAAGTGAGCAAGGGACTCAACGTCTGAGCATACCCTGCCAACTTATGGCGAACAAAGCGGTACTCAAGGGGCTGGTGATGGACGGAGTATCAGAACCAATCAAACACTCACACCCAGTCAACAGATCTGGGTTTGATCCATCACCGTTCTTTATCCCACTCTGCCAACGCAGTTCAGACATGGCCATATGCAAATCAGTCTGACCCTGTGCCTCATGGGAACAGTCCAGCCTGAACTGCCAAGCCATGCCTTCCCTGGACGGGAAACAAGCTTCCTAGGACCGGTTTCTGGAATTTCAGCCGTCTGCAGCCAGGCTTGCTTGAATCCAGTGGCAAAGTGAGCAAGGGACTCAACGTCTGAGCATACCCTGCCAACTTATGGCGAACAAAGCGGTACAAAAGGGGGTGGTGATAGACGGAGTATCAGAACCAATCAAACACTTACACCCAATCAACAGATCTGGGTTTGATCCATCACCGTTCTTTAGCCCACTCTGCCACCCCAGTTCAGACATGGCCTTATGCAAATCAGTCTGACCCTATGCCTCATGGGAACAGTCCAGCCCATACTGCCATGCCATGCCTTCCCTGGACCGGAAACAAGCTTCCTAGGACCGGTTTCTGGCATTTCAGCCGTCTTCAGCCAGGCTTGCTTGAATCCAGTGGCAAAGTGAGCAAGGGACTCAACGTCTGAGCATACCCTGCCAACTTATGGCGAACAAAGCGGTACTAAAGGGGCTGGTGATGGACGGAGTATCAGAACCAATCAAATACTCACACCCAGTCAACAGATCTGGGTTTGATCCATCACCGTTCTTTAGCCCACTCTGCCACCCCAGTTCAGACATGGCCATATGCAAATCAGTCTGACCCTGTGCCTCATGGGAACAGTCCAGCCCGAACTGCCAAGCCATGCCTTCCCTGGACCGGAAACAAGCTTCCTAGGACCGGTTTCTGGCATTTCAGCCGTCTTCAGCCAGGCTTGCTTGATTCCAGTGGCAAAGTGAGCAAGGGACTCAACGTCTGAGCATACCCTGCCAACTTATGGCGAACAAAGCGGTACTAAAGGGGCTGGTGATGGACGGAGTATCAGAACCAATCAAACACTCACACCCAGTCAACAGATCAGAGTTTGATCCATCACCGTTCTTTAGCCCACTCTGCCACCCCAGTTCAGACATGGCCATATGCAAATCAGTCTGACCCTGTGCCTCATGGGAACAGTCCAGCCCGAACTGCCAAGCCATGATTTCCCTGGACCGGAAATAAGCTTCCTAGAACCGGTTTCTGGCATTTCAGCCGTCTTCAGCCAGGCTTGCTTGAATCCAGTGGCAAAGTGAGCAAGGGACTCAACGTCTGAGCATACCCTGCCAACTTATGGCGAACAAAGCGGTACTCAAGGGGCTGGTGATGGACGGAGTATCAGAACCAATCAAATACTCACACCCAGTCAACAGATCTGGGTTTGATCCATCACCGTTCTTTAGGCCACTCTGCCACCCCAGTTCAGACATGGCCATATGCAAATCAGTCTGACCCTGTGCCTCATGGGAACAGTCCAGCCCGAACTGCCAAGCCATGCCTTCTCTGGACCAGAAACAAGCTTCCTAGGACCGGTTTCTGGCATTTCAGCCATCTTCAGCCAGGCTTGCTTGAATCCAGTGGCAAAGTGAGCAAGGGACTCAACGTCTGAGCATACCCTGCCAACTTATGGCGAACAAAGCGGTACTAAAGGGGCTGGTGATGGACAGAGTATCAGAACCAATCAAACACTCACACCCAGTCAACAGATCTGGGTTTGATCCATCACCGTTCTTTAGCCCATTCTGCCACCCCAGTTCAGACATGGCCATATGCAAATCAGTCTGACCCTGTGCCTCATGCGAACAGTCCAGCCCGAACTGCCAAGCCATGCCTTCCCTGGACCGGAAACAAGCTTCCTAGGACCGGTTTCTGGCATTTCAGCCGTCTTCGGCCAGGCTTGCTTAAATCCAGTGGCAAAGTGAGCAAGGGACTCAACGTCTGAGCATACCCTGCCAACTTATGGCGAACAAAGCGGTACAAAAGGGGGTGGTGATGGACGGAGTATCAGAACCAATCAAACACTCACACCCAGTCAACAGATCTGGGTTTGATCCATCACCGTTCTTTAGCCCACTCTGCCACCCCAGTTCAGACATGGCCATATGCAAATCAGTCTGACCCTGTGCCTCATGGGAGCAGTCCAGCCCGAACTGCCAAGCCATGCCTTCCCTGGACCGAAAACAAGCTTCCTAGGACCGGTTTCTGGCATTTCAGCCGTCTTCAGCCAGGCTTGCTTGAATCCAGTGGCAAAGTGAGCAAGGGACTCAACGTCTGAGCATACCCTGCCAACTTATGGCGAACAAAGCGGTACTAAAGGGGCTGGTGATGGACGGAGTATCAGAACCAATCAAACACTCACACCCAGTCAACAGATCTGGGTTTGATCCATCACCGTTCTTTAGCCCACTCTGCCACCCCAGTTCAGACATGGCCATATGCAAATCAGTCTGACCCTGTGCCTCATGGGAACAGTCCAGCCCGAACTGCCAAGCCATGATTTCCCTGGACCGGAAATAAGCTTCCTAGAACCGGTTTCTGGCATTTCAGCCGTCTTCAGCCAGGCTTGCTTGAATCCAGTGGCAAAGTGAGCAAGGGACTCAACGTCTGAGCATACCCTGCCAACTTATGGCGAACAAAGCGGTACTCAAGGGGCTGGTGATGGACGGAGTATCAGAACCAATCAAACACTCACACCCAGTCAACAGATCTGGGTTTGATCCATCACCGTTCTTTAGCCCACTCTGCCACCCCAGTTCAGACATGGCCATATGCAAATCAGTCTGACCCTGTGCCTCATGGGAACAGTCCAGCCCGAACTGCCAAGCCATGCCTTCTCTGGACCGGAAACAAGCTTCCTAGAACCGGTTTCTGTCATTTCAGCCGTCTTCAGCCAGGCTTGCTTGAATCCAGTGGCAAAGTGAGCAAGGGACTCAACGTCTGAGCATACCCTGCCAACTTATGGAAAACAAAGCGGTACTAAAGGGAATGGTGATGGACGGAGTATCAGAACCAATCAAACACTCACACCCAGTCAACAGATCTGGGTTTGATCCATCACCGTTCTTTAGCCCACTCTGCCACCCCAGTTCAGACATGGCCATATGCAAATCAGTCTGACCCTGTGCCTCATGGGAACAGTCCAGCCCAAACTGCCAAGCCATGCCTTCCCTGGACCGGAAACAAGCTTCCTAGGACCGGTTTCTGGCATTTCAGCCGTCTTCAGCCAGGCTTGCT
Organism: Triturus cristatus; assembly: GCF_964204655.1. NCBI lineage: Eukaryota > Metazoa > Chordata > Amphibia > Caudata > Salamandridae > Triturus > Triturus cristatus. Next base: position 60,047,304 of record NC_140585.1, on the reverse strand, counting down.
TGATTCCAGTGGCAAAGTGAGCAAGGGACTCAACGTCTGAGCATACCCTGCCAACTTATGGCGAACAAAGCGGTACAAAAGTGGGTGGTGATGGACGGAGTATCAGAACCAATCAAACACTCACACCCAGTCAACAGATCTGGGTTTGATCCATCACCGTTCTTTAGCCCACTCTGCCACCCCAGTTCAGACATGGCCATATGCAAATCAGTCTGACCCTGTGCCTCATGGGAACAGTCCAGCCCGAACTGCTAAGCCATGCCTTCCCTGGACCGGAAACAAGCTTCCTAGAACCGGTTTCTGGCATTTCAGCCGTCTTCAGCCAGGCTTGCTTGAATCCAGTGGCAAAGTGAGCAAGGGACTCAACGTCTGAGCATACCCTGCCAACTTATGGCGAACAAAGCGGTACTCAAGGGGTTGGTGATGGACGGAGTATCAGAACCAATCAAACACTCACACCCAGTCAACAGATCTGGGTTTGATCCATCACCGTTCTTTAGCCCACTCTGCCACCCCAGTTCAGACATGGCCATATGCAAATCAGAGTGACCCTGTGCCTCATGGGAACAGTCCAGCCCGAACTGCCAAGCCATGCCTTCTCTGGACCGGAAACAAGCTTCCTAGAACCGGTTTCTGGTATTTCAGCCGTCTTCAGCCAGGCTTGCTTGAATCCAGTGGCAAAGTGAGCAAGGGACTCAACGTCTGAGCATACCCTGCCAACTTATGGCAAACAAAGCGGTACTAAAGGGGCTGGTGATGGACGGAGTATCAGAACCAATCAAACACTCACACCCAGTCAACAGATCTGGGTTTGATCCATCACCGTTCTTTAGCCCACTCTGCCACCCCAGTTCAGACATGGCCATATGCAAATCAGTCTGACCCTGTGCCTCATGGGAACAGTCCAGCCCAAACTGCCAAGCCATGCCTTCCCTGGACCGGAAACAAGCTTCCTAGGACCGGTTTCTGGCATTTCAGCCGTCTTCAGCCAGGCTTGCTTGATTCCAGTGGCAAAGTGAGCAAGGGACTCAACGTCTGAGCATACCCTGCCAACTTATGGCGAACAAAGCGGTACAAAAGGGGGTGGTGATGGACGGAGTATCAGAACCAATCAAACACTCACACCCAGTCAACAGATCTGGGTTTGATCCATCACCGTTCTTTAGCCCACTCTGCCACCCCAGTTCAGACATGGCCATATGCAAATCAGTCCCACCCTATGCCTCATGGGAACAGTCCAGCCCGAACTGCCAAGCCATGCCTTCCCTGGACCGGAAACAAGCTTCCTAGGACCGGTTTCTGGCATTTCAGCCATCTTCAGCCAGGCTTGCTTGAATCCTGTGGCAAAGTGAGCAAGGTACTCAACGTCTGACCATACCCTGCCACCTTATGGTGAACAAAGAGGTACAAAAGGGGGTGGTGATGGACGGAGTATCAGAACCAATCAAACACTCACACCCAGTCAACAGATCTGGGTTAGATCCATCACCGTTCTTAAGCCCACTCTGCCACCCCAGTTCAGACATGGCCATATGCAAATCAGTCTGACCCTGTGCCTCATGGGAACAGTCCAGCCCGAACTGCCAAGCCATGCCTTCCCTGGACGGGAAACAAGCTTCCTAGGACCGGTTTCTGGCATTTCAGCCGTCTTCAGCCAGGCTTGTTTGAATCCAGTGGCAAGGTGAGCAAGGGACTCAACGTCTGAGCATACCCTGCCAACTTATGGCAAACAAAGCGGTACAAAAGGGGGTGGTGATGGACGGAGTATCAGAACCAATCAAACACTCACACCCAGTCAACAGATCTGGGTTTGATCCATCACCGTTCTTTAGCCCATTCTGCCACCCCAGTTCAGACATGGCCATATGCAAATCAGTCTGTCCCTGTGCCTCATGGGAACAGTCCAGCCCGAACTGCCAAGCCATGCCTTCCCTGGACCGGAAACAAGCTTCCTAGGACCGGTTTCTGGCATTTCAGCCGTCTTCAGCCAGGCTTGCTTGAATCCAGTGGCAAAGTGAGCAAGGGACTCAACGTCTGAGCATACCCTGCCAACTTATGGCGAACAAAGCGGTACAAAAGGGGGTGGTGATGGACGGAGTATCAGAACCAATCAAACACTCACACCCAGTCAACAGATCTGGGTTTGATCCATCACCGTTCTTTAGCCCACTCTGCCACCCCAGTTCAGACATGGCCATATGCAAATCAGTCTGACCCTGTGCCTCATGGGAACAGTCCAGCCCGAACTGCCAAGCCATGCCTTCCCTGGACCGGAAACAAGCTTCCTAGGACCGGTTTCTGGCATTTCAGCCATCTTCAGCCAGGCTTGCTTGAATCCTGTGGCAAAGTGAGCAAGGGACTCAACGTCTGACCATACCCTGCCAACTTATGGTGAACAAAGAGGTACAAAAGGGGGTGGTGATGGACGGAGTATCAGAACCAATCAAACACTCACACCCAGTCAACAGATCTGGGTTAGATCCATCACCGTTCTTAAGCCCACTCTGCCACCCCAGTTCAGACATGGCAATATGCAAATCAGTCTGACCCTGTGCTTCATGGGAACAGTCCAGCCCTAACTGCCAAGCCATGCCTTCCCTGGACAGGAAACAAGCTTCCTAGGACCGGTTTCTGGCATTTCAGCCGTCTTCAGCCAGGCTTACTTGAATCCAGTGGCAAAGTGAGCAAGGGACTCAACGTCTGAGCATACCCTGCCAACTTATGGCGAACAAAGCGGTACAAAAGGGGGTGGTGATGGACGGAGTATCAGAACCAATCAAACACTCACACCCAGTCAACAGATCTGGGTTTGATCCATCACCGTTCTTTAGCCCACTCTGCCACCCCAGTTCAGACATGGCCATATGCAAATCAGTCTGACCCTGTGCCTCATGGGAACAGTCCAGCCCGAACTGCCAAGCCATGCCTTCCCTGGACCGGAAACAAGCTTCCTAGGACCAGTTTCTGGCATTTCAGCCATCTTCAGCCAGGCTTGCTTGAATCCAGTGGCAAAGTGAGCAAGGGACTCAACGTCTGAGCATACCCTGCCAACTTATGGCGAACAAAGCGGTACAAAAGGGGGTGGTGATGGACGGAGTATCAGAAGCAATCAAACACTCACACCCAGTGAACAGATCTGGGTTTGATCCATCACCGTTCTTTAGCCCACTCTGCCACTCCAGTTCAGACATGGCCATATGAAAATCAGTCTGACCCTGTGCCTCATGGGAACAGTCCAGCCCGAACTGCCAAGCCATGCCGACCGGAAACAAGCTTCCTAGGACCGGTTTCTGGCATTTCAGCCGTCTTCAGCCAGGCTTGCTTGAATCCAGTGGCAAAGTGAGCAAGGGACTCAACGTGTGAGAATACCCTGCCAACTTATGGCGAACAAAGCGGTACAAAAGGGGGTGGTGATGGACGGAGTATCAGAACCAATCAAACACTCACACCCAGTCAACAGATCTGGGTTTGATCCATCACCGTTCTTTAGCCCACTCTGCCACCCCAGTTCAGACATGGCCATATGCAAATCAGTCTGACCCTGTGCCTCATGGGAACAGTTCAACCCAAACTGCCAAGCCATGCCTTCCCTGGACCGGAAACAAGCTTCCTAGGACCGGTTTCTGGCATTTCAGCCGTCTTCAGCCAGGCTTGCTTGAATCCAGTGGCAAGGTGAGCAAGGGACACAACGTCTGAGCATACCCTGCCAACTTATGGCGAACAAAGCGGTACAAAAGGGGGTGGTGATGGACGGAGTATCAGAACCAATCAAACACTCACACCCAGTCAACAGATCTGGGTTTGATCCATCACCGTTCTTTAGCCCACTCTGCCACCCCAGTTCAGACATGGCCATATGCAAATCAGTCTGACCCTGTGCCTCATGGGAACAGTCCAGCCCGAACTGCCAAGCCATGCCTTCCCTGGACCGGAAACAAGCTTCCTAGGACCGGTTTCTGGCATTTCAGCCGTCTTCAGCCAGGCTTGCTTGAATCCAGTGTCAAAGTGAGCAAGGGACTCAACGTCTGAGCATACCCTGCCAACTTATGGCGAACAAAGCGGTACAAAAGGGGGTGGTGATGGACGGAGTATCAGAACCAATCAAACACTCACACCCAGTCAACAGATCTGGGTTTGATCCATCACCGTTCTTTAGCCCACTCTGCCACCCCAGTTCAGACATGGCCATATGCAAATCAATCTGACCCTGTGCCTCATGGGAACAGTCCAGCCCAAACTGCCAAGCCATGATTTCCCTGGACCGGAAATAAGCTTCCTAGAACCGGTTTCTGGCATTTCAGCAGTCTTCAGCCAGGCTTGCTTGAATCCAGTGGCAAAGTGAGCAAGGGACTCAACGTCTAAGCATACCCTGCCAACTTATGGTGAACAAAGAGGTACAAAAGCGGGTGGTGATGGACGGAGTATCAGAACCAATCAAACACTCACACCCAGTCAACAGATCTGGGTTAGATCCATCACCGTTCTTAAGCCCACTCTGCCACCCCAGTTCAGACATGGCCATATGCAAATCAGTCTGACCCTGTGCCTCATGGGAACAGTCCAGCCCGAACTGCCAAGCCATGCCTTCCCTGGACGGGAAACAAGCTTCCTAGGACCGGTTTCTGGCATTTCAGCCGTCTTCAGCCAGGCTTGCTTGAATCCAGTGGCAAGGTGAGCAAGGGACTCAACGTCTGAGCATACCCTGCCAACTTATGGCGAACAAAGCGGTACAAAAGGGGGTGGTGATGGACGGAGTATCAGAACCAATCAAACTCTCACACCCAGTCAACAGATCTGGGTTTGATCTATCACCGTTCTTTAGCCCACTCTGCCACCCCAGTTCAGACATGGCCATATGCAAATCAGTCTGACCCTGTGCCTCATGGGAACAGTCCAGCCCGAACTGCCAAGCCATGCCTTCCCTGGACGGGAAACAAGCTTCCTAGGACCGGTTTCTGGCATTTCAGCCGTCTTCAGCCAGAATTGCTTGAATCCAGTGGCAAAGTGAGCAAGGGACTCAACGTCTGAGCATACTCTGCCAACTTATGGCGAACAAAGCGGTACAAAAGGGGGTGGTGATGGACGGAGTATCAGAACCAATCAAACACTCACACCCAGTCAACAGATCTGGGTTTGATCCATCACCGTTCTTTAGCCCACTCTGCCACCCCAGTTCAGACATGGCAATATGCAAATCAGTCTGACCCTGTGCCTCATGGGAACAGTCCAGCCCGAACTGCCAAGCCATGCCTTCCCTGGACCGGAAACAAGCTTCCTAGAACCGGTTTCTGGCATTTCAGCCGTCTTCAGCCAGGCTTGCTTGAATCCAGTGGCAAAGTGAGCAAGGGACTCAACGTCTGAGCATAGCCTGCCAACTTATGGCGAACAAAGCGGTACAAAAGGGGGTGGTGATGGACGGAGTATCAGAACCAATCAAACACTCACACCCAATCAACAGATCTGGGTTTGATCCATCACCGTTCTTTAGCCCACTCTGCCACCCCAGTTCAGACATGGCCATATGCAAATCAGTCTGACCCTGTGCCTCATGGGAACAGTCCAGCCCGAACTGCCAAGCCATGCCTTCCCTGGACCGGAAACAAGCTTCCTAGGACCGGTTTCTGGCATTTCAGCCGTCTTCAGCCAGGCTTGCTTGAATCCAGTGGCAAAGTGAGCAAGGGACTCAACGTCTGAGCATACCCTGCCAACTTATGGCGAACAAAGCGGTACAAAAGGGGGTGGTGATGGACGGAGTATCAGAACCAATCAAACACTCACACCCAGTCAACAGATCTGGGTTTGATCCATCACCGTTCTTTAGCCCACTCTGCCACCCCAGTTCAGACATGGCCATATGCAAATCAGTCTGACCCTGTGCCTCATGGGAACAGTCCAGCCCGAACTGCCAAGCCATGCCTTCCCTGGACCGGAAACAAGCTTCCTAGGACCGGTTTCTGGCATTTCAGCCATCTTCAGCCAGGCTTGCTTGAATCCTGTGGCAAAGTGAGCAAGGGACTCAACGTCTGACCATACCCTGCCAACTTATGGTGAACAAAGAGGTACAAAAGGGGGTGGTGATGGACGGAGTATCAGAACCAATCAAACACTCACACCCAGTCAACAGATCTGGGTTAGATCCATCACCGTTCTTAAGCCCACTCTGCCACCCCAGTTCAGACATGGCAATATGCAAATCAGTCTGACCCTGTGCTTCATGGGAACAGTCCAGCCCTAACTGCCAAGCCATGCCTTCCCTGGACAGGAAACAAGCTTCCTAGGACCGGTTTCTGGCATTTCAGCCGTCTTCAGCCAGGCTTACTTGAATCCAGTGGCAAAGTGAGCAAGGGACTCAACGTCTGAGCATACCCTGCCAACTTATGGCGAACAAAGCGGTACAAAAGGGGGTGGTGATGGACGGAGTATCAGAACCAATCAAACACTCACACCCAGTCAACAGATCTGGGTTTGATCCATCACCGTTCTTTAGCCCACTCTGCCACCCCAGTTCAGACATGGCCATATGCAAATCAGTCTGACCCTGTGCCTCATGGGAACAGTCCAGCCCGAACTGCCAAGCCATGCCTTCCCTGGACCGGAAACAAGCTTCCTAGGACCAGTTTCTGGCATTTCAGCCATCTTCAGCCAGGCTTGCTTGAATCCAGTGGCAAAGTGAGCAAGGGACTCAACGTCTGAGCATACCCTGCCAACTTATGGCGAACAAAGCGGTACAAAAGGGGGTGGTGATGGACGGAGTATCAGAAGCAATCAAACACTCACACCCAGTGAACAGATCTGGGTTTGATCCATCACCGTTCTTTAGCCCACTCTGCCACTCCAGTTCAGACATGGCCATATGAAAATCAGTCTGACCCTGTGCCTCATGGGAACAGTCCAGCCCGAACTGCCAAGCCATGCCGACCGGAAACAAGCTTCCTAGGACCGGTTTCTGGCATTTCAGCCGTCTTCAGCCAGGCTTGCTTGAATCCAGTGGCAAAGTGAGCAAGGGACTCAACGTGTGAGCATACCCTGCCAACTTATGGCGAACAAAGCGGTACAAAAGGGGGTGGTGATGGACGGAGTATCAGAACCAATCAAACACTCACACCCAGTCAACAGATCTGGGTTTGATCCATCACCGTTCTTTAGCCCACTCTGCCACCCCAGTTCAGACATGGCCATATGCAAATCAGTCTGACCCTGTGCCTCATGGGAACAGTTCAACCCAAACTGCCAAGCCATGCCTTCCCTGGACCGGAAACAAGCTTCCTAGGACCGGTTTCTGGCATTTCAGCCGTCTTCAGCCAGGCTTGCTTGAATCCAGTGGCAAGGTGAGCAAGGGACACAACGTCTGAGCATACCCTGCCAACTTATGGCGAACAAAGCGGTACAAAAGGGGGTGGTGATGGACGGAGTATCAGAACCAATCAAACACTCACACCCAGTCAACAGATCTGGGTTTGATCCATCACCGTTCTTTAGCCCACTCTGCCACCCCAGTTCAGACATGGCCATATGCAAATCAGTCTGACCCTGTGCCTCATGGGAACAGTCCAGCCCGAACTGCCAAGCCATGCCTTCCCTGGACCGGAAACAAGCTTCCTAGGACCGGTTTCTGGCATTTCAGCCGTCTTCAGCCAGGCTTGCTTGAATCCAGTGTCAAAGTGAGCAAGGGACTCAACGTCTGAGCATACCCTGCCAACTTATGGCGAACAAAGCGGTACAAAAGGGGGTGGTGATGGACGGAGTATCAGAACCAATCAAACACTCACACCCAGTCAACAGATCTGGGTTTGATCCATCACCGTTCTTTAGCCCACTCTGCCACCCCAGTTCAGACATGGCCATATGCAAATCAATCTGACCCTGTGCCTCATGGGAACAGTCCAGCCCAAACTGCCAAGCCATGATTTCCCTGGACCGGAAATAAGCTTCCTAGAACCGGTTTCTGGCATTTCAGCAGTCTTCAGCCAGGCTTGCTTGAATCCAGTGGCAAAGTGAGCAAGGGACTCAACGTCTAAGCATACCCTGCCAACTTATGGTGAACAAAGAGGTACAAAAGCGGGTGGTGATGGACGGAGTATCAGAACCAATCAAACACTCACACCCAGTCAACAGATCTGGGTTAGATCCATCACCGTTCTTAAGCCCACTCTGCCACCCCAGTTCAGACATGGCCATATGCAAATCAGTCTGACCCTGTGCCTCATGGGAACAGTCCAGCCCGAACTGCCAAGCCATGCCTTCCCTGGACGGGAAACAAGCTTCCTAGGACCGGTTTCTGGCATTTCAGCCGTCTTCAGCCAGGCTTGCTTGAATCCAGTGGCAAGGTGAGCAAGGGACTCAACGTCTGAGCATACCCTGCCAACTTATGGCGAACAAAGCGGTACAAAAGGGGGTGGTGATGGACGGAGTATCAGAACCAATCAAACTCTCACACCCAGTCAACAGATCTGGGTTTGATCTATCACCGTTCTTTAGCCCACTCTGCCACCCCAGTTCAGACATGGCCATATGCAAATCAGTCTGACCCTGTGCCTCATGGGAACAGTCCAGCCCGAACTGCCAAGCCATGCCTTCCCTGGACGGGAAACAAGCTTCCTAGGACCGGTTTCTGGCATTTCAGCCGTCTTCAGCCAGAATTGCTTGAATCCAGTGGCAAAGTGAGCAAGGGACTCAACGTCTGAGCATACTCTGCCAACTTATGGCGAACAAAGCGGTACAAAAGGGGGTGGTGATGGACGGAGTATCAGAACCAATCAAACACTCACACCCAGTCAACAGATCTGGGTTTGATCCATCACCGTTCTTTAGCCCACTCTGCCACCCCAGTTCAGACATGGCAATATGCAAATCAGTCTGACCCTGTGCCTCATGGGAACAGTCCAGCCCGAACTGCCAAGCCATGCCTTCCCTGGACCGGAAACAAGCTTCCTAGAACCGGTTTCTGGCATTTCAGCCGTCTTCAGCCAGGCTTGCTTGAATCCAGTGGCAAAGTGAGCAAGGGACTCAACGTCTGAGCATAGCCTGCCAACTTATGGCGAACAAAGCGGTACAAAAGGGGGTGGTGATGGACGGAGTATCAGAACCAATCAAACACTCACACCCAATCAACAGATCTGGGTTTGATCCATCACCGTTCTTTAGCCCACTCTGCCACCCCAGTTCAGACATGGCCATATGCAAATCAGTCTGACCCTGTGCCTCATGGGAACAGTCCAGCCCGAACTGCCAAGCCATGCCTTCCCTGGATGGGAAACAATCTTCCTAGGACCGGTTTCTGGAATTTCAGCCGTCTGCAGCCAGGCTTGCTTGAATCCAGTGGCAAAGTGAGCAAGGGACTCAACGTCTGAGCATACCCTGCCAACTTATGGCGAACAAAGCGGTACAAAAGGGGGTGGTGATGGACGGAGTATCAGAACCAATCAAACACTCACACCCAGTCAACAGATCTGGGTTTGATCCATCACCGTTCTTTAGCCCACTCTGCCACCCCAGTTCAGACATGGCCTTATGCAAATCAGTCTGACCCTATGCCTCATGGGAACAGTCCAGCCCGAACTGCCAAGCCATGCCTTCTCTGGACCGGAAACAAGCTTCCTAGGACCGGTTTCTGGCATTTCAGCCATCTTCAGCCAGGCTTGCTTGAATCCAGTGGCAAAGTGAGCAAGGGACTCAACGTCTGAGCATACCCTGCCAACTTATGGCGAACGAAGCGGTGCTAAAGGGGCTGGTGATGGACGGAGTATCAGAACCAATCAAACACTCACACCCAGTCAACAGATCTGGGTTTGATCCATCACCGTTCTTTAGCCCATTCTGCCACCCCAGTTCAGACATGGCCATATGCAAATCAGTCTGACCCTGTGCCTCATGGGAACAGTCCAGCCCTAACTGACAAGCCATGCCTTCCCTGGACCGGAAACAAGCTTTCTAGGACCGGTTTCTGGCATATCAGCCGTCTTCAGCCAGGCTTGCTTGAATCCAGTGGCAAAGTGAGCAAGGGACTCAACGTCTGAGCATACCCTGCCAACTTATGGCAAACAAAGCGGTACTAAAGGGGCTGGTGATGGACGGAGTATCAGAACCAATAAAACACTCACACCCAATCAACAGATCTGGGTTTGATCCATCACCGTTCTTTATCCCACTCTGCCAACGCAGTTCAGACATGGCCATATGCAAATCAGTCTGACCCTGTGCCTCATGGGAACAGTCCAGCCTGAACTGCCAAGCCATGCCTTCCCTGGACGGGAAACAAGCTTCCTAGGACCGGTTTCTGGAATTTCAGCCGTCTGCAGCCAGGCTTGCTTGAATCCAGTGGCAAAGTGAGCAAGGGACTCAACGTCTGAGCATACCCTGCCAACTTATGGCGAACAAAGCGGTACAAAAGGGGGTGGTGATGGACGGAGTATCAGAACCAATCAAACACTTACACCCAATCAACAGATCTGGGTTTGATCCATCACCGTTCTTTAGCCCACTCTGCCACCCCAGTTCAGACATGGCCTTATGCAAATCAGTCTGACCCTATGCCTCATGGGAACAGTCCAGCCCGAACTGCCATGCCATGCCTTCCCTGGACCGGAAACAAGCTTCCTAGGACCGGTTTCTGGCATTTCAGCCGTCTTCAGCCAGGCTTGCTTGAATCCAGTGGCAAAGTGAGCAAGGGACTCAACGTCTGAGCATACCCTGCCAACTTATGGCGAACAAAGCGGTACTAAAGGGGCTGGTGATGGACGGAGTATCAGAACCAATCAAATACTCACACCCAGTCAACAGATCTGGGTTTGATCCATCACCGTTCTTTAGCCCACTCTGCCACCCCAGTTCAGACATGGCCATATGCAAATCAGTCTGACCCTGTGCCTCATGCGAACAGTCCAGCCCGAACTGCCAAGCCATGCCTTCCCTGGACCGGAAACAAGCTTCCTAGGACCGGTTTCTGGCATTTCAGCCGTCTTCGGCCAGGCTTGCTTAAATCCAGTGGCAAAGTGAGCAAGGGACTCAACGTCTGAGCATACCCTGCCAACTTATGGCGAACAAAGCGGTACAAAAGGGGGTGGTGATGGACGGAGTATCAGAACCAATCAAACACTCACACCCAGTCAACAGATCTGGGTTTGATCCATCACCGTTCTTTAGCCCACTCTGCCACCCCAGTTCAGACATGACCATATGCAAATCAGTCTGACCCTGTGCCTCATGGGAGCAGTCCAGCCCGAACTGCCAAGCCATGCCTTCCCTGGACCGGAAACAAGCTTCCTAGGACCAGTTTCTGGCATTTCAGCCGTCTTCAGCCAGGCTTGCTTGAATCCAGTGGCAAAGTGAGCAAGGGACTCAACGTCTATACCCTGCCAACTTATGGCGAACAAAGCGGTACTAAAGGGGCTGGTGATGGACGGAGTATCAGAACCAATCAAACACTCACACCCAGTCAACAGATCTGGGTTTGATCCATCACCGTTCTTTAGCCCACTCTGCCACCCCAGTTCAGACATAGCCATATGCAAATCAGTCTGACCCTGTGCCTCATGGGAACAGTCCAGCCCGAACTGCCAAGCCATGCCTTCTCTGGACCAGAAACAAGCTTCCTAGGACCGGTTTCTGGCATTTCAGCCATCTTCAGCCAGGCTTGCTTGAATCCAGTGGCAAAGTGAGCAAGGGACTCAACGTCTGAGCATACCCTGCCAACTTATGGCGAACAAAGCGGTACAAAAGGGGGTGGTGATGGACGGAGTATCAGAACCAATCAAACACTCACACCCGGTCAACAGATCTGGGTTTGATCCATCACCGTTCTTTAGCCCACTCTGCCACCCCAGTTCAGACATGGCCATATGCAAATCAGTCTGACCCTGAGCCTCATGGGAGCAGTCCAGCCCGAACTGCCAAGCCATGCCTTCCCTGGACCGGAAACAAGCTTCCTAGGACCGGTTTCTGGCATTTCAGCCGTCTTCAGCCAGGCTTGCTTGAATCCAGTGGCAAAGTGAGCAAGGGACTCAACGTCTGAGCATACCCTGCCAACTTATGGCGAACAAAGCGGTACTAAAGGGGCTGGTGATGGACGGAGTATCAGAACCAATCAAACACTCACACCCAGTCAACAGATCTGGGTTTGATCCATCACCGTTCTTTAGCCCACTCTGCCACCCCAGTTCAGACATGGCCATATGCAAATCAGTCTGACCCTGTGCCTCATGGGAACAGTCCAGCCCGAACTGCCAAGCCATGATTTCCCTGGACCGGAAATAAGCTTCCTAGAACCGGTTTCTGGCATTTCAGCCGTCTTCAGCCAGGCTTGCTTGAATCCAGTGGCAAAGTGAGCAAGGGACTCAACGTCTGAGCATACCCTGCCAACTTATGGTGAACAAAGAGGTACAAAAGGGGGTGGTGATGGACGGAGTATCAGAACCAATCAAACACTCACACCCAGTCAACAGATCTGGGTTAGATCCATCACCGTTCTTAAGCCCACTCTGCCACCCCAGTTCAGACATGGCCATATGCAAATCAGTCTGACCCTGTGCCTCATGGGAACAGTCCAGCCCGAACTGCCAAGCCATGCCTTCCCTGGACGGGAAACAAGCTTCCTAGGACCGGTTTCTGGCATTTCAGCCGTCTTCAGCCAGGCTTGCTTGAATCCAGTGGCAAGGTGAGCAAGGGACTCAACGTCTGAGCATACCCTGCCAACTTATGGCGAAAAAAGCGGTACAAAAGGGGGTGGTGATGGACGGAGTATCAGAACCAATCAAACGCTCACACCCAGTCAACAGATCTGGGTTTGATCCATCACCGTTCTTTAGCCCACTCTGCCACCCCAGTTCAGACATGGCCATATGCAAATCAGTCTGACCCTGTGCCTCATGGGAACAGTCCAGCCCGAACTGCCAAGCCATGCCTTCCCTGGACGGGAAACAAGCTTCCTAGGACTGGTTTCTGGCATTTCAGCCGTCTTCAGCCAGGCTTGCTTGAATCCAGTGGCAAAGTGAGCAAGGGACTCAACGTCTGAGCATACCCTGCCAACTTATGGCGAACAAAGCGGTACAAAAGGGGGTGGTGATGGACGGAGTATCAGAACCAATCAAACACTCACACCCAGTCAACAGATCTGGGTTTGATCCATCACCGTTCTTTAGCCAACTCTGCCACCCCAGTTCAGACATGGCCTTATGCAAATCAGTCTGACCCTATGCCTCATGGGAACAGTCCAGCCCGAACTGCCAAGCCATGCCTTCTCTGGACCGGAAACAAGCTTCCTAGGACCGGTTTCTGGCATTTCAGCCATCTTCAGCCAGGCTTGCTTGAATCCAGTGGCAAAGTGAGCAAGGGACTCAACGTCTGAGCATACCCTGCCAACTTATGGCGAACAAAGCGGTGCTAAAGGGGCTGGTGATGGACGGAGTATCAGAACCAATAAAACACTCACACCCAGTCAACAGATCTGGGTTTGATCCATCACCGTTCTTTATCCCACTCTGCCAACGCAGTTCAGACATGGCCATATGCAAATCAGTCTGACCCTGTGCCTCATGGGAACAGTCCAGCCTGAACTGCCAAGCCATGCCTTCCCTGGACGGGAAACAAGCTTCCTAGGACCGGTTTCTGGAATTTCAGCCATCTGCAGCCAGGCTTGCTTGAATCCAGTGGCAAAGTGAGCAAGGGACTCAACGTCTGAGCATACCCTGCCAACTTATGGCGAACAAAGCGGTACAAAAGGGGGTGGTGATAGACGGAGTATCAGAACCAATCAAACACTTACACCCAATCAACAGATCTGGGTTTGATCCATCACCGTTCTTTAGCCCACTCTGCCACCCCAGTTCAGACATGGCCTTATGCAAATCAGTCTGACCCTATGCCTCATGGGAACAGTCCAGCCCGAACTGCCATGCCATGCCTTCCCTGGACCGGAAACAAGCTTCCTAGGACCGGTTTCTGGCATTTCAGCCGTCTTCGGCCAGGCTTGCTTAAATCCAGTGGCAAAGTGAGCAAGGGACTCAACTTCTGAGCATACCCTGCCAACTTATGGCGAACAAAGCGGTACAAAAGGGGGTGGTGATGGACGGAGTATCAGAACCAATCAAACACTCACACCCAGTCAACAGATCTGGGTTTGATCCATCACCGTTCTTTAGCCCACTCTGCCACCCCAGCTCAGACATGGCCATATGCAAATCAGTCTGACCCTGTGCCTCATGGGAGCAGTCCAGCCCGAACTGCCAAGCCATGCCTTCCCTGGACCGGAAACAAGCTTCCTAGGACCGGTTTCTGGCATTTCAGCCGTCTTCAGCCAGGCTTGCTTGAATCCAGTGGCAAAGTGAGCAAGGGACTCAACGTCTGAGCATACCCTGCCAACTTATGGCGAACAAAGCGGTACTAAAGGGGCTGGTGATGGACGGAGTATCAGAACCAATCAAACACTCACACCCAGTCAACAGATCTGGGTTTGATCCATCACCGTTCTTTAGCCCACTCTGCCACCCCAGTTCAGACATGGCCATATGCAAATCAGTCTGACCCTGTGCCTCATGGGAACAGTCCAGCCCGAACTGCCAAGCCATGATTTCCCTGGACAGGAAATAAGCTTCCTAGAACCGGTTTCTGGCATTTCAGCCGTCTTCAGCCAGGCTTGCTTGAATCCAGTGGCAAAGTGAGCAAGGGACTCAACGTCTGAGCATACCCTGCCAACTTATGGCGAACAAAGCGGTACTCAAGGGGCTGGTGATGGACGGAGTATCAGAACCAATCAAACACTCACACCCAGTCAACAGATCTGGGTTTGATCCATCACCGTTCTTTATCCCACTCTGCCAACGCAGTTCAGACATGGCCATATGCAAATCAGTCTGACCCTGTGCCTCATGGGAACAGTCCAGCCTGAACTGCCAAGCCATGCCTTCCCTGGACAGGAAACAAGCTTCCTAGGACCGGTTTCTGGAATTTCAGCCGTCTTCAGCCAGGCTTGCTTGATTCCAGTGGCAAAGTGAGCAAGGGACTCAACGTCTGAGCATACCCTGCCAACTTATGGCGAACAAAGCAGTACAAAAGGGGGTGGTGATGGACGGAGTATCAGAACCAATCAAACACTCACACCCAGTCAACAGATCTGGGTTTGATCCATCACCGTTCTTTAGCCCACTCTGCCACCCCAGTTCAGACATGGCCATATGCAAATCAGTCTGACCCTGTGCCTCATGGGAGCAGTCCGGCCCGAACTGCCAAGCCATGCCTTCCCTGGACCGGAAACAAGCTTCCTAGGACCGGTTTCTGGCATTTCAGCCGTCTTCAGCCAGGCTTGCTTGAATCCAGTGGCAAAGTGAGCAAGGGACTCAACGTCTGAGCATACCCTGCCAACTTATGGCGAACAAAGCGGTACTAAAGGGGCTGGTGATGGACGGAGTATCAGAACCAATCAAACACTCACACCCAGTCAACAGATCTGGGTTTGATCCATCACCGTTCTTTAGCCCACTCTGCCACCCCAGTTCAGACATGGCCATATGCAAATCAGTCTGACCCTGTGCCTCATGGGAACAGTCCAGCCCGAACTGCCAAGCCATGATTTCCCTGGACCGGAAATAAGCTTCCTAGAACCGGTTTCTGGCATTTCAGCCGTCTTCAGCCAGGCTTGCTTGAATCCAGTGGCAAAGTGAGCAAGGGACTCAACGTCTGAGCATACCCTGCCAACTTATGGTGAACAAAGAGGTACAAAAGGGGGTGGTGATGGACGGAGTATCAGAAACAATCAAACACTCACACCCAGTCAACAGATCTGGGTTTGATCCATCACCGTTCTTAAGCCCACTCTGCCACCCCAGTTCAGACATGGCCATATGCAAATCAGTCTGACCCTGTGCCTCATGGGAACAGTCCAGCCCGAACTGCCAAGCCATGCCTTCCCTGGACGGGAAACAAGCTTCCTAGGACCGGTTTCTGGCATTTCAGCCGTCTTCAGCCAGGCTTGCTTGAATCCAGTGGCAAGGTGAGCAAGGGACTCAACGTCTGAGCATACCCTGCCAACTTATGGCGAACAAAGCGGTACAAAAGGGGGTGGTGATGGACGGAGTATCAGAACCAATCAAACACTCACACCCAGTCAACAGATCTGGGTATGATCCATCACCGTTCTTTAGCCCACTCTGCAACCCCAGTTCAGACATGGCCATATGCAAATCAGTCTGACCCTGTGCCTCATGGGAACAGTCCAGCCCGAACTGCCAAGCCATGCCTTCCCTGGACGGGAAACAAGCTTCCTAGGACTGGTTTCTGGCATTTCAGCCGTCTTCAGCCAGGCTTGCTTGAATCCAGTGGCAAAGTGAGCAAGGGACTCAACGTCTGAGCATACCCTGCCAACTTATGGCGAACAAAGCGGTACAAAAGGGGGTGGTGATGGACGGAGTATCAGAACCAATCAAACACTCACACCCAGTCAACAGATCTGGGTTTGATCCATCACCGTTCTTTAGCCCACTCTGCCACCCCAGTTCAGACATGGCCATATGCAAATCAGTCTGACCCTGTGCCTCATGGGAACAGTCCAGCCCGAACTGCCAAGCCATGCCTTCCCTGGACCGGAAACAAGCTTCCTAGGACCAGTTTCTGGCATTTCAGCCATCTTCAGCCAGGCTTGCTTGAATCCAGTGGCAAAGTGAGCAAGGGACTCAACGTCTGAGCATACCCTGCCAACTTATGGCGAACAAAGCGGTACAAAAGGGGGTGGTGATGGACGGAGTATCAGAAGCAATCAAACACTCACACCCAGTGAACAGATCTGGGTTTGATCCATCACCGTTCTTTAGCCCACTCTGCCACTCCAGTTCAGACATGGCCATATGCAAATCAGTCTGACCCTGTGCCTCATGGGAACAGTCCAGCCCGAACTGCCAAGCCATGCCGACCGGAAACAAGCTTCCTAGGACCGGTTTCTGGCATTTCAGCCGTCTTCAGCCAGGCTTGCTTGAATCCAGTGGCAAAGTGAGCAAGGGACTCAACGTGTGAGCATACCCTGCCAACTTATGGCGAACAAAGCGGTACAAAAGGGGGTGGTGATGGACGGAGTATCAGAACCAATCAAACACTCACACCCAGTCAACAGATCTGGGTTTGATCCATCACCGTTCTTTAGCCCACTCTGCCACCCCAGTTCAGACATGGCCATATGCAAATCAGTCTGACCCTGTGCCTCATGGGAACAGTTCAACCCAAACTGCCAAGCCATGCCTTCCCTGGACCGGAAACAAGCTTCCTAGGACCGGTTTCTGGCATTTCAGCCGTCTTCAGCCAGGCTTGCTTGAATCCAGTGGCAAGGTGAGCAAGGGACACAACGTCTGAGCATACCCTGCCAACTTATGGCGAACAAAGCGGTACAAAAGGGGGTGGTGATGGACGGAGTATCAGAACCAATCAAACACTCACACCCAGTCAACAGATCTGGGTTTGATCCATCACCGTTCTTTAGCCCACTCTGCCACCCCAGTTCAGACATGGCCATATGCAAATCAGTCTGACCCTGTGCCTCATGGGAACAGTCCAGCCCGAACTGCCAAGCCATGCCTTCCCTGGACCGGAAACAAGCTTCCTAGGACCGGTTTCTGGCATTTCAGCCGTCTTCAGCCAGGCTTGCTTGAATCCAGTGTCAAAGTGAGCAAGGGACTCAACGTCTGAGCATACCCTGCCAACTTATGGCGAACAAAGCGGTACAAAAGGGGGTGGTGATGGACGGAGTATCAGAACCAATCAAACACTCACACCCAGTCAACAGATCTGGGTTTGATCCATCACCGTTCTTTAGCCCACTCTGCCACCCCAGTTCAGACATGGCCATATGCAAATCAATCTGACCCTGTGCCTCATGGGAACAGTCCAGCCCAAACTGCCAAGCCATGATTTCCCTGGACCGGAAATAAGCTTCCTAGAACCGGTTTCTGGCATTTCAGCAGTCTTCAGCCAGGCTTGCTTGAATCCAGTGGCAAAGTGAGCAAGGGACTCAACGTCTAAGCATACCCTGCCAACTTATGGTGAACAAAGAGGTACAAAAGCGGGTGGTGATGGACGGAGTATCAGAACCAATCAAACACTCACACCCAGTCAACAGATCTGGGTTAGATCCATCACCGTTCTTAAGCCCACTCTGCCACCCCAGTTCAGACATGGCCATATGCAAATCAGTCTGACCCTGTGCCTCATGGGAACAGTCCAGCCCGAACTGCCAAGCCATGCCTTCCCTGGACGGGAAACAAGCTTCCTAGGACCGGTTTCTGGCATTTCAGCCGTCTTCAGCCAGGCTTGCTTGAATCCAGTGGCAAGGTGAGCAAGGGACTCAACGTCTGAGCATACCCTGCCAACTTATGGCGAACAAAGCGGTACAAAAGGGGGTGGTGATGGACGGAGTATCAGAACCAATCAAACTCTCACACCCAGTCAACAGATCTGGGTTTGATCTATCACCGTTCTTTAGCCCACTCTGCCACCCCAGTTCAGACATGGCCATATGCAAATCAGTCTGACCCTGTGCCTCATGGGAACAGTCCAGCCCGAACTGCCAAGCCATGCCTTCCCTGGACGGGAAACAAGCTTCCTAGGACCGGTTTCTGGCATTTCAGCCGTCTTCAGCCAGAATTGCTTGAATCCAGTGGCAAAGTGAGCAAGGGACTCAACGTCTGAGCATACTCTGCCAACTTATGGCGAACAAAGCGGTACAAAAGGGGGTGGTGATGGACGGAGTATCAGAACCAATCAAACACTCACACCCAGTCAACAGATCTGGGTTTGATCCATCACCGTTCTTTAGCCCACTCTGCCACCCCAGTTCAGACATGGCAATATGCAAATCAGTCTGACCCTGTGCCTCATGGGAACAGTCCAGCCCGAACTGCCAAGCCATGCCTTCCCTGGACCGGAAACAAGCTTCCTAGAACCGGTTGCTGGCATTTCAGCCGTCTTCAGCCAGGCTTGCTTGAATCCAGTGGCAAAGTGAGCAAGGGACTCAACGTCTGAGCATAGCCTGCCAACTTATGGCGAACAAAGCGGTACAAAAGGGGGTGGTGATGGACGGAGTATCAGAACCAATCAAACACTCACACCCAATCAACAGATCTGGGTTTGATCCATCACCGTTCTTTAGCCCACTCTGCCACCCCAGTTCAGACATGGCCATATGCAAATCAGTCTGACCCTGTGCCTCATGGGAACAGTCCAGCCCGAACTGCCAAGCCATGCCTTCCCTGGATGGGAAACAATCTTCCTAGGACCGGTTTCTGGAATTTCAGCCGTCTGCAGCCAGGCTTGCTTGAATCCAGTGGCAAAGTGAGCAAGGGACTCAACGTCTGAGCATACCCTGCCAACTTATGGCGAACAAAGCGGTACAAAAGGGGGTGGTGATGGACGGAGTATCAGAACCAATCAAACACTCACACCCAGTCAACAGATCTGGGTTTGATCCATCACCGTTCTTTAGCCCACTCTGCCACCCCAGTTCAGACATGGCCTTATGCAAATCAGTCTGACCCTATGCCTCATGGGAACAGTCCAGCCCGAACTGCCAAGCCATGCCTTCTCTGGACCGGAAACAAGCTTCCTAGGACCGGTTTCTGGCATTTCAGCCATCTTCAGCCAGGCTTGCTTGAATCCAGTGGCAAAGTGAGCAAGGGACTCAACGTCTGAGCATACCCTGCCAACTTATGGCGAACGAAGCGGTGCTAAAGGGGCTGGTGATGGACGGAGTATCAGAACCAATCAAACACTCACACCCAGTCAACAGATCTGGGTTTGATCCATCACCGTTCTTTAGCCCATTCTGCCACCCCAGTTCAGACATGGCCATATGCAAATCAGTCTGACCCTGTGCCTCATGGGAACAGTCCAGCCCTAACTGACAAGCCATGCCTTCCCTGGACCGGAAACAAGCTTTCTAGGACCGGTTTCTGGCATATCAGCCGTCTTCAGCCAGGCTTGCTTGAATCCAGTGGCAAAGTGAGCAAGGGACTCAACGTCTGAGCATACCCTGCCAACTTATGGCAAACAAAGCGGTACTAAAGGGGCTGGTGATGGACGGAGTATCAGAACCAATAAAACACTCACACCCAATCAACAGATCTGGGTTTGATCCATCACCGTTCTTTATCCCACTCTGCCAACGCAGTTCAGACATGGCCATATGCAAATCAGTCTGACCCTGTGCCTCATGGGAACAGTCCAGCCTGAACTGCCAAGCCATGCCTTCCCTGGACGGGAAACAAGCTTCCTAGGACCGGTTTCTGGAATTTCAGCCGTCTGCAGCCAGGCTTGCTTGAATCCAGTGGCAAAGTGAGCAAGGGACTCAACGTCTGAGCATACCCTGCCAACTTATGGCGAACAAAGCGGTACAAAAGGGGGTGGTGATGGACGGAGTATCAGAACCAATCAAACACTTACACCCAATCAACAGATCTGGGTTTGATCCATCACCGTTCTTTAGCCCACTCTGCCACCCCAGTTCAGACATGGCCTTATGCAAATCAGTCTGACCCTATGCCTCATGGGAACAGTCCAGCCCGAACTGCCATGCCATGCCTTCCCTGGACCGGAAACAAGCTTCCTAGGACCGGTTTCTGGCATTTCAGCCGTCTTCAGCCAGGCTTGCTTGAATCCAGTGGCAAAGTGAGCAAGGGACTCAACGTCTGAGCATACCCTGCCAACTTATGGCGAACAAAGCGGTACTAAAGGGGCTGGTGATGGACGGAGTATCAGAACCAATCAAATACTCACACCCAGTCAACAGATCTGGGTTTGATCCATCACCGTTCTTTAGCCCACTCTGCCACCCCAGTTCAGACATGGCCATATGCAAATCAGTCTGACCCTGTGCCTCATGCGAACAGTCCAGCCCGAACTGCCAAGCCATGCCTTCCCTGGACCGGAAACAAGCTTCCTAGGACCGGTTTCTGGCATTTCAGCCGTCTTCGGCCAGGCTTGCTTAAATCCAGTGGCAAAGTGAGCAAGGGACTCAACGTCTGAGCATACCCTGCCAACTTATGGCGAACAAAGCGGTACAAAAGGGGGTGGTGATGGACGGAGTATCAGAACCAATCAAACACTCACACCCAATCAACAGATCTGGGTTTGATCCATCACCGTTCTTTAGCCCACTCTGCCACCCCAGTTCAGACATGACCATATGCAAATCAGTCTGACCCTGTGCCTCATGGGAGCAGTCCAGCCCGAACTGCCAAGCCATGCCTTCCCTGGACCGGAAACAAGCTTCCTAGGACCAGTTTCTGGCATTTCAGCCGTCTTCAGCCAGGCTTGCTTGAATCCAGTGGCAAAGTGAGCAAGGGACTCAACGTCTATACCCTGCCAACTTATGGCGAACAAAGCGGTACTAAAGGGGCTGGTGATGGACGGAGTATCAGAACCAATCAAACACTCACACCCAGTCAACAGATCTGGGTTTGATCCATCACCGTTCTTTAGCCCACTCTGCCACCCCAGTTCAGACATAGCCATATGCAAATCAGTCTGACCCTGTGCCTCATGGGAACAGTCCAGCCCGAACTGCCAAGCCATGCCTTCTCTGGACCAGAAACAAGCTTCCTAGGACCGGTTTCTGGCATTTCAGCCATCTTCAGCCAGGCTTGCTTGAATCCAGTGGCAAAGTGAGCAAGGGACTCAACGTCTGAGCATACCCTGCCAACTTATGGCGAACAAAGCGGTACAAAAGGGGGTGGTGATGGACGGAGTATCAGAACCAATCAAACACTCACACCCGGTCAACAGATCTGGGTTTGATCCATCACCGTTCTTTAGCCCACTCTGCCACCCCAGTTCAGACATGGCCATATGCAAATCAGTCTGACCCTGTGCCTCATGGGAGCAGTCCAGCCCGAACTGCCAAGCCATGCCTTCCCTGGACCGGAAACAAGCTTCCTAGGACCGGTTTCTGGCATTTCAGCCGTCTTCAGCCAGGCTTGCTTGAATCCAGTGGCAAAGTGAGCAAGGGACTCAACGTCTGAGCATACCCTGCCAACTTATGGCGAACAAAGCGGTACTAATGGGGCTGGTGATGGACGGAGTATCAGAACCAATCAAACACTCACACCCAGTCAACAGATCTGGGTTTGATCCATCACCGTTCTTTAGCCCACTCTGCCACCCCAGTTCAGACATGGCCATATGCAAATCAGTCTGACCCTGTGCCTCATGGGAACAGTCCAGCCCGAACTGCCAAGCCATGATTTCCCTGGACCGGAAATAAGCTTCCTAGAACCGGTTTCTGGCATTTCAGCCGTCTTCAGCCAGGCTTGCTTGAATCCAGTGGCAAAGTGAGCAAGGGACTCAACGTCTGAGCATACCCTGCCAACTTATGGTGAACAAAGAGGTACAAAAGGGGGTGGTGATGGACGGAGTATCAGAACCAATCAAACACTCACACCCAGTCAACAGATCTGGGTTAGATCCATCACCGTTCTTAAGCCCACTCTGCCACCCCAGTTCAGACATGGCCATATGCAAATCAGTCTGACCCTGTGCCTCATGGGAACAGTCCAGCCCGAACTGCCAAGCCATGCCTTCCCTGGACGGGAAACAAGCTTCCTAGGACCGGTTTCTGGCATTTCAGCCGTCTTCAGCCAGGCTTGCTTGAATCCAGTGGCAAGGTGAGCAAGGGACTCAACGTCTGAGCATACCCTGCCAACTTATGGCGAAAAAAGCGGTACAAAAGGGGGTGGTGATGGACGGAGTATCAGAACCAATCAAACGCTCACACCCAGTCAACAGATCTGGGTTTGATCCATCACCGTTCTTTAGCCCACTCTGCCACCCCAGTTCAGACATGGCCATATGCAAATCAGTCTGACCCTGTGCCTCATGGGAACAGTCCAGCCCGAACTGCCAAGCCATGCCTTCCCTGGACGGGAAACAAGCTTCCTAGGACTGGTTTCTGGCATTTCAGCCGTCTTCAGCCAGGCTTGCTTGAATCCAGTGGCAAAGTGAGCAAGGGACTCAACGTCTGAGCATACCCTGCCAACTTATGGCAAACAAAGCGGTACAAAAGGGGGTGGTGATGGACGGAGTATCAGAACCAATCAAACACTCACACCCAGTCAACAGATCTGGGTTTGATCCATCACCGTTCTTTAGCCAACTCTGCCACCCCAGTTCAGACATGGCCTTATGCAAATCAGTCTGACCCTATGCCTCATGGGAACAGTCCAGCCCGAACTGCCAAGCCATGCCTTCTCTGGACCGGAAACAAGCTTCCTAGGACCGGTTTCTGGCATTTCAGCCATCTTCAGCCAGGCTTGCTTGAATCCAGTGGCAAAGTGAGCAAGGGACTCAACGTCTGAGCATACCCTGCCAACTTATGGCGAACAAAGCGGTGCTAAAGGGGCTGGTGATGGACGGAGTATCAGAACCAATCAAACACTCACACCCAGTCAACAGATCTGGGTTTGATCCATCACCGTTCTTTAGCCTATTCTGCCACCCAGTTCAGACATGGCCATATGCAAATCAGTCTGACCCTGTGCCTCATGGGAACAGTCCAGCCCTAACTGACAAGCCATGCCTTCCCTGGACCGGAAACAAACTTTCTAGGACCGGTTTCTGGCATTTCAGCCGTCTTCAGCCAGGCTTGCTTGAATCCAGTGGCAAAGTGAGCAAGGGACTCAACGTCTGAGCATACCCTGCCAACTTATGGCAAACAAAGCGGTACTAAAGGGGCTGGTGATGGACGGAGTATCAGAACCAATAAAACACTCACACCCAGTCAACAGATCTGGGTTTGATCCATCACCGTTCTTTATCCCACTCTGCCAACGCAGTTCAGACATGGCCATATGCAAATCAGTCTGACCCTGTGCCTCATGGGAACAGTCCAGCCTGAACTGCCAAGCCATGCCTTCCCTGGACGGGAAACAAGCTTCCTAGGACCGGTTTCTGGAATTTCAGCCATCTGCAGCCAGGCTTGCTTGAATCCAGTGGCAAAGTGAGCAAGGGACTCAACGTCTGAGCATACCCTGCCAACTTATGGCGAACAAAGCGGTACAAAAGGGGGTGGTGATAGACGGAGTATCAGAACCAATCAAACACTTACACCCAATCAACAGATCTGGGTTTGATCCATCACCGTTCTTTAGCCCACTCTGCCACCCCAGTTCAGACATGGCCTTATGCAAATCAGTCTGACCCTATGCCTCATGGGAACAGTCCAGCCCGAACTGCCATGCCATGCCTTCCCTGGACCGGAAACAAGCTTCCTAGGACCGGTTTCTGGCATTTCAGCCGTCTTCAGCCAGGCTTGCTTGAATCCAGTGGCAAAGTGAGCAAGGGACTCAACGTCTGAGCATACCCTGTCAACTTATGGCGAACAAAGCGGTACTAAAGGGGCTGGTGATGGACGGAGTATCAGAACCAATCAAATACTCACACCCAGTCAACAGATCTGGGTTTGATCCATCACCGTTCTTTAGCCCACTCTGCCACCCCAGTTCAGACATGGCCATATGCAAATCAGTCTGACCCTGTGCCTCATGGGAACAGTCCAGCCCGAACTGCCAAGCCATGCCTTCTCTGGACCAGAAATAAGCTTCCTAGGACCGGTTTCTGGCATTTCAGCCATCTTCAGCCAGGCTTGCTTGAATCCAGTGGCAAAGTGAGCAAGGGACTCAACGTCTGAGCATACCCTGCCAACTTATGGCGAACAAAGCGGTACTAAAGGGGCTGGTGATGGACAGAGTATCAGAACCAATCAAACACTCACACCCAGTCAACAGATCTGGGTTTGATCCATCACCGTTCTTTAGCCCATTCTGCCACCCCAGTTCAGACATGGCCATATGCAAATCAGTCTGACCCTGTGCCTCATGCGAACAGTCCAGCCCGAACTGCCAAGCCATGCCTTCCCTGGACCGGAAACAAGCTTCCTAGGACCGGTTTCTGGCATTTCAGCCGTCTTCGGCCAGGCTTGCTTAAATCCAGTGGCAAAGTGAGCAAGGGACTCAACTTCTGAGCATACCCTGCCAACTTATGGCGAACAAAGCGGTACAAAAGGGGGTGGTGATGGACGGAGTATCAGAACCAATCAAACACTCACACCCAGTCAACAGATCTGGGTTTGATCCATCACCGTTCTTTAGCCCACTCTGCCACCCCAGCTCAGACATGGCCATATGCAAATCAGTCTGACCCTGTGCCTCATGGGAGCAGTCCAGCCCGAACTGCCAAGCCATGCCTTCCCTGGACCGGAAACAAGCTTCCTAGGACCGGTTTCTGGCATTTCAGCCGTCTTCAGCCAGGCTTGCTTGAATCCAGTGGCAAAGTGAGCAAGGGACTCAACGTCTGAGCATACCCTGCCAACTTATGGCGAACAAAGCGGTACTAAAGGGGCTGGTGATGGACGGAGTATCAGAACCAATCAAACACTCACACCCAGTCAACAGATCTGGGTTTGATCCATCACCGTTCTTTAGCCCACTCTGCCACCCCAGTTCAGACATGGCCATATGCAAATCAGTCTGACCCTGTGCCTCATGGGAACAGTCCAGCCCGAACTGCCAAGCCATGATTTCCCTGGACAGGAAATAAGCTTCCTAGAACCGGTTTCTGGCATTTCAGCCGTCTTCAGCCAGGCTTGCTTGAATCCAGTGGCAAAGTGAGCAAGGGACTCAACGTCTGAGCATACCCTGCCAACTTATGGCGAACAAAGCGGTACTCAAGGGGCTGGTGATGGACGGAGTATCAGAACCAATCAAACACTCACACCCAGTCAACAGATCTGGGTTTGATCCATCACCGTTCTTTATCCCACTCTGCCAACGCAGTTCAGACATGGCCATATGCAAATCAGTCTGACCCTGTGCCTCATGGGAACAGTCCAGCCTGAACTGCCAAGCCATGCCTTCCCTGGACAGGAAACAAGCTTCCTAGGACCGGTTTCTGGAATTTCAGCCGTCTTCAGCCAGGCTTGCTTGATTCCAGTGGCAAAGTGAGCAAGGGACTCAACGTCTGAGCATACCCTGCCAACTTATGGCGAACAAAGCAGTACAAAAGGGGGTGGTGATGGACGGAGTATCAGAACCAATCAAACACTCACACCCAGTCAACAGATCTGGGTTTGATCCATCACCGTTCTTTAGCCCACTCTGCCACCCCAGTTCAGACATGGCCATATGCAAATCAGTCTGACCCTGTGCCTCATGGGAGCAGTCCGGCCCGAACTGCCAAGCCATGCCTTCCCTGGACCGGAAACAAGCTTCCTAGGACCGGTTTCTGGCATTTCAGCCGTCTTCAGCCAGGCTTGCTTGAATCCAGTGGCAAAGTGAGCAAGGGACTCAACGTCTGAGCATACCCTGCCAACTTATGGCGAACAAAGCGGTACTAAAGGGGCTGGTGATGGACGGAGTATCAGAACCAATCAAACACTCACACCCAGTCAACAGATCTGGGTTTGATCCATCACCGTTCTTTAGCCCACTCTGCCACCCCAGTTCAGACATGGCCATATGCAAATCAGTCTGACCCTGTGCCTCATGGGAACAGTCCAGCCCGAACTGCCAAGCCATGATTTCCCTGGACCGGAAATAAGCTTCCTAGAACCGGTTTCTGGCATTTCAGCCGTCTTCAGCCAGGCTTGCTTGAATCCAGTGGCAAAGTGAGCAAGGGACTCAACGTCTGAGCATACCCTGCCAACTTATGGTGAACAAAGAGGTACAAAAGGGGGTGGTGATGGACGGAGTATCAGAAACAATCAAACACTCACACCCAGTCAACAGATCTGGGTTTGATCCATCACCGTTCTTAAGCCCACTCTGCCACCCCAGTTCAGACATGGCCATATGCAAATCAGTCTGACCCTGTGCCTCATGGGAACAGTCCAGCCCGAACTGCCAAGCCATGCCTTCCCTGGACGGGAAACAAGCTTCCTAGGACCGGTTTCTGGCATTTCAGCCGTCTTCAGCCAGGCTTGCTTGAATCCAGTGGCAAGGTGAGCAAGGGACTCAACGTCTGAGCATACCCTGCCAACTTATGGCGAACAAAGCGGTACAAAAGGGGGTGGTGATGGACGGAGTATCAGAACCAATCAAACACTCACACCCAGTCAACAGATCTGGGTTTGATCCATCACCGTTCTTTAGCCCACTCTGCAACCCCAGTTCAGACATGGCCATATGCAAATCAGTCTGACCCTGTGCCTCATGGGAACAGTCCAGCCCGAACTGCCAAGCCATGCCTTCCCTGGACGGGAAACAAGCTTCCTAGGACTGGTTTCTGGCATTTCAGCCGTCTTCAGCCAGGCTTGCTTGAATCCAGTGGCAAAGTGAGCAAGGGACTCAACGTCTGAGCATACCCTGCCAACTTATGGCGAACAAAGCGGTACAAAAGGGGGTGGTGATGGACGGAGTATCAGAACCAATCAAACACTCACACCCAGTCAACAGATCTGGGTTTGATCCATCACCGTTCTTTAGCCCACTCTGCCACCCCAGTTCAGACATGGCAATATGCAAATCAGTCTGACCCTGTGCCTCATGGGAACAGTCCAGCCCGAACTGCCAAGCCATGCCTTCCCTGGACCGGAAACAAGCTTCCTAGAACCGGTTTCTGGCATTTCAGCCGTCTTCAGCCAGGCTTGCTTGAATCCAGTGGCAAAGTGAGCAAGGGACTCAACGTCTGAGCATACCCTGCCAACTTATGGCGAACAAAGCGGTACTAAAGGGGGTGGTGATGGACGGAGTATCAGAACCAATCAAACACTCACACCCAGTCAACAGATCTGGGTTTGATCCATCACCGTTCTTTAGCCAACTCTGCCACCCCAGTTCAGACATGGCCTTATGCAAATCAGTCTGACCCTATGCCTCATGGGAACAGTCCAGCCCGAACTGCCAAGCCATGCCTTCTCTGGACCGGAAACAAGCTTCCTAGGACCGGTTTCTGGCATTTCAGCCATCTTCAGCCAGGCTTGCTTGAATCCAGTGGCAAAGTGAGCAAGGGACTCAACGTCTGAGCATACCCTGCCAACTTATGGCGAACAAAGCGGTGCTAAAGGGGCTGGTGATGGACGGAGTATCAGAACCAATCAAACACTCACACCCAGTCAACAGATCTGGGTTTGATCCATCACCGTTCTTTAGCCCATTCTGCCACCCAGTTCAGACATGGCCATATGCAAATCAGTCTGACCCTGTGCCTCATGGGAACAGTCCAGCCCTAACTGACAAGCCATGCCTTCCCTGGACCGGAAACAAGCTTTGTAGGACCGGTTTCTGGCATTTCAGCCGTCTTCAGCCAGGCTTGCTTGAATCCAGTGGCAAAGTGAGCAAGGGACTCAACGTCTGAGCATACCCTGCCAACTTATGGCAAACAAAGCGGTACTAAAGGGGCTGGTGATGGACGGAGTATCAGAACCAATAAAACACTCACACCCAGTCAACAGATCTGGGTTTGATCCATCACCGTTCTTTATCCCACTCTGCCAACGCAGTTCAGACATGGCCATATGCAAATCAGTCTGACCCTGTGCCTCATGGGAACAGTCCAGCCTGAACTGCCAAGCCATGCCTTCCCTGGACGGGAAACAAGCTTCCTAGGACCGGTTTCTGGAATTTCAGCCGTCTGCAGCCAGGCTTGCTTGAATCCAGTGGCAAAGTGAGCAAGGGACTCAACGTCTGAGCATACCCTGCCAACTTATGGCGAACAAAGCGGTACAAAAGGGGGTGGTGATAGACGGAGTATCAGAACCAATCAAACACTTACACCCAATCAACAGATCTGGGTTTGATCCATCACCGTTCTTTAGCCCACTCTGCCACCCCAGTTCAGACATGGCCTTATGCAAATCAGTCTGACCCTATGCCTCATGGAAACAGTCCAGCCCGAACTGCCATGCCATGCCTTCCCTGGACCGGAAACAAGCTTCCTAGGACCGGTTTCTGGCATTTCAGCCGTCTTCAGCCAGGCTTGCTTGAATCCAGTGGCAAAGTGAGCAAGGGACTCAACGTGTGAGCATACCCTGCCAACTTATGGCGAACAAAGCGGTACTAAAGGGGCTGGTGATGGACGGAGTATCAGAACCAATCAAATACTCACACCCAGTCAACAGATCTGGGTTTGATCCATCACCGTTCTTTAGCCCACTCTGCCACCCCAGTTCAGACATGGCCATATGCAAATCAGTCTGACCCTGTGCCTCATGGGAACAGTCCAGCCCGAACTGCCAAGCCATGCCTTCTCTGGACCAGAAACAAGCTTCCTAGGACCGGTTTCTGGCATTTCAGCCATCTTCAGCCAGGCTTGCTTGAATCCAGTGGCAAAGTGAGCAAGGGACTCAACGTCTGAGCATACCCTGCCAACTTATGGCGAACAAAGCGGTACTAAAGGGGCTGGTGATGGACAGAGTATCAGAACCAATCAAACACTCACACCCAGTCAACAGATCTGGGTTTGATCCATCACCGTTCTTTAGCCCATTCTGCCACCCCAGTTCAGACATAGCCATATGCAAATCAGTCTGACCCTGTGCCTCATGCGAACAGTCCAGCCCGAACTGCCAAGCCATGCCTTCCCTGGACCGGAAACAAGCTTCCTAGGACCGGTTTCTGGCATTTCAGCCGTCTTCGGCCAGGCTTGCTTAAATCCAGTGGCAAAGTGAGCAAGGGACTCAACGTCTGAGCATACCCTGCCAACTTATGGCGAACAAAGCGGTACAAAAGGGGGTGGTGATGGACGGAGTATCAGAACCAATCAAACACTCACACCCAGTCAACAGATCTGGGTTTGATCCATCACCGTTCTTTAGCCCACTCTGCCACCCCAGTTCAGACATGGCCATATGCAAATCAGTCTGACCCTGTGCCTCATGGGAGCAGTCCAGCCCGAACTGCCAAGCCATGCCTTCCCTGGACCGGAAACAAGCTTCCTAGGACCGGTTTCTGGCATTTCAGCCGTCTTCAGCCAGGCTTGCTTGAATCCAGTGGCAGAGTGAGCAAGGGACTCAACGTCTGAGCATACCCTGCCAACTTATGGCGAACAAAGCGGTACTAAAGGGGCTGGTGATGGACGGAGTATCAGAACCAATCAAACACTCACACCCAGTCAACAGATCTGGGTTTGATCCATCACCGTTCTTTAGCCCACTCTGCCACCCCAGTTCAGACATGGCCATATGCAAATCAGTCTGACCCTGTGCCTCATGGGAACAGTCCAGCCCGAACTGCCAAGCCATGATTTCCCTGGACCGGAAATAAGCTTCCTAGAACCGGTTTCTGGCATTTCAGCCGTCTTCAGCCAGGCTTGCTTGAATCCAGTGGCAAAGTGAGCAAGGGACTCAACGTCTGAGCATACCCTGCCAACTTATGGCGAACAAAGCGGTACTCAAGGGGCTGGTGATGGACGGAGTATCAGAACCAATCAAACACTCACACCCAGTCAACAGATCTGGGTTTGATCCATCACCGTTCTTTATCCCACTCTGCCAACGCAGTTCAGACATGGCCATATGCAAATCAGTCTGACCCTGTGCCTCATGGGAACAGTCCAGCCTGAACTGCCAAGCCATGCCTTCCCTGGACGGGAAACAAGCTTCCTAGGACCGGTTTCTGGAATTTCAGCCGTCTGCAGCCAGGCTTGCTTGAATCCAGTGGCAAAGTGAGCAAGGGACTCAACGTCTGAGCATACCCTGCCAACTTATGGCGAACAAAGCGGTACAAAAGGGGGTGGTGATAGACGGAGTATCAGAACCAATCAAACACTTACACCCAATCAACAGATCTGGGTTTGATCCATCACCGTTCTTTAGCCCACTCTGCCACCCCAGTTCAGACATGGCCTTATGCAAATCAGTCTGACCCTATGCCTCATGGGAACAGTCCAGCCCATACTGCCATGCCATGCCTTCCCTGGACCGGAAACAAGCTTCCTAGGACCGGTTTCTGGCATTTCAGCCGTCTTCAGCCAGGCTTGCTTGAATCCAGTGGCAAAGTGAGCAAGGGACTCAACGTCTGAGCATACCCTGCCAACTTATGGCGAACAAAGCGGTACTAAAGGGGCTGGTGATGGACGGAGTATCAGAACCAATCAAATACTCACACCCAGTCAACAGATCTGGGTTTGATCCATCACCGTTCTTTAGCCCACTCTGCCACCCCAGTTCAGACATGGCCATATGCAAATCAGTCTGAACCTGTGCCTCATGGGAACAGTCCAGCCCGAACTGCCAAGCCATGCCTTCCCTGGACCGGAAACAAGCTTCCTAGGACCGGTTTCTGGCATTTCAGCCGTCTTCAGCCAGGCTTGCTTGATTCCAGTGGCAAAGTGAGCAAGGGACTCAACGTCTGAGCATACCCTGCCAACTTATGGCGAACAAAGCGGTACTAAAGGGGCTGGTGATGGACGGAGTATCAGAACCAATCAAACACTCACACCCAGTCAACAGATCAGAGTTTGATCCATCACCGTTCTTTAGCCCACTCTACCACCCCAGTTCAGACATGTCCATATGCAAATCAGTCTGACCCTGTGCCTCATGGGAACAGTCCAGCCCGAACTGCCAAGCCATGATTTCCCTGGACCGGAAATAAGCTTCCTAGAACCGGTTTCTGGCATTTCAGCCGTCTTCAGCCAGGCTTGCTTGAATCCAGTGGCAAAGTGAGCAAGGGACTCAACGTCTGAGCATACCCTGCCAACTTATGGCGAACAAAGCGGTACTCAAGGGGCTGGTGATGGACGGAGTATCAGAACCAATCAAATACTCACACCCAGTCAACAGATCTGGGTTTGATCCATCACCGTTCTTTAGGCCACTCTGCCACCCCAGTTCAGACATGGCCATATGCAAATCAGTCTGACCCTGTGCCTCATGGGAACAGTCCAGCCCGAACTGCCAAGCCATGCCTTCTCTGGACCAGAAACAAGCTTCCTAGGACCGGTTTCTGGCATTTCAGCCATCTTCAGCCAGGCTTGCTTGAATCCAGTGGCAAAGTGAGCAAGGGACTCAACGTCTGAGCATACCCTGCCAACTTATGGCGAACAAAGCGGTACTAAAGGGGCTGGTGATGGACAGAGTATCAGAACCAATCAAACACTCACACCCAGTCAACAGATCTGGGTTTGATCCATCACCGTTCTTTAGCCCATTCTGCCACCCCAGTTCAGACATGGCCATATGCAAATCAGTCTGACCCTGTGCCTCATGCGAACAGTCCAGCCCGAACTGCCAAGCCATGCCTTCCCTGGACCGGAAACAAGCTTCCTAGGACCGGTTTCTGGCATTTCAGCCGTCTTCGGCCAGGCTTGCTTAACTCCAGTGGCAAAGTGAGCAAGGGACTCAACGTCTGAGCATACCCTGCCAACTTATGGCGAACAAAGCGGTACAAAAGGGGGTGGTGATGGACGGAGTATCAGAACCAATCAAACACTCACACCCAGTCAACAGATCTGGGTTTGATCCATCACCGTTCTTTAGCCCACTCTGCCACCCCAGTTCAGACATGGCCATATGCAAATCAGTCTGACCCTGTGCCTCATGGGAGCAGTCCATCCCGAACTGCCAAGCCATGCCTTCCCTGGACCGAAAACAAGCTTCCTAGGACCGGTTTCTGGCATTTCAGCCGTCTTCAGCCAGGCTTGCTTGAATCCAGTGGCAAAGTGAGCAAGGGACTCAACGTCTGAGCATACCCTGCCAACTTATGGCGAACAAAGCGGTACTAAAGGGGCTGGTGATGGACGGAGTATCAGAACCAATCAAACACTCACACCCAGTCAACAGATCTGGATTTGATCCATCACCGTTCTTTAGCCCACTCTGCCACCCCAGTTCAGACATGGCCATATGCAAATCAGTCTGACCCTGTGCCTCATGGGAACAGTCCAGCCCGAACTGCCAAGCCATGATTTCCCTGGACCGGAAATAAGCTTCCTAGAACCGGTTTCTGGCATTTCAGCCGTCTTCAGCCAGGCTTGCTTGAATCCAGTGGCAAAGTGAGCAAGGGACTCAACGTCTGAGCATACCCTGCCAACTTATGGCGAACAAAGCGGTACTCAAGGGGCTGGTGATGGACGGAGTATCAGAACCAATCAAACACTCACACCCAGTCAACAGATCTGGGTTTGATCCATCACCGTTCTTTAGCCCACTCTGCCACCCCAGTTCAGACATGGCCATATGCAAATCAGTCTGACCCTGTGCCTCATGGGAACAGTCCAGCCCGAACTGCCAAGCCATGCCTTCTCTGGACCGGAAACAAGCTTCCTAGAACCGGTTTCTGTCATTTCAGCCGTCTTCAGCCAGGCTTGCTTGAATCCAGTGGCAAAGTGAGCAAGGGACTCAACGTCTGAGCATACCCTGCCAACTTATGGAAAACAAAGCGGTACTAAAGGGGCTGGTGATGGACGGAGTATCAGAACCAATCAAACACTCACACCCAGTCAACAGATCTGGGTTTGATCCATCACCGTTCTTTAGCCCACTCTGCCACCCCAGTTCAGACATGGCCATATGCAAATCAGTCTGACCCTGTGCCTCATGGGAACAGTCCAGCCCAAACTGCCAAGCCATGCCTTCCCTGGACCGGAAACAAGCTTCCTAGGACCGGTTTCTGGCATTTCAGCCGTCTTCAGCCAGGCTTGCTTGATTCCAGTGGCAAAGTGAGCAAGTGACTCAACGTCTGAGCATACCCTGCCAACTTATGGCGAACAAAGCGGTACAAAAGTGGGTGGTGATGGACGGAGTATCAGAACCAATCAAACACTCACACCCAGTCAACAGATCTGGGTTTGATCCATCACCGTTCTTTAGCCCACTCTGCCACCCCAGTTCAGACATGGCCATATGCAAATCAGTCTGACCCTGTGCCTCATGGGAACAGTCCAGCCCGAACTGCTAAGCCATGCCTTCCCTGGACCGGAAACAAGCTTCCTAGAACCGGTTTCTGGCATTTCAGCCGTCTTCAGCCAGGCTTGCTTGAATCCAGTGGCAAAGTGAGCAAGGGACTCAACGTCTGAGCATACCCTGCCAACTTATGGCGAACAAAGCGGTACTCAAGGGGTTGGTGATGGACGGAGTATCAGAACCAATCAAACACTCACACCCAGTCAACAGATCTGGGTTTGATCCATCACCGTTCTTTAGCCCACTCTGCCACCCCAGTTCAGACATGGCCATATGCAAATCAGAGTGACCCTGTGCCTCATGGGAACAGTCCAGCCCGAACTGCCAAGCCATGCCTTCTCTGGACCGGAAACAAGCTTCCTAGAACCGGTTTCTGGTATTTCAGCCGTCTTCAGCCAGGCTTGCTTGAATCCAGTGGCAAAGTGAGCAAGGGACTCAACGTCTGAGCATACCCTGCCAACTTATGGCAAACAAAGCGGTACTAAAGGGGCTGGTGATGGACGGAGTATCAGAACCAATCAAACACTCACACCCAGTCAACAGATCTGGGTTTGATCCATCACCGTTCTTTAGCCCACTCTGCCACCCCAGTTCAGACATGGCCATATGCAAATCAGTCTGACCCTGTGCCTCATGGGAACAGTCCAGCCCAAACTGCCAAGCCATGCCTTCCCTGGACCGGAAACAAGCTTCCTAGGACCGGTTTCTGGCATTTCAGCCGTCTTCAGCCAGGCTTGCTTGATTCCAGTGGCAAAGTGAGCAAGGGACTCAACGTCTGAGCATACCCTGCCAACTTACGGCGAACAAAGCGGTACAAAAGGGGGTGGTGATGGACGGAGTATCAGAACCAATCAAACACTCACACCCAGTCAACAGATCTGGGTTTGATCCATCACCGTTCTTTAGCCCACTCTGCCACCCCAGTTCAGACATGGCTATATGCAAATCAGTCCCACCCTATGCCTCATGGGAACAGTCCAGCCCGAACTGCCAAGCCATGCCTTCCCTGGACCGGAAACAAGCTTCCTAGGACCGGTTTCTGGCATTTCAGCCATCTTCAGCCAGGCTTGCTTGAATCCTGTGGCAAAGTGAGCAAGGTACTCAACGTCTGACCATACCCTGCCACCTTATGGTGAACAAAGAGGTACAAAAGGGGGTGGTGATGGACGGAGTATCAGAACCAATCAAACACTCACACCCAGTCAACAGATCTGGGTTAGATCCATCACCGTTCTTAAGCCCACTCTGCCACCCCAGTTCAGACATGGCCATATGCAAATCAGTCTGACCCTGTGCCTCATGGGAACAGTCCAGCCCGAACTGCCAAGCCATGCCTTCCCTGGACGGGAAACAAGCTTCCTAGGACCGGTTTCTGGCATTTCAGCCGTCTTCAGCCAGGCTTGCTTGAATCCAGTGGCAAGGTGAGCAAGGGACTCAACGTCTGAGCATACCCTGCCAACTTATGGCAAACAAAGCGGTACAAAAGGGGGTGGTGATGGACGGAGTATCAGAACCAATCAAACACTCACACCCAGTCAACAGATCTGGGTTTGATCCATCACCGTTCTTTAGCCCATTCTGCCACCCCAGTTCAGACATGGCCATATGCAAATCAGTCTGTCCCTGTGCCTCATGGGAACAGTCCAGCCCGAACTGCCAAGCCATGCCTTCCCTGGACCGGAAACAAGCTTCCTAGGACCGGTTTCTGGCATTTCAGCCGTCTTCAGCCAGGCTTGCTTGAATCCAGTGGCAAAGTGAGCAAGGGACTCAACGTCTGAGCATACCCTGCCAACTTATGGCGAACAAAGCGGTACAAAAGGGGGTGGTGATGGACGGAGTATCAGAACCAATCAAACACTCACACCCAGTCAACAGATCTGGGTTTGATCCATCACCGTTCTTTAGCCCACTCTGCCACCCCAGTTCAGACATGGCCATATGCAAATCAGTCTGACCCTGTGCCTCATGGGAACAGTCCAGCCCGAACTGCCAAGCCATGCCTTCCCTGGACCGGAAACAAGCTTCCTAGGACCGGTTTCTGGCATTTCAGCCATCTTCAGCCAGGCTTGCTTGAATCCTGTGGCAAAGTGAGCAAGGGACTCAACGTCTGACCATACCCTGCCAACTTATGGTGAACAAAGAGGTACAAAAGGGGGTGGTGATGGACGGAGTATCAGAACCAATCAAACACTCACACCCAGTCAACAGATCTGGGTTAGATCCATCACCGTTCTTAAGCCCACTCTGCCACCCCAGTTCAGACATGGCAATATGCAAATCAGTCTGACCCTGTGCTTCATGGGAACAGTCCAGCCCTAACTGCCAAGCCATGCCTTCCCTGGACAGGAAACAAGCTTCCTAGGACCGGTTTCTGGCATTTCAGCCGTCTTCAGCCAGGCTTACTTGAATCCAGTGGCAAAGTGAGCAAGGGACTCAACGTCTGTGCATACCCTGCCAACTTATGGCGAACAAAGTGGTACAAAAGGGGGTGGTGATGGACGGAGTATCAGAACCAATCAAACACTCACACCCAGTCAACAGATCTGGGTTTGATCCATCACCGTTCTTTAGCCCACTCTGCCACCCCAGTTCAGACATGGCCATATGCAAATCAGTCTGACCCTGTGCCTCATGGGAACAGTCCAGCCCGAACTGCCAAGCCATGCCTTCCCTGGACCGGAAACAAGCTTCCTAGGACCAGTTTCTGGCATTTCAGCCATCTTCAGCCAGGCTTGCTTGAATCCAGTGGCAAAGTGAGCAAGGGACTCAACGTCTGAGCATACCCTGCCAACTTATGGCGAACAAAGCGGTACAAAAGGGGGTGGTGATGGACGGAGTATCAGAAGCAATCAAACACTCACACCCAGTGAACAGATCTGGGTTTGATCCATCACCGTTCTTTAGACCACTCTGCCACTCCAGTTCAGACATGGCCATATGCAAATCAGTCTGACCCTGTGCCTCATGGGAACAGTCCAGCCCGAACTGCCAAGCCATGCCGACCGGAAACAAGCTTCCTAGGACCGGTTTCTGGCATTTCAGCCGTCTTCAGCCAGGCTTGCTTGAATCCAGTGGCAAAGTGAGCAAGGGACTCAACGTGTGAGCATACCCTGCCAACTTATGGCGAACAAAGCGGTACAAAAGGGGGTGGTGATGGACGGAGTATCAGAACCAATCAAACACTCACACCCAGTCAACAGATCTGGGTTTGATCCATCACCGTTCTTTAGCCCACTCTGCCACCCCAGTTCAGACATGGCCATATGCAAATCAGTCTGACCCTGTGCCTCATGGGAACAGTTCAACCCAAACTGCCAAGCCATGCCTTCCCTGGACCGGAAACAAGCTTCCTAGGACCGGTTTCTGGCATTTCAGCCGTCTTCAGCCAGGCTTGCTTGAATCCAGTGGCAAGGTGAGCAAGGGACACAACGTCTGAGCATACCCTGCCAACTTATGGCGAACAAAGCGGTACAAAAGGGGGTGGTGATGGACGGAGTATCAGAACCAATCAAACACTCACACCCAGTCAACAGATCTGGGTTTGATCCATCACCGTTCTTTAGCCCACTCTGCCACCCCAGTTCAGACATGGCCATATGCAAATCAGTCTGACCCTGTGCCTCATGGGAACAGTCCAGCCCGAACTGCCAAGCCATGCCTTCCCTGGACCGGAAACAAGCTTCCTAGGACCGTTTTCTGGCATTTCAGCCGTCTTCAGCCAGGCTTGCTTGAATCCAGTGGCAAAGTGAGCAAGGGACTCAACGTCTTAGCATACCCTTCCAACTTATGCGAACAAAGCGGTACTAAAGGGGCTGGTGATGGACGGAGTATCAGAACCAATCAAACACTCACACCCAGTCAACAGATCTGGGTTTGATCCATCACCGTTCTTTAGCCCACTCTGCCACCCCAGTTCAGACATGGCCATATGCAAATCAGTCTGACCCTGTGCCTCATGGGAACAGTCCAGCCCGAACTGCCAAGCCATGCCTTCCCTGGACCGGAAACAAGCTTCCTAGAACCGGTTTCTGGCATTGCAGCCGTCTTCAGCCAGGCTTGCTTGAATCCAGTGGCAAAGTGAGCAAGGGACTCAACGTCTGAGCATACCCTGCCAACTTATGGCGAACAAAGCGGTACTCAAGGGGTTGGTGATGGACGGAGTATCAGAACCAATCAAACACTCACACCCAGTCAACAGATCTGGGTTTGATCCATCACCGTTCTTTAGCCCACTCTTCCACCCCAGTTCAGACATGGCCATATGCAAATCAGTCTGACCCTGTGCCTCATGGGAACAGTCCAGCCCGAACTGCCAAGCCATGCCTCCTCTGGACCGGAAACAAGCTTCCTAGAACCGGTTTCTGGCATTTCAGCCGTCTTCAGCCAGGCTTGCTTGAATCCAGTGGCAAAGTGAGCAAGGGACTCAACGTCTGAGCATACCCTGCCAACTTATGGCAAACAAAGCGGTACTAAAGGGGCTGGTGATGGACGGAGTATCAGAACCAATCAAACACTCACACCCAGTCAACAGATCTGGGTTTGATCCATCACCGTTCTTTAGCCCACTCTGCCACCCCAGTTCAGACATGGCCATATGCAAATCAGTCTGACCCTGTGCCTCATGGGAACAGTCCAGCCCAAACTGCCAAGCCATGCCTTCCCTGGACCGGAAACAAGCTTCCTAGGACCGGATTCTGGCATTTCAGCCGTCTTCAGCCAGGCTTGCTTGATTCCAGTGGCAAAGTGAGCAAGGGACTCAACGTCTGAGCATACCCTGCCAACTTATGGCGAACAAAGAGGTACAAAAGGGGGTGGTGATGGATGGAGTATCAGAACCAATCAAACACTCACACCCAGTCACCAGATCTGGGTTTTATCCATTACCGTTCTTTAGCCCACTCTGCCACCCCAGTTCAGACATGGCCATATGCAAATCAGTCTGACCCTGTGCCTCATGGGAACAGTCCAGCCCGAACTGCCAAGCCATGCCTTCCCTGGACCGGAAACAAGCTTCCTAGGACCGGTTTCTGGAATTTCAGCCGTCTTCAGCCAGGCTTGCTTGAATCCAGTGGCAAAGTGAGCAAGGGACTCAACGTCTGAGCATACCCTGCCAACTTATGGCGAACAAAGCGCTACAAAAGGGGGTGGTGATGGACGGAGTATCAGAACCAATCAAACACTCACACCCAGTCAACAGATCTGGGTTTGATCCATCACCGTTCTTTAGCCCACTCTGCCACCCCAGTTCAGACATGGCCATATGCAAATCAGTCTGACCCTATGCCTCATGGGAACAGTCCAGCCCGAACTGCCAAGCCATGCCTTCCCTGGACCGGAAACAAGCTTCCTAGGACCGGTTTCTGGCATTTCAGCCATCTTCAGCCAGGCTTGCTTGAATCCTGTGGCAAAGTGAGCAAGGTACTCAACGTCTGACCATACCCTGCCAACTTATGGTGAACAAAGAGGTACAAAAGGGGGTGGTGATGGACGGAGTATCAGAACCAATCAAACACTCACACCCAGTCAACAGATCTGGGTTAGATCCATCACCGTTCTTAAGCCCACTCTGCCACCCCAGTTCAGACATGGCCATAAGCAAATCAGTCTGACCCTGTACCTCATGGGAACAGTCCAGCCCGAACTGCCGAGCCATGCCTTCCCTGGACGGGAAACAAGCTTCCTAGGACCGGTTTCTGGCATTTCAGCCGTCTTCAGCCAGGCTTGCTTGAATCCAGTGGCAAGGTGAGCAAGGGACTCAACGTCTGAGCATACCCTGCCAACTTATGGCGAACAAAGCGGTACAAAAGGGGGTGGTGATGGACGGAGTATCAGAACCAATCAAACACTCACACCCAGTCAACAGATCTGGGTTTGATCCATCACCGTTCTTTAGCCCACTCTGCCACCCCAGTTCAGACATGGCCATATGCAAATCAGTTTGACCCTGTGCCTCATGGGAACAGTCCAGCCCGAACTGCCAAGCCATGCCTTCCCTGGACCGGAAACAAGCTTCCTAGGACCGGTTTCTGGCATTTCAGCCGTCTTCAGCCAGGCTTGCTTGAATCCAGTGGCAAAGTGAGCAAGGGACTCAACGTCTGAGCATACCCTGCCAACTTATGGCGAACAAAGCGGTACAAAAGGGGGTGGTGATGGACGGAGTATCAGAACCAATCAAACACTCACACCCAGTCAACAGATCTGGGTTTGATCCATCACCGTTCTTTAGCCCACTCTGCCACCCCAGTTCAGACATGGCCATATGCAAATCAGTCTGACCCTGTGCCTCATGGGAACAGTCCAGCCCGAACTGCCAAGCCATGCCTTCCCTGGACCGGAAACAAGCTTCCTAGGACCGGTTTCTGGCATTTCAGCCATCTTCAGCCAGGCTTGCTTGAATCCTGTGGCAAAGTGAGCAAGGGACTCAACGTCTGACCATACCCTGCCAACTTATGGTGAACAAAGAGGTACAAAAGGGGGTGGTGATGGACGGAGTATCAGAACCAATCAAACACTCACACCCAGTCAACAGATCTGGGTTAGATCCATCACCGTTCTTAAGCCCACTCTGCCACCCCAGTTCAGACATGGTAATATGCAAATCAGTCTGACCCTGTGCCTCATGGGAACAGTCCAGCCCTAACTGCCAAGCCATGCCTTCCCTGGACGGGAAACAAGCTTCCTAGGACCGGTTTCTGGCATTTCAGCCGTCTTCAGCCAGGCTTACTTGAATCCAGTGGCAAAGTGAGCAAGGGACTCAACGTCTGAGCATACCCTGCCAACTTATGGTGAACAAAGCGGTACAAAAGGGGGTGGTGATGGACGGAGTATCAGAACCAATCAAACACTCACACCCAGTCAACAGATCTGGGTTTGATCCATCACCGTTCTTTAGCCCACTCTGCCACCCCAGTTCAGACATGGCCATAGGCAAATCAGTCTGACCCTGTGCCTCATGGGAACAGTCCAGCCCGAACTGCCAAGCCATGCCTTCCCTGGACGGGAAACAAGCTTCCTAGGACCGGTTTCTGGCATTTCAGCTGTCTTCAGCCAGGCTTGCTTGAATCCAGTGGTAAGGTGAGCAAGGGACTCAACGTCTGAGCATACCCTGCCAACTTATGGCGAACAAAGCGGTACAAAAGGGGGTGGTGATGGACGGAGTATCAGAACCAATCAAACATTCACACCCAGTCAACAGATCTGGGTTTGATCCATCACAGTTCTTTAGCCCACTCTGCCACCCCAGTTCAGACATGGCCATATGCAAATCAGTCTGACCCTGTGCCTCATGGGAACAGTCCAGCCCGAACTGCCAAGCCATGCCTTCCCTGGACCGGAAAGAAGCTTCCTAGGACCGGTTTCTTGCATTTCAGCCGTCTTCAGCCAGGCTTGCTTGAATCCAGTGGCAAGGTGAGCAAGGGACTCAACGTCTGAGCATACCCTGCCAACTTATGGTGAACAAAGCGGTACAAAAGGGGGTGGTGATGGACGGAGTATCAGAACCAATCAAACACTCACACCCAGTCAACAGATCTGGGTTTGATCCATCACCGTTCTTTAGCCCACTCTGCCACCCCAGTTCAGACATGGCCATATGCAAATCAGTCTGACCCTGTGCCTCATGGGAACAGTCCAGCCCGAACTGCCAAGCCATGCCTTCCCTGGACCGGAAACAAGCTTCCTAGGACCGGTTTCTGGCATTTCAGCCGTCTTCAGCCAGGCTTGCTTGAATCCAGTGGCAAAGTGAGCAAGGGACTCAACGTCTGAGCATACCCTGCCAACTTATGGCGAACAAAGCGGTACAAAAGGGGGTGGTGATGGACGGAGTATCAGAACCAATCAAACACTCACACCCAGTCAACAGATCTGGGTTTGATCCATCACCGTTCTTTAGCCCACTCTGCCACCCCAGTTCAGACATGGCCATATGCAAATCAGTCTGACCCTGTGCCTCATGGGAACAGTCCAGCCCGAACTGCCAAGCCATGCCTTCCCTGGACCGGAAACAAGCTTCCTAGGACCGGTTTCTGGCATTTCAGCCATCTTCAGCCAGGCTTGCTTGAATCCAGTGGCAAAGTGAGCAAGGGACTCAACGTCTGAGCATACCCTGCCAACTTATGGCGAACAAAGCGGTACAAAAGGGGGTGGTGATGGACGGAGTATCAGAAGCAATCAAACACTCACACCCAGTGAACAGATCTGGGTTTGATCCATCACCGTTCTTTAGCCCACTCTGCCACTCCAGTTCAGACATGGCCATATGCAAATCAGTCTGACCCTGTCCCTCATGGGAACAGTCCAGCCCGAACTGCCAAGCTATGCCGACCGGAAACAAGCTTCCTAGGACCGGTTTCTGGCATTTCAGCCGTCTTCAGCCAGGCTTGCTTGAATCCAGTGGCAAAGTGAGCAAGGGACTCAACGTCTGAGCATACCCTGCCAACTTATGGCGAACAAAGCGGTACAAAAGGGGGTGGTGATGGACGGAGTATCAGAACC
Organism: Triturus cristatus; assembly: GCF_964204655.1. Classification (NCBI taxonomy): domain Eukaryota; kingdom Metazoa; phylum Chordata; class Amphibia; order Caudata; family Salamandridae; genus Triturus; species Triturus cristatus. The sequence goes on along the minus strand of NC_140585.1, from coordinate 60,004,949 downwards.
AATCAAACACTCACACCCAGTCAACAGATCTGGGTTTGATCCATCACCGTTCTTTAGCCCACTCTGCCACCCCAGTTCAGACATGGCCATATGCAAATCAGTCTGACCCTGTGCCTCATGGGAACAGTTCAACCCGAACTGCCAAGCCATGCCTTCCCTGGACCGGAAACAAGCTTCCTAGGACCGGTTTCTGGCATTTCAGCCGTCTTCAGCCAGGCTTGCTTGAATCCAGTGGCAAAGTGAGCAAGGGACTCATCGTCTGAGCATACCCTGCCAACTTATGGCGAACAAAGCGGTAAAAAAGGGGGTGGTGATGGACGGAGTATCAGAACCAATCAAACACTCACACCCAGTCAACAGATCTGGGTTTGATCCATCACCGTTCTTTAGCCCACTCTGCCACCCCAGTTCAGACATGGCCATATGCAAATCAGTCTGTCCCTGTGTCTCATGGGAACAGTCCAGCCCGAACTGCCAAGCCATGCCTTCCCTGGACCGGAAACAAGCTTCCTAGGACCGGTTTCTGGCATTTCAGCCGTCTTCAGCCAGGCTTGCTTGAATCCAGTGGCAAAGTGAGCAAGGGACTCAACGTCTGAGCATACCCTGCCAACTTATATCGAACAAAGCGGTACAAAAGGGGGTGGAGATGGACGGAGTATCAGAACCAATCAAACACTCACACCCAGTCAACAGATCTGGGTTTGATCCATCACCGTTCTTTAGCCCACTCTGCCACCCCAGTTCAGACATGGCCATATGCAAATCAGTCTGACCCTGTGCCTCATGGGAACAGTCCAGCCCGAACTGCCAAGCCATGCCTTCCCTGGACGGGAAACAAGCTTCCTAGGACCGGTTTCTGGCATTTCAGCCATCTTCAGCCAGGCTTGCTTGAATCCAGTGGTAAGGTGAGCAAGGGACTCAACGTCTGAGCATACCCTGCCAACTTATGGCGAACAAAGTGGTACAAAAGGGGGTGGTGATGGACGGAGTATCAGAACCAATCAAACACTCACACCCAGTCAACAGATCTGGGTTTGATCCATCACCGTTCTTTAGCCCACTCTGCCACCCCAGTTCAGACATGGCCATATGCAAATCAGTCTGACCCTGTGCCTCATGGGAACAGTCCAGCCCGAACTGCCAAGCCATGCCTTCCCTGGACCGGAAACAAGCTTCCTAGGACCGGTTTCTGGCATTTCAGCCGTCTTCAGCCAGGCTTGCTTGAATCCAGTGGCAAAGTGAGCAAGGGACTCAACGTCTGAGCATACCCTGCCAACTTATGGCGAACAAAGCGGTACAAAAGGGGGTGGTGATGGACGGAGTATCAGAAGCAATCAAACACTCACACCCAGTGAACAGATCTGGGTTTGATCCATCACCGTTCTTTAGCCCACTCTGCCACTCCAGTTCAGACATGGCCATATGCAAAACAGTCTGACCCTGTGCCTCATGGGAACAGTCCAGCCCGAACTGCCAAGCCATGCCTTCCCTGGACCGGAAACAAGCTTCCTAGGACCGGTTTCTGGCATTTCAGCCGTCTTCAGCCAGGCTTGCTTGAATCCAGTGGCAAAGTGAGCAAGGGACTCAACGTCTGAGCATACCCTGCCAACTTATGGCGAACAAAGCGGTACAAAAGGGGGTGGTGATGGACGGAGTATCAGCACCAATCAAACACTCACACCCAGTCAACAGATCTGGGTTTGATCCATCACCGTTCTTAAGCCCACTCTGCCACCCCAGTTCAGACATGGCAATATGCAAATCAGTCTGACCCTGTGCCTCATGGGAACAGTCCAGCCCGAACTGCCAAGCCATGCCTTCCCTGGACGGGAAACAAGCTTCCTAGGACCGGTTTCTGGCATTTCAGCCGTCTTCAGCCAGGCTTGCTTGAATCCAGTGGTAAGGTGAGCAAGGGACTCAACGTCTGAGCATACCCTGCCAACTTATGGCGAACAAAGCGGTACAAAAGGGGGTGGTGATGGACGGAGTATCAGAACCAATCAAACATTCACACCCAGTCAACAGATCTGGGTTTGATCCATCACAGTTCTTTAGCCCACTCTGCCACCCCAGTTCAGACATGGCCATATGCAAATCAGTCTGACCCTGTGCCTCATGGGAACAGTCCAGCCCGAACTGCCAAGCCATGCCTTCCCTGGACCGGAAACAAGCTTCCTAGGACCAGTTTCTGGCATTTCAGCCATCTTCAGCCAGGCTTGCTTGAATCCAGTGGCAAAGTGAGCAAGGGACTCAACGTCTGAGCATACCCTGCCAACTTATGGCGAACAAAGCGGTACAAAAGGGGGTGGTGATGGACGGAGTATCAGAACCAATCAAACACTCACACCCAGTGAACAGATCTGGGTTTGATCCATCACCGTTCTTTAGCCCACTCTGCCACTCCAGTTCAGACATGGCCATATGCAAATCAGTCTGACCCTGTGCCTCATGGGAACAATCCAGCCCGAACTGCCAAGCCATGCCGACCGGAAACAAGCTTCCTAGGACCGGTTTCTGGCATTTCAGCCGTCTTCAGCCAGGCTTGCTTGAATCCAGTGGCAAAGTGAGTAAGGGACTCAACGTCTGAGCATACCCTGCCAACTTATGGCGAACAAAGCGGTACAAAAGGGGGTGGTGATGGACGGAGTATCAGAACCAATCAAACACTCACACCCAGTCAACAGATCTGGGTTTGATCCATCACCGTTCTTTAGCCCACTCTGCCATCCCAGTTCAGACATGGCCATATGCAAATCAGTCTGACCCTGTGCCTCATGGGAACAGTTCAACCCGAACTGCCAAGCCATGCCTTCCCTGGACCGGAAACAAGCTTCCTAGGACCGGTTTCTGGCATTTCAGCCGTCTTCAGCCAGGCTTGCTTGAATCCAGTGGCAAGGTGAGCAAGGGACTCAACGTCTGAGCATACCCTGCCAACTTATGGCGAACAAAGCGGTACAAAAGGGGGTGGTGATGGACGGATTATCAGAACCAATCAAACACTCACACCCAGTCAACAGATCTGGGTTTGATCCATCACCGTTCTTTAGCCCACTCTGCCACCCCAGTTCAGACATGGCCATATGCAAATCAGTCTGACCCTGTGCCTCATGGGAACAGTCCAGCCCGAACTGCCAAGCCATGCCTTCCCTGGACCGGAAACAAGCTTCCTAGGACCGGTTTCTGGCATTTCAGCCGTCTTCAGCCAGGCTTGCTTGAATCCAGTGTCAAAGTGAGCAAGAGACTCAACGTCTGAGCATACCCTGCCAACTTATGGCGAACAAAGCGGTACAAAAGGGGGTGGTGATGGACGGAGTATCAGAACCAATCAAACACTCACACCCAGTCAACAGATCTGGGTTTGATCCATCACCGTTCTTTAGCCCACTCTGCCACCCCAGTTCAGACATGGCCATATGCAAATCAGTCTGACCCTGTGCCTCATGGGAACAGTCCAGCCCGAACTGCCAAGCCATGCCTTCCCTGGACCGGAAACAAGCTTCCTAGGACCGGTTTCTGGCATTTCAGCCATCTTCAGCCAGGCTTGCTTGAATCCAGTGGCAAAGTGAGCAAGGGACTCAACGTCTGAGCATACCCTGCCAACTTATGGCGAACAAAGCGGTACAAAAGGGGGTGGTGATGGACGGAGTATCAGAAGCAATCAAACACTCACACCCAGTGAACAGATCTGGGTTTGATCCATCACCGTTCTTTAGCCCACTCTGCCACTCCAGTTCAGACATGGCCATATGCAAATCAGTCTGACCCTGTGCCTCATGGGAACAGTCCAGCCCGAACTGCCAAGCCATGCCGACCGGAAACAAGCTTCCTAGGACCGGTTTCTGGCATTTCAGCCGTCTTCAGCCAGGCTTGCTTGAATCCAGTGGCAAAGTGAGCAAGGGACTCAACATCTGAGCATACCCTGCCAACTTATGGCGAACAAAGCGGTACAAAAGGGGGTGGTGATGGACGGAGTATCAGAACCAATCAAACACTCACACCCAGTCAACAGATCTGGGTTTGATCCATCACCGTTCTTTAGCCCACTCTGCCACCCCAGTTCAGACATGGCCATATGCAAATCAGTCTGACCCTGTGCCTCATGGGAACAGTTCAACCCGAACTGCCAAGCCATGCCTTCCCTGGACCGGAAACAAGCTTCCTAGGACCGGTTTCTGGCATTTCAGCCGTCTTCAGCCAGGCTTGCTTGAATCCAGTGGCAAAGTGAGCAAGGGACTCAACGTCTGAGCATTCCCTGCCAACTTATGGCGAACAAAGCGGTAAAAAAGGGGGTGGTGATGGACGGAGTATCAGAACCAATCAAACACTCACACCCAGTCAACAGATCTGGGTTTGATCCATCACCGTTCTTTAGCCCACTCTGCCACCCCAGTTCAGACATGGCCATATGCAAATCAGTCTGACCCTGTGTCTCATGGGAACAGTCCAGCCCGAACTTCCAAGCCATGCCTTCCCTGGACCGGAAACAAGCTTCCTAGGACCGGTGTCTGGCATTTCAGCCGTCTTCAGCCAGGCTGGCTTGATTCCAGTGGCAAAGTGAGCAAGGGACTCAATGTCTGAGCATACCCTGCCAACTTATGGCGAACAAAGCGGTACAAAAGGGGGTGGTGATGGACGGAGTATCAGAACCAATCAAACACTCACACCCAGTCAACAGATCTGGGTTTGATCCATTACCGTTCTTTAGCCCACTCTGCCACCCCAGTTCAGACATGGCCATATGCAAATCAGTCTGACCCTGTGCCTCATGGGAACAGTCCAGCCCGAACTGCCAAGCCATGCCTTCCCTGGACCGGAAACAAGCTTCCTAGGACCGGTTTCCGGCATTTCAGCCGTCTTCAGCCAGGCTTGCTTGAATCCAGTGGCAAAGTGAGCAAGGGACTCAACGTCTGAGCATACCCTGCCAACTTATGGCGAACAAAGCGGTACAAAAGGGGGTGGTGATGGACGGAGTATCAGAACCAATCAAACACTCACACCCAGTCAACAGATTTGGGTTTGATCCATCACCGTTCTTTAGCCCACTCTGGCACCCCAGTTCAGACATGGCCATTTGCAAATCAGTCTGACCCTATGCCTCATGGGAACAGTCCAGCAAGAAACTGCTAAGCCATGCCTTCCCTGGACCGGAAACAAGCTTCCTAGGACCGGTTTCAGGCATTTCAGCCATCTTCAGCCAGGCTTGCTTGAATCCAGTGGCAAAGTGAGCAAGGGACTCAACGTCTGAGCATACCCTGCCAACTTATGGTGAACAAAGAGGTACAAAAGGGGGTGGTGATGGACGGAGTATCAGAACCAATCAAACACTCACACCCAGTCAACAGATCTGGGTTTGATCCATCACCGTTCTTTAGCCCACTCTGCCACCCCAGTTCAGACATGGCCATATGCAAATCAGTCTGACCCTGTGCCTCATGGGAACAGTCCAGCCCGAACTGCCAAGCCATGCCTTCCCTGGACCGGAAACAAGCTTCCTAGGACCGGTTTCTGGCATTTCAGCCGTCTTCAGCCAGGCTTGCTTGAATCCAGTGGCAAGGTGAGCAAGGGACTCAACGTCTGAGCATACCCTGCCAACTTATGGCGAACAAAGCGGTACAAAAGGGGGTGGTGATGGACGGAGTATCAGAACCAATCAAACACTCACACCCAGTCAACAGATCTGGGTTTGATCCATCACCGTTCTTTAGCCCACTCTGCCACCCCAGTTCAGACATGGCCATATGCAAATCAGTCTGACCCTGTGCCTCATGTGAACAGTCCAGCCCGAACTGCCAAGCCATGCCTTCCCTGGACCGGAAACAAGCTTCCTAGGACCGGTTTCTGGCATTTCAGCCGTCTTCAGCCAGGCTTGCTTGAATCCAGTGGCAAAGTGAGCAAGGGACTCAACGTCTGAGCATACCCTGCCAACTTATGGCGAAAAAAGCGGTTCAAAAGGGGGTGGTGAGGGACGGAGTATCAGAACCAATCAAACACTCACACCCAGTCAACAGATCTGGGTTTGATCCATCACCGTTCTTTAGCCCACTCTGCCACCCCAGTTCAGACATGGCCATATGCAAATCAGTCTGACCCTGTGCCTCATGGGAACAGTCCAGCCCGAACTGCCAAGCCATGCCTTCCCTGGACCGGAAACAAGCTTCCTAGGACCGGTTTCTGGCATTTCAGCCATCTTCAGCCAGGCTTGCTTGAATCCAGTGGCAAGGTGAGCAAGGGACTCAACGTCTGAGCATACCCTGCCAACTTATGGCGAACAAAGCGGTACAAAAGGGGGTGGTGATGGACGGAGTATCAGAACCAATCAAACACTCACACCCAGTCAACAGATCTGGGTTTGATCCATCACCGTTCTTTAGCCCACTCTGCCACCCCAGTTCAGACATGGCCATATGCAAATCAGTCTGACCCTGTGCCTCATGGGAACAGTCCAGCCTGAACTGCCAAGCCATGCCTTCCCTGGACCGGAAACAAGCTTCCTAGGACCGGTTTCTGGCATTTCAGCCGTCTTCAGCCAGGCTTGCTTGAATCCAGTGGCAAACTGAGCAAGGGACTCAACGTCTGAGCATACCCTGCCAACTTATGGCGAACAAAGCGGTACAAAAGGGGGTGGTGATGGACGGAGTATCAGAACCAATCAAACACTCACACCCAGTCAACAGATCTGGGTTTGATCCATCACCGTTCTTTAGCCCACTCTGCCACCCCAGTTCAGACATGGCCATATGCAAATCAGTCTGACCCTGTGCCTCATGGGAACAGTCCAGCCCGAACTGCCAAGCCATGCCTTCCCTGGACCGGAAACAAGCTTCCTAGGACCGGTTTCTGGCATTTCAGCCATCTTCAGCCAGGCTTGCTTGAATCCAGTGGCAAAGTGAGCAAGGGACTCAACGTCTGAGCATACCCTGCCAACTTATGGCGAACAAAGCGGTACAAAAGGGGGTGGTGATGAACGGAGTATCAGAAGCAATCAAACACTCACACCCAGTGAACAGATCTGGGTTTGATCCATCACCGTTCTTTAGCCCACTCTGCCACTCCAGTTCAGACATGGCCATATGCAAATCAGTCTGACCCTGTGCCTCATGGGAACAGTCCAGCCCGAACTGCCAAGCCATGCCGACCGGAAACAAGCTTCCTAGGACCGGTTTCTGGCATTTCAGCCGTCTTCAGCCAGGCTTGCTTGAATCCAGTGGCAAAGTGAGCAAGGGACTCAACGTCTGAGCATACCCTGCCAACTTATGGCGAACAAAGCGGTACAAAAGGGGGTGGTGATGGACGGAGTATCAGAACCAATCAAACACTCACACCCAGTCAACAGATCTGGGTTTGATCCATCACCGTTCTTTAGCCCACTCTGCCACCCCAGTTCAGACATGGCCATATGCAAATCAGTCTGACCCTGTGCCTCATGGGAACAGTTCAACCCGAACTGCCAAGCCATGCCTTCCCTGGACCAGAAACAAGCTTCCTAGGACCGGTTTCTGGCATTTCAGCCGTCTTCAGCCAGGCTTGCTTGAATCCAGTGGCAAAGTGAGCAAGGGACTCAACGTCTGAGCATACCCTGCCAACTTATGGCGAACAAAGCGGTACAAAAGGGGGTGGTGATGGACGGAGTATCAGAACCAATCAAACACTCACACCCAGTGAACAGATCTGGGTTTGATCCATCACCGTTCTTTAGCCCACTCTGCCACTCCAGTTCAGACATGGCCATATGCAAATCAGTCTGACCCTGTGCCTCATGGGAACAATCCAGCCCGAACTGCCAAGCCATGCCGACCGGAAACAAGCTTCCTAGGACCGGTTTCTGGCATTTCAGCCGTCTTCAGCCAGGCTTGCTTGAATCCAGTGGCAAAGTGAGTAAGGGACTCAACGTCTGAGCATACCCTGCCAACTTATGGCGAACAAAGCGGTACAAAAGGGGGTGGTGATGGACGGAGTATCAGAACCAATCAAACACTCACACCCAGTCAACAGATCTGGGTTTGATCCATCACCGTTCTTTAGCCCACTCTGCCACCCCAGTTCAGACATGGCCATATGCAAATCAGTCTGACCCTGTGCCTCATGGGAACAGTCCAGCCCGAACTGCCAAGCCATGCCTTCCCTGGACCGGAAACAAGCTTCCTAGGACCGGTTTCTGGCATTTCAGCCGTCTTCAGCCAGGCTTGCTTGAATCCAGTGTCAAAGTGAGCAAGGGACTCAACGTCTGAGCATACCCTGCCAACTTATGGCGAACAAAGCGGTACAAAAGGGGGTGGTGATGGACAGAGTATCAGAACCAATCAAACACTCACACCCAGTCAACAGATCTGGGTTTGATCCATCACCGTTCTTTAGCCCACTCTGCCACCCCAGTTCAGACATGGCCATATGCAAATCAGTCTGACCCTGTGCCTCATGGGAACAGTCCAGCCCGAACTGCCAAGCCATGCCTTCCCTGGACCGGAAACAAGCTTCCTAGGACCGGTTTCTGGCATTTCAGCCATCTTCAGCCAGGCTTGCTTGAATCCAGTGGCAAAGTGAGCAAGGGACTCAACGTCTGAGCATACCCTGCCAACTTATGGCGAACAAAGCGGTACAAAAGGGGGTGGTGATGGACGGAGTATCAGAAGCAATCAAACACTCACACCCAGTGAACAGATCTGGGTTTGATCCATCACCGTTCTTTAGCCCACTCTGCCACTCCAGTTCAGACATGGCCATATGCAAATCAGTCTTACCCTGTGCCTCATGGGAACAGTCCAGCCCGAACTGCCAAGCCATGCCGACCGGAAACAAGCTTCCTAGGACCGGTTTCTGGCATTTCAGCCGTCTTCAGCCAGGCTTGCTTGAATCCAGTGGCAAAGTGAGCAAGGGACTCAACGTCTGAGCATACCCTGCCAACTTATGGCGAACAAAGCGGTACAAAAGGGGGTGGTGATGGACGGAGTATCAGAACCAATCAAACACTCACACCCAGTCAACAGATCTGGGTTTGATCCATCACCGTTCTTTAGCCCACTCTGCCACCCCAGTTCAGACATGGCCATATGCAAATCAGTCTGACCCTGTGCCTCATGGGAACAGTTCAACCCGAACTGCCAAGCCATGCCTTCCCTGGACCGGAAACAAGCTTCCTAGGACCGGTTTCTGGCGTTTCAGCCGTCTTCAGCCAGGCTTGCTTGAATCCAGTGGCAAAGTGAGCAAGGGACTCAACGTCTGAGCATACCCTGCCAACTTATGGCGAACAAAGCGGTAAAAAAGGGGGTGGTGATGGACGGAGTAACAGAACCAATCAAACACTCACACCCAGTCAACAGATCTGGGTTTGATCCATCACCGTTCTTTAGCCCACTCTGCCACCCCAGTTCAGACATGGCCATATGCAAATCAGTCTGACCCTGTGTCTCATGGGAACAGTCCAGCCCGAACTGCCAAGCCATGCCTTCCCTGGACCGGAAACAAGCTTCCTAGGACTGGTTTCTGGCATTTCAGCCGTCTTCAGCCAGGCTGGCTTGATTCCAGTGGCAAAGTGAGCAAGGGACTCAATGTCTGAGCATACCCTGCCAACTTATGGCGAACAAAGCGGTACAAAAGGGGGTGGTGATGGACGGAGTATCAGAACCAATCAAACACTCACACCCAGTCAACAGATCTGGGTTTGATCCATTACCGTTCTTTAGCCCACTCTGCCACCCCAGTTCAGACATGGCCATATGCAAATCAGTCTGACCCTGTCCCTCATGGGAACAGTCCAGCCCGAACTGCCAAGCCATGCCTTCCCTGGACCGGAAACAAGCTTCCTAGGACCGGTTTCCGGCATTTCAGCCGTCTTCAGCCAGGCTTGCTTGAATCCAGTGGCAAAGTGAGCAAGGGACTCAACGTCTGAGCATACCCTGCCAACTTATGGCGAACAAAGCGGTACAAAAGGGGGTGGTGATGGACGGAGTATCAGAACCAATCAAACACTCACACCCAGTCAACAGATTTGGGTTTGATCCATCACCGTTCTTTAGCCCACTCTGCCACCCCAGTTCAGACATGGCCATTTGCAAATCAGTCTGACCCTATGCCTCATGGGAACAGTCCAGCAAGAAACTGCTAAGCCATGCCTTCCCTGGACCGGAAACAAGCTTCCTAGGACCGGTTTCTGGCATTTCAGCCATCTTCAGCCAGGCTTGCTTGAATCCAGTGGCAAAGTGAGCAAGGGACTCAACGTCTGACCATACCCTGCAAACTTATGGCGAACAAAGCGGTACAAAAGGGGGTGGTGATGGACGGAGTATCAGAACCAATCAAACACTCACACCCAGTCAACAGATCTGGGTTTGATCCATCACCGTTCTTTAGCCCACTCTGCCACCCCAGTTCAGACATGGCCATATGCAAATCAGTCTGACCCTGTGCCTCATGGGAACAGTCCAGCCCGAACTGCCAAGCCATGCCTTCCCTGGACCGGAAACAAGCTTCCTAGGACCGGTTTCTGGCATTTCAGCCGTCTTCAGCCAGGCTTGCTTGAATCCAGTGGCAAGGTGAGCAAGGGACTCAACGTCTGAGCATACCCTGCCAACTTATGGCGAACAAAGCGGTACAAAAGGGGGTGGTGATGGACGGAGTATCAGAACCAATCAAACACTCACACCCAGTCAACAGATCTGGGTTTGATCCATCACCGTTCTTTAGCCCACTCTGCCACCCCAGTTCAGACATGGCCATATGCAAATCAGTCTGACCCTGTGCCTCATGGGAACAGTCCAGCCCGAACTGCCAAGCCATGCCTTCCCTGGACCGGAAACAAGCTTCCTAGGACCGGTTTCTGGCATTTCAGCCATCTTCAGCCAGGCTTGCTTGAATCCAGTGGCAAAGTGAGCAAGGGACTCAACGTCTGAGCATACCCTGCCAACTTATGGCGAACAAAGCGGTACAAAAGGGGGTGGTGATGGACGGAGTATCAGAAGCAATCAAACACTCACACCCAGTGAACAGATCTGGGTTTGATCCATCACCGTTCTTTAGCCCACTCTGCCACTCCAGTTCAGACATGGCCATATGCAAATCAGTCTGACCCTGTGCCTCATGGGAACAGTCCAGCCCGAACTGCCAAGCCATGCCGACCGGAAACAAGCTTCCTAGGACCGGTTCCCGGCATTTCAGCCATCTTCAGCCAGGCTTGCTTGAATCCAGTGGCAAAGTGAGCAAGGGACTCAACGTCTGAGCATACCCTGCCAACTTATGGCGAACAAAGCGGTACAAAAGGGGGTGGTGATGGACGGAGTATCAGAACCAATCAAACACTCACACCCAGTCAACAGATTTGGGTTTGATCCATCACCGTTCTTTAGCCCACTCTGCCACCCCAGTTCAGACATGGCCATTTGCAAATCAGTCTGACCCTATGCCTCATGGGAACAGTCCAGCAAGAAACTGCTAAGCCATGCCTTCCCTGGACCGGAAACAAGCTTCCTAGGACCGGTTTCAGGCATTTCAGCCATCTTCAGCCAGGCTTGCTTGAATCCAGTGGCAAAGTGAGCAAGGGACTCAACGTCTGACCATACCCTGCCAACTTATGGTGAACAAAGAGGTACAAAAGGGGGTGGTGATGGACGGAGTATCAGAACCAATCAAACACTCACACCCAGTCAACAGATCTGGGTTAGATCCATCACCGTTCTTAAGCCCACTCTGCCACCCCAGTTCAGACATGGCCATATGCAAATCAGTCTGACCCTGTGCCTCATGGGAACAGTCCAGCCCGAACTGCCAAGCCATGCCTTCCCTGGACGGGAAACAAGCTTCCTAGGACCGGTTTCTGGCATTTCAGCCGTCTTCAGCCAGGCTTGCTTGAATCCAGTGGTAAGGTGAGCAAGGGACTCAACGTCTGAGCATACCCTGCCAACTTATGGCGAACAAAGCGGTACAAAAGGGGGTGGTGATGGACGGAGTATCAGAACCAATCAAACACTCACACCCAGTCAACAGATCTGGGTTTGATCCATCACCGTTCTTTAGCCCACTCTGCCACCCCAGTTCAGACATGGCCATATGCAAATCAGTCTGACCCTGTGCCTCATGGGAACAGTCCAGCCCGAACTGCCAAGCCATGCCTTCCCTGGACCGGAAACAAGCTTCCTAGGACCGGTTTCTGGCATTTCAGCCGTCTTCAGCCAGGCTTGCTTGAATCCAGTGGCAAGGTGAGCAAGGGACTCAACGTCTGAGCATACCCTGCCAACTTATGGCGAACAAAGCGGTACAAAAGGGGGTGGTGATGGACGGAGTATCAGAACCAATCAAACACTCACACCCAGTCAACAGATCTGGGTTTGATCCATCACCGTTCTTTAGCCCACTCTGCCACCCCAGTTCAGACATGGCCATATGCAAATCAGTCTGACCCTGTGCCTCATGTGAACAGTCCAGCCCGAACTGCCAAGCCATGCCTTCCCTGGACCGGAAACAAGCTTCCTAGGACCGGTTTCTGGCATTTCAGCCGTCTTCAGCCAGGCTTGCTTGAATCCAGTGGCAAAGTGAGCAAGGGACTCAACGTCTGAGCATACCCTGCCAACTTATGGCGAAAAAAGCGGTACAAAAGGGGGTGGTGAGGGACGGAGTATCAGAACCAATCAAACACTCACACCCAGTCAACAGATCTGGGTTTGATCCATCACCGTTCTTTAGCCCACTCTGCCACCCCAGTTCAGACATGGCCATATGCAAATCAGTCTGACCCTGTGCCTCATGGGAACAGTCCAGCCCGAACTGCCAAGCCATGCCTTCCCTGGACCGGAAACAAGCTTCCTAGGACCGGTTTCTGGCATTTCAGCCATCTTCTGCCAGGCTTGCTTGAATCCAGTGGCAAGGTGAGCAAGGGACTCAACGTCTGAGCATACCCTGCCAACTTATGGCGAACAAAGCGGTACAAAAGGGGGTGGTGATGGACGGAGTATCAGAACCAATCAAACACTCACACCCAGTCAACAGATCTGGGTTTGATCCATCACCGTTCTTTAGCCCACTCTGCCACCCCAGTTCAGACATGGCCATATGCAAATCAGTCTGACCCTGTGCCTCATGGGAACAGTCCAGCCCGAACTGCCAAGCCATGCCTTCCCTGGACCGGAAACAAGCTTCCTAGGACCGGTTTCTGGCATTTCAGCCGTCTTCAGCCAGGCTTGCTTGAATCTAGTGGCAAAGTGAGCAAGGGACTCAACGTCTGAGCATACCCTGCCAACTTATGGCGAACAAAGCGGTACAAAAGGGGGTGGTGATGGACGGAGTATCAGAACCAATCAAACACTCACACCCAGTCAACAGATCTGGGTTTGATCCATCACCGTTCTTTAGCCCACTCTGCCACCCCAGTTCAGACATGGCCATATGCAAATCAGTCTGACCCTGTGCCTCATGGGAACAGTCCAGCCCGAACTGCCAAGCCATGCCTTCCCTGGACCGGAAACAAGCTTCCTAGGACCGGTTTCTGGCATTTCAGCCATCTTCAGCCAGGCTTGCTTGAATCCAGTGGCAAAGTGAGCAAGGGACTCAACGTCTGAGCATACCCTGCCAACTTATGGCGAACAAAGCGGTACAAAAGGGGGTGGTGATGAACGGAGTATCAGAAGCAATCAAACACTCACACCCAGTGAACAGATCTGGGTTTGATCCATCACCGTTCTTTAGCCCACTCTGCCACTCCAGTTCAGACATGGCCATATGCAAATCAGTCTGACCCTGTGCCTCATGGGAACAGTCCAGCCCGAACTGCCAAGCCATGCCGACCGGAAACAAGCTTCCTAGGACTGGTTTCTGGCATTTCAGCCGTCTTCAGCCAGGCTTGCTTGAATCCAGTGGCAAAGTGAGCAAGGGACTCAACGTCTGAGCATACCCTGCCAACTTATGGCGAACAAAGCGGTACAAAAGGGGGTGGTGATGGACGGAGTATCAGAACCAATCAAACACTCACACCCAGTCAACAGATCTGGGTTTGATCCATCACCGTTCTTTAGCCCACTCTGCCACCCCAGTTCAGACATGGCCATATGCAAATCAGTCTGACCCTGTGCCTCATGGGAACAGTCCAGCCCGAACTGCCAAGCCATGCCTTCCCTGGACCGGAAACAAGCTTCCTAGGACCGGTTTCTGGCATTTCAGCCATCTTCAGCCAGGCTTGCTTGAATCCAGTGGCAAAGTGAGCAAGGGACTCAACGTCTGAGCATACCCTGCCAACTTATGGCGAACAAAGCGGTACAAAAGGGGGTGGTGATGGACGGAGTATCAGAAGCAATCAAACACTCACACCCAGTGAACAGATCTGGGTTTGATCCATCACCGTTCTTTAGCCCACTCTGCCACTCCAGTTCAGACATGGCCATATGCAAATCAGTCTGACCCTGTGCCTCATGGGAACAGTCCAGCCCGAACTGCCAAGCCATGCCGACCGGAAACAAGCTTCCTAGGACCGGTTTCTGGCATTTCAGCCGTCTTCAGCCAGGCTTGCTTGAATCCAGTGGCAAAGTGAGCAAGGGACTCAACGTCTGAGCATACCCTGCCAACTTATGGCGAACAAAGCGGTACAAAAGGGGGTGGTGATGGACGGAGTATCAGAACCAATCAAACACTCACACCCAGTCAACAGTTCTGGGGTTGATCCATCACCGTTCTTTAGCCCACTCTGCCACCCCAGTTCAGACATGGCCATATGCAAATCAGTCTGACCCTGTGCCTCATGGGAACAGTTCAACCCGAACTGCCAAGCCATGCCTTCCCTGGACCAGAAACAAGCTTCCTAGGACCGGTTTCTGGCATTTCAGCCGTCTTCAGCCAGGCTTGCTTGAATCCAGTGGCAAAGTGAGCAAGGGACTCAACGTCTGAGCATACCCTGCCAACTTATGGCGAACAAAGCGGTAAAAAAGGGGGTGGTGATGGACGGAGTATCAGAACCAATCAAACACTCACACCCAGTCAACAGATCTGGGTTTGATCCATCACCGTTCTTTAGCCCACTCTGCCACCCCAGTTCAGACATGGCCATATGCAAATCAGTCTGACCCTGTGCCTCATGGGAACAGTCCAGCCCGAACTGCCAAGCCATGCCTTCCCTGGACCGGAAACAAGCTTCCTAGGACCGGTTTCTGGCATTTCAGCCGTCTTCAGCCAGGCTTGCTTGAATCCAGTGGCAAAGTGAGCAAGGGACTCAACGTCTGAGCATACCCTGCCAACTTATGGCGAACAAAGCGGTACAAAAGGGGGTGGTGATGGACGGAGTATCAGAACCAATCAAACACTCACACCCAGTCAACAGATTTGGGTTTGATCCATCACCGTTCTTTAGCCCACTCTGCCACCCCAGTTCAGACATGGCCATTTGCAAATCAGTCTGACCCTATGCCTCATGGGAACAGTCCAGCAAGAAACTGCTAAGCCATGCCTTCCCTGGACCGGAAACAAGCTTCCTAGGACCGGTTTCAGGCATTTCAGCCATCTTCAGCCAGGCTTGCTTGAATCCAGTGGCAAAGTGAGCAAGGGACTCAACGTCTGACCATACCCTGCCAACTTATGGTGAACAAAGAGGTACAATAGGGGGTGGTGATGGACGGAGTATCAGAACCAATCAAACACTCACACCCAGTCAACAGATCTGGGTTAGATCCATCACCGTTCTTAAGCCCACTTTGCCACCCCAGTTCAGACATGGCCATATGCAAATCAGTCTGACCCTGTGCCTCATGGGAACAGTCCAGCCCGAACTGCCAAGCCATGCCTTCCCTGGACGGGAAACAAGCTTCCTAGGACCGGTTTCTGGCATTTCAGCCGTCTTCAGCCAGGCTTGCTTGAATCCAGTGGTAAGGTGAGCAAGGGACTCAACGTCTGAGCATACCCTGCCAACTTATGGCGAACAAAGCGGTACAAAAGGGGGTGGTGATGGACGGAGTATCAGAACCAATCAAACACTCACACCCAGTCAACAGATCTGGGTTTGATCCATCACCGTTCTTTAGCCCACTCTGCCACCCCAGTTCAGACATGGCCATATGCAAATCAGTCTGACCCTGTGCCTCATGGGAACAGTCCAGTCCGAACTGCCAAGCCATGCCTTCCCTGGACCGGAAACAAGCTTCCTAGGACCGGTTTCTGGCATTTCAGCCGTCTTCAGCCAGGCTTGCTTGAATCCAGTGGCAAGGTGAGCAAGGGACTCAACGTCTGAGCATACCCTGCCAACTTATGGCGAACAAAGCAGTACAAAAGGGGGTGGTGATGGACGGAGTATCAGAACCAATCAAACACTCACACCCAGTCAACAGATCTGGGTTTGATCCATCACCGTTCTTTAGCCCACTCTGCCACCCCAGTTCAGACATGGCCATATGCAAATCAGTCTGACCCTGTGCCTCATGGGAACAGTCCAGCCCGAACTGCCAAGCCATGCCTTCCCTGGACCGGAAACAAGCTTCCTAGGACCGGTTTCTGGCATTTCAGCCGTCTTCAGCCAGGCTTGCTTGAATCCAGTGGCAAAGTGAGCAAGGGACTCAACGTCTGAGCATACCCTGCCAACTTATGGCGAACAAAGCGGTACAAAATGGGGTGGTGAGGGACGGAGTATCAGAACCAATCAAACACTCACACCCAGTCAACAGATCTGGGTTTGATCCATCACCGTTCTTTAGCCCACTCTGCCACCCCAGTTCAGACATGGCCATATGCAAATCAGTCTGACCCTGTGCCTCATGGGAACAGTCCAGCCCGAACTGCCAAGCCATGCCTTCCCTGGACCGGAAACAAGCTTCCTAGGACCGGTTTCTGGCATTTCAGCCGTCTTCAGCCAGGCTTGCTTGAATCCAGTGGCAAAGTGAGCAAGGGACTCAACGTCTGAGCATACCCTGCCAACTTATGGCGAACAAAGCGGTACAAAAGGGGGTGGTGATGGACGGAGTATCAGAACCAATCAAACACTCACACCCAGTCAACAGATCTGGGTTTGATCCATCACCGTTCTTTAGCCCACTCTGCCACCCCAGTTCAGACATGGCCATATGCAAATCAGTCTGACCCTGTGCCTCATGGGAACAGTCCAGCCCGAACTGCCAAGCCATGCCTTCCCTGGACCGGAAACAAGCTTCCTAGGACTGGTTTCTGGCATTTCAGCCATCTTCAGCCAGGCTTGCTTGAATCCAGTGGCAAAGTGAGCAAGGGACTCAACGTCTGAGCATACCCTGCCAACTTATGGCGAACAAAGCGGTACAAAAGGGGGTGGTGATGAACGGAGTATCAGAAGCAATCAAACACTCAGACCCAGTGAACAGATCTGGGTTTGATCCATCACCGTTCTTTAGCCCACTCTGCCACTCCAGTTCAGACATGGCCATATGCAAATCAGTCTGACCCTGTGCCTCATGGGAACAGTCCAGCCCGAACTGCCAAGCCATGCCGACCGGAAACAAGCTTCCTAGGACTGGTTTCTGGCATTTCAGCCGTCTTCAGCCAGGCTTGCTTGAATCCAGTGGCAAAGTGAGCAAGGGACTCAACGTCTGAGCATACCCTGCCAACTGATGGCGAACAAAGCGGTACAAAAGGGGGTGGTGATGGACGGAGTATCAGAACCAATCAAACACTCACACCCAGTCAACAGATCTGGGTTTGATCCATCACCGTTCTTTAGCCCACTCTGCCACCCCAGTTCAGACATGGCCATATGCAAATCAGTCTGACCCTGTGCCTCATGGGAACAGTCCAGCCCGAACTGCCAAGCCATGCCTTCCTTGGACCGGAAACAAGCTTCCTAGGACCGGTTTCTGGCATTTCAGCCATCTTCAGCCAGGCTTGCTTGAATCCAGTGGCAAAGTGAGCAAGGGACTCAACGTCTGAGCATACCCTGCCAACTTATGGCGAACAAAGCAGTACAAAAGGGGGTGGTGATGGACGGAGTATCAGAAGCAATCAAACACTCACACCCAGTGAACAGATCTGGGTTTGATCCATCACCGTTCTTTAGCCCACTCTGCCACTCCAGTTCAGACATGGCCATATGCAAATCAGTCTGACCCTGTGCCTCATGGGAACAGTCCAGCCCGAACTGCCAAGCCATGCCGACCGGAAACAAGCTTCCTAGGACCGGTTTCTGGCATTTCAGCCGTCTTCAGCCAGGCTTGCTTGAATCCAGTGGCAAAGTGAGCAAGGGACTCAACGTCTGAGCATACCCTGCCAACTTATGGCGAACAAAGCGGTACAAAAGGGGGTGGTGATGGACGGAGTATCAGAACCAATCAAACACTCACACCCAGTCAACAGATCTGGGTTTGATCCATCACCGTTCTTTAGCCCACTCTGCCACCCCAGTTCAGACATGGCCATATGCAAATCAGTCTGACCCTGTGCCTCATGGGAACAGTCCAGCCCGAACTGCCTAGCCATGCCTTCCCTGGACCGGAAACAAGCTTCCTAGGACCGGTTTCTGGCATTTCAGCTGTCTTCAGCCAGGCTTGCTTGAATCCAGTGGCAAAGTGAGCAAGGGACTCAACGTCTGAGCATACCCTGCCAACTTATGGCGAACAAAGCGGTACAAAAGGGGGTGGTGATGGACGGAGTATCAGAACCAATCAAACACTCACACCCAGTCAACTGATCTGGGTTTGATCCATCACCGTTCTTTAGCCCACTCTGCCACCCCAGTTCAGACATGGCCATATGCAAATCAGTCTGACCCTGTGCCTCATGGGAACAGTCCAGCCCGAACTGCCAAGCCATGCCTTCCCTGGACCGGAAACAAGCTTCCTAGGACCGGTTTCTGGCATTTCAGCCATCTTCAGCCAGGCTTGCTTGAATCCAGTGGCAAAGTGAGCAAGGGACTCAACGTCTGAGCATACCCTGCCAACTTATGGCGAACAAAGCGGTACAAAAGGGGGTGGTGATGAACGGAGTATCAGAAGCAATCAAACACTCACACCCAGTGAACAGATCTGGGTTTGATCCATCACCGTTCTTTAGCCCACTCTGCCACTCCAGTTCAGACATGGCCATATGCAAATCAGTCTGACCCTGTGCCTCATGGGAACAGTCCAGCCCGAACTGCCAAGCCATGCCGACCGGAAACAAGCTTCCTAGGACTGGTTTCTGGCATTTCAGCCGTCTTCAGCCAGGCTTGCTTGAATCCAGTGGCAAAGTGAGCAAGGGACTCAACGTCTGAGCATACCCTGCCAACTTATGGCGAACAAAGCGGTACAAAAGGGGGTGGTGATGGACGGAGTATCAGAACCAATCAAACACTCACACCCAGTCAACAGATCTGGGTTTGATCCATCACCGTTCTTTAGCCCACTCTGCCACCCCAGTTCAGACATGGCCATATACAAATCAGTCTGACCCTGTGCCTCATGGGAACAGTCCAGCCCGAACTGCCAAGCCATGCCTCCCCTGGACGGGAAACAAGCTTCCTAGGACCGGTTTCTGGCATTTCAGCCGTCTTCAGCCAGGCTTGCTTGAATCCAGTGGTAAGGTGAGCAAGGGACTCAACGTCTGAGCATACCCTGCCAACTTATGGCGAACAAAGCGGTACAAAAGGGGGTGGTGATGGACGGAGTATCAGAACCAATCAAACATTCACACCCAGTCAACAGATCTGGGATTGATCCATCACAGTTCTTTAGCCCACTCTGCCACCCCAGTTCAGACATGGCCATATGCAAATCAGTCTGACCCTGTGCCTCATGGGAACAGTCCAGCCCGAACTGCCAAGCCATGCCTTTCCTGGACCGGAAACAAGCTTCCTAGGACCGGTTTCTGGCATTTCAGCCGTCTTCAGCCAGGCTTGCTTGAATCCAGTGGCAAGGTGAGCAAGGGACTCAACGTCTGAGCATACCCTGCCAACTTATGGCGAACAAAGCGGTACAAAAGGGGGTGGTGATGGACGGAGTATCAGAACCAATCAAACACTCACACCCAGTCAACAGATCTGGGTTTGATCCATCACCGATCTTTAGCCCACTCTGCCACCCCAGTTCAGACATGGCCATATGCAAATCAGTCTGACCCTGTGCCTCATGGGAACAGTCCAGCCCAAACTGCCAAGCCATGCCTTCCCTGGACCGGAAACAAGCTTAATAGGACCAGTTTCTGGCATTTCAGCCATCTTCAGCCAGGCTTGCTTGAATCCAGTGGCAAAGTGAGCAAGGGACTCAACGTCAGAGCATACCCTGCCAACTTATGGCGAACAAAGCGGTACAAAAGAGGGTGGTGATGGACGGAGTATCAGAAGCAATCAAACACTCACACCCAGTGAACAGATCTGGGTTTGATCCATCACCGTTCTTTAGCCCACTCTGCCACTCCAGTTCAGACATGGCCATATGCAAATCAGTCTGACCCTGTGCCTCATGGGAACAATCCAGCCCGAACTGCCAAGCCATGCCGACCGGAAACAAGCTTCCTAGGACCGGTTTCTGGCATTTCAGCCGTCTTCAGCCAGGCTTGCTTGAATCCAGTGGCAAAGTGAGCAAGGGACTCAACGTCTGAGCATACCCTGCCAACTTATGGCGAACAAAGCGGTACAAAAGGGGGTGGTGATGGACGGAGTATCAGAACCAATCAAACACTCACACCCAGTCAACAGATCTGGGTTTGATCCATCACCGTTCTTTAGCCCACTCTGCCATCCCAGTTCAGACATGGCCATATGCAAATCAGTCTGACCCTGTGCCTCATGGGAACAGTTCAACCCGAACTGCCAAGCCATGCCTTCCCTGGACCGGAAACAAGCTTCCTAGGACCGGTTTCTGGCATTTCAGCCGTCTTCAGCCAGGCTTGCTTGAATCCAGTGGCAAGGTGTGCAAGGGACTCAACGTCTGAGCATACCCTGCCAACTTATGGCGAACAAAGCGGTACAAAAGGGGATGGTGATGGACGGAGTATCAGAACCAATCAAACACTCACACCCAGTCAACAGATCTGGGTTTGATCCATCACCGTTCTTTAGCCCACTCTGCCACCCCAGTTCAGACATGGCCATATGCAAATCAGTCTGACCCTGTGCCTCATGGGAACAGTCCAGCCCGAACTGCCAAGCCATGCCTTCCCTGGACCAGAAACAAGCTTCCTAGGACCGGTTTCTGGCATTTCAGCCGTCTTCAGCCAGGCTTGCTTGAATCCAGTGTCAAAGTGAGCAAGGGACTCAACGTCTGAGCATATCCTGCCAACTTATGGCGAACAAAGCGGTACAAAAGGGGGTGGTGATGGACGGAGTATCAGAACCAATCAAACACTCACACCCAGTCAACAGATCTGGGTTTGATCCATCACCGTTCTTTAGCCCACTCTGCCACCCCAGTTCAGACATGGCCATATGCAAATCAGTCTGACCCTGTGCCTCATGGGAACAGTCCAGCCCGAACTGCCAAGCCATGCCTTCTCTGGACCGGAAACAAGCTTCCTAGGACCGGTTTCTGGCATTTCAGCCATCTTCAGCCAGGCTTGCTTGAATCCAGTGGCAAAGTGAGCAAGGGACTCAACGTCTGAGCATACCCTGCCAACTTATGGCGAACAAAGCGGTACAAAAGGGGGTGGTGATGGACGGAGTATCAGAAGCAATCAAACACTCACACCCAGTGAACAGATCTGGGTTTGATCCATCACCGTTCTTTAGCCCACTCTGCCACTCCAGTTCAGACATGGCCATATGCAAATCAGTCTGACCCTGTGCCTCATGGGAACAGTCCAGCCCGAACTGCCAAGCCATGCCGACCGGAAACAAGCTTCCTAGGACCGGTTTCTGGCATTTCAGCCGTCTTCAGCCAGGCTTGCTTGAATCCAGTGGCAAAGTGAGCAAGGGACTCAACGTCTGAGCATACCCTGCCAACTTATGGCGAACAAAGCGGTACAAAAGGGGGTGGTGATGGACGGAGTATCAGAACCAATCAAACACTCACACCCAGTCAACAGATCTGGGTTTGATCCATCACCGTTCTTTAGCCCACTCTGCCACCCCAGTTCAGACATGGCCATATGCAAATCAGTCTGACCCTGTGCCTCATGGGAACAGTTCAACCCGAACTGCCAAGCCATGCCTTCCCTGGACCGGAAACAAGCTTCCTAGGACCAGTTTCTGGCATTTCAGCCGTCTTCAGCCAGGCTTGCTTGAATCCAGTGGCAAAGTGAGCAAGGGACTCAACGTCTGAGCATACCCTGCCAACTTATGGCGAACAAAGCGGTAAAAAAGGGGGTGGTGATGGACGGAGTATCAGAACCAATCAAACACTCACACCCAGTCAACAGATCTGGGTTTGATCCATCACCGTTCTTTAGCCCACTCTGCCACCCCAGTTCAGACATGGCCATATGCAAATCAGTCTGACCCTGTGTCTCATGGGAACAGTCCAGCCCGAACTGCCAAGCCATGCCTTCCCTGAACCGGAAACAAGCTTCCTAGGACCGGTTTCTGGCATTTCAGCCGTCTTCAGCCAGGCTTGCTTGAATCCAGTGGCAAAGTGAGCAAGGGACTCAACGTCTGAGCATACCCTGCCAACGTATATCGAACAAAGCGGTACAAAAGGGGGTGGAGATGGACGGAGTATCAGAACCAATCAAACACTCACACCCAGTCAACAGATCTGGGTTTGATCCATCACCGTTCTTTAGCCCACTCTGCCACCCCAGTTCAGACATGGCCATATGCAAATCAGTCTGACCCTGTGCCTCATGGGAACAGTCCAGCCCGAACTGCCAAGCCATGCCTTCCCTGGACGGGAAACAAGCTTCCTAGGACCGGTTTCTGGCATTTCAGCCGTCTTCAGCCAGGCTTGCTTGAATCCAGTGGTAAGGTGAGCAAGGGACTCAACGTCTGAGCATACCCTGCCAACTTATGGCGAACAAAGCGGTACAAAAGGGGGTGGTGATGGACGGAGTATCAGAACCAATCAAACACTCACACCCAGTCAACAGATCTGGGTTTGATCCATCACCGTTCTTTAGCCCACTCTGCCACCCCAGTTCAGACATGGCCATATGCAAATCAGTCTGACCCTGTGCCTCATGGGAACAGTCCAGCCCGAACTGCCAAGCCATGCCTTCCCTGGACCGGAAACAAGCTTCCTAGGACTGGTTTCTGGCATTTCAGCCGTCTTCAGCCAGGCTTGCTTGAATCCAGTGGCAAAGTGAGCAAGGGACTCAACATCTGAGCATACCCTGCCAACTTATGGCGAACAAAGCGGTACAAAAGGGGGTGGTGATGGACGGAGTATCAGAAGCAATCAAACACTCACACCCAGTGAACAGATCTGGGTTTGATCCATCACCGTTCTTTAGCCCACTCTGCCACTCCAGTTCAGACATGGCCATATGCAAATAGTCTGACCCTGTGCCTCATGGGAACAGTCCAGCCCGAACTGCCAAGCCATGCCTTCCCTGGACCGGAAACAAGCTTCCTAGGACCGGTTTCTGGCATTTCAGCCGTCTTCAGCCAGGCTTGCTTGAATCCAGTGGCAAAGTGAGCAAGGGACTCAACGTCTGAGCATACCCTGCCAACTTATGGCGAACAAAGCGGTACAAAAGGGGGTGGTGATGGACGGAGTATCAGAACCAATCAAACACTCACACCCAGTCAACAGATCTGGGTTTGATCCATCACCGTTCTTTAGCCCACTCTGCCACCCCAGTTCAGACATGGCCATATGCAAATCAGTCTGACCCTGTGCCTCATGGGAACAGTTCAACCCGAACTGCCAAGCTATGCCTTCCCTGGACCGGAAACAAGCTTCCTAGGACCGGTTTCTGGCATTTCAGCCATCTTCAGCCAGGCTTGCTTGAATCCAGTGGCAAAGTGAGCAAGGGACTCAACGTCTGAGCATACCCTGCCAACTTATGGCGATCAAAGCGGTAAAAAAGGGGGTGGTGATGGACGGAGTATCAGAACCAATCAAACACTCACTCCCAGTCAACAGATCTGGGTTTGATCCATCACCGTTCTTTAGCCCACTCTGCCACCCCAGTTCAGACATGGCCATATGCAAATCAGTCTGACCCTGTGTCTCATGGGAACAGTCCAGCCCGAACTGCCAAGCCATGCCTTCCCTGGACCGGAAACAAGCTTCCTAGGACCGGTTTCTGGCATTTCAGCCGTCTTCAGCCAGGCTTGCTTGAATCCAGTGGCAAAGTGAGCAAGGGACTCAACGTCTGAGCATACCCTGCCAACTTATATCGAACAAAGCGGTACAAAAGGGGGTGGAGATGGACGGAGTATCAGAACCAATCAAACACTCACACCCAGTCAACAGATCTGGGTTTGATCCATCACCGTTCTTTAGCCCACTCTGCCTCCCCAGTTCAGACATGGCCATATGCAAATCAGTCTGACCCTGTGCCTCATTGGAACAGTCCAGCCCGAACTGCCAAGCCATGCCTTCCCTGGATGGGAAACAAGCTTCCTAGGACCGGTTTCTGGCATTTCAGCCGTCTTCAGCCAGGCTTGCTTGAATCCAGTGGTAAGGTGAGCAAGGGACTCAACGTCTGAGCATACCCTGCCAACTTATGGCGAACAAAGCGGTACAAAAGGGGGTGGTGATGGACGGAGTATCAGAACCAATCAAACACTCACACCCAGTCAACAGATCTGGGTTTGATCCATCACCGTTCTTAAGCCCACTCTGCCACCCCAGTTCAGACATGGCCATATGCAAATCAGTCTGACCCTGTGCCTCATGGGAACAGTCCAGCCCGAACTGCCAAGCCATGCCTTCCCTGGACCGGAAACAAGCTTCCTAGGACCGGTTTCTGGCATTTCAGCCGTCTTCAGCCAGGCTTGATTGAATCCAGTGGCAAGGTGAGCAAGGGACTCAATGTCTGAGCATACCCTGCCAACTTACGGCGAACAAAGCGGTACAAAAGGGGGTGGTGATGGACGGAGTATCAGAACCAATCAAACACTCACACCCAGTCAACAGATCTGGGTTTGATCCATCACCGTTCTTTAGCCCACTCTGCCACCCCAGTTCAGACATGGCCATATGCAAATCAGTCTGACCCTGTGCCTCATGGGAACAGTCCAGCCCGAACTGCCAAGCCATGCCTTCCCTGGACCGGAAACAAGCTTCCTAGGACCGGTTTCTGGCATTTCAGCCGTCTTCAGCCAGGCTTGCTTGAATCCAGTGGCAAAGTGAGCAAGGGACTCAACGTCTGAGCATACCCTGCCAACTTATGGCGAACAAAGCGGTACAAAAGGGGGTGGTGATGGACGGAGTATCAGAAGCAATCAAACACTCACACCCAGTGAACAGATCTGGGTTTGATCCATCACCGTTCTTTAGCCCACTCTGCCACTCCAGTTCAGACATGGCCATATGCAAAACAGTCTGACCCTGTGCCTCATGGGAACAGTCCAGCCCGAACTGCCAAGCCATGCCTTCCCTGGACCGGAAACAAGCTTCCTAGGACCGGTTTCTGGCATTTCAGCCGTCTTCAGCCAGGCTTGCTTGAATCCAGTGGCAAAGTGAGCAAGGGACTCAACGTCTGAGCATACCCTGCCAACTTATGGCGAACAAAGCGGTACAAAAGGGGGTGGTGATGGATGGAGTATCAGAACCAATCAAACACTCACACCCAGTCAACAGATCTGGGTTTGATCCATCACCGTTCTTTAGCCCACTCTGCCACCCCAGTTCAGACATGGCCATATGCAAATCAGTCTGACCCTGTGCCTCAGTGGCGTAGCTAGAGCTTCTGGCGCCCGGGGCTATCCCTCAGATTGGCGCCCATGGCAGGTAGCGGGAGGGGGGGGGGGGGGGCTACGTATTTGCTCAAGAATTTGTTTACCAACCTACAGGATGTATACTTTACTCAATCAAACTCGACTCCCGGCCTTATCTGTGATGGTAATGGGCCAACCGCATTTCTACCACAGAATCTTTGGTTTGTTTTTATTACTTTCCTTTAATATATAACAAAATGGATTCAGATAGCCTATGACCAATTCTTTGCTATTATTCTACATGTCCTCTTTCAGGGAATAGCCCATGCTCCTTTATACTCTCACTATGATGATGTTACTCTTTCTATGGGTTTCCCAAAAAATGATTGCTTAATTCTTAAATCAGCTTTAATAATATTCAACTTTTAGGTGTAAAGGATTTGTTCCCACGTTCAACCAATGTGAATGAGGACTCGTGTATGAAGGAACGTTTAATACTTTGTTATATGACTAAACGCCCATTAATATCTTGGGAATGAGGAAGCAGAACACTGCCCTCTTCAAACCATACAGAGTCAAGCAATGACAGGAGCAAACTGCTGCAACTAAACATACCAACCAAACCTATTCTCGATTTTTCTGCTGCTGAAACCAGAGACACTTGGTCTGAGGTAGTTGGGAATGGAGCCCTGTGAAAAGAACTCTTTTGGGGTAATGTTCAGGGGTAGTTCTAAACCCCACCGCCCCCCACTAGCTACACCAGTGTTTAACAGACATGTATTCTATCGGGGAAAACATTTCACCTCATTAGCACCAATTTAACACCTAAATACAGAACTCAGTAAATGAAAAGCGAGCAGGTAACAATTGCATAGTCTACCAAATGTGGTGCTGTAAAAAGCTTTTCATCCGTTTGAATTATGGTCAAAATTATTTTTGTTAAAATCTGCAAATTATAAAGCAGAAGTTGGATTATGTGGCAAGGATGGTAAATCCATAATTATGTGGAAATGTTGCAGCCACAGAAAGGCATGATTCCAGTCACCAAGGTTATAACATAGCAAGTGCATGACCACACCTTGGAACATCTACGCACTGAACAGCAAATCTTTATTGTTATCCAACTCAATGGTTCTCATTTAATCGACCGGCTAAGCGTACCCGCAAGGATACAAACATGTGACTATGAGGTCAAACACTGATCTGTGTAGAGGATACATTAGTCTACTCAGGCACCAGAGCCTGATAGATGTAGTGTACATCACATCCTGAAGCTCTAGATTAGCAATCATCTTCTCCATTTTCAGGTACACTGGATAATGAGGTGTGTCACTGAAGACTACAGGGTTCAGTATCCTGCATAGTGGCACACCCCTGCACTCTCCGAGTGTCACATGACATGCATGGGTCTTAAAACCTCCCTTCTTCACCTGTCTCAGCCACCTTGCTGCTGTGTGCTGCAGTCTGCCACTGCAGAGCCCCAGGTGTGACACCAAACAAAGCACTCTCCCCTGACTGCCTACTGACAGCTTTACAGCCACAGACAAAAGCAGCACATAGAGGCCTGGCATCAAAGCACTGCTGCTCTGAAAAACATGACCACTCTACATTTTATATTTATTCAGCGCGTCAAATGAGCACAGGGAATAAGTAATCCAGCAACACCTACAAAAGGATTTATCAAAGCCCGTTATGTTTTAAAGCTACAGGTTCAAATAGGCTCAGAAAAATAAATAAAAAATTGCCATTTTGTGTTCATCAAAAAACTGTCAATCTACTACTAAAGTGAGTTTTGCAAGGATGCGAATATATTCTGACATGCCATTGCCAAGGTACTGCAAAGCATTTTGGGGTAGGGATTTTTGGAAGTATCCTGGCTGGCCCCTTGAGCCAGTAGGCTATGTGGATAGTGGAGGGCGTTAAATTTGATCCTTGTATTCCCTGGGAGCCGATGCGGAGCTTTCAGGGCTGGCATACATGCCAACATTTCAGAAGAGCGAAGTGGGAGATTAAAAAAAAAAAATGAAAAAAAAAAATCGGGAAAATGGGGCCTTAGAATGGGGTTACTGTCATGTATGGGCTATGGAAGTGTGCTGCTGTAGGACTGGACATTTGAAGCGCAAATGCACGTTTTTTTCTTACATTTCAGAAGCATGGAGCGCATGGCAGGAAGAGAGAGGGTGATGCAAGTGTTGTGCACTGGCCTGGCAGGTTGCTGGCAGTGCATACACCCCCCATGGTGTGTGGCAGCCTGGGCTGAAACAGCTTCCCGGGCACACACCGCCGCCCCGAGTACAAGACCATTCGCTTGTAATGGGGGTTTGTTGATTTTTCACCCCTTCTAGAACCCCTGCATCCCCACTCAGACTATTCCCGGAAGAATTAGCACGTTACACAATACCAAGCCAGCTGAAACCCCCGAGGAATCAGGTTTTTGCTTGCAGGAATCGGAGGCGGGAGACTAGCCTTGAAATCGGTAGTCTCCCGCCTGAATTGGGAGGGTTGGCATGTCTGCGCTGGGTGGTGGTGGTAAGTTCAACACACACCAAAGGGTTATTCATTAGCAAACCGAGGAACCAGGGAGGGCATGGAGCTGCCTCTCTGCAGGGGTTTGGAGGGGCAGGGAGCCGCCTGGGTGGTTATAAAACATCTACAGGGCACAGGCAGTGGTCCGTCGGCTGCGTTGCCGCCTCTGGTGCTGGAAGCCAGAGTTCGAGCCTCGAGGTCGCGTCCACATCCTGTGATTCTGGGCAAATCACTTAATCTCCCCGTGCCTGAATGTGTAATGTAAATACGGTGCTATGTAAAGCGCTCCAATACCTTCGGGTCGAGTTCGCGCTATATAACTATGCAAAAAAAAAAAAGGCAGGTGATCATGAAAGCGCCACAACTGCTGCTAATTTATAAAAACCAATACCATAGCCAGAAAAATAGCCGATAAATTATACAGACTTCAGGGGGGCACTGTCACGCACTTACTTTGCGAGGCTTATTTGCAGCAATTCGGTTCCGGGCCGGGCCGCCTCGTGGCTGCAACAACTCCTGCTGCAACTGAAGCGCGCCGTGGGCTGCCGTCTGGCGCCGGCCTGCGCAGTCTTTTCAGTCTCCCCAGACTCGATTCCACTCTCAACGAAAGCGCGTAGCGGTTGGCCAAGTTTGCGCTATATAAACATGTGAAAAATGCTTTCTAGAGAGGTCATTCAGTGCTTGTTCACTCCCTAAGTGTGATCGTCAACCTATTGGTTTTAAATCTAACTACAGCCTCTGAGGGTTAAATTGCAGGATTATTTTCACGCCTTCATTCTATTTCATCTCACCTGCAATAATAAACGCACGTATATCCTAGGATGTGGGCAGTTTAGGCTAGCAGGAAGTAAGGCAGTATGAAGCAGGGCCGTATTTCGGACCCTCCCTCCCCCGTCATCCCCACTACCTGCCATCCTTCGGAAATACAATGTTGTGATCTGAGGGTCTGGCCTGGGCACTAATGAAGACAATTGGCCGCACCACCCGGGTCCTCCCTTTGTACCAGCGCCCGGGGTGAAACTAAGGTCAGAAACACAGAGCTCATTTAAACTGACATCACCCGCTTCCTCCAGGGTCAAAAGGTGTAAGAAAACACGCCTTGTACTTGAAACGTGCTTCTAGGATTGCGCTTTCTGCGACCAGCAGGCTTTCCCCGGGCCCGGCCCAACCATCATTTTGTGTCGAGGTCGCTTTTGTGACATGCAAATGGCGCTGCTAAGTGAATAATGCGCCGGGCACCTATGCGCGCCGGCGCCGCCTCCAAAATAGTGCCGCCTGGGGCGGACCGCCCCCCCCGCCCCTAGCTACGCCAGTGCTGTGCCTCATGGGAACAGTTCAACCCGAACTGCCAAGCCATGCCTTCCCTGGACCGGAAACAAGCTTCCTAGGACCGGTTTCTGGCATTTCAGCCGTCTTCAGCCAGGCTTGCTTGAATCCAGTGGCAAAGTGAGCAAGGGACTCAACGTCTGAGCATACCCTGCCAACTTATGGCGAACAAATCGGTAAAAAAGGGGGTGGTGATGGACGGAGTATCAGAACCAATCAAACACTCACACCCAGTCAACAGATCTGGGTTTGATCCATCACCGTTCTTTAGCCCACTCTGCCACCCCAGTTCAGACATGGCCATATGCAAATCAGTCTGACCCTGTGTCTCATGGGAACAGTCCAGCCCGAACTGCCAAGCCATGCCTTCCCTGGACCGGAAACAAGCTTCCTAGGACCGGTTTCTGGCATTTCAGCCGTCTTCAGCCAGGCTTGCTTGAACCCAGTGGCAAAGTGAGCAAGGGACTCAACGTCTGAGCATACCCTGCCAACTTATGGCGAACAAAGCGGTACAAAAGGGGGTGGTGATGGACGGAGTATCAGAACCAATCAAACACTCACACCCAGTCAACAGATCTGGGTTTGATCCATCACCGTTCTTTAGCCCACTCTGCCACCCCAGTTCAGACATGGCCATATGCAAATCAGTCTGACCCTGTGCCTCATGGGAACAGTCCAGCCCGAACTGCCAAGCCATGCCTTCCCTGGACCGGAAACAAGCTTCCTAGGACCGGTTTCTGGCATTTCAGCCGTCTTCAGCCAGGCTTGCTTGAATCCAGTGGCAAAGTGAGCAAGGGACTCAACGTCTGAGCATACCCTGCCAACTTATGGCGAACAAAGCGGTACAAAAGGGGGTGGTGATGGACGGAGCATCAGAACCAATCAAACACTCACACCCAGTCAACAGATCTGGGTTTGATCCATAACCGTTCTTTAGCCCACTCTGCCACCCCAGTTCAGACATGGCCTTATGCAAATCAGTCTGACCCTATGCCTCATGGGAACAGTCCAGCCCGAACTGCCAAGCCATGCCTTCCCTGGACCGGAAACAAGCTTCCTAGGACCGGTTTCTGGCATTTCAGCCGTCTTCAGCCAGGCTTGCTTGAATCCAGTGGCAAAGTGAGCAAGGGACTCAACGTCTGAGCATACCCTGCCAACTTATGGCGAACAAATCGGTAAAAAAGGGGGTGGTGATGGACGGAGTATCAGAACCAATCAAACACTCACACCCAGTCAACAGATCTGGGTTTGATCCATCACCGTTCTTTAGCCCACTCTGCCACCCCAGTTCAGACATGGCCATATGCAAATCAGTCTGACCCTGTGTCTCATGGGAACAGTCCAGCCCGAACTGCCAAGCCATGCCTTCCCTGGACCGGAAACAAGCTTCCTAGGACCGGTTTCTGGCATTTCAGCCGTCTTCAGCCAGGCTTGCTTGAACCCAGTGGCAAAGTGAGCAAGGGACTCAACGTCTGAGCATACCCTGCCAACTTATGGCGAACAAAGCGGTACAAAAGGGGGTGGTGATGGACGGAGTATCAGAACCAATCAAACACTCACACCCAGTCAACAGATTTGGGTTTGATCCATCACCGTTCTTTAGCCCACTCTGCCACCCCAGTTCAGACATGGCCATATGCAATTCAGTCTGACCCTGTGCCTCATGGGAACAGTCCAGCCCGAACTGCCAAGCCATGCCTTCCCTGGACCGGAAACAAGCTTCCTAGGACCGGTTCCTGGCATTTCAGCCGTCTTCAGCCAGGCTTACTTGAATCCAGTGGCAAAGTGAGCAAGGGACTCAACGTCTGAGCATACCCTGCCAACTTATGGCGAACAAAGCTGTACAAAAGGGGGTGGTGATGGACGGAGTATCAGAACCAATCAAACACTCACACCCAGTCAACAGATCTGGGTTTAATCCATCACCGTTCTTAAGCCCACTCTGCCACCCCAGTTCAGACATGGCCATATGCAAATCAGTCTGACCCTGTGCCTCATGGGAACAGTCCAGCCCGAACTGCCAAGCCATGCCTTCCCTGGACCGGAAACAAGCTTCCTAGGACCAGTTTCTGGCATTTCAGCCGTCTTCAGCCAGACTTGCTTGAATCCAGTGGCAAAGTGAGCAAGGGACTCAACGTCTGAGCATACCCTGCCAACTTATGGCGAACAAAGCGGTACAAAAGGGGGTGGTGATGGACGGAGTATCAGAACCAATCAAACACTCACACCCAGTCAACAGATCTGGGTTTGATCCATCACCGTTCTTTAGCCCACTCTGCCACCCCAGTTCAGACATGGCCATATGCAAATTAGTCTGACCCTGTGCCTCATGGGAAAAGTCCAGCCCGAACTGCCAAGCCATGCCTTCCCTGGACCGGAAACAAGCTTCCTAGGACCGGTTTCTGGCATTTCAGCCGTCTTCAGCCAGGCTTGCTTGAATCCAGTGGCAAAGTGAGCAAGGGACTCAACGTCTGAGCATACCCTGCCAACTTATATCGAACAAAGCGGTACAAAAGGGGGTGGAGATGGACGGAGTATCAGAACCAATCAAACACTCACACCCAGTCAACAGATCTGGGTTTGATCCATCACCGTTCTTTAGCCCACTCTGCCACCCCAGTTCCGACATGGCCATATGCAAATCAGTCTGACCCTGTGCCTCATGGGAACAGTCCAGCCCGAACTGCCAAGCCATGCCTTCCCTGGACCGGAAACAAGCTTCCTAGGACCGGTTTCTGGCATTTCAGCCGTCTTCAGCCAGGCTTGCTTGAATCCAGTGGCAAGGTCAGCAAGGGACTCAACGTCTGAGCATACCCTGCCAACTTACGGCGAACAAAGCGGTACAAAAGGGGGTGGTGATGGACGGAGTATCAGAACCAATCAAACACTCACACCCAGTCAACAGATCTGGGTTTGATCCATCACCGTTCTTTAGCCCACTCTGCCACCCCAGTTCAGACATGGCCATATGCAAATCAGTCTGACCCTGTGCCTCATGGGAACAGTCCAGCCCGAACTGCAAAGCCATGCCTTCCCTGGACCGGAAACAAGCTTCCTAGGACCGGTTTCTGGCATTTCAGCCGTCTTCAGCCAGGCTTGCTTGAATCCAGTGGCAAAGTGAGCAAGGGACTCAACGTCTGAGCATACCCTGCCAACTTATGGCGAACAAAGCGGTACAAAAGGGGGTGGTGAGGGACGGAGTATCAGAACCAATCAAACACTCACACCCAGTCAACAGATCTGGGTTTGATCCATCACCGTTCTTTAGCCCACTCTGCCACCCCAGTTCAGACATGGCCATATGCAAATCAGTCTG
The DNA here is from genome assembly GCF_964204655.1 of Triturus cristatus. Classification (NCBI taxonomy): domain Eukaryota; kingdom Metazoa; phylum Chordata; class Amphibia; order Caudata; family Salamandridae; genus Triturus; species Triturus cristatus. Next base: position 59,972,124 of record NC_140585.1, on the reverse strand, counting down.
ACCCTGTGCCTCATGGGAACAGTCCAGCCCGAACTGCCAAGCCATGCCTTCCCTGGACCGGAAACAAGCTTCCTAGGACCGGTTTCTGGCATTTCAGCCAGGCTTGCTTGAATCCAGTGGCAAGGTGAGCAAGGGACTCAACGTCTGAGCATACCCTGCGAACTTATGGCGAACAAAGCGGTACAAAAGGGGGTGGTGATGGACAGAGTATCAGAACCAATCAAACACTCACACCCAGTCAACAGATCTGGGTTTGATCCATCACCGTTCTTTAGCCCACTCTGCCACCCCAGTTCAGACATGGCCATATGCAAATCAGTCTGACCCTGTGCCTCATGGGAACAGTCCAGCCCGAACTGCCAAGCCATGCCTTCCCTGGATCGGAAACAAGCTTCCTAGGACCGGTTTCTGGCATTTCAGCCGTCTTCAGCCAGGCTTGCTTGAATCCAGTGGCAAAGTGAGCAAGGGACTCAACGTCTGAGCATACCCTGCCAACTTATGGCGAACAAAGCGGTACAAAAAGGGGGTGGTGAGGGACGGAGTATCAGAACCAATCAAACACTCACACCCAGTCAACAGATCTGGGTTTGATCCATCACCGTTCTTTAGCCCACTCTGCCACCCCAGTTCAGACATGGCCATATGCAAATCAGTCTGACCCTGTGCCTCATGGGAACAGTCCAGCCCGAACTGCCAAGCCATGCCTTCCCTGGACCGGAAACAAGCTTCCTAGGACCGGCTTCTGGCATTTCAGCCATCTTCAGCCAGGCTTGCTTGAATCCAGTGGCAAAGTGAGCAAGCGACTCAACGTCTGAGCATACCCTGCCAACTTATGGCGAACAAAGCGGTACAAAAGGGGGTGGTGATGGACGGAGTATCAGAAGCAATCAAACACTCACACCCAGTGAACAGATCTGGGTTTGATCCATCACCGTTCTTTAGCCCACTCTGCCACTCCAGTTCAGACATGGCCATATGCAAATCAGTCTGACCCTGTGCCTCATGGGAACAGTCCAGCCCGAACTGCCAAGCCATGCCGACCGGAAACAAGCTTCCTAGGACCGGTTTCTGGCATTTCAGCCGTCTTCAGCCAGGCTTGCTTGAATCCAGTGGCAAAGTGAGCAAGGGACTCAACGTCTGAGCATACCCTGCCAACTTATGGCGAACAAAGCGGTACAAAAGGGGGTGGTGATGGACGGAGTATCAGAACCAATCAAACACTCACACCCAGTCAACAGATCTGGGTTTGATCCATCACCGTTCTTTAGCCCACTCTGCCACCCCAGTTCAGACATGGCCATATGCAAATCAGTCTGACCCTGTGCCTCATGGCAACAGTTCAACCCGAACTGCCAAGCCATGCCTTCCCTGGACCGGAAACAAGCTTCCTAGGACCGGTTTCTGGCATTTCAGCCGTCTTCAGCCAGGCTTGCTTGAATCCAGTGGCAAAGTGAGCAAGGGACTCAACGTCTGAGCATACCCTGCCAACTTATGGCGAACAAAGCGGTAAAAAAGGGGGTGGTGATGGACGGAGTATCAGAACCAATCAAACACTCACACCCAGTCAACAGATCTGGGTTTGATCCATCACCGTTCTTTAGCCCACTCTGCCACCCCATTTCAGACATGGCCATATGCAAATCAGTCTAACCCTGTGTCTCATGGGAACAGTCCAGCCCGAACTGCCAAGCCATGCCTTCCCTGGACCGGAAACAAGCTTCCTAGGATCGGTTTCTGGCATTTCAGCCGTCTTCAGCCAGGCTTGCTTGAATCCAGTGGCAAAGTGAGCAAGGGACTCAACGTCTGAGCATACCCTGCCAACTTATGGTGAACAAAGCGGTACAAAAGGGGGTGGAGATGGACGGAGTATCCGAACCAATCAAACACTCACACCCAGTCAACAGATCTGGGTTTGATCCATCACCGTTCTTTAGCCCACTCTGCCACCCCAGTTCAGACATGGCCATATGCAAATCAGTCTGACCCTGTGCCTCATGGGAACAGTCCAGCCCGAACTGCCAAGCCATGCCTTCCCTGGACCGGAAAAAAGCTTCCTAGGACCGGTTTCTGGCATTTCAGCCGTCTTTAGCCAGGCTTGCTTGAATCCAGTGGCAAAGTGAGCAAGGGACTCAACGTCTGAGCATACCCTGCCAACTTATGGCGAACAAAGTGGTAAAAAAGGGGGTGGTGATGGACGGAGTATCAGAACCAATCAAACACTCACACCCAGTCAACAGATCTGGGTTTGATCCATCACCGTTCTTTAGCCCACTCTGCCACCCCAGTTCAGACATGGCCATATGCAAATCAGTCTGACCCTGTGTCTCATGGGAACAGTCCAGCCCGAACTGCCAAGCCATGCCTTCCCTGGACCGGAAACAAGCTTCCTAGGACCGGTTTCTGGCATTTCAGCCGTCTTCAGCCAGGCTTGCTTGAACCCAGTGGCAAAGTGAGCAAGGGACTCAACGTCTGAGCATACCCTGCCAACTTATGGCGAACAAAGCGGTACAAAAGGGGGTGGTGATGGACGGAGTATCAGAACCAATCAAACACTCACACCCAGTCAACAGATTTGGGTTTGATCCATCACCGTTCTTTAGCCCACTCTGCCACCCCAGTTCAGACATGGCCATATGCAAATCAGTCTGACCCTGTGCCTCATGGGAACAGTCCAGCCCGAACTGCCAAGCCATGCCTTCCCTGGACCGGAAACAAGCTTCCTAGGACCGGTTCCTGGCATTTTAGCCGTCTTCAGCCAGGCTTACTTGAATCCAGTGGCAAAGTGAGCAAGGGACTCAACGTCTGAGCATACCCTGCCAACTTATGGCGAACAAAGCTGTACAAAAGGGGGTGGTGATGGACGGAGTATCAGAACCAATCAAACACTCACACCCAGTCAACAGATCTGGGTTTAATCCATCACCGTTCTTAAGCCCACTCTGCCACCCCAGTTCAGACATGGCCATATGCAAATTAGTCTGACCCTGTGCCTCATGGGAAAAGTCCAGCCCGAACTGCCAAGCCATGCCTTCCCTGGACCGGAAACAAGCTTCCTAGGACCGGTTTCTGGCATTTCAGCCGTCTTCAGCCAGGCTTGCTTGAATCCAGTGGCAAAGTGAGCAAGGGACTCAACGTCTGAGCATACCCTGCCAACTTATATCGAACAAAGCGGTGCAAAAGGGGGTGGAGATGGACGGAGTATCAGAACCAATCAAACACTCACACCCAGTCAACAGATCTGGGTTTGATCCATCACCGTTCTTTAGCCCACTCTGCCACCCCAGTTCCGACATGGCCATATGCAAATCAGTCTGACCCTGTGCCTCATGGGAACAGTCCAGCCCGAACTGCCAAGCCATGCCTTCCCTGGACCGGAAACAAGCTTCCTAGGACCGGTTTCTGGCATTTCAGCCGTCTTCAGCCAGGCTTGCTTGAATCCAGTGGCAAGGTGAGCAAGGGACTCAACGTCTGAGCATACCCTGCCAACTTACGGCGAACAAAGCGGTACAAAAGGGGGTGGTGATGGACGGAGTATCAGAACCAATCAAACACTCACACCCAGTCAACAGATCTGGGTTTGATCCATCACCGTTCTTTAGCCCACTCTGCCACCCCAGTTCAGACATGGCCATATGCAAATCAGTCTGACCCTGTGCCTCATGGGAACAGTCCAGCCCGAACTGCAAAGCCATGCCTTCCCTGGACCGGAAACAAGCTTCCTAGGACCGGTTTCTGGCATTTCAGCCGTCTTCAGCCAGGCTTGCTTGAATCCAGTGGCAAAGTGAGCAAGGGACTCAACGTCTGAGCATACCCTGCCAACTTATGGCGAACAAAGCGGTACAAAAGGGGGTGGTGAGGGACGGAGTATCAGAACCAATCAAACACTCACACCCAGTCAACAGATCTGGGTTTGATCCATCACCGTTCTTTAGCCCACTCTGCCACCCCAGTTCAGACATGGCCATATGCAAATCAGTCTGACCCTGTGCCTCATGGGAACAGTCCAGCCCGAACTGCCAAGCCATGCCTTCCCTGGACCGGAAACAAGCTTCCTAGGACCGGTTTCTGGCATTTCAGCCAGGCTTGCTTGAATCCAGTGGCAAGGTGAGCAAGGGACTCAACGTCTGAGCATACCCTGCCAACTTATGGCGAACAAAGCGGTACAAAAGGGGGTGGTGATGGACAGAGTATCAGAACCAATCAAACACTCACACCCAGTCAACAGATCTGGGTTTGATCCATCACCGTTCTTTAGCCCACTCTGCCACCCCAGTTCAGACATGGCCATATGCAAATCAATCAGACCCTGTGCCTCATGGGAACAGTCCAGCCCGAACTGCCAAGCCATGCCTTCCCTGGATCGGAAACAAGCTTCCTAGGACCGGTTTCTGGCATTTCAGCCGTCTTCAGCCAGGCTTGCTTGAATCCAGTGGCAAAGTGAGCAAGGGACTCAACGTCTGAGCATACCCTGCCAACTTATGGCGAACAAAGCGGTACAAAAAGGGGGTGGTGAGGGACGGAGTATCAGAACCAATCAAACACTCACACCCAGTCAACAGATCTGGGTTTGATCCATCACCGTTCTTTAGCCCACTCTGCCACCCCAGTTCAGACATGGCCATATGCAAATCAGTCTGACCCTGTGCCTCATGGGAACAGTCCAGCCCGAACTGCCAAGCCATGCCTTCCCTGGACCGGAAACAAGCTTCCTAGGACCGGTTTCTGGCATTTCAGCCATCTTCAGCCAGGCTTGCTTGAATCCAGTGGCAAAGTGAGCAAGCGACTCAACGTCTGAGCATACCCTGCCAACTTATGGCGAACAAAGCGGTACAAAAGGGGGTGGTGATGGACGGAGTATCAGAAGCAATCAAACACTCACACCCAGTGAACAGATCTGGGTTTGATCCATCACCGTTCTTTAGCCCACTCTGCCACTCCAGTTCAGACATGGCCATATGCAAATCAGTCTGACCCTGTGCCTCATGGGAACAGTCCAGCCCGAACTGCCAAGCCATGCCGACCGGAAACAAGCTTCCTAGGACCGGTTTCTGGCATTTCAGCCATCTTCAGCCAGGCTTGCTTGAATCCAGTGGCAAAGTGAGCAAGGGACTCAACGTCTGAGCATACCCTGCCAACTTATGGCGAACAAAGCGGTACAAAAGGGGGTGGTGATGGACGGAGTATCAGAACCAATCAAACACTCACACCCAGTCAACAGATCTGGGTTTGATCCATCACCGTTCTTTAGCCCACTCTGCCACCCCATTTCAGACATGGCCATATGCAAATCAGTCTGACCCTGTGTCTCATCGGAACAGTCCAGCCCGAACTGCCAAGCCATGCCTTCCCTGGACCGGAAACAAGCTTCCTAGGATCGGTTTCTGGCATTTCAGCCGTCTTCAGCCAGGCTTGCTTGAATCCAGTGGCAAAGTGAGCAAGGGACTCAACGTCTGAGCATACCCTGCCAACTTATGGCGAACAAAGCGGTACAAAAGGGGGTGGAGATGGACGGAGTATCCGAACCAATCAAACACTCACACCCAGTCAACAGATCTGGGTTTGATCCATCACCGTTCTTTAGCCCACTCTGCCACCCCAGTTCAGACATGGCCATATGCAAATCAGTCTGACCCTGTGCCTCATGGGAACAGTCCAGCCCGAACTGCCAAGCCATGCCTTCCCTGGACCGGAAAAAAGCTTCCTAGGACCGGTTTCTGGCATTTCAGCCGTCTTTAGCCAGGCTTGCTTGAACCCAGTGGCAAAGTAAGCAAGGGACTCAACGTCTGAGCATACCCTGCCAACTTATGGCGAACAAAGCGGTACAAAAGGGGGTGGTGATGGACGGAGTATCAGAACCAATCAAACACTCACACCCAGTCAACAGATTTGGGTTTGATCCATCACCGTTCTTTAGCCCACTCTGCCACCCCAGTTCAGACATGGCCATATGCAAATCAGTCTGACCCTGTGCCTCATGGGAACAGTCCAGCCCGAACTGCCAAGCCATGCCTTCCCTGGACCGGAAACAAGCTTCCTAGGACCGGTTCCTGGCATTTCAGCCGTCTTCAGCCAGGCTTGCTTGAATCCAGTGGCAAAGTGAGCAAGGGACTCAACGTCTGAGCATACCCTGCCAACTTATGGCGAACAAAGCTGTACAAAAGGGGGTGGTGATGGACGGAGTATCAGAACCAATCAAACACTCACACCCAGTCAACAGATCTGGGTTTAATTCATCACCGTTCTTAAGCCCACTCTGCCACCCCAGTTCAGACATGGCCATATGCAAATCAGTCTGACCCTATGCCTCATGGGAACAGTCCAGCCCGAACTGCCAAGCCATGCCTTCCCTGGACGGGAAACAAGCTTCCTAGGACCGGTTTCTGGCATTTCAGCCGTCTTCAGCCAGGCTTGCTTGAATCCAGTGGCAAGGTGAGCAAGGGACTCAACGTCTGAGCATACCCTGCCAACTTATGGCGAACAAAGCGGTACAAAAGGGGGTGGTGATGGACGGAGTATCAGAACCAATCAAACACTCACACCCAGTCAACAGATCTGGGTTTGATCCATCACCGTTCTTTAGCCCACTCTGCCACCCCAGTTCAGACATGGCCATATGCAAATCAGTCTGACCCTGTGCCTCATGGGAACAGTCCAGCCCGAACTGCCAAGCCATGCCTTCCCTGGACCGGAAACAAGCTTCCTAGGACCGGTTTCTGGCATTTCAGCCGTCTTCAGCCAGGCTTGCTTGAATCCAGTGGCAAGGTGAGCAAGGGACTCAACGTCTGAGGATACCCTGCCAACTTATGGCGAACAAAGCGGTACAAAAGGGGGTGGTGATGGACGGAGTATCAGAACCAATCAAACACTCACACCCAGTCAACAGATCTGGGTTTGATCCATCACCGTTCTTTAGCCCACTCTGCCACCCCAGTTCAGACATGGCCATATGCAAATCAGTCTGACCCTGTGCCTCATGGGAACAGTCCAGCCCGAACTGCCAAGCCATGCCTTCCCTGGACCGGAAACAAGCTTCCTAGGACCGGTTGCTGGCATTTCAGCCGTCTTCAGCCAGGCTTGCTTGAATCCAGTGGCAAAGTGAGCAAGGGACTCAACGTCTGAGCATACCCTGCCAACTTATGGCGAACAAAGCGGTACAAAAGGGGGTGGTGATGGACGGAGTATCAGAACCAATCAAACACTCACACCCAGTCAACAGATCTGGGTTTGATCCATCACCGTTCTTTAGCCCACTCTGCCACTCCAGTTCAGACATGGCCATACGCAAATCAGTCTGACCCTGTGCTTCTTGGGAACAGTCCAGCCCGAACTGCCAAGCCATGCCGACCGGAAACAAGCTTCCTAGGACCGGTTTCTGGCATTTCAGCCGTCTTCAGCCAGGCTTGCTTGAATCCAGTGGCAAAGTGAGCAAGGGACTCAACGTCTGAGCATACCCTGCCAACTTATGGCGAACAAAGCGGTACAAAAGGGGATGGTGATGGACGGAGTATCAGAACCAATCAAACACTCACACCCAGTCAACAGATCTGGGTTTGATCCATCACCGTTCTTTAGCCCACTCTGCCACCCCAGTTCAGACATGGCCATATGCAAATCAGTCTGACCGTGTGCCTCATGGGAACAGTCCAGCCCGAACTGCCAAGCCATGCCTTCCCTGGACCGGAAACAAGCTTGTGAGGACCGGTTTCTGGAATTTCAGCCATCTTCAGCCAGGCTTGCTTGAATCCAGTGGCAAAGTGACAAGGGACTCAACGTCTGAGCATACCCTGCCAACTTATGGCGAACAAAGCGGTAAAAAAGGGGGTGGTGATGGACGGAGTATCAGAACCAATCAAACACTCACACCCAGTCAACAGATCTGGGTTTGATCCATCACCGTTCTTTAGCCCACTCTGCCACCCCAGTTCAGACAGGGCCATATGCAAATCAGTCTGACCCTGTGTCTCATGGGAACAGTCCAGCCCAAACTGCCAAGCCATGCCTTCCCTGGACCGGAAACAAGCTTCCTAGGACCAGTTTCTGGCATTTCAGCCGTCTTCAGCCAGACTTGCTTGAATCTAGGGCAAAGTGAGCAAGGGACTCAACGTCTGAGCATACCCTGCCAACTTATGGCGAACAAAGCGGTACAAAAGGGGGTGGTGATGGACGGAGTATCAGAACCAATCAAACACTCACACCCAGTCAACAGATCTGGGTTTGATCCATCACCGTTCTTTAGCCCACACTGCCACCCCAGTTCAGACATGGCCATATGCAAATTAGTCTGACCCTGTGCCTCATGGGAACAGTCCAGCCCGAACTGCCAAGCCATGCCTTCCCTGGACCGGAAACAAGCTTCCTAGGACCGGTTTCTGGCATTTCAGCCGTCTTCAGCCAGGCTTGCTTGAATCCAGTGGCAAAGTGAGCAAGGGACTCCACGTCTGAGCATACCCTGCCAACTTATGGCGAACAAAGCGGTACAAAAGGGGGTGGTGATGGACGGCGTATCAGAACCAATCAAACACTCACACCCAGTCAACAGATCTGGGTTTGATCCATCACCGTTCTTTAGCCCACTCTGCCACCCCAGTTCAGACATGGCCATATGCAAATCAGTCTGACCCTGTGCCTCATGGGAACAGTCCAGCCCGAACTGCCAAGCCATGCCTTCCCTGGACCGGAAACCAGCTTCCTATGGACCGGTTTCTGGCATTTCAGCCGTCTTCAGCCAGGCTTGCTTGAATCCAGTGGCAAAGTGAGCAAGGGACTCAACGTCTTAGCATACCCTGCCAACTTATGGCGAACAAAGCGGTACTAAAGGGGCTGGTGATGGACGGAGTATCAGAACCAATCAAACACTCACACCCAGTCAACAGATCTGGGTTTGATCCATCACCGTTCTTTAGCCCACTCTGCCACCCCAGTTCAGACATGGCCATATGCAAATCAGTCTGACCCTGTGCCTCATGGGAACAGTCCAGCCCGAACTGCCAAGCCATGCCTTCTCTGGACCGGAAACCAGCTTCCTAGAACCGGTTTCTGGCATTTCAGCCGTCTTCAGCCAGGCTTGCTTGAATCCAGTGGCAAAGTGAGCAAGGGACTCAACGTCTGAGCATACCCTGCCAACTTATGGCAAACAAAGCGGTACTAAAGGGGCTGGTGATGGACGGAGTATCAGAACCAATCAAACACTCACACCCAGTCAACAGATCTGGGTTTGATCCATCACCGTTCTTTAGCCCACTCTGCCACCCCAGTTCAGACATGGCCATATGCAAATCAGTCTGCTCCTGTGCCTCATGGGAACAGTCCAGCCCAAACTGCCAAGCCATGCCTTCCCTGGACCGGAAACAAGCTTCCTAGGACCGGTTTCTGGCATTTCAGCCGTCTTCAGCCAGGCTGGCTTGATTCCAGTGGCAAAGTGAGCAAGGGACTCAATGTCTGAGCATACCCTGCCAACTTATGGCGAACAAAGCGGTACAAAAGGGGGTGGTGATGGACGGAGTATCAGAACCAATCAAACACTCACACCCAGTCAACAGATCTGGGTTTGATCCATTACCGTTCTTTAGCCCACTCTGCCACCCCAGTTCAGACATGGCCATATGCAAATCAGTCTGACCCTGTGCCTCATGGGAACAGTCCAGCCCGAACTGCCAAGCCATGCCTTCCCTGGACCGGAAACAAGCTTCCTAGGACCGGTTTCTGGCATTTCAGCCGTCTTCAGCCAGGCTTGCTTGAATCCAGTGGCAAAGTGAGCAAGGGACTCAACGTCTGAGCATACCCTGCCAACTTATGGCGAACAAAGCGGTACAAAAGGGGGTGGTGAGGGACGGAGTATCAGAACCAATCAAACACTCACACCCAGTCAACAGATTTGGGTTTGATCCATCACTGTTCTTTAGCCCACTCTGCCACCCCAGTTCAGAGATGGCCATTTGCAAATCAGTCTGACCCTATGCCTCATGGGAACAGTCCAGCAAGAAACTGCTAAGCCATGCCTTCCCTGGACCGGAAACAAGCTTCCTAGGACCGGTTTCAGTCATTTCAGCCATCTTCAGCCAGGCTTGCTTGAATCCAGTGGCAAAGTGAGCAAGGGACTCAACGTCTGACCATACCCTGCCAACTTATGGTGAACAAAGAGGTACAAAAGGGGGTGGTGATGGACGGAGTATCAGAACCAATCAAACACTCACACCCAGTCAACAGATCTGGGTTAGATCCATCACCGTTCTTAAGCCCACTCTGCCACCCCAGTTCAGACATGGCCATATGCAAATCAGTCTGACCCTGTGCCTCATGGGAACAGTCCAGCCCGAACTGCCAAGCCATGCCTTCCCTGGACGGGAAACAAGCTTCCTAGGACCGGTTTCTGGCATTTCAGCCGTCTTCAGCCAGGCTTGCTTGAATCCAGTGGTAAGGTGAGCAAGGGACTCATAGTCTGAGCATACCCTGCCAACTTATGGCACACAAAGCGGTACAAAAGGGGGTGGTGATGGACGGAGTATCAGAACCAATCAAACACTCACACCCAGTCAACAGATCTGGGCTTGATCCATCACCGTTCTTTAGCCCACTCTGCCACCCCAGTTCAGACATGGCCATATGCAAATCAGTCTGACCCTATGCCTCATGGGAACAGTCCAGCCCGAACTGCCAAGCCATGCCTTCCCTGGACGGGAAACAAGCTTCCTAGGACCGGTTTCTGGCATTTCAGCCGTCTTCAGCCAGGCTTGCTTGAATCCAGTGGCAAGGTGAGCAAGGGACTCAACGTCTGAGCATACCCTGCCAACTTATGGCGAACAAAGCGGTACAAAAGGGGGTGGTGAGGGACGGAGTATCAGAACCAATCAAACACTCACACCCAGTCAACAGATTTGGGTTTGATCCATCACTGTTCTTTAGCCCACTCTGCCACCCCAGTTCAGAGATGGCCATTTGCAAATCAGTCTGACCCTATGCCTCATGGGAACAGTCCAGCAAGAAACTGCTAAGCCATGCCTTCCCTGGACCGGAAACAAGCTTCCTAGGACCGGTTTCAGTCATTTCAGCCATCTTCAGCCAGGCTTGCTTGAATCCAGTGGCAAAGTGAGCAAGGGACTCAACGTCTGAGCATACCCTGCCAACTTATGGCGAACAAAGCGGTACAAAAGGGGATGGTGATGGACGGAGTATCAGAACCAATCAAACACTCACACCCAGTCAACAGATCTGGGTTTGATCCATCACCGTTCTTTAGCCCACTCTGCCACCCCAGTTCAGACATGGCCATATGCAAATCAGTCTGACCGTGTGCCTCATGGGAACAGTCCAGCCCGAACTGCCAAGCCATGCCTTCCCTGGACCGGAAACAAGCTTGTGAGGACCGGTTTCTGGAATTTCAGCCATCTTCAGCCAGGCTTGCTTGAATCCAGTGGCAAAGTGACAAGGGACTCAACGTCTGAGCATACCCTGCCAACTTATGGCGAACAAAGCGGTAAAAAAGGGGGTGGTGATGGACGGAGTATCAGAACCAATCAAACACTCACACCCAGTCAACAGATCTGGGTTTGATCCATCACCGTTCTTTAGCCCACTCTGCCACCCCAGTTCAGACAGGGCCATATGCAAATCAGTCTGACCCTGTGTCTCATGGGAACAGTCCAGCCCAAACTGCCAAGCCATGCCTTCCCTGGACCGGAAACAAGCTTCCTAGGACCAGTTTCTGGCATTTCAGCCGTCTTCAGCCAGACTTGCTTGAATCTAGGGCAAAGTGAGCAAGGGACTCAACGTCTGAGCATACCCTGCCAACTTATGGCGAACAAAGCGGTACAAAAGGGGGTGGTGATGGACGGAGTATCAGAACCAATCAAACACTCACACCCAGTCAACAGATCTGGGTTTGATCCATCACCGTTCTTTAGCCCACACTGCCACCCCAGTTCAGACATGGCCATATGCAAATTAGTCTGACCCTGTGCCTCATGGGAACAGTCCAGCCCGAACTGCCAAGCCATGCCTTCCCTGGACCGGAAACAAGCTTCCTAGGACTGGTTTCTGGCATTTCAGCCGTCTTCAGCCAGGCTTGCTTGAATCCAGTGGCAAAGTGAGCAAGGGACTCCACGTCTGAGCATACCCTGCCAACTTATGGCGAACAAAGCGGTACAAAAGGGGGTGGTGATGGACGGCGTATCAGAACCAATCAAACACTCACACCCAGTCAACAGATCTGGGTTTGATCCATCACCGTTCTTTAGCCCACTCTGCCACCCCAGTTCAGACATGGCCATATGCAAATCAGTCTGACCCTGTGCCTCATGGGAACAGTCCAGCCCGAACTGCCAAGCCATGCCTTCCCTGGACCGGAAACCAGCTTCCTATGGACCGGTTTCTGGCATTTCAGCCGTCTTCAGCCAGGCTTGCTTGAATCCAGTGGCAAAGTGAGCAAGGGACTCAACGTCTTAGCATACCCTGCCAACTTATGGCGAACAAAGCGGTACTAAAGGGGCTGGTGATGGACGGAGTATCAGAACCAATCAAACACTCACACCCAGTCAACAGATCTGGGTTTGATCCATCACCGTTCTTTAGCCCACTCTGCCACCCCAGTTCAGACATGGCCATATGCAAATCAGTCTGACCCTGTGCCTCATGGGAACAGTCCAGCCCGAACTGCCAAGCCATGCCTTCTCTGGACCGGAAACCAGCTTCCTAGAACCGGTTTCTGGCATTTCAGCCGTCTTCAGCCAGGCTTGCTTGAATCCAGTGGCAAAGTGAGCAAGGGACTCAACGTCTGAGCATACCCTGCCAACTTATGGCAAACAAAGCGGTACTAAAGGGGCTGGTGATGGACGGAGTATCAGAACCAATCAAACACTCACACCCAGTCAACAGATCTGGGTTTGATCCATCACCGTTCTTTAGCCCACTCTGCCACCCCAGTTCAGACATGGCCATATGCAAATCAGTCTGCTCCTGTGCCTCATGGGAACAGTCCAGCCCAAACTGCCAAGCCATGCCTTCCCTGGACCGGAAACAAGCTTCCTAGGACCGGTTTCTGGCATTTCAGCCGTCTTCAGCCAGGCTGGCTTGATTCCAGTGGCAAAGTGAGCAAGGGACTCAATGTCTGAGCATACCCTGCCAACTTATGGCGAACAAAGCGGTACAAAAGGGGGTGGTGATGGACGGAGTATCAGAACCAATCAAACACTCACACCCAGTCAACAGATCTGGGTTTGATCCATTACCGTTCTTTAGCCCACTCTGCCACCCCAGTTCAGACATGGCCATATGCAAATCAGTCTGACCCTGTGCCTCATGGGAACAGTCCAGCCCGAACTGCCAAGCCATGCCTTCCCTGGACCGGAAACAAGCTTCCTAGGACCGGTTTCTGGCATTTCAGCCGTCTTCAGCCAGGCTTGCTTGAATCCAGTGGCAAAGTGAGCAAGGGACTCAACGTCTGAGCATACCCTGCCAACTTATGGCGAACAAAGCGGTACAAAAGGGGGTGGTGAGGGACGGAGTATCAGAACCAATCAAACACTCACACCCAGTCAACAGATTTGGGTTTGATCCATCACTGTTCTTTAGCCCACTCTGCCACCCCAGTTCAGAGATGGCCATTTGCAAATCAGTCTGACCCTATGCCTCATGGGAACAGTCCAGCAAGAAACTGCTAAGCCATGCCTTCCCTGGACCGGAAACAAGCTTCCTAGGACCGGTTTCAGTCATTTCAGCCATCTTCAGCCAGGCTTGCTTGAATCCAGTGGCAAAGTGAGCAAGGGACTCAACGTCTGACCATACCCTGCCAACTTATGGTGAACAAAGAGGTACAAAAGGGGGTGGTGATGGACGGAGTATCAGAACCAATCAAACACTCACACCCAGTCAACAGATCTGGGTTAGATCCATCACCGTTCTTAAGCCCACTCTGCCACCCCAGTTCAGACATGGCCATATGCAAATCAGTCTGACCCTGTGCCTCATGGGAACAGTCCAGCCCGAACTGCCAAGCCATGCCTTCCCTGGACGGGAAACAAGCTTCCTAGGACCGGTTTCTGGCATTTCAGCCGTCTTCAGCCAGGCTTGCTTGAATCCAGTGGTAAGGTGAGCAAGGGACTCATAGTCTGAGCATACCCTGCCAACTTATGGCACACAAAGCGGTACAAAAGGGGGTGGTGATGGACGGAGTATCAGAACCAATCAAACACTCACACCCAGTCAACAGATCTGGGCTTGATCCATCACCGTTCTTTAGCCCACTCTGCCACCCCAGTTCAGACATGGCCATATGCAAATCAGTCTGACCCTATGCCTCATGGGAACAGTCCAGCCCGAACTGCCAAGCCATGCCTTCCCTGGACGGGAAACAAGCTTCCTAGGACCGGTTTCTGGCATTTCAGCCGTCTTCAGCCAGGCTTGCTTGAATCCAGTGGCAAGGTGAGCAAGGGACTCAACGTCTGAGCATACCCTGCCAACTTATGGCGAACAAAGCGGTACAAAAGGGGGTGGTGATGGACGGAGTATCAGAACCAATCAAACACTCATACCCAGTCAACAGATCTGGGTTTGATCCATCACCGTTCTTTAGCCCACTCTGCCACCCCAGTTCAGACATGGCCATATGCAAATCAGTCTGACCCTGTGCCTCATGGGAACAGTCCAGCCCGAACTGCCAAGCCATGCCTTCCCTGGACCGGAAACAAGCTTCCTAGGACCGGTTTCTGGCATTTCAGCCGTCTTCAGCCAGGCTTGCTTGAATCCAGTGGCAAAGTGAGCAAGGGACTCAACGTCTGAGCATACCCTGCCAACTTATGGCGAACAAAGCGGTACAAAAGGGGGTGGTGAGGGACGGAGTATCAGAACCAATCAAACACTCACACCCAGTCAACAGATCTGGGTTTGATCCATCACCGTTCTTTAGCCCACTCTGCCACCCCAGTTCAGACATGGCCATATGCAAATCAGTCTGACCCTGTGCCTCATGGGAACAGTCCAGCCCGAACTGCCAAGCCATGCCTTCCCTGGACCGGAAACAAGCTTCCTAGGACCGGTTTCTGGCATTTCAGCCATCTTCAGCCAGGCTTGCTTGAATCCAGTGGCAAAGTGAGCAAGGGACTCAACGTCTGAGCATACCCTGCCAACTTATGGCGAACAAAGCGGTACAAAAGGGGGTGGTGAGGGACGGAGTATCAGAACCAATCAAACACTCACACCCAGTCAACAGATCTGGGTTTGATCCATCACCGTTCTTTAGCCCACTCTGCCACCCCAGTTCAGACATGGCCATATGCAAATCAGTCTGACCCTGTGCCTCATGGGAACAGTCCAGCCCGAACTGCCAAGCCATGCCTTCCCTGGACCGGAAACAAGCTTCCTAGGACCGGTTTCTGGCATTTCAGCCGTCTTCAGCCAGGCTTGCTTGAATCCAGTGGCAAAGTGAGCAAGGGACTCAACGTCTGAGCATACCCTGCCAACTTATGGCGAACAAAGCGGTACAAAAGGGGGTGGTGAGGGACGGAGTATCAGAACCAATCAAACACTCACACCCAGTCAACAGATCTGGGTTTGATCCATCACCGTTCTTTAGCCCACTCTGCCACCCCAGTTCAGACATGGCCATATGCAAATCAGTCTGACCCTGTGCCTCATGGGAACAGTCCAGCCCGAACTGCCAAGCCATGCCTTCCCTGGACCGGAAACAAGCTTCCTAGGACCGGTTTCTGGCATTTCAGCCATCTTCAGCCAGGCTTGCTTGAATCCAGTGGCAAAGTGAGCAAGGGACTCAACGTCTGAGCATACCCTGCCAACTTATGGCGAACAAAGCGGTACAAAAGGGGGTGGTGAGGGACGGAGTATCAGAACCAATCAAACACTCACACCCAGTCAACAGATCTGGGTTTGATCCATCACCGTTCTTTAGCCCACTCTGCCACCCCAGTTCAGACATGGCCATATGCAAATCAGTCTGACCCTGTGCCTCATGGGAACAGTCCAGCCCGAACTGCCAAGCCATGCCTTCCCTGGACCGGAAACAAGCTTCCTAGGACCGGTTTCTGGCATTTCAGCCATCTTCAGCCAGGCTTGCTTGAATCCAGTGGCAAAGTGAGCAAGGGACTCAACGTCTGAGCATACCCTGCCAACTTATGGCGAACAAAGCGGTACAAAAGGGGGTGGTGAGGGACGGAGTATCAGAACCAATCAAACACTCACACCCAGTCAACAGATCTGGGTTTGATCCATCACCGTTCTTTAGCCCACTCTGCCACCCCAGTTCAGACATGGCCATATGCAAATCAGTCTGACCCTGTGCCTCATGGGAACAGTCCAGCCCGAACTGCCAAGCCATGCCTTCCCTGGACCGGAAACAAGCTTCCTAGGACCGGTTTCTGGCATTTCAGCCATCTTCAGCCAGGCTTGCTTGAATCCAGTGGCAAAGTGAGCAAGGGACTCAACGTCTGAGCATACCCTGCCAACTTATGGCGAACAAAGCGGTACAAAAGGGGGTGGTGAGGGACGGAGTATCAGAACCAATCAAACACTCACACCCAGTCAACAGATCTGGGTTTGATCCATCACCGTTCTTTAGCCCACTCTGCCACCCCAGTTCAGACATGGCCATATGCAAATCAGTCTGACCCTGTGCCTCATGGGAACAGTCCAGCCCGAACTGCCAAGCCATGCCTTCCCTGGACCGGAAACAAGCTTCCTAGGACCGGTTTCTGGCATTTCAGCCATCTTCAGCCAGGCTTGCTTGAATCCAGTGGCAAAGTGAGCAAGTGACTCAACGTCTGAGCATACCCTGCCAACTTATGGCGAACAAAGCGGTACAAAAGGGGGTGGTGATGGACGGAGTATCAGAAGCAATCAAACACTCACACCCAGTGAACAGATCTGGGTTTGATCCATCACCGTTCTTTAGCCCACTCTGCCACTCCAGTTCAGACATGGCCATATGCAAATCAGTCTGACCCTGTGCCTCATGGGAACAGTCCAGCCCGAACTGCCAAGCCATGCCTTCCCTGGACCGGAAACAAGCTTCCTAGGACCGGTTTCTGGCATTTCAGCCATCTTCAGCCAGGCTTGCTTGAATCCAGTGGCAAGGTGAGCAAGGGACTCAACGTCTGAGCATACCCTGCCAACTTATGGCGAACAAAGCGGTACAAAAGGGGGTGGTGAGGGACGGAGTATCAGAACCAATCAAACACTCACACCCAGTCAACAGATCTGGGTTTGATCCATCACCGTTCTTTAGCCCACTCTGCCACCCCAGTTCAGACATGGCCATATGCAAATCAGTCTGACCCTGTGCCTCATGGGAACAGTCCAGCCCGAACTGCCAAGCCATGCCTTCCCTGGACCGGAAACAAGCTTCCTAGGACCGGTTTCTGGCATTTCAGCCATCTTCAGCCAGGCTTGCTTGAATCCAGTGGCAAAGTGAGCAAGGGACTCAACGTCTGAGCATACCCTGCCAACTTATGGCGAACAAAGCGGTACAAAAGGGGGTGGTGATGGACGGAGTATCATAAGCAATCAAACACTCACACCCAGTGAACAGATCTGGGTTTGATCCATCACCGTTCTTTAGCCCACTCTGCCACTCCAGTTCAGACATGGCCATATGCAAATCAGTCTGACCCTGTGCCTCATGGGAACAGTCCAGCCCGAACTGCCAAGCCATGCCGACCGGAAACAAGCTTCCTAGGACCGGTTTCTGGCATTTCAGCCGTCTTCAGCCAGGCTTGCTTGAATCCAGTGGCAAAGTGAGCAAGGGACTCAACGTCTGAGCATACCCTGCCAACTTATGGCGAACAAAGCGGTACAAAAGGGGGTGGTGATGGACGGAGTATCAGAAACAATCAAACACTCACACCCAGTCAACAGATCTGGGTTTGATCCATCACCGTTCTTTAGCCCACTCTGCCACCCCAGTTCAGACATGGCCATATGCAAATCAGTCTGACCCTGTGCCTCATGGGAACAGTTCAACCCGAACTGCCAAGCCATGCCTTCCCTGGACCGGAAACAAGCTTCCTAGGACCGGTTTCTGGCATTTCAGCCGTCTTCAGCCAGGCTTGCTTGAATCCAGTGGCAAAGTGAGCAAGGGACTCAACGTCTGAGCATACCCTGCCAATTTATGGCGAACAAAGCGGTACAAAAGGGGGTGGTGATGGACGGAGTATCAGAACCAATCAAACACTCACACCCAGTAAACAGATTTGGGTTTGATCCATCACCGTTCTTTAGCCCACTCTGCCACCCCAGTTCAGACATGGCCATATGCAAATCAGTCTGACCCTGTGCCTCATGGGAACAGTCCAGCCCGAACTGCCAAGCCATGCCTTCCCTGGACCGGAAACAAGCTTCCTAGGACCGGTTCCTGGCATTTCAGCCGTCTTCAGCCAGGCTTGCTTGAATCCAGTGGCAAAGTGAGCAAGGGACTCAACGTCTGAGCATACCCTGCCAACTTATGGCGAACAAAGCTGTACAAAAGGGGGTGGTGATGGACGCAGTATCAGAACCAATCAAACACTCACACCCAGTCAACAGATCTGGGTTTAATTCATCACCGTTCTTAAGCCCACTCTGCCACCCCAGTTCAGACATGGCCATATGCAAATCAGTCTGACCCTATGCCTCATGGGAACAGTCCAGCCCGAACTGCCAAGCCATGCCTTCCCTGGACGGGAAACAAGCTTCCTAGGACCGGTTTCTGGCATTTCAGCCGTCTTCAGCCAGGCTTGCTTGAATCCAGTGGCAAGGTGAGCAAGGGACTCAACGTCTGAGCATACCCTGCCAACTTATGGCGAACAAAGCGGTACAAAAGGGGGTGGTGATGGACGGAGTATCAGAACCAATCAAACACTCACACCCAGTCAACAGATCTGGGTTTGATCCATCACCGTTCTTTAGCCCACTCTGCCACCCCAGTTCAGACATGGCCATATGCAAATCAGTCTGACCCTGTGCCTCATGGGAACAGTCCAGCCCGAACTGCCAAGCCATGCCTTCCCTGGACCGGAAACAAGCTTCCTAGGACCGGTTTCTGGCATTTCAGCCGTCTTCAGCCAGGCTTGCTTGAATCCAGTGGCAAGGTGAGCAAGGGACTCAACGTCTAAGGATACCCTGCCAACTTATGGCGAACAAAGCGGTACAAAAGGGGGTGGTGATGGACGGAGTATCAGAACCAATCAAACACTCACACCCAGTCAACAGATCTGGGTTTGATCCATCACCGTTCTTTAGCCCACTCTGCCACCCCAGTTCAGACATGGCCATATGCAAATCAGTCTGACCCTGTGCCTCATGGGAACAGTCCAGCCCAAACTGCCAAGCCATGCCTTCCCTGGACCGGAAACAAGCTTCCTAGGACCGGTTGCTGGCATTTCAGCCGTCTTCAGCCAGGCTTGCTTGAATCCAGTGGCAAAGTGAGCAAGGGACTCAACGTCTGAGCATACCCTGCCAACTTATGGCGAACAAAGCGGTACAAAAGGGGGTGGTGATGGACGGAGTATCAGAACCAATCAAACACTCACACCCAGTCAACAGATCTGGGTTTGATCCATCACCGTTCTTTAGCCCACTCTGCCACTCCAGTTCAGACATGGCCATATGCAAATCAGTCTGACCCTGTGCCTCATGGGAACAGTCCAGCCCAAACTGCCAAGCCATGCCGACCGGAAACAAGCTTCCTAGGACCGGTTTCTGGCATTTCAGCCGTCTTCAGCCAGGCTTGCTTGAATCCAGTGGCAAAGTGAGCAAGGGACTCAACGTCTTAGCATACCCTGCCAACTTATGGCGAACAAAGCGGTACTAAAGGGGCTGGTGATGGACGGAGTATCAGAACCAATCAAACACTCACACCCAGTCAACAGATCTGGGTTTGATCCATCACCGTTCTTTAGCCCACTCTGCCACCCCAGTTCAGACATGGCCATATGCAAATCAGTCTGACCCTGTGCCTCATGGGAACAGTCCAGACCGAACTGCCAAGCCATGCCTTCCCTGGACCGGAAACAAGCTTCCTAGAACCGGTTTCTGGCATTTCAGCCGTCTTCAGCCAGGCTTGCTTGAATACAGTGGCAAAGTGAGCAAGGGACTCAACGTCTGAGCATACCCTGCCAACTTATGGCGAACAAAGCGGTACTCAAGGGGCTGGTGATGGACGGAGTATCAGAATCAATCAAACACTCACACCCAGTCAACAGATCTGGGTTTGATCCATCACCGTTCTTTAGCCCACTCTGCCACCCCAGTTCAGACATGGCCATATGCAAATCAGTCTGACCCTGTGCCTCATGGGAACAGTCCAGCCCGAACTGCCAAGCCATGCCTTCTCTGGACCGGAAACAAGCTTCCTAGAACCGGTTTCTGGCATTTCAGCCGTCTTCAGCCAGGCTTGCTTGAATCCAGTGGCAAAGTGAGCAAGGGACTCAACGTCTGAGCATACCCTGCCAACTTATGGCAAACAAAGCGGTACTAAAGGGGCTGGTGATGGACGGAGTATCAGAACCAATCAAACACTCACACCCAGTCAACAGATCTGGGTTTGATCCATCACCGTTCTTTAGCCCACTCTGCCACCCCAGTTCAGACATGGCCATATGCAAATTAGTCTGACCCTGTGCCTCATGGGAACAGTCCAGCCCGAACTGCCAAGCCATGCCTTCCCTGGACCGGATACAAGCTTCCTAGGACCGGTTTCTGGCATTTCAGCCGTCTTCAGCCAGGCTTGCTTGAATCCAGTGGCAAAGTGAGCAAGGGACTCAACGTCTGAGCATACCCTGCCAACTTATGGCGAACAAAGCGGTACAAAAGGGGGTGGTGATGGACGGCGTATCAGAACCAATCAAACACCCACACCCAGTCAACAGATCTGGGTTTGATCCATCACCGTTCTTTAGCCCACTCTGCCACCCCAGTTCAGACATGGCCATATGCAAATCAGTCTGACCCTGTGCCTCATGGGAACAGTCTAGCCCGAACTGCCAAGCCATGCCTTCCCTGGACCGGAAACCAGCTTCCTATGGACCGGTTTCTGGCATTTCAGCCGTCTTCAGCCAGGCTTGCTTGAATCCAGTGGCAAAGTGAGCAAGGGACTCAACGTCTTAGCATACCCTGCCAACTTATGGCGAACAAAGCGGTACTAAAGGGGCTGGTGATGGACGGAGTATCAGAACCAATCAAACACTCACACCCAGTCAACAGATCTGGGTTTGATCCATCACCGTTCTTTAGCCCACTCTGCCACCCCAGTTCAGACATGGCCATATGCAAATCAGTCTGACCCTGTGCCTCATGGGAACAGTCCAGACCGAACTGCCAAGCCATGCCTTCCCTGGACCGGAAACAAGCTTCCTAGAACCGGTTTCTGGCATTTCAGCCGTCTTCAGCCAGGCTTGCTTGAATACAGTGGCAAAGTGAGCAAGGGACTCAACGTCTGAGCATACCCTGCCAACTTATGGCGAACAAAGCGGTACTCAAGGGGCTGGTGATGGACGGAGTATCAGAACCAATCAAACACTCACACCCAGTCAACAGATCTGGGTTTGATCCATCACCGTTCTTTAGCCCACTCTGCCACCCCAGTTCAGACATGGCCATATGCAAATCAGTCTGACCCTGTGCCTCATGGGAACAGTCCAGCCCGAACTGCCAAGCCATGCCTTCTCTGGACCGGAAACAAGCTTCCTAGAACCGGTTTCTGGCATTTCAGCCGTCTTCAGCCAGGCTTGCTTGAATCCAGTGGCAAAGTGAGCAAGGGACTCAACGTCTGAGCATACCCTGCCAACTTATGGCAAACAAAGCGGTACTAAAGGGGCTGGTGATGGACGGAGTATCAGAACCAATCAAACACTCACACCCAGTCAACAGATCTGGGTTTGATCCATCACCGTTCTTTAGCCCACTCTGCCACCCCAGTTCAGACATGGCCATATGCAAATCAGTCTGACCCTGTGCCTCATGGGAACAGTCCAGCCCAAACTGCCAAGCCATGCCTTCCCTGGACCGGAAACAAGCTTCCTAGGACCGGTTTCTGGCATTTCAGCCGTCTTCAGCCAGGCTGGCTTGATTCCAGTGGCAAAGTGAGCAAGGGACTCAATGTCTGAGCATACCCTGCCAACTTATGGCGAACAAAGTGGTACAAAAGGGGGTGGTGATGGACGGAGTATCAGAACCAATCAAACACTCACACCCAGTCAACAGATCTGGGTTTGATCCATTACCGTTCTTTAGCCCACTCTGCCACCCCAGTTCAGACATGGCCATATGCAAATCAGTCTGACCCTGTGCCTCATGGGAACAGTCCAGCCCGAACTGCCAAGCCATGCCTTCCCTGGACCGGAAACAAGCTTCCTAGGACCGGTTTCTGGCATTTCAGCCGTCTTCAGCCAGGCTTGCTTGAATCCAGTGGCAAAGTGAGCAAGGGACTCAACGTCTGAGCATACCCTGCCAACTTATGGCGAACAAAGCGGTACAAAAGGGGGTGGTGAGGGACGGAGTATCAGAACCAATCAAACACTCACACCCAGTCAACAGATTTGGGTTTGATCCATCACCGTTCTTTAGCCCACTCTGCCACCCCAGTTCAGACATGGCCATTTGCAAATCAGTCTGACCCTATGCCTCATGGGAACAGTCCAGCAAGAAACTGCTAAGCCATGCCTTCCCTGGACCGGAAACAAGCTTCCTAGGACCGGTTTCAGTCATTTCAGCCATCTTCAGCCAGGCTTGCTTGAATCCAGTGGCAAAGTGAGCAAGGGACTCAACGTCTGACCATACCCTGCCAACTTATGGTAAACAAAGAGGTACAAAAGGGGGTGGTGATGGACGGAGTATCAGAACCAATCAAACACTCACACCCAGTCAACAGATCTGGGTTAGATCCATCACCGTTCTTAAGCCCACTCTGCCACCCCAGTTCAGACATGGCCATATGCAAATCAGTCTGACCCTGTGCCTCATGGGAACAGTCCAGCCCGAACTGCCAAGCCATGCCTTCCCTGGACGGGAAACAAGCTTCCTAGGACCGGTTTCTGGCATTTCAGCCGTCTTCAGCCAGGCTTGCTTGAATCCAGTGGTAAGGTGAGCAAGGGACTCAACGTCTGAGCATACCCTGCCAACTTATGGCGAACAAAGCGGTACAAAAGGGGGTGGTGATGGACGGAGTATCAGAACCAATCAAACACTCACACCCAGTCAACAGATCTGGGTTTGATCCATCACCGTTCTTTAGCCCACTCTGCCACCCCAGTTCAGACATGGCCATATGCAAATCAGTCTGACCCTGTGCCTCATGGGAACAGTCCAGCCCGAACTGCCAAGCCATGCCTTCCCTGGACCGGAAACAAGCTTCCTAGGACCGGTTTCTGGCATTTCAGCCGTCTTCAGCCAGGCTTGCTTGAATCCAGTGGCAAGGTGAGCAAGGGACTCAACGTCTGAGCATACCCTGCCAACTTATGGCGAACAAAGCGGTACAAAAGGGGGTGGTGATGGACGGAGTATCAGAACCAATCAAACACTCACACCCAGTCAACAGATCTGGGTTTGATCCATCACCGTTCTTTAGCCCACTCTGCCACCCCAGTTCAGACATGGCCATATGCAAATCAGTCTGACCCTGTGCCTCATGGGAACAGTCCAGCCCGAACTGCCAAGCCATGCCTTCCCTGGACCAGAAACAAGCTTCCTAGGACCGGTTTCTGGCATTTCAGCCGTCTTCAGCCAGGCTTGCTTGAATCCAGTGGCAAGGTGAGCAAGGGACTCAACGTCTGAGCATACCCTGCCAACTTATGGCGAACAAAGCGGTACAAAAGGGGGTGGTGATGGACGGAGTATCAGAACCAATCAAACACTCACACCCAGTCAACAGATCTGGGTTTGATCCATCACCGTTCTTTAGCCCACTCTGCCACCCCAGTTCAGACATGGCCATATGCAAATCAGTCTGACCCTGTGCCTCATGGGAACAGTCCAGCCCGAACTGCCAAGCCATGCCTTCCCTGGACCGGAAACAAGCTTCCTAGGACCGGTTTCTGGCATTTCAGCCGTCTTCAGCCAGGCTTGCTTGAATCCAGTGGCAAAGTGAGCAAGGGACTCAACGTCTGAGCATACCCTGCCAACTTATGGCGAACAAAGCGGTACAAAAGGGGGTGGTGAGGGACGGAGTATCAGAACCAATCAAACACTCACACCCAGTCAACAGATCTGGGTTTGATCCATCACCGTTCTTTAGCCCACTCTGCCACCCCAGTTCAGACATGGCCATATGCAAATCAGTCTGACCCTGTGCCTCATGGGAACAGTCCAGCCCGAACTGCCAAGCCATGCCGACCGGAAACAAGCTTCCTAGGACCGGTTTCTGGCATTTCAGCCGTCTTCAGCCAGGCTTGCTTGAATCCAGTGGCAAAGTGAGCAAGGGACTCAACGTCTGAGCATACCCTGCCAACTTATGGCGAACAAAGCGGTACAAAAGGGGGTGGTGATGGACGGAGTATCAGAACCAATCAAACACTCACACCCAGTCAACAGATCTGGGTTTGATCCATCACCGTTCTTTAGCCCACTCTGCCACCCCAGTTCAGACATGGCCATATGCAAATCAGTCTGACCCTGTGCCTCATGGGAACAGTCCAGCCCGAACTGCCAAGCCATGCCTTCCCTGGACCGGAAACAAGCTTCCTAGGACCGGTTTCTGGCATTTCAGCCGTCTTCAGCCAGGCTTGCTTGAATCCAGTGGCAAGGTGAGCAAGGGACTCAACGTCTGAGCATACCCTGCCAACTTATGGCGAACAAAGCGGTACAAAAGGGGGTGGTGATGGACGGAGTATCAGAACCAATCAAACACTCACACCCAGTCAACAGATCTGGGTTTGATCCATCACCGTTCTTTAGCCCACTCTGCCACCCCAGTTCAGACATGTCCATATGCAAATCAGTCTGACCCTGTGCCTCATGGGAACAGTCCAGCCCGAACTGCCAAGCCATGCCTTCCCTGGACTGGAAACAAGCTTCCTAGGACCGGTTTCTGGCATTTCAGCCGTCTTCAGCCAGGCTTGCTTGAATCCAGTGGCAAAGTGAGCAAGGGACTCAACGTCTGAGCATACCCTGCCAACTTATGGCGAACAAAGCGGTACAAAAGGGGGTGGTGAGGGACGGAGTATCAGAACCAATCAAACACTCACACCCAGTCAACAGATCTGGGTTTGATCCATCACCGTTCTTTAGCCCACTCTGCCACCCCAGTTCAGACATGGCCATATGCAAATCAGTCTGACCCTGTGCCTCATGGGAACAGTCCAGCCCGAACTGCCAAGCCATGCCTTCCCTGGACCGGAAACAAGCTTCCTAGGACCGGTTTCTGGCATTTCAGCCATCTTCAGCCAGGCTTGCTTGAATCCAGTGGCAAAGTGAGCAAGGGACTCAACGTCTGAGCATACCCTGCAAACGTATGGCGCACAAAGCGGTACAAAAGGGGGTGGTGATGGACGGAGTATCAGAAGCAATCAAACACTCACACCCAGTGAACAGATCTGGGTTTGATCCATCACCATTCTTTAGCCCGCTCTGCCACTCCAGTTCAGACATGGCCATATGCAAATCAGTCTGACCCTGTGCCTCATGGGAACAGTCCAGCCCGAACTGCCAAGCCATGCCGACCGGAAACAAGCTTCCTAGGACCGGTTTCTGGCATTTCAGCCGTCTTCAGCCAGGCTTGCTTGAATCCAGTGGCAAAGCGAGCAAGGGACTCAACGTCTGAGCATACCCTGCCAACTTATGGCGAACAACGCGGTACAAAAGGGGGTGGTGATGGACGGAGTATCAGAACCAATCAAACACTCACACCCAGTCAACAGATCTGGGTTTGATCCATCACCGTTCTTCAGCCCACTCTGCCACCCCAGTTCAGACATGGCCATATGCAAATCAGTCTGACCCTGTGCCTCATGGGAACAGTTCAACCCGAACTGCCAAGCCATGCCTTCCCTGGACCGGAAACAAGCTTCCTAGGACCGGTTTCTGGCATTTCAGCCGTCTTCAGCCAGGCTTGCTTGAATCCAGTGGCAAAGTGAGCAAGGGACTCAACGTCTGAGCATACCCTGCCAACTTATGGCGAACAAAGTGGTAAAAAAGGGGGTGGTGATGGACGGAGTATCAGAACCAATCAAACACTCACACCCAGTCAACAGATCTGGGTTTGATCCATCACCGTTCTTTAGCCCACTCTGCCACCCCATTTCAGACATGGCCATATGCAAATCAGTCTGACCCTGTGTCTCATGGGAACAGTCCAGCCTGAACTGCTAAGCCATGCCTTCCCTGGACCGGAAACAAGCTTCCTAGGATCGGTTTCTGGCATTTCAGCCGTCTTCAGCCAGGCTTGCTTGAATCCAGTGGCAAAGTGAGCAAGGGACTCAACGTCTGAGCATACCCTGCCAACTTATGGCGAACAAAGCGGTACAAAAGGGGGTGGAGATGGACGGAGTATCCGAACCAATCAAACACTCACACCCAGTCAACAGATCTGGGTTTGATCCATCACCGTTCTTTAGCCCACTCTGCCACCCCAGTTCAGACATGGCCATATGCAAATCAGTCTGACCCTGTGCCTCATGGGAACAGTCCAGCCCGAACTGCCAAGCCATGCCTTCCCTGGACCGGAAAAAAGCTTCCTAGGACCGGTTTCTGGCATTTCAGCCGTCTTTAGCCAGGCTTGCTTGAACCCAGTGGCAAAGTGAGCAAGGGACTCAACTTCTGAGCATACCCTGCCAACTTATGGCGAACAAAGCGGTACAAAAGGGGGTGGTGATGGACGGAGTATCAGAACCAATCAAACACTCACACCCAGTCAACAGATTTGGGTTTGATCCATCACCGTTCTTTAGCCCACTCTGCCACCCCAGTTCAGACATGGCCATATGCAAATCAGTCTGACCCTGTGCCTCATGGGAACAGTCCAGCCCGAACTGCCAAGCCATGCCTTCCCTGGACCGGAAACAAGCTTCCTAGGACCGGTTCCTGGCATTTCAGCCGTCTTCAGCCAGGCTTGCTTGAATCAAGTGGCAAAGTGAGCAAGGGACTCAACGTCTGAGCATACCCTGCCAACTTATGGCGAACAAAGCTGTACAAAAGGGGGTGGTGATGGACGGAGTATCAGAACCAATCAAACACTCACACCCAGTCAACAGATCTGGGTTTAATTCATCACCGTTCTTAAGCCCACTCTGCCACCCCAGTTCAGACATGGCCATATGCAAATCAGTCTGACCCTATGCCTCATGGGAACAGTCCAGCCCGAACTGCCAAGCCATGCCTTCCCTGGACCGGAAACAAGCTTCCTAGTACCGGTTTCTGGCATTTCAGCCGTCTTCAGCCAGGCTTGCTTGAATCCAGTGGCAAGGTGAGCAAGGGACTCAACGTCTGAGCATACCCTGCCAACTTATGGCGAACAAAG
Organism: Triturus cristatus; assembly: GCF_964204655.1. Classification (NCBI taxonomy): domain Eukaryota; kingdom Metazoa; phylum Chordata; class Amphibia; order Caudata; family Salamandridae; genus Triturus; species Triturus cristatus. Next base: position 59,944,694 of record NC_140585.1, on the reverse strand, counting down.
CGGTACAAAAGGGGGTGGTGATGGACGGAGTATCAGAACCAATCAAACACTCACACCCAGTCAACAGATCTGGGTTTGATCCATCACCGTTCTTTAGCCCACTCTGCCACCCCAGTTCAGACATGGCCATATGCAAATCAGTCTGACCCTGTGCCTCATGGGAACAGTCCAGCCCGAACTGCCAAGCCATGCCTTCCCTGGACCGGAAACAAGCTTCCTAGGACCGGTTTCTGGCATTTCAGCCGTCTTCAGCCAGGCTTGCTTGAATCCAGTGGCAAAGTGAGCAAGGGACTCAACGTCTGAGCATACCCTGCCAACTTATGGCGAACAAAGCGGTACAAAAGGGGGTGGTGATGGACGGAGTATCAGAACCAATCAAACACTCACACCCAGTCAACAGATCTGGGTTTGATCCATCACCGTTCTTTAGCCCACTCTGCCACCCCAGTTCAGACATGGCCATATGCAAATCAGTCTGACCCTGTGCCTCATGGGAACAGTCCAGCCCGAACTGCCAAGCCATGCCTTCCCTGGACCGGAAACAAGCTTCCTAGGACCGGTTTCTGGAATTTCAGCCGTCTTCAGCCAGGCTTGCTTGAATCCAGTGGCAAAGTGACAAGGGACTCAACGTCTGAGCATACCCTGCCAACTTATGGCGAACAAAGCGGTACAAAAGGGGGTGGTGATGGACGGAGTATCAGAACCAATCAAACACTCACACCCAGTCAACAGATCTGGGTTTGATCCATCACCGTTCTTTAGCCCACTCTGCCACCCCAGTTCAGACAGGGCCATATTCAAATCAGTCTGACCCTGTGTCTCATGGGAACAGTCCAGCCCGAACTGCCAAGCCATGCCTTCCCTGGACCGGAAACAAGCTTCCTAGGACCGGTTTCTGGAATTTCAGCCGTCTTCAGCCAGGCTTGCTTGAATCCAGTGGCAAAGTGAGCAAGGGACTCAACGTCTCAGCATACCCTGCCAACTTATGGCGAACAAAGCGGTACAAAAGGGGGTGGTGATGGACGGAGTATCAGAACCAATCAAACACTCACACCCAGTCAACAGATCTGGGTTTGATCCATCACCGTTCTTTAGCCTACTCTGCCACCCCAGTTCAGACATGCCCATATGCAAATCAGTCTGACCCTGTGCCTCATGGGAACAGTCCAGCACGAACTGCCAAGCCATGCCTTCCCTGGACCGGAAACAAGCTTCCTAGGACCGGTTTCTGGCATTTCAGCCGTCTTCAGCCAGGCTTGCTTGAACCCAGTGGCAAAGTGAGCAAGGGACTCAACGTCTCAGCATACCCTGCCAACTTATGGCGAACAAAGCGGTACAAAAGGGGGTGGTGATGGACGGAGTATCAGAACCAATCAAACACTCACACCCAGTCAACAGATCTGGGTTTGATCCATCACCGTTATTAAGCACACTCTGCCACCCCAGTTCAGACATGGCCATATGCAAATCAGTCTGACCCTGTGCCTCATGGGAACAGTCCAGCCCGAACTGCCAAGCCATGCCTTCCCTGGACCGGAAACAAGCTTCCTAGGACCAGTTTCTGGCAGTTCAGCCGTCTTCAGCCAGACTTGCTTGAATCCAGTGGCAAAGTGAGCAAGGGACTCAACGTCTGAGCATACCCTGCCAACTTATGGCGAACAAAGCGGTACAAAAGGGGGTGGTGATGGACGGAGTATCAGAACCAATCAAACACTCACACCCAGTCAACAGATCTGGGTTTGATCCATCACCGTTCTTTAGCCCACTCTGCCACCCCAGTTCAGACATGGCCATATGCAAATCAGTCTGACCCTGTGCCTCATGGGAACAGTCCAGCCCGAACTGCCAAGCCATGCCTTCCCTGGACCGGAAACAAACTTCCTAGGACCGGTTTCTGGCATTTCAGCCGTCTTCAGCCAGGCTTGCTTGAATCCAGTGGCAAAGTGAGCAAGGGACTCAACGTCTGAGCATACCCTGCCAACTTATGGCGAACAAAGCGGTACAAAAGGGGGTGGTGATGGACGGAGTATCAGAACCAATCAAACACTCACACCCAGTCAACAGATCTGGGTTTGATCCATCACCGTTCTTTAGCCCACACTGCCACCCCAGTTCAGACATGGCCATATGCAAATCAGTCTGACCCTGTGCCTCATGGGAACAGTCCAGCCCGAACTGCCAAGCCATGCCTTCCCTGGACCGGAAACAAGCTTCCTAGGACCGGTTTCTGGCATTTCAGCCGTCTTCAGCCAGGCTTGCTTGAATCCAGTGGCAAAGTGAGCAAGGGACTCAACGTCTGAGCATACCCTGCCAACTTATGGCGAACAAAGCGGTACTAAAGGGGCTGGTGATGGACGGAGTATCAGAACCAATCAAACACTCACACCCAGTCAACAGATCTGGGTTTGATCCATCACCGTTCTTTAGCCCACTCTGCCACCCCAGTTCAGACATGGCCATATGCAAATCAGTCTGACCCAGTGCCTCATGGGAACAGTCCAGCCCGAACTGCCAAGCCATGCCTGCCCTGGAACGGAAACAAGCTTCCTAGGACCGGTTTCTGGCATTTCAGCCATCTTCAGCCAGGCTTGCTTGAATCCAGTGGCAAAGTGAGCAAGGGACTCAACGTCTGAGCATACCCTGCCAACTTATGGCGAACAAAGCGGAACTCAAGGGGCTGGTGATGGACGGAGTATCAGAACCAATCAAACACTCACACCCAGTCAACAGATCTGGGTTTGATCCATCACCGTTCTTTAGCCCACTCTGCCACCCCAGTTCAGACATGGCCATATGCAAATCAGTCTGACCCTGTGCCTCATGGGAACAGTCCAGCCCGAACTGCCAAGCCATGCCTTCTCTAGACCGGAAACAAGCTTCCTAGAACCGGTTTCTGGCATTTCAGCCGTCTTCAGCAAGGCTTGCTTGAATCCAGTGGCAAAGTGAGCAAGGGACTCAACGTCTGAGCATACCCTGCCAACTTATGGCAAACAAAGCGGTACTAAAGGGGCTGGTGATGGACGGAGTATCAGAACCAATCAAACACTCACACCCAGTCAACAGATCTGGGTTTGATCCATCACCGTTCTTTAGCCCACTCTGCCACCCCAGTTCAGACATGGCCATATGCAAATCAGTCTGACCCTGTGCCTCATGGGAACAGTCCAGCCCAAACTGCCAAGCCATGCCTTCCCTGGACCGGAAACAAGCTTCCTAGGACCGGTTTGTGGCATTTCAGCCGTCTTCAGCCAGGCTGGCTTGATTCCAGTGGCAAAGTGAGCAAAGGACTCAATGTCTGAGCATACCCTGCCAACTTATGGCGAACAAAGCGGTACAAAAGGGGGTGGTGATGGACGGAGTATCAGAACCAATCAAACACTCACACCCAGTCAACAGATCTGGGTTTGATCCATTACCGTTCTTTAGCCCACTCTGCCACCCCAGTTCAGACATGGCCATATGCAAATCAGTGTGACCCTGTGCCTCATGGGAACAGTCCAGCCCGAACTGCCAAGCCATGCCTTCCCTGGACCGGAAACAAGCTTCCTAGGACCGGTTTCTGGCATTTCAGCCGTCTTCAGCCAGGCTTGCTTGAATCCAGTGGCAAAGTAAGCAAGGGACTCAACGTCTGAGCATACCCTGCCAACTTATGGCGAACAAAGCGGTACTAAAGGGGCTGGTGATGGACGGAGTATCAGAACCAATCAAACACTCACACCCAGTCAACAGATCTGGGTTTGATCCATCACCGTTCTTTAGCCCACTCTGCCACCCCAGTTCAGACATGGCCATATGCAAATCAGTCTGACCCTGTGCCTCATGGGATTAGTCCAGCCCGAACTGCCAAGCCTTGCCTTCTCTAGACCGGAAACAAGCTTCCTAGAACCGGTTTCTGGCATTTCAGCCGTCTTCAGCAAGGCTTGCTTGAATCCAGTGGCAAAGTGAGCAAGGGACTCAACGTCTGAGCATACCCTGCCAACTTATGGCAAACAAAGCGGTAGTAAAGGGGCTGGTGATGGACGGAGTATCAGAACCAATCAAACACTCACACCCAGTCAACAGATCTGGGTTTGATCCATCACCGTTCTTTAGCCCACTCTGCCACCCCAGTTCAGACATGGCCATATGCAAATCAGTCTGACCCTGTGTCTCATGGGAACAGTCCAGCCCGAACTGCCATGCCATGCCTTCCCTGGACCGGAAACAAGCTTCCTAGGACCGGTTTCTGGCATTTCAGCCGTCTTCAGCCAGGCTTGCTTGAATCCAGTGGCAAAGTGAGCAAGGGACTCAACGTCTGAGCATACCCTGCCAACTTATGGCGAACAAAGCGGTACAAAAGGGGGTGGAGATGGACGGAGTATCAGAACCAATCAAACACTCACACCCAGTCAACAGATCTGGGTTTGATCCATCACCGTTCTTTAGCCCACTCTGCCACCCCAGTTCATACATGGCCATATGCAAATCAGTCTGACCCTGTGCCTCATGGGAACAGTCCAGCCTGAACTGCCAAGCCATGCCTTCCCTGGACCGGAAAAAAGCTTCCTAGGACCGGTTTCTGGCATTTCAGCCGTCTTCAGCCAGGCTTGCTTGAACCCAGTGGCAAAGTGAGCAAGGGACTCAACGTCTGAGCATACCCTGCCAACTTATGGCGAAAAAAGCGGTACAAAAGGGGGTGGTGATGGACGGAGTATCAGAACCAATCAAACTCTCACACCCAGTCAACAGATCTGGGTTTGATCCATCACCGTTCTTAAGCCCACTCTGCCACCCCAGTTCAGACAGGGCCATATGCAAATCAGTCTGACCCTGTGTCTCATGGGAACAGTCCAGCCCGAACTGCCAAGCCATGCCTTCCCTGGACTGGAAACAAGCTTCCTAGGACCGGTTTCTGGCATTTCAGCCGTCTTCAGCCAGGCTTGCTTGAATCCAGTGGCAAAGTGAGCAAGGGACTCAACGTCTGAGCATACCCTGCCAACTTATGGCGAACAAAGCCGTACAAAAGGGGGTGGTGATGGACGGAGTATCAGAACCAATCAAAAACTCACACCCAGTCAACAGATCTGGGTTTGATCCATCACCGTTCTTTAGCCCACTCTGCCACCCCAGTTCAGACATGCCCATATGCAAATCAGTCTGACCCTGTGCCTCATGGGAACAGTCCAGCACGAACTGCCAAGCCATGCCTTCCCTGGACCGGAAACAAGCTTCCTAGGACCGGTTTCTGGCATTTCAGCCGTCTTCAGCCAGGCTTGCTTGAACCCAGTGGCAAAGTGAGCAAGGGACTCAACATCTGAGCATACCCTGCCAACTTATGGCGAACAAAGCGGTACAAAAGGGGGTGGTGATGGACGGAGTATCAGAACCAATCAAACACTCACACCCAGTCAACAGATCTGGGTTTAATCCATCACCGTTATTAAGCACACTCTGCCACCCCAGTTCAGACATGGCCATATGCAAATCAGTCTGACCCTGTGCCTCATGGGAACAGTCCAGCCCGAACTGCCAAGCCATGCCTTCCCTGGACCGGAAACAAGCTTCCTAGGACCAGTTTCTGGCAGTTCAGCCGTCTTCAGCCAGACTTGCTTGAATCCAGTCGCAAAGTGAGCAAGGGACTCAACGTCTGAGCATACCCTGCCAACTTATGGCGAACAAAGCGGTACAAAAGGGGGTGGTGATGGACGGAGTATCAGAACCAATCAAACACTCACCCCCAGTCAACAGATCTGGGTTTGATCCATCACCGTTCTTTAGCCCACTCTGCCACCCCAGTTCAGACATGGCCATATGCAAATCAGTCTGACCCTGTGCCTCATGGGAACAGTCCAGCCCGAACTGCCAAGCCATGCCTTCCCTGGACCGGAAACAAGCTTCCTAGGACCGGTTTCTGGCATTTCAGCCGTCTTCAGCCAGGCTTGCTTGAATCCAGTGGCAAAGTGAGCAAGGGACTCAACGTCTTAGCATACCCTGCCAACTTATGGCGAACAAAGCGGTACTAAAGGGGCTGGTGATGGACGGAGTATCAGAACCAATCAAACACTCACACCCAGTCAACAGATCTGGGTTTGATCCATCACCGGTCTTTAGCCCACTCTGCCACCCCAGTTCAGACATGGCCATATGCAAATCAGTCTGACCCAGTGCCTCATGGGAACAGTCCAGCCCGAACTGCCAAGCCATGCCTGCCCTGGAACGGAAACCAGCTTCCTAGAACCGGTTTCTGGCATTTCAGCCATCTTCAGCCAGGCTTGCTTGAATCCAGTGGCAAAGTGAGCAAGGGACTCAACGTCTGAGCATACCCTGCCAACTTATGGCGAACAAAGCGGAACTCAAGGGGCTGGTGATGGACGGAGTATCAGAACCAATCAAACACTCACACCCAGTCAACAGATCTGGGTTTGATCCATCACCGTTCTTTAGCCCACTCTGCCACCCCAGTTCAGACATGGCCATATGCAAATCAGTCTGACCCTGTGCCTCATGGGAACAGTCCAGCCCGAACTGCCAAGCCATGCCTTCTCTAGACCGGAAACAAGCTTCCTAGAACCGGTTTCTGGCATTTCAGCCGTCTTCAGCAAGGCTTGCTTGAATCCAGTGGCAAAGTGAGCAAGGGACTCAACGTCTGAGCATACCCTGCCAACTTATGGCAAACAAAGCGGTACTAAAGGGGCTGGTGATGGACGGAGTATCAGAACCAATCAAACACTCACACCCAGTCAACAGATCTGGGTTTGATCCATCACCGTTCTTTAGCCCACTCTGCCACCCCAGTTCAGACATGGCCATATGCAAATCAGTCTGACCCTGTGCCTCATGGGAACAGTCCAGCCCAAACTGCCAAGCCATGCCTTCCCTGGACCGGAAACAAGCTTCCTAGGACCGGTTTGTGGCATTTCAGCCGTCTTCAGCCAGGCTTGCTTGAACCCAGTGGCAAAGTGAGCAAGGGACTCAACGTCTGAGCATACCCTGCCAACTTATGGAGAACAAAGCGGTACAAAAGGGGGTGGTGATGGACGGAGTATCAGAACCAATCAAACACTCACACCCAGTCAACAGATTTGGGTTTGATCCATCACCGTTCTTTAGCCCACTCTGCCACCCCAGTTCAGACATGGCCATATGCAAATCAGTCTGACCCTGTGCCTCATGGGAACAGTCCAGCCCGAACTGCCAAGCCATGCCTTCCCAGAACCGGAAACAAGCTTCCTAGGACCGGTTCCTGGCATTTCAGCCGTCTTCAGCCAGGCTTGCTTGAATCAAGTGGCAAAGTGAGCAAGGGACTCAACGTCTGAGCATACCCTGCCAACTTATGGCGAACAAAGCTGTACAAAAGGGGGTGGTGATGGACAGAGTATCAGAACCAATCAAACACTCACACCCAGTCAACAGATCTGGGTTTAATTCATCACCGTTCTTAAGCCCACTCTGCCACCCCAGTTCAGACATGGCCATATGCAAATCAGTCTGACCCTATGCCTCATGGGAACAGTCCAGCCCGAACTGCCAAGCCATGCCTTCCCTAGACGGGAAACAAGCTTCCTAGGACCGGTTTCTGGCATTTCAGCCGTCTTCAGCCAGGCTTGCTTGAATCCAGTGGCAAGGTGAGCAAGGGACTCAACGTCTGAGCACACCCTGCCAACTTATGGCGAACAAAGCGGTACAAAAGGGGGTGGTGATGGACGGAGTATCAGAACCAATCAAACACTCACACCCAGTCAACAGATCTGGGTTTGATCCATCACCGTTCTTTAGCCCACTCTGCCACCCCAGTTCAGACATGGCCATATGCAAATCAGTCTGACCCTGTGCCTCATGGGAACAGTCCAGCCCGAACTGCCAAGCCATGCCTTCCCTGGACCGGAAACAAGCTTCCTAGGACCGGTTTCTGGCATTTCAGCCGTCTTCAGCCAGGCTTGCTTGAATCCAGTGGCAAGGTGAGCAAGGGACTCAACGTCTGAGGATACCCTGCCAACTTATGGCGAGCAAAGCGGTACAAAAGGGGCTGGTGATGGACGGAGTATCAGAACCAATCAAACACTCACACCCAGTCAACAGATCTGGGTTTGATCCATCACCGTTCTTTAGCCCACTCTGCCACCCCAGTTCAGACATGGCCATATGCAAATCAGTCTGACCCTGTGCCTCATGGGAACAGTCCAGCCCGAACTGCCAAGCCATGCCTTCCCTGGACCGGAAACAAGCTTCCTAGGACCGGTTGCTGGCATTTCAGCCGTCTTCAGCCAGGCTTGCTTGAATCCAGTGGCAAAGTGAGCAAGGGACTCAACGTCTGAGCATACCCTGCCAACTTATGGCGAACAAAGCGGTACAAAAGGGGGTGGTGATGGACGGAGTATCAGAACCAATCAAACACTCACACCCAGTCAACAGATCTGGGTTTGATCCATCACCGTTCTTTAGCCCACTCTGCCACTCCAGTTCAGACATGGCCATATGCAAATCAGTCTGACCCTGTGCCTCATGGGAACAGTCCAGCCCGAACTGCCAAGCCATGCCGACCGGAAACAAGCTTCCTAGGACCGGTTTCTGGCATTTCAGCCGTCTTCAGCCAGGCTTGCTTGAATCCAGTGGCAAAGTGAGCAAGGGACTCAACGTCTGAGCATACCCTGCCAACTTATGGCGAACAAAGCGGTACAAAAGGGGGTGGTGATGGACGGAGTATCAGAACCAATCAAACACTCACACCCAGTCAACAGATCTGGGTTTGATCCATCACCGTTCTTTAGCCCACTCTGCCACCCCAGTTCAGACATGGCCATATGCAAATCAGTCTGACCGTGTGCCTCATGGGAACAGTCCAGCCCGAACTGCCAAGCCATGCCTTCCCTGGACCGGAAACAAGCTTGCTAGGACCGGTTTCTGGAATTTCAGCCGTCTTCAGCCAGGCTTGCTTGAATCCAGTGGCAAAGTGACAAGGGACTCAACGTCTGAGCATACCCTGCCAACTTATGGCGAACAAAGCGGTAAAAAAGGGGGTGGTGATGGACGGAGTATCAGAACCAATCAAACACTCACACCCAGTCAACAGATCTGGGTTTGATCCATCACCGTTCTTTAGCCCACTCTGCCACCCCAGTTCAGACAGGGCCATATGCAAATCAGTCTGACCCTGTGTCTCATGGGAACAGTCCAGCACGAACTGCCAAGCCATGCCTTCCCTGGACCGGAAACAAGCTTCCTAGGACCGGTTTCTGGCATTTCAGCCGTCTTCAGCCAGGCTTGCTTGAACCCAGTGGCAAAGTGAGCAAGGGACTCAACATCTGAGCATACCCTGCCAACTTATGGCGAACAAAGCGGTACAAAAGGGGGTGGTGATGGACGGAGTATCAGAACCAATCAAACACTCACACCCAGTCAACAGATCTGGGTTTAATCCATCACCGTTATTAAGCACACTCTGCCACCCCAGTTCAGACATGGCCATATGCAAGTCAGTCTGACCCTGTGCCTCATGGGAACAGTCCAGCCCGAACTGCCAAGCCATGCCTTCCCTGGACCGGAAACAAGCTTCCTAGGACCAGTTTCTGGCAGTTCAGCCGTCTTCAGCCAGACTTGCTTGAATCCAGTGGCAAAGTGAGCAAGGGACTCAACGTCTGAGCATACCCTGCCAACTTATGGCGAACAAAGCGGTACAAAAGGGGGTGGTGATGGACGGAGTATCAGAACCAATCAAACACTCACACCCAGTCAACAGATCTGGGTTTGATCCATCACCGTTCTTTAGCCCACTCTGCCACCCCAGTTCATACATGGCCATATGCAAATCAGTCTGACCCTGTGCCTCATGGGAACAGTCCAGCCCGAACTGCCAAGCCATGCCTTCCCTGGACCGGAAACAAACTTCCTAGGACCGGTTTCTGGCATTTCAGCCGTCTTCAGCCAGGCTTGCTTGAATCCAGTGGCAAAGTGAGCAAGGGACTCAACGTCTGAGCATACCCTGCCAACTTATGGTGAACAAAGCGGTACAAAAGGGGGTGGTGATGGACGGAGTATCAGAACCAATCAAACACTCACACCCAGTCAACAGATCTGGGTTTGATCCATCACCGTTCTTTAGCCCACTCTGCCACCCCAGTTCAGACATGGCCATATGCAAATCAGTCTGACCCTGTGCCTCATGGGAACAGTCCAGCCCGAACTGCCAAGCCATGCCTTCCCTGGACCGGAAACAAGCTTCCTAGGACCGGTTTCTGGCATTTCAGCCGTCTTCAGCCAGGCTTGCTTGAATCCAGTGGCAAAGTGAGCAAGGGACTCAACGTCTTAGCATACCCTGCCAACTTATGGCGAACAAAGCGGTACTAAAGGGGCTGGTGATGGACGGAGTATCAGAACCAATCAAACACTCACACCCAGTCAACAGATCTGGGTTTGATCCATCACCGTTCTTTAGCCCACTCTGCCACCCCAGTTCAGACATGGCCATATGCAAATCAGTCTGACCCTGTGCCTCATGGGAACAGTCCAGCCCGAACTGCCAAGCCATGCCTTCCCTGGACCGGAAACAAGCTTCCTAGGACCGGTTGCTGGCATTTCAGCCGTCTTCAGCCAGGCTTGCTTGAATCCAGTGGCAAAGTGAGCAAGGGACTCAACGTCTGAGCATACCCTGCCAACTTATGGCGAACAAAGCGGTACAAAAGGGGGTGGTGATGGACGGAGTATCAGAACCAATCAAACACTCACACCCAGTCAACAGATCTGGGTTTGATCCATCACCGTTCTTTAGCCCACTCTGCCACTCCAGTTCAGACATGGCCATATGCAAATCAGTCTGACCCTGTGCCTCATGGGAACAGTCCAGCCCGAACTGCCAAGCCATGCCGACCGGAAACAAGCTTCCTAGGACCGGTTTCTGGCATTTCAGCCGTCTTCAGCCAGGCTTGCTTGAATACAGTGGCAAAGTGAGCAAGGGACTCAACGTCTGAGCATACCCTGCCAACTTATGGCGAACAAAGCGGTACAAAAGGGGGTGGTGATGGACGGAGTATCAGAACCAATCAAACACTCACACCCAGTCAACAGATCTGGGTTTGATCCATCACCGTTCTTTAGCCCACTCTGCCACCCCAGTTCAGACATGGCCATATGCAAATCAGTCTGACCGTGTGCCTCATGGGAACAGTCCAGCCCGAACTGCCAAGCCATGCCTTCCCTGGACCGGAAACAAGCTTGCTAGGACCGGTTTCTGGAATTTCAGCCGTCTTCAGCCAGGCTTGCTTGAATCCAGTGGCAAAGTGACAAGGGACTCAACGTCTGAGCATACCCTGCCAACTTATGGCGAACAAAGCGGTAAAAAAGGGGGTGGTGATGGACGGAGTATCAGAACCAATCAAACACTCACACCCAGTCAACAGATCTGGGTTTGATCCATCACCGTTCTTTAGCCCACTCTGCCACCCCAGTTCAGACAGGGCCATATGCAAATCAGTCTGACCCTGTGTCTCATGGGAACAGTCCAGCCCGAACTGCCAAGCCATGCCTTCCCTGGACCGGAAACAAGCTTCCTAGGACCGGTTTCTGGCATTTCAGCCGTCTTCAGCCAGGCTTGCTTGAATCCAGTGGCAAAGTGAGCAAGGGACTCAACGTCTGAGCATACCCTGCCAACTTATGGCGAACAAAGTGGTACAAAAGGGGGTGGTGATGGACGGAGTATCAGAACCAATCAAACAATCACACCCAGTCAACAGATCTGGGTTTGATCCATCACCGTTCTTTAGCCCACTCTGCCACCCCAGTTCAGACATGCCCATATGCAAATCAGTCTGACCCTGTGCCTCATGGGAACAGTCCAGCACGAACTGCCAAGCCATGCCTTCCCTGGACCGGAAACAAGCTTCCTAGGACCGGTTTCTGGCATTTCAGCCGTCTTCAGCCAGGCTTGCTTGAACCCAGTGGCAAAGTGAGCAAGGGACTCAACATCTGAGCATACCCTGCCAACTTATGGCGAACAAAGCGGTACGAAAGGGGGTGGTGATGGACGGAGTATCAGAACCAATCAAACACTCACACCCAGTCAACAGATCTGGGTTTAATCCATCACCGTTATTAAGCACACTCTGCCACCCCAGTTCAGACATGGCCATATGCAAGTCAGTCTGACCCTGTGCCTCATGGGAACAGTCCAGCCCGAACTGCCAAGCCATGCCTTCCCTGGACTGGAAACAAGCTTCCTAGGACCAGTTTCTGGCAGTTCAGCCGTCTTCAGCCAGACTTGCTTGAATCCAGTGGCAAAGTGAGCAAGGGACTCAACGTCTGAGCATACCCTGCCAACTTATGGCGAACAAAGCGGTACAAAAGGGGGTGGTGATGGACGGAGTATCAGAACCAATCAAACACTCACACCCAGTCAACAGATCTGGGTTTGATCCATCACCGTTCTTTAGCCCACTCTGCCACCCCAGTTCATACATGGCCATATGCAAATCAGTCTGACCCTGTGCCTCATGGGAACAGTCCAGCCCGAACTGCCAAGCCATGCCTTCCCTGGACCGGAAACAAACTTCCTAGGACCGGTTTCTGGCATTTCAGCCGTCTTCAGCCAGGCTTGCTTGAATCCAGTGGCAAAGTGAGCAAGGGACTCAACGTCTGAGCATACCCTGCCAACTTATGGTGAACAAAGCGGTACAAAAGGGGGTGGTGATGGACGGAGTATCAGAACCAATCAAACACTCACACCCAGTCAACAGATCTGGGTTTGATCCATCACCGTTCTTTAGCCCACTCTGCCACCCCAGTTCAGACATGGCCATATGCAAATAAGTCTGACCCTGTGCCTCATGGGAACAGTCCAGCCCGAACTGCCAAGCCATGCCTTCCCTGGACCGGAAACAAGCTTCCTAGGACCGGTTTCTGGCATTTCAGCCGTCTTCAGCCAGGCTTGCTTGAATCCAGTGGCAAAGTGAGCAAGGGACTCAACGTCTTAGCATACCCTGCCAACTTATGGCGAACAAAGCGGTACTAAAGGGGCTGGTGATGGACGGAGTATCAGAACCAATCAAACACTCACACCCAGTCAACAGATCTGGGTTTGATCCATCACCGTTCTTTAGCCCACTCTGCCACCCCAGTTCAGACATGGCCATATGCAAATCAGTCTGACCCAGTGCCTCATGGGAACAGTCCAGCCCGAACTGCCAAGCCATGCCTGCCCTGGAACGGAAACAAGCTTCCTAGAACCGGTTTCTGGCATTTCAGCCATCTTCAGCCAGGCTTGCTTGAATCCAGTGGCAAAGTGAGCAAGGGACTCAACGTCTGAGCATACCCTGCCAACTTATGGCGAACAAAGCGGAACTCAAGGGGCTGGTGATGGACGGAGTATCAGAACCAATCAAACACTCACACCCAGTCAACAGATCTGGGTTTGATCCATCACCGTTCTTTAGCCCACTCTGCCACCCCAGTTCAGACATGGCCATATGCAAATCAGTCTGACCCTGTGCCTCATGGGAACAGTCCAGCCCGAACTGCCAAGCCATGCCTTCTCTAGACCGGAAACAAGCTTCCTAGAACCGGTTTCTGGCATTTCAGCCGTCTTCAGCCAGGCTTGCTTGAATCCAGTGGCAAAGTGAGCAAGGGACTCAACATCTGAGCATACCCTGCCAACTTATGGCGAACAAAGCGGTAAAAAAGGGGGTGGTGATGGACGGAGTATCAGAACCAATCAAACACTCACACCCAGTCAACAGATCTGGGTTTGATCCATCACCGTTCTTTAGCCCACTCTGCCACCCCAGTTCAGACATGGCCATATGCAAATCAGTCTGACGCTGTGTCTCATGGGAACAGTCCAGCCCGAACTGCCATGCCATGCCTTCCCTGGACCGGAAACAAGCTTCCTAGGACCGGTTTCTGGCATTTCAGCCGTCTTCAGCCAGGCTTGCTTGAATCCAGTGGCAAAGTGAGCAAGGGACTCAACGTCTGAGCATACCCTGCCAACTTATGGCGAACAAAGCGGTACAAAAGGGGGTGGAGATGGACGGAGTATCAGAACCAATCAAACACTCACACCCAGTCAACAGATCTGGGTTTGATCCATCACCGTTCTTTAGCCCACTCTGCCACCCCAGTTCATACATGGCCATATGCAAATCAGTCTGACCCTGTGCCTCATGGGAACAGTCCAGCCTGAACTGCCAAGCCATGCCTTCCCTGGACCGGAAAAAAGCTTCCTAGGACCGGTTTCTGGCATTTCAGCCGTCTTCAGCCAGGCTTGCTTGAACCCAGTGGCAAAGTGAGCAAGGGACTCAACGTCTGAGCATACCCTGCCAACTTATGGCGAACAAAGCGGTACAAAAGGGGGTGGTGATGGACGGAGTATCAGAACCAATCAAACACTCACACCCAGTCAACAGATTTGGGTTTGATCCATCACCGTTCTTTAGCCCACTCTGCCACCCCAGTTCAGACATGGCCATATGCAAATCAGTCTGACCCTGTGCCTCATGGGAACAGTCCAGCCCGAACTGCCAAGCCATGCCTTCCCTGGACCGGAAACAAGCTTCCTAGGACCGGTTCCTGGCATTTCAGCCATCTTCAGCCAGGCTTGCTTGAATCCAGTGGCAAAGTGAGCAAGGGACTTAACGTCTGAGCATACCCTGCCAACTTATGGCGAACAAAGCTGTACAAAAGGGGGTGGTGATGGACGGAGTATCAGAACCAATCAAACACTCACACCCAGTCAACAGATCTGGGTTTAATCCATCACCGTTCTTAAGCCCACTCTGCCACCCCAGTTCAGACATGGCCATATGCAAATCAGTCTGACCCTGTGCCTCATGGGAACAGTCCAGCCCGAACTGCCAAGCCATGCCTTCCCTGGACAGGAAACAAGCTTCCTAGGACCGGTTTCTGGCATTTCAGCCGTCTTCAGCCAGGCTTGCTTGAATCCAGTGGCAAGGTGAGCAAGGGACTCAACGTCTGAGCATACCCTGCCAACTTATGGCGAACAAAGCGGTACAAAAGGGGGTGGTGATGGACGGAGTATAAGAATCAATCAAACACTCACACCCAGTCAACAGATCTGGGTTTGATCCATCACCGTTCTTTAGCCCACTCTGCCACCCCAGTTCAGACATGGCCATATGCAAATCAGTCTGACCCTGTGCCTCATGGGAACAGTCCAGCCCGAACTGCCAAGCCATGCCTTCCCTGGACCGGAAACAAGCTTCCTAGCACCGGTTTCTGGCATTTCAGCCGTCTTCAGCCAGGCTTGCTTGAATCCAGTGGCAAGGTGAGCAAGGGACTCAACGTCTGAGCATACCCTGCCAACTTATGGCGAACAAAGCGGTACAAAAGGGGGTGGTGATGGACGGAGTATCAGAACCAATCAAACACTCACACCCAGT
The DNA here is from genome assembly GCF_964204655.1 of Triturus cristatus. NCBI lineage: Eukaryota > Metazoa > Chordata > Amphibia > Caudata > Salamandridae > Triturus > Triturus cristatus. The sequence continues at coordinate 59,929,332 of NC_140585.1, read as the reverse complement.
CAACAGATCTGGGTTTGATCCATCACCGTTCTTTAGCCCACTCTGCCACCCCAGTTCAGACATGGCCATATGCAAATCAGTCTGACCCTGTGCCTCATGGGAACAGTGCAGCCCGAACTGCCAAGCCATGCCTTCCCTGGACCGGAAACAAGCTTCCTAGGACCGGTTTCTGGCATTTCAGCCGTCTTAAGCCAGGCTTGCTTGAATCCAGTGGCAAAGTGAGCAAGGGACTCAACGTCTGAGCATACCCTGCCAACGTATGGCGAACAAAGCGGTACAAAAGGGGGTGGTGATGGACGGAGTATCAGAACCAATCAAACACTCACACCCAGTCAACAGATCTGGGTTTGATCCATCACCGTTCTTTAGCCCACTCTGCCACTCCAGTTCAGACATGGCCATATGCAAATCAGTCTGACCCTGTGCCTCATGGGAACAGTCCAGCCCGAACTGCCAAGCCATGCCGACCGGAAACAAGCTTCCTAAGAACGGTTTCTGGCATTTCAGCCGTCTTCAGCCAGGCTTGCTTGAATTCAGTGGCAAAGTGAGCAAGGGACTCAACGTCTGAGCATACCCTGCCAACTTATGGCGAACAAAGCGGTACAAAAGGGGGTGGTGATGGACGGAGTATCAGAACCAATCAAACACTCACACCCAGTCAACAGATCTGGGTTTGATCCATCACCGTTCTTTAGCCCACTCTGCCACCCCAGTTCAGACATGGCCATATGCAAATCAGTCTGACCCTGTGCCTCATGGGAACAGTCCAGCCCGAACTGCCAAGCCATGGCTTCCCTGGACCGGAAACAAGCTTCCTAGGACCGGTTTCTGGCATTTCAGCCGTCTTCAGCCAGGCTTGCTTGAATCCAGTGGCAAAGTGAGCAAGGGTCTCAACGTCTGAGCATACCCTGCCAACTTATGGCGAACAAAGCGGTAAAAAAGGGGGTGGTGATGGACGGAGTATCAGAACCAATCAAACACTCACACCCAGTCAACAGATCTGGGTTTGATCCATCACCGTTCTTTAGCCCACTCTGCCACCCCAGTTCAGACATGGCCATATGCAAATCAGTCTGACCCTGTGTCTCATGGGAACAGTCCAGCCCAAACTGCCAAGCCATGCCTTCCCTGGACCGGAAACAAGCTTCCGAGGACCGGTTTCTGGCATTTCAGCTGTCTTCAGCCAGGCTTGCTTGAATCCAGTGGCAAAGTGAGCAAGGGACTCAACGTCTGAGCATACCCTGCCAACTTATGGCGAACAAAGCGGTACAAAAGGGGGTGGTGATGGACGGAGTATCAGAACCAATCAAACACTCACACCCAGTCAACAGATCTGGGTTTGATCCATCACCGTTCTTTAGCCCAGTCTGCCACCCCAGTTCAGACATGGCCATATGCAAATCAGTCTGACCCTGTGCCTCATGGGAACAGTCCAGCACGAACTACCAAGCCATGCCTTCCCTGGACCGGAAACAAGCTTCCTAGAACCGGTTTCTGGCATTTCAGCCGTCTTCAGCCAGGCTTGCTTGAACCCAGTGGCACAGTGAGCAAGGGACTCAACGTCTGAGCATACCCTGCCAACTTATGGCGAACAAAGCGGTACAAAAGGGGGTGGTGATTGTGAGAAGTTGGCCTGATATGTAGTTCTCACTATTCTAGTGATCACTGTGTATCATTCCAAACGACCCTTATTGATGTAATGTAATGTAATGTAATGTAATGTAATGTAATTATGTTTTGTATAGCGCTGGTTGCACTCCATGGAGCATCTTTGCGCTTCTGAGTACGAAACAGGATCTGATGAAAAGATTCTTATGATGTTTCGGAGATGGAGTGTTATATCAGATTTTTACATTTTGTGTCAGATAACGTATAGATCCAGGTTTTGAGGGTGCTTCTGAAAGAAATTTCTGTGGAAATTTGCCGAAGGGAGGACGGCAGAGAGTTCCAGGCTTTGGATCCCAAAACTGCCAGGGACTTGCCTCCTTTGGTTTTAAGTCTGAACTTAGGGATAGTGAGAAAATTCTCATTTTGAGATCTCAGACATCGTACAGGGGCATAGTGTTGGAACATGTTTTCAATGTATTTGGGTCCTGTTTTGTTAAATGCTCTATAGGTAATTAGCAGGATTTTAAACAACACCCTTTTGTGTATTGGCAGCCAATGCAGTATGTTCAGAGCTGTTGAAGCTGAGGTCCTTCTTTTCCAGCCCAGCACTAATCTGGCCGCTGCATGTTGTACAATTTGCAGTTTATGGCATACTGTCCTATTTGTTCCCGCATATATACTATTACAGTAGTCAATGCGGGACGTGATAAGGGCAACCGCCACCGTCTTTCTAGCTGCAAAAGGGATCAGATCGAAAAATTTCCTAAGTCCCTTTATTATGCCGAAGCAGATCCCTGCCACGGCATTTGCTTGTTGTTTAAAGCTCAGAGAAGGGTCAAATTTTATTCCCAGATTACGGACTGCATTTGCTGTATTGGGAGGGACGGTGGCGTCTTCTGGCCACCATAGAGTTGGATTGAAGGAGTTGTTTTTTCCAACAGGTAGGATCTCAGTTTTCCCTGAATTGCATTTGAGATGATTTGTGCTCATCCAGTGGAAAATAGCCTTCAAACAGTTCTGGAGTCTGGCTTCTGCTTGGCTGGATTCATCCTCCATCACTAGGATGAGTTGTGTATCATCTGCATATGCGATGGTAGCTATGCCGAAGGATGATATGAGGGCAATCAGGGGAGCCATATATACATTGAAAAGTGTCGGACTCAAACACGAGCCCTGTGGCACACCTGAATTCAGTGGGATTTCTGCTGATCTAAATTGGCCCAAGGTAACCACTTGTCGTCTGTTTGTCAAAAAACTCTTTAACCAGCTCAGTACCTTGCCCGTTATTCCTGCCGCGGTTAGTCGGTCTATCAAGATGGTATGCGACACCGTGTCGAAAGCCGCGGATAGGTCTAAAAGTATGAGGACAGCTTTTTTTCCCTGGTCTAGTGCTGTTCTAAGTGTTTCCACGGAGAAATTTAGAGCCGATTCAGTCGAATGTTTTGCTCTGAAGCCAGCTTGGTTCGGGTGCCAGATGTTATTTGCCTCTAAAAAAGAAGTGAGCTGTTTATTTACTTCCTTTTCTGTAAGTTTACAGAAAGTAGGGAGTAATGAAATTGGTCGTAGATTGGTAAGAATGGCGGGTTCTGATAATGGCTTTTTCTGTAGGGGTCTCACTGCTGCAACTTTCCATTCTTCAGGGACTACTCCCTGGGAAAGTGAGGAGTTAATGATGTTATTAATGATCGGATTTACGATCTCCACCATGGTGTGGAGGACGTAGGGGGGGCAGGGATCAAAGGGAGAACCAGATTTGATTTTAAGAATTTGGCTCTTGGATTCTTCAAGGCTGACTTCCTGAAAGAAAGGTAACTGGCTTATTGTGTGATTATTTTTATTCTGTAACTCATTCAGGGAGAGGGGATCTGGGAAGTCTTTGATGATCGTTTGTATTTTCTCGTGGAAATAGTCCGCGATATTATTACATAGGGTTTGCGAGGGGGGAATATCTCTCTGCATGTTCTTTGGATTTATAAAAGAATTAACAATATTAAAGATATCTTTTTGTTTATTATTACTGTTAATTATGGCATCAGTAAAAAATACCTTTTTGGCTGTTTTTATCATCCCATGGTAGTGTCGGCGGGCTATTTTGTACTTGGTCTGGTCAGTTATATTATATTTTGTGCGCCAGGTCCGTTCCAATGCTCTAACTTTCCTCTGTTCTTCCTTTAGTCTTTGAGAAAACCAAGGGGCAGAGGTTCTATGCTTATTATTACGTCTTACACTTGGTTTTATTTTATCATTTTCCATAGCTAGAGCATCCATCCATTTCCTGAAGGACTGACTGTCCTTCTCAGGGTTCCCAACTACTGATGGTCTAGTTTCAAGTGCCTTGGTTAGAAGACCCGGGTTTTCTATCAGGTTCTTCCAGTGGGACCCGCCCTGAGGGATGCAAGGCTTCGTCCGTGGTCTATGTTTCATAATTCCTAGGAGTTCGAAAGGGATGTAGCAGTGATCTGACCAGGTTAATTCTTGGGGGGGTTTTACGAGAAGTGTGTCCAAATTTGAGCAAATGCAGTCAAGAATATGACCTGCATTATGTGTGGGCATGGTAGTAAGTATTTTGAGGCCAAGGACCTTCATTATTTCCGTAAAACCTAGGGTAGTATAATCTGAGCAGGAGTCAAGATGTATGTTAGTGTCTCCTAAGATTGTAAAATTAGCCGATTTTAGGGCCAATTGATGATTGGTTGTAAGTCAACCTTTTTGACCAGCTATCCTAGTAGCGTGGATACGAGCAGTCTTAGGCTAAACTCTAGAGGGCGTGTTAAGCCAGCTGTTTACCATCACATATACCCCTTGAACACCAAGTGAAAGGACACCACACAAGTTGTTATGAAAATAAAAGGGTATTTATTTATAACAAGACTACCCTGGCTCTTTATGAGTCAGGGAGCTAAGCACACTACAAAACTCTTAGGAAAATACTTCAGTTGCACAATTTACACAAATGCCCGAGGGGCACGAGAAACCATCTACACTAACAGTGAAATGCGAATGGTTAGAGTCTGGAGGTACTGATTCCGGAGTGTTCCGATCAGTGGGACTAAACGAAAAAGGAACTGGACACTTGTAGAGCGAACCTGCGATGGAGCACCGAGATGCTCGATTTACCTAGCCCGGAGGCTGCGGCTGCGTGAAGTTCGTCAAGATGTCGGGAGTCCTCGTGTAGTCTCAGGAGCCTGAAAGAAGAAGTTGCTGGCAGGCGACCAGTGACGATGTTCAGAGCGATCCAAGCCTGGATCGGTGATGAAGGAAAACCTGAAAGCAGAGGGGACTCAGTTCTCAACCGCTAGCCAGCGATCGTGTGGGTACCAGGAGGGTACCGGCTGAAGTCACCTCGACCAGGTGAGTGGGTGACGTCGGACTCGGCTGTTCCTCGGACCAGGAGGCGCGGCGGCGACCAGGATGGAGGGCGAGCTGTCCCACGAAGGTGTCTGCTGTCGATGATGCTGGGCCCAGGAAGGGGCAGCGGATCTTGGCAGTGGCCACCCAAGCGGGGGAGTCAAGATGGCGTCGGGAGTGGACCAGGAGGGTCCGGGGTACTCCTCTGTTGAAGGGGAGCAAGTGCCAGTCTGGAGCAACCAGACTAGTGATGAAAAGTAATCTTGGAGCGTCGTGAAGAGGGCCACAAGCCGGTCGGCAAGTGGTCGGACAACGCGGTGAACAGCAAGGAGCGGAAGGGCCCCCCACGCAGATCTCGCGGATGCTGGGGAGACAGACTTCGATGCTGGAGCTGCTCAGGGTTTAGGGCTTCTCAAACCCTAGGTGCACTCACTCGAGGGTCCCTCGGTGGGCGTGCTAGATAAGCGTCGTGCAGGTTCTGAAGATAGCCGGTCCCGCAGGTCTCGTCACACCTACGACTCTCAGCTGAGCTGATGAGGGAGGTAAAAGGTCAGAGATGGCAGGGAACTCGGGTCTCGTCGAGCTGGGCAGTCTTGATCCGTAGGAGAGACTTACAGCAAACCGCAAGCGCTTAGTTGGTGCCTGCTGGTGCAGGGTGGCTACTCCTTAGCCACAAGGGAGAGTCTTCAGAAATAGTCAAGAGTTCCTTTCGTGGAAAGTGGTTCGTGATTCGGAGGTATCCGATTATCTGATTATCCAATTTGGGAAGGGGACTCGCTCCTACCTTTATTCTAAGAAAAAGGGGTTGGCCCGTGACTAGGTTCTACCTATGGGTGGAGCCAGGAGGGGGGTGGTTACACCCCTATCCTTTGTCCGGCTTCGCGCCAGCTCAGGGGCTGGTGTGCCCCGAAACTGGTTTGAGCCGGGCTATGCACAGTGAGCACCGGGGTGCCACTGGCAATCACCTTCCTTTCAGCCCTGCCTACCTGGGATACACAAACCCTGTCTGGGACGGTGCTAACACCGCCCTCGACAGGAAACCCTTTGTCCAAACTCCCTTCGCTGGAAGGTCCCCCAGCAGCAGGAGGTCAGACTTGTGTCTGGTGGCAGCATCCATTTTGTGATGCTGAGGCTTGAGTCAACTTTAACCGGGGTTCAGGGTTACTTCCATGTTGTGCCCCTCTAGAAGGGGGGAATGCTAACCCCGTCGCCAGAACTAGCGAGGGGTTCGTATTCCAATTCGTATGACACCTTACGCGACATGTGTAGGTGATGCGATGCCAAAGTTAGCAAATAGTTGGCCCGCGTCACCATGGAACGGCTATTAGGACTTGGTTCCGCAAGCCGTCGACGGGCTCGGCTCGCGCCAGAGCACCATCCCACATGACTCCCCGCACTCTGCCTTCAGGATTGATAAGGCCTGCCATAGGAGTGACTGATAGGAATCCATGTGTCCATTTTAGGGTTAGGTGTAGGAATACTACACCTACAGCAACGGGTGATTACACCACGTGGCCCCAGCTGCCGTGCAGCCAGTTGTGTCAGATTTGGGCGGCCATTCCAGGGGTGGCATAATACATGCTGCAGCCCCTGGTAGGCCCTGGGTACACCGATGCCCTGGATACCTGTGGTATGCTGAGACAGGGACTGACAAGGCGGCCCAGTTCCAATTAGTGGATGCACCTAACGTACATGTGTGTTAATTTCGAGAGAGAACAGCTAGGCTGTGGGTCTGATTGGCAGGCCCACAGCCGGAGAAAGTCGTAAACCAATGAAGCAAAAGCAAAAAATCTGGGTGATCATAGGATTGCAGACCCTACTCTCCTACAGTGATGGACGGAGTATCAGAACCAATCAAACACTCACGCCCAGTCAACAGATTTGGGTTTGATCCATCACCGTTCTTTAGCCCACTCTGCCACCCCAGTTCAGACATGGACATATGCAAATCAGTCTGACCCTGTGCCTCATGGGAACAGTCCAGCCCGAACTGCCAAGCCATGCCTTCCCTGGACCGGAAACAAGCTTCCTAGGACCGGTTTCTGGCATTTCAGCCATCTTCAGCAAGGCTTGCTTGAATCCAGTGGCAAAGTGAGCAAGGGACTCAACGTCTGAGCATACCCTGCCAACGTATGGCGAACAAAGCGGTACAAAAGGGGGTGGTGATGGACGGAGTATCAGAACCAATCAAACACTCACACCCAGTCAACAGATCTGGGTTTGATCCATCACCGTTCTTTAGCCCACTCTGCCACCCCAGTTCAGACATGGCCATATGCAAATCAGTCTGACCCTGTGCCTCATGGGAACAGTCCAGCCCGAACTGCCAAGCCATGCCTTCCCTGGACGGGAAACAAGCTTCCTAGGACCGGTTTCTGGCATTTCTGCCGTCTTCAGCCAGGCTTGCTTGAATCCAGTGGCACGGTGAGCAAGGGACTCAACGTCTGAGCATACCCTGCCAACTTATGGCGAACAAAGCGGTACAAAAGGGGGTGGTGATGGACTGAGTATCAGAACCAATCAAACACTCACACCCAGTCAACAGATCTGGGTTTGATCCATCACCGTTCTTTAGCCCACTATGCCACCCCAGTTCAGACATGGCCATATGAAAATCAGTCTGACCCTGTGCCTCATGGGAACAGTCCAGCCCGAACTGCCAAGCCATGCCTTCCCTGGACCGGAAACAAGCTTCCTAGGACCGGTTTCTGGCATTTCAGCCGTCTTCAGCCAGGTTTGCTTGAATCCAGTGGCAAGGTGAGCAAGGGACTCAACGTCTGAGCATACCCTGCCAACTTATGGCGAACAAAGCGGTACAAAAGGGGGTGGTGATGGACGGAGTATCAGAACCAATCAAACACTCACACCCAGTCAACAGATCTGGGTTTGATCCATCACCGTTCTTTAGCCCACTCTGCCACCCCAGTTCAGACATGGCCATATGCAAATCAGTCTGACCCTGTGCCTCATGGGAACAGTCCAGCCCGAACTGCCAAGCCATGCCTTCCCTGGACCGGAAACAAGCTTCCTAGGACCGTTTTTTGGCATTTCAGCCGTCTTCAGCCAGGCTTGCTTGAATCCAGTGGCAAGGTGAGCAAGGGACTCAACGTCTGAGCATACCCTGCCAACTTATGGCGAACAAAGCGGTACAAAAGGGGGTGGTGATGGACGGAGTATCAGAACCAATCAAACACTCACACCCAGTCAACAGATCTGGGTTTGATCCATCACCGTTCTTTAGCCCACTCTGCCACCCCAGTTCAGACATGGCCATATGCAAATCAGTCTGACCCTGTGCCTCATGGGAACAGTCCAGCCCGAACTGCCAAGCCATGCCTTCCCTGGACCGGAAACAAGCTTCCTAGGACCGGTTTCTGGCATTTCAGCCATCTTCAGCCAGGCTTGCTTGAATCCAGTGGCAAAGTGAGCAAGGGACTCAACGTCGGAGCATACACTGCCAACTTATGGCGAACAAAGCGGTACAAAAGGGGGTGGTGATGGACGGAGTATCAGAAGCAATCAAACACTCACACCCAGTGAACAGATCTGGGTTTGATCCATCACCGTTCTTTAGCCCACTCTGCCACTCCAGTTCAGACATGGCCATATGCAAATCAGTCTGACCCTGTGCCTCATGGGAACAGTCCAGCCCGAACTGCCAAGCCATGCCTTCTCTAGACCGGAAACAAGCTTCCTAGAACCGGTTTCTGGCATTTCAGCCGTCTTCAGCAAGGCTTGCTTGAATCCAGTGGCAAAGTGAGCAAGGGACTCAACGTCTGAGCATACCCTGCCAACTTATGGCAAACAAAGCGGTACTAAAGGGGCTGGTGATGGACGGAGTATCAGAACCAATCAAACACTCACACCCAGTCAACAGATCTGGGTTTGATCCATCACCGTTCTTTAGCCCACTCTGCCACCCCAGTTCAGACATGGCCATATGCAAATCAGTCTGACCCTGTGCCTCATGGGAACAGTCCAGCCCAAACTGCCAAGCCATGCCTTCCCTGGACCGGAAACAAGCTTCCTAGGACCGGTTTGTGGCATTTCAGCGGTCTTCAGCCAGGCTGGCTTGATTCCAGTGGCAAAGTGAGCAAAGGACTCAATGTCTGAGCATACCCTGCCAACTTATGGCGAACAAAGCGGTACAAAAGGGGGTGGTGATGGACGGAGTATCAGAACCAATCAAACACTCACACCCAGTCAACAGATCTGGGTTTTATCCATTACCGTTCTTTAGTCCACTCTGCCACCCCAGTTCAGACATGGCCATATGCAAATCAGTGTGACCCTGTGCCTCATGGGAACAGTCCAGCCCGAACTGCCAAGCCATGCCTTCCCTGGACCGGAAACAAGCTTCCTAGGACCGGTTTCTGGCATTTCAGCCATCTTCAGCCAGGCTTGCTTGAATCCAGTGGCAAAGTGAGCAAGGGACTCAACGTCTGAGCATACACTGCCAACTTATGGCGAACAAAGCGGTACAAAAGGGGGTGGTGATGGACGGAGTATCAGAAGCAATCAAACACTCACACCCAGTGAACAGATCTGGGTTTGATCCATCACCGTTCTTTAGCCCACTCTGCCACTCCAGTTCAGACATGGCCATATGCAAATCAGTCTGACCCTGTGCCTCATGGGAACAGTCCAGCCCGAACTGCCAAGCCATGCCGACCGGAAACAAGCTTCCTAGGAACGGTTTCTGGCATTTCAGCCGTCTTCAGCCAGGCTTGCTTGAATCCAGTGGCAAAGTGAGCAAGGGACTCAACGTCTGAGCATACCCTGCCAACTTATGGCGAACAAAGCGGTAAAAAAGGGGGTGGTGATGGAGGGAGTATCAGAACCAATCAAACACTCACACCCAGTCAACAGATCTGGGTTTGATCCATCACCGTTCTTTAGCCCACTCTGCCACCCCAGTTCAGACATGGTCATATGCAAATCAGTCTGACCCTGTGTCTCATGGGAACAGTCCAGCCCGAACTGCCAAGCCATGCCTTCCCTGGACCGGAAACAAGCTTCCTAGGACCGGTTTCTGGCATTTCAGCCGTCTTCAGCCAGGCTTGCTTGAACCCAGTGGCAAAGTGAGCAAGGGACTCAACATCTGAGCATACCCTGCCAACTTATGGCGAACAAAGCGGTAAAAAAGGGGGTGGTGATGGAGGGAGTATCAGAACCAATCAAACACTCACACCCAGTCAACAGATCTGGGTTTGATCCATCACCGTTCTTTAGCCCACTCTGCCACCCCAGTTCAGACATGGCCATATGCAAATCAGTCTGACCCTGTGTCTCATGGGAACAGTCCAGCCCGAACTGCCAAGCCATGCCTTCCCTGGACCGGAAACAAGCTTCCTAGGACCAGTTTCTGGCAGTTCAGCCGTCTTCAGCCAGACTTGCTTGAATCCAGTGGCAAAGTGAGCAAGGGACTCAACGTCTGAGCATACCCTGCCAACTTATGGCGAACAAAGCGGTACAAAAGGGGGTGGTGATGGACGGAGTATCAGAACCAATCAAACACTCACACCCAGTCAACAGATCTGGGTTTGATCCATCACCGTTCTTTAGCCCACTCTGCCACCCCAGTTCATACATGGCCATATGCAAATCAGTCTGACCCTGTGCCTCATGGGAACAGTCCAGCCCGAACTGCCAAGCCATGCCTTCCCTGGACCGGAAACAAACTTCCTAGGACCGGTTTCTGGCATTTCAGCCGTCTTCAGCCAGGCTTGCTTGAATCCAGTGGCAAAGTGAGCAAGGGACTCAACGTCTGAGCATACCCTGCCAACTTATGGTGAACAAAGCGGTACAAAAGGGGGTGGTGATGGACGGAGTATCAGAACCAATCAAACACTCAAACCCAGTCAACAGATCTGGGTTTGATCCATCACCGTTCTTTAGCCCACTCTGCCACCCCAGTTCAGACATGGCCATATGCAAATCAGTCTGACCCTGTGCCTCATGGGAACAGTCCAGCCCGAACTGCCAAGCCATGCCTTCCCTGGACCGGAAACAAGCTTCCTAGGACCGGTTTCTGGCATTTCAGCCGTCTTCAGCCAGGCTTGCTTGAATCCAGTGGCAAAGTGAGCAAGGGACTCAACGTCTTAGCATACCCTGCCAACTTATGGCGAACAAAGCGGTACTAAAGGGGCTGGTGATGGACGGAGTATCAGAACCAATCAAACACTCACACCCAGTCAACAGAACTGGGTTTGATCCATCACCGTTCTTTAGCCCACTCTGCCACCCCAGTTCAGACATGGCCATATGCAAATCAGTCTGACCCAGTGCCTCATGGGAACAGTCCAGCCCGAACTGCCAAGCCATGCCTGCCCTGGAACGGAAACAAGCTTCCTAGAACCGGTTTCTGGCATTTCAGCCATCTTCAGCCAGGCTTGCTTGAATCCAGTGGCAAAGTGAGCAAGGGACTCAACGTCTGAGCATACCCTGCCAACTTATGGCGAACAAAGCGGAACTCAAGGGGCTGGTGATGGACGGAGTATCAGAACCAATCAAACACTCAACCCAGTCAACAGATCTGGGTTTGATCCATCACCGTTCTTTAGCCCACTCTGCCACCCCAGTTCAGACATGGCCATATGCAAATCAGTCTGACCCTGTGCCTCATGGGAACAGTCCAGCCCGAACTGCCAAGCCATGCCTTCTCTAGACCGGAAACAAGCTTCCTAGAACCGGTTTCTGGCATTTCAGCCGTCTTCAGCCAGGCTTGCTTGAACCCAGTGGCAAAGTGAGCAAGGGACTCAACATCTGAGCATACCCTGCCAACTTATGGCGAACAAAGCGGTAAAAAAGGGGGTGGTGATGGAGGGAGTATCAGAACCAATCAAACACTCACACCCAGTCAACAGATCTGGGTTTGATCCATCACCGTTCTTTAGCCCACTCTGCCACCCCAGTTCAGACATGGCCATATGCAAATCAGTCTGACCCTGTGTCTCATGGGAACAGTCCAGCCCGAACTGCCAAGCCATGCCTTCCCTGGACCGGAAACAAGCTTCCTAGGACCAGTTTCTGGCAGTTCAGCCGTCTTCAGCCAGACTTGCTTGAATCCAGTGGCAAAGTGAGCAAGGGACTCAACGTCTGAGCATACCCTGCCAACTTATGGCGAACAAAGCGGTACAAAAGGGGGTGGTGATGGACGGAGTATCAGAACCAATCAAACACTCACACCCAGTCAACAGATCTGGGTTTGATCCATCACCGTTCTTTAGCCCACTCTGCCACCCCAGTTCATACATGGCCATATGCAAATCAGTCTGACCCTGTGCCTCATGGGAACAGTCCAGCCCGAACTGCCAAGCCATGCCTTCCCTGGACCGGAAACAAACTTCCTAGGACCGGTTTCTGGCATTTCAGCCGTCTTCAGCCAGGCTTGCTTGAATCCAGTGGCAAAGTGAGCAAGGGACTCAACGTCTGAGCATACCCTGCCAACTTATGGTGAACAAAGCGGTACAAAAGGGGGTGGTGATGGACGGAGTATCAGAACCAATCAAACACTCACACCCAGTCAACAGATCTGGGTTTGATCCATCACCGTTCTTTAGCCCACTCTGCCACCCCAGTTCAGACATGGCCATATGCAAATCAGTCTGACCCTGTGCCTCATGGGAACAGTCCAGCCCGAACTGCCAAGCCATGCCTTCCCTGGACCGGAAACAAGCTTCCTAGGACCGGTTTCTGGCATTTCAGCCGTCTTCAGCCAGGCTTGCTTGAATCCAGTGGCAAAGTGAGCAAGGGACTCAACGTCTTAGCATACCCTGCCAACTTATGGCGAACAAAGCGGTACTAAAGGGGCTGGTGATGGACGGAGTATCAGAACCAATCAAACACTCACACCCAGTCAACAGAACTGGGTTTGATCCATCACCGTTCTTTAGCCCACTCTGCCACCCCAGTTCAGACATGGCCATATGCAAATCAGTCTGACCCAGTGCCTCATGGGAACAGTCCAGCCCGAACTGCCAAGCCATGCCTGCCCTGGAACGGAAACAAGCTTCCTAGAACCGGTTTCTGGCATTTCAGCCATCTTCAGCCAGGCTTGCTTGAATCCAGTGGCAAAGTGAGCAAGGGACTCAACGTCTGAGCATACCCTGCCAACTTATGGCGAACAAAGCGGAACTCAAGGGGCTGGTGATGGACGGAGTATCAGAACCAATCAAACACTCAACCCAGTCAACAGATCTGGGTTTGATCCATCACCGTTCTTTAGCCCACTCTGCCACCCCAGTTCAGACATGGCCATATGCAAATCAGTCTGACCCTGTGCCTCATGGGAACAGTCCAGCCCGAACTGCCAAGCCATGCCTTCTCTAGACCGGAAACAAGCTTCCTAGAACCGGTTTCTGGCATTTCAGCCGCCTTCAGCAAGGCTTGCTTGAATCCAGTGGCAAAGTGAGCAAGGGACTCAACGTCTGAGCATACCCTGCCAACTTATGGCAAACAAAGCGGTACTAAAGGGGCTGGTGATGGACGGAGTATCAGAACCAATCAAACACTCACACCCAGTCAACAGATCTGGGTTTGATCCATCACCGTTCTTTAGCCCACTCTGCCACCCCAGTTCAGACATGGTCATATGCAAATCAGTCTGACCCTGTGCCTCATGGGAACAGTCCAGCCCAAACTGCCAAGCCATGCCTTCCCTGGACCGGAAACAAGCTTCCTAGGACCGGTTTGTGGCATTTCAGCCGTCTTCAGCCAGGCTGGCTTGATTCCAGTGGCAAAGTGAGCAAAGGACTCAATGTCTGAGCATACCCTGCCAACTTATGGCGAACAAAGCGGTACAAAAGGGGGTGGTGATGGACGGAGTATCAGAACCAATCAAACACTCACACCCAGTCAACAGATCTGGGTTTGATCCATTACCGTTCTTTAGCCCACTCTGCCACCCCAGTTCAGACATGGCCATATGCAAATCAGTGTGACCCTGTGCCTCATGGGAACAGTCCAGCCCGAACTGCCAAGCCATGCCTTCCCTGGACCGGAAACAAGCTTCCTAGGACCGGTTTCTGGCATTTCAGCCGTCTTCAGCCAGGTTTGCTTGAATCCAGTGGCAAGGTGAGCAAGGGACTCAACGTCTGAGCATACCCTGCCAACTTATGGCGAACAAAGCGGTACAAAAGGGGGTGGTGATGGACGGAGTATCAGAACCAATCAAACACTCACACCCAGTCAACAGATCTGGGTTTGATCCATCACCGTTCTTTAGCCCACTCTGCCACCCCAGTTCAGACATGGCCATATGCAAATCAGTCTGACCCTGTGCCTCATGGGAACAGTCCAGCCCGAACTGCCAAGCCATGCCTTCCCTGGACCGGAAACAAGCTTCCTAGGACCGGTTTTTGGCATTTCAGCCGTCTTCAGCCAGGCTTGCTTGAATCCAGTGGCAAGGTGAGCAAGGGACTCAACGTCTGAGCATACCCTGCCAACTTATGGCGAACAAAGCGGTACAAAAGGGGGTGGTGATGGACGGAGTATCAGAACCAATCAAACACTCACACCCAGTCAACAGATCTGGGTTTGATCCGTCACCGTTCTTTAGCCCACTCTGCCACCCCAGTTCAGACATGGCCATATGCAAATCAGTCTGACCCTGTGCCTCATGGGAACAGTCCAGCCCGAACTGCCAAGCCATGCCTTCCCTGGACCGGAAACAAGCTTCCTAGGACCGGTTTCTGGCATTTCAGCCATCTTCAGCCAGGCTTGCTTGAATCCAGTGGCAAAGTGAGCAAGGGACTCAACGTCTGAGCATACACTGCCAACTTATGGCGAACAAAGCGGTACAAAAGGGGGTGGTGATGGACGGAGTATCAGAAGCAATCAAACACTCACACCCAGTGAACAGATCTGGGTTTGATCCATCACCGTTCTTTAGCCCACTCTGCCACTCCAGTTCAGACATGGCCATATGCAAATCAGTATGACCCTGTGCCTCATGGGAACAGTCCAGCCCGAACTGCCAAGCCATGCCGACCGGAAACAAGCTTCCTAGGAACGGTTTCTGGCATTTCAGCCGTCTTCAGCCAGGCTTGCTTGAATCCAGTGGCAAAGTGAGCAAGGGACTCAACGTCTGAGCATACCCTGCCAACTTATGGCGAACAAAGCGGTAAAAAAGGGGGTGGTGATGGAGGGAGTATCAGAACCAATCAAACACTCACACCCAGTCAACAGATCTGGGTTTGATCCATCACCGTTCTTTAGCCCACTCTGCCACCCCAGTTCAGACATGGCCATATGCAAATCAGTCTGACCCTGTGTCTCATGGGAACAGTCCAGCCCGAACTGCCAAGCCATGCCTTCCCTGGACCGGAAACAAGCTTCCTAGGACCGGTTTCTGGCATTCCAGCCGTCTTCAGCCAGGCTTGCTTGAACCCAGTGGCAAAGTGAGCAAGGGACTCAACATCTGAGCATACCCTGCCAACTTATGGCGAACAAAGCGGTACAAAAGGGGGTGGTGATGGACGGAGTATCAGAACCAATCAAACACTCACACCCAGTCAACAGATCTGGGTTTAATCCATCACCGTTATTAAGCACACTCTGCCACCCCAGTTCAGACATGGCCATATGCAAATCAGTCTGACCCTGTGCCTCATGGGAACAGTCCAGCCCGAACTGCCAAGCCATGCCTTCCCTGGACCGGAAACAAGCTTCCTAGGACCAGTTTCTGGCAGTTCAGCCGTCTTCAGCCAGACTTGCTTGAATCCAGTGGCAAAGTGAGCAAGGGACTCAACGTCTGAGCATACCCTGCCAACTTATGGCGAACAAAGCGGTACAAAAGGGGGTGGTGATGGACGGAGTATCAGAACCAATCAAACACTCACACCCAGTCAACAGATCTGGGTTTGATCCATCACCGTTCTTTAGCCCACTCTGCCACCCCAGTTCATACATGGCCATATGCAAATCAGTCTGACCCTGTGCCTCATGGGAACAGTCCAGCCCGAACTGCCAAGCCATGCCTTCCCTGGACTGGAAACAAACTTCCTAGGACCGGTTTCTGGCATTTCAGCCGTCTTCAGCCAGGCTTGCTTGAATCCAGTGGCAAAGTGAGCAAGGGACTCAACGTCTGAGCATACCCTGCCAACTTATGGTGAACAAAGCGGTACAAAAGGGGGTGGTGATGGACGGAGTATCAGAACCAATCAAACACTCACACCCAGTCAACAGATCTGGGTTTGATCCATCACCGTTCTTTAGCCCACTCTGCCACCCCAGTTCAGACATGGCCATATGCAAATCAGTCTGACCCTGTGCCTCATGGGAACAGTCCAGCCCGAACTGCCAAGCCATGCCTTCCCTGGACCGGAAACAAGCTTCCTAGGACCGGTTTCTGGCATTTCAGCCGTCTTCAGCCAGGCTTGCTTGAATCCAGTGGCAAAGTGAGCAAGGGACTCAACGTCTTAGCATACCCTGCCAACTTATGGCGAACAAAGCGGTACTAAAGGGGCTGGTGATGGACGGAGTATCAGAACCAAACAAACACTCACACCCAGTCAACAGATCTGGGTTTGATCCATCACCGTTCTTTAGCCCACTCTGCCACCCCAGTTCAGACATGGCCATATGCAAATCAGTCTGACCCTGTGCCTCATGGGAACAGTCCAGCCCGAACTGCCAAGCCATGCCTTCCCTGGACCGGAAACAAGCTTCCTAGGACCGGTTTCTGGCATTTCAGCCGTCTTCAGCCAGGCTTGCTTGAATCCAGTGGCAAGGTGAGCAAGGGACTCAACGTCTGAGCATACCCTGCCAACTTATGGCGAACAAAGCGGTACAAAAGGGGGTGGTGATGGACGGAGTATCAGAACCAATCAAACACTCACACCCAGTCAACAGATCTGGGTTTGATCCGTCACCGTTCTTTAGCCCACTCTGCCACCCCAGTTCAGACATGGCCATATGCAAATCAGTCTGACCCTGTGCCTCATGGGAACAGTCCAGCCCGAACTGCCAAGCCATGCCTTCCCTGGACCGGAAACAAGCTTCCTAGGACCGGTTTCTGGCATTTCAGCCATCTTCAGCCAGGCTTGCTTGAATCCAGTGGCAAAGTGAGCAAGGGACTCAACGTCTGAGCATACACTGACAACTTATGGCGAACAAAGCGGTACAAAAGGGGGTGGTGATGGACGGAGTATCAGAACCAATCAAACACTCACACCCAGTGAACAGATCTGGGTTTGATCCATCACCGTTCTTTAGCCCACTCTGCCACTCCAGTTCAGACATGGCCATATGCAAATCAGTCTGACCCTGTGCCTCATGGGAACAGTGCAGCCCGAACTGCCAAGCCATGCCGACCGGAAACAAGCTTCCTAGGAACGGTTTCTGGCATTTCAGCCGTCTTCAGCCAGGCTTGCTTGAATCCAGTGGCAAAGTGAGCAAGGGACTCAACGTCTGAGCATACCCTGCCAACTTATGGCGAACAAAGCGGTAAAAAAGGGGGTGGTGATGGAGGGAGTATCAGAACCAATCAAACACTCACACCCAGTCAACAGATCTGGGTTTGATCCATCACCGTTCTTTAGCCCACTCTGCCACCCCAGTTCAGAGATGGCCATATGCAAATCAGTCTGACCCTGTGTCTCATGGGAACAGTCCAGCCCGAACTGCCAAGCCATGCCTTCCCTGGACCGGAAACAAGCTTCCTAGGACCGGTTTCTGGCATTCCAGCCGTCTTCAGCCAGGCTTGCTTGAACCCAGTGGCAAAGTGAGCAAGGGACTCAACATCTGAGCATACCCTGCCAACTTATGGCGAACAAAGCGGTACAAAAGGGGGTGGTGATGGACGGAGTATCAGAACCAATCAAACACTCACACCCAGTCAACAGATCTGGGTTTAATCCATCACCGTTATTAAGCACAGTCTAACACCCCAGTTCAGACATGGCCATATGCAAATCAGTCTGACCCTGTGCCTCATGGGAACAGTCCAGCCCGAACTGCCAAGCCATGCCTTCCCTGGACCGGAAACAAGCTTCCTAGGACCAGTTTCTGGCAGTTCAGCCGTCTTCAGCCAGACTTGCTTGAATCCAGTGGCAAAGTGAGCAAGGGACTCAACGTCTGAGCATACCCTGCCAACTTATGGCGAACAAAGCGGTACAAAAGGGGGTGGTGATGGACGGAGTATCAGAACCAATCAAACACTCACACCCAGTCAACAGATCTGGGTTTGATCCATCACCGTTCTTTAGCCCACTCTGCCACCCCAGTTCATACATGGCCATATGCAAATCAGTCTGACCCTGTGCCTCATGGGAACAGTCCAGCCCGAACTGCCAAGCCATGCCTTCCCTGGACCGGAAACAAACTTCCTAGGACCGGTTTCTGGCATTTCAGCCGTCTTCAGCCAGGCTTGCTTGAATCCAGTGGCAAAGTGAGCAAGGGACTCAACGTCTGAGCATACCCTGCCAACTTATGGTGAACAAAGCGGTACAAAAGGGGGTGGTGATGGACGGAGTATCAGAACCAATCAAACACTCACACCCAGTCAACAGATCTGGGTTTGATCCATCACCGTTCTTTAGCCCACTCTGCCACCCCAGTTCAGACATGGCCATATGCAAATCAGTCTGACCCTGTGCCTCATGGGAACAGTCCAGCCCGAACTGCCAAGCCATGCCTTCCCTGGACCGGAAACAAGCTTCCTAGGACCGGTTTCTGGCATTTCAGCCGTCTTCAGCCAGGCTTGCTTGAATCCAGTGGCAAAGTGAGCAAGGGACTCAACGTCTTAGCATACCCTGCCAACTTATGGCGAACAAAGCGGTACTAAAGGGGCTGGTGATGGACGGAGTATCAGAACCAATCAAACACTCACACCCAGTCAACAGATCTGGGTTTGATCCATCACCGTTCTTTAGCCCACTCTGCCACCCCAGTTCAGACATGGCCATATGCAAATCAGTCTGACCCAGTGCCTCATGGGAACAGTCCAGCCCGAACTGCCAAGCCATGCCTGCCCTGGAACGGAAACAAGCTTCCTAGAACCGGTTTCTGGCATTTCAGCCATCTTCAGCCAGGCTTGCTTGAATCCAGTGGCAAAGTGAGCAAGGGACTCAACGTCTGAGCATACCCTGCCAACTTATGGCGAACAAAGCGGAACTCAAGGGGCTGGTGATGGACGGAGTATCAGAACCAATCAAACACTCAACCCAGTCAACAGATCTGGGTTTGATCCATCACCGTTCTTTAGCCCACTCTGCCACCCCAGTTCAGACATGGCCATATGCAAATCAGTCTGACCCTGTGCCTCATGGGAACAGTCCAGCCCGAACTGCCAAGCCATGCCTTCTCTAGACCGGAAACAAGCTTCCTAGAACCGGTTTCTGGCAATTTAGCCGTCTTCAGCAAGGCTTGCTTGAATCCAGTGGCAAAGTGAGCAAGGGACTCAACGTCTGAGCATACCCTGCCAACTTATGGCAAACAAAGCGGTACTAAAGGGGCTGGTGATGGACGGAGTATCAGAACCAATCAAACACTCACACCCAGTCAACAGATCTGGGTTTGATCCATCACCGTTCTTTAGCCCTTTCTGCCATCCCAGTTCAGACATGGCCATATGCAAATCAGTCTGACCCTGTGCCTCATGGGAACAGTCCAGCCCAAACTGCCAAGCCATGCCTTCCCTGGACTGGAAACAAGCTTCCTAGGACCGGTTTGTGGAATTTCAGCCGTCTTCAGCCAGGCTGGCTTGATTCCAGTGGCAAAGTGAGCAAAGGACTCAATGTCTGAGCATACCCTGCCAACTTATGGCGAACAAAGCGGTACAAAAGGGGGTGGTGATGGACGGAGTATCAGAACCAATCAAACACTCACACCCAGTCAACATATCTGGGTTTGATCCATTACCGTTCTTTAGCCCACTCTGCCACCCCAGTTCAGACATGGCCATATGCAAATCAGTGTGACCCTGTGCCTCATGGGAACAGTCCAGCCCGAACTGCCAAGCCATGCCTTCCCTGGACCGGAAACAAGCTTCCTAGGACCGGTTTCTGGCATTTCAGCCGTCTTCAGCCAGGCTTGCTTGAATCCAGTGGCAAAGTGAGCAAGGGACTCAACGTCTGAGCATACCCTACCAACTTATGGCGAACAAAGCGGTACAAAAGGGGGTGGTGATGGACGGAGTATCAGAACCAATCAAACACTCACACCCAGTCAACAGATTTGGGTTTGATCCATCACCGTTCTTTAGCCCACTCTGCCACCCCAGTTCAGACATGGCCATATGCAAATCAGTCTGACCCTGTGCCTCATGGGAACAGTTCAACCCGAACTGCCAAGCCATGCCTTCCCTGGACCGGAAACAAGCTTCCTAGGACCGGTTTCTGGCATTTCAGCCGTCTTCAGCCAGGCTTGCTTGAATCCAGTGGCAAAGTGAGCAAGGGACTCAACGTCTGAGCATACCCTGCCAACTTATGGCGAACAAAGCGGTAAAAAAGGGGGTGGTGATGGACGGAGTATCAGAACCAATCAAACACTCACACCCAGTCAACAGATCTGGGTTTGATCCATCACCGTTCTTTAGCCCACTCTGCCACCCCAGTTCAGACATGGCCATATGCAAATCAGTCTGACCCTGTGTCTCATGGGAACAGTCCAGCCCGAACTGCCATGCCATGCCTTCCCTGGACCGGAAACAAGCTTCCTAGGACCGGTTTCTGGCATTTCAGCCGTCTTCAGCCAGGCTTGCTTGAATCCAGTGGCAAAGTGAGCAAGGGACTCAACGTCTGAGCATACCCTGCCAACTTATGGCGCACAAAGCGGTACAAAAGGGGGTGGAGATGGACGGAGTATCAGAACCAATCAAACACTCACACCCAGTCAACAGATCTGGGTTTGATCCATCACCGTTCTTTAGCCCACTCTGCCACCCCAGTTCATACATGGCCATATGCAAATCAGTCTGACCCTGTGCCTCATGGGAACAGTCCAGCCTGAACTGCCAAGCCATGCCTTCCTTGGACCGGAAAAAAGCTTCCTAGGACCGGTTTCTGGCATTTCAGCCGTCTTCAGCCAGGCTTGCTTGAACCCAGTGGCAAAGTGAGCAAGGGACTCAACGTCTGAGCATACCCTGCCAACTTATGGCGAACAAAGCGGCACAAAAGGGGGTGGTGATGGACGGAGTATCAGAACCAATCAAACACTCACACCCAGTCAACAGATTTGGGTTTGATCCATCACCGTTCTTTAGCCCACTCTGCCACCCCAGTTCAGACATGGCCATATGCAAATCAGTCTGACCCTGTGCCTCATGGGAACAGTCCAGCCCGAACTGCCAAGCCATGCCTTCCCTGGACAGGAAACAAGCTTCCTAGGACCGGTTTCTGGCATTTCAGCCGTCTTCAGCCAGGCTTGCTTGAATCCAGTGGCAAGGTGAGCAAGGGACTCAACGTCTGAGCATACCCTGCCAACTTATGGCGAACAAAGCGGTACAAAAGGGGGTGGTGATGGACGGAGTATCAGAATCAATCAAACACTCACACCCAGTCAACAGATCTGGGTTTGATCCATCACCGTTCTTTAGCCCACTCTGCCACCCCAGTTCAGACATGGCCATATGCAAATCAGTCTGACCCTGTGCCTCATGGGAACAGTCCAGCCCGAACTGCCAAGCCATGCCTTCCCTGGACCGGAAACAAGCTTCCTAGGACCGGTTTCTGGCATTTCAGCCATCTTCAGCCAGGCTTGCTTGAATCCATTGGCAAAGTGAGCAAGGGACTCAACGTCTGAGCATACCCTGCCAACTTATGGCGAACAAAGCGGTACAAAAGGGGGTGGTGATGGACGGAGTATCAGAACCAATCAAACACTCACACCCAGTCAACAGATCTGGGTTTGATCCATCACCGTTCTTTAGCCCACTCTGCGACCCCAGTTCAGACATGGCCATATGCAAATCAGTCTGACCCTGTGCCTCATGGGAACAGTCCAGCCCGAACTGCCAAGCCATGCCTTCCCTGGACCGGAAACAAGCTTCCTAGGACCGGTTTCTGGCATTTCAGCCGTCTTCAGCCAGGCTTGCTTGAATCCAGTGGCAAAGTGAGCAAGGGACTCAACGTCTGAGCATACCCTGCCAACGTATGGCGAACAAAGCGGTACAAAAGGGGGTGGTGATGGACGGAGTATCAGAACCAATCAAACACTCACACCCAGTCAACAGATCTGGGTTTGATCCATCACCGTTCTTTAGCCCACTCTGCCACTCCAGTTCAGACATGGCCATATGCAAATCAGTCTGACCCTGTGCCTCATGGGAACAGTCCAGCCCGAACTGCCAAGCCATGCCGACCGGAAACAAGCTTCCTAGGACCGGTTTCTGGCATTTCAGCCGTCTTCAGCCAGGCTTGCTTGAATCCAGTGGCAAAGTGAGCAAGGGACTCAACGTCTGAGCATACCCTGCCAACTTATGGCGAACAAAGCGGTACAAAAGGGGGTGGTGATGGAAGGAGTATCAGAACCAATCAAACACTCACACCCAGTCAACAGATCTGGGTTTGATCCATCACCGTTCTTTAGCCCACTCTGCCACCCCAGTTCAGACATGGCCATATGCAAATCAGTCTGACCCTGTGCCTCATGGGAACAGTCCAGCCCGAACTGCCAAGCCATGCCTATCCTGGACCGGAAACAAGCTTCCTAGGACCGGTTTCTGGCATTTCAGCCGTCTTCAGCCAGGCTTGCTTGAATCCAGTGGCAAAGTGAGCAAGGGTCTCAACGTCTGAGCATACCCTGCCAACTTATGGCGAACAAAGCGGTAAAAAAGGGGGTGGTGATGGACGGAGTATCAGAACCAATCAAACACTCACACCCAGTCAACAGATCTGGGTTTGATCCATCACCGTTCTTTAGCCCACTCTGCCACCCCAGTTCAGACATGGACATATGCAAATCAGTCTGACCCTGTGCCTCATGGGAACAGTCCAGCCCGAACTGCCAAGCCATGCCTTCCCTGGACCGGAAACAAGCTTCCTAGGACCGGTTTCTGGCATTTCAGCCGTCTTCAGCCAGGCTTGCTTGAATCCAGTGGCAAAGTGAGCAAGGGACTCAACGTCTGAGCATACCCTGCCAACGTATGGCGAACAAAGCGGTACAAAAGGGGGTGGTGATGGACGGAGTATCAGAACCAATCAAACACTCACACCCAGTCAACAGATCTGGGTTTGATCCATCACCGTTCTTTAGCCCACTCTGCCACCCCAGTTCAGACATGGCCATATGCAAATCAGTCTGACCCTGTGCCTCATGGGAACAGTCCAGCCCGAACTGCCAAGCCATGCCTTCCCTGGACAGGAAACAAGCTTCCTAGGACCGGTTTCTGGCATTTCAGCCGTCTTCAGCCAGGCTTGCTTGAATCCAGTGGCACGGTGAGCAAGGGACTCAACGTCTGAGCATACCCTGCCAACTTATGGCGAACAAAGCGGTACAAAAGGGGGTGGTGATGGACGGAGTATCAGAACCAATCAAACACTCACACCCAGTCAACAGATCTGGGTTTGATCCATCACCGTTCTTTAGCCCACTATGCCACCCCAGTTCAGACATGGCCATATGCAAATCAGTCTGACCCTGTGCCTCATGGGAACAGTCCAGCCCGAACTGCCAAGCCATGCCTTCCCTGGACCGGAAACAAGCTTCCTAGGACCGGTTTCTGGCATTTCAGCCGTCTTCAGCCAGGTTTGCTTGAATCCAGTGGCAAGGTGAGCAAGGGACTCAACGTCTGAGCATACCCTGCCAACTTATGGCGAACAAAGCGGTACAAAAGGGGGTGGTGATGGACGGAGTATCAGAACCAATCAAACACTCACACCCAGTCAACAGATCTGGGTTTGATCCATCACCGTTCTTTAGCCCACTCTGCCACCCCAGTTCAGACATGGCCATATGCAAATCAGTCTGACCCTGTGCCTCATGGGAACAGTCCAGCCCGAACTGCCAAGCCATGCCTTCCCTGGACCGGAAACAAGCTTCCTAGGACCGGTTTCTGGCATTTCAGCCGTCTTCAGCCAGGCTTGCTTGAATCCAGTGGCAAAGTGAGCAAGGGACTCAACGTCTGAGCATACCCTGCCAACTTATGGTGAACAAAGCGGTACAAAAGGGGGTGGTGATGGACGGAGTATCAGAACCAATCAAACACTCACACCCAGTCAACAGATCTGGGTTTGATCCATCACCGTTCTTTAGCCCACTCTGCCACCCCAGTTCAGACATGGCCATATGCAAATCAGTCTGACCCTGTGCCTCATGGGAACAGTCCAGCCCGAACTGCCAAGCCATGCCTTCCCTGGACCGGAAACAAGCTTCCTAGGACCGGTTTCTGGCATTTCAGCCGTCTTCAGCCAGGCTTGCTTGAATCCAGTGGCAAAGTGAGCAAGGGACTCAACGTCTTAGCATACCCTGCCAACTTATGGCGAACAAAGCGGTACTAAAGGGGCTGGTGATGGACGGAGTATCAGAACCAATCAAACACTCACACCCAGTCAACAGATCTGGGTTTGATAAATCACCGTTCTTTAGCCCACTCTGCCACCCCAGTTCAGACATGGCCATATGCAAATCAGTCTGACCCAGTGCCTCATGGGAACAGTCCAGCCCGAACTGCCAAGCCATGCCTGCCCTGGAACGGAAACAAGCTTCCTAGAACCGGTTTCTGGCATTTCAGCCATCTTCAGCCAGGCTTGCTTGAATCCAGTGGCAAAGTGAGCAAGGGACTCAACGTCTGAGCATACCCTGCCAACTTATGGCGAACAAAGCGGAACTCAAGGGGCTGGTGATGGACGGAGTATCAGAACCAATCAAACACTCAACCCAGTCAACAGATCTGGGTTTGATCCATCACCGTTCTTTAGCCCACTCTGCCACCCCAGTTCAGACATGGCCATATGCAAATCAGTCTGACCCTGTGCCTCATGGGAACAGTCCAGCCCGAACTGCCAAGCCATGCCTTCTCTAGACCGGAAACAAGCTTCCTAGAACCGGTTTCTGGCATTTCAGCCGTCTTCAGCAAGGCTTGCTTGAATCCAGTGGCAAAGTGAGCAAGGGACTCAACGTCTGAGCATACCCTGCCAACTTATGGCAAACAAAGCGGTACTAAAGGGGCTGGTGATGGACGGAGTATCAGAACCAATCAAACACTCACACCCAGTCAACAGATCTGGGTTTGATCCATCACCGTTCTTTAGCCCTTTCTGCCACCCCAGTTCAGACATGGCCATATGCAAATCAGTCTGACCCTGTGCCTCATGGGAACAGTCCAGCCCAAACTGCCAAGCCATGCCTTCCCTGGACCGGAAACAAGCTTCCTACGACCGGTTTGTGGCATTTCAGCCGTCTTCAGCCAGGCTGGCTTGATTCCAGTGGCAAAGTGAGCAAAGGACTCAATGTCTGAGCATACCCTGCCAACTTATGGCGAACAAAGCGGTACAAAAGGGGGTGGTGATGGACGGAGTATCAGAACCAATCAAACACTCACACCCAGTCAACAGATCTGGGTTTGATCCATTACCGTTCTTTAGCCCACTCTGCCACCCCAGTTCAGACATGGCCATATGCAAATCAGTGTGACCCTGTGCCTCATGGGAACAGTCCAGCCCGAACTGCCAAGCCATGCCTTCCCTGGACCGGAAACAAGCTTCCTAGGACCGGTTTCTGGCATTTCAGCCGTCTTCAGCCAGGCTTGCTTGAATCCAGTGGCAAAGTGAGCAAGGGACTCAACGTCTGAGCATACCCTGCCAACTTATGGCGAACAAAGCGGTACAAAAGGGGGTGGTGATGGACGGAGTATCAGAACCAATCAAACACTCACACCCAGTCAACAGATTTGGGTTTGATCCATCACCGTTCTTTAGCCCACTCTGCCACCCCAGTTCAGACATGGCCATATGCAAATCAGTCTGACCCTGTGCCTCATGGGAACAGTTCAACCCGAACTGCCAAGCCATGCCTTCCCTGGACCGGAAACAAGCTTCCTAGGACCGGTTTCTGGCATTTCAGCCGTCTTCAGCCAGGCTTGCTTGAATCCAGTGGCAAAGTGAGCAAGGGACTCAACGTCTGAGCATACCCTGCCAACTTATGGCGAACAAAGCGGTAAAAAAGGGGGTGGTGATGGACGGAGTATCAGAACCAATCAAACACTCACACCCAGTCAACAGATCTGGGTTTGATCCATCACCGTTCTTTAGCCCACTCTGCCACCCCAGTTCAGACATGGCCATATGCAAATCAGTCTGACCCTGTGTCTCATGGGAACAGTCCAGCCCGAACTGCCATGCCATGCCTTCCCTGGACCGGAAACAAGCTTCCTAGGACCGGTTTCTGGCATTTCAGCCGTCTTCAGCCAGGCTTGCTTGAATCCAGTGGCAAAGTGAGCAAGGGACTCAACGTCTGAGCATACCCTGCCAACTTATGGCGAACAAAGCGGTACAAAAGGGGGTGGAGATGGACGGAGTATCAGAACCAATCAAACACTCACACCCAGTCAACAGATCTGGGTTTGATCCATCACCGTTCTTTAGCCCACTCTGCCACCCCAGTTCATACATGGCCATATGCAAATCAGTCTGACCCTGTGCCTCATGGGAACAGTCCAGCCTGAACTGCCAAGCCATGCCTTCCCTGGACCGGAAAAAAGCTTCCTAGGACCGGTTTCTGGCATTTCAGCCGTCTTCAGCCAGGCTTGCTTGAACCCAGTGGCAAAGTGAGCAAGGGACTCAACGTCTGAGCATACCCTGCCAACTTATGGCGAACAAAGCGGCACAAAAGGGGGTGGTGATGGACGGAGTATCAGAACCAATCAAACACTCACACCCAGTCAACAGATTTGGGTTTGATCCATCACCGTTCTTTAGCCCACTCTGCCACCCCAGTTCAGACATGGCCATATGCAAATCAGTCTGACCCTGTGCCTCATGGGAACAGTCCAGCCCGAACTGCCAAGCCATGCCTTCCCTGGACAGGAAACAAGCTTCCTAGGACCGGTTTCTGGCATTTCAGCCGTCTTCAGCCAGGCTTGCTTGAATCCAGTGGCAAGGTGAGCAAGGGACTCAACGTCTGAGCATACCCTGCCAACTTATGGCGAACAAAGCGGTACAAAAGGGGGTGGTGATGGACGGAGTATCAGAATCAATCAAACACTCACACCCAGTCAACAGATCTGGGTTTGATCCATCACCGTTCTTTAGCCCACTCTGCCACCCCAGTTCAGACATGGCCATATGCAAATCAGTCTGACCCTGTGCCTCATGGGAACAGTCCAGCCCGAACTGCCAAGCCATGCCTTCCCTGGACCGGAAACAAGCTTCCTAGGACCGGTTTCTGGCATTTCAGCCATCTTCAGCCAGGCTTGCTTGAATCCATTGGCAAAGTGAGCAAGGGACTCAACGTCTGAGCATACCCTGCCAACTTATGGCGAACAAAGCGGTACAAAAGGGGGTGGTGATGGACGGAGTATCAGAACCAATCAAACACTCACACCCAGTCAACAGATCTGGGTTTGATCCATCACCGTTCTTTAGCCCACTCTGCGACCCCAGTTCAGACATGGCCATATGCAAATCAGTCTGACCCTGTGCCTCATGGGAACAGTCCAGCCCGAACTGCCAAGCCATGCCTTCCCTGGACCGGAAACAAGCTTCCTAGGACCGGTTTCTGGCATTTCAGCCGTCTTCAGCCAGGCTTGCTTGAATCCAGTGGCAAAGTGAGCAAGGGACTCAACGTCTGAGCATACCCTGCCAACGTATGGCGAACAAAGCGGTACAAAAGGGGGTGGTGATGGACGGAGTATCAGAACCAATCAAACACTCACACCCAGTCAACAGATCTGGGTTTGATCCATCACCGTTCTTTAGCCCACTCTGCCACTCCAGTTCAGACATGGCCATATGCAAATCAGTCTGACCCTGTGCCTCATGGGAACAGTCCAGCCCGAACTGCCAAGCCATGCCGACCGGAAACAAGCTTCCTAGGACCGGTTTCTGGCATTTCAGCCGTCTTCAGCCAGGCTTGCTTGAATCCAGTGGCAAAGTGAGCAAGGGACTCAACGTCTGAGCATACCCTGCCAACTTATGGCGAACAAAGCGGTACAAAAGGGGGTGGTGATGGAAGGAGTATCAGAACCAATCAAACACTCACACCCAGTCAACAGATCTGGGTTTGATCCATCACCGTTCTTTAGCCCACTCTGCCACCCCAGTTCAGACATGGCCATATGCAAATCAGTCTGACCCTGTGCCTCATGGGAACAGTCCAGCCCGAACTGCCAAGCCATGCCTTCCCTGGACCGGAAACAAGCTTCCTAGGACCGGTTTCTGGCATTTCAGCCGTCTTCAGCCAGGCTTGCTTGAATCCAGTGGCAAAGTGAGCAAGGGTCTCAACGTCTGAGCATACCCTGCCAACTTATGGCGAACAAAGCGGTAAAAAAGGGGGTGGTGATGGACGGAGTATCAGAACCAATCAAACACTCACACCCAGTCAACAGATCTGGGTTTGATCCATCACCGTTCTTTAGCCCACTCTGCCACCCCAGTTCAGACATGGCCATATGCAAATCAGTCTGACCCTGTGTCTCATGGGAACAGTCCAGCCCAAACTGCCAAGCCATGCCTTCCCTGGACCGGAAACAAGCTTCCGAGGACCGGTTTCTGGCATTTCAGCCGTCTTCAGCCAGGCTTGCTTGAATCCAGTGGCAAAGTGAGCAAGGGACTCAACGTCTGAGCATACCCTGCCAACTTATGGCGAACAAAGCGGTACAAAAGGGGGTGGTGATGGACGGAGTATCAGAACCAATCAAACACTCACACCCAGTCAACAGATCTGGGTTTGATCCATCACCGTTCTTTAGCCCACTCTGCCACCCCAGTTCAGACATGGCCATATGCAAATCAGTCTGACCCTGTGCCTCATGGGAACAGTCCAGCACGAACTGCCAAGCCATGCCTTCCCTGGACCGGAAACAAGCTTCCTAGAACCGGTTTCTGGCATTTCAGCCGTCTTCAGCCAGGCTTGCTTGAACCCAGTGGCACAGTGAGCAAGGGACTCAACGTCTGAGCATACCCTGCCAACTTATGGCGAACAAAGCGGTACAAAAGGGGGTGGTGATGGACGGAGTATCAGAACCAATCAAACACTCACGCCCAGTCAACAGATTTGGGTTTGATCCATCACTGTTCTTAAGCCCACTCTGCCACCCCAGTTCAGACATGGACATATGCAAATCAGTCTGACCCTGTGCCTCATGGGAACAGTCCAGCCCGAACTGCCAAGCCATGCCTTCCCTGGACCGGAAACAAGCTTCCTAGGACCGGTTTCTGGCATTTCAGCCGTCTTCAGCCAGGCTTGCTTGAATCCAGTGGCAAAGTGAGCAAGGGACTCAACGTCTGAGCATACCCTGCCAACGTATGGCGAACAAAGCGGTACAAAAGGGGGTGGTGATGGACGGAGTATCAGAACCAATCAAACACTCACACCCAGTCAACAGATCTGGGTTTGATCCATCACCGTTCTTTAGCCCACTCTGCCACCCCAGTTCAGACATGGCCATATGCAAATCAGTCTGACCCTGTGCCTCATGGGAACAGTCCAGCCCGAACTGCCAAGCCATGCCTTCCCTGGACGGGAAACAAGCTTCCTAGGACCGGTTTCTGGCATTTCAGCCGTCTTCAGCCAGGCTTGCTTGAATCCAGTGGCACGGTGAGCAAGGGACTCAACGTCTGAGCATACCCTGCCAACTTATGGCGAACAAAGCGGTACAAAAGGGGGTGGTGATGGACGGAGTATCAGAACCAATCAAACACTCACACCCAGTCAACAGATCTGGGTTTGATCCATCACCGTTCTTTAGCCCACTATGCCACCCCAGTTCAGACATGGCCATATGCAAATCAGTCTGACCCTGTGCCTCATGGGAACAGTCCAGCCCGAACTGCCAAGCCATGCCTTCCCTGGACCGGAAACAAGCTTCCTAGGACCGGTTTCTGGCATTTCAGCCGTCTTCAGCCAGGCTTGCTTGAATCCAGTGGCAAAGTGAGCAAGGGACTCAACGTCTGAGCATACCCTGCCAACTTATGGCGAACAAAGCGGTACAAAAGGGGGTGGAGATGGACGGAGTATCAGAACCAATCAAACACTCACACCCAGTCAACAGATCTGGGTTTGATCCATCACCGTTCTTTAGCCCACTCTGCCACCCCAGTTCATACATGGCCATATGCAAATCAGTCTGACCCTGTGCCTCATGGGAACAGTCCAGCCCGAACTGCCAAGCCATGCCTTCCCTGGACCGGAAAAAAGCTTCCTAGGACCGGTTTCTGGCATTTCAGCCGTCTTCAGCCAGGCTTGCTTGAACCCAGTGGCAAAGTGAGCAAGGGACTCAACGTCTGAGCATACCCTGCCAACTTATGGCGAACAAAGCGGTACAAAAGGGGGTGGTGATGGACGGAGTATCAGAACCAATCAAACACTCACACCCAGTCAACAGATTTGGGTTTGATCCATCACCGTTCTTTAGCCCACTCTGCCACCCCAGTTCAGACATGGCCATATGCAAATCAGTCTGACCCTGTGCCTCATGGGAACAGTCCAGCCCGAACTGCCAAGCCATGCCTTCCCTGGACCGGAAACAAGCTTCCTAGGACCGGTTCCTGGCATTTCAGCCGTCTTCAGCCAGGCTTGCTTGAATCCAGTGGCAAAGTGAGCAAGGGACTCAACGTCTGAGCATACCCTGCCAACTTATGGCGAACAAAGCTGTACAAAAGGGGGTGGTGATGGACGGAGTATCAGAACCAATCAAACACTCACACCCAGTCAACAGATCTGGGTTTAATCCATCACCGTTCTTAAGCCCACTCTGCCAACCCAGTTCAGACATGGCCATATGCAAATCAGTCTGACCCTGTGCCTCATGGGAACAGTCCAGCCCGAACTGCCAAGCCATGCCTTCCCTGGACGGGAAACAAGCTTCCTAGGACCGGTTTCTGGCATTTCAGCCGTCTTCAGCCAGGCTTGCTTGAATCCAGTGGCAAGGTGAGCAAGGGACTCAACGTCTGAGCATACCCTGCCAACTTATGGCGAACAAAGCGGTACAAAAGGGGGTGGTGATGGACGGAGTATCAGAATCAATCAAACACTCACACCCAGTCAACAGATCTGGGTTTGATCCATAACCGTTCTTTAGCCCACTCTGCCACCCCAGTTCAGACATGGCCATATGCAAATCAGTCTGACCCTGTGCCTCATGGGAACAGTCCAGCCCGAACTGCCAAGCCATGCCTTCCCTGGACCAGAAACAAGCTTCCTAGGACCGGTTTCTGGCATTTCAGCCGTCTTCAGCCAGGCTTGCTTGAATCCAGTGGCAAAGTGAGCAAGGGACTCAACGTCTGAGCATACCCTGCCAACTTATGGCGAACAAAGCGGTACAAAAGGGGGTGGTGATGGACGGAGTATCAGAACCAATCAAACACTCACACCCAGTCAACAGATTTGGGTTTGATCCATCACCGTTCTTTAGCCCACTGTGGTAAATAATTTAATTACCGGGACTTAATTTGATGCGGAAAATCTATAACAATAGCTCAGTAAAATAAGAGGCAGAATCCGTGGTATTAGAGGTTCGGAACGGGCTTTATTCCATAATCAATTTAAATCGATGAGCTCCAGATTCCATCACCACGAAGGTTCAGGAAGTGAAGACCGTACTTTATTGATAGGTAATCATTTTTATACAATAGGCATTACAGTGAAACAAATGGAGGAGGCGTAACAATTGATAGTAAAGATAAAACATACATGCGTAGCAAAAGTGGGTGTAACTGGGCGTAACTAAAGAACGTCATCAGGTATGATGTCATAATAGGGTGGTTCCATGAAAGAATTTCGCAATGTCAGCAGAAATACTTGGCAGAAATGCGCGCGCATCAGCATGACGTGTGATTGACGTGCAACTAGGGGGTGAAGGGGACTTGACATTTAGCTCTACATGTGGCGACAGAAGTCTGGAGAGTCAAGTCAACCTAATCCCAAATCATATCTAACATCCTATGTTTAAAGAACTGTGTTATCCAAAAGAGAGGCCTTCTTGGAGTAGAATCTTATTCTATACTGACTATACTGACTGTTAGTGCGTGTACAAGCGTCTAAGTGTCTACACTAGATGCGAGGGCAGAAATCTTCCATAGAACAGGGCTATGAATTACTTGCATAAAGACAGAGAAGCCGGGCCCTTTGCTCGGTAGCTGGAAGAATGTTTACTTAAACTACTAGACAGGAATGCATTGGGTAGGGAGCGGAGCAGATAATTTCGAAGGTGAAATACAGTTTTTGGCAGGCAACAGGCTGATGTCAGGCACCGTTAGCTGCGCAGAGAATGAGGACAAAGTTCATGGATACAGATGCGAGCTCAGACTGAAGCTTTCAGAGGCAGAAGGCAGGAAAAGCTTGATGGCAGAATCAGGGCCTACTTGCCTGGACTGTAAAATGGCATAAGTG
Organism: Triturus cristatus; assembly: GCF_964204655.1. NCBI lineage: Eukaryota > Metazoa > Chordata > Amphibia > Caudata > Salamandridae > Triturus > Triturus cristatus. The sequence goes on along the minus strand of NC_140585.1, from coordinate 59,896,887 downwards.
AACCATATAAAGCCGGTGGCCTTTCATACTTAGGAATGGAATATCCGGCCCATTTATGGCGGATCTGAAAGAGGACATGTTGGCGGTGGACGCACAAGTGTTTGCGTCTTCATAACTGGAACTGGAGGGAACATACATGTACTTGTGATTTATACATAAAACCGTTGGGGTCCAAGATAGGGGACATAACTGACCAGAAAAATCCATATTTCCACATTCCCTCCTTGTCCCCTACTTGCCCGTCAAGAGATATCAATCTTCATTAATCCATCGATCTGTTCATATAGCATCATTTGTTCTTCTTTCTTCTTCCGTGATGAATGAAATCTTGGTGGTGGAATACACGATGTGGCACACAGACCACAGATCGCTGGTCCACATTGTAGACATAGACAGCAACTGAATAATATGAGGAAGCCAATACCTAGGAAGGATAGGACCTTCCATCCAAAGGTAGATAATACACTCCAAAACCAACCGGACCAAGTCCAGGTGCCTGGATTCTGGTGTATCTGGCTTACAATCTTATGAAGGCGAGTTATGGCTTTATATACAGATGGCAAATTTTCTGGTATGAAAATGCAACAACTTGATCCGATGACCCTACAAGCTCCGCCCGTATCGGCCAGGATGACGTCAAGGACAAGACGATTTTGAAGCACAACAATCCGCATAGCAGACTGCTCTTCTGTTAAATTGCCTAAGGCGGAAATAGTTTCGTTCACTACTGCTTCAAGGGTTCTAGTTAATCTACGTATCAGCTTACTATTGGTAACTGTACCTATATAGGGAAAGAGACCTTTATTGAAATCTGTGTATTTTTCCCATGCTGTCTCAGAGTAATCGACTATTGGGAGATCTCTCCTTTCTCTATTGTGTACTAAATGAGTATTTCTGTGATAATCAGGAGGAGCTAGGAAAACAGGTGGCAAAAGGAATCCGATGTAGCAGGTACCATCCCAATCTAGTGGCAAACGTATGTATGCCGTCTGACCACATATGAAGTAGGAATGGCGGGAAGCTCTAAATGTAGACTTGCCTTGATCACTAAATTCTATTACAGTGGTGCATCTACTATGGCCCATATGTATGGAACCATTCTTTCTTACACATAATTCACCTTTTACTGGAAATACTGACATGGCGGGCAAAATTGGAGTAGCTTCGGATTCGACATTCAAGATCATGAGATTGAGCGTAAAATTACCTAATCCATATACTTCATTTTCTAGATCAGTTCCTGTTCTTTTGGGAAGTCCCTCCTTGTTAGGGTGGCAGACTTTGAGTAAAACTAAGTTCAGATTTCCCCATACCCAGTTATCCTGGTAAACTGCAGAATTCGAATCTAGGTAATTAATTAAACTAAACCATGCTCCACAGGAGCCGTTGTGTGTGAACGGGTATGGAAAGAGAGGTAGAATTCCTTTATAGTTCTGATAGGGAGGGAGTCGGCCACATATCCAACAATTTGTAGCATTGCTAACCTGATGGGAATGATGTAACATACTAATAAAAGTGTTATTGCGCAGCGCAAATCTATAAGACAATTCATGCGGAGGTAATTCACTAAAAGAATGTTCAGCAGTAACATTGTAAACATGTCTAGAAATAGGATAATATGTGTGCAACAATATACTTGCAGTAATTACTAAAAGACTTAAGAAAAACAGAATTAATAACGCTACTGTGCAATGACTACGCAGTGATTTACAGTACGCATGTCGTTTCAATTTTATCCTTTTGTTTCTTTCTCTATACAGGTCTAAGGGGTACATGTCAGAGACAAATTCGACCGATTCACCTTGGAGAGGACTTAAACAATCAAATTGCCTGACTTGTTAGACCTAAGTTTTAGTTTATATAGTTCATGGCTATTCAGTTCAACCAAAGGAAGTTTAGAGTCACTCGGGGAAGACACGCAAAGTGTGTCGTTTACGTCTGACGATAGTCCATGAAATTTCTTGATATGACTTGAATGTATCCAGCCTTTTCGTCCTTCGATCTTTACGGCTGTCCTCGTCGTTAGTAGTACGAGCTGAGGCGACTTCCACCTAGGATCCAGTTGAGACTTCCGATCAAAGTTCCTCACTAAAACCAAATCCCCTGGAATTACGTCATGGGGTTTCACCTCGGTGTTGTTGGGAAAGGCTGCAGCTACCTGTGAACGACAAGATTGTAGTGCAGACATCAAGGAAGCCAAGTAATCTGTCAGCATATTACAGTCAATGTCAGTTATTTTGCGTGGTATAGGCGTCCCCCACATATTTGGTGGTCTACCGAAGATCACCTCATAAGGGGATAGCCCTGTTCGAGAGTGTGCTACCATTCTCATGTAAAAGAGTGCAACGGGTAAGGCTACTACCCAGTCGACACCTTTCTCTCTGCATATTTTGGACAATCTAATTTTCAGGGTCTGGTTATGTCTTTCCACGAGACCTGCTGCCTCGGGGTGTCGGACACAGTGAAATTTCCACTGATAACCTAACAAAAGTGAAACGTGTTTCATTAGTTCGGATGAGAACGGCTGGCCGTTATCTGAGTAGACAACACGTGGTAAACCGTACCGTGGGAAGAATTCTCGAACTAACTGTTTGGCAGTAGTCGGGGCAGTGTAATCTGAAACCGGGTATGCCTCTGTCCAACGGGAAAGAGCACAGACAACTACGAGAACATATTTGAATCCTCGACATCGTTCCATCTGGATATAATCCATCTGGAGGACTTCAAAAGGGTGATCAGGAGGCTGAAATCCACCCTGTTCTACGGGAATGCTTTTACCTGGGTTAAACTGACAACAGATCATACAGGTACGGACTTTTTGTTTAGCTGCTGCTCGTAAATGTTTGTTGAACCAAATGTGTTGGATGCTGTCTAGCATTTCTCCTAGATGTGCTGGACTATGTACAGTGTTAATAACGACTTGGACCATTGAATCAGGAAGGAACCACACAGATTTTTCCTTCGTCATCCATCCTTGATCCGTTTGGATCCCTCCTAATTCAGTCCATTTCTTTATTTCGTCTGGTGTAGCATGTGTCTGTATGTCGATTACGTCAAGAGCGGGATCCTTAACCATCATGCAATGTGTTGGTATCGGGACTATTGTCTTTGTCATGTCGGATGTTTGAGTTTGAGCAGTTTGTTTAGCTGTTCTGTCAGCTAGATCATTGCCTTGAGAAATGATATCAGTAACTTTCGTATGAGCTTTACATTTCATAATTGATATTGCAGTGGGTAGATGTATTGCATCTAATAAGGCATGAATAAGGGGTCCGTGCTGAATGTGGGCACCGTGAGAAGTTAAATAACCTCTCTCTCGCCACAGCACGCCGAAGTCATGTACAACTCCGAATGCATAACGTGAATCAGTGTATATGTTGACTTTTTTATTTGTGGCTTGAATACAGGCTTGTGTCAGAGCGATGAGCTCTGCTGCTTGAGCGGACAAGGTATTTATGCAATTTGTTTCAATGATTTCAGTGTCTGTTGTGACTGCGTAAGCGGCCACTAGCTCTCCTGTACCTGTTCTCATACATGAACCATCTACATACAATGTCAGGTCTGGGTCTGACAATGGGACGTCTGTCAAATCTTGTCTGGGTTTCGTCGTGATAGTGATAACTTCAATACAATCATGTGCAAGTGGGTCTGTTCCATTTATAGGTAACAGTGTGGCAGGATTCAATGTACTACAACGTCTGATTTCTATATGTGGCTGAAACAATGTTAATTCGTAACCAGTAAGTCGTGCTATAGTCAAGTGTTGTGTTTGTGTGCGGTTCAAGAGAACCTCCACTGCATGTGGTACTTGTACTGTCAATGGATGTCCTAATACTATGGCATCGCTTTGTCTGATTGCTAAAGCTGTTGCTGCCACTGATTTCAGGCACGCAGGCAAAGCCTGAGCTACGGGATCTAATGTACTAGAAAAATAAGCACATGGTTTGTGTGATCCTGCTTGTTCCTGTGTGAGTACTGACAAGGCAGTACCTTCGCGTTCTGTAACGAAGAGTGTAAACTGTTTATTGTAACATGGTGTTGCTAAAACAGGTGCTTGGCATAAGGCTTTCTTTAGGCTTTCAAAAGCTTGTGTATGTTCCTGAGTCCAAGGGAGAACAGTCGATGTGGCTGCCTCCTGTGTTGTCAATTGAATGAGTGGTTTTGCTAGAAATGCATACTGAGGGATCCACTGCCTACAATATGAAGTGAGGCCTATAAAAGCCCGCACCTCCTTTTGTGTCTTGGGTATCGGCATATTAGCAATTAGCTGGATGCGATCTGGTGTAAGCTGCCTTCCCTCCTTGGACAGCGAGTGACCAAGGTAAACAACTCGCTGGACACAGAATTGCAGCTTAGAAGGGGACACCTTGTGCCCCTTTTCGGCCAAAAATTGTAATACCGTCAGTGAGGCTTTCTCACATTCAGGTTCGCTTCTAGCGGTGATCAGCAGATCATCGACATATTGAAGCAGGGCAGTGTTGACTGGCATGTGGATACTGTCGAGTTCTCGTTTCAGTGCTTGGCTATAAATGCTGGGGCTTTCTGTAAATCCTTGAGGTGCGCGTGTGAATTTAAAGCTACGTCCATTTAAACTAAATCCGAACAAGTATTGGCTTTCCGGATCTATTGGGACGCTGAAAAAGGCATTCTTGAGATCAATTACAGTAAAGAATGTTGCTTCGGAATCAATGGCTGTCAGTAATGAAGAAATGTCTGGGACTACGGGGTATTGTGGTACTATGCATTTATTTAATTCGCGCAGATCAATAACCAATCGATATACTGGCGGGGCTGTTGGATCGGTTCGTTTTAGAATCAGAATTATCGGTGAATTACATACATTGGAGTCAGTTTCCACAACCACTCCTTGGGTAATAAGCTCGTCAATGATTTGTAGTAAAGCCACTACAGCATCTGGGGGTAACTTGTATTGTCGCATTCGTGGAAGTACCACTCCTGCCTTTAGTGTGACTCGATATGGTGTAATGTTCATGCAACCAACATCTGTAGGGCCTTGTGCCCATAAATGTGTCGGTAAAGTCTGTAGTCGGTGATCCATGTCTCGGGACACGTAGTGCCCTTTGAAATCACGTAAAAATAATCTTACTCCTTCCGGAGAACAACATATAATAGCTCCTAGAGCTTTCAAAGTTTTTATGCCTAACAAGTTTTCTGGACATGATTTAGTAAGTAATAGATCTGTAGTTCGTGTCAAGGGACCGATCGTAAGTGGAAGAGGCTGTGATACTTCATTAATGATAGGTTTTCCTGAAAAACCAAGGGAAATATTCTGTGTGCCTGAGAGGGGTGCCCCTGGAACTTCACTACGTTTTATTGTTGTTCGACTTGCCCCTGTATCAAGTAAGAATTTTCTATCTTGACCTAACAGTTCACTGTGTACATAAGGTCCTTCTTGATCCACAGGGACCTCAATAAGGGGTAAGCCAACTTCCCTCTCTAGGCTGTTTCATGAGTATCGTTGATAATCAGGATAGTCATACTGTGCGGTCTGATACATCTGTCGGGTCGTTGTTTGTGTAGCAGCAATAGGCTGCGGTGGCGGAGCTGGCATAGACTGTTGCGGAGCTGGCATGGACTGTGCATGCTGCGGAGCTCCTTGTTGGTTCTGATCCTGTCTAATTGGTCGTGGTCTTTCTTTTGCGTTACCTATGGCAATATTATGTTTTAAAACTGGACAATCGTGTACATAATGACCTGGCTGTTTACAATAGTTGCACGTCCCTTTAACAGGACCTGTTGAAACACTGGACTGTGTTATACCCTTCTTATGACCGTCAGCTGGCACTGTCTGGGAAACTAGCATTTTCATTTTCGTGTCTTTCATGCGTCTATGTTCATGTTCTTGTTCTTCTCTAATTCTATTGTGATGGTACTGTAGCATTTGTAACATTTGTGACGGAGTGTTACCTTGCCAGGTACTCTCGAACTTCAATACTCTATTCTTAACTTGGGGCAAGGCATTTTCAACTAACTTTGTCACAAACAGATGTGGATACGACTCGCTACTTGCTTTTATTCCACTATTTATACCAAAACATTTCTCAAATCGGGAATAGAAATCACTAGTGTCTTCATCTGATTTCTGTTTACAGGCTGATATTGCACCCCAGTCTTCCTTTTTCGTAGTTAATAAACGTGGCAGTACCTGTACTAGTAGACCTGGTAGCGCTTTGATCTTGTCCCCGAGCCCTGAACCTGGACCTCGAGCTTTTTCTTCGTTTTCTAATGCTGTCCAATCTATCTTCTGGTCTCCCACCTCCCAATCCTTTTCCTTGAGTTTTTCGTAAATGCCCGCAGGCATTAATACCTTCAATATTGTCATAATGTCGGGGTAGGTATATTCTCCCATGAGTAACATATCTTTAATTTCACAATGGAAACCTGCTGGGTCTTTATCATGACTGGGTACCACTTTCTTCATTTCTAATAGTTCTATTTTAGATATGGGTATGTATACAAACACACGTTTAAACTCATTGTCATCACCCTTTATCGGGTGCACTTCGCGTAAGGGATTCTGTCTATCCATGTAATACGTCGTTCTTTCCTTGATGGGCAGTGAGACATGTTCAGGACATACAAAAAGAATGTACTGCCTTCTAGATTCTAGTATTTCTCTAATTAACTTAGTACCGGACCCTCTCCATTTATTCGTGAGTAATTCAGTCAATATATCAGGTAAGGGGCCAGGATCGGAGTGTTGGCTTTTATATAATATAAGGAGTTGTTGAATCATGTAGATACCAGCTAAACGCTGTTCATCTGGGGCGAGGTTCAAAAACGTATGTGCTAGTGTATCATCACCATATTTTCCAGGACTATCAACCCAGTGAACGGCTGACCTGGCTAATTCTTGTTCGTCCATAGAATCGAGTATATGATAACCCCTTCGTTCTCGGAGTAATTTGTCAGCGGCTTGGAATGAATGTTCGGGGGACCTTATATTTATTATAGGAGTTTGGAATTTTCTGTTATTATCTGGACGTATCGGACATATCGGATCAGTAAAGCATCTAGTATTATTGCAAGATCTTCCTCTACCTACATAGGCCATAGTTTCTAACTGTCCTGTGGGCAGTTCTAATTCTTCCTCGTCCTCGGTTTGTTCTGGTTCGTCTACTGCTAATCTTTCCTCGTGTATTCGTTCTATTTCTTTGCGGATCTTTCGGCTCATAGCTACTATGCATGATCGTTTATCATGTCTCCCCTCTGATATATTCTTACCCCATGTGGTAAGAATCTGCATTTCTTCCGGATTTACCCCTGGTTGATCTTGATTTCTGATCGCACAGTTTATGAGGAAACGTAACAGTTCCCCCTGTATTTCCACCTTTTGGTACTCCATGGCTCTGGTAATACTCTCAGGGTCTCGCCCTGACTGAACAAAATGATATATATTTTCTAAATGTGCAGTCATTCCTGGTAGCTTCCCTAAATATATTGCAGCTCGTCGGATACGTAATGATGCCAGCATCATTTCGTCCCCTTTTCCGGGCACAGGGTCATATCTACAGTCTATTAGAAGTTCCTTGAGCGTGCTGGGAGTTACTAGTTTGGGCGTACGTTGGTGGGCTATTTCTTGAAAGGAAAGTTTATTTGTTCTGGGTGGCGTAGAAAAAATACTTGATGTACCTCCGGTAGCACCACCTGGGGTGCTGGATGTGAAAGGATTCGTTGAACGAGATATAGCAACCATAGGTGTGGATGCGGATGTAGAAACAGATGTGCTTGCCGGAACTTGTGTCGGGGTGTGCTGTTGTAGAGGCACAGACGAAGGAGGGTCTTGGCGTTGAACCCCCTCGGCAGACGGTCTATGTGGCGCAGCATTAGCATACTCGGGAGCTGCGTCGTCTAAATAAGAGGAAAGAAAAACATCTTCTGCGGATCTGGGATGCCCTTTGGGATGTACTTTTATCGGAAACAATGGGGGTGGCAAGTCTTTTGGTATTTCCGGAGTAGCCTTAGGTAGTCCTTCGGCCAGAAGAGGATACATACCATTCACAAGGGCATTTCTTTGTCTGTCTGTTTGTTCTGACTTTACTCGAGTACCTTCTTCAATTAATACACTTTCTCGAACTTTATTTGAATTCTCCTTACTCTTCTCTTCCTGTCTACGTGCTTTTTCTGTACGTCTATACGATTCTTTACGCCATAATTCAATGGCATCTTTCTGTGACTGTCTAGCTTTCCTTTTCCATAATTCTTCTTCTACTTTCACAATGCAATCTGCATCCCAGGTCCCAGCTGCGGGCCACCTCTGACTTTCTGGTAATTCCTTGGTGTAGTCTACCCATAAATCAAGAAATAATATGGCGTCTAGGCCATGTTTATGATACATGAAGTACCCTGGAGTGTCCCTAGGAGGAATGGGAACAGCTTCTTTGAGTACCCCTTTTCTAGTTGTGATCTGTCTTAATTTCGAAAAGAGCGGCATATTGAGAACTGATCTGATCTGATACCTAATTTTGAACACGTTTAATACCATAAAACACAATAATGAACAGTCATTCACACCACAATATACAGAACGTATTTAAAACATTTTAACATTTAACATTTAATGAATAAACAATGATGGTCATTTAGGGAACTAGTCACTAAGCATAATACTCGATACTAACTAGATAATTCTGAATTATATACTAGACATACTTGATATACTGCTAAACAGTACAGATACACTGCTGAAACAGTGCAGACCGGATTTGTGTACCCAAACCCGTCTTGACATGCACAACCTAAGTGCACGTCAGAACGCCTCCCCGATAATGGTACTCACCGGGTAGCTCGGAACGGAAGGCCTCGGAACTGAACTGAACTTGAACCGGACTGGACTCGACTCGGAACTTCGGAAACTTCGGAAACTGGTGGGCCTCTGTATACCTCGGATCTTGCTCTCTCAGCTAGGCTCTGGTCGGGATACTTCGCACTTCTCACCGCCTCGTCTGGGTGTTGATCGCAGCCTCAGTTACCCCCGCTCGGCAGGAGGGAGATACAGGAAATCCTGTGGGTACGCGTTGTTGTCCGTCCAGCTGTGACAGGAGACCGGGCCTGCAACGCACCGCCGGCGCGTGAGATGAGAAAGTGTCCCTATTCGGGCGCCATTCATGTGGTAAATAATTTAATTACCGGGACTTAATTTGATGCGGAAAATCTATAACAATAGCTCAGTAAAATAAGAGGCAGAATCCGTGGTATTAGAGGTTCGGAACGGGCTTTATTCCATAATCAATTTAAATCGATGAGCTCCAGATTCCATCACCACGAAGGTTCAGGAAGTGAAGACCGTACTTTATTGATAGGTAATCATTTTTATACAATAGGCATTACAGTGAAACAAATGGAGGAGGCGTAACAATTGATAGTAAAGATAAAACATACATGCGTAGCAAAAGTGGGTGTAACTGGGCGTAACTAAAGAACGTCATCAGGTATGATGTCATAATAGGGTGGTTCCATGAAAGAATTTCGCAATGTCAGCAGAAATACTTGGCAGAAATGCGCGCGCAGCAGCATGACGTGTGATTGACGTGCAACTAGGGGGTGAAGGGGACTTGACATTTAGCTCTACATGTGGCGACAGAAGTCTGGAGAGTCAAGTCAACCTAATCCCAAATCATATCTAACATCCTATGTTTAAAGAACTGTGTTATCCAAAAGAGAGGCCTTCTTGGAGTAGAATCTTATTCTATACTGACTATACTGACTGTTAGTGCGTGTACAAGCGTCTAAGTGTCTACACTAGATGCGAGGGCAGAAATCTTCCATAGAACAGGGCTATGAATTACTTGCATAAAGACAGAGAAGCCGGGCCCTTTGCTCGGTAGCTGGAAGAATGTTTACTTAAACTACTAGACAGGAATGCATTGGGTAGGGAGCGGAGCAGATAATTTCGAAGGTGAAATACAGTTTTTGGCAGGCAACAGGCTGATGTCAGGCACCGTTAGCTGCGCAGAGAATGAGGACAAAGTTCATGGATACAGATGCGAGCTCAGACTGAAGCTTTCAGAGGCAGAAGGCAGGAAAAGCTTGATGGCAGAATCAGGGCCTACTTGCCTGGACTGTAAAATGGCATAAGTGAACCATATAAAGCCGGTGGCCTTTCATACTTAGGAATGGAATATCCGGCCCATTTATGGCGGATCTGAAAGAGGACATGTTGGCGGTGGACGCACAAGTGTTTGCGTCTTCATAACTGGAACTGGAGGGAACATACATGTACTTGTGATTTATACATAAAACCGTTGGGGTCCAAGATAGGGGACATAACTGACCAGAAAAATCCATATTTCCACACCACTCTGCCACCCCAGTTCAGACATGGCCATATGCAAATCAGTCTGACCCTGTGCCTCATGGGAACAGTCCAGCCCGAACTGCCAAGCCATGCCTTCCCTGGACCGGAAACAAGCTTCCTAGGACCGGTTCCTGGCATTTCAGCCGTCTTCAGCCAGGCTTGCTTGAATCCAGTGGCAAAGTGAGCAAGGGACTCAACGTCTGAGCATACCCTGCCAACTTATGGCGAACAAAGCTGTACAAAAGGGGGTGGTGATGGACGGAGTGTCAGAACCAATCAAACACTCACACCCAGTCAACAGATCTGGGTTTAATCCATCACCGTTCTTAAGCCCACTCTGCCACCCCAGTTCAGACATGGCCATATGCAAATCAGTCTGACCCTGTGCCTCATGGGAACAGTCCAGCCCGAACTGCCAAGCCATGCCTTCCCTGGACCGGAAACAAGCTTCCTAGGACCAGTTTCTGGCATTTCAGCCGTCTTCAGCCAGACTTGCTTGAATCCAGTGGCAAAGTGAGCAAGGGACTCAACGTCTGAGCATACCCTGCCAACTTATGGCGAACAAAGCGGTACAAAAGGGGGTGGTGATGGACGGAGTATCAGAACCAATCAAACACTCACACCCAGTCAACAGATCTGGGTTTGATCCATCACCGTTATTTAGCCCACTCTGCCACCCCAGTTCAGACATGGCCATATGCAAATCAGTCTGACCCTGTGCCTCATGGGAACAGTCCAGCCCGAACTGCCAAGCCATGCCTTCCCTGGACCGGAAAAAAACTTCCTAGGACCGGTTTCTGGCATTTCAGCCGTCTTCAGCCAGGCTTGCTTGAATCCAGTGGCAAAGTGAGCAAGGGACTCAACGTCTGAGCATACCCTGCCAACTTATGGCGAACAAAGCGGTACAAAAGGGGGTGGTGATGGACGGAGTATCAGAACCAATCAAACACTCACACCCAGTCAACAGATCTGGGTTTGATCCATCACCGTTCTTTAGCCCACTCTGCCACCCCAGTTCAGACATGGCCATATGCAAATCAGTCTGACCCTGTGCCTCATGGGAACAGTCCAGCCCGAACTGCCAAGCCATGCCTTCCCTGGACCGGAAACAAGCTTCCTAGGACCGGTTTCTGGCATTTCAGCCGTCTTCAGCCAGGCTTGCTTGAATCCAGTGGCAAAGTGAGCAAGGGACTCAACGTCTTAGCATACCCTGCCAATTTATGGCGAACAAAGCGGTACTAAAGGGGCTGGTGATGGACGGAGTATCAGAACCAATCAAACACTCACACCCAGTCAACAGATCTGGGTTTGATCCATCACCGTTCTTTAGCCCACTCTGCCACCCCAGTTCAGACATGGCCATATGCAAATCAGTCTGACCCTGTGCCTCATGGGAACAGTCCAGCCCAAACTGCCAAGCCATGCCTTCCCTGGACGGGAAACAAGGTTCCTAGGACCGGTTTCTGGCATTTCAGCCATCTTCAGCCAGGCTTGCTTGAATCCAGTGGCAAAGTGAGCAAGGGACTCAATGTCTGAGCATACCCTGCCAACTTATGGCGAACAAAGCGGTACAAAAGGGGGTGGTGATGGACGGAGTATCAGAAGCAATCAAACACTCACACCCAGTGAACAGATCTGGGTTTGATCCATCACCGTTCTTTAGCCCACTCTGCCACTCCAGTTCAGACATGGCCATATGCAAATCAGTCTGACCCTGTGCCTCATGGGAACAGTCCAGCCCGAACTGCCAAGCCATGCCGACCGGAAACAAGCTTCCTAGGACTGGTTTCTGGCATTTCAGCCGTCTTCAGCCAGGCTTGCTTGAATCCAGTGGCAAAGTGAGCAAGGGACTCAACGTCTGAGCATACCCTGCCAACTTATGGCGAACAAAGCGGTAAAAAAGGGGGTGGTGATGGAGGGAGTATCAGAACCAATCAAACACTCACACCCAGTCAAAAGATCTGGGTTTGATCCATCACCGTTCTTTAGCCCACTCTGCCACCCAAGTTCAGACATGGCCATATGCAAATCAGTCTGACCCTGTGCCTCATGGGAACAGTCCAGCCCGAACTGCCAAGCCATGCCTTCCCTGGACCGGAAACAAGCTTCCTAGGACCCGTTTCTGGCATTTCAGCCGTCTTCAGCCAGACTTGCTTGAATCCAGTGGCAAAGTGAGCAAGGGACTCAACGTCTGAGCATACCCTGCCAACTTATGGTGAACAAAGCGGTACAAAAGGGGGTGGTGATGGACGGAGTATCAGAACCAATCAAACACTCACACCCAGTCAACAGATCTGGGTTTGATCCATCACCGTTCTTTAGCCCACTCTGCCACCCCAGTTCAGACATGGCCATATGCAAATCAGTCTTACCCTGTGCCTCATGGGAACAGTCCAGCCCGTACTGCCAAGCCATGCCTTCCCTGGACCGGAAAAAAACTTCCTAGGACCGGTTTCTGGCATTTCAGCCGTCTTCAGCCAGGCTTGCTTGAATCCAGTGGCAAAGTGAGCAAGGGACTCAACGTCTGAGCATACCCTGCCAACTTATGGCGAACAAAGCGGTACAAAAGGGGGTGGTGATGGACGGAGTATCAGAACCAATCAAACACTCACACCCAGTCAACAGATCTGGGTTTGATCCATCACCGTTCTTTAGCCCACTCTGCCACCCCAGTTCAGACATGGCCATATGCAAATCAGTCTGACCCTGTGCCTCATGGGAACAGTCCAGCCCGAACTGCCAAGCCATGCCTTCCCTGGACCGGAAAAAAACTTCCTAGGACCGGTTTCTGGCATTTCAGCCGTCTTCAGCCAGGCTTGCTTGAATCCAGTGGCAAAGTGAGCAAGGGACTCAACGTCTGAGCATACCCTGCCAACTTATGGCGAACAAAGCGGTACTAAAGGGGCTGGTGATGGACGGAGTATCAGAACCAATCAAACACTCACACCCAGTCAACAGATCTGGGTTTGATCCATCACCGTTCTTTAGCCCACTCTGCCACCCCAGTTCAGACATGGCCATATGCAAATCAGTCTGACCCTGTGCCTCATGGGAACAGTCCAGCCCGAACTGCCAAGCCATGCCTTCCCTGGACCGGAAACAAGCTTCCTAGGACCGGTTTCTGGCATTTCAGCCGTCTTCAGCCAGGCTTGCTTGAATCCAGTGGCAAAGTGAGCAAGGGACTCAACGTCTTAGCATACCCTGCCAATTTATCGCGAACAAAGCGGTACTAAAGGGGCTGGTGATGGACGGAGTATCAGAACCAATCAAACACTCACACCCAGTCAACAGATCTGGGTTTGATCCATCACCGTTCTTTAGCCCACTCTGCCACCCCAGTTCAGACATGGCCATATGCAAATCAGTCTGACCCTGTGCCTCATGGGAACAGTCCAGCCCGAACTGCCAAGCCATGCCTTCCCTGGACCGGAAACAAGCTTCCTAGGACCGGTTTCTGGCATTTCAGCCGTCTTCAGCCAGGCTTGCTTGAATCCAGTGGCAAAGTGAGCAAGGGACTCAACGTCTGAGCATACCCTGCCAACTTATGGCGAACAAAGCGGTACAAAAGGGGGTGGTGATGGACGGAGTATCAGAACCAATCAAACACTCACACCCAGTCAACAGATTTGGGTTTGATCCATCACCGTTCTTTAGCCCACTCTGCCACCCCAGTTCAGACATGGCCATATGCAAATCAGTCTGACCCTATGCCTCATGGGAACAGTCCAGCACGAACTGCCAAGCCATGCTTTCCCTGCACGGCAAACAAGCTTCCTAGGACCGGTTTCTGGCATTTTAGCCGTCTTCAGCCAGGCTTACTTGAATCCAGTGGCAAAGTGAGCAAGGGACTCAACGTCTGAGCATACCCTGCCAACTTATGGCGAACAAAGTGGTACAAAAGGGGGTGGTGATGGACGGAGTATCAGAACCAATCAAACACTCACACCCAGTCAACAGATCTGGGTTTGATCCATCACCGTTCTTTAGCCCACTCTGCCACCCCAGTTCCGACATGGCCATATGCAAATCAGTCTGACCCTGTGCCTCATGGGAACAGTCCAGCCCGAACTGCCAAGCCATGCCTACCCTGGACGGGAAACAAGCTTCCTAGGACCGGTTTCTGGCATTTCAGCCGTCTGCAGCCAGGCTTGCTTGAATCCAGTGGCACGGTGAGCAAGGGACTCAACGTCTGAGCATACCCTGCCAACTTATGGCGAACAAAGCGGTACAAAAGGGGGTGGTAATGGACGGAGTATCAGAACCAATCAAAGACTCACACCCAGTCAACAGATCTGGGTTTGATCCATCACCGTTCTTTAGCCCACTATGCCACCCCAGTTCAGACATGGCCATATGCAAATCAGTCTGACCCTGTGCCTCATGGGAACAGTCCAGCCCGAACTGCCAAGCCATGCCTTCCCTGGACCGGAAACAAGCTTCCTAGGACCGGTTTCTGGCATTTCAGCCGTCTTCAGCCAGGCTTGCTTGAATCCAGTGGCAAGGTGAGCAAGGGACTCAACGTCTGAGCATACCCTGCCAACTTATGGCGAACAAAGCGGTACAAAAGGGGGTGGTGATGGACGGAGTATCAGAACCAATCAAACACTCACACCCAGTCAACAGATCTGGGTTTGATCCATCACCGTTCTTTAGCCCACTCTGCCACCCCAGTTCAGACATGGCCATATGCAAATCAGTCTGACCCTGTGCCTCATGGGAACAGTCCAGCCCGAACTGCCAAGCCATGCCTTCCCTGGACCGGAAACAAGCTTCCTAGGACCGGTTTTTGGCATTTCAGCTGTCTTCAGCCAGGCTTGCTTGAATCCAGTGGCAAGGTGAGCAAGGGACTCAACGTCTGAGCATACCCTGCCAACTTATGGCGAACAAAGCGGTACAAAAGGGGGTGGTGATGGACGGAGTATCAGAACCAATCAAACACTCACACCCAGTCAACAGATCTGGGTTTGATCCGTCACCGTTCTTTAGCCCACTCTGCCACCCCAGTTCAGACATGGCCATATGCAAATCAGTCTGACCCTGTGCCTCATGGGAACAGTCCAGCCCGAACTGCCAAGCCATGCCTTCCCTGGACCGGAAACAAGCTTCCTAGGACCGGTTTCTGGCATTTCAGCCATCTTCAGCCAGGCTTGCTTGAATCCAGTGGCAAAGTGAGCAAGGGACTCAACGTCTGAGCATACACTGCCAACTTATGGCGAACAAAGCGGTACAAAAGGGGGTGGTGATGGACGGAGTATCAGAAGCGATCAAACACTCACACCCAGTGAACAGATCTGGGTTTGATCCATCACCGTTCTTCAGCCCACTCTGCCACTCCAGTTCAGACATGGCCATATGCAAATCAGTCTGACCCTGTGCCTCATGGGAACAGTCCAGCCCGAACTGCCAAGCCATGCCGACCGGAAACAAGCTTCCTAGGAACGGTTTCTGGCATTTCAGCCGTCTTCAGCCAGGCTTGCTTGAATCCAGTGGCAAAGTGAGCAAGGGACTCAACGTCTGAGCATACCCTGCCAACTTATGGCGAACAAAGCGGTAAAAAAGGGGGTGGTGATGGAGGGAGTATCAGAACCAATCAAACACTCACACCCAGTCAACAGATCTGGGTTTGATCCATCACCGTTCTTTAGCCCACTCTGCCACCCCAGTTCAGACATGGCCATATGCAAATCAGTCTGACCCTGTGTCTCATGGGAACAGTCCAGCCCGAACTGCCAAGCCATGCCTTCCCTGGACCGGAAACAAGCTTCCTAGGACCGGTTTCTGGCATTTCAGCCGTCTTCAGCCAGGCTTGCTTGAACCCAGTGGCAAAGTGAGCAAGGGACTCAACATCTGAGCATACCCTGCCAACTTATGGCGAACAAAGCGGTACAAAAGGGGGTGGTGATGGACGGAGTATCAGAACCAATCAAACACTCACACCCAGTCAACAGATCTGGGTTTAATCCATCACCGTTATTAAGCACACTCTGCCACCCCAGTTCAGACATGGCCATATGCAAATCAGTCTGACCCTGTGCCTCATGGGAACAGTCCAGCCCGAACTGCCAAGCCATGCCTTCCCTGGACCGGAAACAAGCTTCCTAGGACCGGTTTCTGGCATTTCAGCCGTCTTCAGCCAGGCTTGCTTGAATCCAGTGGCAAGGTGAGCAAGGGACTCAACGTCTGAGCATACCCTGCCAACTTATGGCGAACAAAGCGGTACAAAAGGGGGTGGTGATGGACGGAGTATCAGAACCAATCAAACACTCACACCCAGTCAACAGATCTGGGTTTGATCCATCACCGTTCTTTAGCCCACTCTGCCACCCCAGTTCAGACATGGCCATATGCAAATCAGTCTGACCCTGTGCCTCATGGGAACAGTCCAGCCCGAACTGCCAAGCCATGCCTTCCCTGGACCGGAAACAAGCTTCCTAGGACCGGTTTCTGGCATTTCAGCCATCTTCAGCCAGGCTTGCTTGAATCCAGTGGCAAAGTGAGCAAGGGACTGAACGTCTGAGCATACACTGCCAACTTATGGCGAACAAAGCGGTACAAAAGGGGGTGGTGATGGACGGAGTATCAGAAGCAATCAAACACTCACACCCAGTGAACAGATCTGGGTTTGATCCATCACCGTTCTTTAGCCCACTCTGCCACTCCAGTTCAGACATGGCCATATGCAAATCAGTCTGACCCTGTGCCTCATGGGAACAGTCCAGCCCGAACTGCCAAGCCATGCCGACCGGAAACAAGCTTCCTAGGAACGGTTTCTGGCATTTCAGCCGTCTTCAGCCAGGCTTGCTTGAATCCAGTGGCAAAGTGAGCAAGGGACTCAACGTCTGAGCATACCCTGCCAACTTATGGCGAACAAAGCGGTAAAAAAGGGGGTGGTGATGGAGGGAGTATCAGAACCAATCAAACACTCACACCCAGTCAACAGATCTGGGTTTGATCCATCACCGTTCTTTAGCCCACTCTGCCACCCCAGTTCAGACATGGCCATATGCAAATCAGTCTGACCCTGTGCCTCATGGGAACAGTCCAGCCCGAACTGCCAAGCCATGCCTTCCCTGGACCGGAAACAAGCTTCCTAGGACCAGTTTCTGGCAGTTCAGCCGTCTTCAGCCAGACTTGCTTGAATCCAGTGGCAAAGTGAGCAAGGGACTCAACGTCTGAGCATACCCTGCCAACTAATGGCGAACAAAGCGGTACAAAAGGGGGTGGTGATGGACGGAGTATCAGAACCAATCAAACACTCACACCCAGTCAACAGATCTGGGTTTGATCCATCACCGTTCTTTAGCCCACTCTGCCACCCCAGTTCATACATGGCCATATGCAAATCAGTCTGACCCTGTGCCTCATGGGAACAGTCCAGCCCGAACTGTCAAGCCATGCCTTCCCTGGACCGGAAACAAACTTCCTAGGACCGGTTTCTGGCATTTCAGCCGTCTTCAGCCAGGCTTGCTTGAATCCAGTGGCAAAGTGAGCAAGGGACTCAACGTCTGAGCATACCCTGCCAACTTATGGTGAACAAAGCGGTACAAAAGGGGGTGGTGATGGACGGAGTATCAGAACCAATCAAACACTCACACCCAGTCAACAGATCTGGGTTTGATCCATCACCGTTCTTTAGCCCACTCTGCCACCCCAGTTCAGACATGGCCATATGCAAATCAGTCTGACCCTGTGCCTCATGGGAACAGTCCAGCCCGAACTGCCAAGCCATGCCTTCCCTGGACCGGAAACAAGCTTCCTAGGACCGGTTTCTGGCATTTCAGCCGTCTTCAGCCAGGCTTGCTTGAATCCAGTGGCAAAGTGAGCAAGGGACTCAACGTCTTAGCATACCCTGCCAACTTATGGCGAACAAAGCGGTACTAAAGGGGCTGGTGATGGACGGAGTATCAGAACCAATCAAACACTCACACCCAGTCAACAGATCTGGGTTTGATCCATCACCGTTCTTTAGCCCACTCTGCCACCCCAGTTCAGATATGGCCATATGCAAATCAGTCTGACCCAGTGCCTCATGGGAACAGTCCAGCCCGAACTGCCAAGCCATGCCTGCCCTGGAACGGAAACAAGCTTCCTAGAACCGGTTTCTGGCATTTCAGCCATCTTCAGCCAGGATTGCTTGAATCCAGTGGCAAAGTGAGCAAGGGACTCAACGTCTGAGCATACCCTGCCAACTTATGGCGAACAAAGCGGAACTCAAGGGGCTGGTGATGGACGGAGTATCAGAACCAATCAAACACTCAACCCAGTCAACAGATCTGGGTTTGATCCATCACCGTTCTTTAGCCCACTCTGCCACCCCAGTTCAGACATGGCCATATGCAAATCAGTCTGACCCTGTGCCTCATGGGAACAGTCCAGCCCGAACTGCCAAGCCATGCCTTCTCTAGACCGGAAACAAGCTTCCTAGAACCGGTTTCTGGCATTTCAGCCGTCTTCAGCAAGGCTTGCTTGAATCCAGTGGCAAAGTGAGCAAGGGACTCAACGTCTGAGCATACCCTGCCAACTTATGGCAAACAAAGCGGTACTAAAGGGGCTGGTGATGGACGGAGTATCAGAACCAATCAAACACTCACACCCAGTCAACAGATCTGGGTTTGATCCATCACCGTTCTTTAGCCCACTCTGCCACCCCAGTTCAGACATGGCCATATGCAAATCAGTCTGACCCTGTGCCTCATGGGAACAGTCCAGCCCAAACTGCCAAGCCATGCCTTCCCTGGACCGGAAACAAGCTTCCTAGGACCGGTTTGTGGCATTTCAGCCGTCTTCAGCCAGGCTGGCTTGATTCCAGTGGCAAAGTGAGCAAAGGACTCAATGTCTGAGCATACCCTGCCAACTTATGGCGAACAAAGCGGTACAAAAGGGGGTGGTGATGGACGGAGTATCAGAACCAATCAAACACTCACACCCAGTCAACAGATCTGGGTTTGATCCATTACCGTTCTTTAGCCCACTCTGCCACCCCAGTTCAGACATGGCCATATGCAAATCAGTGTGACCCTGTGCCTCATGGGAACAGTCCAGCCCGAACTGCCAAGCCATGCCTTCCCTGGACCGGAAACAAGCTTCCTAGGACCGGTTTCTGGCATTTCAGCCGTCTTCAGCCAGGTTTGCTTGAATCCAGTGGCAAGGTGAGCAAGGGACTCAACGTCTGAGCATACCCTGCCAACTTATGGCGAACAAAGCGGTACAAAAGGGGGTGGTGATGGACGGAGTATCAGAACCAATCAAACACTCACACCCAGTCAACAGATCTGGGTTTGATCCATCACCGTTCTTTAGCCCACTCTGCCACCCCAGTTCAGACATGGCCATATGCAAATCAGTCTGACCCTGTGCCTCATGGGAACAGTCCAGCCCGAACTGCCAAGCCATGCCTTCCCTGGACCGGAAACAAGCTTCCTAGGACCGGTTTTTGGCATTTCAGCCGTCTTCAGCCAGGCTTGCTTGAATCCAGTGGCAAGGTGAGCAAGGGACTCAACGTCTGAGCATACCCTGCCAACTTATGGCGAACAAAGCGGTACAAAAGGGGGTGGTGATGGACGGAGTATCAGAACCAATCAAACACTCACACCCAGTCAAGAGATCTGGGTTTGATCCGTCACCGTTCTTTAGCCCACTCTGCCACCCCAGTTCAGACATGGCCATATGCAAATCAGTCTGACCCTGTGCCTCATGGGAACAGTCCAGCCCGAACTGCCAAGCCATGCCTTCCCTGGACCGGAAACAAGCTTCCTAGGACCGGTTTCTGGCATTTCAGCCATCTTCAGCCAGGCTTGCTTGAATCCAGTGGCAAAGTGAGCAAGGGACTCAACGTCTGAGCATACACTGCCAACTTATGGCGAACAAAGCGGTACAAAAGGGGGTGGTGATGGACGGAGTATCAGAAGCAATCAAACACTCACACCCAGTGAACAGATCTGGGTTTGATCCATCACCGTTCTTTAGCCCACTCTGCCACTCCAGTTCAGACATGGCCATATGCAAATCAGTCTGACCCTGTGCCTCATGGGAACAGTCCAGCCCGAACTGCCAAGCCATGCCGACCGGAAACAAGCTTCCTAGGAGCGGTTTCTGGCATTTCAGCCGTCTTCAGCCAGGCTTGCTTGAATCCAGTGGCAAAGTGAGCAAGGGACTCAACGTCTGAGCATACCCTGCCAACTTATGGCGAACAAAGCGGTAAAAAAGGGGGTGGTGATGGAGGGAGTATCAGAACCAATCAAACACTCACACCCAGTCAACAGATCTGGGTTTGATCCATCACCGTTCTTTAGCCCACTCTGCCACCCCAGTTCAGACATGGCCATATGCAAATCAGTCTGACCCTGTGTCTCATGGGAACAGTCCAGCCCGAACTGCCAAGCCATGCCTTCCCTGGACCGGAAACAAGCTTCCTAGGACCGGTTTCTGGCATTTCAGCCGTCTTCAGCCAGGCTTGCTTGAACCCAGTGGCAAAGTGAGCAAGGGACTCAACATCTGAGCATACCCTGCCAACTTATGGCGAACAAAGCGGTACAAAAGGGGGTGGTGATGGACGGAGTATCAGAACCAATCAAACACTCACACCCAGTCAACAGATCTGGGTTTAATCCATCACCGTTATTAAGCACACTCTGCCACCCCAGTTCAGACATGGCCATATGCAAATCAGTCTGACCCTGTGCCTCATGGGAACAGTCCAGCCCGAACTGCCAAGCCATGCCTTCCCTGGACCGGAAACAAGCTTCCTAGGACCGGTTTCTGGCATTTCAGCCGTCTTCAGCCAGGCTTGCTTGAATCCAGTGGCAAAGTGAGCAAGGGACTCAACGTCTTAGCATACCCTGCCAACTTATGGCGAACAAAGCGGTACTAAAGGGGCTGGTGATGGACGGAGTATCAGAACCAATCAAACACTCACACCCAGTCAACAGATCTGGGTTTGATCCATCACCGTTCTTTAGCCCACTCTGCCACCCCAGTTCAGACATGGCCATATGCAAATCAGTCTGACCCAGTGCCTCATGGGAACAGTCCAGCCCGAACTGCCAAGCCATGCCTGCCCTGGAACGGAAACAAGCTTCCTAGAACCGGTTTCTAGCATTTCAGCCATCTTCAGCCAGGCTTGCTTGAATCCAGTGGCAAAGTGAGCAAGGGACTCAACGTCTGAGCATACCCTGCCAACTTATGGCGAACAAAGCGGAACTCAAGGGGCTGGTGATGGACGGAGTATCAGAACCAATCAAACACTCAACCCAGTCAACAGATCTGGGTTTGATCCATCACCGTTCTTTAGCCCACTCTGCCACCCCAGTTCAGACATGGCCATATGCAAATCAGTCTGACCCTGTGCCTCATGGGAACAGTCCAGCCCGAACTGCCAAGCCATGCCTTCTCTAGACCGGAAACAAGCTTCCTAGAACCGGTTTCTGGCATTTCAGCCGTCTTCAGCAAGGCTTGCTTGAATCCAGTGGCAAAGTGAGCAAGGGACTCAACGTCTGAGCATACCCTGCCAACTTATGGCAAACAAAGTGGTACTAAAGGGGCTGGTGATGGACGGAGTATCAGAACCAATCAAACACTCACACCCAGTCAACAGATCTGGGTTTGATCCATCACCGTTCTTTAGCCCACTCTGCCACCCCAGTTCAGACATGGCCATATGCAAATCAGTCTGACCCTGTGCCTCATGGGAACAGTCCAGCCCGAACTGCCAAGCCATGCCTTCCCTGGACCGGAAACAAGCTTCCTAGGACCGGTTTGTGGCATTTCAGCCGTCTTCAGCCAGGCTTGCTTGAATCCAGTGGCAAAGTGAGCAAGGGACTCAACGTCTGAGCATACCCTGCCAACTTATGGCGAA
The DNA here is from genome assembly GCF_964204655.1 of Triturus cristatus. Taxonomy (NCBI): domain Eukaryota; kingdom Metazoa; phylum Chordata; class Amphibia; order Caudata; family Salamandridae; genus Triturus; species Triturus cristatus. The sequence goes on along the minus strand of NC_140585.1, from coordinate 59,874,715 downwards.
CAAAGCGGTACAAAAGGGGGTGGTGATGGACGGAGTATCAGAACCAATCAAACACTCACACCCAGTCAACAGATCTGGGTTTGATCCATTACCGTTCTTTAGCCCACTCTGCCACCCCAGTTCAGACATGGCCATATGCAAATCAGTGTGACCCTGTGCCTCATGGGAACAGTCCAGCCCGAACTGCCAAGCCATGCCTTCCCTGGACCGGAAACAAGCTTCCTAGGACCGGTTTCTGGCATTTCAGCCGTCTTCAGCCAGGCTTGCTTGAATCCAGTGGCAAAGTGAGCAAGGGACTCAACGTCTGAGCATACCCTCCCAACTTATGGCGAACAAAGCGGTACAAAAGGGGGTGGTGATGGACGGAGTATCAGAACCAATCAAACACTCACACCCAGTCAACAGATTTGGGTTTGATCCATCACCGTTCTTTAGCCCACTCTGCCACCCCAGTTCAGACATGGCCATATGCAAATCAGTCTGACCCTGTGCCTCATGGGAACAGTTCAACCCGAACTGCCAAGCCATGCCTTCCCTGGACCGGAAACAAGCTTCCTAGGACCGGTTTCTGGCATTTCAGCCGTCTTCAGCCAGGCTTGCTTGAATCCAGTGGCAAAGTGAGCAAGGGACTCAACGTCTGAGCATACCCTGCCAACTTATGGCGAACAAAGCGGTAAAAAAGGGGGTGGTGATGGACGGAGTATCAGAACCAATCAAACACTCACACCCAGTCAACAGATCTGGGTTTGATCCATCACCGTTCTTTAGCCCACTCTGCCACCCCAGTTCAGACATGGCCATATGCAAATCAGTCTGACCCTGTGTCTCATGGGAACAGTCCAGCCCGAACTGCCATGCCATGCCTTCCCTGGACCGGAAACAAGCTTCCTAGGACCGGTTTCAGGCATTTCAGCCGTCTTCAGCCAGGCTTGCTTGAATCCAGTGGCAAAGTGAGCAAGGGACTCAACGTCTGAGCATACCCTGCCAACTCATGGCGAACAAAGCGGTACAAAAGGGGGTGGAGATGGACGGAGTATCAGAACCAATCAAACACTCACACCCAGTCAACAGATCTGGGTTTGATCCATCACCGTTCTTTAGCCCACTCTGCCACCCCAGTTCATACATGGCCATATGCAAATCAGTCTGACCCTGTGCCTCATGGGAACATTCCAGCCCGAACTGCCAAGCCATGCCTTCCCTGGACAGGAAACAAGCTTCCTAGGACCGGTTTCTGGCATTTCAGCCGTCTTCAGCCAGGCTTGCTTGAATCCAGTGGCAAGGTGAGCAAGGGACTCAACGTCTGAGCATACCCTGCCAACTTATGGCGAACAAAGCGGTACAAAAGGGGGTGGTGATGGACGGAGTATCAGAATCAATCAAACACTCACACCCAGTCAACAGATCTGGGTTTGATCCATCACCGTTCTTTAGCCCACTCTGCCACCCCAGTTCAGACATGGCCATATGCAAATCAGTCTGACCCTGTGCCTCATGGGAACAGTCCAGCCCGAACTGCCAAGCCATGCCTTCCCTGGACCGGAAACAAGCTTCCTAGGACCGGTTTCTGGCATTTCAGCCGTCTTCAGCCAGGCTTGCTTGAATCCAGTGGCAAGGTGAGCAAGGGACTCAACGTCTGAGCATACCCTGCCAACTTATGGCGAACAAAGCGGTACAAAAGGGGGTGGTGATGGACGGAGTATCAGAACCAATCAAACACTCACACCCAGTCAACAGATCTGGGTTTGATCCATCACCGTTCTTTAGCCCACTCTGCGACCCCAGTTCAGACATGGCCATATGCAAATCAGTCTGACCCTGTGCCTCATGGGAACAGTCCAGCCCGAACTGCCAAGCCATGCCTTCCCTGGACCGGAAACAAGCTTCCTAGGACCGGTTTCTGGCATTTCAGCCGTCTTCAGCCAGGCTTGCTTGAATCCAGTGGCAAAGTGAGCAAGGGTCTCAACGTCTGAGCATACCCTGCCAACTTATGGCGAACAAAGCGGTAAAAAAGGGGGTGGTGATGGACGGAGTATCAGAACCAATCAAACACTCACACCCAGTCAACAGATCTGGGTTTGACCCATCACCGTTCTTTAGCCCACTCTGCCACCCCAGTTCAGACATGGCCATATGCAAATCAGTCTGACCCTGTGTCTCATGGGAACAGTCCAGCCCAAACTGCCAAGCCATGCCTTCCCTGGACCGGAAACAAGCTTCCGAGGACCGGTTTCTGGCATTTCAGCCGTCTTCAGCCAGGCTTGCTTGAATCCAGTGGCAAAGTGAGCAAGGGACTCAACGTCTGAGCATACCCTGCCAACTTATGGCGAACAAAGCGGTACAAAAGGGGGTGGTGATGGACGGAGTATCAGAACCAATCAAACACTCACACCCAGTCAACAGGTCTGGGTTTGATCCATCACCGTTCTTTAGCCCACTCTGCCACCCCAGTTCAGACATGGCCATATGCAAATCAGTCTGACCCTGTGCCTCATGGGAACAGTCCAGCACGAACTGCCAAGCCATGCCTTCCCTGGACCGGAAACAAGCTTCCTAGAACCGGTTTCTGGCATTTCAGCCGTCTTCAGCCAGGCTTGCTTGAACCCAGTGGCACAGTGAGCAAGGGACTCAACGTCTGAGCATAACCTGCCAACTTATGGCGAACAAAGCGGTACAAAAGGGGGTGGTGATGGACGGAGTATCAGAACCAATCAAACACTCACGCCCAGTCAACAGATTTGGGTTTGATCCATCACCGTTCTTTAGCCCACTCTGCCACCCCAGTTCAGACATGGACATATGCAAATCAGTCTGACCCTGTGCCTCATGGGAACAGTCCAGCCCGAACTGCCAAGCCATGCCTTCCCTGGACTGGAAACAAGCTTCCTAGGACCGGTTTCTGGCATTTCAGCCGTCTTCAGCCAGGCTTGCTTGAATCCAGTGGCAAAGTGAGCAAGGGACTCAACGTCTGAGCATACCCTGCCAACGTATGGCGAACAAAGCGGTACAAAAGGGGGTGGTGATGGACGGAGTATCAGAACCAATCAAACACTCACACCCAGTCAACAGATCTGGGTTTGATCCATCACCGTTCTTTAGCCCACTCTGCCACCCCAGTTCAGACATGGCCATATGCAAATCAGTCTGACCCTGTGCCTCATGGGAACAGTCCAGCCCGAACTGCCAAGCCATGCCTTCCCTGGACGGGAAACAAGCTTCCTAGGACCGGTTTCTGGCATTTCAGCCGTCTTCAGCCAGGCTTGCTTGAATCCAGTGGCACGGTGAGCAAGGGACTCAACGTCTGAGCATACCCTGCCAACTTATGGTGAACAAAGCGGTACAAAAGGGGGTGGTGATGGACGGAGTATCAGAACCAATCAAACACTCACACCCAGTCAACAGATCTGGGTTTGATCCATCACCGTTCTTTAGCCCACTATGCCACCCCAGTTCAGACATGGCCATATGCAAATCAGTCTGACCCTGTGCCTCATGGGAACAGTCCAGCCCGAACTGCCAAGCCATGCCTTCCCTAGACCGGAAACAAGCTTCCTAGGACCGGTTTCTGGCATTTCAGCCGTCTTCAGCCAGGTTTGCTTGAATCCAGTGGCAAGGTGAGCAAGGGACTCAACGTCTGAGCATACCCTGCCAACTTATGGCGAACAAAGCGGTACAAAAGGGGGTGGTGATGGACGGAGTATCAGAACCAATCAAACACTCACACCCAGTCAACAGATCTGGGTTTGATCCATCACCGTTCTTTAGCCCACTCTGCCACCCCAGTTCAGACATGGCCATATGCAAATCAGTCTGACCCTGTGCCTCATGGGAACAGTCCAGCCCGAACTGCCAAGCCATGCCTTCCCTGGACCGGAAACAAGCTTCCTAGGACCGGTTTTTGGCATTTCAGCCGTCTTCAGCCAGGCTTGCTTGAATCCAGTGGCAAGGTGAGCAAGGGACTCAACGTCTGAGCATACCCTGCCAACTTATGGCGAACAAAGCGGTACAAAAGGGGGTGGTGATGGACGGAGTATCAGAACCAATCAAACACTCACACCCAGTCAACAGATCTGGGTTTGATCCGTCACCGTTCTTTAGCCCACTCTGCCACCCCAGTTCAGACATGGCCATATGCAAATCAGTCTGACCCTGTGCCTCATGGGAACAGTCCAGCCCGAACTGCCAAGCCATGCCTTCCCTGGACCGGAAACAAGCTTCCTAGGACCGGTTTCTGGCATTTCAGCCATCTTCAGCCAGGCTTGCTTGAATCCAGTGGCAAAGTGAGCAAGGGACTCAACGTCTGAGCATACACTGCCAACTTATGGCGAACAAAGCGGTACAAAAGGGGGTGGTGATGGACGGAGTATCAGAAGCAATCAAACACTCACACCCAGTGAACAGATCTGGGTTTGATCCATCACCGTTCTTTAGCCCACTCTGCCACTCCAGTTCAGACATGGCCATATGCAAATCAGTCTGACCCTGTGCCTCATGGGAACAGTCCAGCCCGAACTGCCAAGCAATGCCGACCGGAAACAAGCTTCCTAGGAACGGTTTCTGGCATTTCAGCCGTCTTCAGCCAGGCTTGCTTGAATCCAGTGGCAAAGTGAGCAAGGGACTCAACGTCTGAGCATACCCTGCCAACTTATGGCGAACAAAGCGGTAAAAAAGGGGGTGGTGATGGAGGGAGTATCAGAACCAATCAAACACTCACACCCAGTCAACAGATCTGGGTTTGATCCATCACCGTTCTTTAGCCCACTCTGCCACCCCAGTTCAGACATGGCCATATGCAAATCAGTCTGACCCTGTGTCTCATGGGACCAGTCCAGCCCGAACTGCCAAGCCATGCCTTCCCTGGACCGGAAACAAGCTCCCTAGGACCGGTTTCTGGCATTTCAGCCGTCTTCAGCCAGGCTTGCTTGAATCCAGTGGCAAAGTGAGCAAGGGACTCAACGTCTGAGCATACCCTGCCAACTTATGGCGAACAAAGCGGTACAAAAGGGGGTGGAGATGGACGGAGTATCAGAACCAATCAAACACTCACACCCAGTCAACAGATCTGGGTTTGATCTATCACCGTTCTTTAGCCCACTCTGCCACCCCAGTTCATACATGGCCATATGCAAATCAGTCTGACCCTGTGCCTCATGGGAACAGTCCAGCCCGAACTGCCAAGCCATGCCTTCCCTGGACCGGAAAAAAGCTTCCTAGAACCGGTTTCTGGCATTTCAGCCGTCTTCAGCCAGGCTTGCTTGAACCCAGTGGCAAAGTGAGCAAGGGACTCAACGTCTGAGCATACCCTGCCAACTTATGGCGAACAAAGCGGTACAAAAGGGGGTGGTGATGGACGGAGTATCAGAACCAATCAAACACTCACGCCCAGTCAACAGATTTGGGTTTGATCCATCACCGTTCTTTAGCCCACTCTGCCACCCCAGTTCAGACATGGACATATGCAAATCAGTCTGACCCTGTGCCTCATGGGAACAGTCCAGCCCGAACTGCCAAGCCATGCCTTCCCTGGACTGGAAACAAGCTTCCTAGGACCGGTTTCTGGCATTTCAGCCGTCTTCAGCCAGGCTTGCTTGAATCCAGTGGCAAAGTGAGCAAGGGACTCAACGTCTGAGCATACCCTGCCAACGTATGGCGAACAAAGCGGTACAAAAGGGGGTGGTGATGGACGGAGTATCAGAACCAATCAAACACTCACACCCAGTCAACAGATCTGGGTTTGATCCATCACCGTTCTTTAGCCCACTCTGCCACCCCAGTTCAGACATGGCCATATGCAAATCAGTCTGACCCTGTGCCTCATGGGAACAGTCCAGCCCGAACTGCCAAGCCATGCCTTCCCTGGACGGGAAACAAGCTTCCTAGGACCGGTTTCTGGCATTTCAGCCGTCTTCAGCCAGGCTTGCTTGAATCCAGTGGCACGGTGAGCAAGGGACTCAACGTCTGAGCATACCCTGCCAACTTATGGTGAACAAAGCGGTACAAAAGGGGGTGGTGATGGACGGAGTATCAGAACCAATCAAACACTCACACCCAGTCAACAGATCTGGGTTTGATCCATCACCGTTCTTTAGCCCACTATGCCACCCCAGTTCAGACATGGCCATATGCAAATCAGTCTGACCCTGTGCCTCATGGGAACAGTCCAGCCCGAACTGCCAAGCCATGCCTTCCCTAGACCGGAAACAAGCTTCCTAGGACCGGTTTCTGGCATTTCAGCCGTCTTCAGCCAGGTTTGCTTGAATCCAGTGGCAAGGTGAGCAAGGGACTCAACGTCTGAGCATACCCTGCCAACTTATGGCGAACAAAGCGGTACAAAAGGGGGTGGTGATGGACGGAGTATCAGAACCAATCAAACACTCACACCCAGTCAACAGATCTGGGTTTGATCCATCACCGTTCTTTAGCCCACTCTGCCACCCCAGTTCAGACATGGCCATATGCAAATCAGTCTGACCCTGTGCCTCATGGGAACAGTCCAGCCCGAACTGCCAAGCCATGCCTTCCCTGGACCGGAAACAAGCTTCCTAGGACCGGTTTTTGGCATTTCAGCCGTCTTCAGCCAGGCTTGCTTGAATCCAGTGGCAAGGTGAGCAAGGGACTCAACGTCTGAGCATACCCTGCCAACTTATGGCGAACAAAGCGGTACAAAAGGGGGTGGTGATGGACGGAGTATCAGAACCAATCAAACACTCACACCCAGTCAACAGATCTGGGTTTGATCCGTCACCGTTCTTTAGCCCACTCTGCCACCCCAGTTCAGACATGGCCATATGCAAATCAGTCTGACCCTGTGCCTCATGGGAACAGTCCAGCCCGAACTGCCAAGCCATGCCTTCCCTGGACCGGAAACAAGCTTCCTAGGACCGGTTTCTGGCATTTCAGCCATCTTCAGCCAGGCTTGCTTGAATCCAGTGGCAAAGTGAGCAAGGGACTCAACGTCTGAGCATACACTGCCAACTTATGGCGAACAAAGCGGTACAAAAGGGGGTGGTGATGGACGGAGTATCAGAAGCAATCAAACACTCACACCCAGTGAACAGATCTGGGTTTGATCCATCACCGTTCTTTAGCCCACTCTGCCACTCCAGTTCAGACATGGCCATATGCAAATCAGTCTGACCCTGTGCCTCATGGGAACAGTCCAGCCCGAACTGCCAAGCAATGCCGACCGGAAACAAGCTTCCTAGGAACGGTTTCTGGCATTTCAGCCGTCTTCAGCCAGGCTTGCTTGAATCCAGTGGCAAAGTGAGCAAGGGACTCAACGTCTGAGCATACCCTGCCAACTTATGGCGAACAAAGCGGTAAAAAAGGGGGTGGTGATGGAGGGAGTATCAGAACCAATCAAACACTCACACCCAGTCAACAGATCTGGGTTTGATCCATCACCGTTCTTTAGCCCACTCTGCCACCCCAGTTCAGACATGGCCATATGCAAATCAGTCTGACCCTGTGTCTCATGGGACCAGTCCAGCCCGAACTGCCAAGCCATGCCTTCCCTGGACCGGAAACAAGCTCCCTAGGACCGGTTTCTGGCATTTCAGCCGTCTTCAGCCAGGCTTGCTTGAATCCAGTGGCAAAGTGAGCAAGGGACTCAACGTCTGAGCATACCCTGCCAACTTATGGCGAACAAAGCGGTACAAAAGGGGGTGGAGATGGACGGAGTATCAGAACCAATCAAACACTCACACCCAGTCAACAGATCTGGGTTTGATCTATCACCGTTCTTTAGCCCACTCTGCCACCCCAGTTCATACATGGCCATATGCAAATCAGTCTGACCCTGTGCCTCATGGGAACAGTCCAGCCCGAACTGCCAAGCCATGCCTTCCCTGGACCGGAAAAAAGCTTCCTAGAACCGGTTTCTGGCATTTCAGCCGTCTTCAGCCAGGCTTGCTTGAACCCAGTGGCAAAGTGAGCAAGGGACTCAACGTCTGAGCATACCCTGCCAACTTATGGCGAACAAAGCGGTACAAAAGGGGGTGGTGATGGACGGAGTATCAGAACCAATCAAACACTCACACCCAGTCAACAGATCTGGGTTTGATCCATCACCGTTCTTTAGCCCACTCTGCGACCCCAGTTCAGACATGGCCATATGCAAATCAGTCTGACCCTGTGCCTCATGGGAACAGTCCAGCCCGAACTGCCAAGCCATGCCTTCCCTGGACCGGAAACAAGCTTCCTAGGACCGGTTTCTGGCATTTCAGCCGTCTTCAGCCAGGCTTGCTTGAATCCAGTGGCAAGGTGAGCAAGGGACTCAACGTCTGAGCATACCCTGCCAACTTATGGCGAACAAAGCGGTACAAAAGGGGGTGGTGATGGACGGAGTATCAGAACCAATCAAACACTCACACCCAGTCAACAGATCTGGGTTTGATCCATCACCGTTCTTTAGCCCACTCTGCGACCCCAGTTCAGACATGGCCATATGCAAATCAGTCTGACCCTGTGCCTCATGGGAACAGTCCAGCCCGAACTGCCAAGCCATGCCTTCCCTGGACCGGAAACAAGCTTCCTAGGACCGGTTTCTGGCATTTCAGCCGTCTTCAGCCAGGCTTGCTTGAATCCAGTGGCAAAGTGAGCAAGGGTCTCAACGTCTGAGCATACCCTGCCAACTTATGGCGAACAAAGCGGTAAAAAAGGGGGTGGTGATGGACGGAGTATCAGAACCAATCAAACACTCACACCCAGTCAACAGATCTGGGTTTGATCCATCACCGTTCTTTAGCCCACTCTGCCACCCCAGTTCAGACATGGCCATATGCAAATCAGTCTGACCCTGTGTCTCATGGGAACAGTCCAGCCCAAACTGCCAAGCCATGCCTTCCCTGGACCGGAAACAAGCTTCCGAGGACCGGTTTCTGGCATTTCAGCCGTCTTCAGCCAGGCTTGCTTGAATCCAGTGGCAAAGTGAGCAAGGGACTCAACGTCTGAGCATACCCTGCCAACTTATGGCGAACAAAGCGGTACAAAAGGGGGTGGTGATGGACGGAGTATCAGAACCAATCAAACACTCACACCCAGTCAACAGATCTGGGTTTGATCCATCACCGTTCTTTAGCCCACTCTGCCACCCCAGTTCAGACATGGCCATATGCAAATCAGTCTGACCCTGTGCCTCATGGGAACAGTCCAGCACGAACTGCCAAGCCATGCCTTCCCTGGACCGGAAACAAGCTTCCTAGAACCGGTTTCTGGCATTTCAGCCGTCTTCAGCCAGGCTTGCTTGAACCCAGTGGCACAGTGAGCAAGGGACTCAACGTCTGAGCATAACCTGCCAACTTATGGCGAACAAAGCGGTACAAAAGGGGGTGGTGATGGACGGAGTATCAGAACCAATCAAACACTCACGCCCAGTCAACAGATTTGGGTTTGATCCATCACCGTTCTTTAGCCCACTCTGCCACCCCAGTTCAGACATGGACATATGCAAATCAGTCTGACCCTGTGCCTCATGGGAACAGTCCAGCCCGAACTGCCAAGCCATGCCTTCCCTGGACCGGAAACAAGCTTCCTAGGACCGGTTTCTGGCATTTCAGCCGTCTTCAGCCAGGCTTGCTTGAATCCAGTGGCAAAGTGAGCAAGGGACTCAACGTCTGAGCATACCCTGCCAACGTATGGCGAACAAAGCGGTACAAAAGGGGGTGGTGATGGACGGAGTATCAGAACCAATCAAACACTCACACCCAGTCAACAGATCTGGGTTTGATCCATCACCGTTCTTTAGCCCACTCTGCCACCCCAGTTCAGACATGGCCATATGCAAATCAGTCTGACCCTGTGCCTCATGGGAACAGTCCAGCCCGAACTGCCAAGCCATGCCTTCCCTGGACGGGAAACAAGCTTCCTAGGACCGGTTTCTGGCATTTCAGCCGTCTTCAGCCAGGCTTGCTTGAATCCAGTGGCACGGTGAGCAAGGGACTCAACGTCTGAGCATACCCTGCCAACTTATGGTGAACAAAGCGGTACAAAAGGGGGTGGTGATGGACGGAGTATCAGAACCAATCAAACACTCACACCCAGTCAACAGATCTGGGTTTGATCCATCACCGTTCTTTAGCCCACTATGCCACCCCAGTTCAGACATGGCCATATGCAAATCAGTCTGACCCTGTGCCTCATGGGAACAGTCCAGCCCGAACTGCCAAGCCATGCCTTCCCTGGACCGGAAACAAGCTTCCTAGGACCGGTTTCTGGCATTTCAGCCGTCTTCAGCCAGGTTTGCTTGAATCCAGTGGCAAGGTGAGCAAGGGACTCAACGTCTGAGCATACCCTGCCAACTTATGGCGAACAAAGCGGTACAAAAGGGGGTGGTGATGGACGGAGTATCAGAACCAATCAAACACTCACACCCAGTCAACAGATCTGGGTTTGATCCGTCACCGTTCTTTAGCCCACTCTGCCACCCCAGTTCAGACATGGCCATATGCAAATCAGTCTGACCCTGTGCCTCATGGGAACAGTCCAGCCCGAACTGCCAAGCCATGCCTTCCCTGGACCGGAAACAAGCTTCCTAGGACCGGTTTCTGGCATTTCAGCCATCTTCAGCCAGGCTTGCTTGAATCCAGTGGCAAAGTGAGCAAGGGACTCAACGTCTGAGCATACACTGCCAACTTATGGCGAACAAAGCGGTACAAAAGGGGGTGGTGATGGACGGAGTATCAGAAGCAATCAAACACTCACACCCAGTGAACAGATCTGGGTTTGATCCATCACCGTTCTTTAGCCCACTCTGCCACTCCAGTTCAGACATGGCCATATGCAAATCAGTCTGACCCTGTGCCTCATGGGAACAGTCCAGCCCGAACTGCCAAGCAATGCCGACCGGAAACAAGCTTCCTAGGAACGGTTTCTGGCATTTCAGCCGTCTTCAGCCAGGCTTGCTTGAATCCAGTGGCAAAGTGAGCAAGGGACTCAACGTCTGAGCATACCCTGCCAACTTATGGCGAACAAAGCGGTAAAAAAGGGGGTGGAGATGGACGGAGTATCAGAACCAATCAAACACTCACACCCAGTCAACAGATCTGGGTTTGATCCATCACCGTTCTTTAGCCCACTCTGCCACCCCAGTTCATACATGGCCATATGCAAATCAGTCTGACCCTGTGCCTCATGGGAACAGTCCAGCCCGAACTGCCAAGCCATGCCTTCCCTGGACCGGAAAAAAGCTTCCTAGAACCGGTTTCTGGCATTTCAGCCGTCTTCAGCCAGGCTTGCTTGAACCCAGTGGCAAAGTGAGCAAGGGACTCAACGTCTGAGCATACCCTGCCAACTTATGGCGAACAAAGCGGTACAAAAGGGGGTGGTGATGGACGGAGTATCAGAACCAATCAAACACTCACACCCAGTCAACAGATTTGGGTTTGATCCATCACCGTTCTTTAGCCCACTCTGCCACCCCAGTTCAGACATGGCCATATGCAAATCAGTCTGACCCTGTGCCTCATGGGAACAGTCCAGCCCGAACTGCCAAGCCATGCCTTCCCTGGACCGGAAACAAGCTTCCTAGGACCGGTTCCTGGCATTTCAGCCGTCTTCAGCCAGGCTTGCTTGAATCCAGTGGCAAAGTGAGCAAGGGACTCAACGTCTGAGCATACCCTGCCAACTTATGGCGAACAAAGCTGTACAAAAGGGGGTGGTGATGGACGGAGTATCAGAACCAATCAAACACTCACACCCAGTCAACAGATCTGGGTTTAATCCATCACCGTTCTTAAGCCCACTCTGCCACCCCAGTTCAGACATGGCCATATGCAAATCAGTCTGACCCTGTGCCTCATGGGAACAGTCCAGCCCGAACTGCCAAGCCATGCCTTCCCTGGACGGGAAACAAGCTTCCTAGGACCGGTTTCTGGCATTTCAGCCGTCTTCAGCCAGGCTTGCTTGAATCCAGTGGCAAGGTGAGCAAGGGACTCAACGTCTGAGCATAGCCTGCCAACTTATGGCGAACAAAGCGGTACAAAAGGGGGTGGTGATGGACGGAGTATCAGAATCAATCAAACACTCACACCCAGTCAACAGATCTGGGTTTGATCCATCACCGTTCTTTAGCCCACTCTGCCACCCCAGTTCAGACATGGCCATATGCAAATCAGTCTGACCCTGTGCCTCATGGGAACAGTCCAGCCCGAACTGCCAAGCCATGCCTTCCCTGGACCAGAAACAAGCTTCCTAGGACCGGTTTCTGGCATTTCAGCCGTCTTCAGCCAGGCTTGCTTGAATCCAGTGGCAAAGTGAGCAAGGGACTCAACGTCTGAGCATACCCTGCCAACTTATGGCGAACAAAGCGGTACAAAAGGGGGTGGTGATGGACGGAGTATCAGAACCAATCAAACACTCACACCCAGTCAACAGATTTGGGTTTGATCCATCACCGTTCTTTAGCCCACTCTGCCACCCCAGTTCAGACATGGCCATATGCAAATCAGTCTGACCCTGTGCCTCATGGGAACAGTCCAGCCCGAACTGCCAAGCCATGCCTTCCCTGGACCGGAAACAAGCTTCCTAGGACCGGTTCCTGGCATTTCAGCCGTCTTCAGCCAGGCTTGCTTGAATCCAGTGGCAAAGTGAGCAAGGGACTCAACGTCTGAGCATACCCTGCCAACTTATGGCGAACAAAGCTGTACAAAAGGGGGTGGTGATGGACGGAGTATCAGAACCAATCAAACACTCACACCCAGTCAACAGATCTGGGTTTAATCCATCACCATAGGTTGTGCCGGTCAAGACGGGTTTGGGTACACAAATCCGGTCTGCACTGTTTTAGCAGTGTATCTGTACTGTTTAGCAGTATATCAAGTATTCCGAAGTATTCCGAAGTGTCTAGTTATTGTCTAATTATTGTTGAGAATTAAGCTTGGTGATTAGGTATGCAGACGATCATCATGGTTGTTTCAGTTAATGGTTTAATGTTAAATGTTTAAAGTGTTTAAGTATGTTCTGAATATCGTGGTATGAATGACTGTTCATTATCGTGTTTATTGTATTAAGTCTGTTCAAATTCAAGTATCAGGTCAAAATCAAGTATAAGGTCAGTTCTCAATATGCCGCTCTTTTCGAAATTAAGACAGATCACTACCAGAAAAGGGGTTCTCGAAGAAGCAGTCCCTATTCCTCCTAGGGACACTCCAGGGCACTTTATGTATCACAAACATGGCCTAGACGCTATATTATTTCTTGATTTATGGGTAGACTATACCAAGGGATTACCAGAAAGTCAGAGGTGGCCCACAGCGGGAACCTGGGATGCAGAGTGCATCATGAAAGTCGAGGAAGAGTTATGGAAAAGGAAAGTCAGACAGTCACAGAAAGACGCCGTTGAATTATGGCGTAAAGAATCACATAGACGAACAGAAAAAGCACGTAGACAGGAAGAGAAGAGTAAAGAGAATTCCAATAAAGTTCGAGAGAATCTATTAATTGAGGAAGGTATCCGAGTAAAATCAGAACAAGTAGACAGACAAAGAAATGCCCTTATGAATGGTATGTATCCCCTTCTGGCCGAAGGATTACCTAAGGCTACTCCAGAGACACCAACAGACTTGCCAACCCCATTGTTCCCAATAAAGGTACATCCTAAGGGGCATCCTAGAACCGCAGAAGATGTTTTTCTTTCCTCATATTTAGATGACGCAGCTCCCGAGTATGCTAATTCCGCCCCACATAGACCGCATACCAGGGAGGTTCAACGCCAAGATCCAGTACCCGTACCCCTGCAGCAACAAATCGAGTCACAAGTTCCGGCAAGCACATCTGTTTCTGTATCCGCTCCTACAGCTACTTCTATGGCTGTGTCCACACCTGCAGTTGCTGTGTCACGTTCGACGAATCCTTTTACACCCGACGCCCCAGATGGGGCCGCGGGAGGAGCTGCCAATGTCTTTTCTACACCACCCAGAATAAATAAACTTACTTTTCAAGAGTCAGCGCATTCACGTACACCCAAACTCCTTAGTGCTCGTGCGCTTAAGGAACTTCTTATAGATTGTAGATATGACCCGGTGCCTGGAAAGGAGGACGAAATGACCCTAGCATCATTGCGTATCAGACGAGCCGCAGTGTATTTAGCGAAGTTACCAGGAATGACTGCGCATCTAGATAATATATATCATTTTGTCCAAACGGGGCGAGATCCAGAATGTATTTACAGAGCTATGGAATACCAGAAAGTAGAGATACAGGGGGAACTGTTACGTTTCCTCATAAACTGTGTGATCAGAAATCAAGACCGACCGGGGGTAGACCCGGAAGCAATGAAAATTCTTACAAGATGGAGCCAGAACATATCGGAAGGGAGACATGATAAACAAAACTGTATAATAGCCATGTGCCGAAAGATCCGTAAAGAAATAGAACGCCTACACGAAGAGCGATTAGAGGTAGACGAGTTCGAACAAAACGAGGAAGAAGGGTCAGGACTGCCCACAGGACAGTCAGACACCATAGCCTATGTAGGTAGAGGAAGATCTTGTAATAGGAATCAGACTAGATGTCATACTGACCCAATACGTCCAATATGTCTAGATAATAACAGGAATTTTCAAATACCTATAATTAATATAAGGTCTAACGAGCATTCGTTCCAAACCGCCGACAAACTACTCCGAGAACGAAGGGGTTATCATTTCCTCGATTCTATGGATGAACAAGATTTAGCCAGGGCAGCTGTCCATTGGGTGGACAGTCCCGGAAAATATAGTGATGATACAGTAGTACGCACATTTTTGAATCTTACCCCAGATGAACAAAGGTTAGCTGGGATTTATATGATTCAACAACTCATTATACTATATCGGAGTCAGCATTCGGACCCTGGTCCCTTGCCTGACATACTGACTGAATTACTTATGAATAAATGGAGAGGTCCAGGTACTGAATTAATTAAAGAAATTCTAGAATCAAGAAAGCAGTATATTCTTTTTGTATGTTCAGAACATGTTCCATTGTCCGTCAAGGAAAGAACTACGTATCACATAGATAGACAGAATCCCTTCCGAGAAGTGCACCCAATAAAGGGTGAGGACAATCAGTTTAAACGCGTATTTGTATATACGCCCATATCGAAAATAGAATTGTTAGAAATGAAGAAAGTGGTACCCAGTCATGACAAAGACCCAGCGGGTTTTCACCGAGAAATTAAAGACATGTTACTCATGGGAGAGTATACCTACCCCGACATTATGACAATATTAAAGGTGTTGATGCCTGCTGGCATTTATGAGAAACTCAAGGAAAAAGAGTGGGAGATAGGTGATCAAAAGATAGAATGGTCAGCATTAGAAGCAGAAGAAAGGGCCCGAGGTCCAGGTTCGGGGCTTGGGGACAAAACTAAAGCACTACCAGGTCTACTAGTACAGGTACTGCCACGTTTATTAACTACGAAAAAGGAAGATTGGGGTACAATTTCAGCCTGTAAGCAGAAGCAAGATGAAGACACTAGTGATTACTATGCCCGATTTGAAAAATGTTTTGGTATAAATAGTGGCATAAAAGCAAGTAGCGAATCATACCCACATCTGTTTGTAACAAAATTAGTAGAAAATGCTCTGCCCCCAGTAAAGAATAGAGTATTAAAATTCGAGAGTACCTGGCAAGGTAACACTCCAACACAAATGTTACAAATGTTACAGTACCACCACAATAGAATTAAAGAGGAACAAGAACATGAACACAGACGCATGAAAGACACGAAAATGAAAATGCTAGTTTCCCAGACAGTTCCAGCTGAAGGACATAAAAAGGGTATGACACATTCCGATTCAGCAGGACCTGTAAAGGGGACATGCAATTATTGTAAAAAGCCAGGCCATTACGTACACGATTGTCCAGTTTTAAAACATAATATCGCCATAGGTAAAACACAAGAAAGATCACGGCCACAAAGACAAGATCAGAATGAACAAGGAGCTATGCAGCATGCCCAGGCCATGCCAGCCGCACAACAGCCAATACAGTTTGTGCCAGCTGCACCACCGTCGCCTGCTGCTGCCACACAGACAACAACACGACAAATGTATCAGACCGCACAGTATGAATATCCCGAGTATCAGCGTTACGCATGAACAAGCCTAGAGAGGGAAGTTGACTTACCCCTTATCGAGATTCCTGTAGATCAAGAAGGACCTTATGTACATAGTAAATTATTAGGTCAAGATAGAAAATTTTTACTCGATACAGGGGCAAGTCGAACAACTATAAAACGTAGTGAAGTTCCAGGGGCACCCCTCTCAGGCTCACAGAATATTTCCCTTGGTTTTTCAGGAAAACCTATTGTTAATGAAGTGTCACAACCTCTGCCACTTACGATAGGACCTTTGACCCGAACTACAGATTTATTGCTTACTAAATCATGTCCAGAAAATCTATTAGGAATAAAAACGTTAAAAGCTCTAGGAGCTATAATATGTTGTTCTCCGGAAGGAGTAAGATTGTTTTTACGTGATTTTAAAGGTCACTATGTATCTAGAGACATGGATCCCCGACTGCAGACCTTACCTACACGTCTATGGGCACAAGGCCCTACTGATGTTGGTTGCATGAATATTACACCATATCGAGTCACACTAAAGGCAGGAGTGGTGCTACCACGAATGCGACAATATAAGTTACCACCAGATGCTGTAGTGGCTTTACTACAAATCATTGACGAACTCATTGCCCAAGGAGTAGTTGTGGAAACAGACTCCAATATATGTAATTCACCGATAATACCGATTCTTAAACGAACAGATCCTACAGCGCCGCCAGTATATCGATTGGTTATTGATCTGCGCGAGTTAAACAAATGCATTGTGCCACAATTTCCTGTGGTCCCAGATATCTCGTCATTATTGACAGCTATTGATTCCGAAGCAACATTCTTTACTGTAATTGATCTCAAAAACGCCTTTTTCAGCGTCCCAATAGATCCGGAAAGCCAATATTTGTTCGGATTTAGTTTGAATGGACGTAGCTTTAAATTCACACGCGCACCTCAAGGATTTACAGAAAGCCCCAGCATCTATAGCCAAGCACTGAAACGAGAACTTGACAGTATCCACATGCCAGTTAACACTGCCTTGCTTCAATATGTCGATGATCTGTTGATCACCGCAAGAAGCGAACCTGAATGTGAGAAAGCATCACTGACAGTTTTACAATTTCTAGCCAAAAAAGGGCACAAGGTGTCCCCTTCTAAGCTGCAATTCTGTGTCCAGCAAGTTGTTTATCTTGGACACTCGCTGGACAAGGAGGGAAGGCAGCTTACACCCGACCGCATTCAGTTAATAACTAACATGCCAATACCCAAGACACAAAAGGAGGTGCGGGCTTTCATAGGCCTCACTTCATACTGTAGACAGTGGATCCCGCAGTATGCATTTCTAGCAAAACCACTCATTCAATTGACAACACAGGAGGCAGCCACATCGACTGTTCTCCCTTGGACTCAGGAACACACACAAGCTTTTGAAAGCCTAAAGAAAGCTTTATGTCAAGCACCCGTTTTAGCAACGCCATGTTACAAAAAACAGTTTACACTCTTTGTTACAGAACGCGAAGGTACTGCTTTGTCAGTACTCACACAGGATCAAGCAGGAGCACACAAACCATGTGCCTATTTCTCTAGTACATTAGATCCCGTAGCTCAGGCTTTGCCTGCGTGCCTGAAATCAGTAGCAGCGACAGCTTTAGCAATCAGACAAAGCGATGCCATAGTGTTAGGACATCCATTGACAGTTCAAGTACCCCACGCAGTAGAGGTTCTTGTAAATAGAACGCAAACACAACACTTGACTATAGCGCGACTTACAGGATATGAACTTACATTGTTTCAGCCACATATAGAAATAAGACGCTGTAACACATTGAATCCTGCCACACTTTTGCCAGTAACCGGAACAGACCCACTAGCCCATGACTGTATTGAAGTTATTACTGTAACGACAAAACCCAGACAAGACTTGACCGATGTTCCATTGTCAGATCCAGACTTGACATTTTATGTCGATGGTTCATGCATGAGAACAAGTACAGGAGAGTTAGTAGCCGCTTATGCAGTCACAACAGATACTGAAGTCATTGAAACTAATCGTATAAATACTTTGTCAGCTCAAGCCGCAGAGCTCATCGCTCTGACACAAGCCTGTATTCAAGCCACGAATAAAAAAGTCAACATATACACTGATTCACGTTATGCATTCGGAGTTGTACATGACTTCGGCGTGCTGTGGCAAGAGAGAGGTTATTTAACTTCCCACGGTGCCCACATTCAGCACGGACCCCTCATTCACGCATTATTAGATGCAATACATGTACCCACTGAAATATCAATTATGAAATGTAAGGCCCATACGAAGGTTACTGATATCATTTCCCAAGGCAATGATCTAGCCGACAGAACAGCTAAACTGACTGCTCAAACTCAGACCCCCGACATGACAAAGACAATAGTCCCGACACCGACACATTGTATGACCGTTAAAGATCCTACTCTTGACGTAATTGACATACAGACACATGCTACACCAGACGAAATAAAGAAATGGACCGAGTTAGGAGGGATCCAAACGGACCAAGGATGGATGATGAAGGAAAGGTCTGTATGGTTCCTTCCTGATTCAATGGTCCAAGTCGTAATTAACACTATACATAGTCCGGCACATCTAGGAGAAAAAGCTATGCTAGACAGCATTCAACACATTTGGTTCAATAAACATTTACGAGCAGCAGCAAAACAAAAGGTCCGTACCTGTATGATCTGTTGCCAGTTCAACCCAGGAAAAAGTGTTCCCGTAGAACAGGGTGGATTTCATCCTCCTGATCACCCTTTTGAAGTCCTACAGATGGATTATATCCAGATGGAACGATGTCGAGGATTCAAATATGTTCTCGTAGTTGTCTGCGCTCTGTCCCGTTGGACAGAGGCGTACCCGGTTTCAGATTACACTGCCCCGACTACTGCCAAACAGTTGGTTCGAGAATTCTTCCCACGATACGGTTTACCACGTGTTGTCTACTCAGATAACGGCCAGCCGTTCTCATCCGAATTAATGAAACACGTTTCACTTCTGCTAGGATATCAGTGGAAATTCCACTGTGTCCGACATCCCGAGGCAGCAGGTCTCGTAGAAAGACATAATCAGACACTGAAAATCAGACTGTCCAAAATATGCAGAGAGAAAGGGGTCGACTGGATAGTAGCATTACCAGTTGCACTTTTTTACATGAGAATGGTAGCACACTCTAGAACAGGGCTATCCCCGTATGAGGTGATCTTCGGTAGACCACCGAATATGTGGGGGACGCCTATACCACGCAAAATAACTGATATTGACTGTAATATGCTGACAGATTACTTGGCTTCCTTGATGTCTGCACTACAATCTTCTCGTTCACAGGTAGCTGCAGCCTTTCCCGACAACACTGAGGTGAAACCCCATGACGTTGTTCCGGGTAATCTTGTCTTTGTGAGGAATTTCGACCGAAAGACTCAGCTGGAGCCCAGGTGGAAAGCACCCAAGTTGGTCCTGTTGACCACAAGAACAGCCGTGAAGATCGAGGGCCGCAAGGGCTGGATTCATTCAAGCCACATCAAGAAATTTCATGGACTATCTTCGGATATAGACACTGTGCCCTGCACTCCCTCACAGACTGATACAAAACTCCCTTTTGTTGAACCTAACAAATCTGAAGATTATAAACTAAAGCTTAGGCCCAACCAGTCGAGCAATTTGATTGTTTAAGTCCTCTCCAAGGTGAAGCGGTTGAATTGTCTCTGACATGTATCCCTTGGACCTGAGTAGAGAAAATACCCGAAAAATGTTGAAACGACAGGCGTATTGTAAATCACTGCGTAGCCACTGCATAGTGACATTATTAATTTTGTTTTTATTGAGCCTTTTAATAATTATTACAAGTATGTTGTTGCACATATATTACCCTATTTCTAGACATGTTTATAATGTTGCTGCTGAACATTCCTTTAGTGACTTACCTCCGCATGAATTGTCTTATAGACTTGCGCTGCGCAATAACACTTTCATTAGTATGTTACATCATTCCCATCAGACTAGTAATGCCACCAATTGTTGGGTGTGTGGCCGACTCCCTCCCTATCAGAATTATGAAGGAGTCCTGCCTTTCTCTCCACATCCATTTACACATAATGGCTCCTGTGGAGCATGGTTTAGTTTAATTAATTCCATAGACTCAGACACAGCAGTTTACCAAGACCATTGGATATGGGGAAACCTGAACCTAGTTTTACTCAAAGTCTGCTACCCTGACAAGGAGGGTCGCCCCAAAAGAACAGGAACTGATCTAGAAAATGAAGTGTATGGATTAGGTAATTTTACACCTAATCTCATGATTCTAAATGTCGTATCCGAAGTTGAGCTAGTCTTACCCACCATGTCAGTATTCCCAGCAAAAGGTGAATTGTGTGTAAGAAAGGTTGGTTCCATACATATGGGCCATAGTAAATGCACTACTATGGTAGAATTCAGTGATCAAGGAAAATCTTCATTCAGAGCTTCTCGCCACTCCTACTTTATATGTGGTCAGACTGCATATATGCGTCTACCCCTAGATTGGGATGGTACCTGCTACATTGCATTCCTTTTGCCACCTGTTTTCCTAGCTCCTCCTGATTATTACAGAAATATTCATTTAGTACACAACAGAGAACGGAGAGATCTCCCCATTGTCGATTACACTGAGACGGCATGGGACAAGTATGTAGATTTTAATAAAGGCATCTTTCCCTATATAGGTACTGTTACTAATAGTAAGCTGATACGTAGATTAACTAGAACCCTTGAAGCAATAGTGAATGAGACTATTTCCGCCTTAGGCAATTTGACGGAAGAGCAGTCTGCTATGCGGATTGTTGTGCTTCAAAATCGTCTTGTCCTTGACGTCATCCTGGCTGATAGGGGCGGAGCTTGTAGGGTCATCGGATCAAGCTGTTGCGTATTCATACCAGAAAACTCGCCATCTGTATATAAAGCCATCACTCGCCTTCATAAGATTGTAAGCCAGATACACCAGAACCCAGGCACTTGGACTTGGTCCAGTTGGTTTTGGAATGCGGTATCAGCCTGGGGATGGAGAGTTCTATCCTTCCTAGGTATTGGCCTTCTCATACTATTCAGTTGCTGTCTATGTCTACAATGTGGACCAGCGATTTGTGGTCTGTGTGCCACATCGTGTATCCCACATCAAGATTTTCATTCAAGATCCCGGAAGAAGAAAGAAGAACAAATGATGCTATATGAACAGATCAATGGATTGATGAAGATTGATATCTCTTGAAGGGCAAGTAGGGGACAAGGAGGGAATGTGGAAATATGGATTTTCCTGGTCAGTTATGTCCCCTATCTTGGACCCCAACGGTTCTATGTGCATGTCACAAGTACATGTATGTTCCCTCCAGTTCCAATTATGAAGACGCAAATACATGTATGCCCACTGTCAACATGTCCTCTGCCAGATCCGCCATGAATAGGCCGGATATTCCATTCTTAAATATGAAAGGCCACCGGCTTTATATGGTTCACTTATGCCATTTTTCAGTCCAGGCAAGTAGGCCCTGATTCTGTCATCAAAACTCCTCTTGCCTTCTGCCTCTGAAAACTCCAGTCCGAGCCTGCATCTGTGACCATGAACTTTGTCTCATTCTCTGCGCGGCTCACGAAGCCTGACATCAGCCTACTCTCTGCCAAGAACTGTATTTCACCTTCGAATTATCTGCTTCCCCCTCAGCCGATGCATTCCTGCCTAGTAGTTTAAGTAAACATTCCTCCAGTTACCAAGCAAAAAGGCCCATCTTCTCTGTCCTCATGCAAGTAATTCATAGCCCTGTTACCATGGAATATTCCTACCCCCTCGCATTCAGTGTAGACACTTAGACGCTTGTACACGCACAGTCAGTATAGAATAGATTCTGTCCGAGAGTCCTTCTTTTATGGATAACATAGTTCTTTAAACATAGGATGTTAGATATGATTTGGGATTAGGTTGACTTGACCCCCCAGACTTCTTGTCTCCACATATAGAGCTAAATGTCAAGTCCCCGTCACCCCCTAGTTACACGTCAATTACACGTCATACTGCTGCGCGCGCATCCATGCCAAGTATTATCTTATAGATCCACCTATACATGACATCACAACCAATCATGTTCCTTTTTACTCATTATTACACCCATTTTCGGTTACGCAAACCAAACGTCAATGTCCTTATCAATTGTTACGCCTACTATATTCACTTCATTATAATGTATGGACTATAAAAGTTACTTCTTGTCAATAAAGTATGTACTTCACTTCCTGAACCCCCGTGGTGATGGAACTTGAAGCATCCGATTATAATCGACCACCGGAATAAAGTCCATTCCGAAACTCTAAATATCACGGATTCTGCCTCTCATTTTACTGAGCTATTTTATAATGTTTCTGTATCAAATTCAGTCCCGGTAAAGGAGAAATATTTACCACAGTTCTTAAGCCCACTCTGCCACCCCAGTTCAGACATGGCCATATGCAAATCAGTCTGACCCTGTGCCTCATGGGAACAGTCCAGCCCGAACTGCCAAGCCATGCCTTCCCTGGACCGGAAAAAAACTTCCTAGGACCGGTTTCTGGCATTTCAGCCGTCTTCAGCCAGGCTTGCTTGAATCCAGTGGCAAAGTAAGCAAGGGACTCAACGTCTGAGCATACCCTGCCAACTTATGGCGAACAAAGCGGTACAAAAGGGGGTGGTGATGGACGGAGTATCAGAACCAATCAAACACTCACACCCAGTCAACAGATCTGGGTTTGATCCATCACCGTTCTTTAGCCCACTCTGCCACCCCAGTTCAGACATGGCCATATGCAAATCAGTCTGACCCTGTGCCTCATGGGAACAGTCCAGCCCGAACTGCCAAGCCATGCCTTCCCTGGACCGGAAACAAGCTTCCTAGGACCGGTTTCTGGCATTTCAGCCGTCTTCAGCCAGGCTTGCTTGAATCCAGTGGCAAAGTGAGCAAGGGACTCAACGTCTTAGCATACCCTGCCAATTTATGGCGAACAAAGCGGTACTAAAGGGGCTGGTGATGGACGGAGTATCAGAACCAATCAAACACTCACACCCAGTCAACAAATCTGGGTTTGATCCATCACCGTTCTTTAGCCCACTCTGCCACCCCAGTTCAGACATGGCCATATGCAAATCAGTCTGACCCTGTGCCTCATGGGAACAGTCCAGCTCAAACTGCCAAGCCATGCCTTCCCTGGACGGGAAACAAGGTTCCTAGGACCGGTTTCTGGCATTTCAGCCATCTTCAGCCAGGCTTGCTTGAATCCAGTGGCAAAGTGAGCAAGGGACTCAATGTCTGAGCATACCCTGCCAACTTATGGCGAACAAAGCGGTACAAAAGGGGGTGGTGATGGATGGAGTATCAGAAGCAATCAAACACTCACACCCAGTGAACAGATCTGGGTTTGATCCATCACCGTTCTTTAGCCCACTCTGCCACTCCAGTTCAGACATGGCCATATGCAAATCAGTCTGACCCTGTGCCTCATGGGAACAGTCCAGCCCGAACTGCCAAGCCATGCCGACCGGAAACAAGCTTCCTAGGACCGGTTTCTGGCATTTCAGCCGTCTTCAGCCAGGCTTGCTTGAATCCAGTGGCAAAGTGAGCAAGGGACTCAACGTCTGAGCATACCCTGCCAACTTATGGTGAACAAAGCGGTACAAAAGGGGGTGGTGATGGACGGAGTATCAGAACCAATCAAACACTCACACCCAGTCAACAAATCTGGGTTTGATCCATCACCGTTCTTTAGCCCACTCTGCCACCCCAGTTCAGACATGGCCATATGCAAATCAGTCTGACCCTGTGCCTCATGGGAACAGTCCAGCCCAAACTGCCAAGCCATGCCTTCCCTGGACCGGAAACAAGCTTCCTAGGACCAGTTTCTGGCATTTCAGCCGTCTTCAGCCAGACTTGCTTGAATCCAGTGGCAAAGTGAGCAAGGGACTCAACGTCTGAGCATACCCTGCCAACTTATGGTGAACAAAGCGGTACAAAAGGGGGTGGTGATGGACGGAGTATCAGAACCAATCAAACACTCACACCCAGTCAACAGATCTGGGTTTGATCCATCACCGTTCTTTAGCCCACTCTGCCACCCCAGTTCAGACATGGCCATATGCAAATCAGTCTGACCCTGTGCCTCATGGGAACAGTCCAGCCCGAACTGCCAAGCCATGCCTTCCCTGGACCGGAAAAAAACTTCCTAGGACCGGTTTCTGGCATTTCAGCCGTCTTCAGCCAGGCTTGCTTGAATCCAGTGGCAAAGTGAGCAAGGGACTCAACGTCTGAGCATACCCTGCCAACTTATGGCGAACAAAGCGGTACAAAAGGGGGTGGTTATGGACGGAGTATCAGAACCAATCAAACACTCACACCCAGTCAACAGATCTGGGTTTGATCCATCACCGTTCTTTAGCCCACTCTGCCACCCCAGTTCAGACATGGCCATATGCAAATCAGTCTGACCCTGTGCCTCATGGGAACAGTCCAGCCCAAACTGCCAAGCCATGCCTTCCCTGGACCGGAAAAAAACTTCCTAGGACCGGTTTCTGGCATTTCAGCCGTCTTCAGCCAGGCTTGCTTGAATCCAGTGGCAAAGTGAGCAAGGGACTCAACGTCTGAGCATACCCTGCCAACTTATGGCGAACAAAGCGGTACTAAAGGGGCTGGTGATGGACGGAGTATCAGAACCAATCAAACACTCACACCCAGTCAACAGATCTGGGTTTGATCCATCACCGTTCTTTAGCCCACTCTGCCACCCCAGTTCAGACATGGCCATATGCAAATCAGTCTGACCCTGTGCCTCATGGGAACAGTCCAGCCCGAACTGCCAAGCCATGCCTTCCCTGGACCGGAAACAAGCTTCCTAGGACCGGTTTCTGGCATTTCAGCCGTCTTCAGCCAGGCTTGCTTGAATCCAGTGGCAAAGTGAGCAAGGGACTCAACATCTTAGCATACCCTGCCAATTTATGGCGAACAAAGCGGTACTAAAGGGGCTGGTGATGGACGGAGTATCAGAACCAATCAAACACTCACACCCAGTCAACAGATCTGGGTTTGATCCATCACCGTTCTTTAGCCCACTCTGCCACCCCAGTTCAGACATGGCCATATGCAAATCAGTCTGACCCTGTGCCTCATGGGAACAGTCCAGCCCAAACTGCCAAGCCATGCCTTCCCTGGACGGGAAACAAGGTTCCTAGGACCGGTTTCTGGCATTTCAGCCATCTTCAGCCAGGCTTGCTTGAATCCAGTGGCAAAGTGAGCAAGGGACTCGATGTCTGAGCATACCCTGCCAACTTATGGCGAACAAAGCGGTACAAAAGGGGGTGGTGATGGACGGAGTATCAGAACCAATCAAACACTCACACCCAGTCAACAGATCTGGGTTTGATCCATTACCGTTCTTTAGCCCACTCTGCCAACCCAGTTCAGACATGGCCATATGCAAATCAGTCTGACCCTGTGCCTCATGGGAACAGTCCATCACGAACTGCCAAGCCATGCCTTCCCTGCACGGCAAACAAGCTTCCTAGGACCGGTTTCTGGCATTTTAGCCGTCTTCAGCCAGGCTTACTTGAATCCAGTGGCAAAGTGAGCAAGGGACTCAACGTCTGAGCATACCCTGCCAACTTATGGCGAACAAAGCGGTACAAAAGGGGGTGGTGATGGACGGAGTATCAGAACCAATCAAACACTCACACCCAGTCAACAGATTTGGGTTTGATCCATCACCGTTCTTTAGCCCACTCTGCCACCCCAGTTCAGACATGGCCATATGCAAATCAGTCTGACCCTATGCCTCATGGGAACAGTCCATCACGAACTGCCAAGCCATGCCTTCCCTGCACGGCAAACAAGCTTCCTAGGACCGGTTTCTGGCATTTTAGCCGTCTTCAGCCAGGCTTACTTGAATCCAGTGGCAAAGTGAGCAAGGGACTCAACGTCTGAGCATACCCTGCCAACTTATGGCGAACAAAGTGGTACAAAAGGGGGTGGTGATGGACGGAGTATCAGAACCAATCAAACACTCACACCCAGTCAACAGATCTGGGTTTGATCCATCACCGTTCTTTAGCCCACTCTGCCACCCCAGTTCCGACATGGCCATATGCAAATCAGTCTGACCCTGTGCCTCATGGGAACAGTCCAGCCCGAACTGCCAAGCCATGCCTTCCCTGGACGGGAAACAAGCTTCCTAGGACCGGTTTCTGGCATTTCAGCCGTCTGCAGCCAGGCTTGCTTGAATCCAGTGGCACCGTGAGCAAGGGACTCAACGTCTGAGCATACCCTGCCAACTTATGGCGAACAAAGCGGTACAAAAGGGGGTGGTGATGGACGGAGTATCAGAACCAATCAAACACTCACACCCAGTCAACAGATCTGGGTTTGATCCATCACCGTTCTTTAGCCCACTATGCCACCCCAGTTCAGACATGGCCATATGCAAATCAGTCTGACCCTGTGCCTCATGGGAACAGTCCAGCCCGAACTGCCAAGCCATGCCTTCCCTGGACCGGAAACAAGCTTCCTAGGACCGGTTTCTGGCATTTCAGCCGTCTTCAGCCAGGCTTGCTTGAATCCAGTGGCAAGGTGAGCAAGGGACTCAACGTCTGAGCATACCCTGCCAACTTATGGCGAACAAAGCGGTACAAAAGGGGGTGGTGATGGACGGAGTATCAGAACCAATCAAACACTCACACCCAGTCAACAGATCTGGGTTTAATCCATCACCGTTCTTAAGCCCACTCTGCCACCCCAGTTCAGACATGGCCATATGCAAATCAGTCTGACCCAGTGCCTCATGGGAACAGTCCAGCCCGAACTGCCAAGCCATGCCTTCCCTGGACAGGAAACAAGCTTCCTAAGACCGGTTTCTGTCATTTCAGCCGTCTTCAGCCAGGCTTGCTTGAATCCAGTGGCAAGGTGAGCAAGGGACTCAACGTCTGAGCATACCCTGCCAACTTATGGCGAACAAAGCGGTACAAAAGGGGGTGGTGATGGACGGAGTATCAGAACCAATCAAACACTCACACCCAGTCAACAGATCTGGGTTTAATTCATCACCGTTCTTTAGCCCACTCTGCCACCCCAGTTCAGACATGGCCATATGCAAATTAGTCTGACCATGTGCCTCATGGGAACAGTCCAGCCCGAACTGCCAAGCCATGCCTTCCCTGGACCGGAAACAAGCTTCCTAGGACCGGTTTCTGGCATTTCAGCCGTCTGCAGCCAGGCTTGCTTGAATCCAGTGGCACCGTGAGCAAGGGACTCAACGTCTGAGCATACCCCGCCAACTTATGGCGAACAAAGCGGTACAAAAGGGGGTGGTGATGGACGGAGTATCAGAACCAATCAAACACTCACACCCAGTCAACAGATCTGGGTTTGATCCATCACCGTTCTTTAGCCCACTATGCCACCCCAGTTCAGACATGGCCATATGCAAATCAGTCTGACCCTGTGCCTCATGGGAACAGTCCAGCCCGAACTGCCAAGCCATGCCTTCCCTGGACCGGAAACAAGCTTCCTAGGACCGGTTTCTGGCATTTCAGCCGTCTTCAGCCAGGCTTGCTTGAATCCAGTGGCAAGGTGAGCAAGGGACTCAACGTCTGAGCATACCCTGCCAACTTATGGCGAACAAAGCGGTACAAAAGGGGGTGGTGATGGACGGAGTATCAGAACCAATCAAACACTCACACCCAGTCAACAGATCTGGGTTTAATCCATCACCATTCTTAAGCCCACTCTGCCACCCCAGTTCAGACATGGCCATATGCAAATCAGTCTGACCCAGTGCCTCATGGGAACAGTCCAGCCCGAACTACCAAGCCATGCCTTCCCTGGACGGGAAACAAGCTTCCTAGGACCGGTTTCTGGCATTTCAGCCGTCTTCAGCCAGGCTTGCTTGAATCCAGTGGCAAGGTGAGCAAGGGACTCAACGTCTGAGCATACCCTGCCAACTTATGGCGAACAAAGCGGTACAAAAGGGGGTGGTGATGGACGGAGTATCAGAACCAATCAAACACTCACACCCAGTCAACAGATCTGGGTTTAATCCATCACCGTTCTTTAGCCCACTCTGCCACCCCAGTTCAGACATGGCCATATGCAAATTAGTCTGACCATGTGCCTCATGGGAACAGTCCAGCCCGAACTGCCAAGCCATGCCTTCCCTGGACCGGAAACAAGCTTCCTAGGACCGGTTTCTGGCATTTCACCCGTCTTCAGCCAGGCTTGCTTGAATCCAGTGGCAAAGTGAGCAAGGGACTCAACCTCTGAGCATACCCTGCCAACTTATGGCGAACAAAGCGGTACAAAAGGGGGTGGTGATGGACGGAGTATCAGAACCAATCAAACACTCACACCCAGTCAACAGATCTGGGTTTGATCCATCACCGTTCTTTAGCCCACTCTGCCACCCCAGTTCAGACATGGCCATATGCAAATCAGTCTGACCCTGTGCCTCATGGGAACAGTCCAGCCCGAACTGCCAAGCCATGCCTTCCCTGGACCGGAAACAAGCTTCCTAGGACCGGTTTTTGGCATTTCAGCCGTCTTCAGCCAGGCTTGCTTGAATCCAGTGGCAAGGTGAGCAAGGGACTCAACGTCTGAGCATACCCTGCCAACTTATGGCGAACAAAGCGGTACAAAAGGGGGTGGTGATGGACGGAGTATCAGAACCAATCAAACACTCACACCCAGTCAACAGATCTGGGTTTGATCCGTCATCGTTCTTTAGCCCACTCTGCCACCCCAGTTCAGACATGGCCATATGCAAATCAGTCTGACCCTGTGCCTCATGGGAACAGTCCAGCCCGAACTGCCAAGCCATGCCTTCCCTGGACCGGAAACAAGCTTCCTAGGACCGGTTTCTGGCATTTCAGCCATCTTCAGCCAGGCTTGCTTGAATCCAGTGGCAAAGTGAGCAAGGGACTCAACGTCTGAGCATACCCTGCCAACTTATGGCGAACAAAGCGGTACAAAAGGGGGTGGTGATGGACGGAGTATCAGAAGCAATCAAACACTCACACCCAGTGAACAGATCTAGGTTTGATCCATCACCGTTCTTTAGCCCACTCTGCCACTCCAGTTCAGACATGGCCATATGCAAATCAGTCTGACCCTGTGCCTCATGGGAACAGTCCAGCCCGAACTGCCAAGCCATGCCGACCGGAAACAAGCTTCCTAGGACCGGTTTCTGGCATTTCAGCCGTCTTCAGCCAGGCTTGCTTGAATCCAGTGGCAAAGTGAGCAAGGGACTCAACGTCTGAGCATACCCTGCCAACTTATGGCGAACAAAGCGGTAAAAAAGGGGGTGGTGATGGAGGGAGTATCAGAAGCAATCAAACACTCACACCCAGTGAACAGATCTAGGTTTGATCCATCACCGTTCTTTAGCCCACTCTGCCACTCCAGTTCAGACATGGCCATATGCAAATCAGTCTGACCCTGTGCCTCATGGGAACAGTCCAGCCCGAACTGCCAAGCCATGCTGACCGGAAACAAGCTTCCTAGGACCGGTTTCTGGCATTTCAGCCGTCTTCAGCCAGGCTTGCTTGAATCCAGTGGCAAAGTGAGCAAGGGACTCAACGTCTGAGCATACCCTGCCAACTTATGGCGAACAAAGCGGTACAAAAGGGGGTGGAGATGGACGGAGTATCAGAACCAATCAAACACTCACACCCAGTCAACAGATCTGGGTTTGATCCATCACCGTTCTTTAGCCCACTCTGCCACCCCAGTTCATACATGGCCATATGCAAATCAGTCTGACCCTGTGCCTCATGGGAACAGTCCAGCCCAAACTGCCAAGCCATGCCTTCCCTGGACCGGAAAAAAGCTTCCTAGGACCGGTTTCTGGCATTTCAGCCGTCTTCAGCCAGGCTTGCTTGAACCCAGTGGCAAAGTGAGCAAGGGACTCAACGTCTGAGCATACCCTGCCAACTTATGGCGAACAAAGCGGTACAAAAGGGGGTGGTGATGGACGGAGTATCAGAACCAATCAAACACTCACACCCAGTCAACAGATTTGGGTTTGATCCATCACCGTTCTTTAGCCCACTCTGCCACCCCAGTTCAGACATGGCCATATGCAAATCAGTCTGACCCTGTGCCTCATGGGAACAGTCCAGCCCGAACTGCCAAGCCATGCCTTCCCTGGACGGGAAACAAGCTTCCTAGGACCGGTTTCTGGCATTTCAGCCGTCTGCAGCCAGGCTTGCTTGAATCCAGTGGCACCGTGAGCAAGGGACTCAACGTCTGAGCATACCCCGCCAACTTATGGCGAACAAAGCGGTACAAAAGGGGGTTGTGATGGACGGAGTATCAGAACCAATCAAACACTCACACCCAGTCAACAGATCTGGGTTTGATCCATCACCGTTCTTTAGCCCACTATGCCACCCCAGTTCAGACATGGCCATATGCAAATCAGTCTGACCCTGTGCCTCATGGGAACAGTCCAGCCCGAACTGCCAAGCCATGCCTTCCCTGGACCGGAAACAAGCTTCCTAGGACCGGTTTCTGGCATTTCAGCCATCTTCAGCCAGGCTTGCTTGAATCCAGTGGCAAAGTGAGCAAGGGACTCAACGTCTGAGCATACCCTGCCAACTTATGGCGAACAAAGCGGTACAAAAGGGGGTGGTGATGGACGGAGTATCAGAAGCAATCAAACACTCACACCCAGTGAACAGATCTAGGTTTGATCCATCACCGTTCTTTAGCCCACTCTGCCACTCCAGTTCAGACATGGCCATATGCAAATCAGTCTGACCCTGTGCCTCATGGGAACAGTCCAGCCCGAACTGCCAAGCCATGCCGACCGGAAACAAGCTTCCTAGGACCGGTTTCTGGCATTTCAGCCGTCTGCAGCCAGGCTTGCTTGAATCCAGTGGCACCGTGAGCAAGGGACTCAACGTCTGAGCATACCCCGCCAACTTATGGCGAACAAAGCGGTACAAAAGGGGGTGGTGATGGACGGAGTATCAGAACCAATCAAACACTCACACCCAGTCAACAGATCTGGGTTTGATCCATCACCGTTCTTTAGCCCACTATGCCACCCCAGTTCAGACATGGCCATATGCAAATCAGTCTGACCCTGTGCCTCATGGGAACAGTCCAGCCCGAACTGCCAAGCCATGCCTTCCCTGGACCGGAAACAAGCTTCCTAGGACCGGTTTCTGGCATTTCAGCCGTCTTCAGCCAGGCTTGCTTGAATCCAGTGGCAAGGTGAGCAAGGGACTCAACGTCTGAGCATACCCTGCCAACTTATGGCGAACAAAGCGGTACAAAAGGGGGTGGTGATGGACGGAGTATCAGAACCAATCAAACACTCACACCCAGTCAACAGATCTGGGTTTAATCCATCACCATTCTTAAGCCCACTCTGCCACCCCAGTTCAGACATGGCCATATGCAAATCAGTCTGACCCAGTGCCTCATGGGAACAGTCCAGCCCGAACTGCCAAGCCATGCCTTCCCTGGACGGGAAACAAGATTCCTAGGACAGGTTTCTGGCATTTCAGCCGTCTTCAGCCAGGCTTGCTTGAATCCAGTGGCAAGGTGAGCAAGGGACTCAACGTCTGAGCATACCCTGCCAACTTATGGCGAACAAAGCGGTACAAAAGGGGGTGGTGATGGACGGAGTATCAGAACCAATCAAACACTCACACCCAGTCAACAGATCTGGGTTTAATCCATCACCGTTCTTTAGCCCACTCTGCCACCCCAGTTCAGACATGGCCATATGCAAATTAGTCTGACCATGTGCCTCATGGGAACAGTCCAGCCCGAACTGCCAAGCCATGCCTTCCCTGGACCGGAAACAAGCTTCCTAGGACCGGTTTCTGGCATTTCACCCGTCTTCAGCCAGGCTTGCTTGAATCCAGTGGCAAAGTGAGCAAGGGACTCAACCTCTGAGCATACCCTGCCAACTTATGGCGAACAAAGCGGTACAAAAGGGGGTGGTGATGGACGGAGTATCAGAACCAATCAAACACTCACACCCAGTCAACAGTTCTGGGTTTGATCCATCACCGTTCTTTAGCCCACTCTGCCACCCCAGTTCAGACATGGCCATATGCAAATCAGTCTGACCCTGTGCCTCATGGGAACAGTCCAGCCCGAACTGCCAAGCCATGCCTTCCCTGGACCGGAAACAAGCTTCCTAGGACCGGTTTTTGGCATTTCAGCCGTCTTCAGCCAGGCTTGCTTGAATCCAGTGGCAAGGTGAGCAAGGGACTCAACGTCTGAGCATACCCTGCCAACTTATGGCGAACAAAGCGGTACAAAAGGGGGTGGTGATGGACGGAGTATCAGAACCAATCAAACACTCACACCCAGTCAACAGATCTGGGTTTGATCCGTCACCGTTCTTTAGCCCACTCTGCCACCCCAGTTCAGACATGGCCATATGCAAATCAGTCTGACCCTGTGCCTCATGGGAACAGTCCAGCCCGAACTGCCAAGCCATGCCTTCCCTGGACCGGAAACAAGCTTCCTAGGACCGGTTTCTGGCATTTCAGCCATCTTCAGCCAGGCTTGCTTGAATCCAGTGGCAAAGTGAGCAAGGGACTCAACGTCTGAGCATACCCTGCCAACTTATGGCGAACAAAGCGGTACAAAAGGGGGTGGTGATGGACGGAGTATCAGAAGCAATCAAACACTCACACCCAGTGAACAGATCTAGGTTTGATCCATCACCGTTCTTTAGCCCACTCTGCCACTCCAGTTCAGACATGGCCATATGCAAATCAGTCTGACCCTGTGCCTCATGGGAACAGTCCAGCCCGAACTGCCAAGCCATGCTGACCGGAAACAAGCTTCCTAGGACCGGTTTCTGGCATTTCAGCCGTCTTCAGCCAGGCTTGCTTGAATCCAGTGGCAAAGTGAGCAAGGGACTCAACGTCTGAGCATACCCTGCCAACTTATGGCGAACAAAGCGGTAAAAAAGGGGTGGTGATGGAGGGAGTATCAGAACCAATCAAACACTCACACCCAGTCAACAGATCTGGGTTTGATCCATCACCGTTCTTTAGCCCACTCTGCCACCCCAGTTCAGACATGGCCATATGCAAATCAGTCTGACCCTGTGTCTCATGGGAACAGTCCAGCCCGAACTGCCAAGCCATGCCTTCCCTGGACCGGAAACAAGCTTCCTAGGACCGGTTTCTGGCATTTCAGCCGTCTTCAGCCAGGCTTGCTTGAATCCAGTGGCAAAGTGAGCAAGGGACTCAACGTCTGAGCATACCCTGCCAACTTATGGCGAACAAAGCGGTACAAAAGGGGGTGGAGATGGACGGAGTATCAGAACCAATCAAACACTCACACCCAGTCAACAGATCTGGGTTTGATCCATCACCGTTCTTTAGCCCACTCTGCCACCCCAGTTCATACATGGCCATATGCAAATCAGTCTGACCCTGTGCCTCATGGGAACAGTCCAGCCCAAACTGCCAAGCCATGCCTTCCCTGGACCGGAAAAAAGCTTCCTAGGACCGGTTTCTGGCATTTCAGCCGTCTTCAGCCAGGCTTGCTTGAACCCAGTGGCAAAGTGAGCAAGGGACTCAACGTCTGAGCATACCCTGCCAACTTATGGCGAACAAAGCGGTACAAAAGGGGGTGGTGATGGACGGAGTATCAGAACCAATCAAACACTCACACCCAGTCAACAGATTTGGGTTTGATCCATCACCGTTCTTTAGCCCACTCTGCCACCCCAGTTCAGACATGGCCATATGCAAATCAGTCTGACCCTGTGCCTCATGGGAACAGTCCAGCCCGAACTGCCAAGCCATGCCTTCCCTGGACCGGAAACAAGCTTCCTAGGACCGGTTCCTGGCATTTCAGCCGTCTTCAGCCAGGCTTGCTTGAATCCAGTGGCAAAGTGAGCAAGGGACTCAACGTCTGAGCATACCCTGCCAACTTATGGCGAACAAAGCTGTACAAAAGGGGGTGGTGATGGACGGAGTATCAGAACCAATCAAACACTCACACCCAGTCAACAGATCTGGGTTTAATCCATCACCGTTCTTAAGCCCACTCTGCCACCCCAGTTCAGACATGGCCATATGCAAATCAGTCTGACCCTGTGCCTCATGGGAACAGTCCAGCCCGAACTGCCAAGCCATGCCTTCCCTGGACGGGAAACAAGCTTCCTAGGACCGGTTTCTGGCATTTCAGCCGTCTTCAGCCAGGCTTGCTTGAATCCAGTGGCAAGGTGAGCAAGGGACTCAACGTCTGAGCATACCCTGCCAACTTATGGCGAACAAAGCGGTACAAAAGGGGGTGGTGATGGACGGAGTATCAGAATCAATCAAACACTCACACCCAGTCAACAGATCTGGGTTTGATCCATCACCGTTCTTTAGCCCACTCTGCCACCCCAGTTCAGACATGGCCATATGCAAATCAGTCTGACCCTGTGCCTCATGGGAACAGTCCAGCCCGAACTGCCAAGCCATGCCTTCCCTGGACCAGAAACAAGCTTCCTAGGACCGGTTTCTGGCATTTCAGCCGTCTTCAGCCAGGCTTGCTTGAGTCCAGTGGCAAGGTGAGCAAGGGACTCAACGTCTGAGCATACCCTGCCAACTTATGGCGAACAAAGCGGTACAAAAGGGGGTGGTGATGGACGGAGTATCAGAACCAATCAAACACTCACACCCAGTCAACAGATCTGGGTTTGATCCATCACCGTTCTTTAGCCCACTCTGCCACCCCAGTTCAGACATGGCCATATGCAAATCAGTCTGACCCTGTGCCTCATGGGAACAGTCCAGCCCGAACTGCCAAGCCATGCCTTCCCTGGACCGGAAACAAGCTTCCTAGGACCGGTTTCTGGCATTTCAGCCGTCTTCAGCCAGGCTTGCTTGAATCCAGTGGCAAAGTGAGCAAGGGACTCAACGTCTGAGCATACCCTGCCAACTTATGGCGAACAAAGCGGTACAAAAGGGGGTGGTGATGGACGGAGTATCAGAACCAATCAAACACTCACACCCAGTCAACAGATCTGGGTTTGATCCATCACCGTTCTTTAGCCCACTCTGCCACTCCAGTTCAGACATGGCCATATGCAAATCAGTCTGACCCTGTGCCTCATGGGAACAGTCCAGCCCGAACTGCCAAGCCATGCCGACCGGAAACAAGCTTCCTAGGACCGGTTTCTGGCATTTCAGCCGCCTTCAGCCAGGCTTGCTTGAATCCAGTGGCAAAGTGAGCAAGGGACTCAACGTCTGAGCATACCCTGCCAAGTTATGGCGAACAAAGCGGTACAAAAGGGGGTGGTGATGGACGGAGTATCAGAACCAATCAAACACTCACACCCAGTCAACAGATCTGGGTTTGATCCATCACCGTTCTTTAGCCCACTCTGCCACCCCAGTTCAGACATGGCCATATGCAAATCAGTCTGACCCTGTGCCTCATGGGAACAGTCCAGCCCGAACTGCCAAGCCATGCCTTCCCTGGACCGGAAACAAGCTTCCTAGGACCGGTTTCTGGCATTTCAGCCGTCTTCAGCCAGGCTTGCTTGAATCCAGTGGCAAAGTGAGCAAGGGACTCAACGTCTGAGCATACCCTGCCAACTTATGGCGAACAAAGCGGTAAAAAAGGGGGTGGTGATGGACGGAGTATCAGAACCAATCAAACACTCACACCCAGTCAACAGATCTGGGTTTGATCCATCACCGTTCTTTAGCCCACTCTGCCACCCCAGTTCAGACATGGCCATATGCAAATCAGTCTGACCCTGTGCCTCATGGGAACAGTCCAGCACGAACTGCCAAGCCATGCCTTCCCTGGACCGGAAACAAGCTTCCTAGAACCGGTTTCTGGCATTTCAGCCGTCTTCAGCCAGGCTTGCTTGAACCCAGTGTCAAAGTGAGCAAGGGACTCAACGTCTGAGCATACCCTGCCAACTTATGGCGAACAAAGCGGTACAAAAGGGGGTGGTGATGGACGGAGTATCAGAACCAATCAAACACTCACACCCAGTCAACAGATCTGGGTTTGATCCATCACCGTTCTTTAGCCCACTCTGCCACCCCAGTTCAGACATGGCCATATGCAAATCAGTCTGACCCTGTGCCTCATGGGAACAGTCCAGCCCGAACTGCCAAGCCATGCCTTCCCTGGACCGGAAACAAGCTTCCTAGGACCGGTTTCTGGCATTTCAGCCATCTTCAGCCAGGCTTGCTTGAATCCAGTGGCAAAGTGAGCAAGGGACTCAACGTCTGAGCATACCCTGCCAACTTATGGCGAACAAAGCGGTACAAAAGGGGGTGGTGATGGGCGGAGTATCAGAAGCAATCAAACACTCACACCCAGTGAACAGATCTGGGTTTGATCCATCACCGTTCTTTAGCCCACTCTGCCACTCCAGTTCAGACATGGCCATATGCAAATCAGTCTGACCCTGTGCCTCATGGGAACAGTCCAGCCCGAACTGCCAAGCCATGCCTTCCCTGGACCGGAAACAAGCTTCCTAGGACCGGTTTCTGGCATTTCAGCCGTCTTCAGCCAGGCTTGCTTGAATCCAGTGGCAAAGTGAGCAAGGGACTCAACGTCTGAGCATACCCTGCCAACTTATGGCGAACAAAGCGGTAAAAAAGGGGGTGGTGATGGACGGAGTATCAGAACCAATCAAACACTCACACCCAGTCAACAGATCTGGGTTTGATCCATCACCGTTCTTTAGCCCACTCTGCCACCCCAGTTCAGACATGGCCATATGCAAATCAGTCTGACCCTGTGTCTCATGGGAACAGTCCAGCCCGAACTGCCAAGCCATGCCTTCCCTGGACCGGAAACAAGCTTCCTAGGACCGGTTTCTGGCATTTCAGCCGTCTTCAGCCAGGCTTGCTTGAATCCAGTGGCAAAGTGAGCAAGGGACTCAACGTCCGAACATACCCTGGCAACTTATGGCGAACAAAGCGGTACAAAAGGGGGTGGAGATGGACGGAGTATCAGAACCAATCAAACACTCACACCCAGTCAACAGATCTGGGTTTGATCCATCACCGTTCTTTAGCCCACTCTGCCACCCCAGTTCATACATGGCCATATGCAAATCAGTCTGACCCTGTGCCTCATGGGAACAGTCCAGCCCGAACTGCCAAGCCATGCCTTCCCTGGACCGGAAAAAAGCTTCCTAGGACCGGTTTCTGGCATTTCAGCCGTCTTCAGCCAGGCTTGCTTGAACCCAGTGGCAAAGTGAGCAAGGGACTCAACGTCTGAGCATACCCTGCCAACTTATGGCGAACAAAGCGGTACAAAAGGGGGTGGTGATGGACGGAGTATCAGAACCAATCAAACACTCACACCCAGTCAACAGATCTGGGTTTGATCCATCACCGTTCTTTAGCCC
Organism: Triturus cristatus; assembly: GCF_964204655.1. Taxonomy (NCBI): domain Eukaryota; kingdom Metazoa; phylum Chordata; class Amphibia; order Caudata; family Salamandridae; genus Triturus; species Triturus cristatus. Next base: position 59,837,267 of record NC_140585.1, on the reverse strand, counting down.
ACTCTGCCACTCCAGTTCAGACATGGCCATATGCAAATCAGTCTGACCCTGTGCCTCATGGGAACAGTCCAGCCCGAACTGCCAAGCCATGCCGACCGGAAACAAGCTTCCTAGGACCGGTTTCTGGCATTTCAGCCGCCTTCAGCCAGGCTTGCTTGAATCCAGTGGCAAAGTGAGCAAGGGACTCAACGTCTGAGCATACCCTGCCAAGTTATGGCGAACAAAGCGGTACAAAAGGGGGTGGTGATGGACGGAGTATCAGAACCAATCAAACACTCACACCCAGTCAACAGATCTGGGTTTGATCCATCACCGTTCTTTAGCCCACTCTGCCACCCCAGTTCAGACATGGCCATATGCAAATCAGTCTGACCCTGTGCCTCATGGGAACAGTCCAGCCCGAACTGCCAAGCCATGCCTTCCCTGGACCGGAAACAAGCTTCCTAGGACCGGTTTCTGGCATTTCAGCCGTCTTCAGCCAGGCTTGCTTGAATCCAGTGGCAAAGTGAGCAAGGGACTCAACGTCTGAGCATACCCTGCCAACTTATGGCGAACAAAGCGGTAAAAAAGGGGGTGGTGATGGACGGAGTATCAGAACCAATCAAACACTCACACCCAGTCAACAGATCTGGGTTTGATCCATCACCGTTCTTTAGCCCACTCTGCCACCCCAGTTCAGACATGGCCATATGCAAATCAGTCTGACCCTGTGCCTCATGGGAACAGTCCAGCACGAACTGCCAAGCCATGCCTTCCCTGGACCGGAAACAAGCTTCCTAGAACCGGTTTCTGGCATTTCAGCCGTCTTCAGCCAGGCTTGCTTGAACCCAGTGTCAAAGTGAGCAAGGGACTCAACGTCTGAGCATACCCTGCCAACTTATGGCGAACAAAGCGGTACAAAAGGGGGTGGTGATGGACGGAGTATCAGAACCAATCAAACACTCACACCCAGTCAACAGATCTGGGTTTGATCCATCACCGTTCTTTAGCCCACTCTGCCACCCCAGTTCAGACATGGCCATATGCAAATCAGTCTGACCCTGTGCCTCATGGGAACAGTCCAGCCCGAACTGCCAAGCCATGCCTTCCCTGGACCGGAAACAAGCTTCCTAGGACCGGTTTCTGGCATTTCAGCCATCTTCAGCCAGGCTTGCTTGAATCCAGTGGCAAAGTGAGCAAGGGACTCAACGTCTGAGCATACCCTGCCAACTTATGGCGAACAAAGCGGTACAAAAGGGGGTGGTGATGGACGGAGTATCAGAAGCAATCAAACACTCACACCCAGTGAACAGATCTGGGTTTGATCCATCACCGTTCTTTAGCCCACTCTGCCACTCCAGTTCAGACATGGCCATATGCAAATCAGTCTGACCCTGTGCCTCATGGGAACAGTCCAGCCCGAACTGCCAAGCCATGCCTTCCCTGGACCGGAAACAAGCTTCCTAGGACCGGTTTCTGGCATTTCAGCCGTCTTCAGCCAGGCTTGCTTGAATCCAGTGGCAAAGTGAGCAAGGGACTCAACGTCTGAGCATACCCTGCCAACTTATGGCGAACAAAGCGGTAAAAAAGGGGGTGGTGATGGACGGAGTATCAGAACCAATCAAACACTCACACCCAGTCAACAGATCTGGGTTTGATCCATCACCGTTCTTTAGCCCACTCTGCCACCCCAGTTCAGACATGGCCATATGCAAATCAGTCTGACCCTGTGTCTCATGGGAACAGTCCAGCCCGAACTGCCAAGCCATGCCTTCCCTGGACCGGAAACAAGCTTCCTAGGACCGGTTTCTGGCATTTCAGCCGTCTTCAGCCAGGCTTGCTTGAATCCAGTGGCAAAGTGAGCAAGGGACTCAACGTCCGAACATACCCTGCCAACTTATGGCGAACAAAGCGGTACAAAAGGGGGTGGAGATGGACGGAGTATCAGAACCAATCAAACACTCACACCCAGTCAACAGATCTGGGTTTGATCCATCACCGTTCTTTAGCCCACTCTGCCACCCCAGTTCATACATGGCCATATGCAAATCAGTCTGACCCTGTGCCTCATGGGAACAGTCCAGCCCGAACTGCCAAGCCATGCCTTCCCTGGACCGGAAAAAAGCTTCCTAGGACCGGTTTCTGGCATTTCAGCCGTCTTCAGCCAGGCTTGCTTGAACCCAGTTGCAAAGTGAGCAAGGGACTCAACGTCTGAGCATACCCTGCCAACTTATGGCGAACAAAGCGGTACAAAAGGGGGTGGTGATGGACGGAGTATCAGAACCAATCAAACACTCACACCCAGTCAACAGATCTGGGTTTAATCCATCACCATTCTTAAGCCCACTCTGCCACGCCAGTTCAGACATGGCCATATGCAAATCAGTCTGACCCAGTGCCTCATGGGAACAGTCCAGCCCGAACTGCCAAGCCATGCCTTCCCTGGACGGGAAACAAGCTTCCTAGGACCGGTTTCTGGCATTTCAGCCGTCTTCAGCCAGGCTTGCTTGAATCCAGTGGCAAGGTGAGCAAGGGACTCAACGTCTGAGCATACCCTGCCAACTTATGGCGAACAAAGCGGTACAAAAGGGGGTGGTGATGGACGGAGTATCAGAATCAATCAAACACTCACACCCAGTCAACAGATCTGGGTTTGATCCATCACCGTTCTTTAGCCCACTCTGCCACCCCAGTTCAGACATGGCCATATGCAAATCAGTCTGACCCTGTGCCTCATGGGAACAGTCCAGCCCGAACTGCCAAGCCATGCCTTCCCTGGACCAGAAACAAGCTTCCTAGGACCGGTTTCTGGCATTTCAGCCGTCTTCAGCCAGGCTTGCTTGAATCCAGTGGCAAGGTGAGCAAGGGACTCAACGTCTGAGCATACCCTGCCAACTTATGGCGAACAAAGCGGTACAAAAGGGGGTGGTGATGGACGGAGTATCAGAACCAATCAAACACTCACACCCAGTCAACAGATCTGGGTTTGATCCATCACCGTTCTTTAGCCCACTCTGCCACCCCAGTTCAGACATGGCCCTATGCAAATCAGTCTGACCCTGTGCCTCATGGGAACAGTCCAGCCCGAACTGCCAAGCCATGCCTTCCCTGGACCGGAAACAAGCTTCCTAGGACCGGTTTCTGGCATTTCAGCCGTCTTCAGCCAGGCTTGCTTGAATCCAGTGGCAAAGTGAGCAAGGGACTCAACGTCTGAGCATACCCTGCCAACTTATGGCGAACAAAGCGGTACAAAAGGGGGTGGTGATAGACGGAGTATCAGAACCAATCAAACACTCACACCCAGTCAACAGATCTGGGTTTAATCCATCACCGTTCTTAAGCCCACTCTGCCACCCCAGTTCAGACATGGCCATATGCAAATCAGTCTGACCCTGTGCCTCATGGGAACAGTCCAGCCCGAACTGCCAAGCCATGCCTTCTGTGGAAATATGGATTTTTATGGTCAGCTTATGTCCCCTATCTTGGACCCCAACGGTTTCATGTATAAATCACAAGTACATGTATGTTCCCTCCAGTTCCAGTTATGAAGACGCAAACACATGTGCGTCCACCGTCAACATGTCCTCTTTCAGATCCGCCATGAATGGGCCGGATATTCTATTCCTAAGTATGAAAGGCCACCGGCTTTATATGGTTCATTTATCCCATTTTACAGTCCAGGCGAGTAGGCCCTGATTCTGCCATTAAGCCTTTTCCTGCCTTCTGCCTCTGAAAGCTCCAGTCTGAGCTCGCATCTGTATCCATGAACTTTGTCCTACTCCCTGCGCGGCTAACGGTGCCTGACTCGGCCTGTCTGCTTGCCAAAAACTGTATTTCACCTTCGAGATTATCTGCTCCGCTCCCCATCCAATGCATTCCTGTCTAGTAGTTTAAGTAAACATTCTTCCAGCTACCGAGCAAAAGGCCCGGCTTCTCTGTCTTTTTGCAAGTAATTCATAGCCCTGTTACTATGGAAGATTTCTGCCCTTGCATCTCATGTAGACACTTAGACGCTTGTACACGCACTCACAGTCAGTATAGAATAGATTTTATTCGAGAGACCTTTCCTTTTGGATAACATAGTTCTTTAAACATAGGATGTTAGATATGATTTGGGATTAGGTTGACTTGACCCCCCAGACTTCTGTCTCCACACGTAGAGCTAAATGTCAAGTCCCCTTCACCCCCTAGTTGCACGTCAATCACACGTCATGCTGCTGCGCGCGCATCTCTGCCAAGTATTTCTGCTGACATTGTGAAATTCTTTCATGAGACCACCCATTTGTGACATCATACCTAATGACGTTCTTTAGTTACGCTTAGTTACACCCATTTTAGCTACGCATGTATGTTTTTATCTCTGTTATCAACTGTTACGCCTCCTGCATCTGTTTCACTATAATGCCTCTTCTATAAAAATGATTACCTGTCAATAAAGTATGGTCCTTCACTTCCTGAACCTTCGTGGTGATGGAATATGGAGTCCACAATTCGAATTGATTTTGGAATAAAGCCCGTTCCGAACCTCTAATACCACGGATTCTGCCTCTTATTTTACTGAGCTATTATTATAAATTTTCCGCATCAAATTAAGTACCGGTAATTAAATTATTTACCACATATATGGCGCCCGAATAGGGACACTTTCTCATCTCACGCGCCGGAGGTGCGTTGCAGGCCCGGTCTCCTGTCACAGCTGGACGGACAACAACGCGTACCCACAGGATTTCCTGTATCTCCCTCCTGCCGAGCGGGGGTAACTGAGGCTGCGATCAACACCCAGACGAGGCGGTGAGAAGTGCGAAGTATCCCGACCAGAGCCTAGCTGAGAGAGCAAGATCCGAGGTATACAGAGGCCCACCAGTTTCCGAAGTTCCGAAGTTTCGAGTCGAGTCCAGTCCGGTTCAAGTCCAGTTCAGTTCAGTTCCGAGGCCTTCCGTTCCGAGCTACCCGGTGAGTACCATTGTCGGGGAGGCGTTCTGACGTGCACATAGGTTGTGCCGGTCAAGACGGGTTTGGGTACACAAATCCGGTCTGCACTGTTTCAGCAGTGTATCTGTACTGTTTAGCAGTATATCAAGTATGTCTAGTATATAATTCAGAATTACCTAGTTAGTGCCGAGTATTGTGCTTAGTGACTAGTTCCCTTAATGGCCATCATTGTTGTTCATTAAATGTTAAATGTTAAATGTTTTAAATACGTTCTGCATATTGTGGTGTGAATGACTGTTCATTATTGTATTTTGTTGTATTAAACGTGTTCAAAATTAGGTATCAGATCAGTTCTCAATATGCCGCTTTTTTCGAAATTAAGACAGATCAAAACTAGAAAAGGGGTACTCGAAGAAGCTGTTCCCATTCCTCCTAGGGACACTCCAGGGTACTTCATGTATCATAAACATGGCCTAGACGCCATATTATTTCTTGATTTATGGGTAGACTACACCAAGGAATTACCAGAAAGTCAGAGGTGGCCCGCAGCTGGGACCTGGGATGCAGATTGCATCATGAAAGTAGAGGAAGAATTATGGAAAAAGAAAGCTAGACAGTCACAGAAAGATGCCATTGAATTATGGCGTAAAGAATCATATAGACGTACGGAAAAAGCACTCAGAGAGGAAGAGAAAAGTAAGGAAAATTCAAATAAAGTCCGAGAAAATCTATTAATTGAAGAAGGTACCCGAGTAAAATCAGAACAAGTAGACAGACAAAGAAATGCCCTTATGAATGGTATGTATCCTCTTCTGGCCGAAGGGTTACCTAAGGCTACTCCGGAGATACCAAAAGACTTGCCACCCCCATTGTTTCCGATAAAAGCACATCCCAAAGGGCATCCCAGAACCGCAGAAGATGTTTTCCTTTCCTCTTATTTAGACGACGCAGCTCCCGAGTATGCTAATACTGCGCCACATAGACCGCCTGCCGAGGGGGTTCAACGCCAAGACCCTCCTCCGTCTGTACCTCCGCAACAACAAACTCCGACACAAGTTCCGGCAAGCACATCTGTTTCTACAGCTGTATCCACACCTATGGTTGCTATATCACGTTCAACGAATCCTTTCACATCCAGCACCCCAGGTGGTGCTACAGGAGGTACATCAAACATTTTTTCCACGCCACCCAGAGTAAATAAACTTTCCTTTCAAGAATTAGCCCACCAACGTACGCCCAAACTAGTAACTCCCGACATGCTTAAGGAACTTCTAGTAGATTGTAGATATGACCCTGTGCCCGGCAAAGAGGACGAAATGCTGCTGGCATCATTACGTATCCGACGAGCTGCAATATATTTAGGGAGGCTACCAGGAATGACTACACATTTAGAAAATATATATCATTTTGTCCAGTCAGGGCGAGATTCTGAGAGTATTAATAGAGCCATGGAGTACCAGAAAGTGGAACTACAGGGGGAACTGTTACGTTTCCTCATAAATTGTGTGATCAGAAATCAAGACCGACCAGGGGTAAATCCGGAAGAAATGCGAATTCTTACCACATGGAGTCGGAATATATCAGAGGGGAGACATGAAAAACGATTAAGTATAGTAGCTATGTGCCGAAAGATCCGCAAAGAAGTAGAACGAATACACGAAGAAAGATTAGCGGTAGACCAGCCTGAACAAAACGAGGAGGAGGAAGAATTAGAACTGCCCACAGGACAAATAGAAACCATGGCCTATGTAGGTAGAGGAAGATCTTGTAATAATACTAGATGCTATACTGATCCGATACGTCCGATACGTCCAGAAATTAACAGAAATTTCCAAACCCCTATAATAAATATAAGGTCCCCTGAACATTCGTTCCAAGCCGCTGACAAATTACTCCGAGAACGAAGGGGTTATCATATACTCGATTCTATGGACGAACAAGAATTAGCCAGGTCAGCCGTTCACTGGGTTGACAGTCCTGGAAAATATAGTGATGATACACTAGCGCACACGTTTTTGAACCTCACCCCAGATGAACAGCGTTTAGCTGGAATCTACATGATTCAACAACTCCTTATATTATATAAGAGCCAACACTCCGATCCTGGTCCCTTACCTGATATATTGACTGAATTACTTACGAATAAATGGAGAGGTTCAGGTACTGAGTTAATTAGAGAAATACTAGAATCCAGAAAGCAGTACATTCTTTTTGTATGCCCCGAACATGTCTCACTGCCCATCAAGGAAAGAACGACGTATTACATGGATAGACAGAATCCCTTACGCGAAGTGCACCCGATAAAAGGTGATGACAATCAGTTTAAACGTGTGTTTGTATACACACCCATATCTAAAATAGAACTATTAGAAATGAAGAAAGTGGTACCCAGTCATGACAAAGACCCAGCGGGTTTCCACCGTGAAATTAAAGACATGTTGCTCATGGGAGAGTACACCTATCCCGACATTATGAAAATATTGAAGGTATTAATGCCTGCGGGCATTTACGAAAAACTCAAGGAAAAGGATTGGGAGGTGGGAGACCAAAAGATAGATTGGACAGCATTAGAAAACGAAGAAACAGCTCGAGGTCCAGGTTCAGGGCTTGGGGAAAAGACCAAAACACTACCAGGTTTACTAGTACAGGTACTGCCACGTTTATTAACTACGAAAAAGGAAGACTGGGGTGCAATCTCAGCCTGTAAACAAAAGCAAGATGAAGACACTAGTGATTTCTATGCCCGATTCGAAAAATGTTTTGGTATAAATAGTGGAATAAAAGCAAGTAGCGAATCGTATCCACATCTGTTTGTGACAAAATTAGTTGAAAATTCCTTGCCCCAAGTTAAGAATAGAGTATTGAAATTCGAGAGTACCTGGCAAGGTAACACTCCGTCACAAATGTTACAAATGCTACAGTACCATCACAATAGAATTAGAGAGGAACAAGAACATGAACACAGACGCATGAAAGACACGAAAATGAAAATGCTAGTTTCCCAGACAGTTCCAGCTGACGGTCATAAAAAGGGTATGACACAGTCCAGTGTTTCAGTAGGTTCTGTAAAAGGGACATGCAACTATTGTAAACAGCCAGGTCATTATGTACACGATTGTCCAGTTTTAAAACATAATATCGCCATAGGTAATACAAAAGAAAGACCACGGCCACTTAGACAGGATCAGAACCAACAAGGAGCCCCGCAGCATGCACAGTCCATGCCAGCTCCGCCACAGTCTATGCCAGCTCCACCACCGCAGCCTATTGCTGCCACACAAACAACGACACAACAGATGTACCAGACCGCACAGTATGACTATCCTGATTATCAACGATACTCATGAAACAGCCTAGAGAGGGAAGTTGGCTTACCCCTTATCGAGGTCCCTGTAGATCAAGAAGGACCTTATGTACACAGTGAACTATTAGGCCAAGATAGAAAATTTTTACTTGATACAGGGGCAAGCCGAACAACCATAAAACGTAGTGAAGTTCCAGGGGCACCCCTCTCAGGCTCACAGAATATTTCCCTTGGCTTTTCAGGAAAACCTATCATTAACGAAGTATCACAGCCTCTTCCACTTACGATTGGTCCCTTGACACGAACTACAGATTTATTGCTTACTAAATCATGTCCAGAAAACCTGTTAGGTATAAAAACATTGAAAGCTCTAGGAGCTATAATATGTTGTTCTCCGGAAGGAGTAAGATTGTTTTTACGTGATTTCAAAGGGCACTATGTGTCCCGAGACATGGATCACCGACTGCAGACTTTACCCACACATTTATGGGCACAAGGCCCTACAGATGTTGGTTGCATGAACATTACACCATATCGAGTCACACTAAAGACAGGAGTGGTACTACCACGAATGCGACAATACAAGTTACCCCCAGATGCTGTAGTGGCTTTACTGCAAATCATTGACGAGCATATTACCCAAGGAGTGGTTGTGGAAACCGACTCCAATGTATGTAATTCCCCGATAATTCTGATTCTTAAACGAACTGATCCAAAAGCCCCGCCAGTATATCGATTGGTTATTGATCTGCGCGAATTAAATAAATGCATTGTACCACAATACCCCGTAGTCCCAGACATTTCTTCATTACTGACAGCCATTGATTCCGAAGCAACTTTCTTTACTGTAATTGATCTCAAGAATGCCTTTTTCAGCGTCCCAAAAGACCCGGAAAGCCAATACTTGTTCGGATTTAGTTTAAATGGACGAAGCTTTAAATTCACACGCGCACCTCAAGGATTCACAGAAAGCCCCAGCATCTATAGCCAAGCATTGAAACGAGAACTTGACAGTATCCACATGCCAGTCAACACTGCCCTGCTTCAATATGTCGATGATCTGCTGATCACCGCTAGAAGCGAACTTGAATGTGAAAAAGCCTCACTGACGGTTTTACAATTTTTGGCCGAAAAAGGGCACAAGGTGTCCCCTTCTAAGCTGCAATTCTGTGTCCAGCGAGTTGTTTACCTTGGGCACTCGCTGTCCAAGGAGGGAAGGCAGCTTACACCCGATCGCATCCAGTTAATTGCTAACATGCCAATACCCAAGATACAAAAGGAGGTGCGGGCTTTTATAGGCCTCACTTCATACTGTAGGCAGTGGATCCCTCAATATGCATTTCTAGCAAAACCACTCATTCAGTTGACAACACAGGAGGCAGCCACATCGACTGTCCTCCCTTGGACTCAGGAACATACACAAGCTTTTGAAAGCCTAAAGAAAGCTTTATGTCAAGCACCTGTTTTAGCAACACCATGTTACAATAAACATTTTACACTCTTTGTTACAGAACGCGAAGGTACTGCCTTGTCAGTACTCACACAGGAACAAGCAGGATCACACAAACCATGTGCTTATTTTTCTAGTACATTAGATCCCGTAGCTCAGGCTCTGCCTGCGTGCCTGAAATCAGTGGCAGCAACAGCTTTAGCAATCCGACAAAGCGATGCCATAGTGTTAGGACACCAATTGACAGTACAAGTACCACATGCAGTAGAGGTTCTCTTGAACCGCACACAAACACAACACTTGACTATAGCAAGACTCACCGGTTACGAATTAACATTGTTTCAGCCACACATAGAAATCAGACGTTGTAGTACATTGAATCCTGCCACACTGTTACCAGTAAACGGAACAGACCCACTAGCACATGATTGTATTGAAGTTATCACTATCACGACGAAACCCAGACAAGACTTGACAGACGTCCCATTGTCAGATCCAGACCTGACGTTGTATGTAGATGGTTCATGTATGAGAACAAGTACAGGAGAATTAGTGGCCGCGTATGCAGTCACAACAGACACTGAAGTCATTGAAACAAATTGCATAAATACCTTGTCAGCTCAAGCAGCAGAGCTCATCGCTCTGACACAAGCCTGTATTCAAGCCACAAATAAAAAAGTCAACATATACACTGATTCACGTTATGCATTCGGAGTTGTACATGACTTCGGCGTGCTGTGGCGAGAGAGAGGTTATTTAACTTCTCACGGTGCCCACATTCAGCACGGACCCCTCATTCATGCCTTATTAGATGCAATACATCTACCCACTGCAATATCAATTATGAAATGTAAAGCTCATACGAAAGTTACTGATATCATCTCCCAAGGCAATGATCTAGCTGACAGAACAGCTAAACAGACTGCTCAAACTCACACATCTGACATGACAAAGACAGTAGTTCCGACACCAACACATTGCATGACGGTTAAGGATCCCGCTCTTGACGTAATTGACATACAGACACATGCTACACCAGATGAAATAAAGAAATGGACTGAATTAGGAGGGATCCAAACGGATCAAGGATGAATGACGAAGGAAAAATCTGTATGGTTCCTTCCTGATTCTATGGTTCAAGTTGTCATTAATACAATACATAGTCCAGCGCACCTAGGAGAAAAAGCTATGCTAGACAGCATTCAACACATTTGGTTCAACAAACATTTACGAGCAGCAGCTAAACAAAAAGTTCGTACCTGTATGATCTGTTGTCAGTTTAACCCAGGTAAAAGCATTCCCGTAGAACAGGGTGGATTTCAGCCTCCTGATCACCCTTTTGAAGTCCTCCAGATGGATTATATCCAGATGGAACGATGTCGAGGATTCAAATATGTTCTTGTAGTTGTCTGTGCTCTTTCCCGTTGGACAGAGGCATACCCGGTTTCAGATTACACTGCCCCGACTACTGCCAAACAGTTGGTTCGAGAATTCTTCCCACGGTACGGTTTACCACGTGTTGTCTACTCAGATAACGGCCAGCCGTTCTCATCCGAACTAATGAAACACGTTTCACTTTTGTTAGGCTATCAGTGGAAATTTCACTGTGTCCGACACCCCGAGGCAGCAGGTCTCGTGGAACGACATAATCAAACTCTGAAAATTAGATTGTCCAAAATATGTAGAGAGAAAGGTGTCGACTGGGTAGTAGCCTTACCAGTTGCACTCTTTTACATGAGAATGGTAGCGCACTCTCGAACAGGGCTATCCCCTTATGAGGTGATCTTTGGCAGACCACCAAATATGTGGGGGACGCCTATACCACGCAAAATAACTGATGTTGACTGTAATATGCTGACAGATTACTTGGCTTCCTTGATGTCTGCACTACAATCTTGTCGTTCACAGGTAGCTGCAGCCTTTCCCGACAACACCGAGGTGAAACCCCATGACGTAGTTCCCGGGGACCTGGTGTTAGTGCGAAATTTTGACCGGAAGACTCAGCTGGATCCTAGGTGGAAATCGCCTCAACTTGTACTGCTCACCACGAGGACAGCCGTGAAGATCGAAGGTCGCAAAGGTTGGATACATTCAAGTCATATCAAGAAATTTCATGGACTACCGTCTGATGTAAACGATACACCTCGCGTGTCTTCACCGATTGACTCAAAGCTTCCTTTGGTTGAACAGAGTGATAAGGAACTATACAAACTAAAATTACGGTCTAAAAAGTCAGACAATTTGATTGTTTAAGTCCTCTCCAAGGTGAATCGGTCGAATTTGTCTCTGACATGTATCCCCTAGACCTGAATAGAGAAAGAAACCGAAAGATGCAGTTGAAACAACATGCGTACTGTAAATCACTGCGTAGTCATTGCACAGTGACGTTATTAATTTTGTTTTTCTTAAGTCTTTTAATAATCGCTGCAAGTATATTGTTGCACATATATTATCCTATTTCTAAACATGTTTACAATGTTACTGCTGAACATTCTTTTAGTGAATTACCCCCGCATGAGTTGTCCTATAGATTTGCGCTGCGCAATAACACTTTTATTAGTATGTTACATCATTCCCATCAGGCTAGCAATGCTACAAATTGTTGGATATGTGGCCGACTCCCTCCCTATCAGAACTATAAGGGAATTCTGCCTCTCTTTCCATATCCGTTCACACACAATGGCTCCTGTGGAGCATGGTTTGGTTTAATTAATTCCTTCGATTCAAACTCAGTAACTTACCAAGACAATAAGGTATGGGGAAACCTGAACCTAGTTTTACTCAAAGTCTGCTACCCTGACAAGGAGGGACTTCCCAAAAGAACAGGAACTGATCTAGAAAATGAAGTATATGGATTAGGGAATTTCACGCTTAATCTCATGATCCTGAATGTTGAATCCGAAGCTGCACCAATTTTGCCCGCTATGTCAGTATTTCCAGTTAAAGGTGAATTATGTGTAAGAAAGAATGGTTCCATACATATGGGCCATAGTAGATGCACCACTGTAATAGAATTCAGTGATCAAGGCAAGTCTACATTTAGAGCTTCTCGCCATTCCTACTTCGTATGTGGTCAGACTGCATATATACGTTTGCCTCTAGATTGGGATGGTACCTGCTACATCGGATTCCTTTTGCCACCTGTTTTCCTAGCTCCTCCTGATTATCATAGAAATACTCATTTAATACACAATAGAGAACGGAGAGATCTCCCAATAGTCGATTACACTGAGACAGCATGGGAAAAATACACAGATTTCAATAAAGGTCTCTTTCCCTATATAGGTACAGTTACCAATAGTAAGCTGATACGTAGATTAACCAGAACCCTTGAAGCAGTAGTGAACGAAACTATTTCCGCCTTAGGCAATTTAACAGAAGAGCAGTCTGCTATGCGGATTGTTGTGCTTCAAAATCGTCTTGTCCTTGACGTCATCCTGGCCGATAGGGGCGGAGCTTGTAGGGTCATCGGATCAAGTTGTTGCATTTTCATCCCAGAAAATTCGCCATCTGTATATAAAGCCATAACTCGCCTTCATAAGATTGTAAGCCAGATACACCAGAATCCAGGCACCTGGACTTGGTCCGGTTGGTTTTGGAGTGTATTGTCAGCCTGGGGATGGAGGGTCCTATCCTTCCTAGGTATTGGCTTTCTCATACTATTCAGTTGCTGCTTATGCCTACAATGTGGACCAGCGATTTGTGGTCTGTGTGCCACATCGTGTATTCCACCACCAAGATTTCATTCATCCCGGAAGAAGAAAGAAGAACAAATGATGTTATATGAACAGATCGATGGATTGATGAAGATTGATATCTCCTAAGGGCAAGTAGGGGACAAGGAGGGAATGTGGAAATATGGATTTTTATGGTCAGCTTATGTCCCCTATCTTGGACCCCAACGGTTTCATGTATAAATCACAAGTACATGTATGTTCCCTCCAGTTCCAGTTATGAAGACGCAAACACATGTGCGTCCACCGTCAACATGTCCTCTTTCAGATCCGCCATGAATGGGCCGGATATTCTATTCCTAAGTATGAAAGGCCACCGGCTTTATATGGTTCATTTATCCCATTTTACAGTCCAGGCGAGTAGGCCCTAATTCTGCCATTAAGCCTTTTCCTGCCTTCTGCCTCTGAAAGCTCCAGTCTGAGCTCGCATCTGTATCCATGAACTTTGTCCTACTCCCTGCGCGGCTAACGGTGCCTGACTCGGCCTGTCTGCTTGCCAAAAACTGTATTTCACCTTCGAGATTATCTGCTCCGCTCCCCATCCAATGCATTCCTGTCTAGTAGTTTAAGTAAACATTCTTCCAGCTACCGAGCAAAAGGCCCGGCTTCTCTGTCTTTTTGCAAGTAATTCATAGCCCTGTTACTATGGAAGATTTCTGCCCTTGCATCTCATGTAGACACTTAGACGCTTGAACACGCACTCACAGTCAGTATAGAATAGATTTTATTCGAGAGACCTTTCCTTTTGGATAACATAGTTCTTTAAACATAGGATGTTAGATATGATTTGGGATTAGGTTGACTTGACCCCCCAGACTTCTGTCTCCACATGTAGAGCTAAATGTCAAGTCCCCTTCACCCCCTAGTTGCACGTCAATCACACGTCATGCTGCTGCGCGCGCATCTCTGCCAAGTATTTCTGCTGACATTGTGAAATTCTTTCATGAGACCACCCATTTGTGACATCATACCTAATGACGTTCTTTAGTTACGCCTAGTTACACCCATTTTAGCTACGCATGTATGTTTTTATCTCTGTTATCAACTGTTACGCCTCCTGCATCTGTTTCACTATAATGCCTCTTCTATAAAAATGATTACCTGTCAATAAAGTATGGTCCTTCACTTCCTGAACCTTCGTGGTGATGGAATATGGAGTCCACAATTCGAATTGATTTTGGAATAAAGCCCGTTCCGAACCTCTAATACCACGGATTCTGCCTCTTATTTTACTGAGCTATTATTATAAATTTTCCGCATCAAATTAAGTACCGGTAATTAAATTATTTACCACACTTCCCTGGACCGGAAACAAGCTTCCTAGGACCAGTTTCTGGCATTTCAGCCGTCTTCAGCCAGACTTGCTTGAATCCAGTGGCAAAGTGAGCAAGGGACTCAACGTCTCAGCATACCCTGCCAACTTATGGCAAACAAAGCGGTACAAAAGGGGGTGGTGATGGACGGAGTATCAGAACCAATTAAACACTCACACCCAGTCAACAGATCTGGGTTTGATCCATCACCGTTCTTTAGCCCACTCTGCCACCCCAGTTCAGACATGGCCATATGCAAATCAGTCTGACCCTGTGCCTCATGGGAACAGTCCAGCCCGAACTGCCAAGCCATGCCTTCCCTGGACCGGAAACAAGCTTCCTAGGACCGGTTTCTGGCATTTCAGCCGTCTTCAGCCAGGCTTGCTTGAATCCAGTGGCAAAGTGAGCAAGGGACTCAACGTCTTAGCATACCCTGCCAACTTATGGCGAACAAAGCGGTACTAAAGGGGCTGGTGATGGACGGAGTATCAGAACCAATCAAACACTCACACCCAGTCAACAGATCTGGGTTTGATCCATCACCGTTCTTTAGCCCACTCTGCCACCCCAGTTCAGACATGGCCATATGCAAATCAGTCTGACCCTGTGCCTCATGGGAACAGTCCAGCCCAAACTGCCAAGCCATGCCTTCCCTGGACGGGAAACAAGGTTCCTAGGACCGGTTTCTGGCATTTCAGCCGTCTTCAGCCAGGCTTGCTTGATTCCAGTGGCAAAGTGAGCAAGGGACTCAATGTCTGAGCATACCCTGCCAACTTATGGCGAACAACGCGGTGCAAAAGGGGGTGGTGATGGACGGAGTATCAGAACCAATCAAACACTCACACCCAGTCAACAGATCTGGGTTTGATCCATTACCGTTCTTTAGCCCACTCTGCCACCCCAGTTCAGACATGGCCATATGCAAATCAGTCTGACCCTGTGCCTCATGGGAACAGTCCAGCCCGAACTGCCAAGCCATGCCTTCCCTGGACCGGAAACAAGCTTCCTAGGACCGGTTTCTGGCATTTCAGCCGTCTTCAGCCAGGCTTGCTTGAATCCAGTGGCAAAGTGAGCAAGGGACTCAACGTCTGAGCATACCCTGCCAACTTATGGCGAACAAAGCGGTACAAAAGGGGGTGGTGATGGACGGAGTACCAGAACCAATCAAACACTCACACCCAGTCAACAGATCTGGGTTAGATCCATCACCGTTCTTAAGCCCACTCTGCCACCCCAGTTCAGATATGGCCATATGCAAATCAGTCTGACCCTGTGCCTCATGGGAACAGTCCAGCCCGAACTGCCAAGCCATGCCTTCCCTGCATGGCAAACAAGCTTCCTAGGACCGGTTTCTGGCATTTTAGCCGTCTTCAGCCAGGCTTACTTGAATCCAGTGGCAAAGTGAGCAAGGGACTCAACGTCTTAGCATACCCTGCCAACTTATGGCGAACAAAGTGGTACAAAAGGGGGTGGTGATGGACGGAGTATCAGAACCAATCAAACACTCACACCCAGTCAACAGATCTGGGTTTAATCCATCACCGTTCTTTAGCCCACTCTGCCACCCCACTTCAGACATGGCCATATGCAATTCAGTCTGACCCTGTGCCTCATGGGAACAGTCCAGCCCGAACTGCCAAGCCATGCCTTCCCTGGACGGGAAACAAGCTTCCTAGGACCGGTTTCTGGCATTTCAGCTGTCTTCAGCCAGGCTTGCTTGAATCCAGTGGCAAAGTGAGCAAGGGACTCAACGTCTGAGCATACCCTGCCAACTTATGGTGAACAAAGAGGTACAAAAGGGGGCGGTGATGGACGGAGTATCAGAACCAATCAAACACTCACACCCAGTCAACAGATCTGGGTTAGATCCATCACCGTTCTTAAGCCCACTCTGCCACCCCAGTTCAGACATGGCCATATGCAAATCAGTCTGAACCTGTGCCTCATGGGAACAGTCCAGCCCGAACTGCCAAGCCATGCCTTCCCTGCATGGCAAACAAGCTTCCTAGGACCGGTTTCTGGCATTTTAGCCGTCTTCAGCCAGGCTTACTTGAATCCAGTGGCAAAGTGAGCAAGGGACTCAACGTCTTAGCATACCCTGCCAACTTATGGCGAACAAAGTGGTACAAAAGGGGGTGGTGATGGACGGAGTATCAGAACCAATCAAACACTCACACCCAGTCAACAGATCTGGGTTTGATCCATCACCGTTCTTTAGCCCACTCTGCCACCCCAGTTCAGACATGGCCATATGCAATTCAGTCTGACCCTGTGCCTCATGGGAACAGTCCAGCCCGAACTGCCAAGCCATGCCTTCCCTGGACGGGAAACAAGCTTCCTAGGACCGGTTTCTGGCATTTCAGCCGTCTTCAGCCAGGCTTGCTTGAATCCAGTGGCAAGGTGAGCAAGGGACTCAACGTCTGAGCATACCCTGCCAACTTATGGCGAACAAAGCGGTACAAAAGGGGGTGGTGATGGACGGAGTATCAGAACCAATCAAACACTCACACCCAGTCAACAGATCTGGGTTTGATCCATCACCGTTCTTTAGCCCACTATGCCACCCCAGTTCAGACATGGCCATATGCAAATCAGTCTGACCCTGTGCCTCATGGGAACAGTCCAGCCCGAACTGCCAAGCCATGCCTTCCCTGGACCGGAAACAAGCTTCCTAGGACCGGTTTCTGGCATTTTAGCCGTCTTCAGCCAGGCTTGCTTGAATCCAGTGGCAAGGTGAGCAAGGGACTCAACGTCTGAGCATACCCTGCCAACTTATGGCGAACAAAGCGGTACAAAAGGGGGTGGTGATGGACGGAGTATCAGAACCAATCAAACACTCACACCCAGTCAACAGATCTGGGTTTGATCCATCACCGTTCTTTAGCCCACTCTGCCACCCCAGTTCAGACATGGCCATATGCAAATCAGTCTGACCCTGTGCCTCATGGGAACAGTCCAGCCCGAACTGCCAAGCCATGCCTTCCCTGGACCGTAAACAAGCTTCCTAGGACCGGTTTCTGGCATTTCAGCCGTCTTCAGCCAGGCTTGCTTGAATCCAGTGGCAAGGTGAGCAAGGGACTCAACGTCTGAGCATACCCTGCCAACTTATGGCGAACAAAGCGGTACAAAAGGGGGTGGTGATGGACGGAGTATCAGAACCAATCAAACACTCACACCCAGTCAACAGATCTGGGTTTGATCCGTCACCGTTCTTTAGCCCACTCTGCCACCCCAGTTCAGACATGGCCATATGCAAATCAGTCTGACCCTGTGCCTCATGGGAACAGTCCAGCCCGAACTGCCAAGCCATGCCTTCCCTGGACCGGAAACAAGCTTCCTAGGACCGGTTTCTGGCAGTTCAGCCGTCTTCAGCCAGGCTTGCTTGAATCCAGTGGCAAAGTGAGCAAGGGACTCAACGTCTGAGCATACCCTGCCAACTTATGGCGAACAAAGCGGTACAAAAGGGGGTGGTGATGGACGGAGTATCAGAAGCAATCAAACACTCACACCCAGTGAACAGATCTGGGTTTGATCTATTACCGTTCTTTAGCCCACTCTGCCACTCCAGTTCAGACATGGCCATATGCAAATCAGTCTGACCCTGTGCCTCATGTGAACAGTCCAGCCCGAACTGCCAAGCCATGCCGACCGGAAACAAGCTTCCTAGGACCGGTTTCTGGCATTTCAGCCATCTTCAGCCAGGCTTGCTTGAATCCAGTGGCAAAGTGAGCAAGGGACTCAACGTCTGAGCATACCCTGCCAACTTATGGCGAACAAAGCGGTACAAAAGGGGGTGGTGATGGACGGAGTATCAGAACCAATCAAACACTCACACCCAGTCAACAGATCTGGGTTTGATCCATCACCGTTCTTTAGCCCACTCTGCCACCCCAGTTCAGACATGGCCATATGCAAATCAGTCTGACCCTGTGCCTCATGGGAACAGTTCAACCCGAACTGCCAAGCCATGCCTTCCCTGGACCGGAAACAAGCTTCCTAGGACCGGTTTCTGGCATTTCAGCCGTCTTCAGCCAGGCTTGCTTGAATCCAGTGGCAAAGTGAGCAAGGGACTCAACGTCTGAGCATACCCTGCCAACTTATGGCGAACAAAGCGGTAAAAAAGGGGGTGGTGATGGACGGAGTATCAGAACCAATCAAACACTCACACCCAGTCAACAGATCTGGGTTTGATCCATCACCGTTCTTTAGCCCACTCTGCCACCCCAGTTCAGACATGGCCATATGCAAATCAGTCTGACCCTGTGTCTCATGGGAACAGTCCAGCCCGAACTGCCAAGCCATGCCTTCCCTGGACCGGAAACAAGCTTCCTAGGACCGGTTTCTGGCATTTCAGCCGTCTTCAGCCAGGCTTGCTTGAATCCAGTGGCAAAGTGAGCAAGGGACTCAACGTCTGAGCATACCCTGCCAACTTATGGCGAACAAAGCGGTACAAAAGGGGGTGGAGATGGACAGAGTATCAGAACCAATCAAACACTCACACCAAGTCAACAGATCTGGGTTTGATCCATCACCGTTCTTTAGCCCACTCTGCCACCCCAGTTCATACATGGCCATATGCAAATCAGTCTGACCCTGTGCCTCATGGGAACAGTCCAGCCCGAACTGCCAAGCCATGCCTTCCCTGGACCGGAAAAAAGCTTCCTAGGAACGGTTTCTGGCATTTCAGCCGTCTTCAGCCAGGCTTGCTTGAATCCAGTGGCAAGGTGAGCAAGGGACTCAACGTCTGAGCATACCCTGCCAACTTATGGCGAACAAAGCGGTACAAAAGGGGGTGGTGATGGACGGAGTATCAGAACCAATCAAACACTCACACCCAGTCAACAGATCTGGGTTTGATCCATCACCGTTCTTTAGCCCACTCTGCCACCCCAGTTCAGACATAGTCATATGCAAATCAGTCTGACCCTGTGCCTCATGGGAACAGTCCAGCCCGAACTGCCAAGCCATGCCTTCCCTGGACCGGAAACAAGCTTCCTAGGACCGGTTTCTGGCATTTCAGCCGTCTTCAGCCAGGCTTGCTTGAATCCAGTGGCAAAGTGAGCAAGGGACTCAACGTCTGAGCATACCCTGCCAACTTATGGCGAACAAAGCGGTACAAAAGGGGGTGGTGATGGACGGAGTATCAGAACCAATCAAACACTCACACCCAGTCAACAGATCTGGGTTTGATCCATCACCGTTCTTTAGCCCACTCTGCCACTCCAGTTCAGACATGGCCATATGCAAATCAGTCTGACCCTGTGCCTCATGGGAACAGTCCAGCCCGAACTGCCAAGCCATGCCGACCGGAAACAAGCTTCCTAGGACCGGTTTCTGGCATTTCAGCCGTCTTCAGCCAGGCTTGCTTGAATCCAATGGCAAAGTGAGCAAGGGACTCAACGTCTGAGCATACCCTGCCAACTTATGGCGAACAAAGCGGTACAAAAGGGGGTGGTGATGGACGGAGTATCAAACCCAATCAAACACTCACACCCAGTCAACAGATCTGGGTTTGATCCATCACCGTTCTTTAGCCCACTCTGCCACCCCAGTTCAGACATGGCCATATGCAAATCAGTCTGACCCTGTGCCTCATGGGAACAGTCCAGCCCGAACTGCCAAGCCATGCCTTCCCTGGACCGGAAACAAGCTTCCTAGGACCGGTTTCTGGCATTTCAGCCGTCTTCAGCCAGGCTTGCTTGAATCCAGTGGCAAAGTGAGCAAGGGACTCAACGTCTGAGCATACCCTGCCAACTTATGGCGAACAAAGCGGTAAAAAAGGGGGTGGTGATGGACGGAGTATCAGAAGCAATCAAACACTCACACCCAGTCAAAAGATCTGGGTTTGATCCATCACCGTTCTTTAGCCCACTCTGCCACCCCAGTTCAGACATGGCCATATGCAAATCAGTCTGACCCTGTGTCTCATGGGAACAGTCCAGCCCAAACTGCCAAGCCATGCCTTCCCTGGACCGGAAACAAGCTTCCTAGGACCGGTTTCTGGCATTTCAGCCGTCTTCAGCCAGGCTTGCTTGAATCCAGTGGCAAAGTGAGCAAGGGACTCAACGTCTGAGCATACCCTGCCAACTTATGGCGAACAAAGCGGTACAAAAGGGGGTGGTGATGGACGGAGTATCAGAACCAATCAAACACTCACACCCAGTCAACAGATCTGGGTTTGATCCATCACCGTTCTTTAGCCCACTCTGCCACCCCAGTTCAGACATGGCCATATGCAAATCAGTCTGACCCTGTGCCTCATGGGAACAGTCCAGCACGAACTGCCAAGCCATGCCTTCCCTGGACCGGAAACAAGCTTCCTAGGACCGGTTTCTGGCATTTCAGCCGTCTTCAGCCAGGCTTGCTTGAATCCAGTGGCAAAGTGAGCAAGGGACTCAACGTCTGAGCATACCCTGCCAACTTATGGCGAACAAAGCGGTAAAAAAGGGGGTGGTGATGGACGGAGTATCAGAAGCAATCAAACACTCACACCCAGTCAAAAGATCTGGGTTTGATCCATCACCGTTCTTTAGCCCACTCTGCCACCCCAGTTCAGACATGGCCATATGCAAATCAGTCTGACCCTGTGTCTCATGGGAACAGTCCAGCCCAAACTGCCAAGCCATGCCTTCCCTGGACCGGAAACAAGCTTCCTAGGACCGGTTTCTGGCATTTCAGCCGTCTTCAGCCAGGCTTGCTTGAATCCAGTGGCAAAGTGAGCAAGGGACTCAACGTCTGAGCATACCCTGCCAACTTATGGCGAACAAAGCGGTACAAAAGGGGGTGGTGATGGACGGAGTATCAGAACCAATCAAACACTCACACCCAGTCAACAGATCTGGGTTTGATCCATCACCGTTCTTTAGCCCACTCTGCCACCCCAGTTCAGACATGGCCATATGCAAATCAGTCTGACCCTGTGCCTCATGGGAACAGTCCAGCACGAACTGCCAAGCCATGCCTTCCCTGGACCGGAAACAAGCTTCCTAGGACCGGTTTCTGGCATTTCAGCTGTCTTCAGCCAGGCTTGCTTGCACCCAGTGGCAAAGTGAGCAAGGGACTCAATGTCTGAGCATACCCTGCCAACTTATGGCGAACAAAGCGGTACAAAATGGGGTGGTGATGGACGGAGTATCAGAACCAATCAAACACTCACACCCAGTCAACAGATTTGTGTTTGATCCATCACCGTTCTTTAGCCCACTCTGCCACCCCAGTTCAGACATGGCCATATGCAAATCAGTCTGACCCTGTGCCTCATGGGAACAGTCCAGCCCGAACTGCCAAGCCATGCCTTCCCTGGACCGGAAACAAGCTTCCTAGGACCGGTTCCTGGCATTTCAGCCGTCTTCAGCCAGGCTTGCTTGAATCCAGTGGCAAAGTGAGCAAGGGACTCAACGTCTGAGCATACCCTGCCAACTTATGGCGAACAAAGCTGTACAAAAGGGGGTGGTGATGGACGGAGTATCAGAACCAATCAAACACTCACACCCAGTCAACAGATCTGGGTTTGATCCATCACCGTTCTTAAGCCCACTCTGCCACCCCAGTTCAGACATGGCCATATGCAAATCAGTCTGACCCTGTGCCTCATGGGAACAGTCCAGCCCGAACTGCCAAGCCATGCCTTCCCTGGACCGGAAACAAGCTTCCTAGGACCAGTTTCTGGCATTTCAGCCGTCTTCAGCCAGACGTGCTTGAATCCAGTGGCAAAGTGAGCAAGGGACTCAACGTCTGAGCATACCCTGCCAACTTATGGCGAACAAAGCGGTACAAAAGGGGGTGGTGATGGACGGAGTATCAGAACCAATCAAACACTCACACCCAGTCAACAGATCTGGGTTTGATCCATCACCATTCTTTAGCCCACTCTGCCACCCCAGTTCAGACATGGCCATATGCAAATCAGTCTGACCCTGTGCCTCATGGGAACAGTCCAGCCCGAACTGCCAAGCCAGGCCTTCCCTGGACCGGAAAAAAACTTCCTAGGACCGGTTTCTGGCATTTCAGCCGTCTTCAGCCAGGCTTGCTTGAATCCAGTGGCAAAGTGAGCAAGGGACTCAACGTCTGAGCATACCCTGCCAACTTATGGCGAACAAAGCGGTACAAAAGGGGGTGGTGATGGACGGAGTATCAGAACCAATCAAACACTCACACCCAGTCAACAGATCTGGGTTTGATCCATCACCGTTCTTTAGCCCACTCTGCCACCCCAGTTCAGACATGGCCATATGCAAATCAGTCTGACCCTGTGCCTCATGGGAACAGTCCAGCCCGAACTGCCAAGCCATGCCTTCCCTGGACCAGAAACAAGCTTCCTAGGACCGGTTTCTGGCATTTCAGCCGTCTTCAGCCAGGCTTGCTTGAATCCAGTGGCAAAGTGAGCAAGGGACTCAACGTCTTAGCATACCCTGCCAACTTATGGCGAACAAAGCGGTACTAAAGGGGCTGGTGATGGACGGAGTATCAGAACCAATCAAACACTCACACCCAGTCAACAGATCTGGGTTTGATCCATCACCGTTCTTTAGCCCACTCTGCCACCCCAGTTCAGACATGGCCATATACAAATCAGTCTGACCATGTGCCTCATGGGAACAGTCCAGCCCGAACTGCCAAGCCATGCCTTCCCTGGACCGGAAACAAGCTTCCTAGAATCGGTTTCTGGCATTTCAGCCGTCTTCAGCCAGGCTTGCTTGAATCCAGTGGCAAAGTGAGCAAGGGACTCAACGTCTGAGCATACCCTGCCAACTTATGGCGAACAAAGCGGTACTCAAGGGGCTGGTGATGGACGGAGTATCAGAACCAATCAAACACTCACACCCAGTCAACAGATCTGGGTTTGATCCATCACCGTTCTTTAGCCCACTCTGCCACCCCAGTTCAGACATGGCCATATGCAAATCAGTCTGACCCTGTGCCTCATGGGAACAGTCCAGCCCGAACTGCCAAGCCATGCCTTCTCTGGACCGGAAACAAGCTTCCTAGAACCGGTTTCTGGCATTTCAGCCGTCTTCAGCCAGGCTTGCTTGAATCCAGTGGCAAAGTGAGCAAGGGACTCAACGTCTGAGCATACCCTGCCAACTTATGGCAAACAAAGCGGTACTAAAGGGGCTGGTGATGGACGGAGTATCAGAACCAATCAAACACTCACACCCAGTCAACAGATCTGGGTTTGATCCATCACCGTTCTTTAGCCCACTCTGCCACCCCAGTTCAGACATGGCCATATGCAAATCAGTCTGACCCTGTGCCTCATGGGAACAGTCCAGCCCAAACTGCCAAGCCATGCCTTCCCTGGACCGGAAACAAGCTTCCTAGGACCGGTTTCTGGCATTTCAGCCGTCTTCAGCCAGGCTTGCTTGATTCCAGTGGCAAAGTGAGCAAGGGACTCAATGTCTGAGCATACCCTGCCAACTTATGGCGAACAAAGCGGTACAAAAGGGGGTGGTGATGGACGGAGTATCAGAACCAATCAAACACTCACACCCAGTCAACAGATCTGGGTTTGATCCATTACCGTTCTTTAGCACACTCTGCCACCCCAGTTCAGACATGGCCATATGCAAATCAGTCTGACCCTGTGCCTCATGGGAACAGTCCAGCCCGAACTGCCAAGCCATGCCTTCCCTGGACCGGAAACAAGCTTCCTAGGACCGGTTTCTGGCATTTCAGCCGTCTTCAGCCAGGCTTGCTTGAATCCAGTGGCAAAGTGAGCAAGGGACTCAACGTCTGAGCATACCCTGCCAACTTATGGCGAACAAAGCGGTACAAAAGGGGGTGGTGATGGACGGAGTATCAGAACCAATCAAACACTCACACCCAGTCAACAGATCTGGGTTTAATCCATCACCGTTCTTAAGCCCACTCTGCCACCCCAGTTCAGACATGGCCATATGCAAATCAGTCTGACCCTGTGCCTCATGGGAACAGTCCAGCCCGAACTGCCAAGCCATGCCTTCCCTGGACCGGAAACAAGCTTCCTAGGACCAGTTTCTGGCATTTCAGCCGTCTTCAGCCAGACGTGCTTGAATCCAGTGGCAAAGTGAGCAAGGGACTCAACGTCTGAGCATACCCTGCCAACTTATGGCGAACAAAGCGGTACAAAAGGGGGTGGTGATGGACGGAGTATCAGAACCAATCAAACACTCACACCCAGTCAACAGATCTGGGTTTGATCCATCACCATTCTTTAGCCCACTCTGCCACCCCAGTTCAGACATGGCCATATGCAAATCAGTCTGACCCTGTGCCTCATGGGAACAGTCCAGCCCGAACTGCCAAGCCATGCCTTCCCTGGACCGGAAAAAAACTTCCTAGGACCGGTTTCTGGCATTTCAGCCGTCTTCAGCCAGGCTTGCTTGAATCCAGTGGCAAAGTGAGCAAGGGACTCAACGTCTGAGCATACCCTGCCAACTTATGGCGAACAAAGCGGTACAAAAGGGGGTGGTGATGGACGGAGTATCAGAACCAATCAAACACTCACACCCAGTCAACAGATCTGGGTTTGATCCATCACCGTTCTTTAGCCCACTCTGCCACCCCAGTTCAGACATGGCCATATGCAAATCAGTCTGACCCTGTGCCTCATGGGAACAGTCCAGCCCGAACTGCCAAGCCATGCCTTCCCTGGACCAGAAACAAGCTTCCTAGGACCGGTTTCTGGCATTTCAGCCGTCTTCAGCCAGGCTTGCTTGAATCCAGTGGCAAAGTGAGCAAGGGACTCAACGTCTTAGCATACCCTGCCAACTTATGGCGAACAAAGCGGTACTAAAGGGGCTGGTGATGGACGGAGTATCAGAACCAATCAAACACTCACACCCAGTCAACAGATCTGGGTTTGATCCATCACCGTTCTTTAGCCCACTCTGCCACCCCAGTTCAGACATGGCCATATACAAATCAGTCTGACCATGTGCCTCATGGGAACAGTCCAGCCCGAACTGCCAAGCCATGCCTTCCCTGGACCGGAAACAAGCTTCCTAGAATCGGTTTCTGGCATTTCAGCCGTCTTCAGCCAGGCTTGCTTGAATCCAGTGGCAAAGTGAGCAAGGGACTCAACGTCTGAGCATACCCTGCCAACTTATGGCGAACAAAGCGGTACTCAAGGGGCTGGTGATGGACGGAGTATCAGAACCAATCAAACACTCACACCCAGTCAACAGATCTGGGTTTGATCCATCACCGTTCTTTAGCCCACTCTGCCACCCCAGTTCAGACATGGCCATATGCAAATCAGTCTGACCCTGTGCCTCATGGGAACAGTCCAGCCCGAACTGCCAAGCCATGCCTTCTCTGGACCGGAAACAAGCTTCCTAGAACCGGTTTCTGGCATTTCAGCCGTCTTCAGCCAGGCTTGCTTGAATCCAGTGGCAAAGTGAGCAAGGGACTCAACGTCTGAGCATACCCTGCCAACTTATGGCAAACAAAGCGGTACTAAAGGGGCTGGTGATGGACGGAGTATCAGAACCAATCAAACACTCACACCCAGTCAACAGATCTGGGTTTGATCCATCACCGTTCTTTAGCCCACTCTGCCACCCCAGTTCAGACATGGCCATATGCAAATCAGTCTGACCCTGTGCCTCATGGGAACAGTCCAGCCCAAACTGCCAAGCCATGCCTTCCCTGGACCGGAAACAAGCTTCCTAGGACCGGTTTCCGGCATTTCAGCCGTCTTCAGCCAGGCTTGCTTGATTCCAGTGGCAAAGTGAGCAAGGGACTCAATGTCTGAGCATACCCTGCCAACTTATGGCGAACAAAGCGGTACAAAAGGGGGTGGGGATGGACGGAGTATCAGAACCAATCAAACACTCACACCCAGTCAACAGATCTGGGTTTGATCCATTACCGTTCTTTAGCCCACTCTGCCACCCCAGTTCAGACATGGCCATATGCAAATCAGTCTGACCCTGTGCCTCATGCGAACAGTCCAGCCCGAACTGCCAAGCCATGCCTTCCCTGGACCGGAAACAAGCTTCCTAGGACCGGTTTCTGGCATTTCAGCCGTCTTCAGCCAGGCTTGCTTGAATCCAGTGGCAAAGTGAGCAAGGGACTCAACGTCTGAGCATACCCTGCCAACTTATGGCGAACAAAGCGGTACAAAAGGGGGTGGTGATGGACGGAGTATCAGAACCAATCAAACACTCACACCCAGTCAACAGATCTGGGTTTGATCCATCACCGTTCTTTAGCCCACTCTGCCACCCCAGTTCAGACATGGCCATATGCAAATCAGTCTGACCCTATGCCTCATGGGAACAGTCCAGCCCGAACTGCCAAGCCATGCCTTCCCTGGACCGGAAACAAGCTTCCTAGGACCGGTTTCTGGCATTTCAGCCATCTTCAGCCAGGCTTGCTTGAATCCAGTGGCAAAGTGAGCAAGGGACTCAACGTCTGACCATACCCTGCCAACTTATGTGGAACAAAGAGGTACAAAAGGGGGTGGTGATGGACGGAGTATCAGAACCAATCAAACCCTCACACCCAGTCAACAGATCTGGGTTAGATCCATCACCGTTCTTAAGCCCACTCTGCCACCCCAGTTCAGACATGGCCATATGCAAATCAGTCTGACCCTGTGCCTCATGGGAACAGTCCAGCCCGAACTGCCAAGCCATGCCTTCCCTGGACGGGAAACAAGCTTCCTAGGACCGGTTTCTGGCATTTCAGCCGTCTTCAGCCAGGCTTACTTGAATCCAGTGGCAAAGTGAGCAAGGGACTCAACGTCTGAGCATACCCTGCCAACTTATGGCGAACAAAGTGGTACAAAAGGGGGTGGTGATGGACGGAGTATCAGAACCAATCAAACACTCACACCCAGTCAACAGATCTGGGTTTGATCCATCACCGTTCTTGAGCCCACTCTGCCACCCCAGTTCAGACATGGCCATATGCAAATCAGCCTGACCCTGTCCCTCAAGGGAACAGTCCAGCCCGAACTTCCAAGCCATGCCTTCCCTGGACGGGAAACAAGCTTCCTAGGACCGGTTTCTGGCATTTCAGCCGTCTTCAGCCAGGCTTGCTTGAATCCAGTGGCAAGGTGAGCAAGGGACTCAACGTCTGAGCATCCCCTGCCAACTTATGGCGAACAAAGTGGTACAAAAGGGGGTGGTGATGGACGGAGTATCAGAACCAATCAAACACTCACACCCAGTCAACAGATCTGGGTTTGATCCATCACCGTTCTTTAGCCCACTCTGCCACCCCAGTTCAGACATGGCCATATGCAAATCAGTCTGACCCTGTGCCTCATGGGAACAGTCCAGCCCGAACTGCCAAGCCATGCCTTCCCTAGACCGGAAACAAGCTTCCTAGGACCGGTTTCTGGCATTTCAGCCGTCTTCAGCCAGGCTTGCTTGAATCCAGTGGCAAGGTGAGCAAGGGACTCAACGTCTGAGCATACCCTGCCAACTTATGGCGAACAAAGCGGTACAAAAGGGGGTGGTGATGGACGGAGTATCAGAACCAATCAAACACTCACACCCAGTCAACAGATCTGGGTTTGATCCATCACCGTTCTTTAGCCCACTCTGCCACCCCAGTTCAGACATGGCCATATGCAAATCAGTCTGACCCTGTGCCTCATGGGAACAGTCCAGCCCGAACTGCCAAGCCATGCCTTCCCTGGACCGGAAACAAGCTTCCTAGGACCGGTTTCTGGTATTTCAGCCGTCTTCAGCCAGGCTTGCTTGAATCCAGTGGCAAAGTGAGCAAGGGACCCAACGTCTGAGCATACCCTGCCAACTTATGGCGAACAAAGCGGTACAAAAGGGGGTGGTGATGGACGGAGTATCAGAACCAATCAAACACTCACACCCAGTCAACAGATCTGGGTTTGATCCATCACCGTTCTTTAGCCCACTCTGCCACCCCAGTTCAGACATGGCCATATGCAAATCAGTCTGACCCTGTGCCTCATGGGAACAGTCCAGCCCGAACTGCCAAGCCATGCCTTCCCTGGACCGGAAACAAGCTTCCTAGGACCGGTTTCTGGCATTTCAGCCATCTTCAGCCAGGCTTGCTTGAATCCAGTGGCAAAGTGAGCAAGGGACTCAACGTCTGAGCATACCCTGCCAACTTATGGCGAACAAAGCGGTACAAAAGGGGGTGGTGATGGACGGAGTATCAGAAGCAATCAAACACTCACACCCAGTGAACAGATCTGGGTTTGATCCATCACCGTTCTTTAGCCCACTCTGCCACTCCAGTTCAGACATGGCCATATGCAAATCAGTCTGACCCTGTGCCTCATGGGAAGAATCCAGCCCGAATTGCCAAGCCATGCCGACCGTAAACAAGCTTCCTAGGACCGGTTTCTGGCATTTCAGCCGTCTTCAGCCAGGCTTGCTTGAATCCAGTGGCAAAGTGAGCAAGGGACTCAACGTCTGAGCATACCCTGCCAACTTATGGCGAACAAAGCGGTACAAAAGGGGGTGATGATGGACGGAGTATCAGAACCAATCAAACACTCACACCCAGTCAACAGATCTGGGTTTGATCCATCACCGTTCTTTAGCCCACTCTGCCACCCCAGTTCAGACATGGCCATATGCAAATCAGTCTGACCCTGTGCCTCATGGGAACAGTCCAGCCCGAACTGCCAAGTCATGCCTTCCCTGGACCGGAAACAAGCTTCCTAGGACCGGTTTCTGGCATTTCAGCCATCTTCAGCCAGGCTTGCTTGAATCCAGTGGCAAAGTGAGCAAGGGACTCAACGTCTGAGCATACCCTGCCAACTTATGGCGAACAAAGAGGTAAAAAAGGGGGTGGTGATGGACGGAGTATCAGAACCAATCAAACACTCACACCCAGTCAACAGATCTGGGTTTGATCCATCACCGTTCTTTAGCCCACTCTGCCACCCCAGTTCAGACATGGCCATATGCAAATCAGTCTGACCCTGTGTCTCATGGGAACAGTCCAGCCCGAACTGCCAAGCCATGCCTTCCCTGGACCGGAAACAAGCTTCCTAGGACCGTTTTCTGGCATTTCAGCCGTCTTCAGCCAGGCTTGCTTGAATCCAGTGGCAAAGTGAGCAAGGGACTCAACGTCTGAGCATACCCTGCCAACTTATGGCGAACAAAGCGGTACAAAAGGGGGTGGTGATGGACGGAGTATCAGAACCAATCAAACACTCACACCCAGTCAACAGATCTGGGTTTGATCCATCACCGTTCTTTAGCCCACTCTGCCACCCCAGTTCAGACATGGCCATATGCAAATCAGTCTGACCCTGTGCCTCATGGGAACAGTCCAGCCCGAACTGCCAAGCCATGCCTTCCCTGGACCGGAAACAAGCTTGCTAGGACCGGTTTCTGGCATTTCAGCCGTCTTCAGCCAGGCTTGCTTGAACCCAGTGGCAAAGTGAGCAAGAGACTCAACGTCTGAGCATACCCTGCCAACTTATGGCGAACAAAGCGGTACAAAAGGGGGTGGTGATGGACGGAGTATCAGAACCAATCAAACACTCACACCCAGTCAACAGATTTGGGTTTGATCCATCACCGTTCTTTAGCCCACTCTGCCACCCCAGTTCAGACAAGGCCATATGCAAATCAGTCTGACCCTGTGCCTCATGGGAACAGTCCAGCCCGAAATGCCAAGCCATGCCTTCCCTGGACCGGAAACAAGCTTCCTAGGACCGGTTCCTGGCATTTCAGCCGTCTTCAGCCAGGCTTGCTTGAATCCAGTGGCAAAGTGAGCAAGGGACTCAACGTCTGAGCATACCCTGCCAACTTATGGCGAACAAAGCTGTACAAAAGGGGGTGGTGATGGACGGAGTATCAGAACCAATCAAACACTCACACCCAGTCAACAGATCTGGGTTTAATCCATCACCGTTCTTAAGCCCACTCTGCCACCCCAGTTCAGACATGGCCATATGCAAATCAGTCTGACCCTGTGCCTCATGGGAACAGTCCAGCCCGAACTGCCAAGCCATGCCTTCCCTGGACGGGAAACAAGCTTCCTAGGACCGGTTTCTGGCATTTCAGCCGTCTTCAGCCAGGCTTGCTTGAATCCAGTGGCAAGGTGAGCAAGGGACTCAACGTCTGAGCATACCCTGACAACTTATAGCGAACAAAGCGGTACAAAAGGGGGTGGTGATGGACGGAGTATCAGAACCAATCAAACACTCACACCCAGTCAACAGATCTGGGTTTGATCCATCACCGTTCTTTAGCCCACTCTGCCACCCCAGTTCAGACATGGCCATATGCAAATCAGTCTGACCCTGTGCCTCATGGGAACAGTCTAGCCCGAACTGCCAAGCCATGCCTTCCCTGGACCGGAAACAAGCTTCCTAGGACCGGTTTCTGGCATTTCAGCCGTCTTTAGCCAGGCTTGCTTGAATCCAGTGGCAAGGTGAGCAAGGGACTCAACGTCTGAGCATACCCTGCCAACTTATGGCGAACAAAGCGGTGCAAAAGGGGGTGGTGATGGACGGAGTATCAGAACCAATCAAACACTCACACCCAGTCAACAGATCTGGGTTTGATCCATCACCGTTCTTTAGCCCACTCCGCCACCCCAGTTCAGACATGGCCATATGCAAATCAGTCTGACCCTGTGCCTCATGGGAACAGTCCAGCCCGAACTGCCAAGCCATGCCTTCCCTGGACCGGAAACAAGCTTCCTAGGACCGGTTTCTGGCATTTCAGCCGTCTTCAGCCAGGCTTGCTTGAATCCAGTGGCAAAGTGAGCAAGGGACTCAACGTCTGAGCACACCCTGCCAACTTATGGCGAACAAAGCGGTACAAAAGGGGGTGGTGATGGACGGAGTATCAGAACCAATCAAACACTCACACCCAGTCAACAGATCTGGGTTTGATCCATCACCGTTCTTTAGCCCACTCTGCCACTCCAGTTCAGACATGGCCATATGCAAATCAGTCTGACCCTGTGCCTCATGGGAACAGTCCAGCCCGAACTGCCAAGCCATGCCGACCGGAAACAAGCTTCCTAGGACCGGTTTCTGGCATTTCAGCCGTCTTCAGCCAGGCTTGCTTGAATCCAGTGGCAAAGTGAGCAAGGGACTCAACGTCTGAGCATACCCTGCCAACTTATGGTGAACAAAGCGGTACAAAAGGGGGTGGTGATGGACGGAGTATCAGAACCAATCAAACACTCACACCCAGTCAACAGATCTGGGTTTGATCCATCACCGTTCTTTAGCCCACTCTGCCACCCCAGTTCAGACATGGCCATATGCAAATCAGTCTGACCCTGTGCCTCATGGGAACAGTCCAGCCCGAACTGCCAAGCCATGCCTTCCCTGGACCGGAAACAAGCTTCCTAGGACCGGTTTCTGGCATTTCAGCCGTCTTCAGCCAGGCTTGCTTGAACCCAGTGGCAAAGTGAGCAAGGGACTCAACGTCTGAGCATACCCTGCCAACTTATGGCGAACAAAGCGGTACAAAAGGGGGTGGTGATGGACGGAGTATCAGAACCAATCAAACACTCACACCCAGTCAACAGATTTGGGTTTGATCCATCACCGTTCTTTAGCCCACTCTGCCACCCCAGTTCAGACATGGCCATATGCAAATCAGTCTGACCCTGTCCCTCATGGGAACAGTCCAGCCCGAACTGCCAAGCCATGCCTTCCCTGGACCGGAAACAAGCTTCCTAGGACCAGTTTCTGGCATTTCAGCCGTCTTCAGCCAGACTTGCTTGAATCCAGTGGCAAAGTGAGCAAGGGACTCAACGTCTGAGCATACCCTACCAACTTATGGCGAACAAAGCGGTACAAAAGGGGGTGGTGATGGACGGAGTATAAGAACCAATCAAACACTCACACCCAGTCAACAGATCTGGGTTTGATCCATCACCGTTCTTTAGCCCACTCTGCCACCCCAGTTCAGATATGGCCATATGCAAATCAGTCTGACCCTGTGCCTCATGGGAACAGTCCAGCCCGAACTGCCAAGCCATGCCTTCCCTGGACCAGAAACAAACTTCCTAGGACTGGTTTCTGGCATTTCAGCCGTCTTCAGCCAGGCTTGCTTGAATCCAGTGGCAAAGTGAGCAAGGGACTCAACGTCTGAGCATACCCTGCCAACTTATGGCGAACAAAGCGGTACAAAAGGGGGTGGTGATGGACGGAGTATCAGAACCAATCAAACACTCACACCCAGTCAACAGATCTGGGTTTGATCCATCACCGTTCTTTAGCCCACTCTGCCACCCCAGTTCAGACATGGCCATATGCAAATCAGTCTGACCCTGTGCCTCATGGGAACAGTCCAGCCCGAACTGCCAAGCCATGCCTTACCTGGACTGGAAACAAGCTTCCAAGGACCGGTTTCTGGCATTTCAGCCGTCTTCAGCCAGGTTTGCTTGAATCCAGTGGCAAAGTGAGCAAGGGACTCAACGTCTGAGCATACGCTGCCAACTTACGGCGTACAAAGCGGTACAAAAGGGGGTGGTGATGGACGGAGTATCAGAACCAATCAAACACTCACACCCAGTCAACAGATCTGGGTTTAATCCATCACCGTTCTTTAGCCCACTCTGCCACCCCAGTTCAGACATGGCCATATGCAAATTAGTCTGACCCTGTGCCTCATGGGAACAGTCCAGCCCGAACTGCCAAGCCATGCCTTCCCTGGACCGGAAACAAGCTTCCTAGGACCGGTTTCTGGCATTTCACCCGTCTTCAGCCAGGCTTGCTTGAATCCAGCTGCAAAGTGAGCAAGGGACTCAACCTCTGAGCATACCCTGCCAACTTATGGCGAACAAAGCGGTACAAAAGGGGGTGGTGATGGACGGAGTATCAGAATCAATCAAACACTCACACCCAGTCAACAGATGTGGGTTTGATCCATCACCGTTCTTTAGCCCACTCTGCCACCCCAGTTCAGACATGGCCATATGCAAATCATTCTGACCCTGTGCCTCATGGGAACAGTCCAGCCCGAACTGCCAAGCCATGCCTTCCCTGGACCGGAAACAAGCTTCCTAGTACCGGTTTCTGGCATTTCAGCCGTCTTCAGCCAGGCTTGCTTGAATCCAATGGCAAAGTGAGCAAGGGACTCAACGTCTGAGCATACCCTGCCAACTTATGGCAAACAAAGCGGTACTAAAGGGGCTGGTGATGGACGGAGTATCAGAACCAATCAAACACTCACACCCAGTCAACAGATCTGGGTTTGATCCATCACCGTTCTTTAGCCCACTCTGCCACCCCAGTTCAGACATGGCCATATGCAAATCAGTCTGACCCTGTGCCTCATGGGAACAGTCCAGCCCGAACTGCCAAGCCATGCCTTCCCTGGACCGGAAACAAGCTTCCTAGACCGGTTTCTGGCATTTCAGCCGTCTTCAGCCAGGCTTGCTTGATTCCAGTGGCAAAGTGAGCAAGGGACTCAACGTCTGAGCATACCCTGCCAACTTATGGCGAACAAAGCGGTACAAAAGGGGGTGGTGATGGACGGAGTATCAGAACCAATCGAACACTCACACCCAGTCAACAGATCTGGGTTTGATCCATCACCGTTCTTTAGCCCACTCTGCCACCCCAGTTCAGACATGGCCATATGCAAATCAGTCTGACCCTGTGCCTCATGGGAACAGTCCAGCTCGAACTGCCAAGCCATGCCTTCCCTGGACCGGAAACAAGCTTCCTAGGACCGGTTTCTGGCAATTCAGCCGTCTTCAGCCAGGCTTGCTTGAATCCAGTGGCAAAGTGAGCAAGGGACTCAACGTCTGAGCATACCCTGCCAACTTATGGCGAACAAAGCGGTACAAAAGGGGGTGGTGATGGACGGAGTATCAGAACCAATCAAACACTCACACCCAGTCAACAGATCTGGGTTTGATCCATCACCGTTCTTTAGCCCACTCTGCCACCCCAGTTCAGACATGGCCATATTCAAATCAGTCTGACCCTATGCCTCATGGGAACAGTCCAGCCCGAACTGCCAAGCCATGCCTTCCCTGGACCGGAAACAAGCTTCCTAGGACCGGTTTCTGGCATTTCAGCCATCTTCAGCCAGGCTTGCTTGAATCCAGTGGCAAAGTGAGCAAGGGACTCAACGTCTGACCATACCCTGCCAACTTATGGCGAACAAAGAGGTACAAAAGGGGGTGGTGATGGACGGAGTATCAGAACCAATAAAACACTCACACCCAGTCAACAGATCTGGGTTAGATCCATCACCGTTCTTAAGCCCACTCTGCCACCCCAGTTCAGACATGGCCATATGCAAATCAGTCTGACCCTGTGCCTCATGGGAACAGTCCAGCCCGAACTGCCAAGCCATGCCTTCCCTGGACGGGAAACAAGCTTCCTAGGACCGGTTTCTGGCATTTCAGCCGTCTTCAGCCAGGCTTGCTTGAATCCAGTGGCAAGGTGAGCAAGGGACTCAACGTCTGAGCATACCCTGACAACTTATAGCGAACAAAGCGGTACAAAAGGGGGTGGTGATGGACGGAGTATCAGAACCAATCAAACACTCACACCCAGTCAACAGATCTGGGTTTGATCCATCACCGTTCTTTAGCCCACTCTGCCACCCCAGTTCAGACATGGCCATATGCAAATCAGTCTGACCCTGTGCCTCATGGGAACAGTCTAGCCCGAACTGCCAAGCCATGCCTTCCCTGGACCGGAAACAAGCTTCCTAGGACCGGTTTCTGGCATTTCAGCCGTCTTTAGCCAGGCTTGCTTGAATCCAGTGGCAAGGTGAGCAAGGGACTCAACGTCTGAGCATACCCTGCCAACTTATGGCGAACAAAGCGGTACAAAAGGGGGTGGTGATGGACGGAGTATCAGAACCAATCAAACACTCACACCCAGTCAACAGATCTGGGTTTGATCCATCACCGTTCTTTAGCCCACTCCGCCACCCCAGTTCAGACATGGCCATATGCAAATCAGTCTGACCCTGTGCCTCATGGGAACAGTCCAGCCCGAACTGCCAAGCCATGCCTTCCCTGGACCGGAAACAAGCTTCCTAGGACCGGTTTCTGGCATTTCAGCCGTCTTCAGCCAGGCTTGCTTGAATCCAGTGGCAAAGTGAGCAAGGGACTCAACGTCTGAGCATACCCTGCCAACTTATGGCGAACAAAGCGGTACAAAAGGGGGTGGTGATGGACGGAGTATCAGAACCAATCAAACACTCACACCCAGTCAACAGATCTGGGTTTGATCCATCACCGTTCTTTAGCCCACTCTGCCACTCCAGTTCAGACATGGCCATATGCAAATCAGTCTGACCCTGTGCCTCATGGGAACAGTCCAGCCCGAACTGCCAAGCCATGCCGACCGGAAACAAGCTTCCTAGGACCGGTTTCTGGCATTTCAGCCGTCTTCAGCCAGGCTTGCTTGAATCCAGTGGCAAAGTGAGCAAGGGACTCAACGTCTGAGCATACCCTGCCAACTTATGGTGAACAAAGCGGTACAAAAGGGGGTGGTGATGGACGGAGTATCAGAACCAATCAAACACTCACACCCAGTCAACAGATCTGGGTTTGATCCATCACCGTTCTTTAGCCCACTCTGCCACCCCAGTTCAGACATGGCCATAGGCAAATCAGTCTGACCCTGTGCCTCATGGGAACAGTCCAGCCCGAACTGCCAAGCCATGCCTTCCCTGGACCGGAAACAAGCTTCCTAGGACCGGTTTCTGGCATTTCAGCCGTCTTCAGCCAGGCTTGCTTGAACCCAGTGGCAAAGTGAGCAAGGGACTCAACGTCTGAGCATACCCTGCCAACTTATGGCGAACAAAGCGGTACAAAAGGGGGTGGTGATGGACGGAGTATCAGAACCAATCAAACACTCACACCCAGTCAACAGATTTGGGTTTGATCCATCACCGTTTTTTAGCCCACTCTGCCACCCCAGTTCAGACATGGCCATATGCAAATCAGTCTGACCCTGTCCCTCATGGGAACAGTCCAGCCCGAACTGCCAAGCCATGCCTTCCCTGGACCGGAAACAAGCTTCCTAGGACCGGTTCCTGGCATTTCAGCCGTCTTCAGGCAGGCTTGCTTGAATCCAGTGGCAAAGTGAGCAAGGGACTCAACGTCTGAGCATACCCTACCAACTTATGGCGAAGAAAGCGGTACAAAAGGGGGTGGTGATGGACGGAGTATAAGAACCAATCAAACACTCACACCCAGTCAACAGATCTGGGTTTGATCCATCACCGTTCTTTAGCCCACTCTGCCACCCCAGTTCAGATATGGCCATATGCAAATTAGTCTGACCCTGTGCCTCATGGAAACAGTCCAGCCCGAACTGCCAAGCCATGCCTTCCCTGGACCAGAAACAAACTTCCTAGGACTGGTTTCTGGCATTTCAGCCGTCTTCAGCCAGGCTTGCTTGAATCCAGTGGCAAAGTGAGCAAGGGACTCAACGTCTGAGCATACCCTGCCAACTTATGGCGAACAAAGCGGTACAAAAGGGGGTGGTGATGGACGGAGTATCAGAACCAATCAAACACTCACACCCAGTCAACAGATCTGGGTTTGATCCATCACCGTTCTTTAGCCCACTCTGCCACCCCAGTTCAGACATGGCCATATGCAAATCAGTCTGACCCTGTGCCTCATGGGAACAGTCCAGCCCGAACTGCCAAGCCATGCCTTCCCTCGACTGGAAACAAGCTTCCAAGGACCGGTTTCTGGCATTTCAGCCGTCTTCAGCCAGGTTTGCTTGAATCCAGTGGCAAAGTGAGCAAGGGACTCAACGTCTGAGCATACGCTGCCAACTTATGGCGTACAAAGCGGTACAAAAGGGGGTGGTGATGGACGGAGTATCAGAACCAATCAAACACTCACACCCAGTCAACAGATCTGGGTTTAATCCATCACCGTTCTTTAGCCCACTCTGCCACCCCAGTTCAGACATGGCCATATGCAAATTAGTCTGACCCTGTGCCTCATGGGAACAGTCCAGCCCGAACTGCCAAGCCATGCCTTCCCTGGACCGGAAACAAGCTTCCTAGGACCGGTTTCTGGCAATTCAGCCGTCTTCAGCCAGGCTTGCTTGAATCCAGTGGCAAAGTGAGCAAGGGACTCAACCTCTGAGCTTACCCTGCCAACTTATGGCGAACAAAGCGGTACAAAAGGGGGTGGTGATGGACGGAGTATCAGAACCAATCAAACACTCACACCCAGTCAACAGATCTGGGTTTGATCCATCACCGTTCTTTAGCCCACTCTGCCACCCCAGTTCAGACATGGCCATATGCAAATCAGTCTGACCCTGTGCCTCATGGGAACAGTCCAGCCCGAACTGCCAACCCATGCCTTCCCTGGACCGGAAACAAGCTTCCTAGGACCGGTTTCTGGCATTTCAGCCATCTTCAGCCAGGCTTGCTTGAATCCAGTGGCAAAGTGAGCAAGGGACTCAACGTCTGACCATACCTTGCCAACTTATGGCGAACAAAGAGGTACAAAAGGGGGTGGTGATGGACGGAGTATCAGAACCAATAAAACACTCACACCCAGTCAACAGATCTGGGTTAGATCCATCACCGTTCTTAAGCCCACTCTGCCACCCCAGTTCAGACATGGCCATATGCAAATCAGTCTGACCCTGTGCCTCATGGGAACAGTCCAGCCCGAACTGCCAAGCCATGCCTTCCCTGGACGGGAAACAAGCTTCCTAGGACCGGTTTCTGGCATTTCAGCCGTCTTCAGCCAGGCTTACTTGAATCCAGTGGCAAAGTGAGCAAGGGACTCAACGTCTGAGCATACCCTGCCAACTTATGGCGAACAAAGCGGTACAAAAGGGGGTGGTGATGGACGGAGTATCAGAACCAATCAAACACTCACACCCAGTCAACAGATCTGGGTTTGATCCATCACCGTTCTTTAGCCCACTCTGCCACCCCAGTTCAGACATGGCCATATGCAAATCAGTCTGACCCTGTGCCTCATGGGAACAGTCCAGCCCGAACTGCCAAGCCATGCCTTCCCTGGATGGGAAACAAGCTTCCTAGGACCGGTTTCTGGCATTTCAGCCGTCTTCAGCCAGGCTTGCTTGAATCCAGTGGCAAGGTGAGCAAGGGACTCAACGTCTGAGCATACCCTGCCAACTTATGGTGAACAAAGCGGTACAAAAGGGGGTGGTGATGGACGGAGTATCAGAACCAATCAAACACTCACACCCAGTCAACAGATCTGGGTTTGATCCATCACCGTTCTTTAGCCCACTCTGCCACCCCAGTTCTGACATGGCCATATGCAAATCAGTCTGACCCTGTGCCTCATGGGAACAGTCCAGCCCGAACTGCCAAGCCATGCCTTCCCTGGACCGGAAACAAGCTTCAGACATGGCCATATGCAAATCAGTCTGACCCTGTGCCTCATGGGAACAGTCCAGCCCGAACTGCCAAGCCATGCCTTCCCTGGACCGGAAACAAGCTTCCTAGGACCGGTTTCTGGCATTTCAGCCGTCTTCAGCCAGGCTTGCTTGAACCCAGTGGCAAAGTGAGCAAGGGACTCAACGTCTGAGCATACCCTGCCAACTTATGGCGAACAAAGCGGTACAAAAGGGGGTGGTGATGGACGGAGTATCAGAACCAATCAAACACTCACACCCAGTCAACAGATTTGGGTTTGATCCATCACCGTTCTTTAGCCCACTCTGCCACCCCAGTTCAGACATGGCCATATGCAAATCAGTCTGACCCTGTCCCTCATGGGAACAGTCCAGCCCGAACTGCCAAGCCATGCCTTCCCTGGACCAGAAACAAGCTTCCTAGGACCAGTTCCTGGCATTTCAGCCGTCTTCAGCCAGGCTTGCTTGAATCCAGTGGCAAAGTGAGCAAGGGACTCAACGTCTGAGCATACCCTGCCAACTTATGGCGAACAAAGCTGTACAAAAGGGGGTGGTGATGGACGGAGTATCAGAATCAATCAAACACTCACACCCAGTCAACAGATCTGGGTTTAATCCATCACCGTTCTTAAGCCCACTCTGCCACCCCAGTTCAGACATGGCCATATGCAAATCAGTCTGACCCTGTGCCTCATGGGAACAGTCCAGCCCGAACTGCCAAGCCATGCCTTCCCTGGACCGGAAACAAGCTTCCTAGGACCAGTTTCTGGCATTTCAGCCGTCTTCAGCCAGACTTGCTTGAATCCATTGGCAAAGTGAGCAAGGGACTCAACGTCTGAGCATACCCTGCCAACTTATGGCGAACAAAGCGGTACAAAAGGGGGTGGTGATGGACGGAGTCAAAGAACCAATCAAACACTCACACCCAGTCAACAGATCTGGGTTTGATCCATTACCGTTCTTTAGCCCACTCTGCCACCCCAGTTCAGATATGGCCATATGCAAATCAGTCTGACCCTGTGCCTCATGGGAACAGTCCAGCCCGAACTGCCAAGCCATGCCTTCCCTGGACCAGAAACAAACTTCCTAGGACTGGTTTCTGGCATTTCAGCCGTCTTCAGCCAGGCTTGCTTGAATCCAGTGGCAAAGTGAGCAAGGGACTCAACGTCTGAGCATACCCTGCCAACTTATGGCGAACAAAGCGGTACAAAAGGGGGTGGTGATGGACGGAATATCAGAACCAATCAAACACTCACACCCAGTCAACAGATCTGGGTTTGATCCATCACCGTTCTTTAGCCCACTCTGCCACCCCAGTTCAGACATGGCCATATGCAAATCAGTCTGACCCTGTGCCTCATGGGAACAGTCCAGCCTGAACTGCCAAGCCATGCCTTCCCTGGACTGGAAACAAGCTTCCAAGGACCGGTTTCTGGCATTTCAGCCGTCTTCAGCCAGGCTTGCTTGAATCCAGTGTCAAAGTGAGCAAGGGACTCAACGTCTGAGCATACGCTGCCAACTTATGGCGTACAAAGCGGTACAAAAAGGGGTGGTGATGGACGGAGTATCAGAACCAATCAAACACTCACACCCAGTCAACAGATCTGGGTTTAATCCATCACCGTTCTTTAGCCCACTCTGCCACCCCAGTTCAGACATGGCCATATGCAAATTACTCTGACCCTGTGCCTCATGGGAACAGTCCAGCCCGAACTGCCAAGCCATGCCTTCCCTGGACCGGAAACAAGCTTCCTAGGACCGGTTTCTGGCATTTCACCCGTCTTCAGCCAGGCTTGCTTGAATCCAGCTGCAAAGTGAGCAAGGGACTCAACCTCTGAGCATACCCTGCCAACTTATGGCGAACAAAGCGGTACAAAAGGGGGTGGTGATGGACGGAGTATCAGAATCAATCAAACACTCACACCCAGTCAACAGATCTGGGTTTGATCCATCACCGTTCTTTAGCCCACTCTGCCACCCCAGTTCAGACATGGCCATATGCAAATCAGTCTGACCCTGTGCCTCATGGGAACAGTCCAGCCCGAACTGCCAAGCCATGCCTTCCCTGGACCGGAAACAAGCTTCCTAGGACCGGTTCCTGGCATTTCAGCCGTCTTCAGCCAGGCTTGCTTGAATCCAGTGGCAAAGTGAGCAAGGGACTCAACGTCTGAGCATACCCTGCCAACTTATGGCGAACAAAGCTGTACAAAAGGGGGTGGTGATGGACGGAGTATCAGAACCAATCAAACACTCACACCCAGTCAACAGATCTGGGTTTAATCCATCACCGTTCTTAAGCCCACTCTGCCACCCCAGTTCAGACATGGCCATCTGCAAATCAGTCTGACCCTGTGCCTCATGGGAACAGTCCAGCCCGAACTGCCAAGCCATGCCTTCCCTGGACCGGAAACAAGCTTCCTAGGACCAGTTTCTGGCATTTCAGCCATCTTCAGCCAGACTTGCTTGAATCCAGTGGCAAAGTGAGCAAGGGACTCAACGTCTGAGCATGCCCTGCCAACTTATGGCGAACAAAGCGGTACAAAAGGGGGTGGTGATGGACGGAGTATCAGAACCAATCAAACACTCACACCCAGTCAACAGATCTGGGTTTGATCCATCACTGTTCTTTAGCCCACTGTGCCACCCCAGTTCAGACATGGCCATATGCAAATCAGTCTGACCCTGTGCCTCATGGGAACAGTCCAGCCCGAACTGCTAAGCCATGCCTTCCCTGGACCGGAAACAAGCTTCCTAGGACCGGTTTCTGGCATTTCAGCCGTCTTCAGCCAGGCTTGCTTGAATCCAGTGGCAAAGTGAGCAATGGACTCAACGTCTGAGCATACCCTGCCAACTTATAGCGAACAAAGCGGTACAAAAGGGGGTGGTGATGGACGGAGTATCAGAACCAATCAAACACTCACACCCAGTCAACAGATCTGGGTTTGATCCATCACCGTTCTTTAGCCCACTCTGCCACCCCAGTTCAGACATGGCCATATGCAAATCAGTCTGATCCTGTGCCTCATGGGAACTGTCCAGCACAAGCTGCCAAGCCATGCCTTCCCTGGACCGGAAACAAGCTTCCTAGGACCGGTTTCTGGCATTTCAGCCGTCTTCAGCCAGGCTTGATTCCAGTGGCAAAGTGAGCAAGGGACTCAACGTCTGAGCATACCCTGCCAACTTATGGCGAACAAAGCGGTACAAAAGGGGGTGGTGATGGACGGAGTATCAGAACCAATCAAACACTCACACCCAGTCAACAGATCTGGGTTAGATCCATCACCGTTCTTAAGCCCACTCTGCCACCCCAGTTCAGACATGGCCATATGCAAATCAGTCTGACCCTGTGCCTCATGGGAATAGTCCAGCCCGAACTGCCAAGCCATGCCTTCCCTGGACCGGAAACAAGCTTCCTAGGACCGGTTTCTGGCATTTCAGCCGTCTTCAGCCAGGCTTGCTTGATTCCAGTGGCAAAGTGAGCAAGGGACTCAACGTCTGAGCATACCCTGCCAACTTATAGCGAACAAAGCGGTACAAAAGGGGGTGGTGATGGACGGAGTATCAGAACCAATCAAACACTCACACCCAGTCAACAGATCTGGGTTTGATCCATCACCGTTCTTTAGCCCACTCTGCCACCCCAGTTTAGACATGGCCATATGCAAATCAGTCTGACCCTGTGCCTCATGGGAACAGTCCAGCCCGAACTGCCAAGCCACGCCTTCCTTGGACCGGTAACAAGCTTCCTAGGACCGGTTTCTGGAATTTCAGCCATCTTCAGCCAGGCTTGCTTGAATCCAGTGGCAAAGTGAGCAAGGGACTCAACGTCTGACCATACCCTGCCAACTTATGGCGAACAAAGCGGTACAAAAGGGGGTTGTGATGGACGGAGTATCAGAACCAATCAAACACTCACACCCAGTCAACAGATCTGGGTTTGATCCATCACCGTTCTTTAGCCCACTCTGCCACCCCAGTTCAGACATGGCCATATGCAAATCAGTCTGACCCTGTGCCTCATGGGAACAGTGTTGTAAATTAAGGCAGAATGTGATTAAGCATTTACTGAAAACATTAGTGTTTCCCTTTTATCGTGTTTTCCTCATTATGTTGGCCGAAGTCCGGACTCCATTTTGTATTGACATGCTGCCACGTGTTCACCACGAGGAGAGTCCGACCTCTGTGTTAGTTGCTCTTGTAATCTGCCTAGCAACAGTTATAAATAGCTCCCTCTTGTCCGTCTGGCGCACGCCCAGACTTGACCACATCTGTTATAATTAGCTTTGCTTGACCATGTGTTTTCGCGGGCCCAAGGAGTGTGTTAGCTCCGCCCATGTATTGATTTGGTATCGAGAATGACCCTAAATGGTAATGTTCTTCAACTCTGTGGTATCCACCCACTCATGAGCCCCTCTGTTGTGTATAAAAGGGGACAATGTACGTAAGTTCTTTGTGCTACTCCTTGCAATACTGAAGAGTGTTGTGTGGATTGTAGGACCACCCTTAAGGGTTAATAAACGTTGTTTTTGTACTTTGCAGTTTCCGTGCCAACTTCCTTATATATTTCGTTACAGAAGAGCGAACCCTTGTCTCTTGCGGGCCTAGCTGGGGCTTGTATTCATCAATTGGCGCCCGTCACGTGGGGCTCATCGGCGACTCGGATGCCCGAAGGACTGGTCGCGACGAAGGTGAGGAGTTTGGCCGGGGACGTGATCACTGCCAGCGGCGTCTTAGCCTTGGCATCCCGAGGTTTTTCTTCCTTCCCTTCCGAGCTGACCATCTGGGTGGCGCCGGTCATCGACTGAGACCTCTTCTGTCGGTCCTGCCGTGAGAGCCGTTTGGGCGATTGTGGAGCTTGGCAGTTGGAACCTGGACTCTTGATTGGTAAGAACCGTTGTACGGTACTTGCTCCGAGTTTTGAAGCCTGGTCTGGCTATTTGAGTTTGATTGATGGTGACTAGT
Source organism: Triturus cristatus (assembly GCF_964204655.1). Classification (NCBI taxonomy): domain Eukaryota; kingdom Metazoa; phylum Chordata; class Amphibia; order Caudata; family Salamandridae; genus Triturus; species Triturus cristatus. The sequence goes on along the minus strand of NC_140585.1, from coordinate 59,793,301 downwards.
CATATTTTGAATTTGTCTTTGTGAAAATATATGCGTTGCAACACATATAGGCAGGTAATGTGGAGAAATTTCTCCGGAGCTGTGTAAACTTTGAACGGCGCAACGATTAAGTGCCATTTTTCTTGATAATACTGCATATTTTGCATTATTCCTAGCATGCCTGCTTTTAGCGCACTTCGTAAGTGGTGCTGCTGTCTTGGGAACCGGTTGAACCTCGAGGAATCTGCTCCAGCTCCCCCAGAGGGGACTCCTAATAGGGATATGTACGTGAAGCATGGTCTTTCTTCCATAATGTACAGCACGTTATGGAGGAAATATACGAGGAAGGATCCTGAGTTGCGATGGCCTTTGTATGGATCGTTTGATATACGTAAGATTGAGTATGTGGAACAGTGTATGTGTAAGCGACGTGCTCGTCAGGATATGTTTGAGTGTGTGCGATTATGGGTGAAGGAAGTGCGTGAGCGAGAGAAACGTGAGAAAGCTCTGTTTGATAAGGAGCAACGAAAGAATGATCATATGCGAGCGCAGGAAGCGAAGCGTCGGGAGGACAAAGAGCAAACGGACAGACAAGAGAAAGAGCGTAGGCTACAAGTTTCGGGTCAATATGTTGTTCGTCAGCCGCTTTATCCTGTCCTTAATAATACTGATGACGATTTTTATTTACTAGATCGCTCTCCGCCCCCTTATGTTGGCGCATCTGCTCCACGGCCGCAAGATTCTGGCCCGGCTCCGGGTAAGGTCGACACACGGTCCATGTTATCGGCCGAGCATATGGCTGAGCTTCGGAAACTTTCCCTCCGTGCACTTAAGGGCAAGATGTCTATGGATGAGTTGTTCCATGCTTGGGGGTCGTGGCAAGATAGAGAGAGGGTGTATTTTCTGTCTCATTTTTCAGAAGAAGTAATTGCTGCTTTCCGAAAATATTCTAGTATCCTTGAGCCTGACGACGTGTCTTCGGATGCCGGAGCATTACGTAATGGTGTCTTTTCTCCCCCTAAGGCTTCTGAGGCGGCTCGGCGGCTGTTCGCTTTGCGGGACGAGGTGCTGGCCCTTAGAGAGAAAGCACGTCAACAAACGGAGGAGGAGAAGCAGTCGGATTCGTCTGCAGCAGGGGGCCACCCATCCGCCTCCCAGTCAGATAAGGATGACATAGTGCATGTTAAACCAATGCGAGAGGCGGCGCCTCTGTATGTTCCTCCTAAGGGAGCAGGGACTAGCTCGGATATTAACTCCGCCGATGCAAGGGGATATTTTGTATATAATTGGGTTTATACTCCATGGCATAGGGCCGATGTTATGGCATTAAAGAATGCGCTGCCTGACCCCCGCAAGAATCCAGCGGCCTTCTATGAAGAAGTCGAGGGGGCCTTGAATTCTTGCATTATGACCTTAGCGGATATAGACCTATTCTTTGGCCTTATCCTACCGCCGGATACGTGGCGCTCTGTTCGGAAGGTAGATGATGCGGTTGCCTTCAAGGCCCGGTGGTCTGACCTTGAGGATGAGGATAGGGAACGAAAGCCCGCACAGAAACCACCCCAGAATATTTTAGATCTCCCTGCGGCTATTGTGGCTAAGTTGAAGACGATTATCCCCCCTAAAAAGATTGACTGGAATATGTTAGCTGCATGTAAACAGAAAGTTGACGAGTCAGTCGCGGACTTCTTTACGCGTTTTGAGGAAACGTTCCATGATTTTAGTGGCCAGTCGCTTACTGACGACACGGGCCGCCACCTTTTCGCGGACAAATATGTGGCTAATCTGCTGCCGGCAGTTGCGGCCCGGTTAAAAGCGAGTGAGAGTTCTTGGTCCTCCGCGACACCGACGGCCCTTCTGACCATCGCCCAGTATTATGAGCGTCAGGAGCACGAGGCGAAGGGCCAGGAGGAGAAGAAATCGAAAGATCTTAAAACCAAAGTGATGCTAGCACAAGTATATGGCCCGCCCCGCCGGGGTAATAATAATAGGGGAAGGGGCGGATCTTATGGTCCCCCTTCGGGCCGATCTGATTTGAATAGGAACCAGTGTGCGTATTGCAAGCAGTTGGGCCATTGGGCTAGGGATTGCCCAGCGTTGCGTGCTTCGCGTCAGGGGCACACTCCGGGTGGCCCGAGAGGTAGAGGGGGCTTCTCGAACTTTAGAGGGAATTCCAACGATAATGTCCGTTTCGATACCGCTGGACAGCACCGAGATAGCTCAAATGTTTTCGATCGTCAGCACCAGTATCATGTATCGGACATCGATCGGCCGGGATATCATGATTCTCAGCATGCATAGGAATGCGTAGGATGGGGGTCCGAATCAGTTGAGGTGCCGGTCGATCAGACGGGTCCTTATGTATCGGCTGAGGTTTTAGGTTCTACTGATCAGTTCCTAGTGGATACAGGAGCGACACGTAGTGCATTGTCTAGGTACTTGGTTCCGGGGGCTCCCCCATCCGGCTCAATAGTTACATCGGTAGGGTTTGACGGCACACTCTCCCGAAGCCCTCTTTCACAGCCCCTTGCATTTAAAGTTGATTGTTTTTCTGCGCCTTGTCCGTTTCTGCTTGCTCCGTACACACCGGATAACATTATGGGCCTTGATATGTTAAAGTACTTTAGGGTTACAATTCGTTGTTCCCCTGAGGGTGTGAGGGTGATTTTAAATGACAACTACCCCCGATCTGGGCGGATGTGTACAATCTCAGAGGATGCGTTGTTGGCTACCCTCCCCCAAGCTTTATGGGCGACTTCGGACACAGATGTCGGACAAATGGTGATTCCTCCGGTCCACATTAGTGTCCAGGAGGGGGCGGTACTACCACGCCTCCCACAGTATCGTATTTCCCAGGAGGGCGAGGAGGCTCTCATACAGATTGTGCAAGACCTGATCGCAGTGGGGGTAGTGGAAGAAGTTCCCTATAATATCTGTAACAGTCCGATTCTCCCAATTTTGAAAAAGGACACGGATGCAAAGGTCTATCGGTTTATAATTGATTTGAGGGAGGTAAACAAGATCGTGATACCTCAGTACCCGGTGGTTTCTGATATCACGACGTTGCTTACCTTGGTCCCGCCTACGGCGACCGTGTTTTCAGTGATTGATTTGAAGAATGCCTTCTTTTCTATTCCCATTCACCCTGATAGCCGATTTCTTTTTGGGTTTACATTAAACAATAGATCTTATCGTTTTTGTAGAATTCCCCAAGGCTATACAGAAAGCCCTAGTATCTATAGTCAGGCTTTGAAGCGACAGTTGGATTCCTTTGTTTTACTCGAGGGGGTCGCCCTCATTCAATATGTCGATGACATCCTGTTGGCGGCTGACACCCTGGAGTTGTGCGAGAAAAGCACGATAGCCTTACTTTCCTTTTTAGCATCCCACAATCACAAGGTCTCTAGGAAGAAATTGCAATTCTGTAGACCAAAGGTGACTTATTTGGGTCACCTTTTGTCTAAGGAGGGGCGTGCACTCACACCAGATCGTATCCAAGTAATTTTGGACACACCAAGGCCATCCACGCAGAAGGATGTGCGTGCATTTTTGGGTCTTGTTTCTTTTTGTAGACAGTGGATATTGGGGTTTTCACACATAGCTAAGCCATTACTAGCTCTCTTGACAAAAGACACGCCCATCCCGGTCCCCTGGTCAGATGAGTGTGACGCTGCTTTTCAGCAATTGAGACAGGCCCTTTGTTCAGCACCAGTGTTAGGGACCCCTGATTATGCAAAACCCTTTTCGTTGTATGTGCATGAGAAAGATGGATGTGCATTATCAGTCTTAGTGCAGATGCACGGCGATAAGCAGCGCCCTTGTGCATACTTTTCGGCTGTACTTGATCCTGTCGCCCGAGCATTGCCGGGGTGTTTTCGCTCGGTTGCGGCGACAGCTGTGTCAATACGGCAGAGTGAAGGAATTGTATTGTCCCATAAACTATTGGTGTTAGTTCCCCACGCCGTTGATGCCCTGCTTAATCAAACAAAGACACAGCATTTGACCAGTGCCCGTTTAACGGGATATGAGTTGACGCTTTTAGCTCCTCACATTACGTTAAAAAGGTGCGTGACATTAAACCCGGCCACATTGTTGCCATACCCCGAGACCCAGCCTGAGGCACAGAAAGCGCATGATTGTATTCTTGTGACTGAGGAACAAACAAAGGGTCGTATTGATATCCAGGATACGCCCTTTTCAGATGTAGATGGAGAGTTGTGGGTAGATGGATCATGCCTGAAGCTACCAGATGGTACGACTTCAGCAGCGTATGCAATTACCACATTACACACGATAGTGGAGACAGCACGCATACCACAGAAATCGGCTCAAGCAGCGGAACTGATAGCGTTAACACGAGCGTGTGAGCTCAGTACAGGATTGTGCGTGAATGTTTACACAGACAGCCGCTATGCCTTCGGAGTAGCGCACGATTTCGGCCTACTCTGGAAGGAGAGAGGGTTTCTAACGTCACATGGGGTACAGATAATGCATGGGGAGTTAGTCCACAATCTTTTAACTGCATTGACATACCCAAAGAAAATTGCCATTGTTAAGTGTAGTGCCCATAGGAAAGTAGTTGATAAGGTTGGAGAAGGGAATGCGTTAGCGGATCGAGTAGCACGGGAGACTGCGATGCAGCCCGGTACTACTGCCATGTATGTAGTGAAGTCACAGGTGGAGAGATGGCATGATGCGAAGGAGGAAGTGCGAGAAATACAAAAGACCGCTTCTGACAAAGAGCGGGAACAATGGGCTAGCGAAGGAGAACTGGATGACGAGGGTTGCTGGAGAAATAAGCAGATGGATAGATGGAAATTACCCACGGCTTTTGTACAACCTATGGTCCAGATGGCACATGGGCTAGCACATGTTGGAGCTTCCGCAATTGTGAAATTGCTTACCCAAGTCTGGGAGCATCCAGAGATTGCTAGCACGGCAAAGAGGGTGGTGCAGACCTGTATGATCTGTCTGAAGTATAACCCAGGGAAAGGCACGCGAACTCCAGCAGGAGGATTTGCGACACCCACTGCACCCTTTGAGGTTCTGCAGATGGATTACATCCAGCTTGAGCGCTGTAACAATTTGAAGTATGTTCTAGTAGTGGTTTGCGCCTTCAGTAAAAGGGTTGAGGCGTACCCTGCGAAAGACAATACTGCAATGACTACAGCGAAGCTATTGCTGAAAGAGTTTTTCCCCCGATACGGCGTCTGTAGACTTCTGTGGAGTGATAATGGCCCTCACTTTGTAGCAGATGTTATAAAGTATGTCTTGAAGGGCCTAGGCATCACCCAGAAGTTCCACGCCGTGTTCCACCCTCAGTCTGCAGGACTAGTCGAGAAGTATAATGGTACACTGAAGCTTAAGATCGCCAAAATTCAAGCTTCAACGTCTTTGACTTGGCCAGACGCTTTGCCACTGGCGTTATTGTCAATTAGGTCGGTGCCACACTCTCGAACCGGCCTTACACCCTATGAGGTTGTATTTGGACGCCCAATGAATATTTGGGGTCCACCAAGGCCTAAGGCTGTGTATGATGTACCTTGTGTGATGATGAGTGATTATCTGGCACAGTTAACGGATAACTTGGTTTCTATTCATCAACAGGTCCGAGAGGCGCTCCCTGATCGGTCTATCGGCGAAGGACATGGTCTCCGGCCTGGGGATCATGTCATGCTGAAGGTCTTCGACAGAACGAACAGTTTGGAGCCGAGATGGGTCGGACCTGAGCAAGTCCTCCTTGCAACGAGGACGGCAGTGCGAGTCTCGAACAGGAAGAATTGGATCCATTCCTTGCACTGTCGAAAGGTACCGCCCGGATTGGTGGAGCCTGCCGTGCTGACCGATCAACGAGACATCCTAGCAGCAGAGACAGGCCGTGCTGCAGAGCCAAATGACACGGAGGAGCTCTTTCCGGACCATACGACTTCTGGAGGAAGGCGATATCATCTGCGACCAAGGAAGTGAGGTTTCCAGTACCGGGACATACTGTCAGAACGGCCCTTGGGTTAGTGAAACGGAGAGCCAATGAGGCAAGGGGGGGGGATCAGCCCTGCATTAGTGTAGCGACACCCGTCTTGGCCCGCTGGTGAAGAAATCAACCGCTGCCCAAGGGGAAGAGTTCTGACAGACTTTTTAGTTTCAGGAAGATATCAGGGTATTGTTTCCTTTGACATGGAGAAGAAGAAAATTTTTTGTGCGTTGGGGTTCATGCTAACAGTAGCTATTGTTGGTATAACCACATGGTTTGTGGAGGAGGCAACTCCTGCCCGAGAGACACTTGTGTTGACGACTCCAGTGCCTGCGGAGCACTACTTTTATACATTGCCATATCAAGAGTTGAAGCATCGACAATCCTATTTGAATAACACTTTCATTCAGATGCTGCATCACACCCACGTTGCTACAAATGCTACGAACTGTTGGATATGTGGGATGATGCCAGCCCATCAGAAGAAAGGAGGCACTCCATTTATACCACTTCCTTTCTCTCACAATGGCTCTTGTAGAGCATGGTACACTCTGTTGTTTGCCACTCGAAAACCGACAGTGGGACGATTGCTTTTCAGACTTAATAAAGAATGCCATCAGGACAAGAATGGATATCCACAAGCGAATGGGACAATTTGGGAATGGGAAGAGTACCGACCAGACAATGAATCCATCCCCTATATCTTCACGAACACCAGAGACACTGTGGGGAAGGATAAATTTGTAATCCAAGTAGCACAAGCCCAAGCGGACCTGTGTGTCCAGAGTGTGGGTTTTATCCCTGTCGGTGTCAGTGATTGTATAACTGTGTTAAACATTGATGGGTTAAATAACAGCACCTTCCTAGCATCCCATAATACCTATTTTGTATGTGGAAATAAAGGTTATTACCGTTTGCCGGCTGGGTGGTCTGGGGTATGCTACGTATCATTCCTATTACCTCCTGTATTCTTAGCACCTGCGTCATATCATAAGGATTTGAAATTGCTGAATGATGTGACTGTAAATAGATATAAACGTACTCTATCAATTGATGAGGTGGATCAAACAGATACCAGCTTGCAACAGTATATTGATTTTAATTTAGGACTGTTTTTCTTTGTTGGAGCCGCTCTGAATAGTAGGAAGATCCGAAGATTAACAAGAGTGGTAGAAGCTGTGACTAATCAGACTGCTGCTGCTCTTGGGAATCTTACGGAAGAATTACAGATTACCAGGATTGTTGCATTACAGAATCGTATGGTATTGGATGTAATGCTAGCTGATCGAGGAGGAGCCTGTAAAATTATTGGAAGTAGCTGCTGTGTGTTCATCCCTGATCATACGCCATCCGTTTATAATGCCATTAATAAACTGCACAAAATAGCAGCTGAAGTCCACACAGAAAACGGCACTTGGTCCTTTTCTGGATGGTTTTGGGCGTTGGTTACTGCCTGGGGTTGGAAGGTTCTAACTGGTCTCTGTATTATTGTAGCAATTCTGTTCCTTTTCTGTATGTGTATTCAATGTGGACCATTGTGCTGTTCCGTATGCATTTCATTCTGCATTCCAGATAAGAAAGCTATTGCCGATGTTGCCCGCCAGAAGGGTCTAGCTAAAGAGGTTAAAGGAATGATGATAATTGACATATACGATGATTATTCTTGGAAGCCAGATGTCTTCAGTAAATGCTGAAAGGGTCGTCTGTTGTAAATTAAGGCAGAATGTGATTAAGCATTTACTGAAAACATTAGTGTTTCCCTTTTATCGTGTTTTCCTCATTATGTTGGCCGAAGTCCGGACTCCATTTTGTATTGACATGCTGCCACGTGTTCACCACGAGGAGAGTCCGACCTCTGTGTTAGTTGCTCTTGTAATCTGCCTAGCAACAGTTATAAATAGCTCCCTCTTGTCCGTCTGGCGCACGCCCAGACTTGACCACATCTGTTATAATTAGCTTTGCTTGACCATGTGTTTTCGCGGGCCCAAGGAGTGTGTTAGCTCCGCCCATGTATTGATTTGGTATCGAGAATGACCCTAAATGGTAATGTTCTTCAACTCTGTGGTATCCACCCACTCATGAGCCCCTCTGTTGTGTATAAAAGGGGACAATGTACGTAAGTTCTTTGTGCTACTCCTTGCAATACTGAAGAGTGTTGTGTGGATTGTAGGACCACCCTTAAGGGTTAATAAACGTTGTTTTTGTACTTTGCAGTTTCCGTGCCAACTTCCTTATAGATTTCGTTACAGAAGAGCGAACCCTTGTCTCTTGCGGGCCTAGCTGGGGCTTGTATTCATCAACAGTCCAGCCCGAACTGCCAAGCCATGCCTTCTCTGGACCGGAAACAAGCTTCCTAGGACCGGTTTCTGGCATTTCAGCCGTCTTCAGCCAGGCGTGCTTGATTCCAGTGGCAAAGTGAGAAAGGGACTCAACGTCTGAGCATACCCTGCCAACTTATAGCGAACAAAGCGGTACAAAAGGGGGTGGTGATGGACGGAGTATCAGAACCAATCAAACACTCACACCCAGTCAACAGATCTGGATTTGATCCATCACCGTTCTTTAGCCCACTCTGCCACCCCAGTTCAGACATGGCCTTATGCAAATCAGTCTGACCCTGTGCCTCATGGGAACAGTCCAGCCCGAACTGCCAAACCATGCCTTCCCTGGACCGGAAACAAGCTTCCTAGGACCGGTTTCTGGCATTTCAGCCATCTTCAGCCAGGCTTGCTTGAATCCAGTGGCAAAGTGAGCAAGGGACTCAACGTCTGAGCATACCCTGCCAACTTATGGCGAACAAAGAGGTACAAAAGGGGGTGGTGATGGACGGAGTATCAGAACCAATGAAACACTCACACCCAGTCAACAGATCTGGGTTTGATCCATCACCGTTCTTTAGCCCACTCTGCCACCCCAGTTCAGACATGGCCATATGCAAATCAGTCTGATCCTGTGCCTCATGGGAACAGTCCAGCCCGAACTGCCAAGCCATGCCTTCCCTGGACGGGAAACAAGGTTCCTAGGACCGGTTTCTGGCATTTCAGCCGTCTTCAGCCAGGCTTGCTTGAATCCAGTGGCAAAGTGAGCAAGGGACTCAACGTCTGAGCATACCCTGCCAACTTATGGCGAACAAAGCGGTACAAAAGGGGGTGGTGATGGACGGAGTATCAGAACCAATCAAACACTCACACCCAGTCAACAGATCTGGGTTGATCCATCACCGTTCTTTAGCCCACTCTGCCACCCCAGTTCAGACATGGCCATATGCAAATCATTCTGACCCTGTGCCTCATGGGAACAGTCCAGCCCGAACTGCCAAGCCATGCCTTCCCTGGACCGGAAACAAGCTTCCTAGGACCGGTTTCTGGCATTTCAGCCGTCTTAAGCCAGGCTTGCTTGAACCCAGTGGCAAAGTGAGCAAGGGACTCAACGTCTGAGCATACCCTGCCAACTTATGGCGAACAAAGCGGTACAAAAGGGGGTGGTGATGGACGGAGTATCAGAACCAATCAAACACTCACACCCAGTCAACAGATCTGGGTTTGATCCATCACCGTTCTTTAGCCCACTCTGCCACCCCAGTTCAGACATGGCCATATGCAAATTAGTCTGACCCTGTGCCTCATGGGAACAGTCCAGCCCGAACTGCCAAGCCATGCCTTCCCTGGACCGGAAACAAGCTTCCTAGGACCGGTTTCTGGCATTTCAGCCGTCTTCAGCCAGGCTTGCTTGAATCCAGTGGCAAGGTGAGCAAGGGACTCAACGTCTGAGCATACCCTGCCAACTTATGGCGAACAAAGCGGTACAAAAGGGGGTTGTGATGGACGGAGTATCAGAACCAATCAAACACTCACACCCAGTCAACAGATCTGGGTTTGATCCATCACCGATCTTTAGCCCACTCTGCCACCCCAGTTCAGACATGGCCATATGCAAATCAGTCTGACACTGTGCCTCATGGGAACAGTCCAGCCCGAACTGCCAAGCCATGCCTTCCCTGGACCGGAAACAAGCTTACTAGGACCGGTTTCTGGCATTTCAGCCTTCTTCAGCCAGGCTTGCTTGAATCCAGTGGCAAAGTGAGCAAGGGACTCAACGTCTGAGCATACCCTGCCAACTTATGGCGAACAAAGCGGTCAAAAAGGGGGTGGTGATGGACGGAGTATCAGAACCAATCAAACACTCACACCCAGTCAACAGATCTGGGTTTGATCCATCACCGTTCTTTAGCCCACTCTGCCACCCCAGTTCAGACATGGCCATATGCAAATCAGTCTGACCCTGTGTCTCATGGGAACAGTCCAGCCCGAACTGCCAAGCCATGCCTTCCCTGGACCGGAAACAAGCTTCCTAGGACCGGTTTCTGGCATTTCAGCCATCTTCAGCCAGGCTTGCTTGAATACAGTGGCGAATTGAGCAAGGGACTCAACGTCTGAGCATACCCTGCCAACTTATGGCGAACAAAGCGGTACAAAAGGGGGTGGTGATGGACGGAGTATCAGAACCAATCAAACACTCACACCCAGTCAACAGATCTGGGTTGATCCATCACCGTTCTTTAGCCCACTCTGCCACCCCAGTTCAGACATGGCCATATGCAAATCAGTCTGACCCTGTGCCTCATGGGAACAGTCCAGCCCGAACTGCCAAGCCATGCCTTCCCTAGACCGGAAACAACCTTCCTAGAACCGGTTTCTGGCATTTCAGCCGTCTTCAGCCAGGCTTGCTTGAACCCAGTGGCAAAGTGAGCAAGGGACTCAACGTCTGAGCATACCCTGCCAACTTATGGCGAACAAAGCGGTACAAAAGGGGGTGGTGATGGACGGAGTATCAGAACCAATCAAACACTCACACCCAGTCAACAGATTTGGGTTTGATCCATCACCGTTCTTTAGCCCACTCTGCCACCCCAGTTCAGACATGGCCATATGCAAATCAGTCTGACCCTGTGCCTCATGGGAACAGTCCAGCCTGAACTGCCAAGCCATGCCTTCCCTGGACCGGAAACAAGCTTCCTAGGACCGGTTCCTGGCATTTCAGCCGTCTTCAGCCAGGCTTGCTTGAATCCAGTGGCAAAGTGAGCAAGGGACTCAACGTCTGAGCATACCCTGCAAACTTATGGCGAACAAAGCTGTACAAAAGGGGGTGGTGATGGACGGAGTATCAGAACCAATCAAACACTCACACCCAGTCAACAGATCTGGGTTTAATCCATCACCGTTCTTAAGCCCACTCTGCCACCCCAGTTCAGACATGGCCATCTGCAAATCAGTCTGACCCTGTGCCTCATGGGAACAGTCCAGCCCGAACTGCCAAGCCATGCCTTCCCTGGACCGGAAACAAGCTTCCTAGGACCAGTTTCTGGCATTTCAGCCGTCTTCAGCCAGACTTGCTTGAATCCAGTGGCAAAGTGAGCAAGGGACTCAACGTCTGAGCATACCCTGCCAACTTATGGCGAACAAAGCGGTACAAAAGGGGGTGGTGATGGACGGAGTATCAGAACCAATCAAACACTCACACCCAGTCAACAGATCTGGGTTTGATCCATCACTGTTCTTTAGCCCACTGTGCCACCCCAGTTCAGACATGGCCATATGCAAATCAGTCTGACCCTGTGCCTCATGGGAACAGTCCAGCCCGAACTGCCAAGCCATGCCTTCCATGGACCGGAAACAAGCTTCCTAGGACCGGTTTCTGGCATTTCAGCCGTCTTCAGCCAGGCTTGCTTGAATCCAGTGGCAAAGTGAGCAATGGACTCAACGTCTGAGCATACCCTGCCAACTTATAGCGAACAAAGCGGTACAAAAGGGGGTGGTGATGGACGGAGTATCAGAACCAATCAAACACTCACACCCAGTCAACAGATCTGGGTTTGATCCATCACCGTTCTTTAGCCCACTCTGCCACCCCAGTTCAGACATGGCCATATGCAAATCAGTCTGATCCTGTGCCTCATGGGAACTGTCCAGCCCGAGCTGCCAAGCCATGCCTTCCCTGGACCGGAAACAAGCTTCCTAGGACCGGTTTCTGGCATTTCAGCCGTTTTCAGCCAGGCTTGATTCCAGTGGCAAAGTGAGCAAGGGACTCAACGTCTGAGCAGACCCTGCCAACTTATGGCGAACAAAGCGGTACAAAAGGGGGTGGTGATGGACGGAGTATCAGAACCAATCAAACACTCACACCCAGTCAACAGATCTGGGTTTGATCCATCACCGTTCTTTAGCCCACTCTGCCACCCCAGTTCAGACATGGCCATATGCAAATCAGTCTGACCCTGTACCTCATGGGAACAGTCCAGCCCGAACTGCCAAGCCATGCCTTCCCTGGACCGGAAACAAGCTTCCTAGGACCGGTTTCTGGCATTTCAGCCGTCTTCAGCCAGGCTTGCTTGATTCCAGTGGCAAAGTGAGCAAGGGACTCAACGTCTGAGCATACCCTGCCAACTTATAGTGAACAAAGCGGTACAAAAGGGGGTGGTGATGGACGGAGTATCAGAACCAATCAAACACTCACACCCAGTCAACAGATCTGGGTTTGATCCATCACCGTTCTTTAGCCCACTCTGCCACCCCAGTTCAGACATGGCCATATGCAAATCAGTCTGACCCTGTGCCTCATGGGAACAGTCCAGCCCGAACTGCCAAGCCATGCCTTCCCTGGACCGGTAACAAGCTTCCTAGGACAGGTTTCTGGCATTTCAGCCATCTTCAGCCAGGCTTGCTTGAATCCAGTGGCAAAGTGAGCAAGGGACTCAACGTCTGACCATACCCTGCCAACTTATGGCGAACAAAGCGGTACAAAAGGGGGTGGTGATGGACGGAGTATCAGAACCAATCAAACACTCACACCCAGTCAACAGATCTGGGTTTGATCCATCACCGTTCTTTAGCCCACTCTGCCACCCCAGTTCAGACATGGCCATATGCAAATCGGTCTGACCCTGTGCCTCATGGGAACAGTCCAGCCCGAACTGCCAAGCCATGCCTTCTCTGGACCGGAAACAAGCTTCCTAGGACCGGTTTCTGGCATTTCAGCCGTCTTCAGCCAGGCTTGCTTGATTCCAGTGGCAAAGTGAGCAAGGGACTCAACGTCTGAGCATACCCTGCCAACTTATAGCGAACAAAGCGGTACAAAAGGGGGTGGTGATGGACGGAGTATCAGAACCAATCAAACACTCACACCCAGTCAACAGATCTGGGTTTGATCCATCACCGTTCTTTAGCCCACTCTGCCACCCCAGTTCAGACATGGCCATATGCAAATCAGTCTGACCCTGTGCCTCATGGGAACAGTCCAGCCCGAACTGCCAAGCCATGCCTTCCCTGGACCGGAAACAAGCTTCCTAGGACCGGTTTCTGGCATTTCAGCCATCTTCAGCCAGGCTTGCTTGAATCCAGTGGCAAAGTGAGCAAGGGACTCAACGTCTGAGCATACCCTGCCAACTTATGGCGAACAAAGAGGTACAAAAGGGGGTGGAGATGGACGGAGTATCAGAACCAATCAAACACTCACACCCAGTCAACAGATCTGGGTTTGATCCATCACCGTTCTTTAGCCCACTCTGCCACCCCAGTTCAGACATGGCCATATGCAAATCAGTCTGATCCTGTGCCTCATGGGAACAGTCCAGCCCGAACTGCCAAGCCATGCCTTCCCTGGACGGGAAACAAGGTTCCTAGGACCGGTTTCTGGCATTTCAGCCGTCTTCAGCCATGCTTGCTTGAATCCAGTGGCAAAGTGAGCAAGGGACTCAACGTCTGAGCATACCCTGCCAACTTATGGCGAACAAAGCAGTACAAAAGGGGGTGGTGATGGACGGAGTATCAGAACCAATCAAACACTCACACCCAGTCAACAGATCTGGGTTTGATCCATCACCGTTCTTTAGCCCACTCTGCCACCCCAGTTCAGAGATGGCCATATGCAAATCAGTCTGACCCTATGCCTCATGGGAACAGTCCAGCCCGAACTGCCAAGCCATGCCTTCCCTGGACCGGAAACAAGCTTCCTAGGACCGGTTTCTGGCATTTCAGCTGTCTTCAGCCAGGCTTGCTTGAATCCATTGGCAAAGTGAGCAAGGGACTCAACGTCTGAGCATACCCTGCCAACTTATGGCGAACAAAGAGGTACAAAAGGGGGTGGTGATGGACGGAGTATCAGAACCAATCAAACACTCATACCCAGTCAACAGATCTGGGTTTGATCCATCACCGTTCTTTAGCCCTCTCTGCCACCCCAGTTCAGACATGGCCATATGCAAATCAGTCTGACCATGTGCCTCATGGGAACAGTCCAGCCCGAACTCCCAAGCCATGCCTTCCCTGGACGGGAAACAAGCTTCCTAGGACCGGTTCTTGCATTTCAGCCGTCTTCAGCCATGCTTGCTTGAATCCAGTGGCAAAGTGAGCAAGGGACTCAACGTCTGAGCATACCCTGCCAACTTATGGCGAACAAAGCGGTACAAAAGGGGGTGGTGATGGACGGAGTATCAGAACCAATCAAACACTCACACCCAGTCAACAGATCTGGGTTTAATCCATCACCGTTCTTTAGCCCACTCTGCCACCCCAGTTCAGACATGGCCATATGCAAATTAGTCTGACCATGTGCCTCATGGGAACAGTCCAGCCCGAACTGCCAAGCCATGCCTTCCCTGGACCGGAAACAAGCTTCCTAGGACCGGTTTCTGGCATTTCACCCGTCTTCAGCCAGGCTTGCTTGAATCCAGTGGCAAAGTGAGCAAGGGACTCAACCTCTGAGCATACCCTGCCAACTTATGGCGAACAAAGCGGTACAAAAGGGGGTGGTGATGGACGAAGTATCAGAACCAATCAAACACTCACACCCAGTCAACAGATTTGGGTTTGATCCATCACCGTTCTTTAGCCCACTCTGCCACCCCAGTTCAGACATGGCCATATGCAAATCAGTCTGATCCTGTGCCTCATGGGAACAGTCCAGCTCGAGCTGCCAAGCCATGCCTTCCCTGGACCGGAAACAAGCTTCCTAGGACCGGTTTCTGGCATTTCACCCGTCTTCAGCCAGGCTTGCTTGAATCCAGTGGCAAAGTGAGCAAGGGACTCAACGTCTGAGCATACCCTGCCAACTTATGGCGAACAAAGCGGTACAAAAGGGGGTGGTGATGGACGGAGTATCAGAACCAATCAAACACTCACACCCAGTCAACAGATCTGGGTTTGATCCATCACCGTTCTTTAGCCCACTCTGCCACCCCAGTTCAGACATGGCCATATGCAAATCAGTCTGACCCTGTGCCTCATGGGAACAGTCCAGCCCGAACTGCCAAGCCATGCCTTCCCTGGACCGGAAACAATCTTCCTAGGACCGGTTTCTAGCATTTCAGCCATCTTCAGCCAGGCTTGCTTGATTCCAGTGGCAAAGTGAGCAAGGGACTCAACGTCTGAGCATACCCTGCCAACTTATAGCGAACAAAGCGGTACAAAAGGGGGTGGTGATGGACGGAGTATCAGAACCAATCAAACACTTACACCCAGTCAACAGATCTGGGTTTGATCCATCACCGTTCTTTAGCCCACTCTGCCACCCCAGTTCAGACATGGCCACATGCAAATCAGTCTGACCCTGTGCCTCATGGGAACAGTCCAGTCCGAACTGCCAAGCCATGCCTTCCCTGGACCGGAAACAAGCTTCCTAGGACCGGTTTTTGGCATTTCAGCCATCTTCAGCCAGGCTTGCTTGAATCCAGTGGCAAAGTGAGCAAGGGACTC
Source organism: Triturus cristatus (assembly GCF_964204655.1). Lineage (NCBI taxonomy): Eukaryota > Metazoa > Chordata > Amphibia > Caudata > Salamandridae > Triturus > Triturus cristatus. The sequence goes on along the minus strand of NC_140585.1, from coordinate 59,777,602 downwards.
AACGTCTGAGCATACCCTGCCAACTTATGGCGAACAAAGAGGTACAAAAGGGGGTGGTGATGGACGGAGTATCAGAACCAATCAAACACTCACACCCAGTCAACAGATCTGGGTTTGATCCATCACCATTCTTTAGCCCACTCTGCCACCCCAGTTCAGAGATGGCCATATGCAAATCAGTCTGACCCTATGCCTCATGGGAACAGTCCAGCCCGAACTGCCAAGCCATGCCTTCCCTGGACCGGAAACAAGCTTCCGAGGACCGGTTTCTGGCATTTCAGCTGTCTTCAGCCAGGCTTGCTTGAATCCATTGGCAAAGTGAGCAAGGGACTCAACGTCTGAGCATACCCTGCCAACTTATGGCGAACAAAGAGGTACAAAAGGGGGTGGTGATGGACGGAGTATCAGAACCAATCAAACACTCACACCCAGTCAACAGATCTGGGTTTGATCCATCACCGTTCTTTAGCCCTCTCTGCCACCCCAGTTCAGACATGGCCATATGCAAATCAGTCTGACCATGTGCCTCATGGGAACAGTCCAGCCCGAACTGCCAAGCCATGCCTTCCCTGGACGGGAAACAAGCTTCCTAGGACCGGTTCTGGCATTTCAGCCGTCTTCAGCCATGCTTGCTTGAATCCAGTGGCAAAGTGAGCAAGGGACTCAACGTCTGAGCATACCCTGCCAACTTATGGCGAACAAAGTGGTACAAAAGGGGGTGGTGATGGACGGAGTATCAGAACCAATCAAACACTCACACCCAGTCAACAGATCTGGGTTTGATCCATCACCGTTCTTTAGCCCACTCTGCCACCCCAGTTCAGAGATGGCCATATGCAAATCAGTCTGACCCTGTGCCTCATGGGAACAGTCCAGCCCGAACTGCCAAGCCATGCCTTCCCTGGACCGGAAACAAGCTTCCTAGGACCGGTTTCTGGCATTTCAGCCGTCTTCAGCCAGGCTTGCTTGAATCCAGTGGCAAAGTGAGCAAGGGACTCAACGTCTGAGCATACCCTGCCAACTTATGGCGAACAAAGCGGTACAAAAGGGGGTGGTGATGGACGGAGTATCAGAACCAATCAAACACTCACACCCAGTCAACAGATCTGGGTTTGATCCATCACCGATCTTTAGCCCACTCTGCCACCCCAGTTCAGACATGGCCATATGCAAATCAGTCTGACCCTGTGCCTCATGGGAACAGTCCAGCCCGAACTGCCAAGCCATGCCTTCCCTGGACCGGAAACAAGCTTCCTAGGACCGGTTTCTGGCATTTCAGCCGTCTTCAGCCAGGCTTGTTTGAATCCTGTGGCAAAGTGAGCAAGGGACTCAACGTCTGAGCATACCCTGCCAACTTATGGCGAACAAAGCGGTACAAAAGGGGGTGGTGATGGACGGAGCATCAGAACCAATCAAACACTCACACCCAGTCAACAGATCTGGGTTTGATCCATCACCGTTCTTTAGCCCACTCTGCCACCCCAGTTCAGACATGGCCATATGCAAATCAGTCTGACCCTGTGCCTCATGGGAACAGTCCAGCCGGAACTGCCAAGCCATGCCTTCCCTGGACCGGAAACAAGCTTCCTAGGACCGGTTTCTGGCATTTAAGCCGTCTTCAGCTGGGCTTGCTTGAATCCAGTGGCAAAGTGAGCAAGAGACTCAACGTCTGAGCATACCCTGCCAACTTATGGCGAACAAAGCGGTACAAAAGGGGGTGGTGATGGACGGAGTATCAGAACCAATCAAACACTCACACCCAGTCAACAGATCTGGGTTTGATCCATCACCGTTCTTTAGCCCACTCTGCCACCCCAGTTCAGACATGGCCATATGCAAATCAGTCTGACCCTGTGCCTCATGGGAACAGTCCAGCCTGAACTGCCAAGCCATGCCTTCCCTGGACCGGAAACAAGCTTCCTAGGACCGGTTTCTGGCATTTCAGCCGTCTTCAGCCAGGCTTGCTTGAATCCAGTGGCAAAGTGAGCAAGGGACTCAACGTCTGAGCATACCCTGCCAACTTATGGCAAACAAAGCGGTACAAAAGGGGGTGGTGATGGACGGAGTATCAGAACCAATCAAAGACTCACACCCAGTCAACAGATCTGGGTTTGATCCATCACCGTTCTTAAGCCCACTCTGCCACCCCAGTTCAGACATGGCCATATGCAAATCAGTCTGACCCTATGCCTCATGGGAACAGTCCAGCCCGAACTGCCAAGCCATGCCTTCCCTGGACCGGAAACAAGCTTCCTAGGACCGGTTTCTGGCATTTCAGCCGTCTTCAGCCAGGCTTGCTTGAATCCAGTGGCAAAGTGAGCAAGGGACTCAACGTCTGAGCATACCCTGCCAACTTATGGCGAACAAAGCGGTACAAAAGGGGGTGGTGATGGACGGAGTATCAGAACCAATCAAACACTCACACCCAGTCAACAGATCTGGGTTTGATCCATCACCGTTCTTTAGCCCACTCTGCCACCCCAGTTCAGACATGGCCATATGCAAATCAGTCTGACCCTGTGCCTCATGGGAACAGTCCAGCCCGAACTGCCAAGCCATGCCTTCCCTGGACCGGAAACAAGCTTCCTAGGACCGGTTTCTGGCATTTCAGCTGTCTTCAGCCAGGCTTGCTTGATTCCAGTGGCACAGTGAGCAAGGGACTCAACGTCTGAGCATACCCTGCCAACTTATGGCGAACAAAGCGGTACTAAAGGGGGTGGTGATGGACGGAGTATTAGAACCAATCAAACACTCACACCCAGTCAACAGATCAGGGTTTGATCCATCACCGTTCTTTAGCCCACTCTGCCACTCCAGTTCAGACATGGCCATATGCAAATCAGTCTGACCCTGTGCCTCATGGGAACAGTCCAGCCCGAACTGCCAAGCCATGCCTTCCCTGGACCGGAAACAAGCTTCCTAGGACCAGTTTCTGGCATTTCAGCCGTCTTCAGCCAGGCTTGCTTGAACCCAGTGGCAAAGTGAGCAAGGGACTCAACGTCTGAGCATACCCTGCCAACTTATGGCGAACAAAGCGGTACAAAAGGGGGTGGTGATGGACGGAGTATCAGAACCAATCAAACACTCACACCCAGTCAACAGATCTGGGTTTAATCCATCACCGTTCTTAAGCCCACTCTGCCACCCCAGTTCAGACATGGCCATCTGCAAATCAGTCTGACCCTGTGCCTCATGGGAACAGTCCAGCCCGAACTGCCAAGCCATGCCTTCCCTGGACCGGAAACAAGCTTCCTAGGACCAGTTTCTGGCATTTCAGCCGTCTTCAGCCAGACTTGCTTGAATCCAGTGGCAAAGTGAGCAAGGGACTCAACGTCTGAGCATACCCTGCCAACTTATGGCGAACAAAGCGGTACAAAAGGGGGTGGTGATGGACGGAGTATCAGAACCAATCAAACACTCACACCCAGTCAACAGATCTGGGTTTGATCCATCACTGTTCTTTAGCCCACTGTGCCACCCCAGTTCAGACATGGCCATATGCAAATCAGTCTGACCCTGTGCCTCATGGGAACAGTCCAGCCCGAACTGCCAAGCCATGCCTTCCATGGACCGGAAACAAGCTTCCTAGGACCGGTTTCTGGCATTTCAGCCGTCTTCAGCCAGGCTTGCTTGAATCCAGTGGCAAAGTGAGCAATGGACTCAACGTCTGAGCATACCCTGCCAACTTATAGCGAACAAAGCGGTACAAAAGGGGGTGGTGATGGACGGAGTATCAGAACCAATCAAACACTCACACCCAGTCAACAGATCTGGGTTTGATCCATCACCGTTCTTTAGCCCACTCTGCCACCCCAGTTCAGACATGGCCATATGCAAATCAGTCTGATCCTGTGCCTCATGGGAACTGTCCAGCCCGAGCTGCCAAGCCATGCCTTCCCTGGACCGGAAACAAGCTTCCTAGGACCGGTTTCTGGCATTTCAGCCGTTTTCAGCCAGGCTTGATTCCAGTGGCAAAGTGAGCAAGGGACTCAACGTCTGAGCATACCCTGCCAACTTATGGCGAACAAAGCGGTACAAAAGGGGGTGGTGATGGACGGAGTATCAGAACCAATCAAACACTCACACCCAGTCAACAGATCTGGGTTTGATCCATCACCGTTCTTTAGCCCACTCTGCCACCCCAGTTCAGACATGGCCATATGCAAATCAGTCTGACCCTGTACCTCATGGGAACAGTCCAGCCCGAACTGCCAAGCCATGCCTTCCCTGGACCGGAAACAAGCTTCCTAGGACCGGTTTCTGGCATTTCAGCCGTCTTCAGCCAGGCTTGCTTGATTCCAGTGGCAAAGTGAGCAAGGGACTCAACGTCTGAGCATACCCTGCCAACTTATAGTGAACAAAGCGGTACAAAAGGGGGTGGTGATGGACGGAGTATCAGAACCAATCAAACACTCACACCCAGTCAACAGATCTGGGTTTGATCCATCACCGTTCTTTAGCCCACTCTGCCACCCCAGTTCAGACATGGCCATATGCAAATCAGTCTGACCCTGTGCCTCATGGGAACAGTCCAGCCCGAACTGCCAAGCCATGCCTTCCCTGGACCGGTAACAAGCTTCCTAGGACCGGTTTCTGGCATTTCAGCCATCTTCAGCCAGGCTTGCTTGAATCCAGTGGCAAAGTGAGCAAGGGACTCAACGTCTGACCATACCCTGCCAACTTATGGCGAACAAAGCGGTACAAAAGGGGGTGGTGATGGACGGAGTATCAGAACCAATCAAACACTCACACCCAGTCAACAGATCTGGGTTTGATCCATCACCGTTCTTTAGCCCACTCTGCCACCCCAGTTCAGACATGGCCATATGCAAATCGGTCTGACCCTGTGCCTCATGGGAACAGTCCAGCCCGAACTGCCAAGCCATGCCTTCTCTGGACCGGAAACAAGCTTCCTAGGACCGGTTTCTGGCATTTCAGCCGTCTTCAGCCAGGCTTGCTTGATTCCAGTGGCAAAGTGAGCAAGGGACTCAACGTCTGAGCATACCCTGCCAACTTATAGCGAACAAAGCGGTACAAAAGGGGGTGGTGATGGACGGAGTATCAGAACCAATCAAACACTCACACCCAGTCAACAGATCTGGGTTTGATCCATCACCGTTCTTTAGCCCACTCTGCCACCCCAGTTCAGACATGGCCATATGCAAATCAGTCTGACCCTGTGCCTCATGGGAACAGTCCAGCCCGAACTGCCAAGCCATGCCTTCCCTGGACCGGAAACAAGCTTCCTAGGACCGGTTTCTGGCATTTCAGCCATCTTCAGCCAGGCTTGCTTGAATCCAGTGGCAAAGTGAGCAAGGGACTCAACGTCTGAGCATACCCTGCCAACTTATGGCGAACAAAGAGGTACAAAAGGGGGTGGAGATGGACGGAGTATCAGAACCAATCAAACACTCACACCCAGTCAACAGATCTGGGTTTGATCCATCACCGTTCTTTAGCCCACTCTGCCACCCCAGTTCAGACATGGCCATATGCAAATCAGTCTGATCCTGTGCCTCATGGGAACAGTCCAGCCCGAACTGCCAAGCCATGCCTTCCCTGGACGGGAAACAAGGTTCCTAGGACCGGTTTCTGGCATTTCAGCCGTCTTCAGCCATGCTTGCTTGAATCCAGTGGCAAAGTGAGCAAGGGACTCAACGTCTGAGCATACCCTGCCAACTTATGGCGAACAAAGCAGTACAAAAGGGGGTGGTGATGGACGGAGTATCAGAACCAATCAAACACTCACACCCAGTCAACAGATCTGGGTTTGATCCATCACCGTTCTTTAGCCCACTCTGCCACCCCAGTTCAGAGATGGCCATATGCAAATCAGTCTGACCCTATGCCTCATGGGAACAGTCCAGCCCGAACTGCCAAGCCATGCCTTCCCTGGACCGGAAACAAGCTTCCTAGGACCGGTTTCTGGCATTTCAGCTGTCTTCAGCCAGGCTTGCTTGAATCCATTGGCAAAGTGAGCAAGGGACTCAACGTCTGAGCATACCCTGCCAACTTATGGCGAACAAAGAGGTACAAAAGGGGGTGGTGATGGACGGAGTATCAGAACCAATCAAACACTCACACCCAGTCAACAGATCTGGGTTTGATCCATCACCGTTCTTTAGCCCTCTCTGCCACCCCAGTTCAGACATGGCCATATGCAAATCAGTCTGACCATGTGCCTCATGGGAACAGTCCAGCCCGAACTCCCAAGCCATGCCTTCCCTGGACGGGAAACAAGCTTCCTAGGACCGGTTCTTGCATTTCAGCCGTCTTCAGCCATGCTTGCTTGAATCCAGTGGCAAAGTGAGCAAGGGACTCAACGTCTGAGCATACCCTGCCAACTTATGGCGAACAAAGCGGTACAAAAGGGGGTGGTGATGGACGGAGTATCAGAACCAATCAAACACTCACACCCAGTCAACAGATCTGGGTTTAATCCATCACCGTTCTTTAGCCCACTCTGCCACCCCAGTTCAGACATGGCCATATGCAAATTAGTCTGACCATGTGCCTCATGGGAACAGTCCAGCCCGAACTGCCAAGCCATGCCTTCCCTGGACCGGAAACAAGCTTCCTAGGACCGGTTTCTGGCATTTCACCCGTCTTCAGCCAGGCTTGCTTGAATCCAGTGGCAAAGTGAGCAAGGGACTCAACCTCTGAGCATACCCTGCCAACTTATGGCGAACAAAGCGGTACAAAAGGGGGTGGTGATGGACGAAGTATCAGAACCAATCAAACACTCACACCCAGTCAACAGATTTGGGTTTGATCCATCACCGTTCTTTAGCCCACTCTGCCACCCCAGTTCAGACATGGCCATATGCAAATCAGTCTGATCCTGTGCCTCATGGGAACAGTCCAGCTCGAGCTGCCAAGCCATGCCTTCCCTGGACCGGAAACAAGCTTCCTAGGACCGGTTTCTGGCATTTCACCCGTCTTCAGCCAGGCTTGCTTGAATCCAGTGGCAAAGTGAGCAAGGGACTCAACGTCTGAGCATACCCTGCCAACTTATGGCGAACAAAGCGGTACAAAAGGGGGTGGTGATGGACGGAGTATCAGAACCAATCAAACACTCACACCCAGTCAACAGATCTGGGTTTGATCCATCACCGTTCTTTAGCCCACTCTGCCACCCCAGTTCAGACATGGCCATATGCAAATCAGTCTGACCCTGTGCCTCATGGGAACAGTCCAGCCCGAACTGCCAAGCCATGCCTTCCCTGGACCGGAAACAATCTTCCTAGGACCGGTTTCTAGCATTTCAGCCATCTTCAGCCAGGCTTGCTTGATTCCAGTGGCAAAGTGAGCAAGGGACTCAACGTCTGAGCATACCCTGCCAACTTATAGCGAACAAAGCGGTACAAAAGGGGGTGGTGATGGACGGAGTATCAGAACCAATCAAACACTTACACCCAGTCAACAGATCTGGGTTTGATCCATCACCGTTCTTTAGCCCACTCTGCCACCCCAGTTCAGACATGGCCACATGCAAATCAGTCTGACCCTGTGCCTCATGGGAACAGTCCAGTCCGAACTGCCAAGCCATGCCTTCCCTGGACCGGAAACAAGCTTCCTAGGACCGGTTTTTGGCATTTCAGCCATCTTCAGCCAGGCTTGCTTGAATCCAGTGGCAAAGTGAGCAAGGGACTCAACGTCTGAGCATACCCTGCCAACTTATGGCGAACAAAGAGGTACAAAAGGGGGTGGTGATGGACGGAGTATCAGAACCAATCAAACACTCACACCCAGTCAACAGATCTGGGTTTGATCCATCACCATTCTTTAGCCCACTCTGCCACCCCAGTTCAGAGATGGCCATATGCAAATCAGTCTGACCCTATGCCTCATGGGAACAGTCCAGCCCGAACTGCCAAGCCATGCCTTCCCTGGACCGGAAACAAGCTTCCGAGGACCGGTTTCTGGCATTTCAGCTGTCTTCAGCCAGGCTTGCTTGAATCCATTGGCAAAGTGAGCAAGGGACTCAACGTCTGAGCATACCCTGCCAACTTATGGCGAACAAAGAGGTACAAAAGGGGGTGGTGATGGACGGAGTATCAGAACCAATCAAACACTCACACCCAGTCAACAGATCTGGGTTTGATCCATCACCGTTCTTTAGCCCTCTCTGCCACCCCAGTTCAGACATGGCCATATGCAAATCAGTCTGACCATGTGCCTCATGGGAACAGTCCAGCCCGAACTGCCAAGCCATGCCTTCCCTGGACGGGAAACAAGCTTCCTAGGACCGGTTCTGGCATTTCAGCCGTCTTCAGCCATGCTTGCTTGAATCCAGTGGCAAAGTGAGCAAGGGACTCAACGTCTGAGCATACCCTGCCAACTTATGGCGAACAAAGTGGTACAAAAGGGGGTGGTGATGGACGGAGTATCAGAACCAATCAAACACTCACACCCAGTCAACAGATCTGGGTTTGATCCATCACCGTTCTTTAGCCCACTCTGCCACCCCAGTTCAGAGATGGCCATATGCAAATCAGTCTGACCCTGTGCCTCATGGGAACAGTCCAGCCCGAACTGCCAAGCCATGCCTTCCCTGGACCGGAAACAAGCTTCCTAGGACCGGTTTCTGGCATTTCAGCCGTCTTCAGCCAGGCTTGCTTGAATCCAGTGGCAAAGTGAGCAAGGGACTCAACGTCTGAGCATACCCTGCCAACTTATGGCGAACAAAGCGGTACAAAAGGGGGTGGTGATGGACGGAGTATCAGAACCAATCAAACACTCACACCCAGTCAACAGATCTGGGTTTGATCCATCACCGATCTTTAGCCCACTCTGCCACCCCAGTTCAGACATGGCCATATGCAAATCAGTCTGACCCTGTGCCTCATGGGAACAGTCCAGCCCGAACTGCCAAGCCATGCCTTCCCTGGACCGGAAACAAGCTTCCTAGGACCGGTTTCTGGCATTTCAGCCGTCTTCAGCCAGGCTTGTTTGAATCCTGTGGCAAAGTGAGCAAGGGACTCAACGTCTGAGCATACCCTGCCAACTTATGGCGAACAAAGCGGTACAAAAGGGGGTGGTGATGGACGGAGCATCAGAACCAATCAAACACTCACACCCAGTCAACAGATCTGGGTTTGATCCATCACCGTTCTTTAGCCCACTCTGCCACCCCAGTTCAGACATGGCCATATGCAAATCAGTCTGACCCTGTGCCTCATGGGAACAGTCCAGCCGGAACTGCCAAGCCATGCCTTCCCTGGACCGGAAACAAGCTTCCTAGGACCGGTTTCTGGCATTTAAGCCGTCTTCAGCTGGGCTTGCTTGAATCCAGTGGCAAAGTGAGCAAGAGACTCAACGTCTGAGCATACCCTGCCAACTTATGGCGAACAAAGCGGTACAAAAGGGGGTGGTGATGGACGGAGTATCAGAACCAATCAAACACTCACACCCAGTCAACAGATCTGGGTTTGATCCATCACCGTTCTTTAGCCCACTCTGCCACCCCAGTTCAGACATGGCCATATGCAAATCAGTCTGACCCTGTGCCTCATGGGAACAGTCCAGCCTGAACTGCCAAGCCATGCCTTCCCTGGACCGGAAACAAGCTTCCTAGGACCGGTTTCTGGCATTTCAGCCGTCTTCAGCCAGGCTTGCTTGAATCCAGTGGCAAAGTGAGCAAGGGACTCAACGTCTGAGCATACCCTGCCAACTTATGGCAAACAAAGCGGTACAAAAGGGGGTGGTGATGGACGGAGTATCAGAACCAATCAAAGACTCACACCCAGTCAACAGATCTGGGTTTGATCCATCACCGTTCTTAAGCCCACTCTGCCACCCCAGTTCAGACATGGCCATATGCAAATCAGTCTGACCCTATGCCTCATGGGAACAGTCCAGCCCGAACTGCCAAGCCATGCCTTCCCTGGACCGGAAACAAGCTTCCTAGGACCGGTTTCTGGCATTTCAGCCGTCTTCAGCCAGGCTTGCTTGAATCCAGTGGCAAAGTGAGCAAGGGACTCAACGTCTGAGCATACCCTGCCAACTTATGGCGAACAAAGCGGTACAAAAGGGGGTGGTGATGGACGGAGTATCAGAACCAATCAAACACTCACACCCAGTCAACAGATCTGGGTTTGATCCATCACCGTTCTTTAGCCCACTCTGCCACCCCAGTTCAGACATGGCCATATGCAAATCAGTCTGACCCTGTGCCTCATGGGAACAGTCCAGCCCGAACTGCCAAGCCATGCCTTCCCTGGACCGGAAACAAGCTTCCTAGGACCGGTTTCTGGCATTTCAGCTGTCTTCAGCCAGGCTTGCTTGATTCCAGTGGCACAGTGAGCAAGGGACTCAACGTCTGAGCATACCCTGCCAACTTATGGCGAACAAAGCGGTACTAAAGGGGGTGGTGATGGACGGAGTATTAGAACCAATCAAACACTCACACCCAGTCAACAGATCTGGGTTTGATCCATCACCGTTCTTTAGCCCACTCTGCCACTCCAGTTCAGACATGGCCATATGCAAATCAGTCTGACCCTGTGCCTCATGGGAACAGTCCAGCCCGAACTGCCAAGCCATGCCTTCCCTGGACCGGAAACAAGCTTCCTAGGACCAGTTTCTGGCATTTCAGCCGTCTTCAGCCAGGCTTGCTTGAACCCAGTGGCAAAGTGAGCAAGGGACTCAACGTCTGAGCATACCCTGCCAACTTATGGCGAACAAAGCGGTACAAAAGGGGGTGGTGATGGACGGAGTATCAGAACCAATCAAACACTCACACCCAGTCAACAGATCTGGGTTTGATCCATCACCGATCTTTAGCCCACTCTGCCACCCCAGTTCAGACATGGCCATATGCAAATCAGTCTGACCCTGTGCCTCATGGGAACAGTCCAGCCCGAACTGCCAAGCCATGCCTTCCCTGGACCGGAAACAAGCTTCCTAGGACCGGTTTCTGGCATTTCAGCCGTCTTCAGCCAGGCTTGCTTGAATCCAGTGGCAAAGTGAGCAAGGGACTCAACGTCTGAGCATACCCTGCCAACTTATGGCGAACAAAGCGGTACAAAAGGGGGTGGTGATGGACGGAGTATCAGAACCAATCAAACACTCACACCCAGTCAACAGATCTGGGTTTGATCCATCACCGTTCTTTAGCCCACTCTGCCACCCCAGTTCAGACATGGCGATATGCAAATCAGTCTGACCCTGTGCCTCATGGGAACAGTCCAGCCCGAACTGCCAAGCCATGCCTTCCCTGGACCGGAAACAAGCTTACTAGGACCGGTTTCTGGCATTTCAGCCTTCTTCAGCCAGGCTTGCTTGAATCCAGTGGCAAAGTGAGCAAAGGACTCAACGTCTGAGCATACCCTGCCAACTTATGGCGAACAAAGCGGTAAAAAAGGGGGTGGTGATGGACGGAGTATCAGAACCAATCAAACACTCACACCCAGTCAACAGATCTGGGTTTGATCCATCACCGTTCTTTAGCCCACTCTGCCACCCCAGTTCAGACATGGCCATATGCAAATCAGTCTGACCCTGTGTCTCATGGGAACAGTCCAGCCCGAACTGCCAAGCCATGCCTTCCCTGGACCGGAAACAAGCTTCCTAGGACCGGTTTCTGGCATTTCAGCCGTCTTTAGCCAGGCTTGCTTGAATACAGTGGCAAAGTGAGCAAGGGACTCAACGTCTGAGCATACCCTGCCAACTTATGGCGAACAAAGCGCTACAAAAGGGGGTGGTGATGGACGGAGTATCAGAACCAATCAAACACTCACACCCAGTCAACAGATCTGGGTTGATCCATCACCGTTCTTTAGCCCACTCTGCCACCCCAGTTCAGATATGGCCATATGCAAATCAGTCTGACCCTGTGCCTCATGGGAACAGTCCAGCCCGAACTGCCAAGCCATGCCTTCCCTGGACCGGAAACAAGCTTCCTAGGACCGGTTTCTGGCATTTCAGCCGTCTTCAGCCAGGCTTGCTTGAACCCAGTGGCAAAGTGAGTAAGGGACTCAACGTCTGAGCATACCCTGCCAACTTATGGCAAACAAAGCGGTACAAAAGGGGATGGTGATGGACGGAGTATCAGAACCAATCAAACACTCACACCCAGTCAACAGATTTGGGTTTAATCCATCACCGTTCTTTAGCCCACTCTGCCACCCCAGTTCAGACATGGCCATATGCAAATCAGTCTGACCCTGTGCCTCATGGGAACAGTCCAGCCCGAACTGCCAAGCCATGCCTTCCCTGGACCGGAAACAAGCTTCCTAGGACCGGTTCCTGGCATTTCAGCCGTCTTCAGCCAGGCTTGCTTGAATCCAGTGGCAAAGTGAGAAAGGGACTCAACGTCTGAGCATACCCTTCCAACTTATGGCGAACAAAGCTGTACAAAAGGGGGTGGTGATGGACGGAGTATCAGAACCAATCAAACACTCACACCCAGTCAACAGATCTGGGTTTAATCCATCACCGTTCTTAAGCCCACTCTGCCACCCCAGTTCAGACATGGCCATCTGCAAATCAGTCTGACCCTGTGCCTCATGGGAACAGTCCAGTCCGAACTGCCAAGCCATGCCTTCCCTGGACCGGAAACAAGCTTCCTAGGACCGGTTTCTGGCATTTCAGCCGTCTTCAGCCAGGCTTGCTTGAATCCAGTGGCAAAGTGAGCAATGGACTCAACGTCTGAGCATACCCTGCCAACTTATAGCGAACAAAGCGGTACAAAAGGGGGTGGTGATGGACGGAGTATCAGAACCAATCAAACACTCACACCCAGTCAACAGATCTGGGTTTGATCCATCACCGTTCTTTAGCCCACTCTGCCACCCCAGTTCAGACATGGCCATATGCAAATCAGTCTGATCCTGTGCCTCATGGGAACTGTCCAGCCCGAGCTGCCAAGCCATGCCTTCCCTGGACCGGAAACAAGCTTCCTAGGACCGGTTTCTGGCATTTCAGCCGTCTTCAGCCAGGCTTGATTCCAGTGGCAAAGTGAGCAAGGGACTCAACGTCTGAGCATACCCTGCCAACTTATGGCAAACAAAGCGGTACAAAAGGGGGTGGTGATGGACGGAGTATCAGAACCAATCAAAGACTCACACCCAGTCAACAGATCTGGGTTTGATCCATCACCGTTCTTAAGCCCACTCTGCCACCCCAGTTCAGACATGGCCATATGCAAATCAGTCTGACCCTATGCCTCATGGGAACAGTCCAGCCCGAACTGCCAAGCCATGCCTTCCCTGGACCGGAAACAAGCTTCCTAGGACCGGTTTCTGGCATTTCAGCCGTCTTCAGCCAGGCTTGCTTGAATCCAGTGGCAAAGTGAGCAAGGGACTCAACGTCTGAGCATACCCTGCCAACTTATGGCGAACAAAGCGGTACAAAAGGGGGTGGTGATGGACGGAGTATCAGAACCAATCAAACACTCACACCCAGTCAACAGATCTGGGTTTGATCCATCACCGTTCTTTAGCCCACTCTGCCACCCCAGTTCAGACATGGCCATATGCAAATCAGTCTGACCCTGTGCCTCATGGGAACAGTCCAGCCCGAACTGCCAAGCCATGCCTTCCCTGGACCGGAAACAAGCTTCCTAGGACCGGTTTCTGGCATTTCAGCTGTCTTCAGCCAGGCTTGCTTGATTCCAGTGGCACAGTGAGCAAGGGACTCAACGTCTGAGCATACCCTGCCAACTTATGGCGAACAAAGCGGTACTAAAGGGGGTGGTGATGGACGGAGTATTAGAACCAATCAAACACTCACACCCAGTCAACAGATCTGGGTTTGATCCATCACCGTTCTTTAGCCCACTCTGCCACTCCAGTTCAGACATGGCCATATGCAAATCAGTCTGACCCTGTGCCTCATGGGAACAGTCCAGCCCGAACTGCCAAGCCATGCCTTCCCTGGACCGGAAACAAGCTTCCTAGGACCAGTTTCTGGCATTTCAGCCGTCTTCAGCCAGGCTTGCTTGAACCCAGTGGCAAAGTGAGCAAGGGACTCAACGTCTGAGCATACCCTGCCAACTTATGGCGAACAAAGCGGTACAAAAGGGGGTGGTGATGGACGGAGTATCAGAACCAATCAAACACTCACACCCAGTCAACAGATCTGGGTTTGATCCATCACCGATCTTTAGCCCACTCTGCCACCCCAGTTCAGACATGGCCATATGCAAATCAGTCTGACCCTGTGCCTCATGGGAACAGTCCAGCCCGAACTGCCAAGCCATGCCTTCCCTGGACCGGAAACAAGCTTCCTAGGACCGGTTTCTGGCATTTCAGCCATCTTCAGCCAGGCTTGCTTGAATCCAGTGGCAAAGTGAGCAAGGGACTCAACGTCTGAGCATACCCTGCCAACTTATGGCGAACAAAGCGGTACAAAAGGGGGTGGTGATGGACGGAGTATCAGAACCAATCAAACACTCACACCCAGTCAACAGATCTGGGTTTGATCCATCACCGTTCTTTAGCCCACTCTGCCACCCCAGTTCAGACATGGCGATATGCAAATCAGTCTGACCCTGTGCCTCATGGGAACAGTCCAGCCCGAACTGCCAAGCCATGCCTTCCCTGGACCGGAAACAAGCTTACTAGGACCGGTTTCTGGCATTTCAGCCTTCTTCAGCCAGGCTTGCTTGAATCCAGTGGCAAAGTGAGCAAAGGACTCAACGTCTGAGCATACCCTGCCAACTTATGGCGAACAAAGCGGTAAAAAAGGGGGTGGTGATGGACGGAGTATCAGAACCAATCAAACACTCACACCCAGTCAACAGATCTGGGTTTGATCCATCACCGTTCTTTAGCCCACTCTGCCACCCCAGTTCAGACATGGCCATATGCAAATCAGTCTGACCCTGTGTCTCATGGGAACAGTCCAGCCCGAACTGCCAAGCCATGCCTTCCCTGGACCGGAAACAAGCTTCCTAGGACCGGTTTCTGGCATTTCAGCCGTCTTTAGCCAGGCTTGCTTGAATACAGTGGCAAAGTGAGCAAGGGACTCAACGTCTGAGCATACCCTGCCAACTTATGGCGAACAAAGCGCTACAAAAGGGGGTGGTGATGGACGGAGTATCAGAACCAATCAAACACTCACACCCAGTCAACAGATCTGGGTTGATCCATCACCGTTCTTTAGCCCACTCTGCCACCCCAGTTCAGATATGGCCATATGCAAATCAGTCTGACCCTGTGCCTCATGGGAACAGTCCAGCCCGAACTGCCAAGCCATGCCTTCCCTGGACCGGAAACAAGCTTCCTAGGACCGGTTTCTGGCATTTCAGCCGTCTTCAGCCAGGCTTGCTTGAACCCAGTGGCAAAGTGAGTAAGGGACTCAACGTCTGAGCATACCCTGCCAACTTATGGCAAACAAAGCGGTACAAAAGGGGATGGTGATGGACGGAGTATCAGAACCAATCAAACACTCACACCCAGTCAACAGATTTGGGTTTAATCCATCACCGTTCTTTAGCCCACTCTGCCACCCCAGTTCAGACATGGCCATATGCAAATCAGTCTGACCCTGTGCCTCATGGGAACAGTCCAGCCCGAACTGCCAAGCCATGCCTTCCCTGGACCGGAAACAAGCTTCCTAGGACCGGTTCCTGGCATTTCAGCCGTCTTCAGCCAGGCTTGCTTGAATCCAGTGGCAAAGTGAGCAAGGGACTCAACGTCTGAGCATACCCTTCCAACTTATGGCGAACAAAGCTGTACAAAAGGGGGTGGTGATGGACGGAGTATCAGAACCAATCAAACACTCACACCCAGTCAACAGATCTGGGTTTAATCCATCACCGTTCTTAAGCCCACTCTGCCACCCCAGTTCAGACATGGCCATCTGCAAATCAGTCTGACCCTGTGCCTCATGGGAACAGTCCAGTCCGAACTGCCAAGCCATGCCTTCCCTGGACCGGAAACAAGCTTCCTAGGACCGGTTTCTGGCATTTCAGCCGTCTTCAGCCAGGCTTGCTTGAATCCAGTGGCAAAGTGAGCAATGGACTCAACGTCTGAGCATACCCTGCCAACTTATAGCGAACAAAGCGGTACAAAAGGGGGTGGTGATGGACGGAGTATCAGAACCAATCAAACACTCACACCCAGTCAACAGATCTGGGTTTGATCCATCACCGTTCTTTAGCCCACTCTGCCACCCCAGTTCAGACATGGCCATATGCAAATCAGTCTGATCCTGTGCCTCATGGGAACTGTCCAGCCCGAGCTGCCAAGCCATGCCTTCCCTGGACCGGAAACAAGCTTCCTAGGACCGGTTTCTGGCATTTCAGCCGTCTTCAGCCAGGCTTGATTCCAGTGGCAAAGTGAGCAAGGGACTCAACGTCTGAGCATACCCTGCCAACTTATGGCGAAAAAAGCGGTACAAAAGGGGGTGGTGATGGACGGAGTATCAGAACCAATCAAACACTCACACCCAGTCAACAGATCTGGGTTTGATCCATCACCGTTCTTTAGCCCACTCTGCCACCCCAGTTCAGACATGGCCATATGCAAATCAGTCTGACCCTGTGCCTCATGGGAACAGTCCAGCCCGAACTGCCAAGCCATGCCATGCCTTCTCTGGACCGGAAACAAGCTTCCTAGGACCGGTTTCTGGCATTTCAGCCGTCTTCAGCCAGGCTTGCTTGATTCCAGTGGCAAAGTGAGCAAGGGACTCAACGTCTGAGCATACCCTGCCAACTTATAGCGAACAAAGCGGTACAAAAGGGGGTGGTGATGGACGGAGTATCAGAACCAATCAAACACTCACACCCAGTCAACAGATCTGGGTTTGATCCATCACCGTTCTTTAGCCCACTCTGCCACCCCAGTTCAGACATGGCCATATGCAAATCAGTCTGACCCTGTGCCTCATGGGAACAGTCCAGCCCAAACTGCCAAGCCATGCCTTCCCTGGACCGGAAACAAGCTTCCTAGGACCGGTTTCTGGCATTTCAGCCATCTTCAGCCAGGCTTGCTTGAATCCAGTGGCAAAGTGAGCAAGGGACTCAACGTCTGAGCATACCCTGCCAACTTATGGCGAACAAAGAGGTACAAAAGGGGGTGGTGATGGACGGAGTATCAGAACCAATCAAACACTCACACCCAGTCAACAGATCTGGGTTTGATCCATCACCGTTCTTTAGCCCACTCTGCCACCCCAGTTCAGACATGGCCATATGCAAATCAGTCTGATCCTGTGCCTCATGGGAACAGTCCAGCCCGAACTGCCAAGCCATGCCTTCCCTGGACGGGAAACAAGGTTCCTAGGACCGGTTTCTGGCATTTCAGCCGTCTTCAGCCAGGCTTGCTTGAATCCAGTGGCAAAGTGAGCAAGGGACTCAACGTCTGAGCATACCCTGCCAACTTATGGCGAACAAAGCGGTACAAGAGGGGGTGGTGATGGACGGAGTATCAGAACCAATCAAACACTCACACCCAGTCAACAGATCTGGGTTGATCCATCACCGTTCTTTAGCCCACTCTGCCACCCCAGTTCAGACATGGCCATATGCAAATCATTCTGACCCTGTGCCTCATGGGAACAGTCCAGCCCGAACTGCCAAGCCATGCCTTCCCTGGACCGGAAACAAGCTTCCTAGAACCGGTTTCTGGCATTTCAGCCGTCTTCAGCCAGGCTTGCTTGAACCCAGTGGCAAAGTGAGCAAGGGACTCAACGTCTGAGCATACCCTGCCAACTTATGGCGAACAAAGCGGTACAAAAGGGGGTGGTGATGGACGGAGTATCAGAACCAATCAAACACTCACACCCAGTCAACAGATCTGGGTTTGATCCATCACCGTTCTTTAGCCCACTCTGCCACCCCAGTTCAGACATGGCCATATGCAAATCATTCTGACCCTGTGCCTCATGGGAACAGTCCAGCCCGAACTGCCAAGCCATGCCTTCCCTGGACCAGAAACAAGCTTCCTAGGACCGGTTTCTGGCATTTCAGCCGTCTTCAGCCAGGCTTGCTTGAATCCAGTGGCAAAGTGAGCAAGGGACTCAACGTCTGAGCATACCCTGCCAACTTATGGCGAACAAAGCGGTACAAAAGGGGGTGGTGATGGACGGAGTATCAGAACCAATCAAACACTCACACCCAGTCAACAGATCTGGGTTTGATCCATCACCGTTCTTTAGCCCACTCTGCCACCCCAGTTCAGACATGGCGATATGCAAATAAGTCTGACCCTGTGCCTCATGGGAACAGTCCAGCCCGAACTGCCAAGCCATGCCTTCCCTGGACCGGAAACAAGCTTACTAGGACCGGTTTCTGGCATTTCAGCCTTCTTCAGCCAGGCTTGCTTGAATCCAGTGGAAAAGTGAGCAAGGGACTCAACGTCTGAGCATACCCTGCCAACTTATGGCGAACAAAGCGGTAAAAAAGGGGGTGGTGATGGACGGAGTATCAGAACCAATCAAACACTCACACCCAGTCAACAGATCTGGGTTTGATCCATCACCGTTCTTTAGCCCACTCTGCCACCCCAGTTCAGACATGGCCATATGCAAATCAGTCTGACCCTGTGTCTCATGGGAACAGTCCAGCCCGAACTGCCAAGCCATGCCTTCCCTGGACCGGAAACAAGCTTCCTAGGACCGGTTTCTGGCATTTCAGCCGTCTTCAGCCAGGCTTGCTTGAATACAGTGGCAAAGTGAGCAAGGGACTCAACGTCTGAGCATACCCTGCCAACTTATGGCGAACAAAGCGGTACAAAAGGGGGTGGTGATGGACGGAGTATCAGAACTAATCAAACACTCACACCCAGTCAACAGATCTGGGTTGATCCATCACCGTTCTTTAGCCCACTCTGCCACCCCAGTTCAGACATGGTCATATGCAAATCAGTCTGTCCCTGTGCCTCATGGGAACAGTCCAGCCCGAACTGCCAAGCCATGCCTTCCCTGGACCGGAAACAAGCTTCCTAGGACCGGTTTCTGGCATTTCAGCCGTCTTCAGCCAGGCTTGCTGGAACCCAGTGGCAAAGTGAGCAAGGGACTCAACGTCTGAGCATACCCTGCCAACTTATGGCGAACAAAGCGGTACAAAAGGGGGTGGTGATGGACGGAGTATCAGAACCAATCAAACACTCACACCCAGTCAACAGATCTGGGTTTGATCCATCACCGTTCTTTAGCCCACTCTGCCACCCCAGTTCAGACATGGCCATATGCAAATCAGTCTGATCCTGTGCCTCATGGGAACTGTCCAGCCCGAGCTGCCAAGCCATGCCTTCCCTGGACCGGACACAAGCTTCCTAGGACCGGTTTCTGGCATTTCAGCCGTCTTCAGCCAGGCTTGATTCCAGTGGCAAAGTGAGCAAGGGACTCAACGTCTGAGCATACCCTGCCAACTTATGGCGAACAAAGCGGTACAAAAGGGGGTGGTGATGGACGGAGTATCAGAACCAATCAAACACTCACACCCAGTCAACAGATCTGGGTTTGATCCATCACCGTTCTTTAGCCCACTCTGCCACCCCAGTTCAGACATGGCCATATGCAAATCAGTCTGACCCTGTGCCTCATGGGAACAGTCCAGCCCGAACTGCCAAGCCATGCCTTCCCTGGACCGGAAACAAGCTTCCTAGGACCGGTTTCTGGCATTTCAGCCGCCTTCAGCCAGGCTTGCTTGATTCCAGTGGCAAAGTGAGCAAGGGACTCAACGTCTGAGCATACCCTGCCAACTTATAGCGAACAAAGCGGTACAAAAGGGGGTGGTGATGGACGGAGTATCAGAACCAATCAAACACTAACACCCAGTCAACAGATCTGGGTTTGATCCATCACCGTTCTTTAGCCCACTCTGCCACCCCAGTTCAGACATGGCCATATGCAAATCAGTCTGACCCTGTGCCTCATGGGAACAGTCCAGCCCGAACTGCCAAGCCATGCCTTCCCTGGACCGGTAACAAGCTTCCTAGGACCGGTTTCTGGCATTTCAGCCATCTTCAGCCAGGCTTGCTTGAATCCAGTGGCAAAGTGAGCAAGGGACTCAACGTCTGACCATACCCTGCCAACTTATGGCGAACAAAGCGGTACAAAAGGGGGTGGTGATGGACGGAGTATCAGAACCAATCAAACACTCACACCCAGTCAACAGATCTGGGTTTGATCCATCACCGTTCTTTAGCCCACTCTGCCACCCCAGTTCAGACATGGCCATATGCAAATCAGTCTGACCCTGTGCCTCATGGGAACAGTCCAGCCCGAACTGCCAAGCCATGCCTTCTCTGGACCGGAAACAAGCTTCCTAGGACCGGTTTCTGGCATTTCAGCCGTCTTCAGCCAGGCTTGCTTGATTCCAGTGGCAAAGTGAGCAAGGGACTCAACGTCTGAGCATACCCTGCCAACTTATAGCGAACAAAGCGGTACAAAAGGGGGTGGTGATGGACGGTGTATCAGAACCAATCAAACACTCACACCCAGTCAACAGATCTGGGTTTGATCCATCACCGTTCTTTAGCCCACTCTGCCACCCCAGTTCAGACATGGCCATATGCAAATCAGTCTGACCCTGTGCCTCATGGGAACAGTCCAGCCCGAACTGCCAAGCCATGCCTTCCCTGGACCGGAAACAAGCTTCCTAGGACCGGTTTCTGGCATTTCAGCCGTCTTCAGCCAGGCTTGCTTGAATCCAGTGGCAAAGTGAGCAAGGGACTCAACGTCTGAGCATACCCTGCCAACTTATGGCGAACAAAGCGGTACAAAAGGGGGTGGTGATGGACGGAGTATCAGAACCAATCAAACACTCACACCCAGTCAACAGATCTGGGTTTGATCCATCACCGTTCATTAGCCCACTCTGCCACCCCAGTTCAGACATGGCCATATGCAAATCAGTCTGACCCTGTGCCTCATGGGAACAGTCCAGCCCGAACTGCCAAGCCATGCCTTCCCTGGACCGGAAACAAGCTTCCTAGGACCGGTTTCTGGCATTTCAGCCGTCTTCAGCCAGGCTTGTTTGAATCCAGTGGCAAAGTGAGCAAGGGACTCAACGTCTGAGCATACCCTGCCAACTTATGGCGAACAAAGCGGTACAAAAGGGGGTGGTGATGGACGGAGCATCAGAACCAATCAAACACTCACACCCAGTCAACAGATCTGGGTTTGATCCATCACCGTTCTTTAGCCCACTCTGCCACCCCAGTTCAGACATGGCCATATGCAAATCAGTCTGACCCTGTGTCTCATGGGAACAGTCCAGCCCGAACTGCCAAGCCATGCCTTCCCTGGACCGGAAACAAGCTTCCTAGGACCGGTTTCTGGCATTTCAGCCGTCTTCAGCCAGGCTTGCTTGAATACAGTGGCAAAGTGAGGAAGGGACTCAACGTCTGAGCATACCCTGCCAACTTATGGCGAACAAAGCGCTACAAAAGGGGGTGGTGATGGACGGAGTATCAGAACCAATCAAACACTCACACCCAGTCAACAGATCTGGGTTGATCCATCACCGTTCTTTAGCCCACTCTGCCACCCCAGTTCAGACATGGCCATATGCAAATCAGTCTGACCCTGTGCCTCATAGGAACAGTCCAGCCCAAACTGCCAAGCCATGCCTTCCCTGGACCGGAAACAAGCTTCCTAGGACCGGTTTCTGGCATTTCAGCCGTCTTCAGCCAGGCTTGCTTGAACCCAGTGGCAAAGTGAGCAAGGGACTCAACGTCTGAGCATACCCTGCCAACTTATGGCAAACAAAGCGGTACAAAAGGGGGTGGTGATGGACGGAGTATCAGAACCAATCAAACACTCACACCCAGTCAACAGATTTGGGTTTAATCCATCACCGTTCTTTAGCCCACTCTGCCACCCCAGTTCAGACATGGCCATATGCAAATCAGTCTGACCCTGTGCCTCATGGGAACAGTCCAGCCCGAACTGCCAAGCAATGCCTTCCCTGGACCGGAAACAAGCTTCCTAGGACCGGTTCCTGGCATTTCAGCCGTCTTCAGCCAGGCTTGCTTGAATCCAGTGGCAAAGTGAGCAAGGGACTCAAAGTCTGAGCATACCCTGCCAACTTATGGCGAACAAAGCTGTACAAAAGGGGGTGGTGATGGACGGAGTATCAGAACCAATCAAACACTCACACCCAGTCAACAGATCTGGGTTTAATCCATCACCGTTCTTAAGCCCACTCTGCCACCCCAGTTCAGACATGGCCATCTGCAAATCAGTCTGACCCTGTGCCTCATGGGAACAGTCCAGCCCGAACTGCCAAGCCATGCCATGCCTTCCCTGGACCGGAAACAAGCTTCCTAGGACCGGTTTCTGGCATTTCAGCCGTCTTCAGCCAGGCTTGCTTGAATCCAGTGGCAAAGTGAGTAATGGACTCAACGTCTGAGCATACCCTGCCAACTTATAGCGAACAAAGCGGTACAAAAGGGGGTGGTGATGGACGGAGTATCAGAACCAATCAAACACTCACACCCAGTCAACAGATCTGGGTTTGATCCATCACCGTTCTTTAGCCCACTCTGCCACCCCAGTTCAGACATGGCCATATGCAAATCAGTCTGATCCTGTGCCTCATGGGAACTGTCCAGCCCGAGCTGCCAAGCCATGCCTTCCCTGGACCGGAAACAAGCTTCCTAGGACCGGTTTCTGGCATTTCAGCCGTCTTCAGCCAGGCTTGATTCCAGTGGCAAAGTGAGCAAGGGACTCAACGTCTGAGCATACCCTGCCAACTTATGGCGAACAAAGCGGTACAAAAGGGGGTGGTGATGGACGGAGTATCAGAACCAATCAAACACTCACACCCAGTCAACAGATCTGGGTTTGATCCATCACCGTTCTTTAGCCCACTCTGCCACCCCAGTTCAGACATGGCCATATGCAAATCAGTCTGACCCTGTGCCTCATGGGAACAGTCCAGCCCGAACTGCCAAGCCATGCCTTCTCTGGACCGGAAACAAGCTTCCTAGGACCGGTTTCTGGCATTTCAGCCGTCTTCAGCCAGGCTTGCTTGATTCCAGTGGCAAAGTGAGCAAGGGACTCAACGTCTGAGCATACCCTGCCAACTTATAGCGAACAAAGCGGTACAAAAGGGGGTGGTGATGGACGGAGTATCAGAACCAATCAAACACTCACACCCAGTCAACAGATCTGGGTTTGATCCATCACCGTTCTTTAGCCCACTCTGCCACCCCAGTTCAGACATGGCCATATGCAAATCAGTCTGACCCTGTGCCTCATGGGAACAGTCCAGCCCAAACTGCCAAGCCATGCCTTCCCTGGACCGGAAACAAGCTTCCTAGGACCGGTTTCTGGCATTTCAGCCATCTTCAGCCAGGCTTGCTTGAATCCAGTGGCAAAGTGAGCAAGGGACTCAACGTCTGAGCATACCCTGCCAACTTATGGCGAACAAAGAGGTACAAAAGGGGGTGGTGATGGACGGAGTATCAGAACCAATCAAACACTCACACCCAGTCAACAGATCTGGGTTTGATCCATCACCGTTCTTTAGCCCACTCTGGCACCCCAGTTCAGACATGGCCATATGCAAATCAGTCTGATCCTGTGCCTCATGGGAACAGTCCAGCCCGAACTGCCAAGCCATGCCTTCCCTGGACGGGAAACAAGGTTCCTAGGACCGGTTTCTGGCATTTCAGCCGTCTTCAGCCAGGCTTGCTTGAATCCAGTGGCAAAGTGAGCAAGGGACTCAACGTCTGAGCATACCCTGCCAACTTATGGCGAACAAAGCGGTACAAAAGGGGGTGGTGATGGACGGAGTATCAGAACCAATCAAACACTCACACCCAGTCAACAGATCTGGGTTGATCCATCACCGTTCTTTAGCCCACTCTGCCACCCCAGTTCAGACATGGCCATATGCAAATCATTCTGACCCTGTGCCTCATGGGAACAGTCCAGCCCGAACTGCCAAGCCATGCCTTCCCTGGACCGGAAACAAGCTTCCTAGGACCGGTTTCTGGCATTTCAGCCGTCTTCAGCCAGGCTTGCTTGAACCCAGTGGCAAAGTGAGCAAGGGACTCAACGTCTGAGCATACCCTGCCAACTTATGGCGAACAAAGCGGTACAAAAGGGGGTGGTGATGGACGGAGTATCAGAACCAATCAAACACTCACACCCAGTCAACAGATCTGGGTTTGATCCATCACCGTTCTTTAGCCCACTCTGCCACCCCAGTTCAGACATGGCCATATGCAAATCATTCTGACCCTGTGCCTCATGGGAACAGTCCAGCCCGAACTGCCAAGCCATGCCTTCCCTGGACCGGAAACAAGCTTCCTAGGACCGGTTTCTGGCATTTCAGCCGTCTTCAGCCAGGCTTGCTTGAATCCAGTGGCAAAGTGAGCAAGGGACTCAACGTCTGAGCATACCCTGCCAACTTATGGCGAACAAAGCGGTACAAAAGGGGGTGGTGATGGACGGAGTATCAGAACCAATCAAACACTCACACCCAGTCAACAGATCTGGGTTTGATCCATCACCGTTCTTTAGCCCACTCTGCCACCCCAGTTCAGACATGGCGATATGCAAATCAGTCTGACCCTGTGCCTCATGGGAACAGTCCAGCCCGAACTGCCAAGCCATGTCTTCCCTGGACCGGAAACAAGCTTACTAGGACCGGTTTCTGGCATTTCAGCCTTCTTCAGCCAGGCTTGCTTGAATCCAGTGGAAAAGTGAGCAAGGGACTCAACGTCTGAGCATACCCTGCCAACTTATGGCGAACAAAGCGGTAAAAAAGGGGGTGGTGATGGACGGAGTATCAGAACCAATCAAACACTCACACCCAGTCAACAGATCTGGGTTTGATCCATCACCGTTCTTTAGCCCACTCTGCCACCCCAGTTCAGACATGGCCATATGCAAATCAGTCTGACCCTGTGTCTCATGGGAACAGTCCAGCCCGAACTGCCAAGCCATGCCTTCCCTGGACCGGAAACAAGCTTCCTAGGACCGGTTTCTGGCATTTCAGCCGTCTTCAGCCAGGCTTGCTTGAATACAGTGGCAAAGTGAGCAAGGGACTCAACGTCTGAGCATACCCTGCCAACTTATGGCGAACAAAGCGGTACAAAAGGGGGTGGTGATGGACGGAGTATCAGAACCAATCAAACACTCACACCCAGTCAACAGATCTGGGTTGATCCATCACCGTTCTTTAGCCCACTCTGCCACCCCAGTTCAGACATGGTCATATGCAAATCAGTCTGACCCTGTGCCTCATGGGAACAGTCCAGCCCGAACTGCCAAGCCATGCCTTCCCTGGACCGGAAACAAGCTTCCTAGGACCGGTTTCTGGCATTTCAGCCGTCTTCAGCCAGGCTTGCTTGAACCCAGTGGCAAAGTGAGCAAGGGACTCAACGTCTGAGCATACCCTGCCAACTTATGGCGAACAAAGCGGTACAAAAGGGGGTGGTGATGGACGGAGTATCAGAACCAATCAAACACTCACACCCAGTCAACAGATCTGGGTTTGATCCATCACCGTTCTTTAGCCCACTCTGCCACCCCAGTTCAGACATGGCCATATGCAAATCAGTCTGATCCTGTGCCTCATGGGAACTGTCCAGCCCGAGCTGCCAAGCCATGCCTTCCCTGGACCGGAAACAAGCTTCCTAGGACCGGTTTCTGGCATTTCAGCAGTCTTCAGCCAGGCTTGATTCCAGTGGCAAAGTGAGCAAGGGACTCAACGTCTGAGCATACCCTGCCAACTTATGGCGAACAAAGCGGTACAAAAGGGGGTGGTGATGGACGGAGTATCAGAACCAATCAAACACTCACACCCAGTCAACAGATCTGGGTTTGATCCATCACCGTTCTTTAGCCCACTCTGCCACCCCAGTTCAGACATGGCCATATGCAAATCAGTCTGACCCTGTGCCTCATGGGAACAGTCCAGCCCGAACTGCCAAGCCATGCCTTCCCTGGACCGGAAACAAGCTTCCTAGGACCGGTTTCTGGCATTTCAGCTGTCTTCAGCCAGGCTTGCTTGAATCCATTGGCAAAGTGAGCAAGGGACTCAACGTCTGAGCATACCCTGCCAACTTATGGCGAACAAAGAGGTACAAAAGGGGGTGGTGATGGACGGAGTATCAGAACCAATCAAACACTCACACCCAGTCAACAGATCTGGGTTTGATCCATCACCGTTCTTTAGCCCTCTCTGCCACCCCAGTTCAGACATGGCCATATGCAAATCAGTCTGACCATGTGCCTCATGGGAACAGTCCAGCCCGAACTCCCAAGCCATGCCTTCCCTGGACGGGAAACAAGCTTTGTTGGACCTGGCCTCGTGGCGTGGTCCTTAACCCCCTGGATTGTGGCCGTTCCCCGCCCCGGCCGTCACGGGCCACCCGTCTGGACTGCACCAAGGCCCTTCACCCGGAGCTACACGTGGTCGCATACTCCTCGTGGCTCCGCCATCTTGTTGGCATCCACGTCACACCGTGCCCCAGCCGGCGCGACCCCGCTCAACCCAGCCTCGACCCCAGCGAAGCCCCGACATCGAGGCACCACGAACTGGCCAGGGGGTGCCGCAGGAACCATTCATCGCCCCGGCGGAGGACAGTATCGATGGGACCCCCAACTGTCCTCCCCTCTCGAGGTGTGATCACCCTGCAAACTCCCATGGGCCTGGCGCCTCTCCTGCTGGGCGTCTGGCCACCTCCACCCGGCCACTCCGCCCCCTCGGGCGCATAGGTCCGGACATCAAAGGGCTCCAGACCTATATCTGGGGCGACCCCACCACAGCTCGGCAGTTGTATCCCGGAGTCGAGAGCCCTGCTGATCGAATCGCGGCTGACCCTACGGAGACGAACTCTTGCCGGAACCATCACGAGCCCTGCTGACTGCGTCGCGGCTCCCTCCTGTGAACCCTTTTCTGAACCACCTGGAACATCGGAGCCCTGCAGACGCTGTCGCGGCCCAACCTCGCTGGAACCTTCCTCGGAGCCCTGCTGACGACGTCGCGGCTCGAGCTGAGCAGAAACCATCTTGAGAGCCCTGCTGATTGAATCGCGGCTCTCCACGAACTGTACGCCAGAGCCCTGCTGACGCCGTCGCGGCTCGACCCCTCCGAGATCGGAGGTCCTCCAGCGTGAGGATAAGAACTGGGCCCCAGGTACCCTCGTACCACACTCCTGCCAAAGACTGTCCCGCTACCCCTACCCTTCCAAAGAGACATTGAGACTTTTGGTGGATCCCTCGATCCCTTCGTGTACATATTGAACTCGTAACCTTTTATTGATGATAAAGAATTGCTTGTCTTGAGACAACCTCCTTGAGTCCGGTGTGGTGGTGTTACTGTGCTAGTACGGGATAGGAGAAGGATCTCTCAGGAGACTTCTCGGCAGCGCTCGGCTACTTCGTGCAGTGAGAGGGCCCCCCCCTTGGTGGTCTCACCGACTCCTCGGGGTCCGCCTTCCAACATTTGGTGGCCAGCGACGGGATCCGAGCCGAACGCAGTACGTACCAGCCAGTACCCACTAGCTACCCATCCAAACGAATAGCATCATGAGCAGCCAGGAAAACAACGCGACAATGGAGTTCCAGCCCGAACGGCTGGAAGAATATACGCACAAAGAATTAAAACAGTTCTGCAGAGACAAAGGCATTGCAACCACCAGCCTCGGTACCAAGGAAGAGATGCAGAAAGCTCTGAGGGCATGGTTGGAGGCTGGGGCAGGCCCCTCCCAGGAAGAAGGGCCCTTGCCCCTGACGGAGACCACAGCAACCGCACTGACCCCGGCAACCGGAGGAAGAAAGAGCCTAGAAACCGGCCTCTCCGAGGAAGAAATACGAGAGCGGGAAAAGGTCCGGAGCCACGAACTAGAGCTCGCCCGACTACGGCTGGACGGCGAACTCCAGCTGGCAGAAAAGAAACTGGCCCTCGAGCAGCTACGCCTTCAAGAAGAAATAGAAGAGAAGAGACGACACCGGGAGTTGGAGGAAAAGAAACTAACTCTTGAGCACGAGCGCAGTCTCAAGGAGCTCGAGATCAAGGCCAAGAACGGAGGGGCCAACACCCCCAGTACTAGAGACACTCTACCGCCCCCCGAGGCCAAGGTGCATATCCCGAAGGAGGTCGTCAAGGAGTATTACAAGAATGACGATATCCAACAATGGTTCAAGGCCTACGAGGTGGCCATGACCTCCCATCGGGTGCCCCGAAAAGACTGGGGCGCAGGCCTGTGGGGGCGATTCCTGAGTGAAGGGCGGGACACGCTGCTCCAGCTACCAGAGGAGGTGATGACCTCCTACGATCACATGAAGGAGGCCCTGCTCACCCGCTACGGGCTAACAGCGGAGATGTACCGCCAGCGGTTCCGAGACTGCAAGAAAATCCCGGGTACCACATGGGTGGAATATGTGGACTTTTTCAGTCGGGCCCTAGAGGGGTGGATCAAAGGCAGCAAAGTAACCACCTACGGACAACTGGTCGACCTCATCGTCTGGGAACATCTTTCCAACAATTGCTTCGTGGAACTGAGACAGCACCTCCTCGACAGCAAAATGACCGACCCGCGAAAACTTGCCGTCGAGGCCGATCGATGGGTCAACTCCCGGGTCCCCCGGAGCTCAATGGGGGAGTACCAGAGGAACCCCAACGGACCCCCACGCCAGCGCGGTGGGGGGGGAGGGCCGAACAGGAACCAAGACCCTCCCGCTGGGGCCCCCAGGAGCCCCCCTCGAGGGCCACCGCAGCCACATCTCTCCCCGAGCCTAGCGCGAAGGGTGGGGGCGGCCCGACCCGGACCACGGCCACCAGTGACCTGCTATGGCTGCCAACAAACCGGACACTTTGCCAGCGACCCGGCCTGCCCCCTGAACCGAAGAAACGGGGCCGGCGGGCCCCCGCCCCGGCAGCTGACAGCCGCCGCCTTGGGGGGAGAGGAGGAAGAAGAGGCCCTCGACCGAGAAAACACCGAGTGGGAGCCGGCAGCCATGTCCCTGGTCTGCCTGGGTAGCCGAGAGATGGTACCCTGCACCCCCATCCCAACCAACACCCAGAAGTACCGGCAGCAGGTCACGGTCAACGGACAACGGGCCGAAGCCCTTCGCGACACCGGCGCCAGTATCACCGCTGTCCGCTGCCACCTGGTGACCCCTGAACAGATTCTACCGAATGTGCTGTGCCCTGTGCGGACGGCCGACAACAGTGAAAGCCTATGCCAGATGGCCCTGGTCCCCTTCGAGTGGGGAGGGGTGACAGGCCTGCTGAAGGTGACGGTGCGCGACGACGCCCCGGTCGACTGCCTCCTGGGGAACGACTTGGAGAGTTCCCCCTGGGCTCAAGTAGAACGACGAGAGCACCTCCGAATGTTGGGACTGGCTGATTGGGCCAGCGCCATCACCCGGTCCATGACCGCCCAGGCCCCCCGCTCCTCCTCGACCTCCGGGACTGCCCGACCCGAGGGGCTCACACCCCCTCCCGCCAGCAGCGAGGTGGAGGCGGACACCGACCCCGGGCCCAGCGAATCCTCCCCCGAAGAGATGGCTTCTCCGAGCGCCCTACCAGAACTGACGCAATGGCAACATGAAGGGGGCCCCACCCAAGAGCAGTTCCAGCAAGAGCAACAGTCCTGTCCCTCTCTCGAAGGGGTCCGACAGCAGGCGACCGCGCAAGCCAACGGTGACCAGACCGGCACCCACTGGATCTACTGGGCCGAGGGCCTGTTGTACAGTGAACAGAAAGTGGCAGAACTCGGGGCCGGCCGCGTGTTGGTGGTCCCCCTCCGCTTCCGGGAGTTCCTTCTCAACCTGGCCCATGATTTGCCCCTCGCCGGACACTTGGGGCAAGACAAAACGTACAGTCGTCTGGTGACCCACTTCTACTGGCCCCGGATGCGGAGAGATGTAGACAACCACTGCCGGTCCTGCCAGACCTGCCAAGCCAGCGGAAAGACGGGGGGTCGGGTCAAGGCCCCCCTCCAGCCCTTTCCCGCCGTCAGCACCCCGTTTGAACGAGTCGGAATCGACATTGTGGGACCCCTGGACCCCCAAACCGCCCTGGGCCACCGCTTCATCCTGGTCCTCGTGGACCACGCCACCAGGTACCCGGAGGCGGTCCCGCTCAGAACTATAACGGCCCCTGTGGTAGGCCGGGCCTTGATGGGGATCTTCTCCCGAGTGGGATTCCCCAGCGAAGTGGTGAGCGACCGTGGCACAAACTTTATCTCCAGGTACATGCGGTCCCTGTGGCAACAATGCGGGGTCACATACAAGTTCACGACCCCATATCACCCTCAGGGGAACGGACTGGTTGAGCGGTTCAACCGAACATTGAAAGGGATGATCCAGGGCCTGGAAGAACCCCTCAGGCGGAAATGGGATGTCCTGCTGCCCTGCCTCCTGTTTGCCTATCGGGAGGTCCCGCAGAAGTCCCTGGGGTTCAGCCCGTTCGAACTATTGTATGGGCACCCGGTCCGCGGACCACTCAGCCTGGTCAAGGAGGGCTGGGAGATGAAGCCCCGAGGCGCCCCTCCTGACGTCTACCGATACCTCCTGACCCTCCGAAACCAGACCCGCAAGTTCCGAGCCATAGCCGAAGCCAACCTCGAGGCCAGCCAGGAGGACATGAAGTGGTGGTACGATCGCAACACTTCTACGGTAGAATTCGAGCCAGGTCAGAAAGTATGGGTCATGGCCCCGGTCGAACCCGGCGCCCTCCAGGACAAGTGGACCGGGCCCTTCAAGGTGGTGGAGAAGAAAAGTCCAGTCACCTACCTGGTCGATCTGGAGTCCCCCCGGAACCCCCTCCGGGTCCTACATGCGAACAGGCTAAAACCCCACTTCGCCCGGACCGAACTGAGCCTGCTGCTGGCGACCGACGAGGGGGGCGAGGACGACTCCGAGCCCTTGCCCGACCTCTTGCAATCCGACAGTCACGATGGATCGATCGAAGGGGTCCAACTCGCCTCATCCCTGACCCCGGAGCAGCGCAACGACTGCCAGCGATTACTGCGGGACTACGCAGCCCTCTTCTCTCTCACCCCGGGGGTGACCCACTGGTGCGTCCACGACGTCGACACCGGGGAGAACCCCCCCATACGACACAGAGCCTACCGGGTGCCTGACCGAGTGCGGGCCTGCATCCAGGCCGAAGTAGCGAAGATGCTGGCCCTGGGGGTCATCGAGCCTTCCGACAGCCCGTGGGCCAGCCCTGTCGTCCTGGTGCCCAAGGCCGCAGCTCCCGGTCACCCCCCGGAGTTGCGGTTCTGCGTGGACTACCGAGCCCTGAATGTAGTAACCAAGACGGACGCACACCCGATACCCCGGGCCGACGAACTGATCGACCGCCTAGGGGCCGCTCGCTACTTGAGCACGCTGGACCTCACCGCCGGGTACTGGCAAATCCAGCTCACCCCCGGCGCCCAAGAAAGATCCGCCTTTTCGACTCCGGATGGGCATTACCACTTTCGGGTGATGCCCTTCGGAATGAAGAACGCCCCGGCCACCTTCCAAAGACTGGTGAACAAGGTTCTGGCCGGGCTTGAGGCCTTCAGCGCGGCCTACTTAGATGACATTGCCGTGTACAGCAACCACTGGGCCGAGCACCTCCTCCACCTGGAGGCCGTCCTGGCCGCCCTCCAGCGGGCCGGGCTCACAATCAAGGCCAGCAAATGCCAAATCGGCCACGGATCCGTGACCTACCTGGGCCATCAAGTGGGGAGCGGGCAGGTGGCCCCCCTCCAAGCGAAGATAGATGCCATCCAGACCTGGGAACCCCCCACTACCCAGACCGCTGTCCGGGCCTTCCTGGGCCTCACCGGATACTACCGGCGGTTTATCCGGGACTATGGGAGCATTGTTGGCCCCCTCACAGAGTTAACGTCCAAAAAACAGCCCAAGAAGGTACACTGGACACCCCGCTGCCAAACAGCCTTCGACACCCTCAAAACGGCCATGTGTACTGCTCCGGTGCTGCAAGCCCCGGACTACCAGAAGGAGTTCGTGGTACAGACGGACGCCTCCGAGTATGGGATCGGGGCCGTCCTCTCCCAAACTGACGAAAGGGGGCTCGACAGACCAGTGGCCTTCATCAGCCGGCGACTACTGCCACGGGAGCAACGCTGGAGCACTATTGAGCGCGAGGCCTTCGCTGTGGTGTGGGCCCTCAAGAAGCTCCGGCCCTACCTCTTTGGCGCCCACTTCCGGGTCCAGACCGACCACCGGCCCTTGCAATGGTTAATGCGAATGCGGGGCGAGAACCCCAAGCTGCTGCGATGGTCCATCTCGCTACAAGGGATGGACTTTGACGTCGAACACCGGCCCGGCAATGACCACGCCAACGCCGACGGCCTGTCCCGCTTCTTCCGCCTTGACGAGGAGAATCCCCAAGGAGATGGGTGACTCTCCATGCCTTCGGCTGGGGGGGACGCCTGTTGGACCTGGCCTCGTGGCGTGGTCCTTAACCCCCTGGATTGTGGCCGTTCCCCGCCCCGGCCGTCACGGGCCACCCGTCTGGACTGCACCAAGGCCCTTCACCCGGAGCTACACGTGGTCGCATACTCCTCGTGGCTCCGCCATCTTGTTGGCATCCACGTCACACCGTGCCCCAGCCGGCGCGACCCCGCTCAACCCAGCCTCGACCCCAGCGAAGCCCCGACATCGAGGCACCACGAACTGGCCAGGGGGTGCCGCAGGAACCATTCATCGCCCCGGCGGAGGACAGTATCGATGGGACCCCCAACTGTCCTCCCCTCTCGAGGTGTGATCACCCTGCAAACTCCCATGGGCCTGGCGCCTCTCCTGCTGGGCGTCTGGCCACCTCCACCCGGCCACTCCGCCCCCTCGGGCGCATAGGTCCGGACATCAAAGGGCTCCAGACCTATATCTGGGGCGACCCCACCACAGCTCGGCAGTTGTATCCCGGAGTCGAGAGCCCTGCTGATCGAATCGCGGCTGACCCTACGGAGACGAACTCTTGCCGGAACCATCACGAGCCCTGCTGACTGCGTCGCGGCTCCCTCCTGTGAACCCTTTTCTGAACCACCTGGAACATCGGAGCCCTGCAGACGCTGTCGCGGCCCAACCTCGCTGGAACCTTCCTCGGAGCCCTGCTGACGACGTCGCGGCTCGAGCTGAGCAGAAACCATCTTGAGAGCCCTGCTGATTGAATCGCGGCTCTCCACGAACTGTACGCCAGAGCCCTGCTGACGCCGTCGCGGCTCGACCCCTCCGAGATCGGAGGTCCTCCAGCGTGAGGATAAGAACTGGGCCCCAGGTACCCTCGTACCACACTCCTGCCAAAGACTGTCCCGCTACCCCTACCCTTCCAAAGAGACATTGAGACTTTTGGTGGATCCCTCGATCCCTTCGTGTACATATTGAACTCGTAACCTTTTATTGATGATAAAGAATTGCTTGTCTTGAGACAACCTCCTTGAGTCCGGTGTGGTGGTGTTACTGTGCTAGTACGGGATAGGAGAAGGATCTCTCAGGAGACTTCTCGGCAGCGCTCGGCTACTTCGTGCAGTGAGAGGGCCCCCCCCTTGGTGGTCTCACCGACTCCTCGGGGTCCGCCTTCCAACAAGCTTCCTAGGACCGGTTCTTGCATTTCAGCCGTCTTCAGCCATGCTTGCTTGAATCCAGTGGCAAAGTGAGCAAGGGACTCAACGTCTGAGCATACCCTGCCAACTTATGGCGAACAAAGCGGTACAAAAGGGGGTGGTGATGGACGGAGTATCAGAACCAATCAAACACTCACACCCAGTCAACAGATCTGGGTTTAATCCATCACCGTTCTTTAGCCCACTCTGCCACCCCAGTTCAGACATGGCCATATGCAAATTAGTCTGACCATGTGCCTCATGGGAACAGTCCAGCCCGAACTGCCAAGCCATGCCTTCCCTGGACCGGAAACAAGCTTCCTAGGACCGGTTTCTGGCATTTCACCCGTCTTCAGCCAGGCTTGCTTGAATCCAGTGGCAAAGTGAGCAAGGGACTCAACCTCTGAGCATACCCTGCCAACTTATGGCGAACAAAGCGGTACAAAAGGGGGTGGTGATGGACGAAGTATCAGAACCAATCAAAGACTCACACCCAGTCAACAGATTTGGGTTTGATCCCTCACCGTTCTTTAGCCCACTCTGCCACCCCAGTTCAGACATGGCCATATGCAAATCAGTCTGATCCTGTGCCTCATGGGAACAGTCCAGCCCGAGCTGCCAAGCCATGCCTTCCCTGGACCGGAAACAAGCTTCCTAGGACCGGTTTCTGGCATTTCACCCGTCTTCAGCCAGGCTTGCTTGAATCCAGTGGCAAAGTGAGCAAGGGACTCAACATCTGAGCATACCCTGCCAACTTATGGCGAACAAAGCGGTACAAAAGGGGGTGGTGATGGACGGAGTATCAGAACCAATCAAACACTCACACCCAGTCAACAGATCTGGGTTTGATCCATCACCGTTCTTTAGCCCACTCTGCCACCCCAGTTCAGACATGGCCATATGCAAATCAGTCTGACCCTGTGCCTCATGGGAACAGTCCAGCCCGAACTGCCAAGCCATGTCTTCCCTGGACCGGAAACAAGCTTCCTAGGACCGATTTCTGGCATTTCAGCCGTCTTCAGCCAGGCTTGCTTGATTCCAGTGGCAAAGTGAGCAAGGGACTCAACGTCTGAGCATACCCTGCCAACTTATAGCGAACAAAGCGGTACAAAAGGGGGTGGTGATGGACGGAGTATCAGAACCAATCAAACACTTACACCCAGTCAACAGATCTGGGTTTGATCCATCACCGTTCTTTAGCCCACTCTGCCACCCCAGTTCAGACATGGCCATATGCAAATCAGTCTGACCCTGTGCCTCATGGGAACAGTCCAGCCCGAACTGCCAAGCCATGCCTTCCCTGGACCGGAAACAAGCTTCCTAGGACCGGTTTTTGGCATTTCAGCCATCTTCAGCCAGGCTTGCTTGAATCCAGTGGCAAAGTGAGCAAGGGACTCAACGTCTGAGCATACCCTGCCAACTTATGGCGAACAAAGAGGTACAAAAGGGGGTGGTGATGGACGGAGTATCAGAACCAATCAAACACTCACACCCAGTCAACAGATCTGGGTTTGATCCATCACCATTCTTTAGCCCACTCTGCCACCCCAGTTCAGAGATGGCCATATGCAAATCAGTCTGACCCTATGCCTCATGGGAACAGTCCAGCCCGAACTGCCAAGCCATGCCTTCCCTGGACCGGAAACAAGCTTCCGAGGACCGGTTTCTGGCATTTCAGCTGTCTTCAGCCAGGCTTGCTTGAATCCATTGGCAAAGTGAGCAAGGGACTCAACGTCTGAGCATACCCTGCCAACTTATGGCGAACAAAGAGGTACAAAAGGGGGTGGTGATGGACGGAGTATCAGAACCAATCAAACACTCACACCCAGTCAACAGATCTGGGTTTGATCCATCACCGTTCTTTAGCCCTCTCTGCCACCCCAGTTCAGACATGGCCATATGCAACTCAGTCTGACCATGTGCCTCATGGGAACAGTCCAGCCCGAACTGCCAAGCCATGCCTTCCCTGGACGGGAAACAAGCTTCCTAGGACCGGTTCTGGCATTTCAGCCGTCTTCAGCCATGCTTGCTTGAATCCAGTGGCAAAGTGAGCAAGGGACTCAACGTCTGAGCATACCCTGCCAACTTATGGCGAACAAAGCGGTACAAAAGGGGGTGGTGATGGACGGAGTATCAGAACCAATCAAACACTCACACCCAGTCAACAGATCTGGGTTTGATCCATCACCGTTCTTTAGCCCACTCTGCCACCCCAGTTCAGAGATGGCCATATGCAAATCAGTCTGACCCTGTGCCTCATGGGAACAGTCCAGCCCGAACTGCCAAGCCATGCCTTCCCTGGACCGGAAACAAGCTTCCTAGGACCGGTTTCTGGCATTTCAGCCGTCTTCAGCCAGGCTTGCTTGAATCCAGTGGCAAAGTGAGCAAGGGACTCAACGTCTGAGCATACCCTGCCAACTTATGGCGAACAAAGCGGTACAAAAGGGGGTGGTGATGGACGGAGTATCAGAACCAATCAAACACTCACACCCAGTCAACAGATCTGGGTTTGATCCATCACCGTTCTTTAGCCCACTCTGCCACCCCAGTTCAGACATGGCCATATGCAAATCAGTCTGACCCTGTGCCTCATGGGAACAGTCCGGCCCGAACTTCCAAGCCATGCCTTCCCTGGACCGGAAACAAGCTTCCTAGGACCGGTTTCTGGCATTTCAGCCGTCTTCAGCCAGGCTTGTTTGAATCCAGTGGCAAAGTGAGCAAGGGACTCAACGTCTGAGCATACCCTGCCAACTTATGGCGAACAAAGCGGTACAAAAGGGGGTGGTGATGGACGGAGCATCAGAACCAATCAAACACTCACACCCAGTCAACAGATCTGGGTTTGATCCATCACCGTTCTTTAGCCCACTCTGCCACCCCAGTTCAGACATGGCCATATGCAAATCAGTCTGACCCTGTGCCTCATGGGAACAGTCCAGCCGGAACTGCCAAGCCATGCCTTCCCTGGACCGGAAACAAGCTTCCTAGGACCGGTTTCTGGCATTTAAGCCGTCTTCAGCTGGGCTTGCTTGAATCCAGTGGCAAAGTGAGCAAGAGACTCAACGTCTGAGCATACCCTGCCAACTTATGGCGAACAAAGCGGTACAAAAGGGGGTGGTGATGGACGGAGTATCAGAACCAATCAAACACTCACACCCAGTCAACAGATCTGGGTTTGATCCATCACCGTTCTTTAGCCCACTCTGCCACCCCAGTTCAGACATGGCCATATGCAAATCAGTCTGACCCTGTGCCTCATGGGAACAGTCCAGCCTGAACTGCCAAGCCATGCCTTCCCTGGACCGGAAACAAGCTTCCTAGGACCGGTTTCTGGCATTTCAGCCGTCTTCAGCCAGGCTTGCTTGAATCCAGTGGCAAAGTGAGCAAGGGACTCAACGTCTGAGCATACCCTGCCAACTTATGGCAAACAAAGCGGTACAAAAGGGGGTGGTGATGGACGGAGTATCAGAACCAATCAAAGACTCACACCCAGTCAACAGATCTGGGTTTGATCCATCACCGTTCTTAAGCCCACTCTGCCACCCCAGTTCAGACATGGCCATATGCAAATCAGTCTGACCCTATGCCTCATGGGAACAGTCCAGCCCGAACTGCCAAGCCATGCCTTCCCTGGACCGGAAACAAGCTTCTTAGGACCGGTTTCTGGCATTTCAGCCGTCTTCAGCCAGGCTTGCTTGAATCCAGTGGCAAAGTGAGCAAGGGACTCAACGTCTGAGCATACCCTGCCAACTTATGGCGAACAAAGCGGTACAAAAGGGGGTGGTGATGGACGGAGTATCAGAACCAATCAAACACTCACACCCAGTCAACAGATCTGGGTTTGATCCATCACCGTTCTTTAGCCCACTCTGCCACCCCAGTTCAGACATGGCCATATGCAAATCAGTCTGATCCTGTGCCTCATGGGAACTGTCCAGCCCGAGCTGCCAAGCCATGCCTTCCCTGGACCGGAAACAAGCTTCCTAGGACCGGTTTCTGGCATTTCAGCCGCCTTCAGCCAGGCTTGCTTGATTCCAGTGGCAAAGTGAGCAAGGGACTCAACGTCTGAGCATACCCTGCCAACTTATAGCGAACAAAGCGGTACAAAAGGGGGTGGTGATGGACGGAGTATCAGAACCAATCAAACACTAACACCCAGTCAACAGATCTGGGTTTGATCCATCACCGTTCTTTAGCCCACTCTGCCACCCCAGTTCAGACATGGCCATATGCAAATCAGTCTGACCATGTGCCTCATGGGAACAGTCCAGCCCGAACTGCCAAGCCATGTGTAGGAGAGTAGGGTCTGCAATCCTATGATCACCCAGATTTTTTGCTTTTGCTTCATTGGTTTACGACTTTCTCCGGCTGTGGGCCTGCCAATCAGACCCACAGCCTAGCTGTTCTCTCTCGAAATTAACACACATGTACGTTAGGTGCATCCACTAATTGGAACTGGGCCGCCTTGTCAGTCCCTGTCTCAGCATACCACAGGTATCCAGGGCATCGGTGTACCCAGGGCCTACCAGGGGCTGAAGCATGTATTATGCCACCCCTGGAATGGCCGCCCAAATCTGACACAACTGGCTGCACGACAGCTGGGGCCACGTGGTGTAATCACCCGTTGCTGTAGGTGTAGTATTCCTACACCTAAACCCTAAAATGGACACATGGGTTCCTATCAGTCACTCCTATGGCAGGCCTTATCAATCCTGAAGGCAGAGTGCAGGGGATCATGTGGGACGGTGCTCTGGCGCGAGCTGAGCCCGTCGACGGCTTGTGGAACCAAGTCCTAATAGCCGTTCCATGGTGACGCGGGCCAACTACTTTTAATGCCTTATAATCCTAGCGGTTATTTGCTAACTTTGGCCTCGCATCACCTACACATGTCGAGTAAGGTGTCATACGAATGGGAATACGAACCCCTCGCCAGTCCGGGTGACGGGGTTGGCATTCCCCCCCTTTTAGAGGGACACGACATGGAAGTAACCTTGAACCCCGGTTAAAGTTGACTCAAGCCTCAGCATCACAAAATGGATGCTGCCACCAGACACAAGTCTGACCTCCCGCTGCTGGGGGACCTTCCAGCAAAGGGAGCTTGGACAAAGGGTTTCCTGTCGAGGGCGGTGTTAGCACCGTCCCAGACAGGGTTTGTGTATCCCAGGTGGGCAGGGCTGAAAGGAAGGTGACTGCAAGTGGCACCCCGGTGCTCACTGTGCATAGCCCGGCTCAAACCAGTTTCGGGGGCACACCGGCCCCTGAGCTGGCGCGAAGCCGGACAAAGGATAGGGGTGTAACCACCCCCCTCCTGGCTCCACCCATAGGTAGAACCTAGTCACGGGCCAGCCCCTTTTCTTAGAATAAAGGTAGGAGCGAGTCCCCTTCCCAAATTGGATAATCAGATAATCGGATACCTCCGAATCACGAACCACTTTCCACGAAAGGAACTCTTGACTATTTCTGAAGACTCTCCCTTGTGGCTAAGGAGTAGCCACCCTGCACCAGCAGGCACCACCTAAGCGCTTGCGGTTTGCTGTAAGTCTCTCCTACGGATCAAGACTGCCCAGCTCGACGAGACCCGAGTTCCCTGCCATCTCTGACCTTTTACCTCCCTCATCAGCTCAGCTGAGAGTCGTAGGTGTGACGAGACCTGCGGGACCGGCTATCTTCAGGACCTGCACGACGCTTATCTAGCACGCCCACCGAGGGACCCTCGAGTGAGTGCACCTAGGGTTTGAGAAACCCTAAACCCTGAGCAGCTCCAGCATCGAAGTCTGTCTCCCCAGCATCCACGAGATCTGCGTGGGGGGCCCTTCCGCTCCTTGCTGTTCACCGCGTTGTCCGACCACTTGCCGACCGGCTTGTGGCCCGCTTCACGACGCACCACGTTTTGTTTCATCACTAGTCTGGTTGCTCCAGACTGGCTCTTGCTCCCCTTCAACAGAGGAGTACCCCGGACCCTCCTGGTCCACTCCCGACGCCATCTTGACTCCCCCGCTTGGGTGGCCACTGCCAAGATCCGCTGCCCCTTCCTGGGCCCAGCATCATCGACAGCAGACACCTTCGTGGGACAGCTCGCCCTCCATCCTGGTCGCCGCCGCGCCTCCTGGTCCGAGGAACAGCAGAGTCCGACGTCACCCACTCACCTGGTCGAGGTGACTTCCGCCGGTACCCTCCTGGTACCCACACGATCGCTGGCTAGCGGTTGAGAACTGAGTCCCCTCTGCTTTCAGGTTTTCCTTCACCACCGATCCAGGCTTGGATCGCTCTGAACATCGTCACTGGTCGCCTGCCAGCAACTTCTTCTTTCAGGCTCCTGAGACTACACGAGGACTCCCGACATCTTGACGAACTTCACGCAGCCGCAGCCTCCGGGCTAGGTAACTCGAGCATCTCGGTGCTCCATCGCAGGTTCGCTCTACAAGTGTCCAGTTCCTTTTTCGTTTAGTCCCACTGATCGGATCACTCCGGGATCAGTATCTCCAGACTCTAACCATTCGCATTTCACTGTTAGTGTAGGTGGTTTCTCGTGCCCCTCGGGCATTTGTGTAAATTGTGCAACTGAAGTATTTTCCTAAGAGTTTTGTAGTGTGCTTAGCTCCCTGACTCATAAAGAGCCAGGGTAGTCCTGTTATAAATAAATATTCTTTTATTTTCATAACAACTTGTGTGGTGTCCTTTCACTTGGTGTTCAAGGGGTATATGTGATGGTAAACAGCTGGCTTAACACGCCCTCTAGAGTTTAGCCTAAGACTGCTCGTATCCACGCTACTAGGATAGCTGGTCTAAAAGGTTGACTTACAACCAATCATCAATAAGGGTCGTTTGGAATGATACACAGTGATCACTAGAATAGTGAGCACTACATATCAGGCCAACTTCTCACATTGGTGAGCAGCGGTTGGGATTTGAGCTTGCTGTTGTTTTACCACACACGTATCCTAAGAATATCGCAGTGAAAGATCACATAAGTACCCAGGTACATATAACTTAACTTAGAATACTCCGAGTTCTACTGAACCGGCTGTTGTAGTGTAACAGGGCTTAGCACACCCTGACTACAACTCCTAGCAAGGGATCAGTAGGTAAACCCATAGTGTAGGTAGGTGCAACACTTACACCTCACTAGAAAAGCATGTCGATCCACGGAGAGTCTTCGCAGACTCCCTTAGTGGTCAGTGACCCTCCACAGGTCGTGTCACGATATGCAACTCTTAGCTTCAAGGAGATGCGACAACTGTGTGCCTCCAGGAAGCTAAACCAGGGTTCTAACCCTACCATCGCAATACTGATAGGTCTCTTAGAGGCGTACGATGCTAGGAGGTCCTCTAACACAGGTCCCCCCAGTGCAGATGGGAACATGCCGCCCTTAGAGGGAACCCTCGGTGACCCGGACCTCGACCCTCACACAGAGGAGGAGGACGAGGACGAGTTATCGGGAGACGAGGCAGACAAAGGTCCAGCGGTAGTCGGCAGGCTTACAAGGACCAACTTAAGCAGGCATGAGAATGGAACTGGGGGAGCCCCGGGCCCACGCTCAAGCAGGCTTAACCTTGGGAACGGACGAGCTAGGTCTCTCTCCAGAGGCTCTGGCAGATCGGTTCATACACATGTCTCTCAGGCATCCTCTCAGAGAGGAATGACTTCCCCTCAGAGGAGGGAGCATGAAGCGAAGATGCGGGAGGTCAATCTGAGGATCGAGCGGGAAGAACTTGCCCTCGCCAAAGAAAGACTTGCCTTGGCCCGAGAACAGAAATTAAGTGGGTTAGATCCCACTGGTGGCAGCATTCTCCTTAGAGAGAAAGACAGGGGTATAGACACTAGACACCTGAGTAAAATCGTGCCCCCCTTTAAACAAGGGGACGACATCCACAAGTGGATAACTGCCTTGGAGAGGGCCTGCACTGTCCAGTGCGTCCCCCCAAGTCAGTGGGCAGCTATACTGTGGCTTTCCTTTGAAGGTAAAGGAAGGGACAAGCTCCTCACTACAAGAGCTGAGGATGCTAACAACTACCAGGTCCTGAAGAACACACTGATTGATGGGTTCGGCTTAACCACGGAACAGTACCGGGTGCTGTTCCGGGACACCCAGAAAATTCAGTCTCAGGATTGGGCTGACTTTGTCGATTGTGCCACTAAGGCTTTGGAAGGCTGGTTGCTGGGTAGCAAGGTTACTGATTACACAGGATTGTACAATCTTATCATGCGAGAACAGATTTTAAACAACTGTCAGAACCAATTGTTGCATCAGCACCTTGTCGACTCGGATCTGACCTCTCCCCAAGAATTGGGAAAGAAGGCGGACAGATGGGTCAGAACAAGGGTCAAGCAGAACCAGAATCAGAACCAGGGTGGTCAGAAGAAAGCAGACCAGAAGGGTAACAAGAACGAGCAAAATGACCAGAAGTCTTCGACAGGTCCCCAACAAACCAAAGAGGGTGGGGGTCAGGCTTCGCAGAAGAAGAAGACTCAAGAAGGCCAGTCAAAAAGGTGGTGCCAATACTGTAAAAGTAAGACTCACTGGTTTAGTGAGTGCACCAAGAAAGGAGGGCAAACTCCTGCCACTGCAGCCCCTAAGGCACCTGCACCCCCTAGTACAGTCAGCAGTGGTAGTGCGCCTCCCAAGGCATTAGTTGGGTTAACCTTGGGAACCGAGGGGAGTGACGACTTAGTCGGCACGCTCACTCAGGCCGTCCTTGTCTGTACAGGGGATATGGATATGTCCCCTGACGCCAGTCCCAATACTTTGGGCAAATACAGACAGACACCTTTGATAAATGGAAGAGTGGCTCAGGCCTACAGGGACACGTGTGCCAGTGTCACCATGGTGACGCCTAACTTCGTGGACCCTGGACAGATCATGCTAGGTACCAGTTACCTAGTGACCAATGCCAGCAACGTCACTACCAATCACAGTATGGCAGTTGTTGATTTCTCCTGGGGAGGGGTAAGTGGCCCGAAAAAGGTTGTGGTTAGTTCAGACCTCCCCGTAGAATGTCTGTTGGGCAATGATTTGGAAACGTCACAATGGTCAGAGGTGGAGCAGAGGACTCACATGGAGATGTTAGGCTTGCCAGCACATGTCCTTGCTGTGACCAGGTCACAGGCCAAAAGATGCCCCACTGAACAGGTGCTGGATCCTGGAAGAACGGACCAGGCACCTTCCAAGAAAAGGAGCAGTAAGGGTAAGGCTTCGCCTTCCCCCTTGCCCCAGGTCGTGGATCAAGTCTCCGAGGAGGCTGACCTTAAAGAACTGAGGGAAACTGAGCCGCAAGAGCTTGAACCTGGTCAGGTTGAGTTTCTGGGCTCAGGGGGACCCTCCAGGGAAGACCTGGGGAAGGCACAGTTAGACTGCCCCTCACTTGAACCCCTCAGACAGCAGGCCGCTGCTGAGGCTGCAGGGAACGCCACAGGTACCCACAAAGTGTACTGGGACGATGGACTCCTGTACTCCGAGGCAAGAGACCCCAAACCTGGTGCGACCAGGAGGTTGGTCATCCCCTTGTCTCTGAGAGGTTTCCTTCTCACCTTGGCCCATGAGATTCCCCTTGCAGGTCACTTAGGCCAGAATAAGACTTGGGACAGAATTGTTCCACACTTTCACTGGCCCCACATGTCCGAAGATACGAAGGAGTTTTGCCGCTCCTGTGTCACTTGCCAAGCCAGTGGTAAGTCAGGTGGCACGACAAAGGCCCCCCTCATACCACTGCCAGTGGTGGGGGTACCCTTTGAACGAGTGGGGATCGACATTGTCGGACCAATGGAACCCCAGACAGCATCAGGGCACAAGTTCATACTGGTGGTGGTGGACCACGCCACCAGGTATCCTGAAGCTATTCCCCTTAGGACCACTACAGCACCTGTGGTGGCACGGGCCCTACTTGGAGTGTTCTCCAGAGTGGGCTTCCCTAAGGAGGTCGTCTCAGACAGAGGTGCAAACTTCATGTCGGGATATCTGACTGCTATGTGGAAGGAATGTGGTGTCAACTACAAGTTCACCACACCCTATCACCCACAATGCAATGGGCTGGTTCAACCGGACCCTAAAAGGGATGATTCACGGACTACCTGAAAAGCTTCGGCGGAGATGGGATGTCCTGATACCCTGCCTCTTGTTCGCCTACAGAGAGGTCCCGCAGAAGGGGGTTGGCTACAGCCCTTTCGAGCTTCTGTTCGGACATCCTGTAAGGGGACCCCTTTGTTTGGTAAAGGAAGGATGGGAGAGACCTCTCAGAAAGCCGGCATCAAACATTGTGGACTATGTGCTCGGTCTCCGCTCGCGGATGGCGGAGTACATGGAAAAGGCGTCTAAAAACCTGGAGGCGAGCCAAGAATTACAGAAAGCTTGGC
The DNA here is from genome assembly GCF_964204655.1 of Triturus cristatus. Classification (NCBI taxonomy): domain Eukaryota; kingdom Metazoa; phylum Chordata; class Amphibia; order Caudata; family Salamandridae; genus Triturus; species Triturus cristatus. The sequence continues at coordinate 59,733,773 of NC_140585.1, read as the reverse complement.
ACGACCAAAAGGCTGCCCTGACTGTGTACCAGCCTGGACAGAAGGTGTGGGTGCTGGAGCCAGTGGCCCCAGCAGCACTCAAAGACAAATGGTCTGGGCCCCACACGATCATTGAGCAAAAGGGAGAGGTCACCTACTTGGTAGACCTGGGAACTCCTCGGAGCCCCCACAGGGTGCTCCATGTAAACAGGCTCAAGGCATATGTCGACAGGGAGGGCATGGGCTTGCTCATGGCCACAGATGAGGGGCAGGAGGAGGAGAGTGACCCTCTCCCAGACCTGCTCTCTCAGAACGCTGACGATGGATCAGTAGATGGTGTTGTCTTTTGTGGCAGCCTCTCTGGACATCAACAAGCGGATTGTAAACAGGTTCTTCAATCCTTTCGACATATGTTCTCTCTGACACCCAGTCAGACCAAGTGGTGTACCCATGAGGTCGACACTGGGGACAGTCTGCCCGTCAAGAGTAAAATCTATCGGCAACCTGATCATGTCAGAGACTGCATCAAGACAGAGGTGCAGAAAATGTTGGAGCTGGGAGTCATTGAACCCTCGGACAGCCCCTGGGCTAGTCCCGTAGTGCTCGTGCCGAAACCTCACACCCAGGGCGATAAGAAAGAGATGAGGTTCTGCGTGGACTACAGAGGTCTCAATGCAGTCACTAAGACTGACGCCCACCCGATACCAAGAGCAGACGAACTTATCGACCGGTTGGCCTCGGCCAGCTACTTAAGTACGTTTGACCTGACAGCTGGGTATTGGCAAATCAGGTTAGCTGAGGAGGCCAAGCCCAAAACAGCATTTTCTACCCCGGGTGGGCACTATCAGTTCGTGGTAATGCCCTTTGGGTTGAAAAATGCACCTGCCACCTTCCAAAGGCTGGTGAATCGAGTTCTCACTGGGTTGGACGACTTCTGTGCGGCGTATCTGGACGATATCGCTGTCTTTAGCTCCACCTGGGAGGATCACCTGGTCCACCTGAGGAAAGTGTTAGAGGCCCTGCAGAAGGCAGGCCTCACTATCAAGGCCACCAAGTGCCAGATAGGGCAGACACAGGTTGTATACCTGGGCCACCTTGTAGGTGGAGGCCAGGTTCAACCATTGGAGAGCAAAATACAGGCCATCCAGGACTGGGCTCCTCCAACCACCCAGACTCAGGTTCGAGCTTTCTTGGGCCTGACTGGTTATTACCGGAAATTTGTCAGAAATTATGGATCCATTGTGACCCCGCTAAATGACCTGACAAGTAAAAAGATGCCAAAAAAAGTTCAGTGGACAGCAAGCTGTCAGAAGGCATTCGATGACCTAAAGCAGGCCATGTGCACAGCACCTATCCTAAAGAGTCCAGACTACTCCAAACCATTCATTGTCCAAACAGACGCTTCGGAGCTGGGTGTGGGAGCTGTTCTATCGCAACTGAATTTTGATGGTCATGACCAGCCCATAGCTTTTATTAGCAGGAGGCTGACCCCCAGAGAGAAGAATTGGTCAGCTATTGAGAGGGAGGCCTTTGCTGTGGTTTGGGCCCTGAAGAAGTTGAGGCCATACTTGTTTGGCACTCACTTCAAGATTCAGACCGACCATAAGCCCCTCTTGTGGCTAAATCAAATGAAGGGTGAAAACCCCAAACTACTTAGGTGGTCCATTTCCCTACAGGGGATGGACTTCACAGTGGAGCATAGACCTGGCACTGATCATGGCAATGCAGATGGGCTCTCCAGGTATTTCCACTTAGAGCAAGAAGACTCACCTGGTCAAGGTTAGCTTATTGTCCCAAAGTTTGGGGGGGGGTCATGTAGGAGAGTAGGGTCTGCAATCCTATGATCACCCAGATTTTTTGCTTTTGCTTCATTGGTTTACGACTTTCTCCGGCTGTGGGCCTGCCAATCAGACCCACAGCCTAGCTGTTCTCTCTCGAAATTAACACACATGTACGTTAGGTGCATCCACTAATTGGAACTGGGCCGCCTTGTCAGTCCCTGTCTCAGCATACCACAGGTATCCAGGGCATCGGTGTACCCAGGGCCTACCAGGGGCTGAAGCATGTATTATGCCACCCCTGGAATGGCCGCCCAAATCTGACACAACTGGCTGCACGACAGCTGGGGCCACGTGGTGTAATCACCCGTTGCTGTAGGTGTAGTATTCCTACACCTAAACCCTAAAATGGACACATGGGTTCCTATCAGTCACTCCTATGGCAGGCCTTATCAATCCTGAAGGCAGAGTGCAGGGGATCATGTGGGACGGTGCTCTGGCGCGAGCTGAGCCCGTCGACGGCTTGTGGAACCAAGTCCTAATAGCCGTTCCATGGTGACGCGGGCCAACTACTTTTAATGCCTTATAATCCTAGCGGTTATTTGCTAACTTTGGCCTCGCATCACCTACACATGTCGAGTAAGGTGTCATACGAATGGGAATACGAACCCCTCGCCAGTCCGGGTGACGGGGTTGGCATTCCCCCCCTTTTAGAGGGACACGACATGGAAGTAACCTTGAACCCCGGTTAAAGTTGACTCAAGCCTCAGCATCACAAAATGGATGCTGCCACCAGACACAAGTCTGACCTCCCGCTGCTGGGGGACCTTCCAGCAAAGGGAGCTTGGACAAAGGGTTTCCTGTCGAGGGCGGTGTTAGCACCGTCCCAGACAGGGTTTGTGTATCCCAGGTGGGCAGGGCTGAAAGGAAGGTGACTGCAAGTGGCACCCCGGTGCTCACTGTGCATAGCCCGGCTCAAACCAGTTTCGGGGGCACACCGGCCCCTGAGCTGGCGCGAAGCCGGACAAAGGATAGGGGTGTAACCACCCCCCTCCTGGCTCCACCCATAGGTAGAACCTAGTCACGGGCCAGCCCCTTTTCTTAGAATAAAGGTAGGAGCGAGTCCCCTTCCCAAATTGGATAATCAGATAATCGGATACCTCCGAATCACGAACCACTTTCCACGAAAGGAACTCTTGACTATTTCTGAAGACTCTCCCTTGTGGCTAAGGAGTAGCCACCCTGCACCAGCAGGCACCACCTAAGCGCTTGCGGTTTGCTGTAAGTCTCTCCTACGGATCAAGACTGCCCAGCTCGACGAGACCCGAGTTCCCTGCCATCTCTGACCTTTTACCTCCCTCATCAGCTCAGCTGAGAGTCGTAGGTGTGACGAGACCTGCGGGACCGGCTATCTTCAGGACCTGCACGACGCTTATCTAGCACGCCCACCGAGGGACCCTCGAGTGAGTGCACCTAGGGTTTGAGAAACCCTAAACCCTGAGCAGCTCCAGCATCGAAGTCTGTCTCCCCAGCATCCACGAGATCTGCGTGGGGGGCCCTTCCGCTCCTTGCTGTTCACCGCGTTGTCCGACCACTTGCCGACCGGCTTGTGGCCCGCTTCACGACGCACCACGTTTTGTTTCATCACTAGTCTGGTTGCTCCAGACTGGCTCTTGCTCCCCTTCAACAGAGGAGTACCCCGGACCCTCCTGGTCCACTCCCGACGCCATCTTGACTCCCCCGCTTGGGTGGCCACTGCCAAGATCCGCTGCCCCTTCCTGGGCCCAGCATCATCGACAGCAGACACCTTCGTGGGACAGCTCGCCCTCCATCCTGGTCGCCGCCGCGCCTCCTGGTCCGAGGAACAGCCGAGTCCGACGTCACCCACTCACCTGGTCGAGGTGACTTCCGCCGGTACCCTCCTGGTACCCACACGATCGCTGGCTAGCGGTTGAGAACTGAGTCCCCTCTGCTTTCAGGTTTTCCTTCACCACCGATCCAGGCTTGGATCGCTCTGAACATCGTCACTGGTCGCCTGCCAGCAACTTCTTCTTTCAGGCTCCTGAGACTACACGAGGACTCCCGACATCTTGACGAACTTCACGCAGCCGCAGCCTCCGGGCTAGGTAACTCGAGCATCTCGGTGCTCCATCGCAGGTTCGCTCTACAAGTGTCCAGTTCCTTTTTCGTTTAGTCCCACTGATCGGATCACTCCGGGATCAGTATCTCCAGACTCTAACCATTCGCATTTCACTGTTAGTGTAGGTGGTTTCTCGTGCCCCTCGGGCATTTGTGTAAATTGTGCAACTGAAGTATTTTCCTAAGAGTTTTGTAGTGTGCTTAGCTCCCTGACTCATAAAGAGCCAGGGTAGTCCTGTTATAAATAAATATTCTTTTATTTTCATAACAACTTGTGTGGTGTCCTTTCACTTGGTGTTCAAGGGGTATATGTGATGGTAAACAGCTGGCTTAACACGCCCTCTAGAGTTTAGCCTAAGACTGCTCGTATCCACGCTACTAGGATAGCTGGTCTAAAAGGTTGACTTACAACCAATCATCAATAAGGGTCGTTTGGAATGATACACAGTGATCACTAGAATAGTGAGCACTACATATCAGGCCAACTTCTCACACCATGCCTTCCCTGGACCGGTAACAAGCTTCCTAGGACCGGTTTCTGGCATTTCAGCCATCTTCAGCCAGGCTTGCTTGAATCCAGGGGCAAAGTGAGCAAGGGACTCAACGTCTGACCATACCCTGCCAACTTATGGCGAACAAAGCGGTACAAAAGGGGGTGGTGATGGACGGAGTATCAGAACCAATCAAACACTCACACCCAGTCAACAGATCTGGGTTTGATCCATCACCGTTCTTTAGCCCACTCTGCCACCCCAGTTCAGACATGGCCATATGCAAATCAGTCTGACCCTGTGCCTCATGGGAACAGTCCAGCCTGAACTGCCAAGCCATGCCTTCCCTGGACCGGAAACAAGCTTCCTAGGACCGGTTTCTGGCATTTCAGCCGTCTTCAGCCAGGCTTGCTTGAATCCAGTGGCAAAGTGAGCAAGGGACTCAACGTCTGAGCATACCCTGCCAACTTATGGCAAACAAAGCGGTACAAAAGGGGGTGGTGATGGACGGAGTATCAGAACCAATCAAAGACTCACACCCAGTCAACAGATCTGGGTTTGATCCATCACCGTTCTTAAGCCCACTCTGCCACCCCAGTTCAGACATGGCCATATGCAAATCAGTCTGACCCTATGCCTCATGGGAACAGTCCAGCCCGAACTGCCAAGCCATGCCTTCCCTGGACCGGAAACAAGCTTCTTAGGACCGGTTTCTGGCATTTCAGCCGTCTTCAGCCAGGCTTGCTTGAATCCAGTGGCAAAGTGAGCAAGGGACTCAACGTCTGAGCATACCCTGCCAAATTATGGCGAACAAAGCGGTACAAAAGGGGGTGGTGATGGACGGAGTATCAGAACCAATCAAACACTCACACCCAGTCAACAGATCTGGGTTTGATCCATCACCGTTCTTTAGCCCACTCTGCCACCCCAGTTCAGACATGGCCGTATGCAAATCAGTCTGATCCTGTGCCTCATGGGAACTGTCCAGCCCGAGCTGCCAAGCCATGCCTTCCCTGGACCGGAAACAAGCTTCCTAGGACCGGTTTCTGGCATTTCAGCCGTCTTCAGCCAGGCTTGATTCCAGTGGCAAAGTGAGCAAGGGACTCAACGTCTGAGCATACCCTGCCAACTTATGGCGAACAAAGCGGTACAAAAGGGGGTGGTGATGGACGGAGTATCAGAACCAATCAAACACTCACACCCAGTCAACAGATCTGGGTTTGATCCATCACCGTTCTTTAGCCCACTCTGCCACCCCAGTTCAGACATGGCCATATGCAAATCAGTCTGACCCTGTGCCTCATGGGAACAGTCCAGCCCGAACTGCCAAGCCATGCCTTCCCTGGACCGGAAACAAGCTTCCTAGGACCGGTTTCTGGCATTTCAGCCGCCTTCAGCCAGGCTTGCTTGATTCCAGTGGCAAAGTGAGCAAGGGACTCAACGTCTGAGCATACCCTGCCAACTTATAGCGAACAAAGCGGTACAAAAGGGGGTGGTGATGGACGGAGTATCAGAACCAATCAAACACTAACACCCAGTCAACAGATCTGGGTTTGATCCATCACCGTTCTTTAGCCCACTCTGCCACCCCAGTTCAGACATGGCCATATGCAAATCAGTCTGACCCTGTGCCTCATGGGAACAGTCCAGCCCGAACTGCCAAGCCATGCCTTCCCTGGACCGGTAACAAGCTTCCTAGGACCGGTTTCTGGCATTTCAGCCATCTTCAGCCAGGCTTGCTTGAATCCAGTGGCAAAGTGAGCAAGGGACTCAACGTCTGACCATACCCTGCCAACTTATGGCGAACAAAGCGGTACAAAAGGGGGTGGTGATGGACGGAGTATCAGAACCAATCAAACACTCACACCCAGTCAACAGATCTGGGTTTGATCCATCACCGTTCTTTAGCCCACTCTGCCACCCCAGTTCAGACATGGCCATATGCAAATCAGTCTGACCCTGTGCCTCATGGGAACAGTCCAGCCCGAACTGCCAAGCCATGCCTTCTCTGGACCGGAAACAAGCTTCCTAGGACCGGTTTCTGGCATTTCAGCCGTCTTCAGCCAGGCTTGCTTGATTCCAGTGGCAAAGTGAGCAAGGGACTCAACGTCTGAGCATACCCTGCCAACTTATAGCGAACAAAGCGGTACAAAAGGGGGTGGTGATGGACGGAGCATCAGAACCAATCAAACACTCACACCCAGTCAACAGATCTGGGTTTGATCCATCACCGTTCTTTAGCCCACTCTGCCACCCCAGTTCAGACATGGCCATATGCAAATCAGTATGACCCTGTGTCTCATGGGAACAGTCCAGCCCGAACTGCCAAGCCATGCCTTCCCTGGACCGGAAACAAGCTTCCTAGGACCGGTTTCTGGCATTTCAGCCGTCTTCAGCCAGGCTTGCTTGAATACAGTGGCAAAGTGAGCAAGGGACTCAACGTCTGAGCATACCCTGCCAACTTATGGCAAACAAAGCGGTACAAAAGGGGGTGGTGATGGACGGAGTATCAGAACCAATCAAACACTCACACCCAGTCAACAGATTTGGGTTTAATCCATCACCGTTCTTTAGCCCACTCTGCCACCCCAGTTCAGACATGGCCATATGCAAATCAGTCTGACCCTGTGCCTCATGGGAACAGTCCAGCCCGAACTGCCAAGCCATGCCTTCCCTGGACCGGAAACAAGCTTCCTAGGACCGGTTCCTGGCATTTCAGCCGTCTTCAGCCAGGCTTGCTTGAATCCAGTGGCAAAGTGAGCAAGGGACTCAACGTCTGAGCATACCCTGCCAACTTATGGCGAACAAAGCTGTACAAAAGGGGGTGGTGATGGACGGAGTATCAGAACCAATCAAACACTCACACCCAGTCAACAGATCTGGGTTTAATCCATCACCGTTCTTAAGCCCACTCTGCCACCCCAGTTCAGACATGGCCATCTGCAAATCAGTCTGACCCTGTGCCTCATGGGAACAGTCCAGCCCGAACTGCCAAGCCATGCCTTCCCTGGACCGGAAACAAGCTTCCTAGGACCGGTTTCTGGCATTTCAGCCGTCTTCAGCCAGGCTTGCTTGAATCCAGTGGCAAAGTGAGCAATGGACTCAACGTCTGAGCATACCCTGCCAACTTATAGCGAACAAAGCGGTACAAAAGGGGGTGGTGATGGACGGAGTATCAGAACCAATCAAACACTCACACCCAGTCAACAGATCTGGGTTTGATCCATCACCGTTCTTTAGCCCACTCTGCCACCCCAGTTCAGACATGGCCATATGCAAATCAGTCTGATCCTGTGCCTCATGGGAACTGTCCAGCCCGAGCTGCCAAGCCATGCCTTCCCTGGACCGGAAACAAGCTTCCTAGGACCGGTTTCTGGCATTTCAGCCGTCTTCAGCCAGGCTTGATTCCAGTGGCAAAGTGAGCAAGGGACTCAACGTCTGAGCATACCCTGCCAACTTATGGCGAACAAAGCGGTACAAAAGGGGGTGGTGATGGACGGAGTATCAGAACCAATCAAACACTCACACCCAGTCAACAGATCTGGGTTTGATCCATCACCGTTCTTTAGCCCACTCTGCCACCCCAGTTCAGACATGGCCATATGCAAATCAGTCTGACCCTGTGCCTCATGGGAACAGTCCAGCCCGAACTGCCAAGCCATGCCTTCCCTGGACCGGAAACAAGCTTCCTAGGACCGGTTTCTGGCATTTCAGCCGCCTTCAGCCAGGCTTGCTTGATTCCAGTGGCAAAGTGAGCAAGGGACTCAACGTCTGAGCATACCCTGCCAACTTATAGCGAACAAAGCTTTACAAAAGGGGGTGGTGATGGACGGAGTATCAGAACCAATCAAACACTAACACCCAGTCAACAGATCTGGGTTTGATCCATCACCGTTCTTTAGCCCACTCTGCCACCCCAGTTCAGACATGGCCATATGCAAATCAGTCTGACCCTGTGCCTCATGAGAACAGTCCAGCCCGAACTGCCAAGCCATGCCTTCCCTGGACCGGTAACAAGCTTCCTAGGACCGGTTTCTGGCATTTCAGCCATCTTCAGCCAGGCTTGCTTGAATCCAGTGGCAAAGTGAGCAAGGGACTCAACGTCTGACCATACCCTGCCAACTTATGGCGAACAAAGCGGTACAAAAGGGGGTGGTGATGGACGGAGTATCAGAACCAATCAAACACTCACACCCAGTCAACAGATCTGGGTTTGATCCATCACCGTTCTTTAGCCCACTCTGCCACCCCAGTTCAGACATGGCCATATGCAAATCAGTCTGACCCTGTGCCTCATGGGAACAGTCCAGCCCGAACTGCCAAGCCATGCCTTCTCTGGACCGGAAACAAGCTTCCTAGGACCGGTTTCTGGCATTTCAGCCGTCTTCAGCCAGGCTTGCTTGATTCCAGTGGCAAAGTGAGCAAGGGACTCAACGTCTGAGCATACCCTGCCAACTTATAGCGAACAAAGCGGTACAAAAGGGGGTGGTGATGGACGGAGCATCAGAACCAATCAAACACTCACACCCAGTCAACAGATCTGGGTTTGATCCATCACCGTTCTTTAGCCCACTCTGCCACCCCAGTTCAGACATGGCCATATGCAAATCAGTCTGACCCTGTGTCTCATGGGAACAGTCCAGCCCGAACTGCCAAGCCATGCCTTCCCTGGACCGGAAACAAGCTTCCTAGGACCGGTTTCTGGCATTTCAGCCGTCTTCAGCCAGGCTTGCTTGAATACAGTGGCAAAGTGAGCAAGGGACTCAACGTCTGAGCATACCCTGCCAACTTATGGCAAACAAAGCGGTACAAAAGGGGGTGGTGATGGACGGAGTATCAGAACCAATCAAACACTCACACCCAGTCAACAGATTTGGGTTTAATCCATCACCGTTCTTTAGCCCACTCTGCCACCCCAGTTCAGACATGGCCATATGCAAATCAGTCTGACCCTGTGCCTCATGGGAACAGTCCAGCCCGAACTGCCAAGCCATGCCTTCCCTGGACCGGAAACAAGCTTCCTAGGACCGGTTCCTGGCATTTCAGCCGTCTTCAGCCAGGCTTGCTTGAATCCAGTGGCAAAGTGAGCAAGGGACTCAACGTCTGAGCATACCCTGCCAACTTATGGCGAACAAAGCTGTACAAAAGGGGGTGGTGATGGACGGAGTATCAGAACCAATCAAACACTCACACCCAGTCAACAGATCTGGGTTTAATCCATCACCGTTCTTAAGCCCACTCTGCCACCCCAGTTCAGACATGGCCATCTGCAAATCAGTCTGACCCTGTGCCTCATGGGAACAGTCCAGCCCGAACTGCCAAGCCATGCCTTCCCTGGACCGGAAACAAGCTTCCTAGGACCGGTTTCTGGCATTTCAGCCGTCTTCAGCCAGGCTTGCTTGAATCCAGTGGCAAAGTGAGCAATGGACTCAACGTCTGAGCATACCCTGCCAACTTATAGCGAACAAAGCGGTACAAAAGGGGGTGGTGATGGACGGAGTATCAGAACCAATCAAACACTCACACCCAGTCAACAGATCTGGGTTTGATCCATCACCGTTCTTTAGCCCACTCTGCCACCCCAGTTCAGACATGGCCATATGCAAATCAGTCTGATCCTGTGCCTCATGGGAACTGTCCAGCCCGAGCTGCCAAGCCATGCCTTCCCTGGACCGGAAACAAGCTTCCTAGGACCGGTTTCTGGCATTTCAGCCGTCTTCAGCCAGGCTTGATTCCAGTGGCAAAGTGAGCAAGGGACTCAACGTCTGAGCATACCCTGCCAACTTATGGCGAACAAAGCGGTACAAAAGGGGGTGGTGATGGACGGAGTATCAGAACCAATCAAACACTCACACCCAGTCAACAGATCTGGGTTTGATCCATCACCGTTCTTTAGCCCACTCTGCCACCCCAGTTCAGACATGGCCATATGCAAATCAGTCTGACCCTGTGCCTCATGGGAACAGTCCAGCCCGAACTGCCAAGCCATGCCTTCTCTGGACCGGAAACAAGCTTCCTAGGACCGGTTTCTGGCATTTCAGCCGTCTTCAGCCAGGCTTGCTTGATTCCAGTGGCAAAGTGAGCAAGGGACTCAACGTCTGAGCATACCCTGCCAACTTATAGCGAACAAAGCGGTACAAAAGGGGGTGGTGATGGACGGAGTATCAGAACCAATCAAACACTCACACCCAGTCAACAGATCTGGGTTTGATCCATCACCGTTCTTTAGCCCACTCTGCCACCCCAGTTCAGACATGGCCATATGCAAATCAGTCTGACCCTGTGCCTCATGGGAACAGTCCAGCCCAAACTGCCAAGCCATGCCTTCCCTGGACCGGAAACAAGCTTCCTAGGACTGGTTTCTGGCATTTCAGCCATCTTCAGCCAGGCTTGCTTGAATCCAGTGGCAAAGTGAGCAAGGGACTCAACGTCTGAGCATACCCTGCCAACTTATGGCGAACAAAGAGGTACAAAAGGGGGTGGTGATGGACGGAGTATCAGAACCAATCAAACACTCACACCCAGTCAACAGATCTGGGTTTGATCCATCACCGTTCTTTAGCCCACTCTGCCACCCCAGTTCAGACATGGCCATATGCAAATCAGTCTGATCCTGTGCCTCATGGGAACAGTCCAGCCCGAACTGCCAAGCCATGCCTTCCCTGGACGGGAAACAAGGTTCCTAGGACCGGTTTCTGGCATTTCAGCCGTCTTCAGCCAGGCTTGCTTGAATCCAGTGGCAAAGTGAGCAAGGGACTCAACGTCTGAGCATACCCTGCCAACTTATGGCGAACAAAGCGGTACAAAAGGGGGTGGTGATGGACGGAGTATCAGAACCAATCAAACACTCACACCCAGTCAACAGATCTGGGTTGATCCATCACCGTTCTTTAGCCCACTCTGCCACCCCAGTTCAGACATGGCCATATGCAAATCATTCTGACCCTGTGCCTCATGGGAACAGTCCAGCCCGAACTGCCAAGCCATGCCTTCCCTGGACCGGAAACAAGCTTCCTAGGACCGGTTTCTGGCATTTCAGCCGTCTTCAGCCAGGCTTGCTTGAACCCAGTGGCAAAGTGAGCAAGGGACTCAACGTCTGAGCATACCCTGCCAACTTATGGCGAACAAAGCGGTACAAAAGGGGGTGGTGATGGACGGAGTATCAGAACCAATCAAACACTCACACCCAGTCAACAGATCTGGGTTTGATCCATCACCGTTCTTTAGCCCACTCTGCCACCCCAGTTCAGACATGGCCATATGCAAATCATTCTGACCCTGTGCCTCATGGGAACAGTCCAGCCCGAACTGCCAAGCCATGCCTTCCCTGGACCGGAAACAAGCTTCCTAGGACCGGTTTCTGGCATTTCAGCCGTCTTCAGCCAGGCTTGCTTGAATCCAGTGGCAAAGTGAGCAAGGGACTCAACGTCTGAGCATACCCTGCCAACTTATGGCGAACAAAGCGGTACAAAAGGGGGTGGTGATGGACGGAGTATCAGAACCAATCAAACACTCACACCCAGTCAACAGATCTGGGTTTGATCCATCACCGTTCTTTAGCCCACTCTGCCACCCCAGTTCAGACATGGCGATATGCAAATCAGTCTGACCCTGTGCCTCATGGGAACAGTCCAGCCCGAACTGCCAAGCCATGTCTTCCCTGGACCGGAAACAAGCTTACTAGGACCGGTTTCTGGCATTTCAGCCTTCTTCAGCCAGGCTTGCTTGAATCCAGTGGAAAAGTGAGCAAGGGACTCAACGTCTGAGCATTCCCTGCCAACTTATGGCGAACAAAGCGGTAAAAAAGGGGGTGGTGATGGACGGAGTATCAGAACCAATCAAACACTCACACCCAGTCAACAGATCTGGGTTTGATCCATCACCGTTCTTTAGCCCACTCTGCCACCCCAGTTCAGACATGGCCATATGCAAATCAGTCTGACCCTGTGTCTCATGGGAACAGTCCAGCCCGAACTGCCAAGCCATGCCTTCCCTGGACCGGAAACAAGCTTCCTAGGACCGGTTTCTGGCATTTCAGCCGTCTTCAGCCAGGCTTGCTTGAACCCAGTGGCAAAGTGAGCAAGGGACTCAACGTCTGAGCATACCCTGCCAACTTATGGCGAACAAAGCGGTACAAAAGGGGGTGGTGATGGACGGAGTATCAGAACCAATCAAACACTCACACCCAGTCAACAGATCTGGGTTTGATCCATCACCGTTCTTTAGCCCACTCTGCCACCCCAGTTCAGACATGGCCATATGCAAATCAGTCTGATCCTGTGCCTCATGGGAACTGTCCAGCCCGAGCTGCCAAGCCATGCCTTCCCTGGACCGGAAACAAGCTTCCTAGGACCGGTTTCTGGCATTTCAGCCGTCTTCAGCCAGGCTTGATTCCAGTGGCAAAGTGAGCAAGGGACTCAACGTCTGAGCATACCCTGCCAACTTATGGCGAACAAAGCGGTACAAAAGGGGGTGGTGATGGACGGAGTATCAGAACCAATCAAACACTCACACCCAGTCAACAGATCTGGGTTTGATCCATCACCGTTCTTTAGCCCACTCTGCCACCCCAGTTCAGACATGGCCATATGCAAATCAGTCTGACCCTGTGCCTCATGGGAACAGTCCAGCCCGAACTGCCAAGCCATGCCTTCCCTGGACCGGAAACAAGCTTCCTAGGACCGGTTTCTGGCATTTCAGCTGCCTTCAGCCAGGCTTGCTTGATTCCAGTGGCAAAGTGAGCAAGGGACTCAACGTCTGAGCATACCCTGCCAACTTATAGCGAACAAAGCGGTACAAAAGGGGGTGGTGATGGACGGAGTATCAGAACCAATCAAACACTCACACCCAGTCAACAGATCTGGGTTTGATCCATCACCGTTCTTTAGCCCACTCTGCCACCCCAGTTCAGACATGGCCATATGCAAATCAGTCTGACCCTGTGCCTCATGGGAACAGTCCAGCCCGAACTGCCAAGCCATGCCTTCCCTGGACCGGTAACAAGCTTCCTAGGACCGGTTTCTGGCATTTCAGCCATCTTCAGCCAGGCTTGCTTGAATCCAGTGGCAAAGTGAGCAAGGGACTCAACGTCTGACCATACCCTGCCAACTTATGGCGAACAAAGCGGTACAAAAGGGGGTGGTGATGGACGGAGTATCAGAACCAATCAAACACTCACACCCAGTCAACAGATCTGGGTTTGATCCATCACCGTTCTTTAGCCCACTCTGCCACCCCAGTTCAGACATGGCCATATGCAAATCAGTCTGACCCTGTGCCTCATGGGAACAGTCCAGCCCGAACTGCCAAGCCATGCCTTCTCAGGACCGGAAACAAGCTTCCTAGGACCGGTTTCTGGCATTTCAGCCGTCTTCAGCCAGGCTTGCTTGATTCCAGTGGCAAAGTGAGCAAGGGACTCAACGTCTGAGCATACCCTGCCAACTTATAGCGAACAAAGCGGTACAAAAGGGGGTGGTGATGGACGGAGTATCAGAACCAATCAAACACTCACACCCAGTCAACAGATCTGGGTTTGATCCATCACCGTTCTTTAGCCCACTCTGCCACCCCAGTTCAGACATGGCCATATGCAAATCAGTCTGACCCTGTGCCTCATGGGAACAGTCCAGCCCGAACTGCCAAGCCATGCCTTCCCTGGACCGGAACAAAGCTTCCTAGGACCGGTTTCTGGCATTTCAGCCATCTTCAGCCAGGCTTGCTTGAATCCAGTGGCAAAGTGAGCAAGGGACTCAACGTCTGAGCATACCCTGCCAACTTATGGCGAACAAAGAGGTACAAAAGGGGGTGGAGATGGACGGAGTATCAGAACCAATCAAACACTCACACCCAGTCAACAGATCTGGGTTTGATCCATCACCGTTCTTTAGCCCACTCTGCCACCCCAGTTCAGACATGGCCATATGCAAATCAGTCTGATCCTGTGCCTCATGGGAACAGTCCAGCCCGAACTGCCAAGCCATGCCTTCCCTGGACGGGAAACAAGGTTCCTAGGACTGGTTTCTGGCATTTCAGCCGTCTTCAGCCATGCTTGCTTGAATCCAGTGGCAAAGTGAGCAAGGGACTCAACGTCTGAGCATACCCTGCCAACTTATGGCGAACAAAGCAGTACAAAAGGGGGTGGTGATGGACGGAGTATCAGAACCAATCAAACACTCACACCCAGTCAACAGATCTGGGTTTGATCCATCACCGTTCTTTAGCCCACTCTGCCACCCCAGTTCAGAGATGGCCATATGCAAATCAGTCTGACCCTATGCCTCATGGGAACAGTCCAGCCCGAACTGCCAAGCCATGCCTTCCCTGGACCGGAAACAAGCTTCCTAGGACCGGTTTCTGGCATTTCAGATTTCAGCTGTCTTCAGCCAGGCTTGCTTGAATCCATTGGCAAAGTGAGCAAGGGACTCAACGTCTGAGCATACCCTGCCAACTTATGGCGAACAAAGAGGTACAAAAGGGGGTGGTGATGGACGGAGTATCAGAACCAATCAAACACTCACACCCAGTCAACAGATCTGGGTTTGATCCATCACCGTTCTTTAGCCCTCTCTGCCACCCCAGTTCAGACATGGCCATATGCAAATCAGTCTGACCATGTGCCTCATGGGAACAGTCCAGCCCGAACTCCCAAGCCATGCCTTCCCTGGACGGGAAACAAGCTTCCTAGGACCGGTTCTTGCATTTCAGCCGTCTTCAGCCATGCTTGCTTGAATACAGTGGCAAAGTGAGCAAGGGACTCAACGTCTGAGCATACCCTGCCAACTTATGGCAAACAAAGCGGTACAAAAGGGGGTGGTGATGGACGGAGTATCAGAACCAATCAAACACTCACACCCAGTCAACAGATTTGGGTTTAATCCATCACCGTTCTTTAGCCCACTCTGCCACCCCAGTTCAGACATGGCCATATGCAAATCAGTCTGACCCTGTGCCTCATGGGAACAGTCCAGCCCGAACTGCCAAGCCATGCCTTCCCTGGACCGGAAACAAGCTTCCTAGGACCGGTTCCTGGCATTTCAGCCGTCTTCAGCCAGGCTTGCTTGAATCCAGTGGCAAAGTGAGCAAGGGACTCAACGTCTGAGCATACCCGGCCAACTTATGGCGAACAAAGCTGTACAAAAGGGGGTGGTGATGGACGGAGTATCAGAACCAATCAAACACTCACACCCAGTCAACAGATCTGGGTTTAATCCATCACCGTTCTTAAGCCCACTCTGCCACCCCAGTTCAGACATGGCCATCTGCAAATCAGTCTGACCCTGTGCCTCATGGGAACAGTCCAGCCCGAACTGCCAAGCCATGCCTTCCCTGGACCGGAAACAAGCTTCCTAGGACCGGTTTCTGGCATTTCAGCCGTCTTCAGCCAGGCTTGCTTGAATCCAGTGGCAAAGTGAGCAATGGACTCAACGTCTGAGCATACCCTGCCAACTTATAGCGAACAAAGCGGTACAAAAGGGGGTGGTGATGGACGGAGTATCAGAACCAATCAAACACTCACACCCAGTCAACAGATCTGGGTTTGATCCATCACCGTTCTTTAGCCCACTCTGCCACCCCAGTTCAGACATGGCCATATGCAAATCAGTCTGATCCTGTGCCTCATGGGAACTGTCCAGCCCGAGCTGCCAAGCCATGCCTTCCCTGGACCGGAAACAAGCTTCCTAGGACCGGTTTCTGGCATTTCAGCCGTCTTCAGCCAGGCTTGATTCCAGTGGCAAAGTGAGCAAGGGACTCAACGTCTGAGCATACCCTGCCAACTTATGGCGAACAAAGCGGTACAAAAGGGGGTGGTGATGGACGGAGTATCAGAACCAATCAAACACTCACACCCAGTCAACAGATCTGGGTTTGATCCATCACCGTTCTTTAGCCCACTCTGCCACCCCAGTTCAGACATGGCCATATGCAAATCAGTCTGACCCTGTGCCTCATGGGAACAGTCCAGCCCGAACTGCCAAGCCATGCCTTCCCTGGACCGGAAACAAGCTTCCTAGGACCGGTTTCTGGCATTTCAGCCGCCTTCAGCCAGGCTTGCTTGATTCCAGTGGCAAAGTGAGCAAGGGACTCAACGTCTGAGCATACCCTGCCAACTTATAGCGAACAAAGCGGTACAAAAGGGGGTGGTGATGGACGGAGTATCAGAACCAATCAAACACTAACACCCAGTCAACAGATCTGGGTTTGATCCATCACCGTTCTTTAGCCCACTCTGCCACCCCAGTTCAGACATGGCCATATGCAAATCAGTCTGACCCTGTGCCTCATGAGAACAGTCCAGCCCGAACTGCCAAGCCATGCCTTCCCTGGACCGGTAACAAGCTTCCTAGGACCGGTTTCTGGCATTTCAGCCATCTTCAGCCAGGCTTGCTTGAATCCAGTGGCAAAGTGAGCAAGGGACTCAACGTCTGACCATACCCTGCCAACTTATGGCGAACAAAGCGGTACAAAAGGGGGTGGTGATGGACGGAGTATCAGAACCAATCAAACACTCACACCCAGTCAACAGATCTGGGTTTGATCCATCACCGTTCTTTAGCCCACTCTGCCACCCCAGTTCAGACATGGCCATATGCAAATCAGTCTGACCCTGTGCCTCATGGGAACAGTCCAGCCCGAACTGCCAAGCCATGCCTTCTCTGGACCGGAAACAAGCTTCCTAGGACCGGTTTCTGGCATTTCAGCCGTCTTCAGCCAGGCTTGCTTGATTCCAGTGGCAAAGTGAGCAAGGGACTCAACGTCTGAGCATACCCTGCCAACTTATAGCGAACAAAGCGGTACAAAAGGGGGTGGTGATGGACGGAGCATCAGAACCAATCAAACACTCACACCCAGTCAACAGATCTGGGTTTGATCCATCACCGTTCTTTAGCCCACTCTGCCACCCCAGTTCAGACATGGCCATATGCAAATCAGTCTGACCCTGTGTCTCATGGGAACAGTCCAGCCCGAACTGCCAAGCCATGCCTTCCCTGGACCGGAAACAAGCTTCCTAGGACCGGTTTCTGGCATTTCAGCCGTCTTCAGCCAGGCTTGCTTGAATACAGTGGCAAAGTGAGCAAGGGACTCGACGTCTGAGCATACCCTGCCAACTTATGGCAAACAAAGCGGTACAAAAGGGGGTGGTGATGGACGGAGTATCAGAACCAATCAAACACTCACACCCAGTCAACAGATTTGGGTTTAATCCATCACCGTTCTTTAGCCCACTCTGCCACCCCAGTTCAGACATGGCCATATGCAAATCAGTCTGACCCTGTGCCTCATGGGAACAGTCCAGCCCGAACTGCCAAGCCATGCCTTCCCTGGACCGGAAACAAGCTTCCTAGGACCGGTTCCTGGCATTTCAGCCGTCTTCAGCCAGGCTTGCTTGAATCCAGTGGCAAAGTGAGCAAGGGACTCAACGTCTGAGCATACCCTGCCAACTTATGGCGAACAAAGCTGTACAAAAGGGGGTGGTGATGGACGGAGTATCAGAACCAATCAAACACTCACACCCAGTCAACAGATCTGGGTTTAATCCATCACCGTTCTTAAGCCCACTCTGCCACCCCAGTTCAGACATGGCCATCTGCAAATCAGTCTGACCCTGTGCCTCATGGGAACAGTCCAGCCCGAACTGCCAAGCCATGCCTTCCCTGGACCGGAAACAAGCTTCCTAGGACCGGTTTCTGGCATTTCAGCCGTCTTCAGCCAGGCTTGCTTGAATCCAGTGGCAAAGTGAGCAATGGACTCAACGTCTGAGCATACCCTGCCAACTTATAGCGAACAAAGCGGTACAAAAGGGGGTGGTGATGGACGGAGTATCAGAACCAATCAAACACTCACACCCAGTCAACAGATCTGGGTTTGATCCATCACCGTTCTTTAGCCCACTCTGCCACCCCAGTTCAGACATGGCCATATGCAAATCAGTCTGATCCTGTGCCTCATGGGAACTGTCCAGCCCGAGCTGCCAAGCCATGCCTTCCCTGGACCGGAAACAAGCTTCCTAGGACCGGTTTCTGGCATTTCAGCCGTCTTCAGCTAGGCTTGATTCCAGTGGCAAAGTGAGCAAGGGACTCAACGTCTGAGCATACCCTGCCAACTTATGGCGAACAAAGCGGTACAAAAGGGGGTGGTGATGGACGGAGTATCAGAACTAATCAAACACTCACACCCAGTCAACAGATCTGGGTTTGATCCATCACCGTTCTTTAGCCCACTCTGCCACCCCAGTTCAGACATGGCCATATGCAAATCAGTCTGACCCTGTGCCTCATGGGAACAGTCCAGCCCGAACTGCCAAGCCATGCCTTCTCTGGACCGGAAACAAGCTTCCTAGGACCGGTTTCTGGCATTTCAGCCGTCTTCAGCCAGGCTTGCTTGATTCCAGTGGCAAAGTGAGCAAGGGACTCAACGTCTGAGCATACCCTGCCAACTTATAGCGAACAAAGCGGTACAAAAGGGGGTGGTGATGGACGGAGTATCAGAACCAATCAAACACTCACACCCAGTCAACAGATCTGGGTTTGATCCATCACCGTTCTTTAGCCCACTCTGCCACCCCAGTTCAGACATGGCCATATGCAAATCAGTCTGACCCTGTGCCTCATGGGAACAGTCCAGCCCAAACTGCCAAGCCATGCCTTCCCTGGACCGGAAACAAGCTTCCTAGGACTGGTTTCTGGCATTTCAGCCATCTTCAGCCAGGCTTGCTTGAATCCAGTGGCAAAGTGAGCAAGGGACTCAACGTCTGAGCATACCCTGCCAACTTATGGCGAACAAAGAGGTACAAAAGGGGGTGGTGATGGACGGAGTATCAGAACCAATCAAACACTCACACCCAGTCAACAGATCTGGGTTTGATCCATCACCGTTCTTTAGCCCACTCTGCCACCCCAGTTCAGACATGGCCATATGCAAATCAGTCTGATCCTGTGCCTCATGGGAACAGTCCAGCCCGAACTGCCAAGCCATGCCTTCCCTGGACGGGAAACAAGGTTCCTAGGACCGGTTTCTGGCATTTCAGCCGTCTTCAGCCAGGCTTGCTTGAATCCAGTGGCAAAGTGAGCAAGGGACTCAACGTCTGAGCATACCCTGCCAACTTATGGCGAACAAAGCGGTACAAAAGGGGGTGGTGATGGACGGAGTATCAGAACCAATCAAACACTCACACCCAGTCAACAGATCTGGGTTGATCCATCACCGTTCTTTAGCCCACTCTGCCACCCCAGTTCAGACATGGCCATATGCAAATCATTCTGACCCTGTGCCTCATGGGAACAGTCCAGCCCGAACTGCCAAGCCATGCCTTCCCTGGACCGGAAACAAGCTTCCTAGGACCGGTTTCTGGCATTTCAGCCGTCTTCAGCCAGGCTTGCTTGAACCCAGTGGCAAAGTGAGCAAGGGACTCAACGTCTGAGCATACCCTGCCAACTTATGGCGAACAAAGCGGTACAAAAGGGGGTGGTGATGGACGGAGTATCAGAACCAATCAAACACTCACACCCAGTCAACAGATCTGGGTTTGATCCATCACCGTTCTTTAGCCCACTCTGCCACCCCAGTTCAGACATGGCCATATGCAAATCATTCTGACCCTGTGCCTCATGGGAACAGTCCAGCCCGAACTGCCAAGCCATGCCTTCCCTGGACCGGAAACAAGCTTCCTAGGACCGGTTTCTGGCATTTCAGCCGTCTTCAGCCAGGCTTGCTTGAATCCAGTGGCAAAGTGAGCAAGGGACTCAACGTCTGAGCATACCCTGCCAACTTATGGCGAACAAAGCGGTACAAAAGGGGGTGGTGATGGACGGAGTATCAGAACCAATCAAACACTCACACCCAGTCAACAGATCTGGGTTTGATCCATCACCGTTCTTTAGCCCACTCTGCCACCCCAGTTCAGACATGGCGATATGCAAATCAGTCTGACCCTGTGCCTCATGGGAACAGTCCAGCCCGAACTGCCAAGCCATGTCTTCCCTGGACCGGAAACAAGCTTACTAGGACCGGTTTCTGGCATTTCAGCCTTCTTCAGCCAGGCTTGCTTGAATCCAGTGGAAAAGTGAGCAAGGGACTCAACGTCTGAGCATTCCCTGCCAACTTATGGCGAACAAAGCGGTAAAAAAGGGGGTGGTGATGGACGGAGTATCAGAACCAATCAAACACTCACACCCAGTCAACAGATCTGGGTTTGATCCATCACCGTTCTTTAGCCCACTCTGCCACCCCAGTTCAGACATGGCCATATGCAAATCAGTCTGACCCTGTGTCTCATGGGAACAGTCCAGCCCGAACTGCCAAGCCATGCCTTCCCTGGACCGGAAACAAGCTTCCTAGGACCGGTTTCTGGCATTTCAGCCGTCTTCAGCCAGGCTTGCTTGAACCCAGTGGCAAAGTGAGCAAGGGACTCAACGTCTGAGCATACCCTGCCAACTTATGGCGAACAAAGCGGTACAAAAGGGGGTGGTGATGGACGGAGTATCAGAACCAATCAAACACTCACACCCAGTCAACAGATCTGGGTTTGATCCATCACCGTTCTTTAGCCCACTCTGCCACCCCAGTTCAGACATGGCCATATGCAAATCAGTCTGATCCTGTGCCTCATGGGAACTGTCCAGCCCGAGCTGCCAAGCCATGCCTTCCCTGGACCGGAAACAAGCTTCCTAGGACCGGTTTCTGGCATTTCAGCCGACTTCAGCCAGGCTTGATTCCAGTGGCAAAGTGAGCAAGGGACTCAACGTCTGAGCATACCCTGCCAACTTATGGCGAACAAAGCGGTACAAAAGGGGGTGGTGATGGACGGAGTATCAGAACCAATCAAACACTCACACCCAGTCAACAGATCTGGGTTTGATCCATCACCGTTCTTTAGCCCACTCTGCCACCCCAGTTCAGACATGGCCATATGCAAATCAGTCTGACCCTGTGCCTCATGGGAACAGTCCAGCCCGAACTGCCAAGCCATGCCTTCCCTGGACCGGAAACAAGCTTCCTAGGACCGGTTTCTGGCATTTCAGCCGCCTTCAGCCAGGCTTGCTTGATTCCAGTGGCAAAGTGAGCAAGGGACTCAACGTCTGAGCATACCCTGCCAACTTATAGCGAACAAAGCGGTACAAAAGGGGGTGGTGATGGACGGAGTATCAGAACCAATCAAACACTCACACCCAGTCAACAGATCTGGGTTTGATCCATCACCGTTCTTTAGCCCACTCTGCCACCCCAGTTCAGACATGGCCATATGCAAATCAGTCTGACCCTGTGCCTCATGGGAACAGTCCAGCCCGAACTGCCAAGCCATGCCTTCCCTGGACCGGTAACAAGCTTCCTAGGACCGGTTTCTGGCATTTCAGCCATCTTCAGCCAGGCTTGCTTGAATCCAGTGGCAAAGTGAGCAAGGGACTCAACGTCTGACCATACCCTGCCAACTTATGGCGAACAAAGCGGTACAAAAGGGGGTGGTGATGGACGGAGTATCAGAACCAATCAAACACTCACACCCAGTCAACAGATCTGGGTTTGATCCATCACCGTTCTTTAGCCCACTCTGCCACCCCAGTTCAGACATGGCCATATGCAAATCAGTCTGACCCTGTGCCTCATGGGAACAGTCCAGCCCGAACTGCCAAGCCATGCCTTCTCTGGACCGGAAACAAGCTTCCTAGGACCGGTTTCTGGCATTTCAGCCGTCTTCAGCCAGGCTTGCTTGATTCCAGTGGCAAAGTGAGCAAGGGACTCAACGTCTGAGCATACCCTGCCAACTTATAGCGAACAAAGCGGTACAAAAGGGGGTGGTGATGGACGGAGTATCAGAACCAATCAAACACTCACACCCAGTCAACAGATCTGGGTTTGATCCATCACCGTTCTTTAGCCCACTCTGCCACCCCAGTTCAGACATGGCCATATGCAAATCAGTCTGACCCTGTGCCTCATGGGAACAGTCCAGCCCGAACTGCCAAGCCATGCCTTCCCTGGACCGGAACAAAGCTTCCTAGGACCGGTTTCTGGCATTTCAGCCATCTTCAGCCAGGCTTGCTTGAATCCAGTGGCAAAGTGAGCAAGGGACTCAACGTCTGAGCATACCCTGCCAACTTATGGCGAACAAAGAGGTACAAAAGGGGGTGGAGATGGACGGAGTATCAGAACCAATCAAACACTCACACCCAGTCAACAGATCTGGGTTTGATCCATCACCGTTCTTTAGCCCACTCTGCCACCCCAGTTCAGACATGGCCATATGCAAATCAGTCTGATCCTGTGCCTCATGGGAACAGTCCAGCCCGAACTGCCAAGCCATGCCTTCCCTGGACGGGAAACAAGGTTCCTAGGACTGGTTTCTGGCATTTCAGCCGTCTTCAGCCATGCTTGCTTGAATCCAGTGGCAAAGTGAGCAAGGGACTCAACGTCTGAGCATACCCTGCCAACTTATGGCGAACAAAGCAGTACAAAAGGGGGTGGTGATGGACGGAGTATCAGAACCAATCAAACACTCACACCCAGTCAACAGATCTGGGTTTGATCCATCACCGTTCTTTAGCCCACTCTGCCACCCCAGTTCAGAGATGGCCATATGCAAATCAGTCTGACCCTATGCCTCATGGGAACAGTCCAGCCCGAACTGCCAAGCCATGCCTTCCCTGGACCGGAAACAAGCTTCCTAGGACCGGTTTCTGGCATTTCAGCTGTCTTCAGCCAGGCTTGCTTGAATCCATTGGCAAAGTGAGCAAGGGACTCAACGTCTGAGCATACCCTGCCAACTTATGGCGAACAAAGAGGTACAAAAGGGGGTGGTGATGGACGGAGTATCAGAACCAATCAAACACTCACACCCAGTCAACAGATCTGGGTTTGATCCATCACCTTTCTTTAGCCCTCTCTGCCACCCCAGTTCAGACATGGCCATATGCAAATCAGTCTGACCATGTGCCTCATGGGAACAGTCCAGCCCGAACTCCCAAGCCATGCCTTCCCTGGACGGGAAACAAGCTTCCTAGGACCGGTTCTTGCATTTCAGCCGTCTTCAGCCATGCTTGCTTGAATCCAGTGGCAAAGTGAGCAAGGGACTCAACGTCTGAGCATACCCTGCCAACTTATGGCGAACAAAGCGGTACAAAAGGGGGTGGTGATGGACGGAGTATCAGAACCAATCAAACACTCACACCCAGTCAACAGATCTGGGTTTAATCCATCACCGTTCTTTAGCCCACTCTGCCACCCCAGTTCAGACATGGCCATATGCAAATTAGTCTGACCATGTGCCTCATGGGAACAGTCCAGCCCGAACTGCCAAGCCATGCCTTCCCTGGACCGGAAACAAGCTTCCTAGGACCGGTTTCTGGTATTTCACCCGTCTTCAGCCAGGCTTGCTTGAATCCAGTGGCAAAGTGAGCAAGGGACTCAACCTCTGAGCATACCCTGCCAACTTATGGCGAACAAAGCGGTACAAAAGGGGGTGGTGATGGACGAAGTATCAGAACCAATCAAACACTCACACCCAGTCAACAGATTTGGGTTTGATCCATCACCGTTCTTTAGCCCACTCTGCCACCCCAGTTCAGACATGGCCATATGCAAATCAGTCTGATCCTGTGCCTCATGGGAACAGTCCAGCCCGAGCTGCCAAGCCATGCCTTCCCTGGACCGGAAACAAGCTTCCTAGGACCGGTTTCTGGCATTTCACCCGTCTTCAGCCAGGCTTGCTTGAATCCAGTGGCAAAGTGAGCAAGGGACTCAACGTCTGAGCATACCCTGCCAACTTATGGCGAACAAAGCGGTACAAAAGGGGGTGGTGATGGACGGAGTATCAGAACCAATCAAACACTCACACCCAGTCAACAGATCTGGGTTTGATCCATCACCGTTCTTTAGCCCACTCTGCCACCCCAGTTCAGACATGGCCATATGCAAATCAGTCTGACCCTGTGCCTCATGGGAACAGTCCAGCCCGAACTGCCAAGCCATGCCTTCCCTGGACCGGAAACAAGCTTCCTAGGACCGGTTTCTGGCATTTCAGCCGTCTTCAGCCAGGCTTGCTTGATTCCAGTGGCAAAGTGAGCAAGGGACTCAACGTCTGAGCATACCCTGCCAACTTATAGCGAACAAAGCGGTACAAAAGGGGGTGGTGATGGACGGAGTATCAGAACCAATCAAACACTTACACCCAGTCAACAGATCTGGGTTTGATCCATCACCGTTCTTTAGCCCACTCTGCCACCCCAGTTCAGACATGGCCATATGCAAATCAGTCTGACTGTTGGACCCGGCCGCGTGGCGTGGTCCTTAACCCCCTGGATTGTGCCCGTTCCCCACCCCGGCCTTCACGGGCCACCTGTCTGAACTGCACCAAGGCCCTTCACCCGGAGCTGCACGTGGTCGCATACTCCTCGTGGCTCCGCCATCTTGTTGGCATCCACGTCACACCGTGCACCCCCGCTCAACCCGGCCTCGACCCCAGCGAAGCCCCGACATCGAGGCACCACGAACTAGCCAGGGGGTGCCGCAGGAACCATTCATCGCCCCCGGCGGAGGACAGTATCGATGGGACCCCCAACTGTCCTCCCCTCTCGAGGTGTGATCGCCCTGCAACTCCCATGGGCCTGGCGCCTCTCCTGCTGGGCGTCTGGCCACCTCCACCCGGCCACTCCGCCCCCTCGGGCGCATAGGTCCGGACATCAAAGGGCTCCAGACCTATATCTGGGGCGACCCCACCACAGCTCGGCAGTTGTATCCCGGAGTCGAGAGCCCTGCTGATTGAATCGCGGCTGACCCTACGGAGAAGAACTCTTGTCGGAACCATCACGAGCCCTGCTGACTGCGTCGCGGCTCCTTCTTGTGCACCCTTTCTGAACCACCTGGAACATCGGAGCCCTGCTGACGCCGTCGCGGCCCAACCTCGCTGAAACCTTCCTAGGAGCCCTGCTGACGACGTCGCGGCTCGAGCTGAGCAGAAACCATCTTGAGAGCCCTGCTGATTTGATCGCGGCTCTCCACGAACTGTACGCCAGAGCCCTGCTGACGCCGTCGCGGCTCGACCCATCCGAGATCCGGAGGTCCTCCAGCTTGAGGATAAGAACTGGGCCCCAGGTACCCTCGTACCGCATTCCTGCCAAAGACTGTCCCGCTACCCCGACCCTTCCAAAGAGACACTGAGACTTTTGGTGGATCCCTCGATCCCTTCGTGTAAATATTGACCTCGTAACCTTTTTATTGCTGATAAAGGATTGCTTGTCACAAGACAACCTCCTTGAGTCCTGTGTGGTGGTGTTACTGTGCTAGTACGTGATAGGAGAAGGATCTCTCAGGAGACTTCTCGGCAGCGCTCGGCTACTTCGTGCAGTGTGAGGGCCCCCCCTTGGTGGTCGTACCGACTCCTCGGGGTCCGCCTTCCAACATTTGGTGGCCAGCGACGGGATCCGAGCCGAACGCAGTACGTACCAGCCAGTACCCACTAGCTACCCATCCAAACGAACAGCATCATGAGCAGCCAGGAAAACAGCGCGACAATGGAATTCCAGCCCGAACGGCTGGAAGAATATACGCACAAAGAATTAAAACAGTTCTGCAAAGACAAAGGCATTGCAACCACCAGCCTAGGTACCAAAGAGGAGATGCAGAAAGCTCTGAGGGCATGGTTGGAGGCCGGGGCAGGCCCCTCCCAGGAAGAAGGGCCCTTGCCCCTGACTGAGACCACAGCAACTGCACGGACTCCGGCAACCGGAGGAAGAAAGAGCCTAGAAACCGGCCTCTCCGAAGAAGAAATACGAGAGCGGGAAAAGGTCCGGAGCCACGAGCTAGAGCTCGCCCGACTGCGGCTGGACGGCGAACTCCAGCTGGCAGAAAAGAAACTGGCCCTAGAGCAGCTGCGCCTTCAAGAAGAGATAGAGGAGAAGAGACGACACCGGGAGTTGGAGGAAAAGAAACTAACTCTTGAGCACGAGCGCAGTCTCAAGGAGCTCGAGATCAAGGCCAAGAACGGAGGGACCGACACCCCCAGTACTAGAGACACTCTACCGCCTTCCGAGGCCAAGGTACATATCCCGAAAGAGGTCGTCAAGGAGTATTACAAGAATGACGACATCCAACAATGGTTCAAGGCCTACGAGGTGGCCATGACCTCTCATCGGGTGCCCCGAAAAGACTGGGGCGCGGGCCTGTGGGGGCGGTTCCTGAGTGAGGGGCGGGACACGCTGCTCCAGCTACCGGAGGAGGTGATGACCTCCTACGATCACATGAAGGAGGCCCTGCTCACCCGCTACGGGCTAACAGCGGAAATGTACCGCCAGCGGTTCAGAGACTGCAAGAAAATCCCGGGTACCACATGGGTGGAGTATGTGGACTTTTTCAGTCGGGCCCTAGAAGGGTGGATCAAAGGGAGCAAAGTAACCACCTACGGGCAGCTGGTCGACCTCATCGTGTGGGAACACCTTTCCAACAATTGCTTCGTGGAACTGAGACAGCACCTCCTCGACAGCAAAATGACCGACCCGCGAAAACTTGCCGTCGAGGCCGATCGATGGGGCAACTCCCGGGTCCCCCGGAACTCAATGGGGGAGTACCAGAGGAACCCCAATGGACCCCCCCGCCAACGCGGTGGGGAGGAGGGCCGAACAGGAACCGAGACCCTCCCGCCGGGGCCCCCAGGAGCCCCCCTCGAGGGCCACCGCAGCCACATCTCTCCCCGAGCCTAGCCCGAAGGGTGGGCCCGGCCCGACCCGGACCACGGCCACCCGTGACCTGCTACGGCTGCCAACAAACCGGACACTTTGCCAGCGATCCGGCCTGCCCCCTGAACCGAAGAAACGGGGCCGGCGGGCCCCCGCCCCGGCAGCTGACAGCCGCCACCTTGGGGGGAGGAGAAGAGGAAGAGGAGGCCCTCGACCGAGAGAACACTGAGTGGGAGCCGGCAGCCATGTCCCTGGTCTGCCTGGGTAGCCGAGAGATGGTACCCTGCACCCCCATCCCAACCAACACCCAGAAGTACCGGCAGCAGGTCACGGTCAATGGACAATGGGCCGAAGCCCTTTGTGACACAGGCGCCAGTATCACCGCTGTCCGCTGCCACCTGGTGACCCCTGAACAGATTCTACCGAATGTGCTGTGCCCCGTACGGACGGCCGACAACAGTGAAAGCCTATGCCAGATGGCCCTGGTCCCCTTCGAGTGGGGAGGGGTGACGGGCCTGCTGAAGGTGACAGTGCGCGACGACGCCCCGGTCGACTGCCTCCTGGGGAACGACTTGGAAAGTTCCCCCTGGGCTCAAGTAGAGCGACGAGAGCACCTCCGAATGTTGGGACTGGCTGATTGGGCCTGCGCCATCACCCGGTCCATGACCACCCAGGCCCCCCGCTCATCCTCGACCTCCGGGACCGCCCAACCCGAGGGGCTCACACCCCCTCCCACCAGCAGCGAGGAGGAGGCGGACACCGACCCTGGACCCAGCGAATCCTCCCCCGAAGAGATGGCTTCTCCGAGCGCCCTCCCAGAGCTGACACAATGGCGACACGAAGGGGGCCCCACCCGAGAGCAGTTCCAGCAAGAACAACAGTCCTGTCCCTCTCTCGAAGGGGTCCGACAACAGGCGACCGCACAAGCCAACGGTGACCAGACCGGCACCCACTGGGTCTACTGGGCCGAGGGCCTGTTGTACAGTGAACAGAAAGTAGCAGAACTCGGGGCCAGCCGCGTGTTGGTGGTCCCCCTCCGCTTCCGGGAGTTCCTTCTCAACCTGGCCCATGATGTGCCCCTCGCCGGACACTTGGGGCAAGACAAAACGTACAGTCATCTGGTGACCCACTTCTACTGGCCCCGGATGCGGAGAGATGTGGACAACCACTGCCGGTCCTGCCAGACCTGCCAAGCCAGCGGAAAGACGGGGGGTCGGGTCAAGGCCCCCCTCCAGCCCTTTCCAGCCGTCAACACCCCGTTCGAACGGGTCGGAATCGATATTGTGGGACCCCTGGACCCCCAAACCGCCCTGGGCCACCGCTTCATCCTGGTCCTCGTGGACCACGCCACCAGGTACCCGGAGGCGGTCCCGCTAAGAACTATAACGGCCCCTGTGGTCGGCCGGGCCTTGATGGGGATCTTCTCCCGAGTGGGATTCCCCAGCGAAGTGGTGAGCGACCGCGGCACGAACTTTATCTCCAGGTACATGCGGTCCCTGTGGCAACAGTGCGGGGTCACATACAAGTTCACGACCCCCTATCACCCTCAGGGGAACGGACTGGTTGAGCGGTTCAACCGAACATTAAAAGGGATGATCCGGGGCCTGGAAGAACCCCTCAGGCGGAAATGGGATGTCCTGCTGCCCTGCCTCCTGTTTGCCTATCGGGAGGTCCCGCAGAAGTCCCTGGGGTTCAGCCCGTTTGAACTATTGTATGGACACCCGGTCCGCGGACCGCTCAGCCTGGTCAAGGAGGGCTGGGAGATGAAGCCCCGAGGCGCCCCTCCTGACGTCTACCGATACCTCCTGACCCTCCGAAACCAGACCCGCAGGTTCCGAGCCATGGCCGAAGCCAACCTCGAGGCCAGCCAGGAGGACATGAAGCGGTGGTACGATCGCAACACCTCTACTATAGAATTCGAGCCAGGTCAGAAAGTATGGGTCATGGCCCCGGTCGAACCCGGCGCCCTCCAGGACAAGTGGACCGGGCCCTTCAAGGTGGTGGAGAAGAAAAGTCCCGTCACCTACCTGGTCGATCTGGAGTCCCCCCGGAACCCCCTCCGGGTCCTACATGATAACAGGCTAAAACCCCACTTCGCCCGGACCGAACTGAGCCTGCTGCTGGCGACTGACGAAGGGGGCGAGGACGATTCCGAGCCCTGGCCCGACCTCTTGCAATCCGACATTCACGATGGATCAATCGAAGGGGTCCAACTCGCCTCGTCCCTGACCCCGGAACAGCGCAACGACTGCCAGCAATTACTGCGGGACTACGCAGCCCTCTTCTCTCTCACCCCGGGGGTGACCCACTGGTGCGTCCACGACGTCGACACCGGGGAGAGCCCCCCCATACGACACAGAGCCTACCGGGTGCCTGACCGAGTGCGGGCCTGCATCCAGGCCGAAGTAGCGAAGATGCTGGCCCTGGGGGTCATCGAGCCGTCCGACAGCCCGTGGGCCAGCCCTGTCGTCCTGGTGCCCAAGGCCGCAGCTCCCGGTCACCCCCCAGAGTTGCGGTTCTGCGTGGACTACCGAGCCCTGAATGCAGTAACCAAGACAGACGCACACCCGATACCCCGGGCCGACGAACTCATCGACCGCCTAGGGGCCGCTCGCTACTTGAGCACGCTGGACCTCACCGCCGG
The DNA here is from genome assembly GCF_964204655.1 of Triturus cristatus. Taxonomy (NCBI): domain Eukaryota; kingdom Metazoa; phylum Chordata; class Amphibia; order Caudata; family Salamandridae; genus Triturus; species Triturus cristatus. The sequence continues at coordinate 59,704,078 of NC_140585.1, read as the reverse complement.
GTACTGGCAAATCCAGCTCACCCCCGGCGCCCAAGAAAGATCCGCCTTTTCGACCCCGGATGGGCATTACCACTTTCGGGTGATGCCCTTCGGAATGAAGAACGCCCCGGCCACCTTCCAAAGACTGGTGAACAAGGTGTTGGCCGGGCTTGAGGCCTTCAGCGCGGCCTACTTAGATGACATTGCCGTGTACAGCAACCACTGGGCCGAGCACCTCCTCCACCTGAAGGCCGTCCTGGCCGCCCTCCAGCGGGCCGGACTCACGATCAAGGCCAGCAAATGTCAAATAGGCCACGGATCCGTGACCTACCTGGGCCATCAAGTGGGGAGCGGGCAGGTGGCCCCCCTCCAAGCGAAGATAGATGCCATCCAGACCTGGGAACCCCCCACTACCCAGACCGCTGTCCGGGCCTTCCTGGGCCTCACCGGATACTACCGGCGGTTTATCCGGGACTATGGGAGCATTGTTGGCCCCCTCACAGAGTTAACGTCCAAAAAGCAGCCCAAGAAGGTACACTGGACACCCCGCTGCCAAACAGCCTTCGACACCCTAAAGACAGCCATGTGTACTGCTCCGGTGCTGCAGGCCCCGGACTACCAGAAGGAGTTCGTGGTACAGACGGACGCCTCTGAGTATGGGATCGGGGCCGTCCTATCCCAAGCCGACGAAAAGGGGCTCGACCGACCAGTGGCCTTCATCAGCCGACGACTACTGCCCCGAGAGCAACGCTGGAGCACTATTGAGCGTGAGGCCTTCGCTGTGGTGTGGGCCCTCAAGAAGCTCCGGCCCTACCTCTTTGGCACCCACTTCCGGGTCCAGACCGACCACCGGCCCTTGCAATGGTTAATGCAAATGCGGGGCGAGAACCCCAAGCTGCTGCGGTGGTCCATCTCGCTACAAGGGATGGACTTTGACGTCGAGCACCGGCCCGGCAATGACCACGCCAACGCCGACGGCCTGTCCCGCTTCTTCCGCCTTGACGAGGAGAATCCCCAAGGAGATGGGTGACTCTCCATGCCTTCGGCTGGGGGGGACGCCTGTTGGACCCGGCCGCGTGGCGTGGTCCTTAACCCCCTGGATTGTGCCCGTTCCCCACCCCGGCCTTCACGGGCCACCTGTCTGAACTGCACCAAGGCCCTTCACCCGGAGCTGCACGTGGTCGCATACTCCTCGTGGCTCCGCCATCTTGTTGGCATCCACGTCACACCGTGCACCCCCGCTCAACCCGGCCTCGACCCCAGCGAAGCCCCGACATCGAGGCACCACGAACTAGCCAGGGGGTGCCGCAGGAACCATTCATCGCCCCCGGCGGAGGACAGTATCGATGGGACCCCCAACTGTCCTCCCCTCTCGAGGTGTGATCGCCCTGCAACTCCCATGGGCCTGGCGCCTCTCCTGCTGGGCGTCTGGCCACCTCCACCCGGCCACTCCGCCCCCTCGGGCGCATAGGTCCGGACATCAAAGGGCTCCAGACCTATATCTGGGGCGACCCCACCACAGCTCGGCAGTTGTATCCCGGAGTCGAGAGCCCTGCTGATTGAATCGCGGCTGACCCTACGGAGAAGAACTCTTGTCGGAACCATCACGAGCCCTGCTGACTGCGTCGCGGCTCCTTCTTGTGCACCCTTTCTGAACCACCTGGAACATCGGAGCCCTGCTGACGCCGTCGCGGCCCAACCTCGCTGAAACCTTCCTAGGAGCCCTGCTGACGACGTCGCGGCTCGAGCTGAGCAGAAACCATCTTGAGAGCCCTGCTGATTTGATCGCGGCTCTCCACGAACTGTACGCCAGAGCCCTGCTGACGCCGTCGCGGCTCGACCCATCCGAGATCCGGAGGTCCTCCAGCTTGAGGATAAGAACTGGGCCCCAGGTACCCTCGTACCGCATTCCTGCCAAAGACTGTCCCGCTACCCCGACCCTTCCAAAGAGACACTGAGACTTTTGGTGGATCCCTCGATCCCTTCGTGTAAATATTGACCTCGTAACCTTTTTATTGCTGATAAAGGATTGCTTGTCACAAGACAACCTCCTTGAGTCCTGTGTGGTGGTGTTACTGTGCTAGTACGTGATAGGAGAAGGATCTCTCAGGAGACTTCTCGGCAGCGCTCGGCTACTTCGTGCAGTGTGAGGGCCCCCCCTTGGTGGTCGTACCGACTCCTCGGGGTCCGCCTTCCAACACTGACCCTGTGCCTCATGGGAACAGTCCAGCCCGAACTGCCAAGCCATGCCTTCCCTGGACCAGAAACAAGCTTCCTAGGACCGGTTTTTGGCATTTCAGCCATCTTCAGCCAGGCTTGCTTGAATCCATTGGCAAAGTGAGCAAGGGACTCAACGTCTGAGCATACCCTGCCAACTTATGGCGAACAAAGAGGTACAAAAGGGGGTGGTGATGGACGGAGTATCAGAACCAATCAAACACTCACACCCAGTCAACAGATCTGGGTTTGATCCATCACCATTCTTTAGCCCACTCTGCCACCCCAGTTCAGAGATGGCCATATGCAAATCAGTCTGACCCTATGCCTCATGGGAACAGCTAAAAATACTGTAGCTGGGGTTTCAGGTTTAGGTAACGGCGCCACAGGGAAATTAAGCATAAATTATCTAATTAGCTGAAGTGATATGACGGTGCTAAAAGGTGGGAAGTACCGCCCAACTCCCCAGAAAAAAGAGCCAAGGCTCTACACAGTTTAGCAGTCAGTCCTTAGCACACATCCTTTTTCTATCAAAAAAACAAGTTATTTAGTGTTTCCACAATGACAGTACAAATTTGTAGGTGAAGAAAATAGATTAGTCTCCTCTTATGGGTGGTTCTTTATTCATTAGGTGTCTTCCGTGCGATATACAACATCCAGCCGACACGTGTTTCGTCGCTACAGGGGAAAATTATTCCCGCGACTTTTTCAAGGCTGTGTTACAAAAGAAAATTAAGAACCTATATAGTACATAACTTGAAAACATGTACTCAGCGGCAATGCCAAAGCAACTTGGTGGTGAAACTCAAGAACCGGCTACAAGTGGGTGAGCAAGTCGTCCATGATACACACTATGCATAGTAGCTATAACGTTTGTTGTGTAAAATAGTAATAGTGAACATAAACTAAATATGATTCTAATAAGATGGAGAGAGCTGGATAACCGTGCTAAAGTGGGGAAATACGCTAAAAGAATCAAAGCTAATCGTGATTTGGAGTGGCAAACGTGAACAGTTTCGTGGTGTGATGAGGCTAGGTTCATTGTAGTGTATTTAGAAACCGGACGTGGTGCGTCTATATGTGCGGTCATGCAACGATATTTAATGTGCCATGTGTCAGTACAATCAGACCATGACAGTGAATTCATGTGTTGTGCGGTCATAGCTACCTATTCTTCGTTCGTTTGAGTATTCCTAAAAACTGATACAAATAACCTTATTAAGTACTCATAAACAGGACTTATAAAATTCTAGGGCCAAAATAAACATAGGCAGTGTTCGTTAAAGATGAAACACCTACTTATTAAGTGGTGATAATTCCAAACCACCTATGGTTTCAGTAGTGGTGGCGTCAGTATTCCTCTGTAGTTGTTCAGTGGTCAGGTGCTATTAGATTCTATTTCCAGTACTGTAAAAAGTAAATTAAAAAGTAAATAAATCTAGATCATGTATTGCATCTTGATTTAAGCGTCAAAAAGCGGTGTGTTCACTTTAACTAAATGTTCCGCTTGGATCTAAGTATTATTAATATTGACATACGAGAATACGCTGGTCTTGTAATCGTCAAAGCGTTTTTTCTTGAATGTTGGCTGAGTAATTATTGAGCGCTAAACCATGCGCAGGCTCAAAAATGAAACAATGATGAGGATATATACGCCCTGGCAACTGTCTGTCCCCACGTTTGAGTATGCTTGATTAGTTTATGAGAATAGCGTGACTCCCCAATTTGTGCTTAAAAAGGCTCTGAAGAAAGAGCCTGGTATCAATCAAATCACTACCAGAAACCCGAAAAATATACCGGGTGAGGTTTCTGCATTGTCCTCACAGCGCACGGTGTCAAACTTACTAGTTAACCGAAAACGCTTGTGTGGCGAGCACTACGCTTACCTTATTCGGCTGAAAATCGGGCCGGAATACTGCCTGTCACTGGTTTCCCTTTCGAAGTGTTCATATGCGAGTGGCTTCCCTGGTGATTATATTTCCGGTTTCGGAACGTGAAACGTGATCACGTGACTTGTTGCATTGCGTGCCTCTTCTCATGCAGTGAGTGGAAAAGGGACTTAAGGTGAAGTGGCTATTGATTCGGCCATCTTGGAGCTATGTTTAGTATCTTAGTATTAACGCTAATATTTAATGAATAGATCTCTCCAGCTATTAAAAACAGTACACGATGATCAGAAACTCCAGCAAATAATAGATAAATCAAACATTGTTAAGATAAGGCATATCGTAAAAACATCTATAATGTTAATCTCCATGAATAAAATGACATCATGTGTTCCACAACTGTGATCAGAAAAAAGTTGCAAATTGGAAAAACATACAATTCTAATACAATGTATACAGTAACATATCTCTGGATAAATATAACATGTGATATTAGTCGTTCGGGTTATTAAAGCAACTCTAATCAATGTGTGGTAGTGATTTGGGTAGAATAACCCAATAGTTTGTAGTGTAATAAGTCATGGTAAACAAGGAACTGTGAATAGGACTATGTACACGGTAACTTGAATATAAGTACTGAGGCTCTCATCTGCCTAAGAAGTAGTGTAGTTCATGGTCAATGTTAAGACCATGTTCCACACTACGCATTTTTAAGATCCATTGGGCCTCTCTTTGTCTTAGTGTCAGTTCTCTGTTGCCTCCTCTTGGACTAATTGGGACATGTTCTATTCCATAGAATTTGAATATGCGATTGCCTGTTTGTGCATTGCAAGTAGACATATGTGCTGCTAGTGGGTATCTCATGTCTACTTGTTTGATCGCTCTGGTATGTTCCCCTATGCGGTCCCGCAAGGGTCTAATTGTACTACCAATGTAGTGTTTGTCACATTTGCATTGTATTATATATACAACAAATTTGGTTAGACAGTTAATGTTAGAGTTTATTTTGTATTTTCTTCCCTCTGGTCCTAAAAATTCAGTTTTGCGATCATCAGCCCATTTGCATGAGCTACAGTGACCGCATGTGTAGAAGCCACATGAATATTGGCTAAGCCAATTAGTCCTGCCTACTGTTTTTGGATAGCTAGGACTCAGTAGGTTCCTTAGTGAGACCCCCCTCCTGTATGTTATGGTTGGTTTGTCCGTGACGTACTCCCTAAGGGTATTGTCTGCCTTTAGTAAGTGCCAGTGTCTGTTGAGGATCCTTTTTAGAACTACCGACCAGTTGTTGTACCCAGTAATCAATCTGATCCTTTGATCATTAACATCCTGTTTTGGTTTTTCTTTTAATGTTTCGTGTTGGGTCATTTTATCTATTCTTTCTTCAGCTTTCTTAAGTAAGGGTTTGCTGTAGCCTCTCCTTTTGAACCTTGATATTATTCCTTTCTTATGTGTATGGAATTCATCATCCCTACTACAATTACGTCTGGTTCTTGTCAGTTCTCCAAATGGAATGGAACGTATCTGGTGATAGGGATGTGCACTGCTGGCGTGCAACAGAGAATTACATGCTGTTGCCTTGCGGTACAGTCTACTCTCAATTTTGTTATTGTAAATATATAGTTCCACGTCTAGAAATGGTATGTGTGTTTTACTGTGTTCCATGGTGAATCTAATATTACAATCATTATTGTTCAGAAATTCAAAGAAACTTAAAAGTTTGGTATTTGTCCCTGTCCAGATCATGATACAGTCGTCAATATAACGACCCCAAAATAAAATAGAGTCGTTATATTCAGCACCCAATGGGCCCCAGATTCTCGTCTCCTCGAACCAACCCATAAAAAGGTTGGCATACGAGGGAGAAAATCTGGAGCCCATCGCTACTCCCTGTGTCTGTCTAAACCATTGTTGTTTGAAGAGAAACACATTGTTGTCCAAAATGAGTTCTATCATCTCAATGAGCATTTCTGTATGGTTCCAGGAGCTCGCTGCCCTTCTGTTCAACATCTTTTTGACAGCTCTAATGCCAATATCCCTTTTTATACTGGTGTACAGAGCAGTTACATCCAGTGTAACCATAGTCATGTTGTCTTCCCAGTTTAGGTCAGCTAGAATACTCAGAATATGTTTAGTGTCCCTTATGTATGAGGCTAAGTTGGTTACTAAAGGCTTCAGAAAGATGTCTACATATTCAGATATTCTTTCTGTCGGCCCACCTATCCCTGATATTATGGGTCTACCAGGTGGGAATGGAAGGTTCTTGTGTACCTTTGGTACAGTATACATACATGGGTATCTTGGTCGATCAACTTTGAGATAGGTGTATTCATTTTCGTCGAGCAGTCCCTGTTCTTGCCATTTTCTTAGTTGAGTATTGATATACTTCGTTAGCATCCAAATAGGATTACCTATTAGGGCTTCATAGCAATCTGGGTCATTTAGTTGGGTCTGTATTTCTTGCTCATAGTCTGTGCTACGCATGACCACCATGTTTCCCCCTTTATCTGCCTCCCTTATGGTTAGGTCCTTGTTGTTACTGAGTGTTCTAAGTGCTATTCTTTCTTGTTGTGTGAGGTTATCCTTCTTCATACGTGAGGCCGTGTTCTTGATATCATGCTTGTCTAGTTCAGCCGTGACCAATTTATAAAATAGGTCTATGTTGTTGCCTGCTGTGAGTGTAGGTGTCCATTTAGATTTTTCTTTTAGTTTACTAGTGATACTGTAATCCGGGTCAATGTTTAGGTCTCTCATTATTATGTCAGTCGACACTAATTCGTCTTCACAATCAGTTAAAGATAACAACAATCTGGTATCTAGTAGGTCCTGTATTGTTTGTTCATTGGGTAATAATAGACCAAGATTTTGCTGCATGTCTTTATTTGCCACTTTGTTCAATTCAAAATGCTTTTTCAATTTGAGGCGTCTAGTGAACTTAAACAAATCAATTTTAGTTGTACAGATATCACCAATGCTACTAGGGCAAAAGCTCATCTCTTTGGAAAGTACGGACACCATATCATTAGTAAGCTCTAAATCTGACAAATTCATAACAGTTAAATCATTCATTTCCTCACATTCCAAGATCTGGTCCTTACCCCGGGACGCTCCGTATCTCTTGCCCCCTCGTTTTCCCCTCCTTGTTTTTCTCCCTGATTTGGTCTGCGATTTTCTCTGTTGCCTTTTTTTATCCGTCTGACTTCTAACAAAAAACTTGTTTCGTTGGAGACATTACCCGTAGTATCTGCCCTTTCCGGATCACTGTCACTAGTTAAGTCTGTGTCTAGTGAGGTGGTACTAGAATGAGCTGATGTACCCTCCCCCGTTTTTGTGGGTACTGTTTTGGGAATCAGGTGATCATACTTTTTGGCAAAAGTAAAAATTCTACCGCTAGCATAGTCCCGTTCATCTCTTTTGATCTTCCTCATTTTCCGCTGTTTGATATCAGCGACATGTCGTTCTATGATCTCATTTAGAATTACATAGTTCTTTGTCATTACCTCTGGTAAATTAAGATCTTTTATTTCCGTTTCTATTGTTTCAATGTCTTTCTGCAATTTTGCAACCTTCCTGTCACAGTTTTCTATTAGGATCTCCATCAGTCTATTTGAATTACTGTTGAGTTCCTTTTCCCAGTCCGCCAATAAATCTGGTTCCAAATCCTCATATGTGGGTATTATTTGGGATCTCAGTCCTCTGGGTACTCTTTTTACTTTTATGTATTGTCTCAAGGTTGCTGCATCCCACCACCTGGACATTTCACTAAGTCTCATCTTTTCAAGTCTCAAGAACTTATCTTTCATACCCTCTTTTCTAGAGGATTGACCACTTGGTTGTGGAGTGGTATTTGACCCTTGGTTGGTCAAGTTATTAAACAGATCATCTGCCTCTTTGTCTCTTCTCTCCTTATCACTCGCAAATGTATTCATAATGCCTTCCCGGCTGCCTCCTAGATGAGTAAGCTAAAAATACTGTAGCTGGGGTTTCAGGTTTAGGTAACGGCGCCACAGGGAAATTAAGCATAAATTATCTAATTAGCTGAAGTGATATGACGGTGCTAAAAGGTGGGAAGTACCGCCCAACTCCCCAGAAAAAAGAGCCAAGGCTCTACACAGTTTAGCAGTCAGTCCTTAGCACACATCCTTTTTCTATCAAAAAAACAAGTTATTTAGTGTTTCCACAATGACAGTACAAATTTGTAGGTGAAGAAAATAGATTAGTCTCCTCTTATGGGTGGTTCTTCATTCATTAGGTGTCTTCCGTGCGATATACAACATCCAGCCGACACGTGTTTCGTCGCTACAGGGGAAAATTATTCCCGCGACTTTTTCAAGGCTGTGTTACAAAAGAAAATTAAGAACCTATATAGTACATAACTTGAAAACATGTACTCAGCGGCAATGCCAAAGCAACTTGGTGGTGAAACTCAAGAACCGGCTACAAGTGGGTGAGCAACCACGTCCGGTTTCTAAATACACTACAATGAACCTAGCCTCATCACACCACGAAACTGTTCACGTTTGCCACTCCAAATCACGATTAGCTTTGATTCTTTTAGCGTATTTCCCCACTTTAGCACGGTTATCCAGCTCTCTCCATCTTATTAGAATCATATTTAGTTTATGTTTACTATTACTATTTTACACAACAAACGTTATAGCTACTATGCATAGTGTGTATCATGGACGACTTGCTCACCCACTTGTAGCCGGTTCTTGAGTTTCACCACCAAGTTGCTTTGGCATTGCCGCTGAGTACATGTTTTCAAGTTATGTACTATATAGGTTCTTAATTTTCTTTTGTAACACAGCCTTGAAAAAGTCGCGGGAATAATTTTCCCCTGTAGCGACGAAACACGTGTCGGCTGGATGTTGTATATCGCACGGAAGACACCTAATGAATAAAGAACCACCCATAAGAGGAGACTAATCTATTTTCTTCACCTACAAATTTGTACTGTCATTGTGGAAACACTAAATAACTTGTTTTTTTGATAGAAAAAGGATGTGTGCTAAGGACTGACTGCTAAACTGTGTAGAGCCTTGGCTCTTTTTTCTGGGGAGTTGGGCGGTACTTCCCACCTTTTAGCACCGTCATATCACTTCAGCTAATTAGATAATTTATGCTTAATTTCCCTGTGGCGCCGTTACCTAAACCTGAAACCCCAGCTACAGTATTTTTAGCTTACTCATCTAGGAGGCAGCCGGGAAGGCATTATGAATACATTTGCGAGTGATAAGGAGAGAAGAGACAAAGAGGCAGATGATCTGTTTAATAACTTGACCAACCAAGGGTCAAATACCACTCCACAACCAAGTGGTCAATCCTCTAGAAAAGAGGGTATGAAAGATAAGTTCTTGAGACTTGAAAAGATGAGACTTAGTGAAATGTCCAGGTGGTGGGATGCAGCAACCTTGAGACAATACATAAAAGTAAAAAGAGTACCCAGAGGACTGAGATCCCAAATAATACCCACATATGAGGATTTGGAACCAGATTTATTGGCGGACTGGGAAAAGGAACTCAACAGTAATTCAAATAGACTGATGGAGATCCTAATAGAAAACTGTGACAGGAAGGTTGCAAAATTGCAGAAAGACATTGAAACAATAGAAACGGAAATAAAAGATCTTAATTTACCAGAGGTAATGACAAAGAACTATGTAATTCTAAATGAGATCATAGAACGACATGTCGCTGATATCAAACAGCGGAAAATGAGGAAGATCAAAAGAGATGAACGGGACTATGCTAGCGGTAGAATTTTTACTTTTGCCAAAAAGTATGATCACCTGATTCCCAAAACAGTACCCACAAAAACGGGGGAGGGTACATCAGCTCATTCTAGTACCACCTCACTAGACACAGACTTAACTAGTGACAGTGATCCGGAAAGGGCAGATACTACGGGTAATGTCTCCAACGAAACAAGTTTTTTGTTAGAAGTCAGACGGATAAAAAAAGGCAACAGAGAAAATCGCAGACCAAATCAGGGAGAAAAACAAGGAGGGGAAAACGAGGGGGCAAGAGATACGGAGCGTCCCGGGGTAAGGACCAGATCTTGGAATGTGAGGAAATGAATGATTTAACTGTTATGAATTTGTCAGATTTAGAGCTTACTAATGATATGGTGTCCGTACTTTCCAAAGGGATGAGCTTTTGCCCTAGTAGCATTGGTGATATCTGTACAACTAAAATTGATTTGTTTAAGTTCACTAGACGCCTCAAATTGAAAAAGCATTTTGAATTGAACAAAGTGGCAAATAAAGACATGCAGCAAAATCTTGGTCTATTATTACCCAATGAACAAACAATACAGGACCTACTAGATACCAGATTGTTGTTATCTTTAACTGATTGTGAAGACGAATTAGTGTCGACTGACATAATAATGAGAGACCTAAACATTGACCCGGATTACAGTATCACTAGTAAACTAAAAGAAAAATCTAAATGGACACCTACACTCACAGCAGGCAACAACATAGACCTATTTTATAAATTGGTCACGGCTGAACTAGACAAGCATGATATCAAGAACACGGCCTCACGTATGAAGAAGGATAACCTCACACAACAAGAAAGAATAGCACTTAGAACACTCAGTAACAACAAGGACCTAACCATAAGGGAGGCAGATAAAGGGGGAAACATGGTGGTCATGCGTAGCACAGACTTTGAGCAAGAAATACAGACCCAACTAAATGACCCAGATTGCTATGAAGCCCTAATAGGTAATCCTATTTGGATGCTAACGAAGTATATCAATACTCAACTAAGAAAATGGCAAGAACAGGGACTGCTCGACGAAAATGAATACACCTATCTCAAAGTTGATCGACCAAGATACCCATGTATGTATACTGTACCAAAGGTACACAAGAACCTTCCATTCCCACCTGGTAGACCCATAATATCAGGGATAGGTGGGCCGACAGAAAGAATATCTGAATATGTAGACATCTTTCTGAAGCCTTTAGTAACCAACTTAGCCTCATACATAAGGGACACTAAACATATTCTGAGTATTCTAGCTGACCTAAACTGGGAAGACAACATGACTATGGTTACACTGGATGTAACCGCTCTGTACACCAGTATAAAAAGGGATATTGGCATTAGAGCTGTCAAAAAGATGTTGAACAGAAGGGCAGCGAGCTCCTGGAACCATACAGAAATGCTCATTGAGATGATAGAACTCATTTTGGACAACAATGTGTTTCTCTTCAAACAACAATGGTTTAGACAGACACAGGGAGTAGCGATGGGCTCCAGATTTTCTCCCTCGTATGCCAACCTTTTTATGGGTTGGTTCGAGGAGACGAGAATCTGGGGCCCATTGGGTGCTGAATATAACGACTCTATTTTATTTTGGGGTCGTTATATTGACGACTGTATCATGATCTGGACAGGGACAAATACCAAACTTTTAAGTTTCTTTGAATTTCTGAACAATAATGATTGTAATATTAGATTCACCATGGAACACAGTAAAACACACATACCATTTCTAGACGTGGAACTATATATTTACAATAACAAAATTGAGAGTAGACTGTACCGCAAGGCAACAGCATGTAATTCTCTGTTGCACGCCAGCAGTGCACATCCCTATCACCAGATACGTTCCATTCCATTTGGAGAACTGACAAGAACCAGACGTAATTGTAGTAGGGATGATGAATTCCATACACATAAGAAAGGAATAATATCAAGGTTCAAAAGGAGAGGCTACAGCAAACCCTTACTTAAGAAAGCTGAAGAAAGAATAGATAAAATGACCCAACACGAAACATTAAAAGAAAAACCAAAACAGGATGTTAATGATCAAAGGATCAGATTGATTACTGGGTACAACAACTGGTCGGTAGTTCTAAAAAGGATCCTCAACAGACACTGGCACTTACTAAAGGCAGACAATACCCTTAGGGAGTACGTCACGGACAAACCAACCATAACATACAGGAGGGGGGTCTCACTAAGGAACCTACTGAGTCCTAGCTATCCAAAAACAGTAGGCAGGACTAATTGGCTTAGCCAATATTCATGTGGCTTCTACACATGCGGTCACTGTAGCTCATGCAAATGGGCTGATGATCGCAAAACTGAATTTTTAGGACCAGAGGGAAGAAAATACAAAATAAACTCTAACATTAACTGTCTAACCAAATTTGTTGTATATACAATACAATGCAAATGTGACAAACACTACATTGGTAGTACAATTAGACCCTTGCGGGACCGCATAGGGGAACATACCAGAGCGATCAAACAAGTAGACATGAGATACCCACTAGCAGCACATATGTCTACTTGCAATGCACAAACAGGCAATCGCATATTCAAATTCTATGGAATAGAACATGTCCCAATTAGTCCAAGAGGAGGCAACAGAGAACTGACACTAAGACAAAGAGAGGCCCAATGGATCTTAAAAATGCGTAGTGTGGAACATGGTCTTAACATTGACCATGAACTACACTACTTCTTAGGCAGATGAGAGCCTCAGTACTTATATTCAAGTTACTGTGTACATAGTCCTATTCACAGTTCCTTGTTTACCATGACTTATTACACTACAAACTATTGGGTTATTCTACCCAAATCACTACCACACATTGATTAGAGTTGCTTTAATAACCCGAACGACTAATATCACATGTTATATTTATCCAGAGATATGTTACTGTATACATTGTATTAGAATTGTATGTTTTTCCAATTTGCAACTTTTTTCTGATCACAGTTGTGGAACACATGATGTCATTTTATTCATGGAGATTAACATTATAGATGTTTTTACGATATGCCTTATCTTAACAATGTTTGATTTATCTATTATTTGCTGGAGTTTCTGATCATCGTGTACTGTTTTTAATAGCTGGAGAGATCTATTCATTAAATATTAGCGTTAATACTAAGATACTAAACATAGCTCCAAGATGGCCGAATCAATAGCCACTTCACCTTAAGTCCCTTTTCCACTCACTGCATGAGAAGAGGCACGCAATGCAACAAGTCACGTGATCACGTTTCACGTTCCGAAACCGGAAATATAATCACCAGGGAAGCCACTCGCATATGAACACTTCGAAAGGGAAACCAGTGACAGGCAGTATTCCGGCCCGATTTTCAGCCGAATAAGGTAAGCGTAGTGCTCGCCACACAAGCGTTTTCGGTTAACTAGTAACTTTGACACCGTGCGCTGTGAGGACAATGCAGAAACCTCACCCGGTATATTTTTCGGGTTTCTGGTAGTGATTTGATTGATACCAGGCTCTTTCTTCAGAGCCTTTTTAAGCACAAATTGGGGAGTCACGCTATTCTCATAAACTAATCAAGCATACTCAAACGTGGGGACAGACAGTTGCCAGGGCTTATATATACTCATCATTGTTTCATTTTTGAGCCTGCGCATGGTTTAGCGCTCAATAATTACTCAGCCAACATTCGAGAAAAAACGCTTTGACGATTACAAGACCAGCGTATTCTCGTATGTCAATATTAATAATACTTAGATCCAAGCGGAACATTTAGTTAAAGTGAACACACCGCTTTTTGACGCTTAAATCAAGATGCAATACATGATCTAGATTTATTTACTTTTTAATTTACTTTTTACAGTACTGGAAATAGAATCTAATAGCACCTGACCACTGAACAACTACAGAGGAATACTGACGCCACCACTACTGAAACCATAGGTGGTTTGGAATTATCACCACTTAATAAGTAGGTGTTTCATCTTTAACGAACACTGCCTATGTTTATTTTGGCCCTAGAATTTTATAAGTCCTGTTTATGAGTACTTAATAAGGTTATTTGTATCATTTTTTAGGAATACTCAAACGAACGAAGAATAGGTAGCTATGACCGCACAACACATGAATTCACTGTCATGGTCTGATTGTACTGACACATGGCACATTAAATATCGTTGCATGACCGCACATATAGACGCACCACGTCCGGTTTCTAAATACACTACAATGAACCTAGCCTCATCACACCACGAAACTGTTCACGTTTGCCACTCCAAATCACGATTAGCTTTGATTCTTTTAGCGTATTTCCCCACTTTAGCACGGTTATCCAGCTCTCTCCATCTTATTAGAATCATATTTAGTTTATGTTTACTATTACTATTTTACACAACAAACGTTATAGCTACTATGCATAGTGTGTATCATGGACGACTTGCTCACCCACTTGTAGCCGGTTCTTGAGTTTCACCACCAAGTTGCTTTGGCATTGCCGCTGAGTACATGTTTTCAAGTTATGTACTATATAGGTTCTTAATTTTCTTTTGTAACACAGCCTTGAAAAAGTCGCGGGAATAATTTTCCCCTGTAGCGACGAAACACGTGTCGGCTGGATGTTGTATATCGCACGGAAGACACCTAATGAATAAAGAACCACCCATAAGAGGAGACTAATCTATTTTCTTCACCTACAAATTTGTACTGTCATTGTGGAAACACTAAATAACTTGTTTTTTTGATAGAAAAAGGATGTGTGCTAAGGACTGACTGCTAAACCTCATGGGAACAGTCCAGCCCGAACTGCCAAGCCATGCCTTCCCTGGACCGGAAACAAGCTTCCGAGGACCGGTTTCTGGCATTTCAGCTGTCTTCAGCCAGGCTTGCTTGAATCCATTGGCAAAGTGAGCAAGGGACTCAACGTCTGAGCATACCCTGCCAACTTATGGCGAACAAAGAGGTACAAAAGGGGGTGGTGATGGACGGAGTATCAGAACCAATCAAACACTCACACCCAGTCAACAGATCTGGGTTTGATCCATCACCGTTCTTTAGCCCTCTCTGCCACCCCAGTTCAGACATGACCATATGCAACTCAGTCTGACCATGTGCCTCATGGGAACAGTCCAGCCCGAACTGCCAAGCCATGCCTTCCCTGGACGGGAAACAAGCTTCCTAGGACCGGTTCTGGCATTTCAGCCGTCTTCAGCCATGCTTGCTTGAATCCAGTGGCAAAGTGAGCAAGGGACTCAACGTCTGAGCATACCCTGCCAACTTATGGCGAACAAAGCGGTACAAAAGGGGGTGGTGATGGACGGAGTATCAGAACCAATCAAACACTCACACCCAGTCAACAGATCTGGGTTTGATCCATCACCGTTCTTTAGCCCACTCTGCCACCCCAGTTCAGAGATGGCCATATGCAAATCAGTCTGACCCTGTGCCTCATGGGAACAGTCCAGCCCGAACTGCCAAGCCATGCCTTCCCTGGACCGGAAACAAGCTTCCTAGGACCGGTTTCTGGCATTTCAGCCGTCTTTAGCCAGGCTTGCTTGAATCCAGTGGCAAAGTGAGCAAGGGACTCAACGTCTGAGCATACCCTGCCAACTTATGGCGAACAAAGCGGTACAAAAGGGGGTAATGATGGACGGAGTATCAGAACCAATCAAACACTCACACCCAGTCAACAGATCTGGGTTTGATCCATCACCGTTCTTTAGCCCACTCTGCCACCCCAGTTCAGACATGGCCATATGCAAATCAGTCTGACCCTGTGCCTCATGGGAACAGTCCGGCCCGAACTGCCAAGCCATGCCTTCCCTGGACCGGAAACAAGCTTCCTAGGACCGGTTTCTGGCATTTCAGCCGTCTTCAGCCAGGCTTGTTTGAATCCAGTGGCAAAGTGAGCAAGGGACTCAACGTCTGAGCATACCCTGCCAACTTATGGCGAACAAAGCGGTACAAAAGGGGGTGGTGATGGACGGAGCATCAGAACCAATCAAACACTCACACCCAGTCAACAGATCTGGGTTTGATCCATCACCGTTCTTTAGCCCACTCTGCCACCCCAGTTCAGACATGGCCATATGCAAATCAGTCTGACCCTGTGCCTCATGGGAACAGTCCAGCCGGAACTGCCAAGCCATGCCTTCCCTGGACTGGAAACAAGCTTCCTAGGACCGGTTTCTGGCATTTAAGCCGTCTTCAGCTGGGCTTGCTTGAATCCAGTGGCAAAGTGAGCAAGAGACTCAACGTCTGAGCATACCCTGCCAACTTATGGCGAACAAAGCGGTACAAAAGGGGGTGGTGATGGACGGAGTATCAGAACCAATCAAACACTCACACCCAGTCAACAGATCTGGGTTTGATCCATCACCGTTCTTTAGCCCACTCTGCCACCCCAGTTCAGACATGGCCATATGCAAATCAGTCTGACCCTGTGCCTCATGGGAACAGTCCAGCCTGAACTGCCAAGCCATGCCTTCCCTGGACCGGAAACAAGCTTCCTAGGACCGGTTTCTGGCATTTCAGCCGTTTTCAGCCAGGCTTGCTTGAATCCAGTGGCAAAGTGAGCAAGGGACTCAACGTCTGAGCATACCCTGCCAACTTATGGCAAACAAAGCGGTACAAAAGGGGGTGGTGATGGACGGAGTATCAGAACCAATCAAAGACTCACACCCAGTCAACAGATCTGGGTTTGATCCATCACTGTTCTTAAGCCCACTCTGCCACCCCAGTTCAGACATGGCCATATGCAAATCAGTCTGACCCTATGCCTCATGGGAACAGTCCAGCCCGAACTGCCAAGCCATGCCTTCCCTGGACCGGAAACAAGCTTCCTAGGACCGGTTTCTGGCATTTCAGCCGTCTTCAGCCAGGCTTGCTTGAATCCAGTGGCAAAGTGAGCAAGGGACTCAACGTCTGAGCATACCCTGCCAACTTATGGCGAACAAAGCGGTAAAAAAGGGGGTGGTGATGGACGGAGTATCAGAACCAATCAAACACTCACACCCAGTCAACAGATCTGGGTTTGATCCATCACCGTTCTTTAGCCCACTCTGCCACCCCAGTTCAGACATGGCCATATGCAAATCAGTCTGACCCTGTGTCTCATGGGAACAGTCCAGCCCGAACTGCCAAGCCATGCCTTCCCTGGACCGGAAACAAGCTTCCTAGGACCGGTTTCTGGCATTTCAGCCGTCTTCAGCCAGGCTTGCTTGAATACAGTGGCAAAGTGAGCAAGGGACTCAACGTCTGAGCATACCCTGCCAACTTATGGCGAACAAAGCGGTACAAAAGGGGGTGGTGATGGACGGAGTATCAGAACCAATCAAACACTCACACCCAGTCAACAGATCTGGGTTGATCCATCACCGTTCTTTAGCCCACTCTGCCACCCCAGTTCAGACATGGCCATATGCAAATCAGTCTGACCCTGTGCCTCATGGGAACAGTCCAGCCCGAACTGCCAAGCCATGCCTTCCCTGGACCGGAAACAAGCTTCCTAGGACCGGTTTCTGGCATTTCAGCCGTCTTCAGCCAGGCTTGCTTGAACCCAGTGGCAAAGTGAGCAAGGGACTCAACGTCTGAGCATACCCTGCCAACTTATGGCGAACAAAGCGGTACAAAAGGGGGTGGTGATGGACGGAGTATCAGAACCAATCAAACACTCACACCCAGTCAACAGATTTGGGTTTGATCCATCACCGTTCTTTAGCCCACTCTGCCACCCCAGTTCAGACATGGCCATATGCAAATCAGTCTGACCCTGTGCCTCATGGGAACAGTCCAGCCCGAACTGCCAAGCCATGCCTTCCCTGGACCGGAAACAAGCTTCCTAGGACCGGTTCCTGGCATTTCAGCCGTCTTCAGCCAGGCTTGCTTGAATCCAGTGGCAAAGTGAGCAAGGGACTCAACGTCTGAGCATACCCTGCCAACTTATGGCGAACAAAGCTGTACAAAAGGGGGTGGTGATGGACAGAGTATCAGAACCAATCAAACACTCACACCCAGTCAACAGATCTGGGTTTAATCCATCACCGTTCTTAAGCCCACTCTGCCACCCCAGTTCAGACATGGCCATCTGCAAATCAGTCTGACCCTGTGCCTCATGGGAACAGTCCAGCCGGAACTGCCAAGCCATGCCTTCCCTGGACCGGAAACAAGCTTCCTAGGACCGGTTTCTGGCATTTAAGCCGTCTTCAGCTGGGCTTGCTTGAATCCAGTGGCAAAGTGAGCAAGAGACTCAACGTCTGAGCATACCCTGCCAACTTATGGCGAACAAAGCGGTACAAAAGGGGGTGGTGATGGACGGAGTATCAGAACCAATCAAACACTCACACCCAGTCAACAGATCTGGGTTTGATCCATCACCGTTCTTTAGCCCACTCTGCCACCCCAGTTCAGACATGGCCATATGCAAATCAGTCTGACCCTGTGCCTCATGGGAACAGTCCAGCCTGAACTGCCAAGCCATGCCTTCCCTGGACCGGAAACAAGCTTCCTAGGACCGGTTTCTGGCATTTCAGCCGTCTTCAGCCAGGCTTGCTTGAATCCAGTGGCAAAGTGAGCAAGGGACTCAACGTCTGAGCATACCCTGCCAACTTATGGCAAACAAAGCGGTACAAAAGGGGGTGGTGATGGACGGAGTATCAGAACCAATCAAAGACTCACACCCAGTCAACAGATCTGGGTTTGATCCATCACCGTTCTCAAGCCCACTCTGCCACCCCAGTTCAGACATGGCCATATGCAAATCAGTCTGACCCTATGCCTCATGGGAACAGTCCAGCCCGAACTGCCAAGCCATGCCTTCCCTGGACCGGAAACAAGCTTCCTAGGACCGGTTTCTGGCATTTCAGCCGTCTTCAGCCAGGCTTGCTTGAATCCAGTGGCAAAGTGAGCAAGGGACTCAACGTCTGAGCATACCCTGCCAACTTATGGCGAACAAAGCGGTACAAAAGGGGGTGGTGATGGACGGAGTATCAGAACCAATCAAACACTCACACCCAGTCAACAGATCTGGGTTTGATCCATCACCGTTCTTTAGCCCACTCTGCCACCCCAGTTCAGACATGGCCATATGCAAATCAGTCTGACCCTGTGCCTCATGGGAACAGTCCAGCCCGAACTGCCAAGCCATGCCTTCCGTGGACCGGAAACAAGCTTCCTAGGACCGGTTTCTGGCATTTCAGCCGTCTTCAGCCAGGCTTGCTTGATTCCAGTGGCACAGTGAGCAAGGGACTCAACGTCTGAGCATACCCTGTCAACTTATGGCGAACAAAGCGGTACTAAAGGGGGTGGTGATGGACGGAGTATCAGAACCAATCAAACACTCACACCCAGTCAACAGATCTGGGTTTGATCCATCACCGTTCTTTAGCCCACTCTGCCACTCCAGTTCAGACTGGCCATATGCAAATCAGTCTGACCCTGTGCCTCATGGGAACAGTCCAGCCCGAACTGCCAAGCCATGCCTTCCCTGGACCGGAAACAAGCTTCCTAGGACCAGTTTCTGGCATTTCAGCCGTCTTCAGCCAGGCTTGCTTGAACCCAGTGGCAAAGTGAGCAAGGGACTCAACGTCTGAGCATACCCTGCCAACTTATGGCGAACAAAGCGGTACAAAAGGGGGTGGTGATGGACGGAGTATCAGAACCAATCAAACACTCACACCCAGTCAACAGATCTGGGTTTGATCCATCACCGATCTTTAGCCCACTCTGCCACCCCAGTTCAGACATGGCCATATGCAAATCAGTCTGACCCTGTGCCTCATGGGAACAGTCCAGCCCGAACTGCCAAGCCATGCCTTCCCTGGACCAGAAACAAGCTTCCTAGGACCGGTTTCTGGCATTTCAGCCGTCTTCAGCCAGGCTTGCTTGAATCCAGTGGCAAAGTGAGCAAGGGACTCAACGTCTGAGCATACCCTGCCAACTTATGGCGAACAAAGCGGTACAAAAGGGGGTGGTGATGGACGGAGTATCAGAACCAATCAAACACTCACACCCAGTCAACAGATCTGGGTTTAATCCATCACCGTTCTTAAGCCCACTCTGCCACCCCAGTTCAGACATGGCCATCTGCAAATCAGTCTGACCCTGTGCCTCATGGGAACAGTCCAGCCCGAACTGCCAAGCCATGCCTTCCCTGGACCGGAAACAAGCTTCCTAGGACCAGTTTCTGGCATTTCAGCCGTCTTCAGCCAGACTTGCTTGAATCCAGTGGCAAAGTGAGCAAGGGACTCAACGTCTGAGCATACCCTGCCAACTTATGGCGAACAAAGCGGTACAAAAGGGGGTGGTGAAGGACGGAGTATCAGAACCAATCAAACACTCACACCCAGTCAACAGATCTGGGTTTGATCCATCACTGTTCTTTAGCCCACTCTGCCACCCCAGTTCAGACATGGCCATCTGCAAATCAGTCTGACCCTGTGCCTCATGGGAACAGTCCAGCCCGAACTGCCAAGCCATGCCTTCCCTGGACCGGAAACAAGCTTCCTAGGACCAGTTTCTGGCATTTCAGCCGTCTTCAGCCAGACTTGCTTGAATCCAGTGGCAAAGTGAGCAAGGGACTCAACGTCTGAGCATACCCTGCCAACTTATGGCGAACAAAGCGGTACAAAAGGGGGTGGTGATGGACGGAGTATCAGAACCAATCAAACACTCACACCCAGTCAACAGATCTGGGTTTGATCCATCACTGTTCTTTAGCCCACTGTGCCACCCCAGTTCAGACATGGCCATATGCAAATCAGTCTGACCCTGTGCCTCATGGGAACAGTCCAGCCCGAACTGCCAAGCCATGCCTTCCCTGGACCGGAAACAAGCTTCCTAGGACCGGTTTCTGGCATTTCAGCCGTCTTCAGCCAGGCTTGCTTGAATCCAGTGGCAAAGTGAGCAATGGACTCAACGTCTGAGCATACCCTGCCAACTTATAGCGAACAAAGCGGTACAAAAGGGGGTGGTGATGGACGGAGTATCAGAACCAATCAAACACTCACACCCAGTCAACAGATCTGGGTTTGATCCATCACCGTTCTTTAGCCCACTCTGCCACCCCAGTTCAGACATGGCCATATGCAAATTAGTCTGACCATGTGCCTCATGGGAACAGTCCAGCCCGAGCTGCCAAGCCATGCCTTCCCTGGACCGGAAACAAGCTTCCTAGGACCGGTTTCTGGCATTTCAGCCGTCTTCAGCCAGGCTTGATTCCAGTGGCAAAGTGAGCAAGGGACTCAACGTCTGAGCATACCCTGCCAACTTATAGCGAACAAAGCGGTACAAAAGGGGGTGGTGATGGACGGAGTATCAGAACCAATCAAACACTCACACCCAGTCAACAGATCTGGGTTTGATCCATCACCGTTCTTTAGCCCACTCTGCCACCCCAGTTCAGACATGGCCATATGCAAATCAGTCTGACCCTGTGCCTCATGGGAACAGTCCAGCCCGAACTGCCAAGCCATGCCTTCCCTGGACCGGTAACAAGCTTCCTAGGACCGGTTTCTGGCATTTCAGCCATCTTCAGCCAGGCTTGCTTGAATCCAGTGGCAAAGTGAGCAAGGGACTCAACGTCTGACCATACCCTGCCAACTTATGGCGAACAAAGCGGTACAAAAGGGGGTGGTGATGGACGGAGTATCAGAACCAATCAAACACTCACACCCAGTCAACAGATCTGGGTTTGATCCATCACCGTTCTTTAGCCCACTCTGCCACCCCAGTTCAGACATGGCCATATGCAAATCAGTCTGACCCTGTGCCTCATGGGAACAGTCCAGCCCGAACTGCCAAGCCATGCCTTCTCTGGACCGGAAACAAGCTTCCTAGGACCGGTTTCTGGCATTTCAGCCGTCTTCAGCCAGGCTTGCTTGATTCCAGTGGCAAAGTGAGCAAGGGACTCAACGTCTGAGCATACCCTGCCAACTTATAGCGAACAAAGCGGTACAAAAGGGGGTGGTGATGCACGGAGTATCAGAACCAATCAAACACTCACACCCAGTCAACAGATCTGGGTTTGATCCATCACCATTCTTTAGCCCACTCTGCCACCCCAGTTCAGACATGGCCATATGCAAATCAGTCTGACCCTGTGCCTCATGGGAACAGTCCAGCCCGAACTGCCAAGCCATGCCTTCCTTGGACCGGAAACAAGCTTCCTAGGACTGGTTTCTGGCATTTCAGCCATCTTCAGCCAGGCTTGCTTGAATTCAGTGGCAAAGTGAGCAAGGGACTCAACGTCTGAGCATACCCTGCCAACTTATGGCAAACAAAGCGGTACAAAAGGGGGTGGTGATGGACGGAGTATCAGAACCAATCAAACACTCACACCCAGTCAACAGATCTGGGTTTTATCCATCACCGTTCTTTAGCCCACTCTGCCACCCTAGTTCAGACATGGCCATATGCAAATCAGTCTGATCCTGTGCCTCATGGGAACAGTCCAGCCCGAACTGCCAAGCCATGCCTTCCCTGGACGGGAAACAAGGTTTCTAGGACCGGTTTCTGGCATTTCAGCCGTCTTCAGCCAGGCTTGCTTGAATCCAGTGGCAAAGTGAGCAAGGGACTCAACGTCTGAGCATACCCTGCCAACTTATGGCGAACAAAGCGGTACAAAAGGGGGTGGTGATGGACGGAGTATCAGAACCAATCAAACACTCACAGCCAGTCAACAGATCTGGGTTGATCCATCACCGTTCTTTAGCCCACTCTGCCACCCCAGTTCAGACATGGCCATATGCAAATCATTCTGACCCTGTGCCTCATGGGAACAGTCCAGCCCGAACTGCCAAGCCATGCCTTCCCTGGACCGGAAACAAGCTTCCTAGGACCGGTTTCTGGCATTTCAGCTGTCTTCAGCCAGGCTTGCTTGAACCCAGTGGCAAAGTGAGCAAGGGACTCAACGTCTGAGCATACCCTGCCAACTTATGGCGAA
Source organism: Triturus cristatus (assembly GCF_964204655.1). NCBI lineage: Eukaryota > Metazoa > Chordata > Amphibia > Caudata > Salamandridae > Triturus > Triturus cristatus. Next base: position 59,681,300 of record NC_140585.1, on the reverse strand, counting down.
CAAAGCGGTACAAAAGGGGGTGGTGATGGACGGAGTATCAGAACCAATCAAACACTCACACCCAGTCAACAGATCTGGGTTTGATCCATCACCGTTCTTTAGCCCACTCTGCCACCCCAGTTCAGACATGGCCATCTGCAAATCAGTCTGACCCTGTGCCTCATGGGAACAGTCCAGCCCGAAATGCCAAGCCATGCCTTCCCTGGACCGGAAACAAGCTTCCTAGGACCGGTTTCTGGCATTTCAGCCGTCTTCAGCCAGGCTTGCTTGAATCCAGTGGCAAGGTGAGCAAGGGACTCAACGTCTGAGCATACCCTGCCAACTTATGGCGAACAAAGCGGTACAAAAGGGGGTTGTGATGGACGGAGTATCAGAACCAATCAAACACTCACACCCAGTCAACACATCTGGGTTTGATCCATCACCGATCTTTAGCCCACTCTGCCACCCCAGTTCAGACATGGCCATATGCAAATCAGTCTGACCCTGTGCCTCATGGGAACAGTCCAGCCCGAACTGCCAAGCCATGCCTTCCCTGGACCGGAAACAAGCTTCCTAGGACTGGTTTCTGGCATTTCAGCCATCTTCAGCCAGGCTTGCTTGAATTCAGTGGCAAAGTGAGCAAGGGACTCAACGTCTGAGCATACCCTGCCAACTTATGGCAAACAAAGCGGTACAAAAGGGGGTGGTGATGGACGGAGTATCAGAACCAATCAAACACTCACACCCAGTCAACAGATCTGGGTTTGATCCATCACCGTTCTTTAGCCCACTCTGCCACCCCAGTTCAGACATGGCCATATGCAAATCAGTCTGATCCTGTGCCTCATGGGAACAGTCCAGCCCGAACTGCCAAGCCATGCCTTCCCTGGACGGGAAACAAGGTTTCTAGGACCGGTTTCTGGCATTTCAGCCGTCTTCAGCCAGGCTTGATTCCAGTGGCAAAGTGAGCAAGGGACTCAACGTCTGAGCATACCCTGCCAACTTATAGCGAACAAAGCGGTACAAAAGGGGGTGGTGATGGACGGAGTATCAGAACCAATCAAACACTCACACCCAGTCAACAGATCTGGGTTTGATCCATCACCGTTCTTTAGCCCACTCTGCCACCCCAGTTCAGACATGGCCATATGCAAATCAGTCTGACCCTGTGCCTCATGGGAACAGTCCAGCCCGAACTGCCAAGCCATGCCTTCCCTGGACCGGTAACAAGCTTCCTAGGACCGGTTTCTGGCATTTCAGCCATCTTCAGCCAGGCTTGCTTGAATCCAGTGGCAAAGTGAGCAAGGGACTCAACGTCTGACCATACCCTGCCAACTTATGGCGAACAAAGCGGTACAAAAGGGGGTGGTGATGGACGGAGTATCAGAACCAATCAAACACTCACACCCAGTCAACAGATCTGGGTTTGATCCATCACCGTTCTTTAGCCCACTCTGCCACCCCAGTTCAGACATGGCCATATGCAAATCAGTCTGACCCTGTGCCTCATGGGAACAGTCCAGCCCGAACTGCCAAGCCATGCCTTCTCTGGACCGGAAACAAGCTTCCTAGGACCGGTTTCTGGCATTTCAGCCGTCTTCAGCCAGGCTTGCTTGATTCCAGTGGCAAAGTGAGCAAGGGACTCAACGTCTGAGCATACCCTGCCAACTTATAGCGAACAAAGCGGTACAAAAGGGGGTGGTGATGCACGGAGTATCAGAACCAATCAAACACTCACACCCAGTCAACAGATCTGGGTTTGATCCATCACCATTCTTTAGCCCACTCTGCCACCCCAGTTCAGACATGGCCATATGCAAATCAGTCTGACCCTGTGCCTCATGGGAACAGTCCAGCCCGAACTGCCAAGCCATGCCTTCCTTGGACCGGAAACAAGCTTCCTAGGACTGGTTTCTGGCATTTCAGCCATCTTCAGCCAGGCTTGCTTGAATTCAGTGGCAAAGTGAGCAAGGGACTCAACGTCTGAGCATACCCTGCCAACTTATGGCAAACAAAGCGGTACAAAAGGGGGTGGTGATGGACGGAGTATCAGAACCAATCAAACACTCACACCCAGTCAACAGATCTGGGTTTTATCCATCACCGTTCTTTAGCCCACTCTGCCACCCTAGTTCAGACATGGCCATATGCAAATCAGTCTGATCCTGTGCCTCATGGGAACAGTCCAGCCCGAACTGCCAAGCCATGCCTTCCCTGGACGGGAAACAAGGTTTCTAGGACCGGTTTCTGGCATTTCAGCCGTCTTCAGCCAGGCTTGCTTGAATCCAGTGGCAAAGTGAGCAAGGGACTCAACGTCTGAGCATACCCTGCCAACTTATGGCGAACAAAGCGGTACAAAAGGGGGTGGTGATGGACGGAGTATCAGAACCAATCAAACACTCACAGCCAGTCAACAGATCTGGGTTGATCCATCACCGTTCTTTAGCCCACTCTGCCACCCCAGTTCAGACATGGCCATATGCAAATCATTCTGACCCTGTGCCTCATGGGAACAGTCCAGCCCGAACTGCCAAGCCATGCCTTCCCTGGACCGGAAACAAGCTTCCTAGGACCGGTTTCTGGCATTTCAGCTGTCTTCAGCCAGGCTTGCTTGAACCCAGTGGCAAAGTGAGCAAGGGACTCAACGTCTGAGCATACCCTGCCAACTTATGGCGAACAAAGCGGTACAAAAGGGGGTGGTGATGGACGGAGTATCAGAACCAATCAAACACTCACACCCAGTCAACAGATCTGGGTTTGATCCATCACCGTTCTTTAGCCCACTCTGCCACCCCAGTTCAGACATGGCCATCTGCAAATCAGTCTGACCCTGTGCCTCATGGGAACAGTCCAGCCCGAAATGCCAAGCCATGCCTTCCCTGGACCGGAAACAAGCTTCCTAGGACCGGTTTCTGGCATTTCAGCCGTCTTCAGCCAGGCTTGCTTGAATCCAGTGGCAAGGTGAGCAAGGGACTCAACGTCTGAGCATACCCTGCCAACTTATGGCGAACAAAGCGGTACAAAAGGGGGTTGTGATGGACGGAGTATCAGAACCAATCAAACACTCACACCCAGTCAACACATCTGGGTTTGATCCATCACCGATCTTTAGCCCACTCTGCCACCCCAGTTCAGACATGGCCATATGCAAATCAGTCTGACCCTGTGCCTCATGGGAACAGTCCAGCCCGAACTGCCAAGCCATGCCTTCCCTGGACCGGAAACAAGCTTCCTAGGACTGGTTTCTGGCATTTCAGCCATCTTCAGCCAGGCTTGCTTGAATTCAGTGGCAAAGTGAGCAAGGGACTCAACGTCTGAGCATACCCTGCCAACTTATGGCAAACAAAGCGGTACAAAAGGGGGTGGTGATGGACGGGGTATCAGAACCAATCAAACACTCACACCCAGTCAACAGATCTGGGTTTGATCCATCACCGTTCTTTAGCCCACTCTGCCACCCCAGTTCAGACATGGCCATATGCAAATCAGTCTGATCCTGTGCCTCATGGGAACAGTCCAGCCCGAACTGCCAAGCCATGCCTTCCCTGGACGGGAAACAAGGTTTCTAGGACCGGTTTCTGGCATTTCAGCCGTCTTCAGCCAGGCTTGCTTGAATCCAGTGGCAAAGTGAGCAAGGGACTCAACGTCTGAGCATACCCTGCCAACTTATGGCGAACAAAGCGGTACAAAAGGGGGTGGTGATGGACGGAGTATCAGAACCAATCAAACACTCACAGCCAGTCAACAGATCTGGGTTGATCCATCACCGTTCTTTAGCCCACTCTGCCACCCCAGTTCAGACATGGCCATATGCAAATCATTCTGACCCTGTGCCTCATGGGAACAGTCCAGCCCGAACTGCCAAGCCATGCCTTCCCTGGACCGGAAACAAGCTTCCTAGGACCGGTTTCTGGCATTTCAGCTGTCTTCAGCCAGGCTTGCTTGAACCCAGTGGCAAAGTGAGCAAGGGACTCAACGTCTGAGCATACCCTGCCAACTTATGGCGAACAAAGCGGTACAAAAGGGGGTGGTGATGGACGGAGTATCAGAACCAATCAAACACTCACACCCAGTCAACAGATCTGGGTTTGATCCATCACCGTTCTTTAGCCCACTCTGCCACCCCAGTTCAGACATGGCCATCTGCAAATCAGTCTGACCCTGTGCCTCATGGGAACAGTCCAGCCTGAAATGCCAAGCCATGCCTTCCCTGGACCGGAAACAAGCTTCCTAGGACCGGTTTCTGGCATTTCAGCCGTCTTCAGCCAGGCTTGCTTGAATCCAGTGGCAAGGTGAGCAAGGGACTCAACGTCTGAGCATACCCTGCCAACTTATGGCGAACAAAGCGGTACAAAAGGGGGTTGTGATGGACGGAGTATCAGAACCAATCAAACACTCACACCCAGTCAACAGATCTGGGTTTGATCCATCACCGATCTTTAGCCCACTCTGCCACCCCAGTTCAGACATGGCCATATGCAAATCAGTCTGACCCTGTGCCTCATGGGAACAGTCCAGCCCGAAATGCCAAGCCATGCCTTCCCTGGACCGGAAACAAGCTTCCTAGGACCGGTTTCTGGCATTTCAGCCGTCTTCAGCCAGGCTTGCTTGAATCCAGTGGCAAGGTGAGCAAGGGACTCAACGTCTGAGCATACCCTGCCAACTTATGGCGAACAAAGCGGTACAAAAGGGGGTTGTGATGGACGGAGTATCAGAACCAATCAAACACTCACACCCAGTCAACAGATCTGGGTTTGATCCATCACCGATCTTTAGCCCACTCTGCCACCCCAGTTCAGACATGGCCATATGCAAATCAGTCTGACCCTGTGCCTCATGGGAACAGTCCAGCCCGAACTGCCAAGCCATGCCTTCCCTGGACCGGAAACAAGCTTCCTAGGACAGGTTTCTGGCATTTCAGCCGTCTTCAGCCAGGCTTGCTTGAATACAGTGGCAAAGTGAGCAAGGGACTCAACGTCTGAGCATACCCTGCCAACTTATGGCGAACAAAGCGGTACAAAAGGGGGTGGTGATGGACGGAGTATCAGAACCAATCAAACACTCACACCCAGTCAACAGATCTGGGTTTGATCCATCACCGTTCTTTAGCCCACTCTGCCACCCCAGTTCAGACATGGCGATATGCAAATCAGTCTGACCCTGTGCCTCATGGGAACAGTCCAGCCCGAACTGCCAAGCCATTCCTTCCCTGGACCGGAAACAAGCTTACTAGGACCGGTTTCTGGCATTTCAGCCTTCTTCAGCCAGGCTTGCTTGAATCCAGTGGCAAAGTGAGCAAGGGACTCAACGTCTGAGCATACCCTGCCAACTTATGGCGAACAAAGCGGTAAAAAAGGGGGTGGTGATGGACGGAGTATCAGAACCAATCAAACACTCACACCCAGTCAACAGATCTGGGTTTGATCCATCACCGTTCTTTAGCCCACTCTGCCACCCCAGTTCAGACATGGCCATATGCAAATCAGTCTGACCCTGTGTCTCATGGGAACAGTCCAGCCCGAACTGCCAAGCCATGCCTTCCCTGGACCGGAAACAAGCTTCCTAGGACCGGTTTCTGGCATTTCAGCCGTCTTCAGCCAGGCTTGCTTGAATACAGTGGCAAAGTGAGCAAGGGACTCAACGTCTGAGCATACCCTGCCAACTTATGGCGAACAAAGCGGTACAAAAGGGGGTGGTGATGGACGGAGTATCAGAACCAATCAAACACTCACACCCAGTCAACAGATCTGGGTTGATCCATCACCGTTCTTTAGCCCACTCTGCCACCCCAGTTCAGACATGGCCATATGCAAATCAGTCTGACCCTGTGCCTCATGGGAACAGTCCAGCCCGAACTGCCAAGCCATGCCTTCCCTAGACCGGAAACAAGCTTCCTAGGACCGGTTTCTGGCATTTCAGCCGTCTTCAGCCAGGCTTGCTTGAATCCAGTGGCAAAGTGAGCAAGGGACTCAACGTCTGAGCATACCCTGCCAACTTATGGCGAACAAAGCGGTACAAAAGGGGGTGGTGATGGACGGAGTATCAGAACCAAACAAACACTCACACCCAGTCAACAGATCTGGGTTTGATCCATCACCGTTCTTTAGCCCACTCTACCACCCCAGTTCAGACATGGCCATATGCAAATCAGTCTAACCCTGTGCCTCATGGGAACAGTCCAGCCCGAACTGCCAAGCCATGCCTTCTCTGGACCGGAAACAAGCTTCCTAGGACCGGTTTCTGGCATTTCAGCCGTCTTCAGCCATGCTTGCTTGAATCCAGTGGCAAAGTGAGCAAGGGACTCAACGTCTGAGCATACCCTGCCAACTTATGGCGAACAAAGCAGTACAAAAGGGGGTGGTGATGGACGGAGTATCAGAACCAATCAAACACTCACACCCAGTCAACAGATCTGGGTTTGATCCATCACCGTTCTTTAGCCCACTCTGCCACCCCAGTTCAGAGATGGCCATATGCAAATCAGTCTGACCCTATGCCTCATGGGAACAGTCCAGCCCGAACTGCCAAGCCATGCCTTCCCTGGACCGGAAACAAGCTTCCTAGGACCGGTTTCTGGCATTTCAGCTGTCTTCAGCCAGGCTTGCTTGAATCCATTGGCAAAGTGAGCAAGGGACTCAACGTCTGAGCATACCCTGCCAACTTATGGCGAACAAAGCGGTAAAAAAGGGGGTGGTGATGGACGGAGTATCAGAACCAATCAAACACTCACACCCAGTCAACAGATCTGGGTTTGATCCATCACCGTTCTTTAGCCCACTCTGCCACCCCAGTTCAGACATGGCCATATGCAAATCAGTCTGACCCTGTGTCTCATGGGAACAGTCCAGCCCGAACTGCCAAGCCATGCCTTCCCTGGACCGGAAACAAGCTTCCTAGGACCGGTTTCTGGCATTTCAGCCGTCTTCAGCCAGGCTTGCTTGAATACAGTGGCAAAGTGAGCAAGGGACTCAACGTCTGAGCATACCCTGCCAACTTATGGCGAACAAAGCGGTACAAAAGGGGGTGGTGATGGACGGAGTATCAGAACCAATCAAACACTCACACCCAGTCAACAGATCTGGGTTGATCCATCACCGTTCTTTAGCCCACTCTGCCACCCCAGTTCAGACATGGCCATATGCAAATCAGTCTGACCCTGTGCCTCATGGGAACAGTCCAGCCCGAACTGCCAAGCCATGCCTTCCCTAGACCGGAAACAAGCTTCCTAGGACCGGTTTCTGGCATTTCAGCCGTCTTCAGCCAGGCTTGCTTGAATCCAGTGGCAAAGTGAGCAAGGGACTCAACGTCTGAGCATACCCTGCCAACTTATGGCGAACAAAGCGGTACAAAAGGGGGTGGTGATGGACGGAGTATCAGAACCAAACAAACACTCACACCCAGTCAACAGATCTGGGTTTGATCCATCACCGTTCTTTAGCCCACTCTACCACCCCAGTTCAGACATGGCCATATGCAAATCAGTCTAACCCTGTGCCTCATGGGAACAGTCCAGCCCGAACTGCCAAGCCATGCCTTCTCTGGACCGGAAACAAGCTTCCTAGGACCGGTTTCTGGCATTTCAGCCGTCTTCAGCCATGCTTGCTTGAATCCAGTGGCAAAGTGAGCAAGGGACTCAACGTCTGAGCATACCCTGCCAACTTATGGCGAACAAAGCAGTACAAAAGGGGGTGGTGATGGACGGAGTATCAGAACCAATCAAACACTCACACCCAGTCAACAGATCTGGGTTTGATCCATCACCGTTCTTTAGCCCACTCTGCCACCCCAGTTCAGAGATGGCCATATGCAAATCAGTCTGACCCTATGCCTCATGGGAACAGTCCAGCCCGAACTGCCAAGCCATGCCTTCCCTGGACCGGAAACAAGCTTCCTAGGACCGGTTTCTGGCATTTCAGCTGTCTTCAGCCAGGCTTGCTTGAATCCATTGGCAAAGTGAGCAAGGGACTCAACGTCTGAGCATACCCTGCCAACTTATGGCGAACAAAGCGGTACAAAAGGGGGTGGTGATGGACGGAGTATCAGAAGCAATCAAACACTCACACCCAGTGAACAGATCTGGGTTTGATCCATCACCGTTCTTTAGCCCACTCTGCCACTCCAGTTCAGACATGGCCATATGCAAATCAGTCTGACCCTGTGCCTCATGGGAACAGTCCAGCCCAAACTGCCAAGCCATGCCTTCCCTGGACCGGAAACAAGCTTCCTAGGACCGGTTTCTGGCATTTCAGCTGTCTTCAGCCAGGCTTGCTTGAACCCAGTGGCAAAGTGAGCAAGGGACTCAACGTCTGAGCATACCCTGCCAACTTATGGCGAACAAAGCGGTACAAAAGGGGGTGGTGATGGACGGAGTATCAGAACCAATCAAACACTCACACCCAGTCAACAGATCTGGGTTTGATCCATCACCGTTCTTTAGCCCACTCTGCCACCCCAGTTCAGACATGGCCATCTGCAAATCAGTCTGACCCTGTGCCTCATGGGAACAGTCCAGCCCGAAATGCCAAGCCATGCCTTCCCTGGACCGGAAACAAGCTTCCTAGGACCGGTTTCTGGCATTTCAGCCGTCTTCAGCCAGGCTTGCTTGAATCCAGTGGCAAGGTGAGCAAGGGACTCAACGTCTGAGCATACCCTGCCAACTTATGGCGAACAAAGCGGTACAAAAGGGGGTTGTGATGGACGGAGTATCAGAACCAATCAAACACTCACACCCAGTCAACAGATCTGGGTTTGATCCATCACCGATCTTTAGCCCACTCTGCCACCCCAGTTCAGACATGGCCATATGCAAATCAGTCTGACCCTGTGCCTCATGGGAACAGTCCAGCCCGAACTGCCAAGCCATGCCTTCCCTGGACCGGAAACAAGCTTCCTAGGACAGGTTTCTGGCATTTCAGCCGTCTTCAGCCAGGCTTGCTTGAATCCAGTGGCAAAGTGAGCAAGGGACTCAACGTCTGAGCATACCCTGCCAACTTATGGCGAACAAAGCGGTACAAAAGGGGGTGGTGATGGACGGAGTATCAGAACCAATCAAACACTCACACCCAGTCAACAGATCTGGGTTTGATCCATCACCGTTCTTTAGCCCACTCTGCCACCCCAGTTCAGACATGGCGATATGCAAATCAGTCTGACCCTGTGCCTCATGGGAACAGTCCAGCCCGAACTGCCAAGCCATTCCTTCCCTGGACCGGAAACAAGCTTACTAGGACCGGTTTCTGGCATTTCAGCCTTCTTCAGCCAGGCTTGCTTGAATCCAGTGGCAAAGTGAGCAAGGGACTCAACGTCTGAGCATACCCTGCCAACTTATGGCGAACAAAGCGGTAAAAAAGGGGGTGGTGATGGACGGAGTATCAGAACCAATCAAACACTCACACCCAGTCAACAGATCTGGGTTTGATCCATCACCGTTCTTTAGCCCACTCTGCCACCCCAGTTCAGACATGGCCATATGCAAATCAGTCTGACCCTGTGTCTCATGGGAACAGTCCAGCCCGAACTGCCAAGCCATGCCTTCCCTGGACCGGAAACAAGCTTCCTAGGACCGGTTTCTGGCATTTCAGCCGTCTTCAGCCAGGCTTGCTTGAATACAGTGGCAAAGTGAGCAAGGGACTCAACGTCTGAGCATACCCTGCCAACTTATGGCGAACAAAGCGGTACAAAAGGGGGTGGTGATGGACGGAGTATCAGAACCAATCAAACACTCACACCCAGTCAACAGATCTGGGTTGATCCATCACCGTTCTTTAGCCCACTCTGCCACCCCAGTTCAGACATGGCCATATGCAAATCAGTCTGACCCTGTGCCTCATGGGAACAGTCCAGCCCGAACTGCCAAGCCATGCCTTCCCTGGACCGGAAACAAGCTTCCTAGGACCGGTTTCTGGCATTTCAGCCGTCTTCAGCCAGGCTTGCTTGAATCCAGTGGCAAAGTGAGCAAGGGACTCAACGTCTGAGCATACCCTGCCAACTTATGGCGAACAAAGCGGTACAAAAGGGGGTGGTGATGGACGGAGTATCAGAACCAAACAAACACTCACACCCAGTCAACAGATCTGGGTTTGATCCATCACCGTTCTTTAGCCCACTCTACCACCCCAGTTCAGACATGGCCATATGCAAATCAGTCTAACCCTGTGCCTCATGGGAACAGTCCAGCCCGAACTGCCAAGCCATGCCTTCTCTGGACCGGAAACAAGCTTCCTAGGACCGGTTTCTGGCATTTCAGCCGTCTTCAGCCATGCTTGCTTGAATCCAGTGGCAAAGTGAGCAAGGGACTCAACGTCTGAGCATACCCTGCCAACTTATGGCGAACAAAGCAGTACAAAAGGGGGTGGTGATGGACGGAGTATCAGAACCAATCAAACACTCACACCCAGTCAACAGATCTGGGTTTGATCCATCACCGTTCTTTAGCCCACTCTGCCACCCCAGTTCAGAGATGGCCATATGCAAATCAGTCTGACCCTATGCCTCATGGGAACAGTCCAGCCCGAACTGCCAAGCCATGCCTTCCCTGGACCGGAAACAAGCTTCCTAGGACCGGTTTCTGGCATTTCAGCTGTCTTCAGCCAGGCTTGCTTGAATCCATTGGCAAAGTGAGCAAGGGACTCAACGTCTGAGCATACCCTGCCCACTTATGGCGAACAAAGAGGTACAAAAGGGGGTGGTGATGGACGGAGTATCAGAACCAATCAAACACTCACACCCAGTCAACAGATCTGGGTTTGATCCATCACCGTTCTTTAGCCCTCTCTGCCACCCCAGTTCAGACATGGCCATATGCAAATCAGTCTGACCATGTGCCTCATGGGAACAGTCCAGCCCGAACTCCCAAGCCATGCCTTCCCTGGACGGGAAACAAGCTTCCTAGGACCGGTTCTTGCATTTCAGCCGTCTTCAGCCATGCTTGCTTGAATCCAGTGGCAAAGTGAGCAAGGGACTCAACGTCTGAGCATACCCTGCCAACTTATGGCGAACAAAGCGGTACAAAAGGGGGTTGTGATGGACGGAGTATCAGAACCAATCAAACACTCACACCCAGTCAACAGATCTGGGTTTGATCCATCACCGTTCTTTAGCCCACTCTGCCATCCCAGTTCAGACATGGCCATATGCAAATCAGTCTGACCCTGTGCCTCATGGGAACAGTCCAGCCCGAACTGCCAAGCCATGCCTTCTCTGGACCGGAAACAAGCTTCCTAGGACCGGTTTCTGGCATTTCAGCCGTCTTCAGCCATGCTTGCTTGAATCCAGTGGCAAAGTGAGCAAGGGACTCAACGTCTGAGCATACCCTGCCAACTTATGGCGAACAAAGCAGTACAAAAGGGGGTGGTGATGGACGGAGTATCAGAACCAATCAAACACTCACACCCAGTCAACAGATCTGGGTTTGATCCATCACCGTTCTTTAGCCCACTCTGCCACCCCAGTTCAGAGATGGCCATATGCAAATCAGTCTGACCCTATGCCTCATGGGAACAGTCCAGCCCGAACTGCCAAGCCATGCCTTCCCTGGACCGGAAACAAGCTTCCTAGGACCGGTTTCTGGCATTTCAGCTGTCTTCAGCCAGGCTTGCTTGAATCCATTGGCAAAGTGAGCAAGGGACTCAACGTCTGAGCATACCCTGCCAACTTATGGCGAACAAAGAGGTACAAAAGGGGGTGGTGATGGACGGAGTATCAGAACCAATCAAACACTCACACCCAGTCAACAGATCTGGGTTTGATCCATCACCATTCTTTAGCCCTCTCTGCCACCCCAGTTCAGACATGGCCATATGCAAATCAGTCTGACCATGTGCCTCATGGGAACAGTCCAGCCCGAACTCCCAAGCCATACCTTCCCTGGACGGGAAACAAGCTTCCTAGGACCGGTTCTTGCATTTCAGCCGTCTTCAGCCATGCTTGCTTGAATCCAGTGGCAAAGTGAGCAAGGGACTCAACGTCTGAGCATACCCTGCCAACTTATGGCGAACAAAGCGGTACAAAAGGGGGTGGTGATGGACGGAGTATCAGAACCAAGCAAACACTCACACCCAGTCAACAGATCTGGGTTTAATCCATCACCGTTCTTTAGCCCACTCTGCCACCCCAGTTCAGACATGGCCATATGCAAATTAGTCTGACCATGTGCCTCATGGGAACAGTCCAGCCCGAACTGCCAAGCCATGCCTTCCCTGGACCGGAAACAAGCTTCCTAGGACCGGTTTCTGGCATTTCACCCGTCTTCAGCCAGGCTTGCTTGAATCCAGTGGCAAGGTGAGCAAGGGACTCAACGTCTGAGCATACCCTGCCAACTTATGGCGAACAAAGCGGTACAAAAGGGGGTTGTGATGGACGGAGTATCAGAACCAATCAAACACTCACACCCAGTCAACAGATCTGGGTTTGATCCATCACCGTTCTTTAGCCCACTCTGCCACCCCAGTTCAGACATGGCCATATGCAAATCAGTCTGACCCTGTGCCTCATGGGAACAGTCCAGCCCGAACTGCCAAGCCATGCCTTCCCTGGACCGGAAACAAGCTTCCTAGGACCGGTTTCTGGCATTTCAGCCGTCTTCAGCCAGGCTTGCTTGATTCCAGTGGCAAAGTGAGCAAGGGACTCAACGTCTGAGCATACCCTGCCAACTTATAGCGAACAAAGCGGTACAAAAGGGGGTGGTGATGGACGGAGTATCAGAACCAATCAAACACTTACACCCAGTCAACAGATCTGGGTTTGATCCATCACCGTTCTTTAGCCCACTCTGCCACCCCAGTTCAGACATGGCCATATGCAAATCAGTCTGACCCTGTGCCTCATGGGAACAGTCCAGCCCGAACTGCCAAGCCATGCCTTCCCTGGACCGGAAACAAGCTTCCTAGGACCGGTTTCTGGCATTTCAGCCATCTTCAGCCAGGCTTGCTTGAATCCAGTGGCAAAGTGAGCAAGGGACTCAACGTCTGAGCATACCCTGCCAACTTATGGCGAACAAAGAGGTACAAAAGGGGGTGGTGATAGACGGAGTATCAGAACCAATCAAACACTCACACCCAGTCAACAGATCTGGGTTTGATCCATCACCATTCTTTAGCCCACTCTGCCACCCCAGTTCAGAGATGGCCATATGCAAATCAGTCTGACCCTATGCCTCATGGGAACAGTCCAGCCCGAACTGCCAAGCCATGCCTTCCCTGGACCGGAAACAAGCTTCCGAGGACCGGTTTCTGGCATTTCAGCTGTCTTCAGCCAGGCTTGCTTGAATCCATTGGCAAAGTGAGCAAGGGACTCAACGTCTGAGCATACCCTGCCAACTTATGGCGAACAAAGAGGTACAAAAGGGGGTGGTGATGGACGGAGTATCAGAACCAATCAAACACTCACACCCAGTCAACAGATCTGGGTTTGATCCATCACCGTTCTTTAGCCCTCTCTGCCACCCCAGTTCAGACATGGCCATATGCAAATCAGTCTGACCATGTGCCTCATGGGAACAGTCCAGCCCGAACTGCCAAGCCATGCCTTCCCTGGACGGGAAACAAGCTTCCTAGGACCGGTTCTGGCATTTCAGCCGTCTTCAGCCATGCTTGCTTGAATCCAGTGGCAAAGTGAGCAAGGGACTCAACGTCTGAGCATACCCTGCCAACTTATGGCGAACAAAGCGGTACAAAAGGGGGTGGTGATGGACAGAGTATCAGAACCAATCAAACACTCACACCCAGTCAACAGATCTGGGTTTGATCCATCACCGTTCTTTAGCCCACTCTGCCACCCCAGTTCAGAGATGGCCATATGCAAATCAGTCTGACCCTGTGCCTCATGGGAACAGTCCAGCCCGAACTGCCAAGCCATGCCTTCCCTGGGCCGGAAACAAGCTTCCTAGGACCGGTTTCTGGCATTTCAGCCGTCTTCAGCCAGGCTTGCTTGAATCCAGTGGCAAAGTGAGCAAGGGACTCAACGTCTGAGCATACCCTGCCAACTTATGGCGAACAAAGCGGTACAAAAGGGGGTGGTGATGGACGGAGTATCAGAACCAATCAAACACTCACACCCAGTCAACAGATCTGGGTTTGATCCATCACCGTTCTTTAGCCCACTCTGCCACCCCAGTTCAGACATGGCCATATGCAAATCAGTCTGACCCTGTGCCTCATGGGAACAGTCCAGCCCGAACTGCCAAGCCATGCCTTCCCTGGACCGGAAACAAGCTTCCTAGGACCGGTTTCTGGCATTTCAGCCGTCTTCAGCCATGCTTGCTTGAATCCAGTGGCAAAGTGAGCAAGGGACTCAACGTCTGAGCATACCCTGCCAACTTATGGCGAACAAAGCGGTACAAAAGGGGGTGGTGATGGACGGAGTATCAGAACCAATCAAACACTCACACCCAGTCAACAGATCTGGGTTTGATCCATCACCGTTCTTTAGCCCACTCTGCCACCCCAGTTCAGACATGGCCATATGCAAATCAGTCTGACCCTGTGCCTCATGGGAACAGTCCAGCTGGAACTGCCAAGCCATGCCTTCCCTGGACCGGAAACAAACTTCCTAGGACCGGTTTCTGGCATTTCAGCCGTCTTCAGCTGGGCTTGCTTGAATCCAGTGGCAAAGTGAGCAAGAGACTCAACGTCTGAGCATACCCTGCCAACTTATGGCGAACAAAGCGGTACAAAAGGGGGTGGTGATGGACGGAGTATCAGAACCAATCAAACGCTCACACCCAGTCAACAGATCTGGGTTTGATCCATCACCGTTCTTTAGCCCACTCTGCCACCCCAGTTCAGACATGGCCATATGCAAATCAGTCTGACCCTGTGCCTCATGGGAACAGTCCAGCCTGAACTGCCAAGCCATGCCTTCCCTGGACCGGAAACAAGCTTCCTAGGACCGGTTTCTGGCATTTCAGCCGTCTTCAGCCAGGCTTGCTTGAATCCAGTGGCAAAGTGAGCAAGGGACTCAACGTCTGAGCATACCCTGCCAACTTATGGCAAACAAAGCGGTACAAAAGGGGGTGGTGATGGACGGAGTATCAGAACCAATCAAACACTCACACCCAGTCAACAGATCTGGGTTTGATCCATCACCGTTCTTTAGCCCACTCTGCCACCCCAGTTCAGACATGGCCATCTGCAAATCAGTCTGACCCTGTGCCTCATGGGAACAGTCCAGCCCGAAATGCCAAGCCATGCCTTCCCTGGACCGGAAACAAGCTTCCTAGGACCGGTTTCTGGCATTTCAGCCGTCTTCAGCCAGGCTTGCTTGAATCCAGTGGCAAGGTGAGCAAGGGACTCAACGTCTGAGCATACCCTGCCAACTTATGGCGAACAAAGCGGTACAAAAGGGGGTTGTGATGGACGGAGTATCAGAACCAATCAAACACTCACACCCAGTCAACAGATCTGGGTTTGATCCATCACCGATCTTTAGCCCACTCTGCCACCCCAGTTCAGACATGGCCATATGCAAATCAGTCTGACCCTGTGCCTCATGGGAACAGTCCAGCCCGAACTGCCAAGCCATGCCTTCCCTGGACCGGAAACAAGCTTCCTAGGACAGGTTTCTGGCATTTCAGCCGTCTTCAGCCAGGCTTGCTTGAATCCAGTGGCAAAGTGAGCAAGGGACTCAACGTCTGAGCATACCCTGCCAACTTATGGCGAACAAAGCGGTACAAAAGGGGGTGGTGATGGACGGAGTATCAGAACCAATCAAACACTCACACCCAGTCAACAGATCTGGGTTTGATCCATCACCGTTCTTTAGCCCACTCTGCCACCCCAGTTCAGACATGGCGATATGCAAATCAGTCTGACCCTGTGCCTCATGGGAACAGTCCAGCCCGAACTGCCAAGCCATTCCTTCCCTGGACCGGAAACAAGCTTACTAGGACCGGTTTCTGGCATTTCAGCCTTCTTCAGCCAGGCTTGCTTGAATCCAGTGGCAAAGTGAGCAAGGGACTCAACGTCTGAGCATACCCTGCCAACTTATGGCGAACAAAGCGGTAAAAAAGGGGGTGGTGATGGACGGAGTATCAGAACCAATCAAACACTCACACCCAGTCAACAGATCTGGGTTTGATCCATCACCGTTCTTTAGCCCACTCTGCCACCCCAGTTCAGACATGGCCATATGCAAATCAGTCTGACCCTGTGTCTCATGGGAACAGTCCAGCCCGAACTGCCAAGCCATGCCTTCCCTGGACCGGAAACAAGCTTCCTAGGACCGGTTTCTGGCATTTCAGCCGTCTTCAGCCAGGCTTGCTTGAATACAGTGGCAAAGTGAGCAAGGGACTCAACGTCTGAGCATACCCTGCCAACTTATGGCGAACAAAGCGGTACAAAAGGGGGTGGTGATGGACGGAGTATCAGAACCAATCAAACACTCACACCCAGTCAACAGATCTGGGTTGATCCATCACCGTTCTTTAGCCCACTCTGCCACCCCAGTTCAGACATGGCCATATGCAAATCAGTCTGACCCTGTGCCTCATGGGAACAGTCCAGCCCGAACTGCCAAGCCATGCCTTCCCTGGACCGGAAACAAGCTTCCTAGGACCGGTTTCTGGCATTTCAGCCGTCTTCAGCCAGGCTTGCTTGAATCCAGTGGCAAAGTGAGCAAGGGACTCAACGTCTGAGCATACCCTGCCAACTTATGGCGAACAAAGCGGTACAAAAGGGGGTGGTGATGGACGGAGTATCAGAACCAAACAAACACTCACACCCAGTCAACAGATCTGGGTTTGATCCATCACCGTTCTTTAGCCCACTCTACCACCCCAGTTCAGACATGGCCATATGCAAATCAGTCTAACCCTGTGCCTCATGGGAACAGTCCAGCCCGAACTGCCAAGCCATGCCTTCTCTGGACCGGAAACAAGCTTCCTAGGACCGGTTTCTGGCATTTCAGCCGTCTTCAGCCATGCTTGCTTGAATCCAGTGGCAAAGTGAGCAAGGGACTCAACGTCTGAGCATACCCTGCCAACTTATGGCGAACAAAGCAGTACAAAAGGGGGTGGTGATGGACGGAGTATCAGAACCAATCAAACACTCACACCCAGTCAACAGATCTGGGTTTGATCCATCACCGTTCTTTAGCCCACTCTGCCACCCCAGTTCAGAGATGGCCATATGCAAATCAGTCTGACCCTATGCCTCATGGGAACAGTCCAGCCCGAACTGCCAAGCCATGCCTTCCCTGGACCGGAAACAAGCTTCCTAGGACCGGTTTCTGGCATTTCAGCTGTCTTCAGCCAGGCTTGCTTGAATCCATTGGCAAAGTGAGCAAGGGACTCAACGTCTGAGCATACCCTGCCCACTTATGGCGAACAAAGAGGTACAAAAGGGGGTGGTGATGGACGGAGTATCAGAACCAATCAAACACTCACACCCAGTCAACAGATCTGGGTTTGATCCATCACCGTTCTTTAGCCCTCTCTGCCACCCCAGTTCAGACATGGCCATATGCAAATCAGTCTGACCATGTGCCTCATGGGAACAGTCCAGCCCGAACTCCCAAGCCATGCCTTCCCTGGACGGGAAACAAGCTTCCTAGGACCGGTTCTTGCATTTCAGCCGTCTTCAGCCATGCTTGCTTGAATCCAGTGGCAAAGTGAGCAAGGGACTCAACGTCTGAGCATACCCTGCCAACTTATGGCGAACAAAGCGGTACAAAAGGGGGTTGTGATGGACGGAGTATCAGAACCAATCAAACACTCACACCCAGTCAACAGATCTGGGTTTGATCCATCACCGTTCTTTAGCCCACTCTGCCATCCCAGTTCAGACATGGCCATATGCAAATCAGTCTGACCCTGTGCCTCATGGGAACAGTCCAGCCCGAACTGCCAAGCCATGCCTTCTCTGGACCGGAAACAAGCTTCCTAGGACCGGTTTCTGGCATTTCAGCCGTCTTCAGCCATGCTTGCTTGAATCCAGTGGCAAAGTGAGCAAGGGACTCAACGTCTGAGCATACCCTGCCAACTTATGGCGAACAAAGCAGTACAAAAGGGGGTGGTGATGGACGGAGTATCAGAACCAATCAAACACTCACACCCAGTCAACAGATCTGGGTTTGATCCATCACCGTTCTTTAGCCCACTCTGCCACCCCAGTTCAGAGATGGCCATATGCAAATCAGTCTGACCCTATGCCTCATGGGAACAGTCCAGCCCGAACTGCCAAGCCATGCCTTCCCTGGACCGGAAACAAGCTTCCTAGGACCGGTTTCTGGCATTTCAGCTGTCTTCAGCCAGGCTTGCTTGAATCCATTGGCAAAGTGAGCAAGGGACTCAACGTCTGAGCATACCCTGCCAACTTATGGCGAACAAAGAGGTACAAAAGGGGGTGGTGATGGACGGAGTATCAGAACCAATCAAACACTCACACCCAGTCAACAGATCTGGGTTTGATCCATCACCATTCTTTAGCCCTCTCTGCCACCCCAGTTCAGACATGGCCATATGCAAATCAGTCTGACCATGTGCCTCATGGGAACAGTCCAGCCCGAACTCCCAAGCCATACCTTCCCTGGACGGGAAACAAGCTTCCTAGGACCGGTTCTTGCATTTCAGCCGTCTTCAGCCATGCTTGCTTGAATCCAGTGGCAAAGTGAGCAAGGGACTCAACGTCTGAGCATACCCTGCCAACTTATGGCGAACAAAGCGGTACAAAAGGGGGTGGTGATGGACGGAGTATCAGAACCAAGCAAACACTCACACCCAGTCAACAGATCTGGGTTTAATCCATCACCGTTCTTTAGCCCACTCTGCCACCCCAGTTCAGACATGGCCATATGCAAATTAGTCTGACCATGTGCCTCATGGGAACAGTCCAGCCCGAACTGCCAAGCCATGCCTTCCCTGGACCGGAAACAAGCTTCCTAGGACCGGTTTCTGGCATTTCACCCGTCTTCAGCCAGGCTTGCTTGAATCCAGTGGCAAGGTGAGCAAGGGACTCAACGTCTGAGCATACCCTGCCAACTTATGGCGAACAAAGCGGTACAAAAGGGGGTTGTGATGGACGGAGTATCAGAACCAATCAAACACTCACACCCAGTCAACAGATCTGGGTTTGATCCATCACCGTTCTTTAGCCCACTCTGCCACCCCAGTTCAGACATGGCCATATGCAAATCAGTCTGACCCTGTGCCTCATGGGAACAGTCCAGCCCGAACTGCCAAGCCATGCCTTCCCTGGACCGGAAACAAGCTTCCTAGGACCGGTTTCTGGCATTTCAGCCGTCTTCAGCCAGGCTTGCTTGATTCCAGTGGCAAAGTGAGCAAGGGACTCAACGTCTGAGCATACCCTGCCAACTTATAGCGAACAAAGCGGTACAAAAGGGGGTGGTGATGGACGGAGTATCAGAACCAATCAAACACTTACACCCAGTCAACAGATCTGGGTTTGATCCATCACCGTTCTTTAGCCCACTCTGCCACCCCAGTTCAGACATGGCCATATGCAAATCAGTCTGACCCTGTGCCTCATGGGAACAGTCCAGCCCGAACTGCCAAGCCATGCCTTCCCTGGACCGGAAACAAGCTTCCTAGGACCGGTTTCTGGCATTTCAGCCATCTTCAGCCAGGCTTGCTTGAATCCAGTGGCAAAGTGAGCAAGGGACTCAACGTCTGAGCATACCCTGCCAACTTATGGCGAACAAAGAGGTACAAAAGGGGGTGGTGATAGACGGAGTATCAGAACCAATCAAACACTCACACCCAGTCAACAGATCTGGGTTTGATCCATCACCATTCTTTAGCCCACTCTGCCACCCCAGTTCAGAGATGGCCATATGCAAATCAGTCTGACCCTATGCCTCATGGGAACAGTCCAGCCCGAACTGCCAAGCCATGCCTTCCCTGGACCGGAAACAAGCTTCCGAGGACCGGTTTCTGGCATTTCAGCTGTCTTCAGCCAGGCTTGCTTGAATCCATTGGCAAAGTGAGCAAGGGACTCAACGTCTGAGCATACCCTGCCAACTTATGGCGAACAAAGAGGTACAAAACGGGGTGGTGATGGACGGAGTATCAGAACCAATCAAACACTCACACCCAGTCAACAGATCTGGGTTTGATCCATCACCGTTCTTTAGCCCTCTCTGCCACCCCAGTTCAGACATGGCCATATGCAAATCAGTCTGACCATGTGCCTCATGGGAACAGTCCAGCCCGAACTGCCAAGCCATGCCTTCCCTGGACGGGAAACAAGCTTCCTAGGACCGGTTCTGGCATTTCAGCCGTCTTCAGCCATGCTTGCTTGAATCCAGTGGCAAAGTGAGCAAGGGACTCAACGTCTGAGCATACCCTGCCAACTTATGGCGAACAAAGCGGTACAAAAGGGGGTGGTGATGGACAGAGTATCAGAACCAATCAAACACTCACACCCAGTCAACAGATCTGGGTTTGATCCATCACCGTTCTTTAGCCCACTCTGCCACCCCAGTTCAGAGATGGCCATATGCAAATCAGTCTGACCCTGTGCCTCATGGGAACAGTCCAGCCCGAACTGCCAAGCCATGCCTTCCCTGGGCCGGAAACAAGCTTCCTAGGACCGGTTTCTGGCATTTCAGCCGTCTTCAGCCAGGCTTGCTTGAATCCAGTGGCAAAGTGAGCAAGGGACTCAACGTCTGAGCATACCCTGCCAACTTATGGCGAACAAAGCGGTACAAAAGGGGGTGGTGATGGACGGAGTATCAGAACCAATCAAACACTCACACCCAGTCAACAGATCTGGGTTTGATCCATCACCGTTCTTTAGCCCACTCTGCCACCCCAGTTCAGACATGGCCATATGCAAATCAGTCTGACCCTGTGCCTCATGGGAACAGTCCAGCCCGAACTGCCAAGCCATGCCTTCCCTGGACCGGAAACAAGCTTCCTAGGACCGGTTTCTGGCATTTCAGCCGTCTTCAGCCATGCTTGCTTGAATCCAGTGGCAAAGTGAGCAAGGGACTCAACGTCTGAGCATACCCTGCCAACTTATGGCGAACAAAGCGGTACAAAAGGGGGTGGTGATGGACGGAGTATCAGAACCAATCAAACACTCACACCCAGTCAACAGATCTGGGTTTGATCCATCACCGTTCTTTAGCCCACTCTGCCACCCCAGTTCAGACATGGCCATATGCAAATCAGTCTGACCCTGTGCCTCATGGGAACAGTCCAGCTGGAACTGCCAAGCCATGCCTTCCCTGGACCGGAAACAAACTTCCTAGGACCGGTTTCTGGCATTTCAGCCGTCTTCAGCTGGGCTTGCTTGAATCCAGTGGCAAAGTGAGCAAGAGACTCAACGTCTGAGCATACCCTGCCAACTTATGGCGAACAAAGCGGTACAAAAGGGGGTGGTGATGGACGGAGTATCAGAACCAATCAAACGCTCACACCCAGTCAACAGATCTGGGTTTGATCCATCACCGTTCTTTAGCCCACTCTGCCACCCCAGTTCAGACATGGCCATATGCAAATCAGTCTGACCCTGTGCCTCATGGGAACAGTCCAGCCTGAACTGCCAAGCCATGCCTTCCCTGGACCGGAAACAAGCTTCCTAGGACCGGTTTCTGGCATTTCAGCCGTCTTCAGCCAGGCTTGCTTGAATCCAGTGGCAAAGTGAGCAAGGGACTCAACGTCTGAGCATACCCTGCCAACTTATGGCAAACAAAGCGGTACAAAAGGGGGTGGTGATGGACGGAGTATCAGAACCAATCAAAGACTCACACCCAGTCAACAGATCTGGGTTTGATCCATCACCGTTCTTAAGCCCACTCTGCCACCCCAGTTCAGACATGGCCATATGCAAATCAGTCTGACCCTATGCCTCATGGGAACAGTCCAGCCCGAACTGCCAAGCCATGCCTTCCCTGGACCGGAAACAAGCTTCCTAGGACCGGTTTCTGGCATTTCAGCCGTCTTCAGCCAGGCTTGCTTGAATCCAGTGGCAAAGTGAGCAAGGGACTCAACGTCTGAGCATACCCTGCCAACTTATGGCGAACAAAGCGGTACAAAAGGGGGTGGTGATGGACGGAGTATCAGAACCAATCAAACACTCACACCCAGTCAACAGATCTGGGTTTGATCCATCACCGTTCTTTAGCCCACTCTGCCACCCCAGTTCAGACATGGCCATATGCAAATCAGTCTGACCCTGTACCTCATGGGAACAGTCCAGCCCGAACTGCCAAGCCATGCCTTCCCTGGACCGGAAACAAGCTTCCTAGGACCGGTTTCTGGCATTTCAGCTGTCTTCAGCCAGGCTTGCTTGAATCCAGTGGCAAAGTGAGCAAGGGACTCAACGTCTGAGCATACCCTGCCAACTTATGGCGAACAAAGCGGTACAAAAGGGGGTGGTGATGGACGGAGTATCAGAACCAATCAAACACTCACACCCAGTCAACAGATCTGGGTTTGATACATCACCGTTCTTTAGCCCACTCTGCCACCCCAGTTCAGACATGGCCATATGCAAATCAGTCTGACCCTATGCCTCATGGGAACAGTTTAGCCCGAACTGCCAAGCCATGCCTTCCCTGGACCGGAAACAAGCTTCCTAGGACCGGTTTCTGGCATTTCAGCCGTCTTCAGCCAGGCTTGCTTGAATCCAGTGGCAAAGTGAGCAAGGGACTCAACGTCTGAGCATACCCTGCCAACTTATGGCAAACAAAGAGGTACAAAAGGGGGTGGTGATGGACGGAGTATCAGAACCAATCAAACACTCACACCCAGTCAACAGATCTGGGTTTGATCCATCACCGTTCTTTAGCCCACTCTGCCACCCCAGTTCAGACATGGCCATATGCAAATCAGTCTGACCCTATGCCTCATGGAAACAGTTTAGCCCGAAATGCCAAGCCATGCCTTCCCTGGACCGGAAACAAGCTTCTTAGGACCGGTTTCTGGCATTTCAGCCGTCTTCAGCCAGGCTTGTTTGAATCCAGTGGCAAAGTGAGCAAGGGACTCAACGTCTGAGCATACCCTGCCAACTTATGGCGAACAAAGAGGTACAAAAGGGGGTGGTGATGGACGGAGTATCAGAACCAATCAAACACTCACACCCAGTCAACAGATCTGGGTTTGATCCATCACCGTTCTTTAGCCCTCTCTGCCACCCCAGTTCAGACATGGCCATATGCAAATCAGTCTGACCATGTGCCTCATGGGAACAGTCCAGCCCGAACTGCCAAGCCATGCCTTCCCTGGACGGGAAACAAGCTTCCTAGGACCGGTTCTGGCATTTCAGCCGTCTTCAGCCATGCTTGCTTGAATCCAGTGGCAAAGTGAGCAAGGGACTCAACGTCTGAGCATACCCTGCCAACTTATGACGAACAAAGCGGTACAAAAGGGGGTGGTGATGGACAGAGTATCAGAACCAATCAAACACTCACACCCAGTCAACAGATCTGGGTTTGATCCATCACCGTTCTTTAGCCCACTCTGCCACCCCAGTTCAGAGATGGCCATATGCAAATCAGTCTGACCCTGTGCCTCATGAGAACAGTCCAGCCCGAACTGCCAAGCCATGCCTTCCCTGGACCGGAAACAAGCTTCCTAGGACCGGTTTCTGGCATTTCAGCCGTCTTCAGCCAGGCTTGCTTGAATCCAGTGGCAAAGTGAGCAAGGGACTCAACGTCTGAGCATACCCTGCCAACTTATGACGAACAAAGCGGTACAAAAGGGGGTGGTGATGGACGGAGTATCAGAACCAATCAAACACTCACACCCAGTCAACAGATCTGGGTTTGATCCATCACCGTTCTTTAGCCCACTCTGCCACCCCAGTTCAGACATGGCCATATGCAAATCAGTCTGACCCTGTGCCTCATGGGAACAGTCCAGCCCGAACTGCCAAGCCATGCCTTCCCTGGACCGAAAACAAGCTTCCTAGGACCAGTTTCTGGCATTTCAGCCGTCTTCAGCCAGGCTTGTTTGAATCCAGTGGCAAAGTGAGCAAGGGACTCAACGTCTGAGCATACCCTGCCAACTTATGGCGAACAAAGCGGTACAAAAGGGGGTGGTGATGGACGGAGCATCAGAACCAATCAAACACTCACACCCAGTCAACAGATCTGGGTTTGATCCATCACGTTCTTTAGCCCACTCTGCCACCCCAGTTCAGACATGGCCATATGCAAATCAGTCTGACCCTGTGCCTCATGGGAACAGTCCAGCCGGAACTGCCAAGCCATGCCTTCCCTGGACCGGAAACAAGCTTCCTAGGACCGGTTTCTGGCATTTCAGCCGTCTTCAGCCAGGCTTGCTTGAATCCAGTGGCAAAGTGAGCAAGGGACTCAACGTCTGAGCATACCCTGCCAACTTATGGCGAACAAAGCGGTACAAAAGGGGGTGGTGATGGACGGAGTATCAGAACCAATCAAACACTCACACCCAGTCAACAGATCTGGGTTTGATCCATCACCGTTCTTTAGCCCACTCTGCCACCCCAGTTCAGACATGGCCATATGCAAATCAGTCTGACCCTGTACCTCATGGGAACAGTCCAGCCCGAACTGCCAAGCCATGCCTTCCCTGGACCGGAAACAAGCTTCCTAGGACCGGTTTCTGGCATTTCAGCCGTCTTCAGCCAGGCTTGCTTGATTCCAGTGGCACAGTGAGCAAGGGACTCAACGTCTGAGCATACCCTGCCAACTTATGGCGAACAAAGCGGTAATGAAGGGGGTGGTGATGGACGGAGTATCAGAACCAATCAAACACTCACACCCAGTCAACAGATCTGGGTTTGATCCATCACCGTTCTTTAGCCCACTCTGCCACTCCAGTTCAGACATGGCCATATGCAAATCAGTCTGACCCTGTGCCTCATGGGAACAGTCCAGCCCGAACTGCCAAGCCATGCCTTCCCTGGACCGGAAACAAGCTTCCTAGGACCGGTTTCTGGCATTTCAGCTGTCTTCAGCCAGGCTTGCTTGAATCCAGTGGCAAAGTGAGCAAGGGACTCAACGTCTGAGCATACCCTGCCAACTTATGGCGAACAAAGCGGTACAAAAGGGGGTGGTGATGGACGGAGTATCAGAACCAATCAAACACTCACACCCAGTCAACAGATCTGGGTTTGATACATCACCGTTCTTTAGCCCACTCTGCCACCCCAGTTCAGACATGGCCATATGCAAATCAGTCTGACCCTGTGCCTCATGGGAACAGTCCAGCCCGAACTGCCAAGCCATGCCTTCCCTGGACCGGAAACAAGCTTCCTAGGACCGGTTTCTGGCATTTCAGCCGTCTTCAGCTGGGCTTGCTTGAATCCAGTGGCAAAGTGAGCAAGAGACTCAACGTCTGAGCATACCCTGCCAACTTATGGCGAACAAAGCGGTACAAAAGGGGGTGGTGATGGACGGAGTATCAGAACCAATCAAACACTCACACCCAGTCAACAGATCTGGGTTTGATCCATCACCGTTCTTTAGCCCACTCTGCCACCCCAGTTCAGACATGGCCATATGCAAATCAGTCTGACCCTGTGCCTCATGGGAACAGTCCAGCCTGAACTGCCAAGCCATGCCTTCCCTGGACCGGAAACAAGCTTCCTAGGACCGGTTTCTGGCATTTCAGCCGTCTTCAGCCAGGCTTGCTTGAATCCAGTGGCAAAGTGAGCAAGGGACTCAACGTCTGAGCATACCCTGCCAACTTATGGCAAACAAAGCGGTACAAAAGGGGGTGGTGATGGACGGAGTATCAGAACCAATCAAAGACTCACACCCAGTCAACAGATCTGGGTTTGATCCATCACCGTTCTTAAGCCCACTCTGCCACCCCAGTTCAGACATGGCCATATGCAAATCAGTCTGACCCTATGCCTCATGGGAACAGTCCAGCCCGAACTGCCAAGCCATGCCTTCCCTGGACCGGAAACAAGCTTCCTAGGACCGGTTTCTGGCATTTCAGCCGTCTTCAGCCAGGCTTGCTTGAATCCAGTGGCAAAGTGAGCAAGGGACTCAACGTCTGAGCATACCCTGCCAACTTATGGCAAACAAAGCGGTACAAAAGGGGGTGGTGATGGACGGAGTATCAGAACCAATCAAAGACTCACACCCAGTCAACAGATCTGGGTTTGATCCATCACCGTTCTTAAGCCCACTCTGCCACCCCAGTTCAGACATGGCCATATGCAAATCAGTCTGACCCTATGCCTCATGGGAACAGTCCAGCCCGAACTGCCAAGCCATGCCTTCCCTGGACCGGAAACAAGCTTCCTAGGACCGGTTTCTGGCATTTCAGCCGTCTTCAGCCAGGCGTGCTTGAATCCAGTGGCAAAGTGAGCAAGGGACTCAACGTCTGAGCATACCCTGCCAACTTATGGCGAACAAAGCGGTACAAAAGGGGGTGGTGATGGACGGAGTATCAGAACCAATCAAACACTCACACCCAGTCAACAGATCTGGGTTTGATCCATCACCGTTCTTTAGCCCACTCTGCCACCCCAGTTCAGACATGGCCATATGCAAATCAGTCTGACCCTATGCCTCATGGGAACAGTTTAGCCCGAAATGCCAAGCCATGCCTTCCCTGGACCGGAAACAAGCTTCCTAGGACCGGTTTCTGGCATTTCAGCCGTCTTCAGCCAGGCTTGCTTGATTCCAGTGGCACAGTGAGCAAGGGACTCAACGTCTGAGCATACCCTGCCAACTTATGGCGAACAAAGCGGTACTAAAGGGGGTGGTGATGGACGGAGTATCAGAACCAATCAAACACTCACACCCAGTCAACAGATCTGGGTTTGATCCATCACCGTTCTTTAGCCCACTCTGCCACCCCAGTTCAGACATGGCCATATGCAAATCAGTCTGACCCTATGCCTCATGGGAACAGTTTAGCCCGAACTGCCAAGCCATGCCTTCCCTGGACCGGAAACAAGCTTCCTATGACCGGTTTCTGGCATTTCAGCCGTCTTCAGCCAGGCTTGCTTGAATCCAGTGGCAAAGTGAGCAAGGGACTCAACGTCTGAGCATACCCTGCCAACTTATAGCAAACAAAGAGGTACAAAAGGGGGTGGTGATGGACGGAGTATCAGAACCAATCAAACACTCACACCCAGTCAACAGATCTGGGTTTGATCCATCACCGTTCTTTAGCCCACTCTGCCACCCCAGTTCAGACATGGCCATATGCAAATCAGTCTGACCCTATGCCTCATGGGAACAGTTTAGCCCGAAATGCCAAGCCATGCCTTCCCTGGACCGGAAACAAGCTTCCTAGGACCGGTTTCTGGCATTTCAGCTGTCTTCAGCCAGGCTTGCTTGAATCCAGTGGCAAAGTGAGCAAGGGACTCAACGTCTGAGCATACCCTGCCAACTTATGGCGAACAAAGCGGTACAAAAGGGGGTGGTGATGGACGGAGTATCAGAACCAATCAAACACTCACACCCAGTCAACAGATCTGGGTTTGATTGATCACGGTTCTTTAGCCCACTCTGCCACCCCAGTTCAGACATGGCCATATGCAAATCAGTCTGACCCTGTGCCTCATGGGAACAGTCCAGCCCGAATTGCCAAGCCATGCCTTCCCTGGACCGGAAACAACCTTCCTAGGACCGGTTGCTGGCATTTCAGCCGTCTTCAGCCAGGCTTGCTTGAATCCAGTGGCAAAGTGAGCAAGGGACTCAACGTCTGAGCATACCCTGCCAACTTATGGCGAACAAAGCGGTACAAAAGGGGGTGGTGATGGACGAAGTATCAGAACCAATCAAACACTCACACCCAGTCAACAGATTTGGGTTTGATCCATCACCGTTCTTTAGCCCACTCTGCCACCCCAGTTCAGACATGGCCATATGCAAATCAGTCTGACCCTGTGCCTCATGGGAACAGTCCAGCCCGAACTGCCAAGCCATGCCTTCCCTGGACTGGAAACAAGCTTCCTAGGACCGGTTTCTGGCATTTCACCCGTCTTCAGCCAGGCTTGCTTGAATCCAGTGGCAAAGTGAGCAAGGGACTCAACGTCTGAGCATACCCTGCCAACTTATGGCGAACAAAGCGGTACAAAAGGGGGTGGTGATGGACGGAGTATCAGAACCAATCAAACACTCACACCCAGTCAACAGATCTGGGTTTGATCCATCACCGTTCTTTAGCCCACTCTGCCACCCCAGTTCAGACATGGCCATATGCAAATCAGTCTGACCCTGTGCCTCATGGGAACAGTCCAGCCCGAACTGCCAAGCCATGCCTTCCCTGGACCGGAAACGAGCTTCCTAGAACCGGTTTCTGGCATTTCAGCCATCTTCAGCCAGGCTTGCTTGAATCCAGTGGCAAAGTGAGCAAGGGACTCAACGTCTGAGCATACCCTGCCAACTTGTGGCGAACAAAGCGGTACAAAAGGGGGTGGTGATGGACGGAGTATCAGAACCAATCAAACACTCACACCCAGTCAACAGATCTGGGTTTGATACATCACCGTTCTTTAGCCCACTCTGCCACCCCAGTTCAGACATGGCCATATGCAAATCAGTCTGACCCTATGCCTCATGGGAACAGTTTAGCCCGAACTGCCAAGCCATGCCTTCCCTGGACCGGAAACAAGCTTCCTAGGACCGGTTTCTGGCATTTCAGCCGTCTTCAGCCAGGCTTGCTTGAATCCAGTGGCAAAGTGAGCAAGGGACTCAACGTCTGAGCATACCCTGCCAACTTATGGCAAACAAAGAGGTACAAAAGGGGGTGGTGATGGACGGAGTATCAGAACCAATCAAACACTCACACCCAGTCAACAGATCTGGGTTTGATCCATCACCGTTCTTTAGCCCACTCTGCCACCCCAGTTCAGACATGGCCATATGCAAATCAGTCTGACCCTATGCCTCATGGGAACAGTTTAGCCCGAACTGCCAAGCCATGCCTTCCCTGGACCGGAAACAAGCTTCCTAGGACCGGTTTCTGGCATTTCAGCCGTCTTCAGCCAGGCTTGCTTGAATCCAGTGGCAAAGTGAGCAAGGGACTCAACGTCTGAGCATACCCTGCCAACTTATGGCAAACAAAGAGGTACAAAAGGGGGTGGTGATGGACGGAGTATCAGAACCAATCAAACACTCACACCCAGTCAACAGATCTGGGTTTGATCCATCACCGTTCTTTAGCCCACTCTGCCACCCCAGTTCAGACATGGCCATATGCAAATCAGTCTGACCCTATGCCTCATGGGAACAGTTTAGCCCGAAATGCCAAGCCATGCCTTCCCTGGACCGGAAACAAGCTTCCTAGGACCGGTTTCTGGCATTTCAGCCGTCTTCAGCCAGGCTTGTTTGAATCCAGTGGCAAAGTGAGCAAGGGACTCAACGTCTGAGCATACCCTGCCAACTTATGGCGAACAAAGCGGTACAAAAGGGGGTGGTGATGGACGGAGCATCAGAACCAATCAAACACTCACACCCAGTCAACAGATCTGGGTTTGATCCATCACCGTTCTTTAGCCCACTCTGCCACCCCAGTTCAGACATGGCCATATGCAAATCAGTCTGACCCTGTGCCTCATGGGAACAGTCCAGCCGGAACTGCCAAGCCATGCCTTCCCTGGACCGGAAACAAGCTTCCTAGGACCGGTTTCTGGCATTTCAGCCGTCTTCAGCCAGGCTTGCTTGAATCCAGTGGCAAAGTGAGCAAGGGACTCAACGTCTGAGCATACCCTGCCAACTTATGGCGAACAAAGCGGTACAAAAGGGGGTGGTGATGGACGGAGTATCAGAACCAATCAAACACTCACACCCAGTCAACAGATCTGGGTTTGATCCATCACCGTTCTTTAGCCCACTCTGCCACCCCAGTTCAGACATGGCCATATGCAAATCAGTCTGACCCTGTGCCTCATGGGAACAGTCCAGCCCGAACTGCCAAGCCATGCCTTCCCTGGACCAGAAACAAGCTTCCTAGGACCGGTTTCTGGCATTTCAGCCGTCTTCATCCAGGCTTGCTTGATTCCAGTGGCACAGTGAGCAAGGGACTCAACGTCTGAGAACACCCTGCCAACTTATGGCGAACAAAGCGGTACTAAAGGGGGTGGTGATGGACGGAGTATCAGAACAAATCAAACACTCACACCCAGTCAACAGATCTGGGTTTGATCCATCACCGTTCTTTAGCCCACTCTGCCACTCCAGTTCAAACATGGCCATATGCAAATCAGTCTGACCCTGTGCCTCATGGGAACAGTCCAGCCCGAACTGCCAAGCCATGCCTTCCCTGGACCGGAAACAAGCTTCCTAGGACCGGTTTCTGGCATTTCAGCTGTCTTCAGCCAGGCTTGCTTGAATCCAGTGGCAAAGTGAGCAAGGGACTCAACGTCTGAGAATACCCTGCCAACTTATGGCGATCAAAGCGGTACAAAAGGGGGTGGTGATGGACGGAGTATCAGAACCAATCAAACACTCACACCCAGTCAACAGATCTGGGTTTGATACATCACCGTTCTTTAGCCCACTCTGACACCCCAGTTCAGACATGGCCATATGCAAATCAGTCTGACCCTATGCCTCATGGGAACAGTTTAGCCCGAACTGCCAAGCCATGCCTTCCCTGGACCGGAAACAAGCTTCCTAGGACCGGTTTCTGGCATTTCAGCCGTCTTCAGCCAGGCTTGCTTGAATCCAGTGGCAAAGTGAGCAAGGGACTCAACGTCTGAGCATACCCTGCCAACTTATGGCAAACAAAGAGGTACAAAAGGGGGTGGTGATGGACGGAGTATCAGAACCAATCAAACACTCACACCCAGTCAACAGATTTGGGTTTGATCCATCACCGTTCTTTAGCCCACTCTGCCACCCCAGTTCAGACATGGCCATATGCAAATCAGTCTGACCCTGTGCCTCATGGGAACAGTCCAGCCCGAACTGCCAAGCCATGCCTTCCCTGGACTGGAAACAAGCTTCCTAGGACCGGTTTCTGGCATTTCACCCGTCTTCAGCCAGGCTTGCTTGAATCCAGTGGCAAAGTGAGCAAGGGACTCAACGTCTGAGCATACCCTGCCAACTTATGGCGAACAAAGCGGTACAAAAGGGGGTGGTGATGGACGGAGTATCAGAACCAATCAAACACTCACACCCAGTCAACAGATCTGGGTTTGATCCATCACCGTTCTTTAGCCCACTCTGCCACCCCAGTTCAGACATGGCCATATGCAAATCAGTCTGACCCTGTGCCTCATGGGAACAGTCCAGCCCGAACTGCCAAGCCATGCCTTCCCTGGACCGGAAACGAGCTTCCTAGGACCGGTTTCTGGCATTTCAGCCATCTTCAGCCAGGCTTGCTTGAATCCAGTGGCAAAGTGAGCAAGGGACTCAACGTCTGAGCATACCCTGCCAACTTGTGGCGAACAAAGCGGTACAAAAGGGGGTGGTGATGGACGGAGTATCAGAACCAATCAAACACTCACACCCAGTCAACAGATCTGGGTTTGATACATCACCGTTCTTTAGCCCACTCTGCCACCCCAGTTCAGACATGGCCATATGCAAATCAGTCTGACCCTATGCCTCATGGGAACAGTTTAGCCCGAACTGCCAAGCCATGCCTTCCCTGGACCGGAAACAAGCTTCCTAGGACCGGTTTCTGGCATTTCAGCCGTCTTCAGCCAGGCTTGCTTGAATCCAGTGGCAAAGTGAGCAAGGGACTCAACGTCTGAGCATACCCTGCCAACTTATGGCAAACAAAGAGGTACAAAAGGGGGTGGTGATGGACGGAGTATCAGAACCAATCAAACACTCACACCCAGTCAACAGATCTGGGTTTGATCCATCACCGTTCTTTAGCCCACTCTGCCACCCCAGTTCAGACATGGCCATATGCAAATCAGTCTGACCCTATGCCTCATGGGAACAGTTTAGCCCGAACTGCCAAGCCATGCCTTCCCTGGACCGGAAACAAGCTTCCTAGGACCGGTTTCTGGCATTTCAGCCGTCTTCAGCCAGGCTTGCTTGAATCCAGTGGCAAAGTGAGCAAGGGACTCAACGTCTGAGCATACCCTGCCAACTTATGGCAAACAAAGAGGTACAAAAGGGGGTGGTGATGGACGGAGTATCAGTACCAATCAAACACTCACACCCAGTCAACAGATCTGGGTTTGATCCATCACCGTTCTTTAGCCCACTCTGCCACCCCAGTTCAGACATGGCCATATGCAAATCAGTCTGACCCTATGCCTCATGGGAACAGTTTAGCCCGAAATGCCAAGCCATGCCTTCCCTGGACCGGAAACAAGCTTCCTAGGACCGGTTTCTGGCATTTCAGCCGTCTTCAGCCAGGCTTGTTTGAATCCAGTGGCAAAGTGAGCAAGGGACTCAACGTCTGAGCATACCCTGCCAACTTATGGCGAACAAAGCGGTACAAAAGGGGGTGGTGATGGACGGAGCATCAGAACCAATCAAACACTAACACCCAGTCAACAGATCTGGGTTTGATCCATCACCGTTCTTTAGCCCACTCTGCCACCCCAGTTCAGACATGGCCATATGCAAATCAGTCTGACCCTGTGCCTCATGGGAACAGTCCAGCCGGAACTGCCAAGCCATGCCTTCCCTGGACCGGAAACAAGCTTCCTAGGACCGGTTTCTGGCATTTCAGCCGTCTTCAGCCAGGCTTGCTTGAATCCAGTGGCAAAGTGAGCAAGGGACTAAACGTCTGAGCATACCCTGCCAACTTATGGCGAACAAAGCGGTACAAAAGGGGGTGGTGATGGACGGAGTATCAGAACCAATCAAACACTCACACCCAGTCAACAGATCTGGGTTTGATCCATCACCGTTCTTTAGCCCACTCTGCCACCCCAGTTCAGACATGGCCATATGCAAATCAGTCTGACCCTGTGCCTCATGGGAACAGTCCAGCCCGAACTGCCAAGCCATGCCTTCCCTGGACCAGAAACAAGCTTCCTAGGACCGGTTTCTGGCATTTCAGCCGTCTTCATCCAGGCTTGCTTGATTCCAGTGGCACAGTGAGCAAGGGACTCAACGTCTGAGAACACCCTGCCAACTTATGGCGAACAAAGCGGTACTAAAGTGGGTGGTGATGGACGGAGTATCAGAACAAATCAAACACTCACACCCAGTCAACAGATCTGGGTTTGATCCATCACCGTTCTTTAGCCCACTCTGCCACTCCAGTTCAAACATGGCCATATGCAAATCAGTCTGACCCTGTGCCTCATGGGAACAGTCCAGCCCGAACTGCCAAGCCATGCCTTCCCTGGACCGGAAACAAGCTTCCTAGGACCGGTTTCTGGCATTTCAGCTGTCTTCAGCCAGGCTTGCTTGAATCCAGTGGCAAAGTGAGCAAGGGACTCAACGTCTGAGCATACCCTGCCAACTTATGGCGAACAAAGCGGTACAAAAGGGGGTGGTGATGGACGGAGTATCAGAACCAATCAAACACTCACACCCAGTCAACAGATCTGGGTTTGATACATCACCGTTCTTTAGCCCACTCTGACACCCCAGTTCAGACATGGCCATATGCAAATCAGTCTGACCCTATGCCTCATGGGAACAGCTTAGCCCGAACTGCCAAGCCATGCCTTCCCTGGACCGGAAACAAGCTTCCTAGGACCGGTTTCTGGCATTTCAGCCGTCTTCAGCCAGGCTTGCTTGAATCCAGTGGCAAAGTGAGCAAGGGACTCAACGTCTGAGCATACCCTGCCAACTTATGGCAAACAAAGAGGTACAAAAGGGGGTGGTGATGGACGGAGTATCAGAACCAATCAAACACTCACACCCAGTCAACAGATCTGGGTTTGATCCATCACCGTTCTTTAGCCCACTCTGCCACCCCAGATCAGACATGGCCATATGCAAATCAGTCTGACCCTATGCCTCATGGGAACAGTTTAGCCCGAAATGCCAAGCCATGCCTTCCCTGGACCGGAAACAAGCTTCCTAGGACCGGTTTCTGGCATTTCAGCCGTCTTCAGCCAGGCTTGCTTGAATCCAGTGGCAAAGTGAGCAAGGGACTCAACGTCTGAGCATACCCTGCCAACTTATGGCGAACAAAGCGGTACAAAAGGGGGTGGTGATGGACGGAGTATCAGAACCAATCAAACACTCACACCCAGTCAACAGATCTGGGTTTGATTGATCACGGTTCTTTAGCCCACTCTGCCACCCCAGTTCAGACATGGCCATATGCAAATCAGTCTGACCCTGTGCCTCATGGGAACAGTCCAGCCCGAACTGCCAAGCCATGCCTTCCCTGGACCGGAAACAACCTTCCTAGGACCGGTTGCTGGCATTTCAGCCGTCTTCAGCCAGGCTTGCTTGAATCCAGTGGCAAAGTGAGCAAGGGACTCAACGTCTGAGCATACCCTGCCAACTTATGGCGAACAAAGCGGTACAAAAGGGGGTGGTGATGGACGAAGTATCAGAACCAATCAAACACTCACACCCAGTCAACAGATTTGGGTTTGATCCATCACCGTTCTTTAGCCCACTCTGCCACCCCAGTTCAGACATGGCCATATGCAAATCAGTCTGACCCTGTGCCTCATGGGAACAGTCCAGCCCGAACTGCCAAGCCATGCCTTCCCTGGACTGGAAACAAGCTTCCTAG
Organism: Triturus cristatus; assembly: GCF_964204655.1. Classification (NCBI taxonomy): domain Eukaryota; kingdom Metazoa; phylum Chordata; class Amphibia; order Caudata; family Salamandridae; genus Triturus; species Triturus cristatus. The sequence goes on along the minus strand of NC_140585.1, from coordinate 59,646,793 downwards.
GACCGGTTTCTGGCATTTCACCCGTCTTCAGCCAGGCTTGCTTGAATCCAGTGGCAAAGTGAGCAAGGGACTCAACGTCTGAGCATACCCTGCCAACTTATGGCGAACAAAGCGGTACAAAAGGGGGTGGTGATGGACGGAGTATCAGAACCAATCAAACACTCACACCCAGTCAACAGATCTGGGTTTGATCCATCACCGTTCTTTAGCCCACTCTGCCACCCCAGTTCAGACATGGCCATAAGCAAATAAGTCTGACCCTGTGCCTCATGGGAACAGTCCAGCCCCAACTGCCAAGCCATGCCTTCCCTGGACCGGAAACAAGCTTCCTAGGACCGGTTTCTGGCATTTCAGCCATCTTCAGCCAGGCTTGCTTGAATCCAGTGGCAAAGTGAGCAAGGGACTCAACGTCTGAGCATACCCTGCCAACTTGTGGCGAACAAAGCGGTACTAAGGGGGTGGTGATGGACGGAGTATCAGAACCAATCAAACACTCACACCCAGTCAACAGATCTGGGTTTGATACATCACCGTTCTTTAGCCCACTCTGCCACCCCAGTTCAGACATGGCCATATGCAAATCAGTCTGACCCTATGCCTCATGGGAACAGTTTAGCCCGAACTGCCAAGCCATGCCTTCCCTGGACCGGAAACAAGCTTCCTAGGACCGGTTTCTGGCATTTCAGCCGTCTTCAGCCAGGCTTGCTTGAATCCAGTGGCAAAGTGAGCAAGGGACTCAACGTCTGAGCATACCCTGCCAACTTATGGCAAACAAAGAGGTACAAAAGGGGGTGGTGATGGACGGAGTATCAGAACCAATCAAACACTCACACCCAGTCAACAGATCTGGGTTTGATCCATCACCGTTCTTTAGCCCACTCTGCCACCCCAGATCAGACATGGCCATATGCAAATCAGTCTGACCCTATGCCTCATGGGAACAGTTTAGCCCGAAATGCCAAGCCATGCCTTCCCTGGACCGGAAACAAGCTTCCTAGGACCGGTTTCTGGCATTTCAGCCGTCTTCAGCCAGGCTTGCTTGAATCCAGTGGCAAAGTGAGCAAGGGACTCAACGTCTGAGCATACCCTGCCAACTTATGGCGAACAAAGCGGTACAAAAGGGGGTGGTGATGGACGGAGTATCAGAACCAATCAAACACTCACACCCAGTCAACAGATCTGGGTTTGATTGATCACGGTTCTTTAGCCCACTCTGCCACCCCAGTTCAGACATGGCCATATGCAAATCAGTCTGACCCTGTGCCTCATGGGAACAGTCCAGCCCGAACTGCCAAGCCATGCCTTCCCTGGACCGGAAACAACCTTCCTAGGACCGGTTGCTGGCATTTCAGCCGTCTTCAGCCAGGCTTGCTTGAATCCAGTGGCAAAGTGAGCAAGGGACTCAACGTCTGAGCATACCCTGCCAACTTATGGCGAACAAAGCGGTACAAAAGGGGGTGGTGATGGACGAAGTATCAGAACCAATCAAACACTCACACCCAGTCAACAGATTTGGGTTTGATCCATCACCGTTCTTTAGCCCACTCTGCCACCCCAGTTCAGACATGGCCATATGCAAATCAGTCTGACCCTGTGCCTCATGGGAACAGTCCAGCCCGAACTGCCAAGCCATGCCTTCCCTGGACTGGAAACAAGCTTCCTAGGACCGGTTTCTGGCATTTCACCCGTCTTCAGCCAGGCTTGCTTGAATCCAGTGGCAAAGTGAGCAAGGGACTCAACGTCTGAGCATACCCTGCCAACTTATGGCGAACAAAGCGGTACAAAAGGGGGTGGTGATGGACGGAGTATCAGAACCAATCAAACACTCACACCCAGTCAACAGATCTGGGTTTGATCCATCACCGTTCTTTAGCCCACTCTGCCACCCCAGTTCAGACATGGCCATAAGCAAATAAGTCTGACCCTGTGCCTCATGGGAACAGTCCAGCCCCAACTGCCAAGCCATGCCTTCCCTGGACCGGAAACAAGCTTCCTAGGACCGGTTTCTGGCATTTCAGCCATCTTCAGCCAGGCTTGCTTGAATCCAGTGGCAAAGTGAGCAAGGGACTCAACGTCTGAGCATACCCTGCCAACTTGTGGCGAACAAAGCGGTACAAAAGGGGGTGGTGATGGACGGAGTATCAGAACCAATCAAACACTCACACCCAGTCAACAGATCTGGGTTTGATACATCACCGTTCTTTAGCCCACTCTGCCACCCCAGTTCAGACATGGCCATATGCAAATCAGTCTGACCCTATGCCTCATGGGAACAGTTTAGCCCGAACTGCCAAGCCATGCCTTCCCTGGACCGGAAACAAGCTTCCTAGGACCGGTTTCTGGCATTTCAGCCGTCTTCAGCCAGGCTTGCTTGAATCCAGTGGCAAAGTGAGCAAGGGACTCAACGTCTGAGCATACCCTGCCAACTTATGGCAAACAAAGAGGTACAAAAGGGGGTGGTGATGGACGGAGTATCAGAACCAATCAAACACTCACACCCAGTCAACAGATCTGGGTTTGATCCATCACCGTTCTTTAGCCCACTCTGCCACCCCAGTTCAGACACGGCCATATGCAAATCAGTCTGACCCTATGCCTCATGGGAACAGTTTAGCCCGAAATGCCAAGCCATGCCTTCCCTGGACCGGAAACAAGCTTCCTAGGACCGGTTTCTGGCATTTCAGCCGTCTTCAGCCAGGCTTGCTTGAATCCAGTGGCAAAGTGAGCAAGGGACTCAACGTCTGAGCATACCCTGCCAACTTATGGCGAACAAAGCGGTACAAAAGGGGGTGGTGATGGACGGAGTATCAGAACCAATCAAACACTCACACCCAGTCAACAGATCTGGGTTTGATTGATCACGGTTCTTTAGCCCACTCTGCCACCCCAGTTCAGACATGGCCATATGCAAATCAGTCTGACCCTGTGCCTCATGGGAACAGTCCAGCCCGAACTGCCAAGCCATGCCTTCCCTGGACCGGAAACAAGCTTCCTAGGACCGGTTGCTGGCATTTCAGCCGTCTTCAGCCAGGCTTGCTTGAATCCAGTGGCAAAGTGAGTAAGGGACTCAATGTCTGAGCATACCCTGCCAACTTATGGCGAACAAAGCGGTACAAAAGGGGGTGGTGATGGACGAAGTATCAGAACCAATCAAACACTCACACCCAGTCAACAGATTTGGGTTTGATCCATCACCGTTCTTTAGCCCACTCTGCCACCCCAGTTCAGACATGGCCATATGCAAATCAGTCTGACCCTGTGCCTCATGGGAACAGTCCAGCCCGAACTGCCAAGCCATGCCTTCCCTGGACCGGAAACAAGCTTCCTAGGACCGGTTTCTGGCATTTCAGCCGTCTTCAGCCAGGCTTGCTTGAATCCAGTGGCAAAGTGAGCAAGGGACTCAACGTCTGAGCATACCCTGCCAACTTGTGGCGAACAAAGCGGTACAAAAGGGGGTGGTGATGGACGGAGTATCAGAACCAATCAAACACTCACACCCAGTCAACAGATCTGGGTTTGATCCATCACCGTTCTTTAGCCCACTCTGCCACCCCAGTTCAGACATGGCCATATGCAAATCAGTCTGACCCTGTGCCTCATGGGAACAGTCCAGCCCGACCTGCCAAGCCATGCCTTCCCTGGACCGGAAACAAGCTTCCTAGGACCGGTTTCTGGCATTTCAGCCGTCTTCAGCCAGGCTTGCTTGAATCCAGTGGCAAAGTGAGCAAGGGACTCAACGTCTGAGCATACCCTGCCAACTTATGGCGAACGAAGCGGTACAAAAGGGGGTGGTGATGGACGGAGTATCAGAACCAATCAAACACTCACACCCAGTCAACAGATCTGGGTTTGATCCATCACCGTTCTTTAGCCCACTCTGCCACCCCAGTTCAGACATGGCCATATGCAAATCAGTCTGACCCTGTGCCTCATGGGAACAGTCCAGCCTGAACTGCCAAGCCATGCCTTCCCTGGACCGGAAACAAGCTTCCTAGGACCGGTTTCTGGCATTTCAGCCGTCTTCAGCCAGGCTTGCTTGAATCCAGTGGCAAAGTGAGCAAGGGACTCAACGTCTGAGCATACCCTGCCAACTTATGGCAAACAAAGCGGTACAAAAGGGGGTGGTGATGGACGGAGTATCAGAACCAATCAAACACTCACACCCAGTCAACAGATCTGGGTTTGATCCATCACCATTCTTAAGCCCACTCTGCCACCCCAGTTCAGACATGGCCATATGCAAATCAGTCTGACCCTATGCCTCATGGGAACAGTCCAGCCCAAACTGCCAAGCCATGCCTTCCCTGGACCGGAAACAAGCTTCCTAGGACCGGTTTCAGGCATTTCAGCTGTCTTCAGCCAGGCTTGCTTCAATCCAGTGGCAAAGTGAGCAAGGGACTCAACGTCTGAGCATACCCTGCCAACTTATGGCGAACAAAGCGGTACAAAAGGGGGTGGTGATGGACGGAGTATCAGAACCAATCAAACACTCACACCCAGTCAACAGATCTGGGTTTGATCCATCACCGTTCTTTAGCCCACTCTGCCACCCCAGTTCAGACATGGCCATATGCAAATCAGTCTGACCCTGTGCCTCATGGGAACAGTCCAGCCCGAACTGCCAAGCCATGCCTTCCCTGGACCGGAAACAAGCTTCCTAGGACCGGTTTCTGGCATTTCAGCCATCTTCAGCCAGGCTTGCTTGATTCCAGTGGCAAAGTGAGCAAGGGACTCAACGTCTGAGCATACCCTGCCAACTTATGGCGAACAAAGCGGTACAAAAGTGGGTGGTGATGGACGGAGTATCAGAACCAATCAAACACTCACACCCAGTCAACAGATCTGGGTTTGATCCATCACCGTTCTTTAGCCCACTCTACCACCCCAGTTCAGACATGGCAATATGCAAATCAGTCTGATCCTGTGCCTCATGGGAACAGTCCAGCCCGAACTGCCAAGCCATGCCTTCCCTGGACGGGAAACAAGCTTCCTAGGACCGGTTTCTGGCATTTCAGCCGTCTTCAGCCATGCTTGCTTGAATCCAGTGGCAAAGTGAGCAAGGGACTCAAAGTCTGAGCATACCCTGCCAACTTATGGCGAGCAAAGCGGTACAAAAGGGGGTGGTGATGGACGGAGTATCAGAACCAATCAAACGCTCACACCCATTCAACAGATCTGAGTTTGATCCATCACCGTTCTTTAGCCCACTCTGCCACCCCAGTTCAGAGATGGCCATATGCAAATCAGTCTGACCCTAAGCCTCATGGGAACAGTCCAGCCCGAACTGCCAAGCCATGCCTTCCCTGGACCGGAAACAAGCTTCCTAGGACCGGTTTCTGGCATTTCAGCTGTCTTCAGCCAGGCTTGCTTGAATCCATTGGCAAAGTGAGCAAGGGACTCAACGTCTGAGCATACCCTGCCAACTTATGGCGAACAAAGAGGTACAAAAGGGGGTGGTGATGGACGGAGTATCAGAACCAATCAAACACTCACACCCAGTCAACAGATCTGGGTTTGATCCATCACCGTTCTTTAGCCCTCTCTGCCACCCCAGTTCAGACATGGCCATATGCAAATCAGTCTGACCATGTGTCTCATGGGAACAGTCCAGCCCGAACTGCCAAGCCATGCCTTCCCTGGACGGGAAACAAGCTTCCTAGGACCGGTTCTTGCATTTCAGCCGTCTTCAGCCATGCTTGCTTGAATCCAGTGGCAAAGTGAGCAAGGGACTCAACGTCTGAGCATACCCTGCCAACTTATGGCGAACAAAGCGGTATAAAAGGGGGTGGTGATGGACTGAGTATCAGAACCAATCAAACACTCACACCCAGTCAACAGATCTGGGTTTAATCCATCACCGTTCTTTAGCCCACTCTGCCACCCCAGTTCAGACATGGCCATATGCAAATTAGTCTGACCATGTGCCTCATGGGAACAGTCCAGCCCGAACTGCCAAGCCATGCCTTCCCTGGACCGGAAACAAGCTTCCTAGGACCGGTTTCTGGCATTTCACCCGTCTTCAGCCAGGCTTGCTTGAATCCAGTGGCAAAGTGAGCAAGGGACTCAACCTCTGAGCATACCCTGCCAACTTATGGCGAACAAAGCAGTACAAAAGGTGGTGGTGATGGACGGAGTATCAGAACCAATCAAACACTCACACCCAGTCAACAGATCTGGGTTTGATCCATCACGTTTCTTTAGCCCACTGTGCCACCCCAGTTCAGACATGGCCATATGCAAATCAGTCTGACCCTGTGCCTCATGGGAACAGTCCAGCCCGAACTGCCAAGCCATGCCTTCCCTGGACCGGAAACAAGCTTCCTAGGACCGGTTTCTGGCATTTCAGCCGTCTTCAGCCAGGCTTGCTTGAATCCAGTGGCAAAGTGAGCAATGGACTCAACGTCTGAGCATACCCTGCCAACTCATAGCGAACAAAGCGGTACAAAAGGGGGTGGTGATAGACGGAGTATCAGAACCAATCAAACACTCACACCCAGTCAACAGATCTGGGTTTGATCCATCACCGTTCTTTAGCCCACTCTGCCACCCCAGTTCAGACATGGCCATATGCAAATCAGTCTGACCCTGTGCCTCATGGGAACAGTCCAGCCCGAACTGCCAAGCCATGCCTTCCCTGGACCGGAAACAAGCTTCCTAGGACCAGTTTCTGGCATTTCAGCCGTCTTCAGCCAGGCTTGCTTGAATCCAGTGGCAAAGTGAGCAAGGGACTCAACGTCTGAGCATACCCTGCCAACTTATGGCGAACAAAGCGGAACAAAAGGGGGTGGTGATGGACGGAGTATCAGAACCAATCAAACACTCACACCCAGTCAACAGATCTGGGTTTGATCCATCACCGTTCTTTAGCCCACTCTGCCACCCCAGTTCAGACATGGCCATATGCAAATCAGTCTGATCCTGTGCCTCATGGGAACAGTCCAGCCTGAGCTGCCAAGCCATGCCTTCCCTGGACCGGAAACAAGCTTCCTAGGACCGGTTTCTGGCATTTCACCCGTCTTCAGCCAGGCTTGCTTGAATCCAGTGGCAAAGTGAGCAAGGGACTCAACGTCTGAGCATACCCTGCCAACTTGTGGCGAACAAAGCGGTACAAAAGGGGGTGGTGATGGACGGAGTATCAGAACCAATCAAACACTCACACCCAGTCAACAGATCTGGGTTTGATACATCACCGTTCTTTAGCCCACTCTGCCACCCCAGTTCAGACATGGCCATATGCAAATCAGTCTGACCCTATGCCTCATGGGAACAGTTTAGCCCGAACTGCCAAGCCATGCCTTCCCTGGACCGGAAACAAGCTTCCTAGGACCGGTTTCTGGCATTTCAGCCGTCTTCAGCCAGGCTTGCTTGAATCCAGTGGCAAAGTGAGCAAGGGACTCAACGTCTGAGCATACCCTGCCAACTTATGGCAAACAAAGAGGTACAAAAGGGGGTGGTGATGGACGGAGTATCAGAACCAATCAAACACTCACACCCAGTCAACAGATCTGGGTTTGATCCATCACTGTTCTTTAGCCCACTCTGCCACCCCAGTTCAGACACGGCCATATGCAAATCAGTCTGACCCTATGCCTCATGGGAACAGTTTAGCCCGAAATGCCAAGCCATGCCTTCCCTGGACCGGAAACAAGCTTCCTAGGACCGGTTTCTGGCATTTCAGCCGTCTTCAGCCAGGCTTGCTTGAATCCAGTGGCAAAGTGAGCAAGGGACTCAACGTCTGAGCATACCCTGCCAACTTATGGCGAACAAAGCGGTACAAAAGGGGGTGGTGATGGACGGAGTATCAGAACCAATCAAACACTCACACCCAGTCAACAGATCTGGGTTTGATTGATCACGGTTCTTTAGCCCACTCTGCCACCCCAGTTCAGACATGGCCATATGCAAATCAGTCTGACCCTGTGCCTCATGGGAACAGTCCAGCCCGAACTGCCAAGCCATGCCTTCCCTGGACCGGAAACAAGCTTCCTAGGACCGGTTGCTGGCATTTCAGCCGTCTTCAGCCAGGCTTGCTTGAATCCAGTGGCAAAGTGAGTAAGGGACTCAATGTCTGAGCATACCCTGCCAACTTATGGCGAACAAAGCGGTACAAAAGGGGGTGGTGATGGACGAAGTATCAGAACCAATCAAACACTCACACCCAGTCAACAGATTTGGGTTTGATCCATCACCGTTCTTTAGCCCACTCTGCCACCCCAGTTCAGACATGGCCATATGCAAATCAGTCTGACCCTGTGCCTCATGGGAACAGTCCAGCCCGAACTGCCAAGCCATGCCTTCCCTGGACCGGAAACAAGCTTCCTAGGACCGGTTTCTGGCATTTCAGCCGTCTTCAGCCAGGCTTGCTTGAATCCAGTGGCAAAGTGAGCAAGGGACTCAACGTCTGAGCATACCCTGCCAACTTGTGGCGAACAAAGCGGTACAAAAGGGGGTGGTGATGGACGGAGGATCAGAACCAATCAAACACTCACACCCAGTCAACAGATCTGGGTTTGATCCATCACCGTTCTTTAGCCCACTCTGCCACCCCAGTTCAGACATGGCCATATGCAAATCAGTCTGACCCTGTGCCTCATGGGAACAGTCCAGCCCGACCTGCCAAGCCATGCCTTCCCTGGACCGGAAACAAGCTTCCTAGGACCGGTTTCTGGCATTTCAGCCGTCTTCAGCCAGGCTTGCTTGAATCCAGTGGCAAAGTGAGCAAGGGACTCAACGTCTGAGCATACCCTGCCAACTTATGGCGAACGAAGCGGTACAAAAGGGGGTGGTGATGGACGGAGTATCAGAACCAATCAAACACTCACACCCAGTCAACAGATCTGGGTTTGATCCATCACCGTTCTTTAGCCCACTCTGCCACCCCAGTTCAGACATGGCCATATGCAAATCAGTCTGACCCTGTGCCTCATGGGAACAGTCCAGCCTGAACTGCCAAGCCATGCCTTCCCTGGACCGGAAACAAGCTTCCTAGGACCGGTTTCTGGCATTTCAGCCGTCTTCAGCCAGGCTTGCTTGAATACAGTGGCAAAGTGAGCAAGGGACTCAACGTCTGAGCATACCCTGCCAACTTATGGCAAACAAAGCGGTACAAAAGGGGGTGGTGATGGACGGAGTATCAGAACCAATCAAACACTCACACCCAGTCAACAGATCTGGGTTTGATCCATCACCATTCTTAAGCCCACTCTGCCACCCCAGTTCAGACATGGCCATATGCAAATCAGTCTGACCCTATGCCTCATGGGAACAGTCCAGCCCAAACTGCCAAGCCATGCCTTCCCTGGACCGGAAACAAGCTTCCTAGGACCGGTTTCAGGCATTTCAGCTGTCTTCAGCCAGGCTTGCTTCAATCCAGTGGCAAAGTGAGCAAGGGACTCAACGTCTGAGCATACCCTGCCAACTTATGGCGAACAAAGCGGTACAAAAGGGGGTGGTGATGGACGGAGTATCAGAACCAATCAAACACTCACACCCAGTCAACAGATCTGGGTTTGATCCATCACCGTTCTTTAGCCCACTCTGCCACCCCAGTTCAGACATGGCCATATGCAAATCAGTCTGACCCTGTGCCTCATGGGAACAGTCCAGCCCGAACTGCCAAGCCATGCCTTCCCTGGACCGGAAACAAGCTTCCTAGGACCGGTTTCTGGCATTTCAGCCATCTTCAGCCAGGCTTGCTTGATTCCAGTGGCAAAGTGAGCAAGGGACTCAACGTCTGAGCATACCCTGCCAACTTATGGCGAACAAAGCGGTACAAAAGTGGGTGGTGATGGACGGAGTATCAGAACCAATCAAACACTCACACCCAGTCAACAGATCTGGGTTTGATCCATCACCGTTCTTTAGCCCACTCTACCACCCCAGTTCAGACATGGCAATATGCAAATCAGTCTGATCCTGTGCCTCATGGGAACAGTCCAGCCCGAACTGCCAAGCCATGCCTTCCCTGGACGGGAAACAAGCTTCCTAGGACCGGTTTCTGGCATTTCAGCCGTCTTCAGCCATGCTTGCTTGAATCCAGTGGCAAAGTGAGCAAGGGACTCAAAGTCTGAGCATACCCTGCCAACTTATGGCGAGCAAAGCGGTACAAAAGGGGGTGGTGATGGACGGAGTATCAGAACCAATCAAACGCTCACACCCATTCAACAGATCTGAGTTTGATCCATCACCGTTCTTTAGCCCACTCTGCCACCCCAGTTCAGAGATGGCCATATGCAAATCAGTCTGACCCTAAGCCTCATGGGAACAGTCCAGCCCGAACTGCCAAGCCATGCCTTCCCTGGACCGGAAACAAGCTTCCTAGGACCGGTTTCTGGCATTTCAGCTGTCTTCAGCCAGGCTTGCTTGAATCCATTGGCAAAGTGAGCAAGGGACTCAACGTCTGAGCATACCCTGCCAACTTATGGCGAACAAAGAGGTACAAAAGGGGGTGGTGATGGACGGAGTATCAGAACCAATCAAACACTCACACCCAGTCAACAGATCTGGGTTTGATCCATCACCGTTCTTTAGCCCTCTCTGCCACCCCAGTTCAGACATGGCCATATGCAAATCAGTCTGACCATGTGTCTCATGGGAACAGTCCAGCCCGAACTGCCAAGCCATGCCTTCCCTGGACGGGAAACAAGCTTCCTAGGACCGGTTCTTGCATTTCAGCCGTCTTCAGCCATGCTTGCTTGAATCCAGTGGCAAAGTGAGCAAGGGACTCAACGTCTGAGCATACCCTGCCAACTTATGGCGAACAAAGCGGTATAAAAGGGGGTGGTGATGGACTGAGTATCAGAACCAATCAAACACTCACACCCAGTCAACAGATCTGGGTTTAATCCATCACCGTTCTTTAGCCCACTCTGCCACCCCAGTTCAGACATGGCCATATGCAAATTAGTCTGACCATGTGCCTCATGGGAACAGTCCAGCCCGAACTGCCAAGCCATGCCTTCCCTGGACCGGAAACAAGCTTCCTAGGACCGGTTTCTGGCATTTCACCCGTCTTCAGCCAGGCTTGCTTGAATCCAGTGGCAAAGTGAGCAAGGGACTCAACCTCTGAGCATACCCTGCCAACTTATGGCGAACAAAGCGGTACAAAAGGTGGTGGTGATGGACGGAGTATCAGAACCAATCAAACACTCACACCCAGTCAACAGATCTGGGTTTGATCCATCACGTTTCTTTAGCCCACTGTGCCACCCCAGTTCAGACATGGCCATATGCAAATCAGTCTGACCCTGTGCCTCATGGGAACAGTCCAGCCCGAACTGCCAAGCCATGCCTTCCCTGGACCGGAAACAAGCTTCCTAGGACCGGTTTCTGGCATTTCAGCCGTCTTCAGCCAGGCTTGCTTGAATCCAGTGGCAAAGTGAGCAATGGACTCAACGTCTGAGCATACCCTGCCAACTTATAGCGAACAAAGCGGTACAAAAGGGGGTGGTGATAGACGGAGTATCAGAACCAATCAAACACTCACACCCAGTCAACAGATCTGGGTTTGATCCATCACCGTTCTTTAGCCCACTCTGCCACCCCAGTTCAGACATGGCCATATGCAAATCAGTCTGACCCTGTGCCTCATGGGAACAGTCCAGCCCGAACTGCCAAGCCATGCCTTCCCTGGACCGGAAACAAGCTTCCTAGGACCAGTTTCTGGCATTTCAGCCGTCTTCAGCCAGGCTTGCTTGAATCCAGTGGCAAAGTGAGCAAGGGACTCAACGTCTGAGCATACCCTGCCAACTTATGGCGAACAAAGCGGTACAAAAGGGGGTGGTGATGGACGGAGTATCAGAACCAATCAAACACTCACACCCAGTCAACAGATCTGGGTTTGATCCATCACCGTTCTTTAGCCCACTCTGCCACCCCAGTTCAGACATGGCCATATGCAAATCAGTCTGATCCTGTGCCTCATGGGAACAGTCCAGCCTGAGCTGCCAAGCCATGCCTTCCCTGGACCGGAAACAAGCTTCCTAGGACCGGTTTCTGGCATTTCACCCGTCTTCAGCCAGGCTTGCTTGAATCCAGTGGCAAAGTGAGCAAGGGACTCAACGTCTGAGCATACCCTGCCAACTTATGGCGAACAAAGAGGTACAAAAGGGGGTGGTGATGGATGGAGTATCAGAACCAATCAAACACTCACACCCAGTCAACAGATCTGGGTTTGATCCATCACCATTCTTTAGCCCACTCTGCCACCCCAGTTCAGAGATGGCCATATGCAAATCAGTCTGACCCTATGCCTCATGGGAACAGTCCAGCCCGAACTGCCAAGCCATGCCTTCCCTGGACCGGAAACAAGCTTCCTAGGACCGGTTTCTGGCATTTCAGCTGTCTTCAGCCAGGCTTGCTTGAATCCATTGGCAAAGTGAGTAAGGGACTCAACGTCTGAGCATACCCTGCCAACTTATGCCGAACAAAGAGGTACAAAAGGGGGTGGTGATGGACGGAGTATCAGAACCAATCAAACACTCACACCAAGTCAACAGATCTGGGTTTGATCCATTACCGTTCTTTAGCCCTCTCTGCCACCCCAGTTCAGACATGGCCATATGCAAATCAGTCTGACCATGTGCCTCATGGGAACAGTCCAGCCCGAACTGCCAAGCCATGCCTTCCCTGGACCGGAAACAAGCTTCCTAGGACCGGTTTCTGGCATTTCAGCCGTCTTCAGCCAGGCTTGTTTGAATCCAGTGGCAAAGTGAGCAAGGGACTCAACGTCTGAGCATACCCTGCCAACTTATGGCGAACAAAGCGGTACAAAAGGGGGTGGTGATGGACGGAGTATCAGAACCAATCAAACACTCACACCCAGTCAACAGATCTGGGTTTGATCCATCACCGTTCTTTAACCCACTCTGCCACCCCAGTTCAGACATGGCCATATGCAAATCAGTCTGACCCTGTTCCTCATGGGAACAGTCCAGCCCGAACTGCCAAGCCATGCCTTCCCTGGACCGGAAACAAGCTCCCTAGGACCGGTTTCTGGCATTTCAGCCGTCTTCAGCTGGGCTTGCTTGAATCCAGTAGCAAAGTGAGCAAGGGACTCAACGTCTGAGCATACCCTGCCAACTTATGGCAAACAAAGCGGTACAAAAGGGGGTGGTGATGGACGGAGTATCAGAACCAATCAAAGACTCACACCCAGTCAACAGATCTGGGTTTGATCCATCACCGTTCTTAAGCCCACTCTGCCACCCCAGTTCAGACATGGCCATATGCAAATTAGTCTGACCCTATGCCTCATGGGAACAGTCCAGCCCGAACTGCCAAGCCATGCCTTCCCTGGACCGGAAACAAGCTTCCTAGGACCGGTTTCTGGCATTTCAGCCGTCTTCAGCCAGGCTTGCTTGAATCCAGTGGCAGAGTGAGCAAGGGACTCAACGTCTGAGCATACCCTGCCAACTTATGGCGAACAAAGCGGTACAAAAGGGGGTGGTGATGGACGGAGTATCAGAACCAATCAAACACTCACACCCAGTCAACAGATCTGGGTTTGATCCATCACCGTTCTTTAGCCCACTCTGCCACCCCAGTTCAGACATGGCCATATGCAAATCAGTCTGATCCTGTGCCTCATGGGAACTGTCCAGCCCGAGCTGCCAAGCCATGCCTTCCCTGGACCGGATACAAGCTTCCTAGGACCGGTTTCTGGCATTTCAGCCGTCTTCAGCCAGGCTTGATTCCAGTGGCAAAGTGAGCAAGGGACTCAACGTCTGAGCATACCCTGCCAACTTATGGCGAACAAAGCGGTACAAAAGGGGGTGGTGATGGACGGAGTATTAGAACCAATCAAACACTCACACCCAGTCAACAGATCTGGGTTTGATCCATCACCGTTCTTTAGCCCACTCTGCCACCCCAGTTCAGACATGGCCATATGCAAATCAGTCTGACCCTGTGCCTCATGGGAACAGTCCAGCCCGAACTGCCAAGCCATGCCTTCCATGGACCGGAAACAAGCTTCCTAGGACCGGTTTCTGGCATTTCAGCCGTCTTCAGCCAGGCTTGCTTGATTCCAGTGGCACAGTGAGCAAGGGACTCAACGTCTGAGCATACCCTGCCAACTTATGGCGAACAAAGCGGTACTAAAGGGGGTGGTGATGGACGGAGTATCAGAACCAATCAAACACTCACACCCAGTCAACAGATCTGGGTTTGATCTATCACCGTTCTTTAGCCCACTCTGCCACTCCAGTTCAGACATGGCCATATGCAAATCAGTCTGACCCTGTGCCTCATGGGAACAGTCCAGCCCGAACTGCCAAGCCATGCCTTCCCTGGACCGGAAACAAGCTTCCTAGGACCGGTTTCTGGCATTTCAGCTGTCTTCAGCCAGGCTTGCTTGAATCCAGTGGCAAAGTGAGCAAGGGACTCAACGTCTGAGCATACCCTGCCACCTTATGGCGAACAAAGCGGTACAAAATGGGGTGGTGATGGACGGAGTATCGGAACCAATCAAACACTAACACCCAGTCAACAGATCTGGGTTTGATACATCACCGTTCTTTAGCCCACTCTGCCACCCCAGTTCAGACATGGCCATATGCAAATCAGTCTGACCCTATGCCTCATGGGAACAGTTTAGCCCGAACTGCCAAGCCATGCCTTCCCTGGACCGGAAACAAGCTTCCTAGGACCGGTTTCTGGCATTTCAGCCGTCTTCAGCCAGGCTTGCTTGAATCCAGTGGCAAAGGGAGCAAGGGACTCAACGTCTGAGCATACCCTGCCAACTTATGGCGAACAAAGCGGTACAAAAGGGGGTGGTGATGGACGGAGTATCAGAACCAATCAAACACTCACACCCAGTCAACAGATCTGGGTTTGATTGATCACGGTTCTTTAGCCCACTCTGCCACCCCAGTTCAGACATGGCCATATGCAAATCAGTCTGACCCTGTGCCTCATGGGAACAGTCCAGCCCGAACTGCCAAGCCATGCCTTCCCTGGACCGGAAACAAGCTTCCTAGGACCGGTTGCTGGCATTTCAGCCGTCTTCAGCCAGGCTTGCTTGAATCCAGTGGCAAAGTGAGCAAGGGACTCAACGTCTGAGCATACCCTGCCAACTTATGGCGAACAAAGCGGTACAAAAGGGGGTGGTGATGGACGAAGTATCAGAACCAATCAAACACTCACACCCAGTCAACAGATTTGGGTTTGATCCATCACCGTTCTTTAGCCCACTCTGCCACCCCAGTTCAGACATGGCCATATGCAAATCAGTCTGACCCTGTGCATCATGGGAACAGTCCAGCCCGAACTGCCAAGCCATGCCTTCCCTGGACTGGAAACAAGCTTCCTAGGACCGGTTTCTGGCATTTCACCCGTCTTCAGCCAGGCTTGCTTGAATCCAGTGGCAAAGTGAGCAAGGGACTCAACGTCTGAGCATACCCTGCCAACTTATGGCGAACAAAGCGGTACAAAAGGGGGTGGTGATGGACGGAGTATCAGAACAAATCAAACACTCACACCCAGTCAACAGATCTGGGTTTGATCCATCACCGTTCTTTAGCCCACTCTGCCACCCCAGTTCAGACATGGCCATATGCAAATCAGTCTGACCCTGTGCCTCATGTGAACAGTCCAGCCCGAACTGCCAAGCCATGCCTTCCCTGGACCGGAAACAAGCTTCCTAGGACTGGTTTCTGGCATTTCAGCCGTCTTCAGCCATGCTTGCTTGAATCCAGTGGCAAAGTGAGCAAG
Organism: Triturus cristatus; assembly: GCF_964204655.1. Classification (NCBI taxonomy): domain Eukaryota; kingdom Metazoa; phylum Chordata; class Amphibia; order Caudata; family Salamandridae; genus Triturus; species Triturus cristatus. Next base: position 59,631,082 of record NC_140585.1, on the reverse strand, counting down.
GGACTCAACGTCTGAGCATATCCTGCCAACTTGTGGCGAACAAAGCGGTACAAAAGGGGGTGGTGATGGACGGAGTATCAGAACCAATCAAACACTCACACCCAGTCAACAGATCTGGGTTTGATACATCACCGTTCTTTAGCCCACTCTGCCACCCCAGTTCAGACATGGCCATATGCAAATCAGTCTGACCCTATGCCTCATGGGAACAGTTTAGCCCGAACTGCCAAGCCATGCCTTCCCTGGACCGGAAACAAGCTTCCTAGGACCGGTTTCTGGCATTTCAGCCGTTTTCAGCCAGGCTTGCTTGAATCCAGTGGCAAAGTGAGCAAGGGACTCAACGTCTGAGCATACCCTGCCAACTTATGGCAAACAAAGAGGTACAAAAGGGGGTGGTGATGGACGGAGTATCAGAACCAATCAAACACTCACACCCAGTCAACAGATCTGGGTTTGATCCATCACCGTTCTTTAGCCCACTCTGCCACCCCAGTTCAGACATGGCCATATGCAAATCAGTCTGACCCTATGCCTCATGGGAACAGTTTAGCCCGAAATGCCAAGCCATGCCTTCCCTGGACCGGAAACAAGCTTCCTAGGACCGGTTTCTGGCATTTCAGCCGTCTTCAGCCAGGCTTGCTTGAATCCAGTGGCAAAGTGAGCAAGGGACTCAACGTCTGAGCATACCCTGCCAACTTATGGCGAACAAAGCGGTACAAAAGGGGGTGGTGATGGACGGAGTATCAGAACCAATCAAACACTCACACCCAGTCAACAGATCTGGGTTTGATTGATCACGGTTCTTTAGCCCACTCTGCCACCCCAGTTCAGACATGGCCATATGCAAATCAGTCTGACCCTGTGCCTCATGGGAACAGTCCAGCCCGAACTGCCAAGCCATGCCTTCCCTGGACCGGAAACAAGCTTCCTAGGACCGGTTGCTGGCATTTCAGCCGTCTTCAGCCAGGCTTGCTTGAATCCAGTGGCAAAGTGAGCAAGGGACTCAACGTCTGAGCATACCCTGCCAACTTATGGCGAACAAAGCGGTACAAAAGGGGGTGGTGATGGACGAAGTATCAGAACCAATCAAACACTCACACCCAGTCAACAGATTTGGGTTTGATCCATCACCGTTCTTTAGCCCACTCTGCCACCCCAGTTCAGACATGGCCATATGCAAATCAGTCTGACCCTGTGCCTCATGGGAACAGTCCAGCCCGAACTGCCAAGCCATGCCTTCCCTGGACTGGAAACAAGCTTCCTAGGACCGGTTTCTGGCATTTCACCCGTCTTCAGCCAGGCTTGCTTGAATCCAGTGGCAAAGTGAGCAAGGGACTCAACGTCTGAGCATACCCTGCCAACTTATGGCGAACAAAGCGGTACAAAAGGGGGTGGTGATGGACGGAGTATCAGAACCAATCAAACACTCACACCCAGTCAACAGATCTGGGTTTGATCCATCACCGTTCTTTAGCCCACTCTGCCACCCCAGTTCAGACATGGCCATATGCAAATCAGTCTGACCCTGTGCCTCATGGGAACAGTCCAGCCCGAACTGCCAAGCCATGCCTTCCCTGGACTGGAAACAAGCTTCCTAGGACCGGTTTCTGGCATTTCAGCCGTCTTCAGCCAGGCTTGCTTGAATCCAGTGGCAAAGTGAGCAAGGGACTCAACGTCTGAGCATACCCTGCCAACTTGTGGCGAACAAAGCGGTACAAAAGGGGGTGGTGATGGACGGAGTATCAGAACCAATCAAACACTCACACCCAGTCAACAGATCTGGGTTTGATCCATAACCGTTCTTTAGCCCACTCTGCCACCCCAGTTCAGACATGGCCATATGCAAATCAGTCTGACCCTGTGCCTCATGGGAACAGTCCAGCCCGAACTGCCAAGCCATGCCTTCCCTGGACCGGAAACAAGCTTCCTAGGACCGGTTTCTGGCATTTCAGCCGTCTTCAGCCAGGCTTGCTTGAATCCAGTGGCAAAGTGAGCAAGGGACTCAACGTCTGAGCATACCCTGCCAACTTATGGTGAACGAAGCGGTACAAAAGGGGGTGGTGATGGACGGAGTATCAGAACCAATCAAACACTCACACCCAGTCAACAGATCTGGGTTTGATCCATCACCGTTCTTTAGCCCACTCTGCCACCCCAGTTCAGACATGGCCATATGCAAATCAGTCTGACCCTGTGCCTCATGGGAACAGTCCAGCCTGAACTGCCAAGCCATGCCTTCCCTGGACCGGAAACAAGCTTCCTAGGACCGGTTTCTGGCATTTCAGCCGTCTTCAGCCAGGCTTGCTTGAATCCAGTGGCAAAGTGAGCAAGGGATTTAACGTCTGAGCATACCCTGCCAACTTATGGCAAACAAAGCGGTACAAAAGGGGGTGGTGATGGACGGAGTATCAGAACCAATCAAACACTCACACCCAGTCAACAGATCTGGGTTTGATCCATCACCGTTCTTAAGCCCACTCTGCCACCCCAGTTCAGACATGGCCATATGCAAATCAGTCTGACCCTATGCCTCATGGGAACAGTCCAGCCCGAACTGCCAAGCCATGCCTTCCCTGGACCGGAAACAAGCTTCCTAGGACCGGTTTCTGGCATTTCAGCCGTCTTCAGCCAGGCTTGCTTGAATCCAGTGGCAAAGTGAGCAAGGGACTCAACGTCTGAGCATACCCTGCCAACTTATGGCGAACAAAGCGGTACAAAAGGGGGTGGTGATGGACGGAGTATCAGAACCAATCAAACACTCACACCCAGTCAACAGATCTGGGTTTGATCCATCACCGTTCTTTAGCCCACTCTGCCACCCAAGTTCAGACATGGCCATATGCAAATCAGTCTGACCCTGTGCCTCATGGGAACAGTCCAGCCCGAACTGCCAAGCCATGCCTTCCCTGGACTGGAAACAAGCTTCCTAGGACCGGTTTCTGGCATTTCACCCGTCTTCAGCCAGGCTTGCTTGAATCCAGTGGCAAAGTGAGCAAGGGACTCAACGTCTGAGCATACCCTGCCAACTTATGGCGAACAAAGCGGTACAAAAGGGGGTGGTGATGGACGGAGTATCAGAACCAATCAAACACTCACACCCAGTCAACAGATCTGGGTTTGATCCATCACCGTTCTTTAGCCCACTCTGCCACCCCAGTTCAGACATGGCCATATGCAAATCAGTCTGACCCTGTGCCTCATGGGAACAGTCCAGCCCGAACTGCCAAGCCATGCCTTCCCTGGACCGGAAACAAGCTTCCTAGGACCGGTTTCTGGCATTTCAGCCGTCTTCAGCCAGGCTTGCTTGAATCCAGTGGCAAAGTGAGCAAGGGACTCAACGTCTGAGCATACCCTGCCAACTTGTGGCGAACAAAGCGGTACAAAAGGGGGTGGTGATGGACGGAGTATCAGAACCAATCAAACACTCACACCCAGTCAACAGATCTGGGTTTGATCCATAACCGTTCTTTAGCCCACTCTGCCACCCCAGTTCAGACATGGCCATATGCAAATCAGTCTGACCCTGTGCCTCATGGGAACAGTCCAGCCCGACCTGCCCAGCCATGCCTTCCCTGGACCGGAAACAAGCTTCCTAGGACCGGTTTCTGGCATTTCAGCCGTCTTCAGCCAGGCTTGCTTGAATCCAGTGGCAAAGTGAGCAAGGGACTCAACGTCTGAGCATACCCTGCCAACTTATGGCGAACGAAGCGGTACAAAAGGGGGTGGTGATGGACGGAGTATCAGAACCAATCAAACACTCACACCCAGTCAACAGATCTGGGTTTGATCCATCACCGTTCTTTAGCCCACTCTGCCACCCCAGTTCAGACATGGCCATATGCAAATCAGTCTGACCCTGTGCCTCATGGGAACAGTCCAGCCTGAACTGCCAAGCCATGCCTTCCCTGGACCGGAAACAAGCTTCCTAGGACCGGTTTCTGGCATTTCAGCCGTCTTCAGCCAGGCTTGCTTGAATCCAGTGGCAAAGTGAGCAAGGGACTCAACGTCTGAGCATACCCTGCCAACTTATGGCAAACAAAGCGGTACAAAAGGGGGTGGTGATGGACGGAGTATCAGAACCAATCAAACACTCACACCCAGTCAACAGATCTGGGTTTGATCCATCACCATTCTTAAGCCCACTCTGCCACCCCAGTTCAGACATGGCCATATGCAAATCAGTCTGACCCTATGCCTCATGGGAACAGTCCAGCCCGAACTGCCAAGCCATGCCTTCCCTGGACCGGAAACAAGCTTCCTAGGACCGGTTTCAGGCATTTCAGCCGTCTTCAGCCAGGCTTGCTTCAATCCAGTGGCAAAGTGAGCAAGGGACTCAACGTCTGAGCATACCCTGCCAACTTATGGCGAACAAAGCGGTACAAAAGGGGGTGGTGATGGACGGAGTATCAGAACCAATCAAACACTCACACCCAGTCAACAGATCTGGGTTTGATCCATCACCGTTCTTTAGCCCACTCTGCCACCCCAGTTCAGACATGGCCATATGCAAATCAGTCTGACCCTGTGCCTCATGGGAACAGTCCAGCCCGAACTGCCAAGCCATGCCTTCCCTGGACCGGAAACAAGCTTCCTAGGACCGGTTTCTGGCATTTCAGCCATCTTCAGCCAGGCTTGCTTGATTCCAGTGGCAAAGTGAGCAAGGGACTCAACGTCTGAGCATACCCTGCCAACTTATGGCGAACAAAGCGGTACAAAAGGGGGTGGTGATGGACGGAGTATCAGAACCAATCAAACACTCACACCCAGTCAACAGATCTGGGTTTGATCCATCACCGTTCTTTAGCCCACTCTACCACCCCAGTTCAGACATGGCCATATGCAAATCAGTCTGATCCTGTGCCTCATGGGAACAGTCCAGCCCGAACTGCCAAGCCATGCCTTCCCTGGACGGGAAACAAGCTTTCTAGGACCGGTTTCTGGCATTTCAGCCGTCTTCAGCCATGCTTGCTTGAATCCAGTGGCAAAGTGAGCAAGGGACTCAACGTCTGAGCATACCCTGCCAACTTATGGCGAGCAAAGCGGTACAAAAGGGGGTGGTGATGGACGGAGTATCAGAACCAATCAAACACTCACACCCATTCAACAGATCTGGGTTTGATCCATCACCGTTCTTTAGCCCACTCTGCCACCCCAGTTCAGAGATGGCCATATGCAAATCAGTCTGACCCTATGCCTCATGGGAACAGTCCAGCCCGAACTGCCAAGCCATGCCTTCCCTGGACCGGAAACAAGCTTCCTAGGACCGGTTTCTGGCATTTCAGCTGTCTTCAGCCAGGCTTGCTTGAATCCATTGGCAAAGTGAGCAAGGGACTCAACGTCTGAGCATACCCTGCCAACTTATGGCGAACAAAGAGGTACAAAAGGGGGTGGTGATGGACGGAGTATCAGAACCAATCAAACACTCACACCCAGTCAACAGATCTGGGTTTGATCCATCACCGTTCTTTAGCCCTCTCTGCCACCCCAGTTCAGACATGGCCATATGCAAATCAGTCTGACCATGTGTCTCATGGGAACAGTCCAGCCCGAACTGCCAAGCCATGCCTTCCCTGGACGGGAAACAAGCTTCCTAGGACCGGTTCTTGCATTTCAGCCGTCTTCAGCCATGCTTGCTTGAATCCAGTGGCAAAGTGAGCAAGGGACTCAACGTCTGAGCATACCCTGCCAACTTATGGCGAACAAAGCGGTATAAAAGGGGGTGGTGAAGGACTGAGTATCAGAACCAATCAAACACTCACACCCAGTCAACATATCTGGGTTTAATCCATCACCGTTCTTTAGCCCACTCTGCCACCCCAGTTCAGACATGGCCATATGCAAATTAGTCTGACCATGTGCCTCATGGGAACAGTCCAGCCCGAACTGCCAAGCCATGCCTTCCCTGGACCGGAAACAAGCTTCCTAGGACCAGTTTCTGGCATTTCACCCGTCTTCAGCCAGGCTTGCTTGAATCCAGTGGCAAAGTGAGCAAGGGACTCAAACTCTGAGCATACCCTGCCAACTTATGGCGAACAAAGCGGTACAAAAGGTGGTGGTGATGGACGGAGTATCAGAACCAATCAAACACTCACACCCAGTCAACAGATCTGGGTTTGATCCATCACTGTTCTTTAGCCAACTGTGCCACCCCAGTTCAGACATGGCCATATGCAAATCAGTCTGACCCTGTGCCTCATGGGAACAGTCCAGCCCGAACTGCCAAGCCATGCCTTCCCTGGACCGGAAACAAGCTTCCTAGGACCGGTTTCTGGCATTTCAGCCGTCTTCAGCCAGGCTTGCTTGAATCCAGTGGCAAAGTGAGCAATGGACTCAACGTCTGAGCATACCCTGCCAACTTATGGCGAACAAAGCGGTACAAAAGGGGGTGGTGATGGACGGCGTATCAGAACCAATCAAACACTCACACCCAGTCAACAGATCTGGGTTTGATCCATCACCGTTCTTTAGCCCACTCTGCCACCCCAGTTCAGACATGGCCATATGCAAATCAGTCTGATCCTGTGCCTCATGGGAACAGTCCAGCCTGAGCTGCCAAGCCGTGCCTTCCCTGGACCGGAAACAAGCTTCCTAGGACTGGTTTCTGGCATTTCACCCGTCGTCAGCCAGGCTTGCTTGAATCCAGTGGCAAAGTGAGCAAGGGACTCAACGTCTGAGCATACCCTGCCAACTTATGGCAAACAAAGCGGTACAAAAGGGGGTGGTGATGGACGGAGTATCAGAACCAATCAAACACTCACACCCAGTCAACAGATCTGGGTTTGATCCATCACCGTTCTTTAGCCCACTCTGCCACCCCAGTTCAGACATGGCCATATGCAAATCAGTCTGACCCTGTGCCTCATGGGAACAGTACAGCCCGAACTGCCAAGCCATGCCTTCCCTGGACCGGAAACAAGCTTCCTAGGACCGGTTTCTGGCATTTCAGCCATCTTCAGCCAGGCTTGCTTGAATCCAGTGGCAAAGTGAGCAAGGGACTCAACGTCTGAGCATACCCTGCCAACTTATGGCGAACAAAGAGGTACAAAAGGGGGTGGTGATGGATGGAGTATCAGAACCAATCAAACACTCACACCCAGTCAACAGATCTGGGTTTGCTCCATCACCATTCTTTAGCCCACTCTGCCACCCCAGTTCAGAGATGGCCATATGCAAATCAGTCTGACCCTATGCCTCATGGGAACAGTCCAGCCCGAACTGCCAAGCCATGCCTTCCCTGGACCGGAAACAAGCTTCCTAGGACCGGTTTCTGGCATTTCAGCTGTCTTCAGCCAGGCTTGCTTGAATCCATTGGCACAGTGAGCAAGGGACTCAACGTCTGAGCATACCCTGCCAACTTATGGTGAACAAAGAGGTACAAAAGGGGGTGGTGATGGACGGAGTATCAGAACCAATCAAACACTCACACCAAGTCAACAGATCTGGGTTTGATCCATTACCGTTCTTTAGCCCTCTCTGCCACCCCAGTTCAGACATGGCCATATGCAAATCAGTCTGACCATGTGCCTCATGGGAACAGTCCAGCCCGAACTGCCAAGCCATGCCTTCCCTGGACCGGAAACAAGCTTCCTAGGACCGGTTTCTGGCATTTCAGCCGTCTTCAGCCAGGCTTGTTTGAATCCAGTGGCAAAGTGAGCAAGGGACTCAACGTCTGAGCATACCCTGCCAACTTATGGCGAACAAAGCGGTACAAAAGGGGGTGGTGATGGACGGAGTATCAGAACCAATCAAACACTCACACCCAGTCAACAGATCTGGGTTTGATCCATCACCGTTCTTTAGCCCACTCTGCCACCCCAGTTCAGACATGGCCATATGCAAATCAGTCTGACCCTGTTCCTCATGGGAACAGTCCAGCCCGAACTGCCAAGCCATGCCTTCCCTGGACCGGAAACAAGCTCCCTAGGACCGGTTTCTGGCATTTCAGCCGTCTTCAGCTCGGCTTGCTTGAATCCAGTAGCAAAGTGAGCAAGGGACTCAACGTCTGAGCATACCCTGCCAACTTATGGCGAACAAAGCGGTACAAAAGGGGGTGGTGATGGACGGAGTATCAGAACCAATCAAAGACTCACACCCAGTCAACAGATCTGGGTTTGATCCATCACCGTTCTTAAGCCCACTCTGCCACCCCAGTTCAGACATGGCCATATGCAAATTAGTCTGACCCTATGCCTCATGGGAACAGTCCAGCCCGAACTGCCAAGCCATGCCTTCCCTGGACCGGAAACAAACTTCCTAGGACCGGTTTCTGGCATTTCAGCCGTCTTCAGCCAGGCTTGCTTGAATCCAGTGGCAAAGTGAGCAAGGGACTCAACGTCTGAGCATACCCTGCCAACTTATGGCGAACAAAGCGGTACAAAAGGGGGTGGTGATGGACGGAGTATCAGAACCAATCAAACACTCACACCCAGTCAACAGATCTGGGTTTGATCCATCACCGTTCTTTAGCCCACTCTGCCACCCCAGTTCAGACATGGCCATATGCAAATCAGTCTGATCCTGTGCCTCATGGGAACTGTCCAGCCCGAGCTGCCAAGCCATGCCTTCCCTGGACCGGATACAAGCTTCCTAGGACCGGTTTCTGGCATTTCAGCCGTCTTCAGCCAGGCTTGATTCCAGTGGCAAAGTGAGCAAGGGACTCAACGTCTGAGCATACCCTGCCAACTTATGGCGAACAAAGCGGTACAAAAGGGGGTGGTGATGGACGGAGTATCAGAACCAATCAAACACTCACACCCAGTCAACAGATCTGGGTTTGATCCATCACCGTTCTTTAGCCCACTCTGCCACCCCAGTTCAGACATGGCCATATGCAAATCAGTCTGACCCTGTGCCTCATGGGAACAGTCCAGCCCGAACTGCCAAGCCATGCCTTCCATGGACCGGAAACATGCTTCCTAGGACCGGTTTCTGGCATTTCAGCCGTCTTCGGCCAGGCTTGCTTGATTCCAGTGGCACAGTGAGCAAGGGACTCAACGTCTGAGCATACCCTGCCAACTTATGGCGAACAAAGCGGTACTAAAGGGGGTGGTGATGGACGGAGTATCAGAACCAATCAAACACTCACACCCAGTCAACAGATCTGGGTTTGATCCATCACCGTTCTTTAGCCCACTCTGCCACTCCAGTTCAGACATGGCCATATGCAAATCAGTCTGACCCTGTGCCTCATGGGAACAGTCCAGCCCGAACTGCCAAGCCATGCCTTCCCTGGACCGGAAACAAGCTTCCTAGGACCGGTTTCTGGCATTTCAGCTGTCTTCAGCCAGGCTTGCTTGAATCCAGTGGCAAAGTGAGCAAGGGACTCAACGTCTGAGCATAACCTGCCACCTTATGGCGAACAAAGCGGTACAAAAGGGGGTGGTGATGGACGGAGTATCAGAACCAATCAAACACTCACACCCAGTCAACAGATCTGGGTTTGATACATCACCGTTCTTTAGCCCACTCTGCCACCCCAGTTCAGACATGGCCATATGCAAATCAGTCTGACCCTATGCCTCATGGGAACAGTTTAGCCCGAACTGCCAAGCCATGCCTTCCCTGGACCGGAAACAAGCTTCCTAGGACCGGTTTCTGGCATTTCAGCCGTCTTCAGCCAGGCTTGCTTGAATCCAGTGGCAAAGTGAGCAAGGGACTCAACGTCTGAGCATACCCTGCCAACTTCTGGCAAACAAAGAGGTACAAAAGGGGGTGGTGATGGACGGAGTATCAGAACCAATCAAACACTCACACCCAGTCAACAGATCTGGGTTTGATCCATCACCGTTCTTTAGCCCACTCTGCCACCCCAGTTCAGACATGGCCATATGCAAATCAGTCTGACCCTATGCCTCATGGGAACAGTTTAGCCCGAAATGCCAAGCCATGCCTTCCCTGGACCGGAAACAAGCTTCCTAGGACCGGTTTCTGGCATTTCAGCCGTCTTCAGCCAGGCTTGCTTGAATCCAGTGGCAAAGTGAGCAAGGGACTCAACGTCTGAGCATACCCTGCCAACTTATGGCGAACAAAGCGGTACAAAAGGGGGTGGTGATGGACGGAGTATCAGAACCAATCAAACACTCACACCCAGTCAACAGATCTGGGTTTGATTGATCACGGTTCTTTAGCCCACTCTGCCACCCCAGTTCAGACATGGCCATATGCAAATCAGTCTGACCCTGTGCCTCATGGGAACAGTCCAGCCCAAACTGCCAAGCCATGCCTTCGCTGGACCGGAAACAAGCTTCCTAGGACCGGTTGCTGGCATTTCAGCCGTCTTCAGCCAGGCTTGCTTGAATCCAGTGGCAAAGTGAGCAAGGGACTCAACGTCTGAGCATACCCTGCCAACTTATGGCGAACAAAGCGGTACAAAAGGGGGTGGTGATGGACGAAGTATCAGAACCAATCAAACACTCACACCCAGTCAACAGATTTGGGTTTGATCCATCACCGTTCTTTAGCCCACTCTGCCACCCCAGTTCAGACATGGCCATATGCAAATCAGTCTGACCCTGTGCCTCATGGGAACAGTCCAGCCCGAACTGCCAAGCCATGCCTTCCCTGGACTGGAAACAAGCTTCCTAGGACCGGTTTCTGGCATTTCACCCGTCTTCAGCCAGGCTTGCTTGAATCCAGTGGCAAAGTGAGCAAGGGACTCAACGTCTGAGCATACCCTGCCAACTTATGGCGAACAAAGCGGTACAAAAGGGGGTGGTGATGGACGGAGTATCAGAACAAATCAAACACTCACACCCAGTCAACAGATCTGGGTTTGATCCATCACCGTTCTTTAGCCCACTCTGCCACCCCAGTTCAGACATGGCCATATGCAAATCAGTCTGACCCTATGCCTCATGGGAACAGTTTAGCCCGAACTGCCAAGCCATGCCTTCCCTGGACCGGAAACAAGCTTCCTAGGACCGGTTTCTGGCATTTCAGCCGTTTTCAGCCAGGCTTGCTTGAATCCAGTGGCAAAGTGAGCAAGGGACTCAACGTCTGAGCATACCCTGCCAACTTATGGCAAACAAAGAGGTACAAAAGGGGGTGGTGATGGACGGAGTATCAGAACCAATCAAACACTCACACCCAGTCAACAGATCTGGGTTTGATCCATCACCGTTCTTTAGCCCACTCTGCCACCCCAGTTCAGACATGGCCATATGCAAATCAGTCTGACCCTATGCCTCATGGGAACAGTTTAGCCCGAAATGCCAAGCCATGCCTTCCCTGGACCGGAAACAAGCTTCCTAGGACCGGTTTCTGGCATTTCAGCAGTCTTCAGCCAGGCTTGCTTGAATCCAGTGGCAAAGTGAGCAAGGGACTCAACGTCTGAGCATACCCTGCCAACTTATGGCGAACAAAGCGGTACAAAAGGGGGTGGTGATGGACGGAGTATCAGAACCAATCAAACACTCACACCCAGTCAACAGATCTGGGTTTGATTGATCACGGTTCTTTAGCCCACTCTGCCACCCCAGTTCAGACATGGCCATATGCAAATCAGTCTGACCCTGTGCCTCATGGGAACAGTCCAGCCCGAACTGCCAAGCCATGCCTTCCCTGGACCGGAAACAAGCTTCCTAGGACCGGTTGCTGGCATTTCAGCCGTCTTCAGCCAGGCTTGCTTGAATCCAGTGGCAAAGTGAGCAAGGGACTCAACGTCTGAGCATACCCTGCCAACTTATGGCGAACAAAGCGGTACAAAAGGGGGTGGTGATGGACGAAGTATCAGAACCAATCAAACACTCACACCCAGTCAACAGATTTGGGTTTGATCCATCACCGTTCTTTAGCCCACTCTGCCACCCCAGTTCAGACATGGCCATATGCAAATCAGTCTGACCCTGTGCCTCATGGGAACAGTCCAGCCCGAACTGCCAAGCCATACCTTCCCTGGACTGGAAACAAGCTTCCTAGGACCGGTTTCTGGCATTTCACCCGTCTTCAGCCAGGCTTGCTTGAATCCAGTGGCAAAGTGAGCAAGGGACTCAACGTCTGAGCATACCCTGCCAACTTATGGCGAACAAAGCGGTACAAAAGGGGGTGGTGATGGACGGAGTATCAGAACCAATCAAACACTCACACCCAGTCAACAGATCTGGGTTTGATCCATCACCGTTCTTTAGCCCACTCTGCCACCCCAGTTCAGACATGGCCATATGCAAATCAGTCTGACCCTGTGCCTCATGGGAACAGTCCAGCCCGAACTGCCAAGCCATGCCTTCCCTGGACCGGAAACAAGCTTCCTAGGACCGGTTTCTGGCATTTCAGCCGTCTTCAGCCAGGCTTGCTTGAATCCAGTGGCAAAGTGAGCAAGGGACTCAACGTCTGAGCATACCCTGCCAACTTGTGGCGAACAAAGCGGTACAAAAGGGGGTGGTGATGGACGGAGTATCAGAACCAATCAAACACTCACACCCAGTCAACAGATCTGGGTTTGATCCATAACCGTTCTTTAGCCCACTCTGCCACCCCAGTTCAGACATGGCCATATGCAAATCAGTCTGACCCTGTGCCTCATGGGAACAGTCCATCCCGAACTGCCAAGCCATGCCTTCCCTGGACCGGAAACAAGCTTCCTAGGACCGGTTTCTGGCATTTCAGCCGTCTTCAGCCAGGCTTGCTTGAATCCAGTGGCAAAGTGAGCAAGGGACTCAACGTCTGAGCATAACCTGCCAGCTTATGGTGAACGAAGCGGTACAAAAGGGGGTGGTGATGGACGGAGTATCAGAACCAATCAAACACTCACACCCAGTCAACAGATCTGGGTTTGATCCATCACCGTTCTTTAGCCCACTCTGCCACCCCAGTTCAGACATGGCCATATGCAAATCAGTCTGACCCTGTGCCTCATGGGAACAGTCCAGCCTGAACTGCCAAGCCATGCCTTCCCTGGACCGGAAACAAGCTTCCTAGGACCGGTTTCTGGCATTTCAGCCGTCTTCAGCCAGGCTTGCTTGAATCCAGTGGCAAAGTGAGCAAGGGATTTAACATCTGAGCATACCCTGCCAACTTATGGCAAACAAAGCGGTACAAAAGGGGGTGGTGATGGACGGAGTATCAGAACCAATCAAACACTCACACCCAGTCAACAGATCTGGGTTTGATCCATCACCGTTCTTAAGCCCACTCTGCCACCCCAGTTCAGACATGGCCATATGCAAATCAGTCTGACCCTATGCCTCATGGGAACAGTCCAGCCCGAACTGCCAAGCCATGCCTTCCCTGGACCGGAAACAAGCTTCCTAGGACCGGTTTCTGGCATTTCAGCCGTCTTCAGCCAGGCTTGCTTGAATCCAGTGGCAAAGTGAGCAAGGGACTCAACGTCTGAGCATACCCTGCCAACTTATGGCGAACAAAGCGGTACAAAAGGGGGTGGTGATGGACGGAGTATCAGAACCAATCAAACACTCACACCCAGTCAACAGATCTGGGTTTGATCCATCACCGTTCTTTAGCCCACTCTGCCACCCCAGTTCAGACATGGCCATATGCAAATCAGTCTGACCCTGTGCCTCATGGGAACAGTCCAGCCCGAACTGCCAAGCCATGCCTTCCCTGGACCGGAAACAAGCTTCCTAGGACAGGTTACTGGCATTTCAGCCATCTTCAGCCAGGCTTGCTTGATTCCAGTGGCAAAGTGAGCAAGGGACTCAACGTCTGAGCATACCCTGCCAACTTATGGCGAACAAAGCGGTAAAAAAGGGGGTGGTGATGGACAGAGTATCAGAACCAATCAAACACTCACACCCAGTCAACAGATCTGGGCATGATCCATTACCGTTCTTTAGCCCACTCTGCCACGCCAGTGCAGACATGGCCATATGCAAATCAGTCTGACCCAGTGCCTCATGGGAACAGTCGAGCCCGAACTGCCAAGCCATGCCTTCCCTGGACCGGAAACAAGCTTCCTAGGACCGGTTTCTGGCATTTCAGCCGTCTTCAGCCAGGCTTGCTTGAATCCAGTGGCAAAGTGAGCAAGGGACTCAACGTCTGAGCATACCCTGCCAACTTATGGCGAACAAAGCGGTACAAAAGGGGGTGGTGATGGACGGAGTATCAGAACCAATCAAACACTCACACCCAGTCAACAGATCTGGGTTTGATCCATCACCGTTCTTTAGCCCACTCTGCTACCCCAGTTCAGACATGGCCATATGCAAATCAGTCTGACCCTGTGCCTCATGGGAACAGTCCAGCCCGAACTGCCAAGCCATGCCTTCCCTGGACCGGAAACAAGCTTCCTAGGACCGGTTTCTGGCATTTCAGCCATCTTCAGCCAGGCTTGCTTGATTCCAGTGGCAAAGTGAGCAAGGGACTCAACGTCTGAGCATACCCTGCCAACTTATGGCGAACAAAGCGGTACAAAAGGGGGTGGTGATGGACGGAGTATCAGAACCAATCAAACACTCACACCCAGTCAACAGATCTGGGTATGATCCATTACCGTTCTTTAGCCCACTCTGCCACGCCAGTTCAGACATGGCCATATGCAAATCAGTCTGACACAGTGCCTCATGGGAACAGTCGAGCCCGAACTGCCAAGCCATGCCTTCTCTGGACCGGAAACAAGCTTCCTAGGACCGGTTTCTGGCATTTCAGCCGTCTTCAGCCAGGCTTGCTTGAATCCAGTGGCAAAGTGAGCAAGGGACTCAACGTCTGAGCATACCCTGCCAACTTATGGCGAACAAAGAGGTACAAAAGGGGGTGGTGATGGACGGAGTATCAGAACCAATCAAACACTCACACCTAGTCAACAGATCTGGGTTTGATCCATCACCGTTCTTTAGCCCACTCTGCCACCCCAGTTCAGACATGGCCATATGCAAATCAGTCTGACCCTGTGCCTCATGGGAACAGTCCAGCCCGAACTGCCAAGCCATGCCTTCCCTGGACCGGAAACAAGCTTCCTAGGACCGGTTTCTGGCATTTCAGCCGTCTTCAGCCAGGCTTGCTTGAATCCAGTGGCAACGTGAGCAAGGGACTCAACGTCTGAGCATACCCTGCCAACTTATGGCGAACAAAGCGGTACAAAAGGGGGTGGTGATGGACGGAGTATCAGAACTAATCAAACACTCACACCCAGTCAACAGATCTGGGTTTGATCCATCACCGTTCTTTAGCCCACTCTGCCACCCCAGTTCAGACATGGCCATATGCAAATCAGTCTGACCCTGTGCCTCATGGGAACAGTCCAGCCCGAACTGCCAAGCCATGCCTTCCCTGGACCGGAAACAAGCTTTCTAGGACCGGTTTCTGGCATTTCAGCCGTCTTCAGCCAGGCTTGCTTGAATCCAGTGGCAAAGAGAGCAAGGGACTCAACGTCTGAGCATACCCTGCCAACTTATGGCGAACAAAGCGGTACAAAAGGGGGTGGTGATGGACGGAGTATCAGAACCAATCAAACACTCACACCCAGTCAACAGATCTGGGTTTGATACATCACCGTTCTTTAGCCCACTCTGCCACCCCAGTTCAGACATGGCCAGATGCAAATCAGTCTGACCCTATGCCTCATGGGAACAGTTTAGCCCGAACTGCCAAGCCATGCCTTCCCTGGACCGGAAACAAGCTTCCTAGGACCGGTTTCTGGCATTTCAGCCGTCTTCAGCCAGGCTTGCTTGAATCCAGTGGCAAAGTGAGCAAGGGACTCAACGTCTGAGTATACCCTGCCAACTTATGGCGAACAAAGCGGTACAAAAGGGGGTGGTGATGGACGAAGTATCAGAACCAATCAAACACTCACACCCAGTCAACAGATTTGTGTTTGATCCATCACCGTTCTTTAGCCCACTCTGCCACCCCAGTTCAGACATGGCCATATGCAAATCAGTCTGACCCTGTGCCTCATGGGAACAGTCCAGCCCGAACTGCCAAGCCATGCCTTCCCTGGACTGGAAACAAGCTTCCTAGGACCGGTTTCTGGCATTTCACCCGTCTTCAGCCAGGCTTGCTTGAATCCAGTGGCAAAGTGAGCAAGGGACTCAACGTCTGAGCATACCCTGCCAACTTATGGCGAACAAAGCGGTACAAAAGGGGGTGGTGATGGACGGAGTATCAGAACCAATCAAACACTCACACCCAGTCAACAGATCTGGGTTTGATCCTTCACCGTTCTGTAGCCCACTCTGCCACCCCAGTTCAGACATGGCCATATGCAAATCAGTCTGACCCTGTGCCTCATGGGAACAGTCCAGCCCGAACTGCCAAGCCATGCCTTCCCTTGACCGGAAACAAGCTTCCTAGGACCGGTTTCTGGTATTTCAGCCGTCTTCAGCCATGCTTGCTTGAATCCAGTGGCAAAGTGAGCAAGGGACTCAACGTCTGAGCATATCCTGCCAACTTGTGGCGAACAAAGCGGTACAAAAGGGGGTGGTGATGGACGGAGTATCAGAACCAATCAAACACTCACACCCAGTCAACAGATCTGGGTTTGATACATCACCGTTCTTTAGCCCACTCTGCCACCCCAGTTCAGACATGGCCATATGCAAATCAGTCTGACCCTATGCCTCATGGGAACAGTTTAGCCCGAACTGCCAAGCCATGCCTTCCCTGGACCGGAAACAAGCTTCCTAGGACCGGTTTCTGGCATTTCAGCCGTTTTCAGCCAGGCTTGCTTGAATCCAGTGGCAAAGTGAGCAAGGGACTCAACGTCTGAGCATACCCTGCCAACTTATGGCAAACAAAGACGTACAAAAGGGGGTGGTGATGGACGGAGTATCAGAACCAATCAAACACTCACACCCAGTCAACAGATCTGGGTTTGATCCATCACCGTTCTTTAGCCCACTCTGCCACCCCAGTTCAGACATGGCCATATGCAAATCAGTCTGATCCTATGCCTCATGGGAACAGTTTAGCCCGAAATGCCAAGCCATGCCTTCCCTGGACCGGAAACAAGCTTCCTAGGACCAGTTTCTGGCATTTCAGCCGTCTTCAGCCAGGCTTGCTTGAATCCAGTGGCAAAGTGAGCAAGGGACTCAACGTCTGAGCATACCCTGCCAACTTATGGCGAACAAAGCGGTACAAAAGGGGGTGGTGATGGACGGAGTATCAGAACCAATCAAACACTCACACCCAGTCAACAGATCTGGGTTTGATTGATCATGGTTCTTTAGCCCACTCTGCCACCCCAGTTCAGACCTGGCCATATGCAAATCAGTCTGACCCTGTGCCTCATGGGAACAGTCCAGCCCGAACTGCCAAGCCATGCCTTCCCTGGACCGGAAACAAGCTTCCTAGGACCGGTTGCTGGCATTTCAGCCGTCTTCAGCCAGGCTTGCTTGAATCCAGTGGCAAAGTGAGCAAGGGACTCAACGTCTGAGCATACCCTGCCAACTTATGGCGAACAAAGCGGTACAAAAGGGGGTGGTGATGGACGAAGTATCAGAACCAATCAAACACTCACACCCAGTCAACAGATTTGGGTTTGATCCATCACCGTTCTTTAGCCCACTTTGCCACCCCAGTTCAGACATGGCCATATGCAAATCAGTCTGACCCTGTGCCTCATGGGAACAGTCCAGCCTGAACTGCCAAGCCATGCCTTCCCTGGACTGGAAACAAGCTTCCTAGGACCGGTTTCTGGCATTTCACCCGTCTTCAGCCAGGCTTGCTTGAATCCAGTGGCAAAGTGAGCAAGGGACTCAACGTCTGAGCATACCCTGCCAACTTATGGCGAACAAAGCGGTACAAAAGGGGGTGGTGATGGACGGAGTATCAGAACCAATCAAACACTCACACCCAGTCAACAGATCTGGGTTTGATCCATCACCGTTCTTTAGCCCACTCTGCCACCCCAGTTCAGACATGGCCATATGCAAATCAGTCTGACCCTGTGCCTCATGGGAACAGTCCAGCCCGAACTGCCAAGCCATGCCTTCCCTGGACCGGAAACAAGCTTCCTAGGACCGGTTTCTGGCATTTCAGCCGTCTTCAGCCAGGCTTGCTTGAATCCAGTGGCAAAGTGAGCAAGGGACTCAACGTCTGAGCATACCCTGCCAACTTGTGGCGAACAAAGCGGTACAAAAGGGGGTGGTGATGGACGGAGTATCAGAACCAATCAAATACTCACACCCAGTCAACAGATCTGGGTTTGATCCATAACCGTTCTTCAGCCCACTCTGCCACCCCAGTTCAGACATGGCCATATGCAAATCAGTCTGACCCTGTGCCTCATGGGAACAGTCCAGCCCGAACTGCCAAGCCATGCCTTCCCTGGACCGGAAACAAGCTTCCTAGGACCGGTTTCTGGCATTTCAGCCGTCTTCAGCCAGGCTTGCTTGAATCCAGTGGCAAAGTGAGCAAGGGACTCAACGTCTGAGCATACCCTGCCAACTTATGGCGAACGAAGCGGTACAAAAGGGGGTGGTGATGGACGGAGTATCAGAACCAATCAAACACTCACGCCCAGTCAACAGATCTGGGTTTGATCCATCACCGCTCTTTAGCCCACTCTGCCACCACAGTTCAGACATGGCCATATGCAAATCAGTCTGACCCTGTGCCTCATGGGAACAGTCCAGCCTGAACTGCCAAGCCATGCCTTCCCTGGACCGGAAACAAGCTTCCTAGGACCGGTTTCTGGCATTTCAGCCGTCTTCAGCCAGGCTTGCTTGAATCCAGTGGCAAAGTGAGCAAGGGACTCAACGTCTGAGCATACCCTGCCAACTTATGGCAAACAAAGCGGTACAAAAGGGGGTGGTGATGGACGGAGTATCAGAACCAATCAAACACTCACACCCAGTCAACAGATCTGGGTTTGATCCATCACCGTTCTTAAGCCCACTCTGCCACCCCAGTTCAGACATGGCCATATGCAAATCAGTCTGACCCTATGCCTCATGGGAACAGTCCAGCCCGAACTGCCAAGCCATGCCTTCCCTGGACCGGAAACAAGCTTCCTAGGACCGGTTTCTGGCATTTCAGCCGTCTTCAGCCAGGCTTGCTTGAATCCAGTGGCAAAGTGAGCAAGGGACTCAACGTCTGAGCATACCCTGCCAACTTATGGCGAACAAAGCGGTACAAAAGGGGGTGGTGATGGACGGAGTATCAGAACCAATCAAACACTCACACCCAGTCAACAGATCTGGGTATGATCCATTACCGTTCTTTAGCCCACTCTGCCACGCCAGTTCAGACATGGCCATATGCAAATCAGTCTGACCCAGTGCCTCATGGGAACAGTCGAGCCCGAACTGCCAAGCCATGCCTTCCCTGGACCGGAAACAAGCTTCCTAGGACCGGTTTCTGGCATTTCAGCCGTCTTCAGCCAGGCTTGCTTGAATCCAGTGGCAAAGTGAGCAAGGGACTCAACGTCTGAGCATACCCTGCCAACTTATGGCGAACAAAGAGGTACAAAAGGGGGTGGTGATGGACGGAGTATCAGAACCAATCAAACACTCACACCTAGTCAACAGATCTGGGTTTGATCCATCACTGTTCTTTAGCCCACTCTGCCACCCCAGTTCAGACATGGCCATATGCAAATCAGTCTGACCCTGTGCCTCATGGGAACAGTCCAGCCCGAACTGCCAAGCCATGCCTTCCCTGGACCGGAAACAAGCTTCCTAGGACCGGTTTCTGGCATTTCAGCCGTCTTCAGCCAGGCTTGCTTGAATCCAGTGGCAAAGTGAGCAAGGGACTCAACGTCTGAGCATACCCTGCCAACTTATGGCGAACAAAGCGGTACAAAAGGGGGTGGTGATGGACGGAGTATCAGAACCAATCAAACACTCACACCCAGTCAACAGATCTGGGTTTGATCCATCACCGTTCTTTAGCCCACTCTGCCACCCCAGTTCAGACATGGCCATATGCAAATCAGTCTGACCCTGTGCCTCATGGAAACAGTCCAACCCGAACTGCCAAGCCATGCCTTCCCTGGACCGGAAACAAGCTTCCTAGGACCGGTTTCTGGCATTTCAGCCGTCTTCAGCCAGGCTTGCTTGAATCCAGTGGCAAAGAGAGCAAGGGACTCAACGTCTGAGCATACCCTGCCAACTTATGGCGAACAAAGCGGTACAAAAGGGGGTGGTGATGGACGGAGTATCAGAACCAATCAAACACTCACACCCAGTCAACAGATCTGGGTTTGATCCATCACCGTTCTTTAGCCCACTCTGCCACCCCAGTTCAGACATGGCCATATGCAAATCAGTCTGACCCTGTGCCTCATGGGAACAGTCCAGCCCGAACTGCCAAGCCATGCCTTCCCTGGACCGGAAACAAGCTTCCTAGGACCGGTTTCTGGCATTTCAGCCATCTTCAGCCAGGCTTGCTTGATTCCAGTGGCAAAGTGAGCAAGGGACTCAACGTCTGAGCATACCCTGCCAACTTATGGCGAACAAAGCGGTACAAAAGGGGGTGGTGATGGACGGAGTATCAGAACCAATCAAACACTCACACCCAGTCAACAGATCTGGGTATGATCCATTACCGTTCTTTAGCCCACTCTGCCACGCCAGTTCAGACATGGCCATATGCAAATCAGTCTGACCCAGTGCCTCATGGGAACAGTCGAGCCCGAACTGCCAAGCCATGCCTTCCCTGGACCGGAAACAAGCTTCCTAGGACCGGTTTCTGGCATTTCAGCCGTCTTCAGCCAGGCTTGCTTGAATCCAGTGGCAAAGTGAGCAAGGGACTCAACGTCTGAGCATACCCTGCCAACTTATGGCCAACAAAGAGGTACAAAAGGGGGTGGTGATGGACGGAGTATCAGAACCAATCAAACACTCACACCCAGTCAACAGATCTGGGTTTGATCCATCACCGTTCTTTAGCCCACTCTGCCACCCCAGTTCAGACATGGCCATATGCAAATCAGTCTGACCCTGTGCCTCATGGGAACAGTCCAGCCCGAACTGCCAAGCCATGCCTTCCCTGGACCGGAAACAAGCTTCCTAGGACCGGTTTCTGGCATTTCAGCCATCTTCAGCCAGGCTTGCTTGAATCCAGTGGCAAAGTGAGCAAGGGACTCAACGTCTGAGCATACCCTGCCAACTTATGGCGAACAAAGCGGTACAAAAGGGGGTGGTGATGGACGGAGTATCAGAACCAATCAAACACTCACACCCAGTCAACAGATCTGGGTTTGATCCATCACCGTTCTTTAGCCCACTCTGCCACCCCAGTTCAGACATGGCCATATGCAAATCAGTCTGACCCTGTGCCTCATGGGAACAGTCCAGCCCGAACTGCCAAGCCATGCCTTCCCTGGACCGGAAACAAGCTTCCTAGGACCGGTTTCTGGCATTTCAGCCGTCTTCAGCCAGGCTTGCTTGAATCCAGTGGCAAAGTGAGCAAGGGACTCAACGTCTGAGCATACCCTGCCAACTTATGGCGAACAAAGCGGTACTAAAGTGGGTGGTGATGGACGGAGTATCAGAACCAATCAAACACTCACACCCAGTCAACAGATCTGGGTTTGATCCATCACCGTTCTTAAGCCCACTCTGCCATCCCAGTTCAGACATGGCCATATGCAAATCAGTCTGACCCTGTGCCTCATGGGAACAGTCCAGCCTGAACTGCCAAGCCATGCCTTCCCTGGACGGGAAACAAGCTTCCTAGGACCGGTTTCTGGCATTTCAGCCGTCTTCAGCCAGGCTTGCTTGAATCCAGTGGCAAAGTGAGCAAGGGACTCAACGTCTGAGCATACCCTGCCAACTTATGGCGAACAAAGCGGTACAAAAGGGGGTGGTGATGGACGGAGTATCAGAACCAATCAAACACTCACACCCAGTCAACAGATCCAGATCTGGGTTTGATCCATCACCGTTCTTTAGCCCACTCTGCCACCCCAGTTCAGACATGGCCATATGCAAATCAGTCTGACCCTGTGCCTCATGGGAACAGTCCAGCCCGAACTGCCAAGCCATGCTTTCCCTGGACCGGAAACAAGCTTCCTAGGACCGGTTTCTGGCATTTCAGCCGTCTTCAGCCAGGCTTGCTTGAATTCAGTGGCAAAGTGAGCAAGGGACTCAACGTCTGAGCATACCCTGCCAACTTATGGCGAACAAAGCGGTACTAAAGGGGCTGGTGATGGACGGAGTATCAGAACCAATCAAACACTCACACCCAGTCAACAGATCTGGGTTTGATCCATCACCGTTCTTTAGCCCACTCTGCCACCCCAGTTCAGACATGGCCATATGCAAATCAGTCTGACCCTGTGCCTCATGGGAACAGTCCAGCCCGAACTGCCAAGCCATGCCTTCCCTGGACCGGAAACAAGCTTCCTAGGACCGGTTTCTGGCATTTCAGCCGTCTTCAGCCAGGCTTGCTTGAATCCAGTGGCAAAGTGAGCAAGGGACTCAACGTCTGAGCATACCCTGCCAACTTATGGCGAACAAAGCGGTACAAAAGGGGGTGGTGATGGACGGAGTATCAGAACCAATCAAACACTCACACCCAGTCAACAGATCTGGGTCTGATTGATCACGGTTCTTTAGCCCACTCTGCCACCCCAGTTCAGACATGGCCATATGCAAATCAGTCTGACCCTGTGCCTCATGGGAACAGTCCAGCCCGAACTGCCAAGCCATGCCTTCCCTGGACCGGAAACAAGCTTCCTAGGACCGGTTGCTGGCATTTCAGCCGTCTTCAGCCAGGCTTGCTTGAATCCAGTGGCAAAGTGAGCAAGGGACTCAACGTCTGAGCATACCCTGCCAACTTATGGCGAACAAAGCGGTACAAAAGGGGGTGGTGATGGACGAAGTATCAGAACCAATCAAACACTCACACCCAGTCAACAGATTTGGGTTTGATCCATCACCGTTCTTTAGCCCACTCTGCCACCCCAGTTCAGACATGGCCATATGCAAATCAGTCTGACCCTGTGCCTCATGGGAACAGTCCAGCCTGAACTGCCAAGCCATGCCTTCCCTGGACTGGAAACAAGCTTCCTAGGACCGGTTTCTGGCATTTCACCCGTCTTCAGCCAGGCTTGCTTGAATCCAGTGGCAAAGTGAGCAAGGGACTCAACGTCTGAGCATACCCTGCCAACTTATGGCGAACAAAGCGGTACAAAAGGGGGTGGTGATGGACGGAGTATCAGAACCAATCAAACACTCACACCCAGTCAACAGATCTGGGTTTGATCCATCACCGTTCTTTAGCCCACTCTGCCACCCAAGTTCAGACATGGCCATATGCAAATCAGTCTGACCCTGTGCCTCATGGGAACAGTCCAGCCCGAACTGCCAAGCCATGCCTTCCCTGGACCGGAAACAAGCTTCCTAGGACCGGTTTCTGGCATTTCAGCCGTCTTCAGCCAGGCTTGCTTGAATCCAGTGGCAAAGTGAGCAAGGGACTCAACGTCTGAGCATACCCTGCCAACTTGTGGCGAACAAAGCGGTACAAAAGGGGGTGGTGATGGACGGAGTATCAGAACCAATCAAACACTCACACCCAGTCAACAGATCTGGGTTTGATCCATAACCGTTCTTTAGCCCACTCTGCCACCCCAGTTCAGACATGGCCATATGCAAATCAGTCTGACCCTGTGCCTCATGGGAACAGTCCAGCCCGAACTGCCAAGCCATGCCTTCCCTGGACCGGAAACAAGCTTCCTAGGACCGGTTTCTGGCATTTCAGCCGTCTTCAGCCAGGCTTGCTTGAATCCAGTGGCAAAGTGAGCAAGGGACTCAACGTCTGAGCATACCCTGCCAACTTATGGCGAACGAAGCGGTACAAAAGGGGGTGGTGATGGACGGAGTATCAGAACCAATCAAACACTCACACCCAGTCAACAGATCTGGGTTTGATCCATCACCGTTCTTTAGCCCACTCTGCCACCACAGTTCAGACATGGCCATATGCAAATCAGTCTGACCCTGTGCCTCATGGGAACAGTCCAGCCTGAACTGCCAAGCCATGCCTTCCCTGGACCGGAAACAAGCTTCCTAGGACCGGTTTCTGGCATTTCAGCCGTCTTCAGCCAGGCTTGCTTGAATCCAGTGGCAAAGTGAGCAAGGGACTCAACGTCTGAGCATACCCTGCCAACTTATGGCAAACAAAGCGGTACAAAAGGGGGTGGTGATGGACGGAGTATCAGAACCAATCAAACACTCACACCCAGTCAACAGATCTGGGTTTGATCCATCACCGTTCTTAAGCCCACTCTGCCACCCCAGTTCAGACATGGCCATATGCAAATCAGTCTGACCCTATGCCTCATGGGAACAGTCCAGCCCGAACTGCCAAGCCATGCCTTCCCTGGACCGGAAACAAGTTTCCTAGGACCGGTTTCTGGCATTTCAGCCGTCTTCAGCCAGGCTTGCTTGAATCCAGTGGCAAAGTGAGCAAGGGACTCAACGTCTGAGCATACCCTGCCAACTTATGGCGAACAAAGCGGTACAAAAGGGGGTGGTGATGGACGGAGTATCAGAACCAATCAAACACTCACACCCAGTCAACAGATCTGGGTATGATCCATTACCGTTCTTTAGCCCACTCTGCCACGCCAGTTCAGACATGGCCATATGCAAATCAGTCTGACCCAGTGCCTCATGGGAACAGTCGAGCCCGAACTGCCAAGCCATGCCTTCCCTGGACCGGAAACAAGCTTCCTAGGACCGGTTTCTGGCATTTCAGCCGTCTTCAGCCAGGCTTGCTTGAATCCAGTGGCAAAGTGAGCAAGGGACTCAACGTCTGAGCATACCCTGCCAACTTATGGCGAACAAAGAGGTACAAAAGGGGGTGGTGATGGACGGAGTATCAGAACCAATCAAACACTCACACCTAGTCAACAGATCTGGGTTTGATCCATCACCGTTCTTTAGCCCACTCTGCCACCCCAGTTCAGACATGGCCATATGCAAATCAGTCTGACCCTGTGCCTCATGGGAACAGTCCAGCCCGAACTGCCAAGCCATGCCTTCCCTGGACCGGAAACAAGCTTCCTAGGACCGGTTTCTGGCATTTCACCCGTCTTCAGCCAGGCTTGCTTGAATCCAGTGGCAAGGTGAGCAAGGGACTCAACGTCTGAGCATACCCTGCCAACTTATGGCGAACAAAGCGGTACAAAAGGGGGTTGTGATGGACGGAGTATCAGAACCAATCAAACACTCACACCCAGTCAACAGATCTGGGTTTGATCCATCACCGTTCTTTAGCCCACTCTGCCACCCCAGTTCAGACATGGCCATATGCAAATCAGTCTGACCCTGTGCCTCATGGGAACAGTCCAGCCTGAACTGCCAAGCCATGCCTTCCCTGGACTGGAAACAAGCTTCCTAGGACCGGTTTCTGGCATTTCACCCGTCTTCAGCCAGGCTTGCTTGAATCCAGTGGCAAAGTGAGCAAGGGACTCAACGTCTGAGCATACCCTGCCAACTTATGGCGAACAAAGCGGTACAAAAGGGGGTGGTGATGGACGGAGTATCAGAACCAATCAAACACTCACACCCAGTCAACAGATCTGGGTTTGATCCATCACCGTTCTTTAGCCCACTCTGCCACCCAAGTTCAGACATGGCCATATGCAAATCAGTCTGACCCTGTGCCTCATGGGAACAGTCCAGCCCGAACTGCCAAGCCATGCCTTCCCTGGACCGGAAACAAGCTTCCTAGGACCGGTTTCTGGCATTTCAGCCGTCTTCAGCCAGGCTTGCTTGAATCCAGTGGCAAAGTGAGCAAGGGACTCAACGTCTGAGCATACCCTGCCAACTTGTGGCGAACAAAGCGGTACAAAAGGGGGTGGTGATGGACGGAGTATCAGAACCAATCAAACACTCACACCCAGTCAACAGATCTGGGTTTGATCCATAACCGTTCTTTAGCCCACTCTGCCACCCCAGTTCAGACATGGCCATATGCAAATCAGTCTGACCCTGTGCCTCATGGGAACAGTCCAGCCCGAACTGCCAAGCCATGCCTTCCCTGGACCGGAAACAAGCTTCCTAGGACCGGTTTCTGGCATTTCAGCCGTCTTCAGCCAGGCTTGCTTGAATCCAGTGGCAAAGTGAGCAAGGGACTCAACGTCTGAGCATACCCTGCCAACTTATGGCGAACGAAGCGGTACAAAAGGGGGTGGTGATGGACGGAGTATCAGAACCAATCAAACACTCACACCCAGTCAACAGATCTGGGTTTGATCCATCACCGTTCTTTAGCCCACTCTGCCACCACAGTTCAGACATGGCCATATGCAAATCAGTCTGACCCTGTGCCTCATGGGAACAGTCCAGCCTGAACTGCCAAGCCATGCCTTCCCTGGACCGGAAACAAGCTTCCTAGGACCGGTTTCTGGCATTTCAGCCGTCTTCAGCCAGGCTTGCTTGAATCCAGTGGCAAAGTGAGCAAGGGACTCAACGTCTGAGCATACCCTGCCAACTTATGGCAAACAAAGCGGTACAAAAGGGGGTGGTGATGGACGGAGTATCAGAACCAATCAAACACTCACACCCAGTCAACAGATCTGGGTTTGATCCATCACCGTTCTTAAGCCCACTCTGCCACCCCAGTTCAGACATGGCCATATGCAAATCAGTCTGACCCTATGCCTCATGGGAACAGTCCAGCCCGAACTGCCAAGCCATGCCTTCCCTGGACCGGAAACAAGTTTCCTAGGACCGGTTTCTGGCATTTCAGCCGTCTTCAGCCAGGCTTGCTTGAATCCAGTGGCAAAGTGAGCAAGGGACTCAACGTCTGAGCATACCCTGCCAACTTATGGCGAACAAAGCGGTACAAAAGGGGGTGGTGATGGACGGAGTATCAGAACCAATCAAACACTCACACCCAGTCAACAGATCTGGGTATGATCCATTACCGTTCTTTAGCCCACTCTGCCACGCCAGTTCAGACATGGCCATATGCAAATCAGTCTGACCCAGTGCCTCATGGGAACAGTCGAGCCCGAACTGCCAAGCCATGCCTTCCCTGGACCGGAAACAAGCTTCCTAGGACCGGTTTCTGGCATTTCAGCCGTCTTCAGCCAGGCTTGCTTGAATCCAGTGGCAAAGTGAGCAAGGGACTCAACGTCTGAGCATACCCTGCCAACTTATGGCGAACAAAGAGGTACAAAAGGGGGTGGTGATGGACGGAGTATCAGAACCAATCAAACACTCACACCTAGTCAACAGATCTGGGTTTGATCCATCACCGTTCTTTAGCCCACTCTGCCACCCCAGTTCAGACATGGCCATATGCAAATCAGTCTGACCCTGTGCCTCATGGGAACAGTCCAGCCCGAACTGCCAAGCCATGCCTTCCCTGGACCGGAAACAAGCTTCCTAGGACCGGTTTCTGGCATTTCAGCCGTCTTCAGCCAGGCTTGCTTGAATCCAGTGGCAAAGTGAGCAAGGGACTCAACGTCTGAGCATACCCTGCCAACTTATGGCGAACAAAGCGGTACAAAAGGGGGTGGTGATGGACGGAGTATCAGAACCAATCAAACACTCACACCCAGTCAACAGATCTGGGTTTGATCCATCACCGTTCTTTAGCCCACTCTGCCACCCCAGTTCAGACATGGCCATATGCAAATCAGTCTGACCCTGTGCCTCATGGGAACAGTCCAGCCCGAACTGCCAAGCCATGCCTTCCCTGGACCGGAAACAAGCTTCCTAGGACCGGTTTCTGGCATTTCAGCCGTCTTCAGCCAGGCTTGCTTGAATCCAGTGGCAAAGAGAGCAAGGGACTCAACGTCTGAGCATACCCTGCCAACTTATGGCGAACAAAGCGGTACAAAAGGGGGTGGTGATGGACGGAGTATCAGAACCAATCAAACACTCACACCCAGTCAACAGATCCAGATCTGGGTTTGATCCATCACCGTTCTTTAGCCCACTCTGCCACCCCAGTTCAGACATGGCCATATGCAAATCAGTCTGACCCTGTGCCTCATGGGAACAGTCCAGCCCGAACTGCCAAGCCATGCCTTCCCTGGACCGGAAACAAGCTTCCTAGGACCGGTTTCTGGCATTTCAGCCGTCTTCAGCCAGGCTTGCTTGAATCCAGTGGCAAAGTGAGCAAGGGACTCAACGTCTGAGCATACCCTGCCAACTTATGGCGAACAAAGCGGTACAAAAGGGGGTGGTGATGGACGGAGTATCAGAACCAATCAAACACTCACACCCAGTCAACAGATCCAGATCTGGGTTTGATCCATCACCGTTCTTTAGCCCACTCTGCCACCCCAGTTCAGACATGGCCATATGCAAATCAGTCTGACCCTGTGCCTCATGGGAACAGTCCAGCCCGAACTGCCAAGCCATGCCTTCCCTGGACCGGAAACAAGCTTCCTAGGACCGGTTTCTGGCATTTCAGCCGTCTTCAGCCAGGCTTGCTTGAATCCAGTGGCAAAGTGAGCAAGGGACTCAACGTCTGAGCATACCCTGCCAACTTACGGCGAACAAAGCGGTACGAAAGGGGGTGGTGATGGACGGAGTATCAGAACCAATCAAACACTCACACCCAGTCAACAGATCTGGGTTTGATCCATCACCGTTCTTTAGCCCACTCTGCCACCCCAGTTCAGACATGGCCATATGCAAATCAGTCTGACCCTGTGCCTCATGGGAACAGTCCAGCCCGAACTGCCAAGCCATGCCTTCCCTGGACCGGAAACAAGCTTCCTAGGACCGGTTTCTGGCATTTCAGCCGTCTTCAGCCAGGCTTGCTTGAATCCAGTGGCAAAGTGAGCAAGGGACTCAACGTCTGAGCATACCCTGCCAACTTATGGCGAACAAAGCGGTACAAAAGGGGGTGGTGATGGACGGAGTATCAGAACCAATCAAACACTCACACCCAGTCAACAGATCTGGGTTTGATCCATCACCGTTCTTTAGCCCACTCTGCCACCCCAGTTCAGACATGGCCATATGCAAATCAGTCTGACCCTGTGCCTCATGGGAACAGTCCAGCCCGAACTGCCAAGCCATGCCTTCCCTGGACCGGAAACAAGCTTCCTAGGACCGGTTTCTGGCATTTCAGCCGTCTTCAGCCAGGCTTGCTTGAATCCAGTGGCAAAGAGAGCAAGGGACTCAACGTCTGAGCATACCCTGCCAACTTATGGCGAACAAAGCGGTACAAAAGGGGGTGGTGATGGACGGAGTATCAGAACCAATCAAACACTCACACCCAGTCAACAGATCTGGGTTTGATCCATCACCGTTCTTTAGCCCACTCTGCCACCCCAGTTCAGACATGGCCATATGCAAATCAGTCTGACCCTGTGCCTCATGGGAACAGTCCAGCCTGAACTGCCAAGCCATGCCTTCCCTGGACCGGAAACAAGCATCCTAGGACCGGTTTCTGGCATTTCAGCCATCTTCAGCCAGGCTTGCTTGATTCCAGTGGCAAAGTGAGCAAGGGACTCAACGTCTGAGCATACCCTGCCAACTTATGGCGAACAAAGCGGTACAAAAGGGGGTGGTGATGGACGGAGTATCAGAACCAATCAAACACTCACACCCAGTCAACAGATCTGGGTATGATCCATTACCGTTCTTTAGCCCACTCTGCCACGCCAGTTCAGACATGGCCATATGCAAATCAGTCTGACCCAGTGCCTCATGGGAACAGTCGAGCCCGAACTGCCAAGCCATGCCTTCCCTGGACCGGAAACAAGCTTCCTAGGACCGGTTTCTGGCATTTCAGCCGTCTTCAGCCAGGCTTGCTTGAATCCAGTGGCAAAGTGAGCAAGGGACTCAACGTCTGAGCATACCCTGCCAACTTATGGCCAACAAAGAGGTACTAAAGGGGGTGGTGATGGACGGAGTATCAGAACCAATCAAACACTCACACCCAGTCAACAGATCTGGGTTTGATCCATCACCGTTCTTAAGCCCACTCTGCCATCCCAGTTCAGACATGGCCATATGCAAATCAGTCTGACCCTGTGCCTCATGGGAACAGTCCAGCCTGAACTGCCAAGCCATGCCTTCCCTGGACGGGAAACAAGCTTCCTAGGACCGGTTTCTGGCATTTCAGCCGTCTTCAGCCAGGCTTGCTTGAATCCAGTGGCAAAGTGAGCAAGGGACTCAACGTCTGAGCATACCCTGCCAACTTATGGTGAACAAAGCGGTACAAAAGGGGGTGGTGATGGACGGAGTATCAGAACCAATCAAACACTCACACCCAGTCAACAGATCCAGATCTGGGTTTGATCCATCACCGTTCTTTAGCCCACTCTGCCACCCCAGTTCAGACATGGCCATATGCAAATCAGTCTGACCCTGTGCCTCATGGGAACAGTCCAGCCCGAACTGCCAAGCCATGCCTTCCCTGGACCGGAAACAAGCTTCCTAG
Source organism: Triturus cristatus (assembly GCF_964204655.1). NCBI lineage: Eukaryota > Metazoa > Chordata > Amphibia > Caudata > Salamandridae > Triturus > Triturus cristatus. The sequence continues at coordinate 59,600,827 of NC_140585.1, read as the reverse complement.
GACCGGTTTCTGGCATTTCAGCCGTCTTCAGCCAGGCTTGCTTGAATCCAGTGGCAAAGTGAGCAAGGGACTCAACGTCTGAGCATACCCTGCCAACTTACGGCGAACAAAGCGGTACGAAAGGGGGTGGTGATGGACGGAGTATCAGAACCAATCAAACACTCACACCCAGTCAACAGATCTGGGTTTGATCCATCACCGTTCTTTAGCCCACTCTGCCACCCCAGTTCAGACATGGCCATATGCAAATCAGTCTGACCCTGTGCCTCATGGGAACAGTCCAGCCCGAACTGCCAAGCCATGCCTTCCCTGGACCGGAAACAAGCTTCCTAGGACCGGTTTCTGGCATTTCAGCCGTCTTCAGCCAGGCTTGCTTGAATCCAGTGGCAAAGTGAGCAAGGGACTCAACGTCTGAGCATACCCTGCCAACTTATGGCGAACAAAGCGGTACAAAAGGGGGTGGTGATGGACGGAGTATCAGAACCAATCAAACACTCACACCCAGTCAACAGATCTGGGTTTGATCCATCACCGTTCTTTAGCCCACTCTGCCACCCCAGTTCAGACATGGCCATATGCAAATCAGTCTGACCCTGTGCCTCATGGGAACAGTCCAGCCCGAACTGCCAAGCCATGCCTTCCCTGGACCAGAAACAAGCTTCCTAGGACCGGTTTCTGGCATTTCAGCCGTCTTCAGCCAGGCTTGCTTGAATCCAGTGGCAAAGAGAGCAAGGGACTCAACGTCTGAGCATACCCTGCCAACTTATGGCGAACAAAGCGGTACAAAAGGGGGTGGTGATGGACGGAGTATCAGAACCAATCAAACACTCACACCCAGTCAACAGATCTGGGTTTGATCCATCACCGTTCTTTAGCCCACTCTGCCACCCCAGTTCAGACATGGCCATATGCAAATCAGTCTGACCCTGTGCCTCATGGGAACAGTCCAGCCTGAACTGCCAAGCCATGCCTTCCCTGGACCGGAAACAAGCATCCTAGGACCGGTTTCTGGCATTTCAGCCATCTTCAGCCAGGCTTGCTTGATTCCAGTGGCAAAGTGAGCAAGGGACTCAACGTCTGAGCATACCCTGCCAACTTATGGCGAACAAAGCGGTACAAAAGGGGGTGGTGATGGACGGAGTATCAGAACCAATCAAACACTCACACCCAGTCAACAGATCTGGGTATGATCCATTACCGTTCTTTAGCCCACTCTGCCACGCCAGTTCAGACATGGCCATATGCAAATCAGTCTGACCCAGTGCCTCATGGGAACAGTCGAGCCCGAACTGCCAAGCCATGCCTTCCCTGGACCGGAAACAAGCTTCCTAGGACCGGTTTCTGGCATTTCAGCCGTCTTCAGCCAGGCTTGCTTGAATCCAGTGGCAAAGTGAGCAAGGGACTCAACGTCTGAGCATACCCTGCCAACTTATGGCCAACAAAGAGGTACAAAAGGGGGTGGTGATGGACGGAGTATCAGAACCAATCAAACACTCACACCTAGTCAACAGATCTGGGTTTGATCCATCACCGTTCTTTAGCCCACTCTGCCACCCCAGTTCAGACATGGCCATATGCAAATCAGTCTGACCCTGTGCCTCATGGGAACAGTCCAGCCCGAACTGCCAAGCCATGCCTTCCCTGGACCGGAAACAAGCTTCCTAGGACCGGTTTCTGGCATTTCAGCCGTCTTCAGCCAGGCTTGCTTGAATCCAGTGGCAAAGTGAGCAAGGGACTCAACGTCTGAGCATACCCTGCCAACTTATGGCGAACAAAGCGGTACAAAAGGGGGTGGTGATGGACGGAGTATCAGAACCAATCAAACACTCACACCCAGTCAACAGATCTGGGTTTGATCCATCACCGTTCTTTAGCCCACTCTGCCACCCCAGTTCAGACATGGCCATATGCAAATCAGTCTGACCCTGTGCCTCATGGGAACAGTCCAGCCCAAACTGCCAAGCCATGCCTTCCCTGGACCGGAAACAAGCTTCCTAGGACCGGTTTCTGGCATTTCAGCCGTCTTCAGCCAGGCTTGCTTGAATCCAGTGGCAAAGTGAGCAAGGGACTCAACGTCTGAGCATACCCTGCCAACTTATGGCGAACAAAGCGGTACTAAAGGGGGTGGTGATGGACGGAGTATCAGAACCAATCAAACACTCACACCCAGTCAACAGATCTGGGTTTGATCCATCACCGTTCTTAAGCCCACTCTGCCATCCCAGTTCAGACATGGCCATATGCAAATCAGTCTGACCCTGTGCCTCATGGGAACAGTCCAGCCTGAACTGCCAAGCCATGCCTTCCCTGGACGGGAAACAAGCTTCCTAGGACCGGTTTCTGGCATTTCAGCCGTCTTCAGCCAGGCTTGCTTGAATCCAGTGGCAAAGTGAGCAAGGGACTCAACGTCTGAGCATACCCTGCCAACTTATGGCGAACAAAGCGGTACAAAAGGGGGTGGTGATGGACGGAGTATCAGAACCAATCAAACACTCACACCCAGTCAACAGATCCAGATCTGGGTTTGATCCATCACCGTTCTTTAGCCCACTCTGCCACCCCAGTTCAGACATGGCCATATGCAAATCAGTCTGACCCTGTGCCTCATGGGAACAGTCCAGCCCGAACTGCCAAGCCATGCCTTCCCTGGACCGGAAACAAGCTTCCTAGGACCGGTTTCTGGCATTTCAGCCGTCTTCAGCCAGGCTTGCTTGAATCCAGTGGCAAAGTGAGCAAGGGACTCAACGTCTGAGCATACCCTGCCAACTTACGGCGAACAAAGCGGTACGAAAGGGGGTGGTGATGGACGGAGTATCAGAACCAATCAAACACTCACACCCAGTCAACAGATCTGGGTTTGATCCATCACCGTTCTTTAGCCCACTCTGCCACCCCAGTTCAGACATGGCCATATGCAAATCAGTCTGACCCTATGCCTCACGGGAACAGTCCAGCCCGAACTGCCAAGCCATGCCTTCCCTGGACCGGAAACAAGCTTCCTAGGACCGGTTTCTGTTATTCAGCCGTCTTCAGCCAGGCTTGCTTGAATCCAGTGGAAAAGTGAGCAAGGGACTCAACGTCTGAGCATACCCTGCCAACTTATGGCGAACAAAGCGGTACAAAATGGGGTGGTGATGGACGGAGTATCAGAACCAATCAAACACTCACACCCAGTCAACAGATCTGGGTTTGATCCATCACCGTTCTTTAGCCCACTCTGCCACCCCAGTTCAGACATGGCCATATGCAAATCAGTCTGACCCTGTGCCTCATGGGAACAGTCCAGCCCGAACTGCCAAGCCATGCCTTCCCTGGACCGGAAACAAGCTTCCTAGGACCGGTTTCTGGCATTTCACCCGTCTTCAGCCAGGCTTGCTTGAATCCAGTGGCAAAGTGAGCAAGGGACTCAACGTCTGAGCATACCCTGCCAACTTATGGCAAACAAAGCGGTACAAAAGGGGGTGGTGATGGACGGAGTATCAGAACCAATCAAACACTCACGCCCAGTCAACAGATCTGGGTTTGATCCATCACCGTTCTTAAGCCCAATCTGCCACCCCAGTTCAGACATGGCCATATGCAAATCAGTCTGACCCTATGCCTCATGGGAGCAGTCCAGCCCGAACTGCCAAGCCATGCCTTCCCTGGACCGGAAACAAGCTTCCTAGGACCGGTTTCTGGCATTTCAGCCGTCTTCAGCCAGGCTTGCTTGAATCCAGTGGCAAAGTGAGCAAGGGACTCAACGTCTGAGCATACCCTGCCAACTTATGGCAAACAAAGCGGTACAAAAGGGGGTGGTGATGGACGGAGTATCAGAACCAATCAAACACTCACACCCAGTCAACAGATCTGGGTTTGATCCATCACCGTTCTTTAGCCCACTCTGCCACCCCAGTTCAGACATGGCCATATGCAAATCAGTCTGACCCTGTGCCTCATGGGAACAGTCCAGCCCGAACTGCCAAGCCATGCCTTCCCTGGACCGGAAACAAGCTTCCTAGGACCGGTTTCTGGCATTTCAGCCGTCTTCAGCCAGGCTTGCTTGAATCCAGTGGCAAAGTGAGCAAGGGACTCAATGTCTGAGCATACCCTGCCAACTTATGGCGAACAAAGCGGTACAAAAGGGGGTGGTGATGGACGGAGTATCAGAACCAATCAAACACTCACACCCAGTCAACAGATCTGGGTTTGATCCATCACCGTTCTTTAGCCCACTCTGCCACCCCAGTTCAGACATGGCCATATGCAAATCAGTCTGACCCTGTGCCTCATGGGAACAGTCCAGCCCGAACTGCCAAGCCATGCCTTCCCTGGACCGGAAACAAGCTTCCTAGGACCGGTTTCTGGCATTTCAGCCGTCTTCAGCCAGGCTTGCTTGAATCCAGTGGCAAAGTGAGCAAGGGACTCAACGTCTGAGCATACCCTGCCAACTTATGGCGAACAAAGCAGTACAAAAGGGGGTGGTGATGGACGGAGTATCAGTACCAATCAAACACTCACACCCAGTCAACAGATCTGGGTTTGATCCATCACCGTTCTTTAGCCCACTCTGCCACCCCAGTTCAGACATGGCCATATGCAAATCAGTCTGACCCTATGCCTCATGGGAACAGTTTAGCCCGAACTGCCAAGCCATGCCTTCCCTGGACCGGAAACAAGCTTCCTAGGACCGTTTTCTGGCATTTCAGCCGTCTTCAGCCAGGCTTGCTTGAATCCAGTGGCAAAGTGAGCAAGGGACTCAACGTCTGAGCATACCCTGCCAACTTATGGCAAACAAAGAGGTACAAAAGGGGGTGGTGATGGACGGAGTATCAGAACCAATCAAACACTCACACCCAGTCAACAGATCTGGGTTTGATCCATCACCGTTCTTTAGCCCACTCTGCCACCCCAGTTCAGACATGGCCATATGCAAATCAGTCTGACCCTATGCCTCATGGGAACAGTTTAGCCCGAAATGCCAAGCCATGCCTTCCCTGGACCGGAAACAAGCTTCCTAGGACCGGTTTCTGGCATTTCAGCCGTCTTCAGCCAGGCTTGCTTGAATCCAGTGGCAAAGTGAGCAAGGGACTCAACGTCTGAGCATACCCTGCCAACTTATGGCGAACAAAGCGGTACAAAAGGGGGTGGTGATGGACGGAGTATCAGAACCAATCAAACACTCACACCCAGTCAACAGATCTGGGTTTGATTGATCACGGTTCTTTAGCCCACTCTGCCACCCCAGTTCAGACATGGCCATATGCAAATCAGTCTGACCCTGTGCCTCATGGGAACAGTCCAGCCCGAACTGCCAAGCCATGCCTTCCCTGGACCGGAAACAAGCTTCCTAGGACCGGTTGCTGGCATTTCAGCCGTCTTCAGCCAGGCTTGCTTGAATCCAGTGGCAAAGTGAGCAAGGGACTCAACGTCTGAGCATACCCTGCCAACTTATGGCGAACAAAGCGGTACAAAAGGGGGTGGTGATGGACGAAGTATCAGAACCAATCAAACACTCACACCCAGTCAACAGATTTGGGTTTGATCCATCACCGTTCTTTAGCCCACTCTGCCACCCCAGTTCAGACATGGCCATATGCAAATCAGTCTGACCCTGTGCCTCATGGGAACAGTCCAGCCCGAACTACCAAGCCATGCCTTCCCTGGACTGGAAACAAGCTTCCTAGGACCGGTTTCTGGCATTTCACCCGTCTTCAGCCAGGCTTGCTTGAATCCAGTGGCAAAGTGAGCAAGGGACTCAACGTCTGAGCATACCCTGCCAACTTATGGCGAACAAAGCGGTACAAAAGGGGGTGGTGATGGACGGAGTATCAGAACAAATCAAACACTCACACCCAGTCAACAGATCTGGGTTTGATCCATCACCGTTCTTTAGCCCACTCTGCCACCCCAGTTCAGACATGGCCATATGCAAATCAGTCTGACCCTGTGCCTCATGGGAACAGTCCAGCCCGAACTGCCAAGCCATGCCTTCCCTGGACCGGAAACAAGCTTCCTAGGACCGGTTTCTGGCATTTCAGCCGTCTTCAGCCATGCTTGCTTGAATCCAGTGGCAAAGTGAGCAAGGGACTCAACGTCTGAGCATATCCTGCCAACTTGTGGCGAACAAAGTGGTACAAAAGGGGGTGGTGATGGACGGAGTATCAGAACCAATCAAACACTCACACCCAGTCAACAGATCTGGGTTTGATACATCACCGTTCTTTAGCCCACTCTGCCACCCCAGTTCAGACATGGCCATATGCAAATCAGTCTGACCCTATGCCTCATGGGAACAGTTTAGCCCGAACTGCCAAGCCATGCCTTCCCTGGACCGGAAACAAGCTTCCTAGGACCGGTTTCTGGCATTTCAGCCGTTTTCAGCCAGGCTTGCTTGAATCCAGTGGCAAAGTGAGCAAGGGACTCAACGTCTGAGCATACCCTGCCAACTTATGGCAAACAAAGAGGTACAAAAGGGGGTGGTGATGGACGGAGTATCAGAACCAATCAAACACTCACACCCAGTCAACAGATCTGGGTTTGATCCATCACCGTTCTTTAGCCCACTCTGCCACCCCAGTTCAGACATGGCCATATGCAAATCAGTCTGACCCTATGCCTCATGGGAACAGTTTAGCCCGAAATGCCAAGCCATGCCGTCCTTGGACCGGAAACAAGCTTCCTAGGACCGGTTTCTGGCATTTCAGCCGTCTTCAGCCAGGCTTGCTTGAATCCAGTGGCAAAGTGAGCAAGGAACTCAACGTCTGAGCATACCCTGCCAACTTATGGCGAACAAAGCGGTACAAAAGGGGGTGGTGATGGACGGAGTATCAGAACCAATCAAACACTCACACCCAGTCAACAGATCTGGGTTTGATTGATCACGGTTCTTTAGCCCACTCTGCCACCCCAGTTCAGACATGGCCATATGCAAATCAGTCTGACCCTGTGCCTCATGGGAACAGTCCAGCCCGAACTGCCAAGCCATGCCTTCCCTGGACCGGAAACAAGCTTCCTAGGACCGGTTGCTGGCATTTCAGCCGTCTTCAGCCAGGCTTGCTTGAATCCAGTGGCAAAGTGAGCAAGGGACTCAACGTCTGAGCATACCCTGCCAACTTATGGCGAACAAAGCGGTACAAAAGGGGGTGGTGATGGACGAAGTATCAGAACCAATCAAACACTCACACCCAGTCAACAGATTTGGGTTTGATCCATCACCGTTCTTTAGCCCACTCTGCCACCCCAGTTCAGACATGGCCATATGCAAATCAGTCTGACCCTGTGCCTCATGGGAACAGTCCAGCCCGAACTGCCAAGCCATGCCTTCCCTGGACTGGAAACAAGCTTCCTAGGACCGGTTTCTGGCATTTCAGCCGTCTTCAGCCAGGCTTGCTTGAATCCAGTGGCAAAGTGAGCAAGGGACTCAACGTCTGAGCATACCCTGCCAACTTATGGCGAACAAAGCGGTACAAAAGGGGGTGGTGATGGACGGAGTATCAGAACCAATCAAACACTCACACCCAGTCAACAGATCTGGGTTTGATCCATCACCGTTCTTTAGCCCACTCTGCCACCCCAGTTCAGACATGGCCATATGCAAATCAGTCTGACCCTGTGCCTCATGGGAACAGTCCAGCCTGAACTGCCAAGCCATGCCTTCCCTGGACCGGAAACAAGCTTCCTAGGACCGGTTTCTGGCATTTCAGCCGTCTTCAGCCAGGCTTGCTTGAATCCAGTGGCAAAGTGAGCAAGGGATTTAACGTCTGAGCATACCCTGCCAACTTATGGCAAACAAAGCGGTACAAAAGGGGGTGGTGATGGACGGAGTATCAGAACCAATCAAACACTCACACCCAGTCAACAGATCTGGGTTTGATCCATCACCGTTCTTAAGCCCACTCTGCCACCCCAGTTCAGACATGGCCATATGCAAATCAGTCTGACCCTATGCCTCATGGGAACAGTCCAGCCCGAACTGCCAAGCCATGCCTTCCCTGGACCGGAAACAAGCTTCCTAGGACCGGTTTCTGGCATTTCAGCCGTCTTCAGCCAGGCTTGCTTGAATCCAGTGGCAAAGTGAGCAAGGGACTCAACGTCTGAGCATACCCGGCCAACTTATGGCGAACAAAGCGGTACAAAAGGGGGTGGTGATGGACGGAGTATCAGAACCAATCAAACACTCACACCCAGTCAACAGATCTGGGTTTGATCCATCACCGTTCTTTAGCCCACTCTGCCACCCCAGTTCAGACATGGCCATATGCAAATCAGTCTGACCCTGTGCCTCATGGGAACAGTCCAGCCCGAACTGCCAAGCCATGCCTTCCCTGGACCGGAAACAAGCTTCCTAGGACCGGTTTCTGGCATTTCAGCCGTCTTCAGCCAGGCTTGCTTGAATCCAGTGGCAAAGTGAGCAAGGGACTCAACGTCTGAGCATACCCTGCCAACTTGTGGCGAACAAAGCGGTACAAAAGGGGGTGGTGATGGACGGAGTATCAGAACCAATCAAACACTCACACCCAGTCAACAGATCTGGGTTTGATCCATAACCGTTCTTTAGCCCACTCTGCCACCCCAGTTCAGACATGGCCATATGCAAATCAGTCTGACCCTGTGCCTCATGGGAACAGTCCAGCCCGACCTGCCAAGCCATGCCTTCCCTGGACCGGAAACAAGCTTCCTAGGACCGGTTTCTGGCATTTCAGCGGTCTTCAGCCAGGCTTGCTTGAATCCAGTGGCAAAGTGAGCAAGGGACTCAACGTCTGAGCATACCCTGCCAACTTATGGCGAACGAAGCGGTACAAAAGGGGGTGGTGATGGACGGAGTATCAGAACCAATCAAACACTCACACCCAGTCAACAGATCTGGGTTTGATCCATCACCGTTCTTTAGCCCACTCTGCCACCCCAGTTCAGACATGGCCATATGCAAATCAGTCTGACCCTATGCCTCATGGGAACAGTCCAGCCCGAACTGCCAAGCCATGCCTTCCCTGGACCGGAAACAAGCTTCCTAGGACCGGTTTCAGGCATTTCAGCCGTCTTCAGCCAGGCTTGCTTCAATCCAGTGGCAAAGTGAGCAAGGGACTCAACGTCTGAGCATACCCTGCCAACTTATGGCGAACAAAGCGGTACAAAAGGGGGTGGTGATGGACGGAGTATCAGAACCAATCAAACACTCACACCCAGTCAACAGATCTGGGTTTGATCCATCACCGTTCTTTAGCCCACTCTGCCACCCCAGTTCAGACATGGCCATATGCAAATCAGTCTGACCCTGTGCCTCATGGGAACAGTCCAGCCCGAACTGCCAAGCCATGCCTTCCCTGGACCGGAAACAAGCTTCCTAGGACCGGTTTCTGGCATTTCAGCCATCTTCAGCCAGGCTTGCTTGATTCCAGTGGCAAAGTGAGCAAGGGACTCAACGTCTGAGCATACCCTGCCAACTTATGGCGAACAAAGCGGTACAAAAGGGGGTGGTGATGGACGGAGTATCAGAACCAATCAAACACTCACACCCAGTCAACAGATCTGGGTTTGATCCATCACCGTTCTTTAGCCCACTCTACCACCCCAGTTCAGACATGGCCATATGCAAATCAGTCTGATCCTGTGCCTCATGGGAACAGTCCAGCCCGAACTGCCAAGCCATGCCTTCCCTGGACGGGAAACAAGCTTCCTAGGACCGGTTTCTGGCATTTCAGCCGTCTTCAGCCATGCTTGCTTGAATCCAGTGGCAAAGTGAGCAAGGGACTCAACGTCTGAGCATACCCTGCCAACTTATGGCGAGCAAAGCGGTACAAAAGGGGGTGGTGATGGACGGAGTATCAGAACCAATCAAACACTCACACCCATTCAACAGATCTGGGTTTGATCCATCACCGTTCTTTAGCCCACTCTGCCACCCCAGTTCAGAGATGGCCATATGCAAATCAGTCTGACCCTATGCCTCATGGGAACAGTCCAGCCCGAACTGCCAAGCCATGCCTTCCCTGGACCGGAAACAAGCTTCCTAGGACCGGTTTCTGGCATTTCAGCTGTCTTCAGCCAGGCTTGCTTGAATCCATTGGCAAAGTGAGCAAGGGACTCAACGTCTGAGCATACCCTGCCAACTTATGGCGAACAAAGAGGTACAAAAGGGGGTGGTGATGGACGGAGTATCAGAACCAATCAAACACTCACACCCAGTCAACAGATCTGGGTTTGATCCATCACCGTTCTTTAGCCCTCTCTGCCACCCCAGTTCAGACATGGCCATATGCAAATCAGTCTGACCATGTGTCTCATGGGAACAGTCCAGCCCGAACTGCCAAGCCATGCCTTCCCTGGACGGGAAACAAGCTTCCTAGGACCGGTTCTTGCATTTCAGCCGTCTTCAGCCATGCTTGCTTGAATCCAGTGGCAAAGTGAGCAAGGGACTCAACGTCTGAGCATACCCTGCCAACTTATGGCGAACAAAGCGGTATAAAAGGGGGTGGTGAAGGACTGAGTATCAGAACCAATCAAACACTCACACCCAGTCAACAGATCTGGGTTTAATCCATCACCGTTCTTTAGCCCACTCTGCCACCCCAGTTCAGACATGGCCATATGCAAATTAGTCTGACCATGTGCCTCATGGGAACAGTCCAGCCCGAACTGCCAAGCCATGCCTTCCCTGGACCGGAAACAAGCTTCCTAGGACCAGTTTCTGGCATTTCACCCGTCTTCAGCCAGGCTTGCTTGAATCCAGTGGCAAAGTGAGCAAGGGACTCAACCTCTGAGCATACCCTGCCAACTTATGGCGAACAAAGCGGTACAAAAGGTGGTGGTGATGGACGGAGTATCAGAACCAATCAAACACTCACACCCAGTCAACAGATCTGGGTTTGATCCATCACTGTTCTTTAGCCAACTGTGCCACCCCAGTTCAGACATGGCCATATGCAAATCAGTCTGACCCTGTGCCTCATGGGAACAGTCCAGCCCGAACTGCCAAGCCATGCCTTCCCTGGACCGGAAACAAGCTTCCTAGGACCGGTTTCTGGCATTTCAGCCGTCTTCAGCCAGGCTTGCTTGAATCCAGTGGCAAAGTGAGCAATGGACTCAACGTCTGAGCATACCCTGCCAACTTATGGCGAACAAAGCGGTACAAAAGGGGGTGGTGATGGACGGAGTATCAGAACCAATCAAACACTCACACCCAGTCAACAGATCTGGGTTTGATCCATCACCGTTCTTTAGCCCACTCTGCCACCCCAGTTCAGACATGGCCATATGCAAATCAGTCTGATCCTGTGCCTCATGGGAACAGTCCAGCCTGAGCTGCCAAGCCATGCCTTCCCTGGACCGGAAACAGGCTTCCTAGGACCGGTTTCTGGCATTTCACCCGTCGTCAGCCAGGCTTGCTTGAATCCAGTGGCAAAGTGAGCAAGGGACTCAACGTCTGAGCATACCCTGCCAACTTATGGCAAACAAAGCGGTACAAAAGGGGGTGGTGATGGACGGAGTATCAGAACCAATCAAACACTCACACCCAGTCAACAGATCTGGGTTTGATCCATCACCGTTCTTTAGCCCACTCTGCCACCCCAGTTCAGACATGGCCATATGCAAATCAGTCTGACCCTGTGCCTCATGGGAACAGTCCAGCCCGAACTGCCAAGCCATGCCTTCCCTGGACCGGAAACAAGCTTCCTAGGACCGGTTTCTGGCATTTCAGCCATCTTCAGCCAGGCTTGCTTGAATCCAGTGGCAAAGTGAGCAAGGGACTCAACGTCTGAGCATACCCTGCCAACTTATGGCGAACAAAGAGGTACAAAAGGGGGTGGTGATGGATGGAGTATCAGAACCAATCAAACACTCACACCCAGTCAACAGATCTGGGTTTGATCCATCACCATTCTTTAGCCCACTCTGCCACCCCAGTTCAGAGATGGCCATATGCAAATCAGTCTGACCCTATGCCTCATGGGAACAGTCCAGCCCGAACTGCCAAGCCATGCCTTCCCTGGACCGGAAACAAGCTTCCTAGGACCGGTTTCTGGCATTTCAGCTGTCTTCAGCCAGGCTTGCTTGAATCCATTGGCACAGTGAGCAAGGGACTCAACGTCTGAGCATACCCTGCCAACTTATGGTGAACAAAGAGGTACAAAAGGGGGTGGTGATGGACGGAGTATCAGAACCAATCAAACACTCACACCAAGTCAACAGATCTGGGTTTGATCCATTACCGTTCTTTAGCCCTCTCTGCCACCCCAGTTCAGACATGGCCATATGCAAATCAGTCTGACCATGTGCCTCATGGGAACAGTCCAGCCCGAACTGCCAAGCCATGCCTTCCCTGGACCGGAAACAAGCTTCCTAGGACCGGTTTCTGGCATTTCAGCCGTCTTCAGCCAGGCTTGATTCCAGTGGCAAAGTGAGCAAGGGACTCAACGTCTGAGCATACCCTGCCAACTTATGGCGAACAAAGCGGTACAAAAGGGGGTGGTGATGGACGGAGTATCAGAACCAATCAAACACTCACACCCAGTCAACAGATCTGGGTTTGATCCATCACCGTTCTTTAGCCCACTCTGCCACCCCAGTTCAGACATGGCCATATGCAAATCAGTCTGACCCTGTGCCTCATGGGAACAGTCCAGCCCGAACTGCCAAGCCATGCCTTCCATGGACCGGAAACATGCTTCCTAGGACCGGTTTCTGGCATTTCAGCCGTCTTCGGCCAGGCTTGCTTGATTCCAGTGGCACAGTGAGCAAGGGACTCAACGTCTGAGCATACCCTGCCAACTTATGGCGAACAAAGCGGTACTAAAGGGGGTGGTGATGGACGGAGTATCAGAACCAATCAAACACTCACACCCAGTCAACAGATCTGGGTTTGATCCATCACCGTTCTTTAGCCCACTCTGCCACTCCAGTTCAGACATGGCCATATGCAAATCAGTCTGACCCTGTGCCTCATGGGAACAGTCCAGCCCGAACTGCCAAGCCATGCCTTCCCTGGACCGGAAACAAGCTTCCTAGGACCGGTTTCTGGCATTTCAGCTGTCTTCAGCCAGGCTTGCTTGAATCCAGTGGCAAAGTGAGCAAGGGACTCAACGTCTGAGCATACCCTGCCACCTTATGGCGAACAAAGCGGTACAAAAGGGGGTGGTGATGGACGGAGTATCAGAACCAATCAAACACTCACACCCAGTCAACAGATCTGGGTTTGATACATCACCGTTCTTTAGCCCACTCTGCCACCCCAGTTCAGACATGGCCATATGCAAATCAGTCTGACCCTATGCCTCATGTGAACAGTTTAGCCCGAACTGCCAAGCCATGCCTTCCCTGGACCGGAAACAAGCTTCCTAGGACCGGTTTCTGGCATTTCAGCCGTCTTCAGCCAGGCTTGCTTGAATCCAGTGGCAAAGTGAGCAAGGGACTCAACGTCTGAGCATACCCTGCCAACTTATGGCAAACAAAGAGGTACAAAAGGGGGTGGTGATGGACGGAGTATCAGAACCAATCAAACACTCACACCCAGTCAACAGATCTGGGTTTGATCCATCACCGTTCTTTAGCCCACTCTGCCACCCCAGTTCAGACATGGCCATATGCAAATCAGTCTGACCCTATGCCTCATGGGAACAGTTTAGCCCGAAATGCCAAGCCATGCCTTCCCTGGACCGGAAACAAGCTTCCTAGGACCGGTTTCTGGCATTTCAGCCGTCTTCAGCCAGGCTTGCTTGAATCCAGTGGCAAAGTGAGCAAGGGACTCAACGTCTGAGCATACCCTGCCAACTTATGGCGAACAAAGCGGTACAAAAGGGGGTGGTGATGGACGGAGTATCAGAACCAATCAAACACTCTCACCCAGTCAACAGATCTGGGTTTGATTGATCACGGTTCTTTAGCCCACTCTGCCACCCCAGTTCAGACATGGCCATATGCAAATCAGTCTGACCCTGTGCCTCATGGGAACAGTCCAGCCCAAACTGCCAAGCCATGCCTTCCCTGGACCGGAAACAAGCCTACTAGGACCGGTTGCTGGCATTTCAGCCGTCTTCAGCCAGGCTTGCTTGAATCCAGTGGCAAAGTGAGCAAGGGACTCAACGTCTGAGCATACCCTGCCAACTTATGGCGAACAAAGCGGTACAAAAGGGGGTGGTGATGGACGAAGTATCAGAACCAATCAAACACTCACACCCAGTCAACAGATTTGGGTTTGATCCATCACCGTTCTTTAGCCCACTCTGCCACCCCAGTTCAGACATGGCCATATGCAAATCAGTCTGACCCTGTGCCTCATGGGAACAGTCCAGCCCGAACTGCCAAGCCATGCCTTCCCTGGACTGGAAACAAGCTTCCTAGGACCGGTTTCTGGCATTTCACCCGTCTTCAGCCAGGCTTGCTTGAATCCAGTGGCAAAGTGAGCAAGGGACTCAACGTCTGAGCATACCCTGCCAACTTATGGCGAACAAAGCGGTACAAAAGGGGGTGGTGATGGACGGAGTATCAGAACAAATCAAACACTCACACCCAATCAACAGATCTGGGTTTGATCCATCACCGTTCTTTAGCCCACTCTGCCACCCCAGTTCAGACATGGCCATATGCAAATCAGTCTGACCCTATGCCTCATGGGAACAGTTTAGCCCGAACTGCCAAGCCATGCCTTCCCTGGACCGGAAACAAGCTTCCTAGGACCGGTTTCTGGCATTTCAGCCGTTTTCAGCCAGGCTTGCTTGAATCCAGTGGCAAAGTGAGCAAGGGACTCAACGTCTGAGCATACCCTGCCAACTTATGGCAAACAAAGAGGTACAAAAGGGGGTGGTGATGGACGGAGTATCAGAACCAATCAAACACTCACACCCAGTCAACAGATCTGGGTTTGATCCATCACCGTTCTTTAGCCCACTCTGCCACCCCAGTTCAGACATGGCCATATGCAAATCAGTCTGACCCTATGCCTCATGGGAACAGTTTAGCCCGAAATGCCAAGCCATGCCTTCCCTGGACCGGAAACAAGCTTCCTAGGACCGGTTTCTGGCATTTCAGCAGTCTTCAGCCAGGCTTGCTTGAATCCAGTGGCAAAGTGAGCAAGGGACTCAACGTCTGAGCATACCCTGCCAACTTATGGCGAAGAAAGCGGTACAAAAGGGGGTGGTGATGGACGGAGTATCAGAACCAATCAAACACTCACACCCAGTCAACAGATCTGGGTTTGATTGATCACGGTTCTTTAGCCCACTCTGCCACCCCAGTTCAGACATGGCCATATGCAAATCAGTCTGACCCTGTGCCTCATGGGAACAGTCCAGCCCGAACTGCCAAGCCATGCCTTCCCTGGACCGGAAACAAGCTTCCTAGGACCGGTTGCTGGCATTTCAGCCGTCTTCAGCCAGGCTTGCTTGAATCCAGTGGCAAAGTGAGCAAGGGACTCAACGTCTGAGCATACCCTGCCAACTTATGGCGAACAAAGCGGTACAAAAGGGGGTGGTGATGGACGAAGTATCAGAACCAATCAAACACTCACACCCAGTCAACAGATTTGGGTTTGATCCATCACCGTTCTTTAGCCCACTCTGCCACCCCAGTTCAGACATGGCCATATGCAAATCAGTCTGACCCTGTGCCTCATGGGAACAGTCCAGCCCGAACTGCCAAGCCATGCCTTCCCTGGACTGGAAACAAGCTTCCTAGGACCGGTTTCTGGCATTTCACCCGTCTTCAGCCAGGCTTGCTTGAATCCAGTGGCAAAGTGAGCAAGGGACTCAACGTCTGAGCATACCCTGCCAACTTATGGCGAACAAAGCGGTACAAAAGGGGGTGGTGATGGACGGAGTATCAGAACCAATCAAACACTCACACCCAGTCAACAGATCTGGGTTTGATCCATCACCGTTCTTTAGCCCACTCTGCCACCCCAGTTCAGACATGGCCATATGCAAATCAGTCTGACCCTGTGCCTCATGGGAACAGTCCAGCCCGAACTGCCAAGCCATGCCTTCCCTGGACCGGAAACAAGCTTCCTAGGACCGGTTTCTGGCATTTCAGCCGTCTTCAGCCAGGCTTGCTTGAATCCAGTGGCAAAGTGAGCAAGGGACTCAACGTCTGAGCATACCCTGCCAACTTGTGGCGAACAAAGCGGTACAAAAGGGGGTGGTGATGGACGGAGTATCAGAACCAATCAAACACTCACACCCAGTCAACAGATCTGGGTTTGATCCATAACCGTTCTTTAGCCCACTCTGCCACCCCAGTTCAGACATGACCATATGCAAATCAGTCTGACCCTGTGCCTCATGGGAACAGTCCAGCCCGAACTGCCAAGCCATGCCTTCCCTGGACCGGAAACAAGCTTCCTAGGACCGGTTTCTGGCATTTCAGCCGTCTTCAGCCAGGCTTGCTTGAATCCAGTGGCAAAGTGAGCAAGGGACTCAACGTCTGAGCATACCCTGCCAACTTATGGTGAACGAAACGGTACAAAAGGGGGTTGTGATGGACGGAGTATCAGAACCAATCAAACACTCACACCCAGTCAACAGATCTGGGTTTGATCCATCACCGTTCTTTAGCCCACTCTGCCACCCCAGTTCAGACATGGCCATATGCAAATCAGTCTGACCCTGTGCCTCATGGGAACAGTCCAGCCTGAACTGCCAAGCCATGCCTTCCCTGGACCGGAAACAAGCTTCCTAGGACCGGTTTCTGGCATTTCAGCCGTCTTCAGCCAGGCTTGCTTGAATCCAGTGGCAAAGTGAGCAAGGGATTTAACATCTGAGCATACCCTGCCAACTTATGGCAAACAAAGCGGTACAAAAGGGGGTGGTGATGGACGGAGTATCAGAACCAATCAAACACTCACACCCAGTCAACAGATCTGGGTTTGATCCATCACCGTTCTTAAGCCCACTCTGCCACCCCAGTTCAGACATGGCCATATGCAAATCAGTCTGACCCTATGCCTCATGGGAACAGTCCAGCCCGAACTGCCAAGCCATGCCTTCCCTGGACCGGAAACAAGCTTCCTAGGACCGGTTTCTGGCATTTCAGCCGTCTTCAGCCAGGCTTGCTTGAATCCAGTGGCAAAGTGAGCAAGGGACTCAACGTCTGAGCATACCCTGCCAACTTATGGCGAACAAAGCGGTACAAAAGGGGGTGGTGATGGACGGAGTATCAGAACCAATCAAACACTCACACCCAGTCAACAGATCTGGGTTTGATCCATCACCGTTCTTTAGCCCACTCTGCCACCCCAGTTCAGACATGGCCATATGCAAATCAGTCTGACCCTGTGCCTCATGGGAACAGTCCAGCCCGAACTGCCAAGCCATGCCTTCCCTGGACCGGAAACAAGCTTCCTAGGACAGATTACTGGCATTTCAGCCATCTTCAGCCAGGCTTGCTTGATTCCAGTGGCAAAGTGAGCAAGGGACTCAACGTCTGAGCATACCCTGCCAACTTATGGCGAACAAAGCGGTAAAAAAGGGGGTGGTGATGGACAGAGTATCAGAACCAATCAAACACTCACACCCAGTCAACAGATCTGGGCATGATCCATTACCGTTCTTTAGCCCACTCTGCCACGCCAGTGCAGACATGGCCATATGCAAATCAGTCTGACCCAGTGCCTCATGGGAACAGTCGAGCCCGAACTGCCAAGCCATGCCTTCCCTGGACCGGAAACAAGCTTCCTAGGACCGGTTTCTGGCATTTCAGCCGTCTTCAGCCAGGCTTGCTTGAATCCAGTGGCAAAGTGAGCAAGGGACTCAACGTCTGAGCATACCCTGCCAACTTATGGCGAACAAAGCGGTACAAAAGGGGGTGGTGATGGACGGAGTATCAGAACCAATCAAACACTCACACCCAGTCAACAGATCTGGGTTTGATCCATCACCGTTCTTTAGCCCACTCTGCTACCCCAGTTCAGACATGGCCATATGCAAATCAGTCTGACCCTGTGCCTCATGGGAACAGTCCAGCCCGAACTGCCAAGCCATGCCTTCCCTGGACCGGAAACAAGCTTCCTAGGACCGGTTTCTGGCATTTCAGCCATCTTCAGCCAGGCTTGCTTGATTCCAGTGGCAAAGTGAGCAAGGGACTCAACGTCTGAGCATACCCTGCCAACTTATGGCGAACAAAGCGGTACAAAAGGGGGTGGTGATGGACGGAGTATCAGAACCAATCAAACACTCACACCCAGTCAACAGATCTGGGTATGATCCATCACCGTTCTTTAGCCCACTCTGCCACCCCAGTTCAGACATGGCCATATGCAAATCAGTCTGACCCTGTGCCTCATGGGAACAGTCCAGCCCGAACTGCCAAGCCATGCCTTCCCTGGACCGGAAACAAGCTTTCTAGGACCGGTTTCTGGCATTTCAGCCGTCTTCAGCCAGGCTTGCTTGAATCCAGTGGCAAAGAGAGCAAGGGACTCAACGTCTGAGCATACCCTGCCAACTTATGGCGAACAAAGAGGTACAAAAGGGGGTGGTGATGGACGGAGTATCAGAACCAATCAAACACTCACACCCAGTCAACAGATCTGGGTTTGATACATCACCGTTCTTTAGCCCACTCTGCCACCCCAGTTCAGACATGGCCATATGCAAATCAGTCTGACCCTATGCCTCATGGGAACAGTTTAGCCCGAACTGCCAAGCCATGCCTTCCCTGGACCGGAAACAAGCTTCCTAGGACCGGTTTCTGGCATTTCAGCCGTCTTCAGCCAGGCTTGCTTGAATCCAGTGGCAAAGTGAGCAAGGGACTCAACGTCTGAGTATACCCTGCCAACTTATGGCAAACAAAGAGGTACAAAAGGGGGTGGTGATGGACGGAGTATCAGAACCAATCAAACACTCACACCCAGTCAACAGATCTGGGTTTGATCCATCACCGTTCTTTAGCCCACTCTGCCACCCCAGTTCAGACATGGCCATATGCAAATCAGTCTGACCCTATGCCTCATGGGAACAGTTTAGCCCGAAATGCCAAGCCATGCCTTCCCTGGACCGGAAACAAGCTTCCTAGGACGGGTTTCTGGCATTTCAGCCGTCTTCAGCCAGGCTTGCTTGAATCCAGTGGCAAAGTGAGCAAGGGACTCAACGTCTGAGCATACCCTGCCAACTTATGGCGAACAAAGCGGTACAAAAGGGGGTGGTGATGGACGGAGTATCAGAACCAATCAAACACTCACACCCAGTCAACAGATCTGGGTTTGATTGATCACGGTTCTTTAGCCCACTCTGCCACCCCAGTTCAGACATGGCCATATGCAAATCAGTCTGACCCTGTGCCTCATGGGAACAGTCCAGCCCGAACTGCCAAGCCATGCCTTCCCTGGACCGGAAACAAGCTTCCTAGGACCGGTTGCTGGCATTTCAGCCGTCTTCAGCCAGGCTTGCTTGAATCCAGTGGCAAAGTGAGCAAGGGACTCAACGTCTGAGCATACCCTGCCAACTTATGGCGAACAAAGCGGTACAAAAGGGGGTGGTGATGGACGAAGTATCAGAACCAATCAAACACTCACACCCAGTCAACAGATTTGGGTTTGATCCATCACCGTTCTTTAGCCCACTCTGCCACCCCAGTTCAGACATGGCCATATGCAAATCAGTCTGACCCTGTGCCTCATGGGAACAGTTTAGCCCGAAATGCCAAGCCATGCCTTCCCTGGACCGGAAACAAGCTTCCTAGGACGGGTTTCTGGCATTTCAGCCGTCTTCAGCCAGGCTTGCTTGAATCCAGTGGCAAAGTGAGCAAGGGACTCAACGTCTGAGCATACCCTGCCAACTTATGGCGAACAAAGCGGTACAAAAGGGGGTGGTGATGGACGGAGTATCAGAACCAATCAAACACTCACACCCAGTCAACAGATCTGGGTTTGATTGATCACGGTTCTTTAGCCCACTCTGCCACCCCAGTTCAGACATGGCCATATGCAAATCAGTCTGACCCTGTGCCTCATGGGAACAGTCCAGCCCGAACTGCCAAGCCATGCCTTCCCTGGACCGGAAACAAGCTTCCTAGGACCGGTTGCTGGCATTTCAGCCGTCTTCAGCCAGGCTTGCTTGAATCCAGTGGCAAAGTGAGCAAGGGACTCAACGTCTGAGCATACCCTGCCAAGTTATGGCGAACAAAGCGGTACAAAAGGGGGTGGTGATGGACGAAGTATCAGAACCAATCAAACACTCACACCCAGTCAACAGATTTGGGTTTGATCCATCACCGTTCTTTAGCCCACTCTGCCACCCCAGTTCAGACATGGCCATATGCAAATCAGTCTGACCCTGTGCCTCATGGGAACAGTCCAGCCCGAACTGCCAAGCCATGCCTTCCCTGGACTGGAAACAAGCTTCCTAGGACCGGTTTCTGGCATTTCACCCGTCTTCAGCCAGGCTTGCTTGAATCCAGTGGCAAAGTGAGCAAGGGACTCAACGTCTGAGCATACCCTGCCAACTTATGGCGAACAAAGCGGTACAAAAGGGGGTGGTGATGGACGGAGTATCAGAACCAATCAAACACTCACACCCAGTCAACAGATCTGGGTTTGATCCTTCACCGTTCTGTAGCCCACTCTGCCACCCCAGTTCAGACATGGCCATATGCAAATCAGTCTGACCCTGTGCCTCATGGGAACAGTCCAGCCCGAACTGCCAAGCCATGCCTTCCCTTGACCGGAAACAAGCTTCCTAGGACCGGTTTCTGGTATTTCAGCCGTCTTCAGCCATGCTTGCTTGAATCCAGTGGCAAAGTGAGCAAGGGACTCAACGTCTGAGCATATCCTGCCAACTTGTGGCGAACAAAGCGGTACAAAAGGGGGTGGTGATGGACGGAGTATCGGAACCAATCAAACACTCACACCCAGTCAACAGATCTGGGTTTGATACATCACCGTTCTTTAGCCCACTCTGCCACCCCAGTTCAGACATGGCCATATGCAAATCAGTCTGACCCTATGCCTCATGGGAACAGTTTAGCCCGAACTGCCAAGCCATGCCTTCCCTGGACCGGAAACAAGCTTCCTAGGACCGGTTTCTGGCATTTCAGCCGTTTTCAGCCAGGCTTGCTTGAATCCAGTGGCAAAGTGAGCAAGGGACTCAACGTCTGAGCATACCCTGCCAACTTATGGCGAACAAAGCGGTACAAAAGGGGGTGGTGATGGACGGAGTATCAGAACCAATCAAACACTCACACCCAGTCAACAGATCTGGGTTTGATTGATCATGGTTCTTTAGCCCACTCTGCCACCCCAGTTCAGACCTGGCCATATGCAAATCAGTCTGACCCTGTGCCTCATGGGAACAGTCCAGCCCGAACTGCCAAGCCATGCCTTCCCTGGACCGGAAACAAGCTTCCTAGGACCGGTTGCTGGCATTTCAGCCGTCTTCAGCCAGGCTTGCTTGAATCCAGTGGCAAAGTGAGCAAGGGACTCAACGTCTGAGCATACCCTGCCAACTTATGGCGAACAAAGCGGTACAAAAGGGGGTGGTGATGGACGAAGTATCAGAACCAATCAAACACTCACACCCAGTCAACAGATTTGGGTTTGATCCATCACCGTTCTTTAGCCCACTCTGCCACCCCAGTTCAGACATGGCCATATGCAAATCAGTCTGACCCTGTGCCTAATGGGAACAGTCCAGCCTGAACTGCCAAGCCATGCCTTCCCTGGACTGGAAACAAGCTTCCTAGGACCGGTTTCTGGCATTTCACCCGTCTTCAGCCAGGCTTGCTTGAATCCAGTGGCAAAGTGAGCAAGGGACTCAACGTCTGAGCATACCCTGCCAACTTATGGCGAACAAAGCGGTACAAAAGGGGGTGGTGATGGACGGAGTATCAGAACCAATCAAACACTCACACCCAGTCAACAGATCTGGGTTTGATCCATCACCGTTCTTTAGCCCACTCTGCCACCCCAGTTCAGACATGGCCATATGCAAATCAGTCTGACCCTGTGCCTCATGGGAACAGTCCAGCCCGAACTGCCAAGCCATGCCTTCCCTGGACCGGAAACAAGCTTCCTAGGACCGGTTTCTGGCATTTCAGCCGTCTTCAGCCAGGCTTGCTTGAATCCAGTGGCAAAGTGAGCAAGGGACTCAACGTCTGAGCATACCCTGCCAACTTGTGGCGAACAAAGCGGTACAAAAGGGGGTGGTGATGGACGGAGTATCAGAACCAATCAAACACTCACACCCAGTCAACAGATCTGGGTTTGATCCATAACCGTTCTTTAGCCCACTCTGCCACCCCAGTTCAGACATGGCCATATGCAAATCAGTCTGACCCTGTGCCTCATGGGAACAGTCCAGCCCGAACTGCCAAGCCATGCCTTCCCTGGACCGGAAACAAGCTTCCTAGGACCGGTTTCTGGCATTTCAGCCGTCTTCAGCCAGGCTTGCTTGAATCCAGTGGCAAAGTGAGCAAGGGACTCAACGTCT
The DNA here is from genome assembly GCF_964204655.1 of Triturus cristatus. Taxonomy (NCBI): domain Eukaryota; kingdom Metazoa; phylum Chordata; class Amphibia; order Caudata; family Salamandridae; genus Triturus; species Triturus cristatus. The sequence goes on along the minus strand of NC_140585.1, from coordinate 59,578,436 downwards.
GAGCATACCCTGCCAACTTATGGCGAACGAAGCGGTACAAAAGGGGGTGGTGATGGAAGGAGTATCAGAACCAATCAAACACTCACACCCAGTCAACAGATCTGGGTTTGATCCATCACCGTTCTTTAGCCCACTCTGCCACCACAGTTCAGACATGGCCATATGCAAATCAGTCTGACCTGTGCCTCATGGGAACAGTCCAGCCTGAACTGCCAAGCCATGCCTTCCCTGGACCGGAAACAAGCTTCCTAGGACCGGTTTCTGGCATTTCAGCCGTCTTCAGCCAGGCTTGCTTGAATCCAGTGGCAAAGTGAGCAAGGGACTCAACGTCTGAGCATACCCTGCCAACTTATGGCAAACAAAGCGGTACAAAAGGGGGTGGTGATGGACGGAGTATCAGAACCAATCAAACACTCACACCCAGTCAACAGATCTGGGTTTGATCCATCACCGTTCTTAAGCCCACTCTGCCACCCCAGTTCAGACATGGCCATATGCAAATCAGTCTGACCCTATGCCTCATGGGAACAGTCCAGCCCAAACTGCCAAGCCATGCCTTCCCTGGACCGGAAACAAGCTTCCTAGGACCGGTTTCTGGCATTTCAGCCGTCTTCAGCCAGGCTTGCTTGAATCCAGTGGCAAAGTGAGCAAGGGACTCAACGTCTGAGCATACCCTGCCAACTTATGGCGAACAAAGAGGTACAAAAGGGGGTGGTGATGGACGGAGTATCAGAACCAATCAAACACTCACACCTAGTCAACAGATCTGGGTTTGATCCATCACCGTTCTTTAGCCCACTCTGCCACCCCAGTTCAGACATGGCCATATGCAAATCAGTCTGACCCTGTGCCTCATGGGAACAGTCCAGCCCGAACTGCCAAGCCATGCCTTCCCTGGAACGGAAACAAGCTTCCTAGGACCGGTTTCTGGCATTTCAGCCGTCTTCAGCCAGGCTTGCTTGAATCCAGTGGCAAAGTGAGCAAGGGACTCAACGTCTGAGCATACCCTGCCAACTTATGGCGAACAAAGCGGTACAAAAGGGGGTGGTGATGGACGGAGTATCAGAACCAATCAAACACTCACACCCAGTCAACAGATCTGGGTTTGATCCATCACCGTTCTTTAGCCCACTCTGCCACCCCAGTTCAGACATGGCCATATGCAAATCAGTCTGACCCTGTGCCTCATGGGAACAGTCCAGCCCGAACTGCCAAGCCATGCCTTCCCTGGACCGGAAACAAGCTTCCTAGGACCGGTTTCTGGCATTTCAGCCGTCTTCAGCCAGGCTTGCTTGAATCCAGTGGCAAAGAGAGCAAGGGACTCAACGTCTGAGCATACCCTGCCAACTTATGGCGAACAAAGCGGTACAAAAGGGGGTGGTGATGGACGGAGTATCAGAACCAATCAAACACTCACACCCAGTCAACAGATCTGGGTTTGATCCATCACCGTTCTTTAGCCCACTCTGCCACCCCAGTTCAGACATGGCCATATGCAAATCAGTCTGACCCTGTGCCTCATGGGAACAGTCCAGCCCGAACTGCCAAGCCATGCCTTCCCTGGACCGGAAACAAGCTTCCTAGGACCGGTTTCTGGTATTTCAGCCATCTTCAGCCAGGCTTGCTTGATTCCAGTGGCAAAGTGAGCAAGGGACTCAACGTCTGAGCATACCCTGCCAACTTATGGCGAACAAAGCGGTACAAAAGGGGGTGGTGATGGACGGAGTATCAGAACCAATCAAACACTCACACCCAGTCAACAGATCTGGGTATGATCCATTACCGTTCTTTAGCCCACTCTGCCACGCCAGTTCAGACATGGCCATATGCAAATCAGTCTGACCCAGTGCCTCATGGGAACAGTCGAGCCCGAACTGCCAAGCCATGCCTTCCCTGGACCGGAAACAAGCTTCCTAGGACCGGTTTCTGGCATTTCAGCCGTCTTCAGCCAGGCTTGCTTGAATCCAGTGGCAAAGTGAGCAAGGGACTCAACGTCTGAGCATACCCTGCCAACTTATGGCCAACAAAGAGGTACAAAAGGGGGTGGTGATGGACGGAGTATCAGAACCAATCAAACACTCACACCTAGTCAACAGATCTGGGTTTGATCCATCACCGTTCTTAAGCCCACTCTGCCACCCCAGTTCAGACATGGCCATATGCAAATCAGTCTGACCCTGTGCCTCATGGGAACAGTCCAGCCCGAACTGCCAAGCCATGCCTTCCCTGGACCGGAAACAAGCTTCCTAGGACCGGTTTCTGGCATTTCAGCCATCTTCAGCCAGGCTTGCTTGAATCCAGTGGCAAAGTGAGCAAGGGACTCAACGTCTGAGCATACCCTGCCAACTTATGGCGAACAAAGCGGTACAAAAGGGGGTGGTGATGGACGGAGTATCAGAACCAATCAAACACTCACACCCAGTCAACAGATCTGGGTTTGATCCATCACCGTTCTTTAGCCCACTCTGCCACCCCAGTTCAGACATGGCCATATGCAAATCAGTCTGACCCTGTGCCTCATGGGAACAGTCCAGCCCGAACTGCCAAGCCATGCCTTCCCTGGACCGGAAACAAGCTTCCTAGGACCGGTTTCTGGCATTTCAGCCGTCTTCAGCCAGGCTTGCTTGAATCCAGTGGCAAAGTGAGCAAGGGACTCAACGTCTGAGCATACCCTGCCAACTTATGGCGAACAAAGCGGTACTAAAGGGGGTGGTGATGGACGGAGTATCAGAACCAATCAAACACTCACACCCAGTCAACAGATCTGGGTTTGATCCATCACCGTTCTTAAGCCCACTCTGCCATCCCAGTTCAGACATGGCCATATGCAAATCAGTCTGACCCTGTGCCTCATGGGAACAGTCCAGCCTGAACTGCCAAGCCATGCCTTCCCTGGACGGGAAACAAGCTTCCTAGGACCGGTTTCTGGCATTTCAGCCGTCTTCAGCCAGGCTTGCTTGAATCCAGTGGCAAAGTGAGCAAGGGACTCAACGTCTGAGCATACCCTGCCAACTTATGGCGAACAAAGCGGTACAAAAGGGGGTGGTGATGGACGGAGTATCAGAACCAATCAAACACTCACACCCAGTCAACAGATCCAGATCTGGGTTTGATCCATCACCGTTCTTTAGCCCACTCTGCCACCCCAGTTCAGACATGGCCATATGCAAATCAGTCTGACCCTGTGCCTCATGGGAACAGTCCAGCCCGAACTGCCAAGCCATGCTTTCCCTGGACCGGAAACAAGCTTCCTAGGACCGGTTTCTGGCATTTCAGCCGTCTTCAGCCAGGCTTGCTTGAATCCAGTGGCAAAGTGAGCAAGGGACTCAACGTCTGAGCATACCCTGCCAACTTATGGCGAACAAAGCGGTACTAAAGGGGCTGGTGATGGACGGAGTATCAGAACCAATCAAACACTCACACCCAGTCAACAGATCTGGGTTTGATCCATCACCGTTCTTTAGCCCACTCTGCCACCCCAGTTCAGACATGGCCATTTGCAAATCAGTCTGACCCTGTGCCTCATGGGAACAGTCCAGCCCGAACTGCCAAGCCATGCCTTCCCTGGACCGGAAACAAGCTTCCTAGGACCGGTTTCTGGCATTTCAGCCGTCTTCAGCCAGGCTTGCTTGAATCCAGTGGCAAAGTGAGCAAGGGACTCAACGTCTGAGCATACCCTGCCAACTTATGGCGAACAAAGCGGTACAAAAGGGGGTGGTGATGGACGGAGTATCAGAACCAATCAAACACTCACACCCAGTCAACAGATCTGGGTTTGATTGATCACGGTTCTTTAGCCCACTCTGCCACCCCAGTTCAGACATGGCCATATGCAAATCAGTCTGACCCTGTGCCTCATGGGAACAGTCCAGCCCGAACTGCCAAGCCATGCCTTCCCTGGACCGGAAACAAGCTTCCTAGGACCGGTTGCTGGCATTTCAGCCGTCTTCAGCCAGGCTTGCTTGAATCCAGTGGCAAAGTGAGCAAGGGACTCAACGTCTGAGCATACCCTGCCAACTTATGGCGAACAAAGCGGTACAAAAGGGGGTGGTGATGGACGAAGTATCAGAACCAATCAAACACTCACACCCAGTCAACAGATTTGGGTTTGATCCATCACCGTTCTTTAGCCCACTCTGCCACCCCAGTTCAGACATGGCCATATGCAAATCAGTCTGACCCTGTGCCTCATGGGAACAGTCCAGCCTGAACTGCCAAGCCATGCCTTCCCTGGACTGGAAACAAGCTTCCTAGGACCGGTTTCTGGCATTTCACCCGTCTTCAGCCAGGCTTGCTTGAATCCAGTGGCAAAGTGAGCAAGGGACTCAACGTCTGAGCATACCCTGCCAACTTATGGCGAACAAAGCGGTACAAAAGGGGGTGGTGATGGACGGAGTATCAGAACCAATCAAACACTCACACCCAGTCAACAGATCTAGGTTTGATCCATCACCGTTCTTTAGCCCACTCTGCCACCCAAGTTCAGACATGGCCATATGCAAATCAGTCTGACCCTGTGCCTCATGGGAACAGTCCAGCCCGAACTGCCAAGCCATGCCTTCCCTGGACCGGAAACAAGCTTCCTAGGACCGGTTTCTGGCATTTCAGCCGTCTTCAGCCAGGCTTGCTTGAATCCAGTGGCAAAGTGAGCAAGGGACTCAACGTCTGAGCATACCCTGCCAACTTGTGGCGAACAAAGCGGTACAAAAGGGGGTGGTGATGGACGGAGTATCAGAACCAATCAAACACTCACACCCAGTCAACAGATCTGGGTTTGATCCATAACCGTTCTTTAGCCCACTCTGCCACCCCAGTTCAGACATGGCCATATGCAAATCAGTCTGACCCTGTGCCTCATGGGAACAGTCCAGCCCGAACTGCCAAGCCATGCCTTCCCTGGACCGGAAACAAGCTTCCTAGGACCGGTTTCTGGCATTTCAGCCGTCTTCAGCCAGGCTTGCTTGAATCCAGTGGCAAAGTGAGCAAGGGACTCAACGTCTGAGCATACCCTGCCAACTTATGGCGAACGAAGCGGTACAAAAGGGGGTGGTGATGGACGGAGTATCAGAACCAATCAAACACTCACACCCAGTCAACAGATCTGGGTTTGATCCATCACCGTTCTTAAGCCCACTCTGCCACCCCAGTTCAGACATGGCCATATGCAAATCAGTCTGACCCTATGCCTCATGGGAACAGTCCAGCCCGAACTGCCAAGCCATGCCTTCCCTGGACCGGAAACAAGCTTCCTAGGACCGGTTTCTGGCATTTCAGCCGTCTTCAGCCAGGCTTGCTTGAATCCAGTGGCAAAGTGAGCAAGGGACTCAACGTCTGAGCATACCCTGCCAACTTATGGCGAACAAAGCGGTACAAAAGGGGGTGGTGATGGACGGAGTATCAGAACCAATCAAACACTCACACCCAGTCAACAGATCTGGGTATGATCCATTACCGTTCTTTAGCCCACTCTGCCACGCCAGTTCAGACATGGCCATATGCAAATCAGTCTGACCCAGTGCCTCATGGGAACAGTCGAGCCCGAACTGCCAAGCCATGCCTTCCCTGGACCGGAAACAAGCTTCCTAGGACCGGTTTCTGGCATTTCAGCCGTCTTCAGCCAGGCTTGCTTGAATCCAGTGGCAAAGTGAGCAAGGGACTCAACGTCTGAGCATACCCTGCCAACTTATGGCGAACAAAGAGGTACAAAAGGGGGTGGTGATGGACGGAGTATCAGAACCAATCAAACACTCACACCTAGTCAACAGATCTGGGTTTGATCCATCACCGTTCTTTAGCCCACTCTGCCACCCCAGTTCAGACATGGCCATATGCAAATCAGTCTGACCCTGTGCCTCATGGGAACAGTCCAGCCCGAACTGCCAAGCCATGCCTTCCCTGGACCGGAAACAAGCTTCCTAGGACCGGTTTCTGGCATTTCAGCCGTCTTCAGCCAGGCTTGCTTGAATCCAGTGGCAAAGTGAGCAAGGGACTCAACGTCTGAGCATACCCTGCCAACTTATGGCGAACAAAGCGGTACAAAAGGGGGTGGTGATGGACGGAGTATCAGAACCAATCAAACACTCACACCCAGTCAACAGATCTGGGTTTGATCCATCACCGTTCTTTAGCCCACTCTGCCACCCCAGTTCAGACATGGCCATATGCAAATCAGTCTGACCCTGTGCCTCATGGGAACAGTCCAGCCCGAACTGCCAAGCCATGCCTTCCCTGGACCGGAAACAAGCTTCCTAGGACCGGTTTCTGGCATTTCAGCCGTCTTCAGCCAGGCTTGCTTGAATCCAGTGGCAAAGAGAGCAAGGGACTCAACGTCTGAGCATACCCTGCCAACTTATGGCGAACAAAGCGGTACAAAAGGGGGTGGTGATGGACGGAGTATCAGAACCAATCAAACACTCACACCCAGTCAACAGATCTGGGTTTGATCCATCACCGTTCTTTAGCCCACTCTGCCACCCCAGTTCAGACATGGCCATATGCAAATCAGTCTGACCCTGTGCCTCATGGGAACAGTCCGGCCTGAACTGCCAAGCCATGCCTTCCCTGGACCGGAAACAAGCATCCTAGGACCGGTTTCTGGCATTTCAGCCATCTTCAGCCAGGCTTGCTTGATTCCAGTGGCA